>NC_084664.1:118406298-119790465 GCF_028389875.1 Rhea pennata | reverse complement strand
AAACTTTTCTTCAAAAAAAAAAAAAAAAAAAAAAACAGAAATTGGCTGGGTAGCACAACTATTACTCGTGCTGCCCGAAGGACAGCCACCCTGGAGGAAGTCTACCCTTGCACTTGTTCCTCAGATAAACGGAAGCTGATTTTCCAGAGATACAATGCAATAGTGCAAGGTTTCAAGCCGAGCTTTTTTCCATGTCTACAACACCTTAGCAGTGCTCCACAGCACTCCTCTCTGTGGTACGATGTGTAGGTAATGTTAATCTATTCTTTCTCTTCAGCACAGTACCTTGTTGTTCACCAGTTTTAAGCACATACCTCGCACGCCATTAGTGGTGCACTAGTCATGCTCAAAGACCTCAGGTTAGTCCTTGGAAGGACAGAACAGCTTTATAGCATGTGGAAATATTCAGATCCTGCACTTTCTTCATAGGCAAAAATGAAGCTTGCTTAAAAATACCAAGATGACACACTGGCAACTCAAGCTGAGACTGTATTAACAATACGAGGATCAGCAGCTAGCTTTCACTTGCACCTATGGTGTAAAAATGAGAAAGCATTATGTCTTAAAGTCTCATAAAAAGAACTGGGGACTCTGCCAGATGTTTTGAAGAAAAATTTTGGCAGGGGATTTCACATCACTATATCAAGGACCTCAGACCTCTGCGTGGTCTGGGCATATATTGGCTCATCGGCCTGGAAGAGAGGAGTCTAGGAAGGCTAGACCCCGGGAAGCGAATTAAACCATCACAGTCCCTCTTCCTCATTTACTGCCACTGTATTTTGTTTTTTCAGTCACTATAGACTTCCAAATTTCTAGGTGTGATTTGGAAAAAGTACAAATTAAATGGCCTTTATTTTCAATATACTGTATAATACTTTATGGGACTCTGTGCTGGGGCAGTGTAGTTGTTCTATGTTTAAAGTACTGACACTGGCACCAAAAAAATCAGAAGCTAAACTACATGCAATAGTATTAAGGGCTTTATATTTAACACTAAAATCAGGGGGCATGGAGTTCTTCACTAGTTCATTAAGGAGCAAGAAGATTGCTAGAAGTCTTGTCTTGTCTTGTCTTGTCTTAGGACACTGGTTCCCAAAACCGGAGGGGATGAAGCCAGAAAAAACAAATGGATGTATCATTTTCAATCTGGAAGTGGGTTTGTAAGTACACAAGTTTGAAGAGCTACTGTTGAAAGGAGGTAAATACACAGTTATGTACAACTTTTGAAGGAATATAGTACTCAAATGAGTTTGGCCTTTCCAAAGACAAGGGGCTTTTCAGACTGCCCAGAATACAAAATTGCATTAGGTTAGGGAAAAACATAGCTCTCTGGTAATTAAGATAAACTGATGTGAACTTCTCTGTTAACTCTTTTCTTCATTTTAATCTGGCTTGTTAAATAAGTTTGTACTTCTTTAAACTAGATTATACTAACTTTTTAAGAGCTAAATCCATTAAACTAATGCAGCTTTTGTGTGTAAACAAATCAAATGTCTACTATTCTCTCTTGATTACTCATATTTCATTTTAAATTATGCTATCTATCAACATATTGAATTTACTAAGTGGTAAATAATTTCAGAAGCTATCATATTTCTCAATATTTCATTAAAATATTTCTGATCTAAATAGTACACTTATATTCAGGTTTTTTAATTTGCATTTTTATAAAAAACATTTCATAGTTAATTTCTAGTTAAAACTAGATTAACAAGATTTTTATTGTTTAGTGTATCAAAAATACCTGGCCCAACAAGTGAAAATACATACAAAGTGCAATGCTGAGCAAATTAAAGGTCACTAATTTTATGCTGAGAAGGGGAAATGCTATACTTCTAAAAACAAAAAATCAGAAAAAAATGCTTTTCAGAAAGACCTTAGATTTACCTTTTATCCCCCAAAAGAAATTTGATGACAGGAAACAAAGGAGGAAGAATGTACACGGGCAGATGTTTCCCTTCTGTGACTGAAGAGAGTCAAAAGGATACCTGCATCTGAAAGCTGCAGTGTTACACAAGTGGAGTATATCAAAAGTCCCATATGCAGGAAAACTGGGCAATTGGGCTTTTGATTTTTTTAACAGTTAGTCTCATAGTCTGTGTTAAATTCAATCCCTTTTACAGTAGAAATACTTCTTTTTTATGAAATAAAATATAACTAGAGTATGTCAAGAAAATGTAATTGCTTTTTCACAGCTAGAGTTTAAAAAAAGTAGTGCAATTTGATGTTGACAGTTATTTCCTTCCGTTAGATTATGAACCTTTACATCCCTCTTGGCATTCCCCATCACTATTACATTGACATTGTAATACAAAGAGCTTGAAAATTTGTACTAGCAAAGCAACTAAGAATCTTTCTATTTAGGAAAATCCCTAACTATTTGCTGCCATATCTGGCTAAGAAGAAATTCCTGCCTTTCCATGGTCCAGAAATAAGATAAATGAGATAAAACCTCCCCCTTCAGCCCTAAATAGAACTTGTATGATCTTATATTATCCCTGAATTACATCAGACTGGCTCCAGGATGCCCAGATCAGGGCAGGATCGAGGTCCAGCAAAGCTGCCTTTGATGTCCCTTAAGCCCTTCAACCTTTGCTTAGCAAAATCATGCCTAGTTGAGATGTAGTCTCGTTCTCTAACATGGAGAACAGAGGTACAAAACCAGCAAGGTTCTGGTCTTTATGCATCTTATTTTATGCATGGTTGAAGCCAGCATAACCCAGAACATTTTCCTGTAGACATGCTTCTGCCAGCACTGAAGAAGAGAGGGGGAGTGGCTGGGGCTAGCAACAGCCCTTTCACTTGTAGTACAAGCTTATTCCCACTTAACATGCTTCAACGTAAAGTGAAATGTAGAGATCTAAATCTAAAATATTCCTGAAGACACAGCTCTGAGGCTGTAGGACACTAGTGTACCGTTCCAGGTGTCTAGGACTGCTCTGCACAGAGCTAAGTTGCATGATACCAACATTGTGTCTAAGCCCAGCTAGGATTCAGAAAGACAGATGTCTTCTGCCTACTTCTACATGAAAGTGCTCTCATGTGACTGACACAATGATGATATCTGGATCCTTGCAAATGCAATCGTGGCTGCTGGTGCTTTTTTAGAAATGCCACTAGAAAGTCATGGGGCAGTGCCCCCTTCATAAAAGCCTACTAACTGAAACATTTAGGAATGGGAAAGAGTTGGGTTTTAAATCTCTTGAGAGTCAAACTCCCATTGGCCTGGTTTGAGGGCTTTTTGCTGGGTGGTAGTAAATCGTGGGAAGCAAGCACTGATTCTACTGAAACAGTGCGATAATTGAAGGTTACTGTGCTCAGAGAAAGCCCAGAAGGAAGCCGGCTCCCACTTCCTAGTCTAGTAGATGCAGCATGCCTCTGGAAGGAGGGCGGCTACAAGCTCTAGTTTCAGCTCTGAGGACACTGTATATTATTCAGTGACCTTTTTTAACACAAAAACCTCTTCATCAATCTTAATCTCTGAAAAGACGAGTATCACTTCAAAAGAACCTTTTGTCCGTGAGTCAGAAATGAATGTGGACAATCTGTTCCCCCAAGACGGTAAGTGGACACAAAGGTCCTGAGCATCCGTGATCAGCTTGCGCTAGCTGACAGCACACTGACTGTGGCAGTAGCTTCCCCTTACAACAGGCTGGCTGTCCTGGATCCCATTCTGAGAAACCTACTTCTCTTTACATCTGGTGTCAGTAGCATGGATTACGCACTTACTTAAGACCATGTGCTTAACAGCTCTTAAATCTGTCATTAAATGACATGTCCGTATACTTTGGCAGTACTAGAAACTAAACTAAGGTCTTCCAACAGCAGTGCAGTACATGTCTGGGTATGTATTAATCTTTTGAGCAAAACCTAAGAGCAAAACTCTCTTCTTAAGCGCTGAAAGACAGATTTACAGTTTCATACTTCCAATTACAGCAGAACTAGTCACACTGAGGAAAATCCAAGTACCTTCATTCTACTACTGTTACCTATGTGAGCAGTCCTAGTCAATGAAGCTATTCACAGGTACAATGGCAACTCTTCTGAGAAAAAATGTAATGCTTTGAGGACTATCTGTTACAATGCTATCTGCATTTCACTCTTAATTGTATCACAAAACACTTTATCAGGATCATAACTTACAAAAAAAGAAAACTCTGTAATTGACTGCCTCAGAATAGTGCAAACGTAATATGAAACATGAAGCATTGGATCTCTTGGCTACAGACAAAATTCATGAGAGCTTAGTAAGGGTTGTTTATTTCAGAAAAAATGCTTTTGGCTTTTCTCTCTCTTCCTCAAATTAATTAGAATTAATTCCTGCTAAACTCTTGTCATGACTGGGGAAGAAAAAAAAAGCTTTTTTGACTTACAATCTATACAAAACAAGATCTTACAGGGCATTTCACCGATGTTTTTTGAGTCACTGGAGTTAGTCTTTTATGGTCATTTATATATACACATCCAATATTAAGTAACTATAATTGCAGCATCTGATCATATTTGGCTTAAGATATTTCTGAGAAAAGATGTTACATATTAGAAGGAAAGATAAGGCAGCAGGATTAAATATTCTATTAAAAAACTGCAAAAAATGGTAGACAGGATGGTAGAAACTTTTCCTTATGCATACAAAATAGTAGTGTTTTGATAGATGAAAAATACTTCTATCAAAAAAAAAGCAATAATGCTAGAGAAGTAACAGTACAATAAAAGGTGCTATATCTAAACAAGGAAAGCAATTGCTGTGCTGTAAGGTTTACTGTGCATAACTTTTTATCCTTAAGCCACTAGCCTTAGTCACTAATGGAAATGGCCCAAGACAGAATGGTTCATTCTGCTGTAATCCAATTCTGAGGAATGTTTTTTTCAGGTCTTACCTTATTAGCTCAAGCCTATTTCAAATAATGTCTCTATAAATTTAAATTTGTCCTTTGGTCCTTTACTAGAAGAAAGTCAAAAAGTGAAACCAAGCATCCTTCTTTAAAACAGACCTGATTATTTCAATCTTTTAGTTGATTCTGGATTCTAAGAATAAGACAAAAATAGTGACTTGTATGTCATTCCTTAACAGTAAAAGTATACGATAGCAAGATGCAACATACTTGTCAATCCGTATTCTGTTGAAAGGTCACAGTGCAGATGGAGAGGAGAAATTCACTTAGAAATATGCAAGAGGATCCCTCAGTTCGACTGTTCAAACACTCTTCCTAACTGACCAGTGAACCAACGAAGTATTCCTTTTCTACTCTTCGCTTGCCCTTTTGCTTGCCCCGTCTCTCCTCTTCAGTCTAAGCAGATCATGTTGCATGATGAGATTCAGGCTGGACAGTACAATGAAAGAAGAAATCTCTCCATTTGAAAAGTTGTTTTCAAAATATAATACAATTTCAAGCTAATTCTTGACAATTTAGGAATGTTTTCACAATTAGAATACAAATTTAAACAAAACCCAATGATAAAACCCAAGAGATAAAACAGAATTTTCTCTGAACACTGAAGTAAGCTTTTTTTGATATTATTGGTAATTTCAGACTAAATTATGTCCATAACCAAGATCAGTATTTCCTCTTCTTTCAGTAATCCAGACTTTTTATAGCTTTGTATTGATGTTTTAGATTTCTGCTACCATGCTAGACTGCCCACTACTATTCTATATAATTTACAATTCCCCTTCTCATCTTTTTGGTTCTTATGGAATCCCAAATCCTGTTTCATAGCTTATAATAAATGCTTATAATATTCTGCCATCACTATTGTTTCAGAGAGGTAATACAAGCCCCATGCTTTAAAAGTTAGTTTTAAAAGAGTGCACATTTCATAGTGATGTACATATTCACACTACTTGTTTCCATAATTTAGCCCTTTAAGTATTGCACCTTGTTAATAAGGCTACTGTCTAGTTTCCTTTTCAGTAAAAGTACTGATGCTTTTTTAACACTAAAGGTTACACAAAAACAACATAATTTGTGACATAACTGTACAGTATTCCTAAAGTTTTTAGGTAAATATACTTATTTCTTTGTAGCTTCAGAACTCCTGTATATCCAATTCACTGGAGAAGTACGTAAGGAATACAGATGGAAGTATATAAATTTATATAAAAAGTAACTTGTTTGTCATGCATTTTTCTGATGTGCTCGGGTAAGTTCCTTTGAGCTTGATGGCAAATAGACAGCTTTTACAAATCTAAGCAATGCTTTCATATGCTAAAATGTACATATAAACTTGTCTTCTCTTTCCCTTTGCAATGCAAAAAATACAAAAGACTTCAATCCTCTAAATTTGTCTGGTCTTCTAAATACCAGATAAATTGCATAAAATCAGAAAAAGATAGATTGTCTTACAAAGTGCATATTTCAAACAAAAGTTACAAGAATATCTGTTTTTCCACATCTTGACTTCAGAAAAGCATAGAAATATGTGCCTAACTTCAGAAACACGAAAAGTCTCACTGACAAACTGTCTGAAAAAAGTTAAACGCATACTTGAGTGCCTTGATGATTCTGAGTCTATAACTGTTATTGGACTACCTACTTCTGTAGTAACTACACCTGCTTTATGGATTATACGCATCTCTTCCATGAAAGATTTGTTGGCATCACTGTGAGAATTGCTACAATTAAACAATGACACTAAAAATTCTGATGCCATGTGCCATTTACACTTTTAGGTCCTACTGAAGATTCTGGTCAGTACAAATACTCAAGATTTTGGGGAACGGAGTTCCTGGATATGATGAAAAAGATTTGATAAGGAGAAAGTATTATGGACAAAATGAAAATTTCTTCATAAAACAATTGAAGAAAACTTGGGGAACTTGTACATGTATTCTTTCAAAATAGTAGTTAATGTGTATTAACTTTTGTTTTAATGAAGTTGACAGCTTCACATATACGATACAACTTTTGTAGTGGCATGCATTTTCTTTTAATTTCAAGGGGAAATTAGCACCTTGCAAAGCAGAGTACTCAATACCTCCAGGATAGCATGTTGTCGTATTATTTTTGGTGGCTGAAGTAATTTGATAAAAAGTAATCCAACTACAGACAAAGTATGCTTTGACCAAGGAACTGTATAAACAAGAATTCTTTATATTTACAATACATTCTGAAAAGCTTTATACAAATGTATAGATTTATATTGAAATTACGTTATGGTTCAAGCTCTTTTTCTACATTTTTTTGTGAGTTAAAATGTCTTTTTCCTATTTGGAGTTATATAAGTTATAGCATTAAAGTAAAATAATTTTCACCAATTAGTGCTTCCTTCTAATTTTAGTAATTCAAGAAGTCACAAATTGATCCTTTAAATTTTGCCTAGAATAGAAAAAAAAATCAAATTCTTACCCATTTTCTACTCAGATAGAACTACATCCTGCATTTATAGCCCTCTTACCTTCCCTGAAGAAATTCATATTAACTGTATCTTTTTTGTTTTTTGTTTTTAACAAACATTTTAGTAACTTCTGTTTCTACGGACATTACTTATTACATGCTAACAGCTCTAGTGCATAGCAGAACAAGATAAAGACTTTGAAGTCTAGTATATGATCTTTTTGAGGAGTATTAGCTATAAATGCAAGTCAGAAATCGTGAACTTCCTGTTTGGCAAAGATGGTAAACACTGACATTCAAACATTTTTAAGGGTCAGAGTGCATCTTTAGCATTGAATTACATCAAAAATTTTGATTTGGTCTTGAAATCCTACCTCATTAGTGTAATACTGTTTACAATCTCAAGTAATAGGAAGGCAAAACTAATATTTATATTGCTGAATTAATTTCTCTCAAGGGTATATTAGCTTTCTCATATTTAGAGTCAAACATTGAAGGAAAAACTCTTCTTTTTAAGATGAGTTAAAAAAAAAGCATAACATTGGTTTGTTACTACATTAATCTATTCCATTACATTGCATATTATGAGTTTACTGATCAATTTTTTTTTCTTTCAACAGTATAAGCAAGAATAAGTGCAAACTGTATCTCATTTTGCTTAGGGCCATTAGAAATATACTAATCTCAATTTTCAGAGTCTTTCTGGATTGTTATTGAAAATGGTCTATGTGAAGCAGAAACAAAAGGGTTAGCATTTTTTTTATCACCACATAACCTCAAAAGTTATAAATTGATGTTACAAATGTTCTTTAATCTTGCACTTAGATAGAAATGAGCGGTCTATGCAAAAGCACTGTAGTGTAAGATGGAAAAAACAGTTCAGGCTGACATTATCAACTATAGTTGTATATTGGAGGGTTTTTTGTAATCTTGGAGAAGCTTTTCAAGCTCAAGTACCTGCAGACAGAGGCTGCTTATATTTAGCAGATAACTTCTGTATCTAAATGACCAGCCTGATTAGTTTTTGCTAGTGAGTTACTTTTTAGTTATTTTGCTAAGGGTGTCATAAAATTCTTCTGAATTTAGACTAGAATAAAATCTCACTACAGTGTTTTGCAATGGCCACAAGTTATCTATATAGGTCTCACTTCGAGCACTACCACCTATATGAAAAATTGAATGAAGTATAAATATAAGTCAAAAATACGATTTTACAAACATTTCCTGATCAAAATATTTTTAAGAGAAGGAACAGCATAACTTTTTCCTACAAAGACTGTTCTGAAGTTTGAATCAACAGAGACAAGCCTCACAGGTAACCTGCAGGTTTCCACACATGGCCAGCAAGCTTCTAAATTCATATGTAGTTTCTGAGATGGTGTTTCAGCGTATTTACAGATCAGAAGGGAAAAAAGAGATCATTTTGCATTGCCACACATAGAGCTGCCTCTGGTTGTCCTGATTTCTAGGCAGGCTGACTCTAGCTGGTCCCAGCCCATGGCAGAAAACAGAAAACCATTCAGGCAGTCTCACTGGAGCTGGATAAATGGGGAGGAAGAAAAAAAAAAAAAACAGGTCTGGTCCAAGGAGGAGTCAACATCTGTGATACCGCCTGGAGCTGGACCCCATTTTTAAATGCATGTCCTACAAGAACTGTCTGCTACAACTTTGCCTTCTGTTGTGTTATCTACTTATTCGTTATCTTAAAAAATGAAGGGGAGAAGGAATGAGAAAGAGATGTATATTATAGAGAATGGGTGCAGGGAGTTCATAGATCATTAGATAGCTAATGCTCATACCAGGCTGGTAAGTTTGATAACGTGATTCAACAGACGGGCATTCTGTTCAACTTATTCACACAAGCAGGCCTCACAGGTCTGGTTTCTGTAACAACGAATGACAATAGGTCTTAATTAGAAGTAAGTGTAAACATGCAAATTGCAGTGGAAAAGCTTTTGCTCACTTTGCATCTTGTTTGTTCACTTACACTTGTGCAAGGCACTAGAGAATTAGGCACGCTGTTTTGGGTGGAAATAATTTTATGAATAAGATGATCAGAATACTTAATGCCCAATATCTACTATTTCACAGAGAAGCAGTTGCAACACAATCACATTTTAAAATTGCATCTGAAATTCCCACTTTTTAAATAATTTTTTTTTCCAGATCATTTTTCATGGAGTAGCTGAAGTGAGGTTGTTGCAGCAGGAAGACTCCAAGAAACATATTTGGGATCTATGCTGTTAATATCAAGTCTGATATCAATGCTGGCAACTTCTATCACCAGCATCAATACTAGTAAGTGGTCAAAACTAATAAAATAGGTCCTTCCATTTTTGTATCTTAGGGAGAAATTCTGGCTTTTTCCATATATGAGCAACATGTCCAAAGACCTGTAGCGTATGAGCAGTGCATAATGAAGTCTGGCCATTCTTTCTGACTGCCTTGGAGGGGCACAGACAATGACCTATATCCTACAGAGAAATAGAAAGTACGAGAAATGGTGTGTACTGATGGTGGTAGATGACCAAAGCATTCCAGCTTGCTCTTCTGTGGGAGACAAAGAAAAAATCCTCTGGTATTGGAAGGCCTTTGTGGAACTCTGATCTGAATCAGACAGTAGGATAACTTAAGACAATACTAAAGCAATATATTCAAGAATGGAAGAGGTTATTTCAAATTACCCTCTGTGATGCCAATACAAGAAAGGCATTGCTGACATTTATGTCCTTATGTCCTTGCAGGGTATGTTAAGAGAGCTAAGGAGATCTTTGTGGATGCTGAAGCAGTCAGCTAAATGTTCATTCAGACAGCATGAAGTAATCTGAGTAAGAAACACAAAGCCATCTGAGTGTACTTGCAGTTAAAGAGGGCAGTGTTGTGTCTGAATCTTACAGCCGTAAGATTCAAAACTGATTCAGTATAAACTCTGCTGATCAAATTTTGTGTAAAAATGCTGACAATTTAATTTTCGCAGAGCAGGATTTATGCTAGATCAAACATTTTCTGCCCTCAGTTTGTTAAAACAAACCTTCTATCATGTTTTGCTAAATTGTAACTTTTATGCCTATTATTTAATCCAAATGAAATCTATACCAGAGGGCGAACTAGTTTGGCAACAAAACCATTGTTCCATGATCATTAAAACTACGTTTACTCCCTTACACTAGACAGACTTTACTCTTTCATGTAGAAATTTATAAAAGATAATCTTATTAGATTAATTTGTAAAGTGCCCTCAGGAAAGGTGCTCACGATGCCATGACATTATAGAAAAAACATACAATCTAATACATTATTTTCAAAAAAACCTCCAGAGCAAAAAAAGTGAAAATAGAAAAGGAGAACAACAAATAAATAAGGAGATATCGTAAGTCTAAAAATGGTCAAATTAATTATGAAACTCTTTATAATTAGTCTTCGAGTATTTGAAAAAATGTGGGGAAAGCTAGTACAAATATCTTTGAAAAGATTCAGATTTTCTAAGTTCCCTCAAAGTAAATACACAAACAGCAAACTCAGTGTTTTAAGATGAAATGATTAAGAATTACTAGGAGGTATTTTACTATGGAAATTAAAATAATACAACAGGCAAAGAAAAACCATGACCCACATCTTACTAAAAGGAAAGATAATAAAGCAATGGCTATGTATATCCACCAAAGTTTAGCTTCTTCTTTTATAAACAAAATAACTTTCTCCTCCCTGTTAATCCCAGATTTTATATATATATACATACATATGTATATATATTCCAGGGTCTTAATAGATTTCAGAGTCTATTTCTTTTTTTTTTTTTTATATGACAACACAATTGGGCACAAAATCAAGTAATTGTGTGCATGCAAGCACATCTTGCCACTTGTGCATTTAAATTACACAATTTGTAAACAACTGAAATAGCATGCTCAAATTAGGCATTTGATTGCCCAATTTACTCGTTCAAAAAGAAAAATAATGATATCCTTTAGTGGCTCCTATTACATATTTTACTGCTTAGTACTACTACACTGATTTCACAGTGTATGTTCCAAGCAACTGCTTTGTCACTTTGTGCTTTTACATAGGCATAAGCAGCAATGCACACTTAGTAAAGCTATCAAGTGAACTTTGGACCAGATTTTAGAAAGCTGTTTAGATACTCAAAGTCCCCTTATTTCAGTGAGGATCAGGCAGCTTACACAATTAAAAAAAAATCTGGTCTCATTTCAGATGGTATGAAAAAGAAATCCAGAAATTAGTGGGCCTGCATGCCTCTACTAACAGGCAAACTTTTGCTTGGGTGGTTTTCTTTGTGGATGTCTTGTTTTGTTTCACAGGCAAGTACTGTTTAATGGTATACATTCATATCCTAGGAAATCCTCATATTATTTTTCCACTGTAAGTAACAATTAATGGGAATTCCCTGTAAACTGGGACAGAACACCAGCTGTCTGCATTCAGGTATATATTTTCTAATGGACAAAGATAAAAAGTACCCAAATTTATCCAAGTACTGTCAGTATAAAAACTTGTTAATTCAGATAAGAAAATGAGTTAAAAAATGGACTTTTACCACAAATACGTTGCTCCTTTGCTGTTGTACTTCTCTTTCTGGGATGATGTTGTGGAAAGGGGGTATTTTCTCTAGCAATTTTTTGTATAAAATAGATGTTAGCAACTTTAATGAAAAAGAAAAACTGAGCAAACCATTAATTTAACAACAATCTCTCGAACAGGAGAAAAGGAAACATGAGCAGAACTGCTGGGCTGGATCATGTCCCTGAATAGATATTCCATATAATCCTAGTGGCTGCATTTACCAGTTCTTTATATGGCTTCTGCAGCAATAGATGAGCTGGTCCAATTGTTAATCCTCCCTAGAAAAAGGGAGAGCAGTAAGAGAAGCTACTGGACCCCAATTATATTGTTATGGGTTTCAATCAAGGATCAGTGGATTTCTTCCCTCAATTTCTGTTGTGACAACATCTGCTGGTGACTTTTCATCGCTGCTTTTCTTCCTCTAGAGGATCAAAATCCAATTTGGTACTTAAATTACTTTGTTCCACTCTACTGGTCTATGTCTGGTTTAAAAATCTTCCAGGAACATTGCTTGTCCTTCTTGCAAAATCAGACTTTTCTCCTATAAACAAACAGACAAAAATCCAACTCCTCCCCACATCCCCCTTCCAAAAATATCATATAACCATGATCATTCATATTAGGAGTATTATTTAGCAGGCTCCAGTCTTGGTACAGCTTTTGTTGAGAAAACTGTAGCTTATATGACTTTGAAGTGTTTATTAGAAAGCTTTCAAAAGAAAGATCTTCGTTCCAGGAAAAGAAAAATTGTTCAGTTTAGTTAATACAGATGTTCACAACACAGAGACTGAAACGGTTAAAAATGGTCCTAAGGAGCAAGTAGTTCATAGAGTTAGCAAAAAAATTAATTTTTTCCTTTCTTTTACAGAAAAACACTAATAGCTGCTCTGGTTTCAATACTTAGTTAAGACAGAATTTTGTTGCATGTTCCTGGTTTTGTTTTTTTTATTATTTTTTTGCTCTATTGCTCCACACAGGTTGTGATTAGTGCTTCTCCTTGGCTACAAGTGCTTCACTTTGAAATACAAAGCTCTTCAAAAAAAAATCCATTAAAAAACCCAAACACCACATCACTGGAGGGAGAATGGGAAGTAATACAGTGCAACTGCAGCAATCTGGTTCTGCTGCTGTCCTCCCCCATCCCCAAATCCTCTGCATAATTCCAATCTTTAGTCGATGAACCTTTGGCAGGCCTTCTTCCACCGGCAGGCAGTACACCACATATCTCTGTTCTCCATCCCATAGACCTTGCGACATTTTTTCCCCTCCCCTCTAGGCTTCCTGTCAGAAAGAAAGGGAAGTTTGTCAACAAAACATTTTTGTAGCTTTATCACCCTAAGATCAGTAAGCTAAACAGAGTGCAGAATGGAGGGAACCTCCAATGTTTCAAAGGGATTTTTGTTTGTTTTCAAGAAGCTGATAAAGCAAATGGATAAATGGCTGTGATCGCAGAGCTCTGAGGGATCAGTCCTTCTCCTCGCCCTGCTTCTGTAGGCTCTGTGGCAGCTGCTGGACCTGCTCTGCTACTCCAAGGCTCATCTCAATAATATAAAACTCTTACTTCAGCCAACAACTAACTCTTATATAGATATAACCTTACTTTAGCCACATTAATGCCAAGGCATAATGGATAGTTGCAACTACTCTGCAATGCAGTCCAAGTCATGTCAGACAACAATTCTCTTTGCTTTAGAGCTAGGGTCCAAATACTTTGCATGGCTCTGAGCAGCAAAGCTCTCTCATATAGACTACCGTCTCAGACGGTAGCTATACAAAAGAGGGGAAAAGCTACTAATTCTTAAGTTTATTAGTCCTTACTTCAGAGATTGCTTTGAGCTTAGCTATGAACCAACTGGAATAAAAACCCAGTTGATGAGAAACAAGTTTTAACCCTTGCCGATAGCTGTAACACATTCATGTGTGTTCCTCCTCTTTCACCTCCAAAGTCAGAAAGGCAGGGAGTATTTGTTTTAAAGCTATGCAATCGTCATATAGTCCACCTTATAGCAAATACTTAAAGTTCACAAGAAAAGTTTAAAAAATGGTTAAAGTAACTGTTAAAATGGTATTTTTCTATTCAATATGTATCCAACCAGCAATCTTACTGAAGAGTGGAGCTGCAAGGAGTGACCACTGCTCCTAACAGTAGTGCCAAAATTAGTCCTGGCATTTTTAAATCAAGAGTACAGACAAAATTCTTTATATCTGTGTTAAATACTGCACAGCACAAAGAGGAATCACCTGGTGATTGCATACATAAGCACATTTTGGTTACTGAACATTCATTAATGGGCAGAAGCCATGAACTGGGAAGATTCCAAGTTCAGTTTGTAGCACATACAACGATCTGAGAGTGACAAAGAAACTGAGAAATGTGAAATTTTCCTTTTGCTCTCAGTTGCTTTTTAGAGTAAAATCACTTCAAGGACTGTGAGAAATTAAAGAGTTTCTCTACTGTAAGAAACTCAGCATTAAAATTAGATTTTTGAATATAATCTTTTAGACACAGTATTTTTTTTAAAGCAGACTCTGGTCAAACATTGGTTATCTTTAATGGAATGGAATGTAGCCTATATCCAGGAAGACAAGGCAAAAAGCTTTGCTTTTATCTAATTTGTTGTAAGATATGTTCTTATAATTTAATTGAAGTCAAATATCACACTGAGTTAGTGGTGATGAACACGTAAGACAGCCCAACCTCTCAGGGAAAAAAGTAAAGCTATGTAATGAAGCTCAAACTAGAACAGTGGATCTGAATAACCTCAGTTTATGGGGAAACTTAGACTTGCACCTGAGCTCCAGATTTTTCTGGCATAGGTCCTGGGATTTTGCTTCATAGCCTGCCTTGAGCATTTCTCAGCAACTCATTCTTCCCCAGATCTTTAGCTTTGATGGTAATGAAAAGGAAAATAGGTCTAGAATGCTTATTCTGAAGTATTCTAGTAAGAAATTGCCTGACAACTGGAATCACAGTTGGTGCTGTGGTTCTTCTGGTTCTCTGGTCACTGACATCTTATTTACTAAATAACCTCTAAGTTCTGAAGCTGCTGCTCTGTCAGTAGGAGCCAGTGGTCCCATACCTCAAGCCAAATGCTACTCTAGGCGGTGATGAAAGAACTGTGTGGGACTGTTTCTGCTCTCCACTCCCTGCAGGACGATTATGAGTTGGTGACACCTGTCAATACAGACAAAAAAGCTGCTTATGAAGTACATACAGGTATGAATATAATATAAATGCACTTTTAATTCTTTGGCAATGAAGCTTCTGCTGGTTATCATAGGTAAACAGAATTTTCCCCAGAAAATACAATTCATGATGCATGGTGGCAAAGGTATCCAAGGAAGGTTTTTATATAATAGGCAAACATAAGTAAGTTGAAAGGCTATTTAGAAATATGTCCTTTTAGGATTAGGTACATTATACTAGCTCCTTTTATTTCTTTGAAATTGAGCTAACTAGAATATAGACAAGCATTATTTCAGTTTGGGGAAAATACAGAAAATGCATGCATTCACTCTTTCTAAGAACTCTGAATAGTTCTTACTAAAACTTGTTCCAACTTAAGCAGAGAAAATAACTGGAAGAAGAAACACCATTCTGTGGTACAAGATCAGTACCTGTAACTCCCTATGAAATAAAGAGATTTCACATGCAGCTATAGTCTGTGACTTTGTATTCTTTAAGGAGATACTAGCGTTGGAGAAAGAAGTTGCTATAGGACTTTTTAATGTATCCCTCAAGGTTTTAATGAGAGTGTAATATGGTCCTTCTCATCAAGGCTGCCTACAAGATGTAGTGAGTAGTTTCCTTTTCTCTGCACTCAAAACTTCCTTACCTTGTTTCCTCTTCCATGAGGGGTAGGCAACATAATTCAGCATAAAGCTTGGCCTTAAATAATTTCTGGTTTATTTGCTACTAGGGGCTTATTTTGCTCCTGTGTGAAGGCCATAACCACTTAACAACTAAAGCACAGGAAAAAAAATATACTTGGGAACACTATTTTTTTTGTCTTATATGAATGCAGCAAACTTGAGGTACTTGGTGCATGGAAGCGACACTGTGCATTGCAGCCAGTAATTGCAGACACTGTCATAGTTCCTTGCATACCTATTACTTTTCACTTCTGTCCTTTTGAAGACCTGTAGTATCTTCCTGGAAGAACGGGAACTAACCTGACTTGAAGACAATTATCGCATGTGCTTTGAGCTTAAGTATCTACCTTATAGGTACTCCAGAATAAAAAAAAAAATAAAATAAAAAAAAAGAAAAAGAAAAAGAAAAAAAATCTAATTAATATTTTTAACAGCAGGCATGCTTTCAACTTTTACTATCAGCTGGCAACTACAAAAGCTTGATTTAGCTGCATGTGCAGCTCACAGTAATAACACTCTGCACAAGTTCAGACTATTACTTATAGAATATTTCATATCTCCAAAGTTGAAACAAACTTCCTCTTTCTCTGCCTTATTCTCATTTTATACATCCACAGCCCATACTAGCTCCTTTTGACCTATCGCTCCTCAATATTGAGAGCAGCTTGCTGTCTACTACAACTCCCAGATGCTCTGCAGTCTTTATTTTTAAGGTATGTTTTAAGGTATGGCCTCCCTAGATGCCAAGGATTATCCAAATTCCCTTTTTTTCTTAAATACAATTTTGCATTTTGCACAATTAAAACACTTGATCTGAAAAGGGCTCAAATTAACAAATGGAATATACAATGATATATGATTATCCTGTGTTTCAGTCAATCCTTCAATTATCTAGAAAACAGATCAGTGGTGACTTCATATTTGTACTTCTAGATCAGTTATGAAAATGCTTAAAAACATCAGCCCTACTATGGAGGTGATGCTGCCTCAGTAAAGAAGATTCTCAAGTTTTAAACATTTTAAATCCCACAAAATTTGGATATCTATCATCATTCCTATCTAATATTCAACATATTCCTCAATTATCATTGAATAAGAAAGTACTTCCATGGCCCCTTAAGGTATAAGCACATTACCTGACTGTTTCCAAGCACAGAATAGAATTGAGTAGTAATTGTGGTGCGTAGACTGTCTCTCATCTCATACTCCAGGGAGGGTCTCTACACTATGGTTACCATGGATTAACACACCAAGAAGGCTAGACTGTACTGAATTTGATAGTGTATTTTAACATACTTTGCAGTAGGCCTAAAAAATACCAGTTGGCCATACTCCTTTGTACTCTACACTAGGTGCATATTAAGAGGAGGCCTTAGAATTCAATCCTTGCCCTTGGAGGCTTTTCACAATTGCAGTGTTGTCTATGCAAAGAATTAATGTGAAATGATACATTTGTTAAAACAGAAGTCTTAGAGGTTTCAACTGTGGTTCCCAGAGGGAACTATAGTTACAAAGAAGATTTGTGATCTGTAAAATCAGATAATAAAACTCCTAAAATTTTCTTCTGTTCAACCTTTTTGGGTTTCATGAACAACCAGAAAAGTATCAATACCTCACAGCAGAGATCATGCTGGAGTGCAAGACAAATTTTATCTTATATTAATAAAAATGGAACTGTATGGTCAGCCTGTTCTCCAGTAATAAGTGATACACACTTCACTGCTGTTCATCCCACTAGAATGGCTTGTATAATTTCATTCAGCTTCCTCACACATGCCCATCATGGAACGGCTGAGGCTGGAAGGGACTTTTGGAGATCATCTAGTCCAACCCCCTTGCTCAAGCAGTCATGACAGCAGGCTGCTATGCCTTGTTTTCAGACATTTTGTTCTGAAGTGGTAGTGCAAACATGAACTTGTCCCTTCTGCAGCACATGGAGAACCCTATCTAGCATTGATTCTTAGCTGTGCCAACAGTCACCTTTCTCTTGTCCCTGCAAAGCAATCTTGATAGAAAGGTGTAAACTTCCAAAGTAGGTCAGAAATAACTTATGCTTGTCTCAGAGGATAAAGATTAAGGACTGTGAAGGTATCCTTAACTTTCCTCCTTCAGAGCTAAAGACTTGCAGATAAACATCTAAGGTTAGATGCTGTGAATATCTCGGAGCCTATAGCAGTTGCTCTAGGCTGGCTGATATGGTTTCTAATGTAGTCTAATCTGGGCTAATTGATATTGAATCTGCTACTGATTGATTCCTACTGAGGTACTGCATGATCTGAGGAGCTTAGGGACTTGCTGAGAAGTACATGCAACATTCACAAAGGCATTTATGTGTTGCCCTGGTAAATCTGCCCAGAGTGAGGACTTAATGGAACTCGTAATACATGCCTGAACACCCACGTTCCTTGGACAGCAAGTGGGTAGAGCTCAGTGTCATCAGAATTCGACGTCTGCAGTAATGAATGCGGAGACACCGAAGGTGGATATCAAAAAACCCCAAAAGAAGAATGTTGCAAGAAACAATGGCTTAGACTTGCTCTCTGAAGTTCCCTTTGTTGGTACAGCCATGACTTAAATCTCAGGGAAGGCATACACAAAGAGTCTCATGCTTTGTGCTCAGGACATGAGTTTTTTACTGTACAGGCTCTGTTGCACAGGCTAGCCTTAAATAAACCTCATGTGAGGAGGAGACGGTGATCCACTATACCAGTACAGCTTCCTTACAGTAGAGAGGTTATTGCACTCAATGTAATGGTGGGAACTGACAGTGCCATGGTTTTACAATACAGTATTTAATTTACTTTGAAACTAGAGAGATGTAACATGCAGTGACTTAATACCACTTCGCATTTACACCCTTACTGCACATAATTTCCCATTGCAGGCAAGCCTTTATAATTCTTAAATGACCTCATGGATGACAGAAAAGTGAAATGTGTGAGAACTTTGAAGGGTTTTGATTTTTTTTTTCTTTTTGGCCAAACAGCCTTATAAATGCTGTTAGACACAGATACAGAAACAGCTTATATGGTTCCCTGAGCTATCTGGAATAGCTAATTCTGCTGTCATCGATACTTTCCAGATCTTCCTATTGGGATTATTTTTAAATTGTACTTAAATCATTGGCATCTTCATATAATTCTCAGAACGTGATTTGGCATTTCTTAAATTCTTTTGAGAACTCTCAATTCTATAGCCACAGATCAACTTTATTGCTTGAACAAGTAAATTCAACACATATGTATCTAATCCTGTCCTCTTCAGTGTCTGATTTACAATGTTACTAATTGTATTTTTAGATTCTCAACACTATTGGCACCAATTTCTGCTACTGCACAAAAGGAGCCAGTTTCATAATTACTCTGTATCAAACCCATTGTTGTGAAATCAAATTCTCGAGGAACTTTATGGATGGTGTGCTCTGTCAACGCGCTCTTGTTCAAATTGCTGCCAGCATGATGTCTTTCACTGTTAGTTCTTCCTTGATGGAATTTAATAAATATTCATTGGCAGAGTGCAGTGTAATTGATTCAGCCACTTTCATTTTTTATCAGCCCTGCAGGATGCCATAGCCTCTGCAGAAAATCTCCAAGATTTGCCAAAGGTTGACAGTAAGAAGCTTTGGAGATTCATTTGGTGAAGAAAAGAGAGGGAAATAGTATCTGTTATCACCATGTCTAATATTCACTGTCAGGAAAAAAAAGGCTATATGGTTCTTCGGAAGAGTAATGTGCCTTATGTAACACACTAAAAATTCATGAAGTGTAATTTTAAATGAAATGCTATGATATCAAGCAGGTTTATAGCAAGAGAACAATCACTGATATGCTGAAAAATGCTTTCCAATAAAAAATAGGATATATTCTATGCATATTTATATTTATTATATAGAAGGTTTTCCACTACAGAAAAATGATTTACATTCATCTTTAGCATCTACCATACAATAAACCTAATGCCTTTGAACTCCTTATAAAAGTTTTTAACTCTCCTTACAATACAGTTGTATCTACAGCTCCTTACAATACAGCTGTATTCACAATTATATTGTTTTATTATGTTTTAGGATTATTGCAAGTCTGTGCTTAACTGAACACTTAATTTCTGCAGTCCTGTTTGTGAAATTAGGCCTTGCATGCTAATTTTTTCTGAAGAAAGGGTCAAGGTTGACCTTACATCTAACTTCACTCAAAATCTGTCAAACTGCAATATGTAGTACTATCAAAATATATTAACTGTGTATCTTCCGTATAAAAGTACAGAAATTTCTGCTGTCAGTGGAGGCTTAATGTATGCAGTCTACTGGAATCAGACTTAGCATTTCATTTTATTGTTACTTTCTGCTGCCTTTCAGATGTACTTTGTTTTCAGAGTTCATACCGGGTTGGATATCAGCCCTACTGCTTGATCCCAATTAGCCTGTTAACATTACCATCATATTGCTGATCTAGTCTAGTTTTATAAGTAATCCTTTAGTGGCACAACAAAGGGGCATGCAGTGTTATGCTCTGAATCTACCAGAATGTTCTTTTGAAAGCATAAGCTTGAAAAATACATATACAGATACAATTCTTCACTTGCACACACTGATGTAAAAAAAAAAAAAAAAAAAGAAAAAAAAGGTAACTACATTGAGTTCAAGAGACCAGCAAAATCAGTCATGTAGGCAAACTGTGGTATATAGTTAAAATCTCTTTCTCTTCTGTTCCTGTTATGTCAACTTTACATGTATCATGAGACAACTATTGTGAAACAAAACAAAAAGAAG
Organism: Rhea pennata; assembly: GCF_028389875.1. Classification (NCBI taxonomy): domain Eukaryota; kingdom Metazoa; phylum Chordata; class Aves; order Rheiformes; family Rheidae; genus Rhea; species Rhea pennata. Next base: position 119,769,906 of record NC_084664.1, on the reverse strand, counting down.
TTCCACAAACTTTTTTTTTTTTTAATTTGTCATTTACTTACTGGAATGCCGGTGAAGGTAACTGGAGGTGACTGCCAAGAGATGCTAAAGCTACTGCCATTAGGAGTGAATTTTGTTGACCCTGGAATGTTCACTGGAGGAGTGGCCTGTTTGAAAAGAAAATATTATTCCAGTAAAAAGAACTACTCCTCTTCCAAAGCATTTCAAAGGGTCTTTCACTCCTTGAAACGCTAAATCTACAGGAGACCTTCAGAGGTGAAAAATAACTTCACAGTGTTGGTAGTGACAAGCATTCTGCCCTGTTCCTGAGCAGGATAATCATGGATGAGGCAGTAATGAAAGAACATCTTTATATATCACTATTCTAAAACATTTGTTTAGAGACAGACCATAGATCTCCTGAGAAGCCATGCAAAATCTTTAAAAGCTATATTTGATAAAAAATAGGAACACAAATACCACACGTAAGAAACCTCTTAAAAAAAAAAAAGAAAAAGCCAACTAGCATTAAAAAAACTACAAACAGTCTACTGCTCCACAATGACAAACAAGGATGCTGATGGCAGCTGATTTAACCAAGTAGAGATTGGACAGAGAGGATTTGGGGACGATAGAATTAACAGTCAACAAGGTTTGTTCGATTTCCATTTATCAGATAGACATACCTTTAAAATATCCTAATTAAAACAGCCATCCCAAATAAAAATAAAGAGTTAATCCTTCAGACACAACAGTAGCTCTTAAAAGACCAAAGCAAATATTTGAAAACTGTTATGGTCCTCAGAACTCTTATTTTTCTTTCCACCTAGATTGTAATACGTGGCTCAGATCACTGAACATCTTTCATCTTATGTCCTCCTCAAGCTCCTCAAGCTTCCTCACTGGGCTATGAGTCCTTGGCATTCATGCTTTTCTTTCTCAGCACATCTTTTAGATTTTTTTTTATTTAATACAGTCTGGAAATTTGTAACTTTGCACTTATCCCACTTAGCAGAAATGTGAGCAGCCACCATGAACATGGGCTTCCTTTGACTCTTACGAGTGAAGCTCTCACCACAGAAAACACTTCTTGGTTTAAATTTACAGTGAACTTGCTCTTAAAAATGAGCTTTCCTTCCACCTCTCAGTTGTCTGTGCCTTACAACAACACATTTATTTAAGAACTGTTTGTGTTTGACACTGCTTAAGTTGTCTCACTGCTTCACAGATTAGACTGCTTCCTTCAACAGCCACACGAAGAAGGAGTGATGACAAACTACAATCTGACAGTCCCCATTAAAGATAATATTCACAGTAAACAAGTGCTGAAGCAATCCCTTGGAGTCTCTCCAAGGAAAAGAAACCAAGACCACTGAATGGTTGTCCACCACAGTTATGCTCCACATGCTGTTGAATCTGCAGACAGCTCTTGGAGAATCACAGACACATGACCTTCTCGAGGAAGCAAATGTCCACTGAATTCCCTAAAATACAAAAATCTCACTGAAAGGCACCAAGAAAAAAAATCAACAACTCCAGATGGTACCAGTAGTGCTTTATCACAACCCTCTATAAATGATTTCAGGAAATGACCACGGCATTCCTGTCAGAAACAGCTCATGGCAGCTTGGTAGAGAGTGAGGCAGTGCCTCTGTTCAGCATCCCACTGGGATCTTAGCTCAAAGCCAGGGTCAACATGGCTACTTCCTCAAGCATTTTAATGAGACCTACAAGGGAAATCCTAAATGCTGAAAGGGACCACCTACAGTTAATCTGCAGCTAAATTTAACAGGTACAGATACTAGTTTCAAAATAAAATGTGAAGTATGAAAAGTTTTAGAAGGGCTTAATTTGCAGTTGCCTAAAATGCCATAGTGCTTAATGTTTTTTAGTGTCTAAATATCTAGAAACCTTCGTCTAATTTCCAGTTTACATACATTCATGGACATTTCATGGACATTTGATAACTATTTGTTCATTTGCCAACATGACCCTTTACAAGAAACAGCATGCGCTTGTTCTTTTTTCCCTCTTATGTTCAGACAGCAATGCTATCTCCTACTAGCCCTTATTTTGTCTTGATTGTTCCAGTATAATCTTTCTTTGGTTTTCCTCCATTGCAGTTCATCTCATTTGCTATACTTGTCACAATTTCTTCCAATTATTCACCCAAATCTTTCCTCATCCATATGACTTGGTCAGATAAACAAGCCAGGACTTATTTGATTATTTCTACTTTACTCCTTTCTTACTATAGTTACTATATATTTTCCAATCACTGGAAACTCAAGTAAACAGATCTGTTACATAGCAAATCTTGTGATCTAGCTTTGGCTTTCATACTTTTTTTTTCTTTTTTAATAGGAATTCCGGGGAAGACATCATCCAGTCTCCATTACCCAAGTTCCTTAAGTCTTGGTTTTTGCCTCCACTTCCACTGAAGTAATTTCCACTTTCATACTCTCAAATGGGAGATCACCTTTATCACTACGCTCCCATTAAGTACTTTTAGCTTTGATAAAAATTGTATTTTTATCAGAAGTAAAAAAGTTTCCAAATTTTGTATATGGCTTGCTCCACTAAGCAAAATGAAAGGAAGATGGTGGTATTAAAGATGCTGATGTCATCTTCCCTTCTTGTCTCTTCTACACAACAGATTCATCTTAAGAATTTTTAAATGCTACGTGTGAAAGCTGATTTAGTTTCTCCTCTTTCTGGTGAGAGCTAACTCCACCTTCCCTCCTGGAGAGCACTCTTCTTGTGGGGCTGCAGGGCTTCTGGCACAGGTCTCCAATGACTTCTCCACAGAAGCTGGTCTATTTTGCAAGGAAAATCTAAATGTTAACCCATGTCTCCAACTACCAACATGAATGTCTCATACAGTATGCATAGTCACTACTCTCTGATTAAATGCAATGACGCAGGGCTCAAACACATATAGTCTTGTATCATGGGATATCTCAATTTAAATCTATTTCAAGCAGCTAAAACATTTGAATTGTGATTTCCTTAATCAAGTACTTTACTCAAAGGCTGTGAAAAAAAAAAAGAAAAAGAAAAAACAGAAAAGGCTGGCATTTTCTTCCTCTGCTCTGTGAGAGAAATGATTCAGCAAGTGTCCAAATTCCAGGGAAAAGTTTCAAGGCTGTGAATTGTAAATGAAGTGAGACACTTCCCAGCAGGCTAGAGTTGGTACCTTGCTCTCTGACAGGCAGAGCGCAAAGACTTTCTCCTTTGATCAGTCCCCAGGTTGGTGTGCTATTTGTTGCAGTTGCAGTTCCCATCAGAGGTGCTAAACTTCAGCCATGCCCTCTGCAGTGCCTGGGAGTTTAAAACAAGCCTGTGAATTCTATGTCCTCTTTAGAGGTCAATTTCAGATGTACAACAAAAAAGTTTAATGTACACAATGCTGTATATGAAAGTTATTGCATCTGATAAATTTAAAGAGAGTTCATTTCTCTGGTGCATGAGCAGGTCAGGGACCACACTACTTCAAAGTCTCTATTCTTCTTTTCTCATATGGTATCCAGACCAAAATATGTCAGATTTTAGCGTACTTTTACAATTAATGCTTTCTGTCTGAACTTAGTTTGGAAATCTTTGGAACAGCAGCTTGGATCTGATTGGCTTTTTGCCATTTTTAAAGAATTATCCATAAGAGTAGGAGGACACCTTGTACGCTTTTTCATTTTTCTTGCTCTACTTCACATATGCAAACTGACATCTTACACTGTACAAATAATGGAAATTATTTGTTCCTGGCATCCCTTGGGAATTTTCCTACAGACAGATCCAGCACAAGTGGGGCTGATACTAACACTCTGGAAGGGATTCAGCTGACTGAATGTGGGTGTTAACAACACAGGAGACTGTATTTGAGCTTGTCACTCTGGGCTTTCCTTACAGTCAGTGGAGAATTAACTGATTTAGTCAGTGGAATATACAGAGCAACTCTTTTCAACCTGAAGTAAGCTCCAATGCATGGCTGGAAAAATAGCTTCCTGAAGTCCACTGGCTATGGTGGGAGCATAAACGAATAAACAACTAGCTCTACATTTAAGTGAGATGAACTTCTTGGACTGTCCCCCAAATCTTGTTAATCCATAAAATAGACTTAGCTTTTTAAAATCAAAACATAATGATTAGACATTTGTTGATATATTAATGATATCAGTATGATCAATGCAGTTCACTCTCACTAGCATTACCTGGTAAGCATGGTCCGTGTGTACGAGGTAGAGGTTGGTAGGAGCTGAGCGGCTCAGGGGCGTCATCAATTTAGTCTCAGTTTTGGCACAGGAAATTTCAGGACGGATTGCATCTTGGGCAGGAAAGGAAGGAGGAGATGCTAAAGATGGAGAGACTGGAGAAAGACTGCTTAAGCCATCAGCTACTGAGTCCGTGTTGAGCCTGATTTCTGTATAGTAAAAATCCTCCTCTCCGTCACTGTAGTCAGACTCCCCTACACGTCTGTTTCAAGACAAAGAATGAAGGATTGACTAAACGACAGCAAGAACCTCAAGATGAATTTTAAGCTCTAGCATGAGCAAACTTATTCATTACTAGATTAATATTCTCAGTTTCAATCCTACCTACTTTATCAGCATTCTGACTGCAGGGAAGGGGGAAAAATCATTTAGTGTTCAGAGAAAAGAAGTAGGAATTCATTTTTTTTTTTCTGTGTCATTCTTGACTTGTTCTTTGACCATGGACTAGATATTTAACTTCTGTGCTTCAGTTGAAATATCAGCAGGTACTTGCTTCTCATTCCTAACTACTGAAGTTAACATGAATCTCAAAGTACTCTTGACTTCAGAAATGACAAAGTAGCCATAGAAATACTGGTAAAGACAGCAAACTTGGGCAAGATAAACTTCTGTAATGTAACAGCAAATAATATGCAATCTTACCATAGGTTACTTAATTAAATACAGTTATGGCTATGGTTCACTGTAACTTTCCTTAGCATAAATATAAAAGTTTGCTAGAGAACAGTCTCAGCATGCAACCCACTCAGACACAGGTAGAAAAAGGATATATATATATGGGTTAGCTTGCCCCTGCTGAGCTTTCTGGCCTTACTGTCCAGATGCAGACTTACTGAGGGAGGAGATATAAAAGGCCTCAGTGTTCCTGCCTCTCCTCACACTATCTGCTGTATGTTTGAGTGGAAGTGCTAGGAGTGAAGCAGCCCTACTAGTACTACTACCAGAATAGTAGCTCCCAGTAAGCTACACATTATCTGGAAGTCCCAAACAACCCACTATTTTGGCATATTCCCAACCCCCATGCCTTACAAATGTAACTCAGGTAGCTCAAATGTGCACATTTCTGTCTTCCCAGACACATGTACACAGCAAGGCTGAGTGCTGCCATATTGTATCTCTTTTTTTCCAGGCATTCACCCTTAGTGGATTTTACAACCTGCTTGCCCATATACATCTTTATCTGCAGTCCTCTAGCCACCAAGCACGCTATAAAACTCTTTGAGAGAGCACAGGTTCATCAGATCTGAATGGCTCTGTCAGAAGTATTCTGCTGGACTGAATCAAGTCCTTCACCAAAAATTCTCTCTCCAGCAAAGTTACAAGCTCCAGTTTCCAGGGAAATTCTGTTGTTTACTTCTCCCTCTTTAATGCCACTGAAAAGATGCCCCAAAAATAGGAAAGATACAGGGCAAAATTTATAACTGCATTCTAGGAATTATTTTCTATACTTCTCAAAGCCTCGCTCTTCAGAACCTAAGCCCAATATCAGTTAGTACCACTTTTGCAAGACTTTCTTGAGCTCCATACCAGAATCCTTTCTTCCTCCTGGTCACTTTGATTTTTAAACTCTGGATAACACAGACTTATAGAATAGAGACAGATTTCCACACGTCAAACAGGTGAAGTTAGCAGAAAGGGAGAAACGATAAAAACAACCAAAGAATACATATGTATGCATGGAAGTCAACACTTAGCGACCTCTCCTTTCTCCATTTCCTTGATATCTGGACTGGCTCCCAGACTGCTCTCTCAATAGCAGCATAAGGAAGCATAAATCCCTATTGTAATTACGTATTAGAGAGCTAGTTCACTCACTGAATTTCACAGGAGCTTTAGTTACAACTTGTGTCATAGAAGATTGATTAGCTTTTGCTTGTAGTCCAAGTAGCATACACATGGAAATTGCAGCTCAGTTTCATTTTCATTTTTTAGTTAATTTTATTCAGAACTAGCACAAACATCCAACCCAATGTGAAACAAAGCTGTAAAGTACTCATACAGGGCCTTGACACTTGCTGCATTTCAAACAGCTTCAGTGTGGATGTGATATGCAGATAGCACATATTTAGCAAAAATACTTAGCTGTCAAATGTCACCAAGCTGCAATGCCCTTAGGGGAGCAGTGTGGCCTAGGGCAGTATTTGACCTTCTAGTAAGGGTCACAGAAGTTCAGAAGTGAAAACAAAGTGTCCTGCTCTTGGAATGGGTTCCTGTTCACCTTAATGCATTGCTCTGCAATTTCATCAGAAACCGAGAAATGTGAGATGGAAAGGACCAAGACAGTTCATTTCCCTGGCAAAGTAGGACTGTTTCCACTCTATACCAAATTCTTTAGACTTCTGAAGACACCAATCTCTTACCCAAGGTGAATAGTCCGTATGTGTTTCTGAATCCCAGCAGCTGTGCTCAGTACCTTTCCACAGTTTTTCCACAGGCATTTGAACATTACTTTCATTGAGTTCTGAAAATTAAGTAAAACATTCTTCTCAGTTAGTTGCCCAGAGGAAGGGGAAAACCCCCCACAGATATACAACTACAAAATACTTTATCTATACTTTAAATTAGCCCAAGTCCACAGCTTCCAAATATGAATGTATAATGACGTAGTATCTCTGTTAACAGTATAATCCTACTGAATTCAACAGAAGCAGCACGTGCCAAAAATTTACCTCTACTGTTTTTCCATGCCTTTTTAATTTGCAAGTATCAGTTTCTATCTTCCCACAAAAGGATCTAGATGGTATAAAACTTCCTATACTTCCTTGGAGTCCTACTCTCCAAGAACCGATCAGGGCTTCTTAGTTAACACAGGGTAACTTCCTAAAGCAAGCTGTATACTCTAAAGACTATTTTTGCTCATAAATTCCCAACACAGAAAAGACACAGTGTCATCAGTCTGCTGCTTCCGCTATGACAATATTCACCCAAAGAGCAGGCAAAAATTACTTTTGTTACATTCATAAGTTCCCACGTCCCTTACTTGGGCATGAGAATTTGTTGGACTTTTTTAAAAAGAATATGTGTATAATCTCAGTAAAATATTCTTGTGCACAAATAACTTCATGGGTCTAAACTGAGTTACTGTTGACTTAAAGCACAGAAAACAAGGCTATAATCAGTTCCACCTTCAATATGTTGAAAGATCCTGAAGAAAACTAATCATTAGTCTAATTTAAAGCACAGTAGGTACAGCAAACAGCACAGACTTTACAGACTCTTATACATACTTTTAAAGCTAAAGCATTTAACCTGAAAATGAAACCTGACTACTTAACACGTTATTCAAATTTAAAATTTGTGTGTCTCTTAAATCCTTGTCTCTGCTACTACAGAACATGTATTATCAAAAAAAATAGGAAGAGCTTCAAAATATTATCCTATAACTTAATTAAGAATAAGATTAAATGAGTACTTAAGTGCATGCTTAGCTTCTGTTTACAGTAGAAGTGGACTTAATGCTTATTAAATTTGGACCCTTTTCAATCACATGCTAGCATATGATAAGTTTCAGCATTTACTATGAACATAAGAATTAGAATACACTTAAAAAATCTCAATTGATCTTGACTTCTTTAATACAAGCTAACTGTACTGACATACACTAATAGTTACTTGGCAGTCTAACAACTCGTTGAAAAAATGTACACTAAGTGCTTCAGGACTTGAGATATTTGATCATCAGTCAATATTGTTTCTAAGAAAACCTTCCAACTTAAAATAAATTGCATATGAATTCCCTTCACAACTGTTTGATCTGAAAATACAACTAATGCTGAAGTACCTAAATATTTTCTCTTAAAATTATATATAATCTATCTAGCAATTGAAATATTTTCCCCATATTTGTAATACATTACTCAAAATGACCATTAGTTTCAAAAATTAAATGGTTTAAAATTACAAATGTGACAAGATGAAGAATATGCTTACTAAATGCATCTTAGCAATTTCAATATGACATCATGAACACCATATATTTCTTTATGGACCCAGAATGTTTACTATCCATCTCTGATTTGATGGTAAAAACAATCTGCTATCTCCATTGTCTTTTTAGTTTTATTTATCAGTGCTGGGAGTCTGCAAAAAAACATTCATTCTAACATAACCAAATGAAATCTCACATAATAGAAACAAAGATCATAAACTATGCTGTCATTCCTTACTGGTCAAAAAAATTGCCTAATTGGGCTTTAATGCTTTATTAGAACAAACAGAACGAAATGACTTGGTGAGGAATGATTACATGAATGAAAACATTTAAGCATTCAACTTTCTCAACGGGAAGTGGTTGCTAACATGACATTTTCCAAACATAGAATGGAATAAATTTATCATGAGTAAATGTAAAGTCACCAAACACTCTATTTCTGTGTTTATGACTTCTGATTTTACAGCCTTAAAGAAGAAACAAGCTGAACATTTTTTTTCCTCAGCTTCTAAAGGTACAAAGTTGTACTCAGATACAGTATCAGGTTGGGGCCAGAATGAAAAAATGGGGGAAATACAATTCTTCTGTGATAAAGCTTGGCAAGTAATACTATTATTCATCTAAATTAAACATTTGCCATACAGAGCAAAATCCGTGAGAACCAGAACAGGCAGTGCAATATATCTGTGGAGGCTATGTAAATAGAAATATTCAAAGACAACTTACATAATAATAAAGATGGCGGCTGTAAAACCATCTGTCTAATCATAGTTGAAGAATAAGAACGATGACAATAAGCATAACTTTAACTTAGAAGTAAAAGGCAAATCATTTCTGCATTCCTACCCCTTCCATCCTACCCCCATCCAATCCTCTGTCTTTAGCTAACATCCAGCTCTAACTTTTCATTTCTAGTAACAAGTATGCCCTCTAAAATAAATATATATTTATTTTTAGCATCAGGCAAAGGCATTTTACCTCCCTTCACCACAAAAGAGCAGTGTTGGTCAGCAAATCAGCAACTTCTGGAGCAAAATGATAAATCTGAACAGGTTTAAAAAATCATTAAAATTTCTTCCTGCTGGTGGTGAAGTAATTAACTCTCTCTGTCTGAGCCATAAATAAAGTCACTAAGGAAGAATAAATTCTCTGTTTTTCTCTTCCTTACAGAAAGCTCTTTTTCATCTTGCTATGTAAAATCTGTCCTGTTGTGTTAGGAGGGAGGAAAACTTGGACTAGTGCCATCTCTTTGTTTTCTTTTTCTTTGAGAGGAGCTTGCTTGCTAGCATAATGGTGCTTTTTGGTTTTTGTTTTAGACTTTTTTTTACATTGTGTTTTATTTATTTCACTTCTGGGTTCCTACCAAGGATAAATTTGGCCACTGCTAATACTGTATCAAAAGCCATCAGGTTTGATCTCTCTCTCCTTTTTTCACCTCATATGTTTGTGCAGAGAATGTTTCACAGTATTAAGGTATCTCAGATGCTGTCCGACTAGCAGCACTTTCAGGGAACAAGAAGTAATAAGGCCATATCCAGCCTTTGGAATGACATGTAAAGGCTGCCTGTTGCATCCTGAATACAAAGAATTTGCCAAAGTAGGATAGAAATCCCTCGGATGGCCAGAGGCAACACCTTCTGGAAATCACTTTACTGTTTTCTGAGCAGGAGGCTCTGCAGAACCTCACCATCTGCCAGCAAATATGTGGTGCTGATGGCAGCATGTGCAGTAACTGACTTGGTTCAATTAGACACAGTGACTAGGCTGATACCTTCATTAACTGTATGACTAGGAGAGATCTGCCCAAAGAGCTGTTTGAGTTATTTATTCCTTTCTTAGAGCACAGTAAGTCTAACAACATCCACTTTACCTACTTGTATGGAATTTAACATGAGGCTAACCTTTCTCTTCCTAGGAATGGGTTCATCAAAGAGAAGGTTGCTTGTTTCAGCTTCATCAATACCATCATCTGGCTGGGAAGGTGTTCGAAAAGCTTTGAAACTATCAGCTGACAGAGGCGGAGATGGGGTAGATGGGTTGGACTGATCACTGGGAGCGTTCCAGCTCCAGTATCCACTACTGCTGGTACTAGAAGGCACAAATCCTCCTTCTTTCCAAGATCCATTTAGGGATTCTGTGAAGAATAACAACAGCAGTCATCACAACAAATCTTCTTATATCATGTGGTAGGGCTATGGAGTTCTTTTATCTGAGGCTTAGATGCTATGCTGGTAATTAACTGTACCTTCAGTAAAGTGAAAGAATAGGATGTACAGAGGATGAGCACATCTGTCTCACTGCATTTGAATGACATTTACTAATACACAGGTTCCACACTTGATTTACAGGTATTTTGAAAAAACAAACAAGGAATTTTTCTAAAAAGAAATGCTGAGTCTGGAAAAATAATCTCTTCTGGAGCATAAACCATGATAACCAGTCAGATATTGCAAGCACAGTTAAAGAAAAACATTCAAATACATTCTTAAGGTTAAATATGAACACATGTCTGCAGTGAGGCATAAGTGCAAGATTCAGGTCATTGCACAGCCAATACGAGATCCCCTGGAAAGAGGACATACATTCTGAGTACCAGGATGCTAACTGGATCTGCAAAAACATAATCATCATCAAAGTGCTAGAAAACCATAATTATGCTCCAAAAACTTCTCCTAGTCTCCTAGTATACACGTCTTTGTCTAATTTGAATCTCTGTCAAATTTAGGTGGTACATATCCTTAGATTGACATCACTTTCTCTTCATAAAGGTGCACTGTTAAAACATCTGGTTCCAAAATTCATAGCCATTAAACATAGTTTCATTTTTTTTTTGCTCAGTAAAGGCATGAATTAGTGGTCTGGATTGGCATTTCACACTAAATGCTACCATACTAAACTGGCTAGATATTTGAAATCACTTTAAGTAATATACGTAGGTGCGTCTTCAGTGCTCACATTCAGAACCTAAATCATTTCCACTCCTACTCACAGAAGGAAACTTCTTCCTCACTACAGCATGTACCTTGACATTACGTAATAAGCCGATTCTCTAACTAGTAGGTTATTATATGATAAGGTGAGTGTGAGTAAGAGCATATTACAAAATCAGAGGTGTAGTCTGAGCTTTTGATACTTTGTGGTTTGACACTTCATGCATTGAGGTCCTCAGGTACTGGACACCAGATGGACACTTTTCTCAATGACTTAAGTGATTCAGGTGCTAACATCACTTGGGCATGCGTTCAGGGATGGTTTGGCAAGGTTTCTCCAGAACCCAGGTGCCAGTCTTACCAAGTCTTTCTAAATGACCCTATAGATGTTCAAACGGTTTGTGCAGTAAATGACCCTGTAGTTAACAAGGAAACAAAATATTTTATTTATTAGTGAATTGTTATCTAAGTGCGAGATAGGAGTCTTTTCAAGTCAGTGCCTGTATTTAAGAGTTCTACAGAAGTCACTCCTTCATTCCTTCTCAATGTCTTGCAAACAAGTAAAACTAATAACATCCGTAAGAAAATAATTTCCATCATCTGCTACAAAAAGCGTGACCCACAACCAATGAAATGAATGACTTTTTACCTCTAATTCTGTTGGCTTTGGACAAAGCTCTTCACTGTAATCACTACCTCCTCACAAAACAGAATTCAATGCTTCATCGTGTAAGCACATGTCTAAAAATATCTGCTTGCACAGTCAATAGCGAAGTCTCTGCACTGATCAAAAACAACCACCAAAATTCCTAACTGGAAAATGACCTATAAATTTCTTATAGCTAATAAATTAATATATGAAAATGTAATGGTTTGGTTCATGATTACAGACCTTCAGACTTTCATATGACTGTAATTGAGGTGTTTTTTAAGTATTTGTACTTGAGTCTCATGCCAAAGCTAAGAAGCAAATCTGGTATCAGCTTGTGAACTTAGCATAGCTTAGAATTCCTGTTTGTTCAGAAAAACAAAGGAAACAATATTCTTTAAACTATTATTTTTTGACACATTTATGGTAGTACTTTGTATTCTCTGACTTTACAGCTTCTCTTCACCTTGCTAAGTAAGAGATTTAAATCAATTTAAAGTAATACGTAAAAGACAGGATAAGGTTGACAACAGGAAGAAAACAAACACTGGTTCTCATTAACGCTAACAAATCTGGCAGTGTAAAGGAGCTTAAAATATAAACAAATGCAACTTACTCCTATTCTGGGCTCTTTTCACATTGTTGGAGTTGTGTGAAAGAGAACCAGACCAAACATTACGGAGCTGCAGGGAAACCACGGCCAAACTCTGAAATAGTTTACATGGATAATTGTTCCCTTAATTACAGTGCTCCTTACTGCCTTTTTTTGGAAAAGGATGGTGATCCACAAAGAATTCAGCATTACTAAATTTGTATCTTGTATTATCATGAAGAACCTAGCACTGCAATACCAACTGGGTTCTAAATAATCAAATCTTCACTCTTTAATAAAAGTTTTTAATAAGTTTTAACTCAGGCAAAACTAAGATATTCATGAAGAATGTACCCAATGACAGTTTCAAAATTTTGTCTGAGACTACAGCAAACATGTGAATTACTTTTTCAGATTCAGAAAATATGCAAACAATATATATGCAGAAATATCAAAGAGCGCTCGGATTGCATGAAGAAATATCAAACGCAGTTAACAACTACCATTTGCCTATTAGCAATTCAAAAGGGCTTGTTTGGAAGATCTTTCCAATCACCAGCTACTAGCTAATGTGCCCTGACCGTCCTGACAACTTTCATCTGTAAATTTTTTAAGGTGATTGATACTGCCTCGTCTCACAGAAGATTACCACCAGGGATTACCAGGGGGTGCAAAGTGGGACTTGTACATGTCTCAGCCACTCCTGATCTCTGTCTGGCATATCGACACAAACCCACCCTCATCTGTGGTTTGAGCTACCAGTAGGGTAGCTGGAGTGTAGATATATTTTCTCCCTTTCATTGACCTTCCCAGAGGGCTGGTAACCACCAGTCCTGAGGCAGGACAAGTCACTGGGGACGTTACCATCAGAGATTTCCCAGGGCTTGTTTGTCAGGGGCACTGGCATTCTGCAAATACTTCTGGCTTTAAACATTTAGTAAATGCATGGAAAACATACACAGAGAAGAACCATGAAAATTCATGGCTAGACTTTCAGCTACGGAGCCAAGTGGATAAAATTAGTATTTTCTGGAAAGAAATGAAAAAAATATACTATTTTTCAAAAATCTTTGAAGTTGGGCCATGCCTCATAGTATAGACCCCTTTTTAATAAACGGATCATTCAGTGGAGCACCCTGACTGCATTAAGAATTGTAAAGACTAATTTCCTATTAATACACACATCAGTAAATACCCTTGCAGTGCTCCAATTATTTACAGTAGCAAGGTACTTACGATCTATTTAACAGCTGCAAATGAGAAAGAAAAGCCAGACTTACATGAACAACCCTAACAAGGGTGAGACATCCGAACAAGGGTATATGAGTTTAAGATTATTCCTTAAAATGTAACCTTTTTAAAAATGTCTTGTAACTGCAGTCAAGTTTGCACAAATTAATTACATTTTCTTAGCAATTTCATTATTATTCACTCACTTTTAGATTCATTTTTCTTAGTATGTCTTCCGCTGTTACAGTATTTCTGAATTTGATGGTAGACCATCACAGATTTACAAAAGATAACCAGCCCAACTGAGGATCTAAGCCTGCATGTGTGTAAATGGACCTGTATCACTGCAGACCTGCAGTGCATGGCCTCTCAGCCTAGGGCTGTGATCTGTGCAGAAAGAACTGCTTTGTCTCTTCAAAATGTTGAACACAATCTGATCAGATTTCATGGTGTGGGGAGAAGAAAAACTGCTGTCATATTTGCTACATATGTGCAGATGCACATCAACTGGAAACTACCATTTCAGAGAGATCAGATATTCTACGGCGGTAATTTCCCCTTCCTTTTATTTCAGCCCAAAGAGGAACACCTACAGTTTCATACACTGGGGCAGCTCTTTAGTTACTCAAGAGGTTTGTTCTCATTTCTGCCAATACTGCAACAAAGACCTCTGCTAGGATAGAGCAAATCTCAGTATTATCATAGCATGCAAGTCACTGCCAGAAGATAACCACTCACACTCGCACCACCACTGCCACTGCTCCTTGTCATCTAGGCCAACAGATCACTACATAATGGTATGATCAGACAACTACTCTTTTCTTTTTTATCTGAATTTCTACCAGTCGTACAGATAAGGACTTCAGAGTCTTCCTCTATATGTACTCCATTCCTAAGTTTTCAGTTTTCCAGTACAACACAATCATACTCCTTCTTGCAGCCCCTGCCCAAGAGTTACTCTGAAGGCTTACCATTGGGTCGGATAGGAGGGCTGCGAACCAAAGGGCTGGTGGATAAACTGGTTAGTACCATGGCTGCTGTTACTTTATCCATGTCCAGTTCTTCTGAAGATTTTCTGAAACACAGTGAATGGGAGGCAGGAAACAGATCAGCAATTTTTCTTTTCTTTTCTTTTTTTTTTTTTAAGTGTTTTTCATAACAGACTAAATCCTAAGAGAGCAGAGGACAGTAACCAAAGTATGCTACCAAACAGAGTTCTGAAAGATTTGGTCTTCAGCCAACCTGAGGACACTGTGTGACTACTTTAAGCATATCAGCTTAATGTAAATGGGAAAAACACTGGAAAAGAGAATAGGTCTTCATTGTTGTCAGGATTTGCTGTGACCCTCTATTAGTTTGACTCAGTTCCTTATCTCAGAATTTCAGCTATTTGTATGCTTAAAGATAAGTGTGTGTTTAATGGTTTCTTTTGGGATGAAGACACAGAGATGCAAAACTAGGTAAGATTACTAGTAACAGTAATAACATACGCTATTCTCTGTAGGATGAGGAAGAACCAGGAAATAGAACTTAGGGATCACATTTTTTCTTTGTTGCTTCTGCTTAATGTTATTAATCTTCCTGTGCTCTCTCTGAAAGTCTAATGATTTTTTTTCTAATCAGATTATAAACAATCATTTAAGATCCACATACACAAATCATGTCCACTTCACCTTCACTGTCAATTACTTTTAAACATCTATTTTGACCATACAACCAGCCACAATCAAGGGGCAAGATTTCATGAGACAAACAACTAACAGCACATTGCTACTGAAAAGGGTGGTCTCTGACCAGACCTTCACCCATCCTAACCAAGGCCTCCCACTGCTATTCTTGGGCCAATTCTGGCAATCATCACACACACTATGGGCCAATTCAGCTTGTTACAGAAAACTACTGTAGTAAAAGAATTTTCTGCTGATTTAATGGGCCGAATCAGTTCATCAAAGGTTTAGCATTGAGTGTGTGAGCTGACAGAAAAACATATGCAGGGTAGGGGCAGAAGAAGGAAAGTAAAGGGTTAAGTTAGCTCACCCTACTTGTGAATCAATATTTGATTCCCACAGTAAAGATTAACAGGTTCTGGGAAAATCAGCAGACAGGCAGAGGCCAGGAATCATTTTAGCACATTGCACTGAAGTCAAGACAGGAAAGAACTCTGCACATTTGGCAGCAACTAGCCAAATATATCCACATACACCAACCACTCCATAAAAGTTTCTGTAGCACCACAGGGCACAGTATCTCTTCCCTGATGAAGCAAGGAATAATAAGGGACAGGAGAGCAGAGAGATTTTTCCAAGAGAAGGAGGAGAGGATCTGGAGACAAAGCATATCACAGGAAATCAGGCTGCAGTGATCCACTGCTCAAAGAATGACTTTTTTTTTTTTTTTTAATGATGAAGAATTTTCTTTGGCTGTAAAAATGCTTCTCTGTGCCACATTTGGGAAAAAAGTGATGGTAACTTTCTTCCTAACAGGTTAACAGTACAATGTACAATTTCTGATGAGTGAATATACCAAAAAAGCAAAAAATATATCCCCCCAAACCCATAAAAATACCCCCCAAAATCACTAGGTTTAGCATACTTTTCCCTTCCCTCCTTTTATGAACATGGAATCAAGACAGGGAGCTTCCTTTAAACATTCACTCATCTGAGTATACAAGACTATCTTCTCATTTATTAGAGACCACTGCATTTGTTCTTACAAAAGGGTACTTTCCTTTTTTTATTGTGCATTGTGGGGTTTCTAGAATTTCATTTGTTCCCTGTCAAGAACTCTATTTAAGTGACTAGGAGGGGGTCTTTATTATATCCAAAAATGAGAAGAACTATCTGATGTTTTTCATAAACTGTTGTTCTGTAAGTCACCAGGAGAAATAGGATATGCTGGTTGCAGTGCCCTTTCCAGAGTCTCATTTGTTGTTTCCTGTTGTTTCAAATTGGAATTTGCTGGGATGGTACATAAAACTCACAAGCTGTCTGAAACATTTCAGCTGCAAAGTTTATCTGCTGACCTGTGTGAAGTTCTCCCAAACTGTCTGAAAGACTCATTTACTCAAAACTCTGATACAGTCAAAGCTTTTAATGTTTTACTGAGTAAACCTCAAACTGTCTGATGAAACTGCAATCTACTTTCTGGCTGATGCCAGGACTTGCACAAATGCCTACCAACATTTTCCCATGCTGCACAAAAGCTTAGTTCTCAGGACTGTCTTTTACAACACATCAGTGCCTGCAACTGATACACTGATGACAGCGACTGCTACATTCTGATTATATCCACAGAAATTCTCCTTTCGTCCAGCTAAGATTTTTTTAAAAATACATCATGACCAAATATTTGAAAAGGTCTCGGATATCTCCTATAATCAGCTAATACCTGAAGCCATCACCCATTAGTTCCTCTCATGTGCAAAGCAATATTTCACTTGGATTGTCAAGTTCCTCTGGGCCCAGAAGACCTTTCCTAGAGATGACGTGGAGCTGCTAAATTTCTGAAGACCAATCCTGCCAGGTGATTTTCCAATTACCTAATAATCCAGTATGGAAGTCCTCTCTGAGAAGGAGGAATAGCTGTTCTGAAATTCACCCATGCAACTCTACACTGGCAGTCCCTACTCACTTATCCTGATGTGGATGAACCAGTAATATTAGGACGTGATGAGGAATAAACAACCACAGGTTCCTGATATGACTGAAAGTACAATTGCTTACATACTCTAGCATGTACAATCAGCCTTCCAACAAGGATGTTCTGTATGTGGCAACAGGATTAACATGCTCATGTCCAGACCTCCGCAGAATTGCAAAACCCAGCTACAGCAGCTGTTGCAAGTATTTGCTGAGTTGATGTTAAGATTCCAGAGTCTAAAGACCCAGTGCTAATCCAAAACACAAAGTTCCTCCATACAAACAATGATAATCCATAGATTTAACTTCTTTTGGCTTCCTTGTACTGATGCATTATTTTATTCTCCTCTATAATGACTCAGACTGTTGCTCTAAAAAAACAACCTTCTCACTGTTATTTTGTCAATAATGCCCTAAAATTGTCAGCATTGGCATCTGTGTCTAAGATGAAACTTGTCTGAAACACAAGTAGGCAGAGGGCAGGAATAGTTGTAAAAACCCTTTCCATTTCTGAACATGGTAAATCACACTCTTGAAATTGCTGGAATGCTTTTTTTTCCATACCCAATCTAGCGAATATTTTTTCAATAGAGAAAGCCCAAATAAATAAAACCTCTGATTTTTTTCTCTGACCATTTTGAATCACAGCTGCCTTTTACTACTTACTGCTTCTCAGATGCATTCAGCAAAAAAGGAATGATCCATTTTTTTATTCCTAGCCACAAGAATTTTAACAGCTACAAGTCATAGCTTACATGAATCTGCTCCCAAACATATTTTTATACTTTGGCTCACAACAGTAAACACGCATATTTCATATACCATTCAGGCAGCACCACTGCAGGAACAGCCGCATTCAAGAGAGAGGCAAAGCATAAAACTGAAGACAGGAACCACATACGCCTTCTGCATTCAGTCGGCATCACATGCAAGTCAGTGCCTTAAGAGTGCTCCAGTCTTTTCCAGCTTTCTCTACTGGTAAGTTGAAACTGCATGCAGCTGTTCATTGGTATTAGTAGTCAGAAGTGAGAAAAACTTGAATTACAAACCAACTGGTTACAAACCACTTATTGCATTACTGTTAAGGTGAATTTTTACAGACTAAAGTTGTGATCCCTGACATTGATTATACTGTTATTAGGTACAATGAAATCTAAACCAGTTATAAAACCATCTGCTACACCAGCTACGAAGATTTCTTGCTTTAATTCCAAATCCTGGTTTTCAAACTTACTCCCTCAACTTCTGGATGGATATAATTGTGTCAGTCCAGGTTGCACATGAAGTCAAACGGTTTTGGATCCTTTATTTCTGAATCTTTGTATCAGTTTCCAGAATCCCCACAGCACTTCATAAATGCAAACACAATAGGTGAATTTTAATGAACTAGCTCAGATCTAAGCAGCTGAAGTTAGAGGACCACAGGGACAGATCTTTCATCACCATTCTATGTCCTTTGCCTTCATATTTTCCTCTTCCTCAGCAGAAAGACTGTTTTCAGTTGATCCCTATAATAATCCATCCTGGCCAAATTGGTATTTAAGATAGTCCTCTTTTTAATAGTCAAACACAAATTAAATCCAGTTGATCCTCTCATTTTCATTCATTTCCCTAGTTTTGGTGATGAATTTACCACTTCTTTGAAAATCATTTAATAACGTTAAGAAACTACTAACATCCCTCTCTTTCTCAGGCAGAGTTCTCTGAGGAGAGGGAAGACTGGATTTAAGATCCAAAAGAGGAGCAAAAGAAAGTAAAAGAAAAGGCCAAGGCTAGGTAGCTGTCCCAGCTGTTCAACTGCTGACTTACATAAGAGGCTTTTCGCAGATGCCGCACCAAAACAAGTCTCTGCAGATAGTCGCTCACCGCCAGCTTGAACCAGCCCGGAACAAGACTTTCGGGGCAGTCAGTTCTGCAGCACCACCAGGACTGTTCGGCCCTGACTGTACACCTTCTGTAAGCCCTCAGAGGCCTTCATGTGGTTTGGATCTTGAATGGATCTAAATCAGCCCTGAGGGAGGTACGCTCTTTTGCTTCTGTATTATTTGATCAGGGACTGCCTGAGCTATCCTCTCAAAAAGCCCTTGAGGGTTGTTGTTAGCCAGGTAGAAAAATGCTAAAATATCTAATTTCCAACTGTCACATTTCATCAGCCAGTAGCTGACTCCGTTATGACCCTTGTTTCCTTCTGCAACTCAATTAGTCATTTCTGATTCAAGTTTGATGCAATTTTGACACAAGTTTTTAATGCAAATCATCTCTATTAGTAACTTTATGGTTAGCTGGAGTTTTCTTAATCTTCCATTTGTGAAAAGTTACAAGAGCCCTCTTCAATCCACATTCTAACCACTTACTACAAATTTGTTCAATTTTTGGACTTATATATATACCTCCTTTTTTTAATCCAACACACACCTAAGCTTGTTTTTTTTTTTTTAATCCATTACAAAATTGATTCTTATTTTAAATTCTTTGGCCTATCCTTGATTTCTTTAAGCAACTTTTATTACTTGTTTGGCTAAGATCGAAAAGCCTGAAATTTTTCTTCTTGGAAAAACTGGGTCCTGGGCCTGGTACTTTACTTCTTTTAGCAGAAAAACTGGTAATGGAAGCAGATGTTTTTGATACAACTGACATTGTAGAGAAGGACACATCAAGTTCTTCTTCATAAGTATAGGAAAAATCCAAACAGTCAGAAATTTGTTTTCCCTGTGCACAACTCCACACCTTTTGGTTAAATCCGTGACCTCCAACCCCCACCTCTAATCCAGTGATGCTGAAATCAATGAGATCCAGGTTCAGCGCATGCAACAAGCCCTCCTATGCTCCAGTGTGTCTGCACCCGCACTGCCCCAACCCACGCTAAGCACAGCCCGGGCTGCCTTTACTCACCTGGGCTCGGCATAGAGCTTAGCATCAGTGCTACCACCTCAGGGAAGGCGAGAGGGGGAAGAGCAGCAGCAGCATCCCACAGCAGACAGGACACAGCTGCAGTGTTATGTTAGCTGGCTCCTGTTGTCCACCCAAAACCAGCCTATGAGAGTGGTTCACAGAACACCCTGATCTTTTGTTACGGAATTATGACATAAATAAGCATGCATTAATTTGCTACAGCCAGGACAAAATAACAGCATATTGAAAATGTTTACTTTCTCTCATATTTGTACTTCTAAACACTCCTTAAAGAGGCCTCAAAGTCTTACTTTGACCACCTAATTATAAGCACATCACATTGATTCAGTCAAACTGAGCATACCCATCACTGATAAACATGTTGTTACAAGCTCTTGTATACCAAAAATGTGATCTGTAATATAACGAATTATGGCAACTGATGTACTAGTAATGAAAAAAGTATTTGTGAATGAAGGGAAAATCCTAAATCTGCATTACACTTTAAAGGTACAATGAAAAGATTTTAGGTTTCTTCAGTTGATCATTAATGGCAAAGTCAACACCCTAACAAGGAAACAGTAAGGAAAGACTGGTTGTTTTCTAGAATGGTTCCAGATATCTAAAGTAACTGAAACCACTCTTCTATTTTGAGCAAAGAGCTACAAAGTTGTGCTGCAAAATATTATTAATTCATACAATAATTTACATTTAAAGTAATATTTGGTTAATGTTCTAACAATTTAAAGCACTGATAGAGTAGAGAAAAATAAATGAACTAATCTTGCTCACTGCTGCTATGTTTTGTTGTTAAAAATTAACCTGCTAGCCAAAGACAAAAGCAAAAATTATACAAAGAATGATCCATGTAAACAGTCAAAGAGATCCAGAGCATTCTTTGGTAAAAGCTGGAACTTTTTACAGTGAAGCAAAAAGCAATAGGAAATATTTTTCAAAGATTAGATTAAATCAGTATAGTGCTACAATGATACATTTTAAGAGATAAGGGTGCATTACCATTTACATGGCTATAAAGTGAACTGATGGTTGATCCAAAGCACAAACACAATAACATGATGCATTAATTTGAAGTTCTGTCTTTGCTCATCATGGGCAGACATAACATTAAACTTTTCCACCCTAACTCTCTGATACTTGAAGACTGCTTCAGAAGGCCCCTTCTGAATACCCCTCTGTTGTTCTGATTATATACAAGCAATTTCTCAGGATACCCACAGCAACCAGAAATTAACTACAATCAAAATCTTCATTGTACAGATACAGGAACTTTTCTTCCAAAAATCATATACCTGAACTTATCATGAAAAAAATAAAAGGTGTCAAAGCCCACCTCAAATCTCTCCAACTCCCTCTGGCTCATAGATCTTGTGCTACAATTATTCAAAGGATCTTTCTAAGTCTGGCTGTTAGAGATTGAGGAGAGCTTATAGAACAACCGGTTGTGCAGTTATACACTTTCTATCTAGACTATAGTGGTTTAAAGAAAATGAAAAGCCTCTGAAAAGTAGTTATACGATACAAGGGACATTACTGACAAAGTGGTTCTCAGCATCCTAGAATAGAGAAATTTAACAGTAGAATCCAGGAGGAAGCAATCTGTAATAAAGGAGTGTTTCTCATAGTCTGTTCTTTCTCCTTACATCAGACAATGCAATCACCTTCCCTCTGCCCAAGAAAAAAGACTCTGTAAAAGGAGTCCTATTTTTTTCAAGCTCTTATCATTTAAAGCACTAGCATTTTACAGAAAATAATATATTCTTTTTCTACAATGATGTTATAGATTTATATAACCAAGAAAAGATGAGGATTCAATTCTGTAAGGTGGGAGATTACCCACTGACATGGTTACACAGAATCATAGAATCAGCAAGGTTGGAAGGGACCGGCTAGTCCAAACCCCCTGCTCAAGCAGGGTCACCTAGAGCATGTTGCACAGGATTATGTCCGGGAAGGTTTTTAAGATCTCCAGAGGAGACTCCACAACCTCTCTGGGCAACCTGGTCCAGTGCTCTGCCACTCTCACAGGGAAGAAATTCCCCCTCACGGTCAGGCAGAACTTCCTGTGCTTCAATTTCTGCCCATTGCCTCTTGTCCTGTCACATGGGACAACTGAAAAGAGTTTGTCCCCATGCCCTTGACACCCTCCCTTCAGGTACTTGTACACACTGATAAGATCCCCCCTCAGGCTTCTCTTCCCCAGGCTGAAGAGGCCCAGCTCTCGCAGCCGTTCCTCATAGGGCAGGTGCTCCAACCCTCTGAGCATCTTCGTATCCCTACGCTGGACTCTCTCCAGTATCTCCAAGTCTCTCTTGTCCTGGGCAGCCCAGAACTGGATGCAGTACTCGAGATGAGACCTCCCCAGGGCTGAGTAGAGGGGCAGGATCACCTCTCTTGACCTGCTGAAAACACTCTTCCTAATGCACCCCAGGATACCAGTGGCCTTCCTGGCCACAAGGACGCATTGATGGCTCATGGTCAACTTGTCATCCACCAGCACTCCCAGGTCCTTCTTGGCAGAGGGTCAGCCCCTAGCTTGTACTGGTGCCTAGGGTTATTTCTACCTAGGTGCAGGACTCTGCACTTGCCCTTGTTGAACCTCAGGAGGTTCCTCTCCGCCCAGCTCTCCAGCCTGTCCAAGTCTCTCTGAATGGCAGCACAGCCCTCAGGTGTATCAGCCACTCCTCCAAGCCTGGTATCATCGGCAAACTTGCTGAGGAGGCACTCTGTCTCCTCATCCAGGTCACTGATGAAGAAGTTGAACAGGATGGGACCCAGTACTGAGCCCTGGGGGACGCCACTACCCACAGGTCTCCAACTAGACTCCACGGCACTGATGACGAACCTCTGAGCTCTGCCTTTCAGCCAGTTCTCAATCCACCTCACTGTCCAATCGTCTAACCCACACTTCCTGAGCTTATCTAGGAGGATGTTATGGGAGACAGTGTCAAAAGCCTTGCTGAAGTCATCATGACGACAATGTCCACTGCTCTGCCCTCATCTACCCAGCCAGTCATTCCATCGTAGAAAGCTATCAGAATCTTTAAGCATGATTTCCCCTTGGTGAATCCATGCTGACTACTCCTGATCACCTTCTTTTCCTCCACATGCTTAGAGATGACATCCACGATGAGCTGTTCCATCACCTTTCCAGGCATGAAGGTGAGGCTGACCGGCTTGTAGTTTCTTGGGTTCTCCTTCTTGCCCTTTCTGAAGACTGGAGGGACGTTAGCTTTCTTCCAGTCTTCAGGCACCTCTCCAGTTCTCCATGACCTTCCAGAGATGATAGAGTGGCCTGGCAACAACATCCATCAGCTCCCTCAGTACCTGGGGGTGCATCTCGTCAGGGGTCATGGATTTGGGGGATCAGGTTTGCCTAAATGATCTCTAACCCGGTCTTCCTTGACAAAAGACTTTCTCTCCTATCTCCAGGGTCTGGGATTCTTGAGGGCTGCCCTTAGCAGTGAAGACTGAAGCAAAGAAGGCATTCAATAATTCTACTTTCTCTGTATCCTTTGTCACCATGGCACCCATCCCATTCAGTAGCAGACCCACATTTTCCCTAGCCTTCCTCTTGCTACTGATGTATGTGAAGAACCCCTTCTTGTTGTCCTTGACATCCCTTGCCAGATCTAAATCCAAATGGGTCTTAGCCTTCCTCATCACATCCCGGCATACTCTGACAGCATTCCTATATTCCTCCTAAACGGCCTGTCCTTTTTTCCACATTCTATATGTGGAAATTACCATGGCTTGACTTCCACAGAGCTTTCCCATACAGGGTGTCTCTCCTTTTCCCACCCTTCCTGAAGCCCATCAAAGCCAGGCAGTGACCTGATGCTAGCCTGTCCTCAGGAGCATCTGGATTCCTTTCATAATGACTTTCTCCTCTCTGACAGGATACAAGTCAGTAAGTGCTACAGTAACTGATTTTTAGACTATTAACAACACTAGACCTCTGTGGGAAGCCGTAGCATAGCCTGAACCAGAAGGGCAACAGTTTTACCACTGACGGGATCCCAGGTTACTGTGATTTCTGCGGCATCTGATACAAACGGATCCCAAAGACAAGCTCTGCTACCTCTGTCCCCACTAAAGTGCTGCCACAATAGTAGTTGCTCTGAAGTCTAAGATTTACCAGAAAAGTCTACTTAAGGAGAAGTCTGCAAAACGTATGGAAAATACCTTTTTATTAGAAGTCTGTTTCTCACTGTTTCTTAAGAATCTAGTCTGGCTTCCTTAAAGTCAATCTGAATTTCAAATCCATTCAAATGGGAAGATGACTGAGCTCTAGGTCTCATTCTCTGGTTTAGAAAATACAATACATTAGAGATCAATGTGTTTGTAGGTGGGGGAGAAAGGATGGATAGTAAAACACTGCTGTAATTATTGGCCAGTGATAAGGTCTACAGTTTTTAAATGCTCTGCATAAATGGGAATAGTTGAACAAGCCAGATTCAACATAGGAAGATAAGCTGTAGTTTACATGAACAATTTAATCTATATATTGGGAAAGATGATCTAATAAGTAATTTTTACTTTCCAAACAGCCCCAATTTATCAGCAGAGCTTATCTGGTGAAGAGCCCTCAGGCCTGTAACAGAAGTTGAAGTAAGAGTATGACATAAAAATAGTCCACTTCAAAACAGAGCAATCAAATAAATGATAATCATTTGATACATTATATGCACAAAGCAAAAATTTAGTTCAGAAAGGAATTAAAGAATCCTGCAGAGAACCACTATCCCTTACGGTCACTGGCAGTCCTTGAAGATTTTCTGGGAAGACTTTCTGTTCTATCTCATCTATTTTAAAGGCCACTTGCTGATGCAATAAACAAGTCAGTCTCTACAAACCAAGACTTAAAATTGATCTGAAGCTATAGACAAATTATTCGAAATATTATCCAATCCATTCATGTTCATTCCTTCTCTGCATTTGCTTTATGTTACTGTTCTAGCTTGTTCATAGACATATTTACTTTCGTAAGTAAGATCACTTTTATGAGGTACTGTTTACATAAAGTTACACTTAGCACTGATTTGTTCTTTGGAAAAAGCACCTAGACCACTTGCTACAATGCCCAAGAAGTACAGTTCAGCACAATGCAAACTTTTATGCTGGTAACAGAAAGAAGTGGAAACTAAAAAAGAAGGTCTCAGTGTATAACATGTACCAAGAACTGTGTAAAGAAGTGTTGAGATGTGTTAAGGGAATAGCTGATACCAACTGATACCATAAAAAGAGGAAAAGACATGCAGCTTCTCAAGGGAGCTTGAGTTCACTACCAAGTTTCCTGATGAAGTGCAGTATTGTTTACTACCCTCAGCTGGCCCTGCAGTCAGAACCATGCAAAAACAGAGTCATGCAAAAAATTATGTCTGGTATCTCTTTTTCACAACACTCTCACAGAGCCTTTTTACAAAATGATGTTTTCAGTAGATCTTCCTTAACCTTCTAGAGTAATTCTTTCATCAATGGTTAGCTGAAGATACCCTTATGGCAGATGCTACAGGAATTTTGTCTTTCCCAGGGTAAAATTCAAAATACAATACCAGAAACATTTTGCTCCTTCTTCTTCCTCCCCCTTATCTATCGCATACCATATGATTCCCACTTTGAATTAATTCAACATTGCCATAATATGTTTTAGAATATCAATGCAAACATACAGTTCTAGTAAATCTACAGGGAACAGACATGTCAGTTACTTGTTTATAGGCATATTGTTTAGTACAATTTATGTAAAAAAGCTGTTGTAATTTAATTTTAAAATAATATTCAACTGCTTTTTTTCTAAATGTATTAAAATAAACATTTTTCTAGTAAAATACATATTTATATTATTTTATTATATTTATTTATTATATATTATATATATAAGTATTATACTTTTAAAAGCTTTCAAGGGTATAGTATATTTCTAGACTTTTCCTTTCCCCAAAACCAAACAGTCACAGGGTTGCTATCTTTATGCTACATAACTACTAATACAAACTAGATGGAGAACACTTTGCTGAAATCCATCAGTTTCAAAAATAACCGCTAGTTTTTGTTTGCTGTTAATAGTTATATGTTTAATCATTTTGAGCTATCTGATTTTTTTTATCTCATTTTTTCAAGCTAGAAACAAACAGATCTGAAAAGAAAAAAAAGCTACAGATTCTGAAAAATGGCTGTCCAGAGTTGTCAGTACTGTTCAATGAAATCTGAAGACTAGAGGCAAAAACACCTCAGCTCATCATCTGCTTCCTGCCAGGCTGAAATATAACATCCCAAAGAGTGCAATTTCCAAACATTAAGCCATAGTTTCTATGATATACATGAGCCAATAGGTCACAGTACTGTAAAGCATCTTCCTAGTGACTTCAGCAACCCAGGACACAGTTCAGTTCCTGCATACCACAGTTCACCACAAAACAAGCTAGGTTTTGGTCCTGTTCAACCCGTTAGAAACCTGCTTCTCACCAAGGAAGGCAGCGAGTTCAGCACAAGCTGGCTTATCTTGCGTCTCCACTCCCACCTTCTCCTCCTCCGTTTACCCATGATCTTCTAAAAATGTTGCAGTGCTACACTGCCAACAGCAACTAGTTGAAAGCTGTCTGTATACATTTACACAAGGTCCAGTGTAAAATATTCCAAATACGGCTCTGCAAATGTTTTTTTTTCAATTCCCTGATTGTCTGACTGGACCTTCTTCGTCTCTGGCCATGTGAGCATACCCGCCGTGAACAGAGCTGTCCCAGGTGTTCTTGATATGGTCTTGCCCTTATCTTATACAAGCACAGTATCATTTCCCTGTCTCTGTTGAAACCTCTACAATTTGCCTTTATTACCTCTGACTCACAAAGATAGCTCCATCACCTACAAACAACACCACACTACCTTTCTGAGAATTGTATACATTTAATGAAGTTGAAATTATTTAGTTGGAACTAATGAAACCCCAATGTATTTGTTTTTCTCTTTGAAAAGATAACAGAAATACTTTCATAAAAATTAAAAGGAAAAAAACATGAGTGACACATTTCTCTTCAACCTCATTACAGGCCAGATTTTGCTGAGTTCCTTTTACTTTTTTTTTTTTAAGATAAATCATTATGGGGATAATGGTACTTCCAGCTGATTTTCAGGAAGGTCAGTATTTGGTGCAAATATCAGGAAAGCATAAACACTCATATTGAATCAACTTTGTGGGTCATTTGGTCCAGCATTTTGTAGCCAGCCCTGGCTGTGTTTCAAACGAAGATGCAATAGGAAATTTCCCACAATGAATATACCATCTTATTCCCAGGAATTATGGATTTCCTTGTGTTTCTTGACGATGTTAAATATATATATATATATATATATATATACACACACACATATATATACATATACATACATATACATACATATACATATATATATATATATATATATATATATATATATATATATATCAGACCCCCACAGTTTTCTGCCAGCTATTGCCCTAGCTGATCTTTTCTTTCTCTATACTTTCAGGGCTTCTGTTGCATTCTATAGCAAAGAGCACTGTACTGTAATTATGTACTCAGGAGAAGACTATCACCTTTTATCAAACTTGATTTAGTTACTTTTCTGATTGTTTCAGCACTTTCACATTACAAGGCAGGGAGAGTAGATGTTCTCAGGGCAACTTTTGCTTATCACTGTTTTACTTGCTGTGACAGCCCCTCCTATTAATTTCTTTTTTGAGGTAAATGGCCACAAACTTCAGTGTTCCTTCACACCAAGTTGCTTACATGTTTATCAAGCCACAGTTCAGGATCCGTCCCACTGTTAAGGTGGAAAGATTAAAAGGGCTTCTGAATTACAGTGTCTCAACCAGCCAGAGACTTTGCCAATGTTCGATGTAATTTAAAGCAAACCACAGTTGCTCAAAATTACATGTGAATATATAATCAAATCCCCAGTGGCAAGAAATTGACATTACTGATTCTACACCATAAGCATTCAGGAGACAGATAAACTGATTTTCTGACTGCTTAGCAATGTGCTGAACAACTACAGAAGAATTGGGCTTTAGGAAAGGGTTGTCTTAGACTGCAGGCTGAAATAGATACCAAAATAAAATACATTAAAAATACACTCTGTTTTAATTAAAACCATAATGTAGATAATCCCCACTGTATACTCTCTTTGTACTGTATAAACCAATTTATGACGACATGTACTTTACCATTTTACCATTAGATATTTAGGATTCTTCTTCTTCTTCTTTTTTTTTTTTTTTTTTTTTTAATCTCACATTTACAGATGAGAAGTTTCTATAGTTTTGATAAAATGTACCAGAAAATTCAGGCTCATTCTGAACCTCAAAAGTACTGACACCAGAAGATCCTGAGGTCTAACCAACACAAACTGTCTCAACAAGGGCACCTGGTATTTGGAATCTCAAGAAACAAACATGGCAGAAAACAATCTCTTCTCTGAACCCTCTCTTAAATATATACCTTTTAAGTTAACCACTAATCTTCATTTTTGTCTTTAGAACAGTTGCTTGACTCTTTCACAGATCTCCTTTAACAACCTTCCTCCTTCCAGGAGAACCAAATACAAACCCACACATGATCATCTTCTCACTAGAGCTGAGAAGAGATCAGTCTTCTTATCCCACAATTTAAACATTTTTCCTTTGCTGCACTGGGATCAACTGAAGATATTTTTAAAACTGTGGATATCAAAACATATGCTACAGAATAACCAGAAATCTGACTGCCATTCAAGGAGATGGAGAATGCAGGCTTCAACTCTTGCTCATCTTGGTTCACGCCAGTCTCCAACTGTGTTGGAGTTGACTCACTTTTGACTCATTAAAGCTTAGCGATAACCTAGATTTTTGTTACCTATGTGAAGAGCCTGATTACTGGGTTATAGAAGTTTTCTTTCTCATTTTCTTTCTCTTAAGCTGCCATTCATCTGTGTTTCCCCAAATACGTTCTTTTTCCCCCTCTTAGAAATTTTGTTCAAGAAAGGAGCAGAAATTAAGAGGACTATGTACATTTATTGATGATTTTCAGATCACTGGAACTTGCAGCTCCAGTGTGAGACAATTCAATTCTACAGAACATACGCAGCAAGCCTGAAGCCTCTGGGAAGAGTGAGACCTTCAATGCACGAGCCAAAGGTGATTTATAATGCAAAGCCGCATCACAAGCTTTGGGTTTCCTGTGTCTGCAACAAACTGGTTGCACAGTGAATGTGCAGAAAGCTCAATGCTGCCTGCCTAAAAGCACACACTGACCTTCGCATGCTTGCTGTATAGTATATACATTTGACTGTTCAGGCTGTCCTGACAGCTCTTCACAAGAATATTTAGGTAATTTATATAAAGTAGAATGATTTCAACATGAGAATGACAAACTCTAGACTATCTAGACTATCTATTCTAGATGGCCGCCAGTATATGAGAGAGACATGGAGCTACTGGAGAGAGTCCAGCGTAGGGCTACAGAGATGATCAGAGGGCTGTAGCATCTCTATTCCTATGAGGAACGGCTGTGAGAGCTGGGCCTGTTTAGCCTGGAGAAGAGAAGATTGAGGGGGGAACCTTATCAATGTCTACAAACACCCTAAGGGAGGGTGTCGAGAGGATGGGGCCAGACTCTTTTCAGTTGTCCCGTGTGACAGGACAAGAGGCAATGGGCACAAACTGAACCACAGGAAGTTCCACCTGAACATGAGGAGGAATTTCTTCCCTGTGAGAGCGACAGAGCACTGGAACAGGTTGCCCAGAGAGGTTGTGGAGTCTCCTCTGGAGATCTTCAAGGCCCGCCTGGATGTAACCCTGTCTAACATGCTCTAGGTGACCCTGCTTGAGCAGGGGGGGTGGACTAGATGATCTCCAGAGGTCCCTTCCAACCTTACTGATTCTACGATTCTGTGATTCATGGATGACTCCTTCATTCTACAGAT
This sequence comes from Rhea pennata, assembly GCF_028389875.1. Classification (NCBI taxonomy): domain Eukaryota; kingdom Metazoa; phylum Chordata; class Aves; order Rheiformes; family Rheidae; genus Rhea; species Rhea pennata. The sequence goes on along the minus strand of NC_084664.1, from coordinate 119,739,837 downwards.
TTCTTCATTAGACAATGCTAATGTAAAGAAAATGCCATTCTTTAGTAACAGCCTGATGATCATTTAATAACCATCCTCCCCTGTAGAAGGGTCCTCTCTTGACCAGAAGCAATTAAAATAATTTCCCAGTATTTCTCAACTAGGCTGTTGTTCTCACAGGGTACAATTTTCAAGTCGCTGAAGGTCTGCATAGAGCAATGGTGGCAGATGAGGTCATTGTTTTGTTCCATTTATGTTAGGGTTATTTGTTAAAATGTCCTCCACCTCACTCTGAAATTTCCATTTTCTAAATTACATAAATTAAAAATCACATCAGACCTAGAGCTGCGCTTTCAAAACATGTCATGGGAATTTGTGAAAGCAAACGTCATATTTCACACAAATCTGGCAACGTTACAATTACAAGTGATCACGCTTGCTGAAATGGCATAAACTGGAAAGATTGGCCAGAATAGGGAACAGTATTATGTTGATGATCATAAAATAAAGAATGCATAACGAAGCAGTGATTCTGGGTGGTTCAGAGGTCTTTTTTCTGCTCAGAGGTAAATTGTATACTCAGTGGCTATTTTCCTAAGGGCACCACTACTTTGTATTATGCTGCATTAAAGATTGTCCAGAAAGTTGCCATAATTCACTTATACTATGCAACATCATTGTATCTTATCAGATCTCCTGGCCTACCTTAAACTAAAATGCATTGTATTTTGGGGAAAAAACACCAGTTAATATAGATTTACTAATTTATACATAATTCTACACTTAAAAAAATAGCAGCAAGCTGGTGGTGATTTATGACAATTATGGATAGAAACAATTTCTGTTTTAACCCACTGGGAAGTCATTCATGCTCCATGCAATTTCTGAGCTCAGTTTTTTTCACTCTCGATCCCCTCTTTGGGAGAAGCGAAAGCATTGCCCTTTTATAGAGAGAGAACAACGAAAAACATATACTTTTTATGTGTAGATTATGTATTTAAAATACATGTAATAATCCTGCCAGAACAAACCAGACCTTAAATTGGAATTTGACACTACCTGAGACTACTACTACTACAGTAATATCAAACTGTCAAACACAGGTTGCACAGTGAAGCAAGTGGGCAGATAACACACAATTTGAGAACAGGGAAAAGCTTTTGTTTTTAAGAATCTGCAATTGCCGATATACTAAACCCCTTCCAAGTGGCACAGGACCCCCAAAAAGCTGGGAGCCCAGATTTCCTGTCATGGTCCTCTCTAGAAGGATGAGAGAATGAGAATTAGGCAAGCCAAGTCTGCAAGTTACTGCTTTATCATTTGTTTCAAAATTGTTTACACATGATCTGTAATATCATTATAGGAAAAGACAACTGAAATAGATAACTGTATTTGAGTAAGATAAACACAGAATTTTTATGAAAAATAAAAACTGATGCAAATAATGCAAAAGTTATATTTTGCAATAAACTAGTCTAAACACACAAAATGATCAATTTAGATGAATTAAAACTGAAAGGAGGTATCAGGAATATCCCGATCAAAATGATTTTCCAATATGCTTTTAACCAGAAACATTTCTCTGTGCTATACTGTGTTTGCTCTGTGTGTATGTCTGTTTTACTTGAATGCCTTGCATTTAAAACAATGGAGTCACGGATGCGGTATCCAGTAGCTAAAGGCCACATCTGATTTAATTCTACTTTCGTCTTTAGCATTCTTGTCCTAAATTCATCCTTTTTTTCATTATGAGAAACTAAGCGAACTGTGGCTGACTGTTATCAAAGGGATAATGAGAATATACTATCCAGGCTCTGTCTAGTGGTTCAGCTTGTTCTCCAATTTGTTCTGTTAGATGGAAACACTCTTTGATAAGATCTGTATTTGTGTTACTGACTGTTTATTGGTCAAATCCTAACACTGTTGTACAGACTCAGTTATGGGAAAATTTTTCTTGTATTTTTAAAATACATAGCAGAGCATGCTTATTATTATTTTCTAATAAAGTGCTACTGTAAAAATATTATTAGTAATAATAACCATGACACAAAACAGCCAGTCCTTTATCATGGCTCTGATACTGTGCTCATGTTAACCAATCTTATACTTCAGTAAAGTTATTCCTGACACTGATAGGTATATAAACTACAATAATGCTCACCTAAAGAAATCACAACAAAAATCTAACTATGATGAAAATAGCTGTCTTATGGGACATTCATGGCTGTCCTATGGAAGCAGTATTCTGTACAAAAATACAAATGCAGATTGTCAGTTCTCCAAAATCATACTAAATAATTATGAAATGTCCAAGTCATGGTTGATATTATAACCATATTTCTACTTACTTTTATACAGAAAATATGCCACAGACTTTAATGAAAAGACGGTGTCATTTTCCATTACAGCATTCAATTCTCTTCCTATAGCCATATAAAGAAGCAGATTCTTTCCCAGCGTTAGACATAAATGTACAACATGTTTCATCATTTCTCTATGTTCATACTATTGTTACTGGCCTAATAGTCTAATTTCTCTGTATTCACAAAGTAAGTGTGCAAGAGACTGCACAATTGCAATGCCCTGTGTTAAAGAATAAGTTGAGAGTATTTATAGTCACAGAGGCTTTGACATTTAAATTTTCCCTAACTTTATTTAAATAATTCTTTTCATACATAACACATTGAATGGTGCCTCATTCTCCTGAATGCAAGGAAGCCTCTGAAGAGCACTGTTATTAGTTTAGTCTTAAAAGCATATCCATTAGGGCTGTAGGTCTGGGTATCTGAAGGCAACTGCCAATGTGAAACATACTGCTTCACATATCACTAGGCAGATGGTCCATAATTTCCATAAATTCAGATATTCTTTTCTCCTCAACTTTTCCCCTCTCATCTTAATCCCTCTGTTTTGTTGATGCCTTGCTCCAGTTCTCTTTTTCTCTCCTTTTTTAATTCATGCTGGCCTTCCTTCAGCAGACCTGCCTTTTCTTACAGCCCTCAGGGTATACTGAGGGAGGGGGAAAATCCTACCGCAATTTTATTAAAATTCAAAGGTTAGGATAAATAAAGTTCTTAATAGATAAATTAATAAATGAACAAATCCGTTAAGAAAACAGATTAAAAGGAGTAACCTAATTCTGAAAGCAGTTGGCAGTCAAGGTTTGATGTCTGCTTAACATCCACTTTGATCTAGCTCTCCGCAATATTGGACAAACAGAACCTCTTCCTTGTTGTTGCCCTGGGAACTCTCAGTTAAGATTTTAGCTGTTTGGGACAAGTGAGGTGATTTCTATGGAGAATTAATTACACTAGCTGGTCTTTGTTTTATTTCATCTCCATTGTAAGGTCCTTATACAACCTTATACTAATGGGAAGACAGAGGTAGAAATGTTTTGCTGAATACCCTTCCCATCTCATCCCCTTACCATCAAAAGCCCCCCCCCCCCCCCCCGGTCCCACTGGTATGGTATAGCTGATGTATGTCTCACAACCTGCCCCAGCAAAAAGTTCCCCTGGGTGACAGGAATTATTCTTCATCCCATATGAGACGTTTTTGCTGTTTGCAAATAGCAGCAAATCATAGCAGATGAGCAAATCTAGGCTCACATCTTTCTTTACAGCATGATGTCAATAAGGAAGCAAGTTTATCTTAATAGACTGTGCTATCTTCAATTTGTGAAAATATTCCTTTAGCTAACGTCAAAGCACTTGGCTCAAAAAGTCAAGAGCCAAGAGGAACAGGCTTTGGAAGTTAATCACTTGTGAGCTTAAGTCCATTAGAGAGGTAGTGTAACAACAGCTTGCAGATGAAAAGGATGACCTCCAAACACTGCAGGCTACCATTCCACTGCTGGAACTGTCAAATGTTTCATAAATGATCCAAAATACTCCCTTTCTACAGAAAAAGAAAATGCTGTTCTTATAACCTTGACCATTATGGCTACACCCTCAGTAGCAGATTCAACTCATGTCTCGGTTTGCATTATCAGAACGGTATTGATCACTGAGAGAGCACACAGAGAAAACAGATTAAAAATGAAAAAAAGAAAACAAGCCACTCTCTGGCACTACTCAGTAGGGAAGAAAGGAAAAAGGACCTTGAACAGCTTCACTTGGAACTTTAAGAACTTCCTTGAGACTCATAACTAGGCCAACTAAAGCAGTCTGAAACAACATCCACAGCAGTAAGTCTGAAAATGAAAGTGTCCCTTTTGCGCTTCAGGGAAGGCTGCGCTAAAGGAAACACAGGCTGCTGCAAAGCCTGCATTAACTGCAACGAGTGGAACTTTTACCAGTGTTTTGAAAATGTACAAAATTAAATTTGGCAGAGAGAGAGAGAGAGAGCACACACACGTGAAAGAGCAAGCACAGAAAAGCAGTTTAGAACAGCATCATTCTACATTCACTCTTACTTTTGTTTGTTCTTCCAAACTCCTCTATAAACTTTATAACTGAATTTTTAATACATTAATGTCACATAAAATAAGATAAAGAACCATACACATCCTTTACTTTTAAAGGACTATCTAAAAAAATGGAGTTTATAGTGCTGGAAAATTTCATAGTCACCATTATTTTGTCTATATATAATCCACAAACAGAATTTGCTAACAAAATATATTAATTGCAACATTCAAAGCATGACAAATCAGTTTGAAACAAAAATATATAATGTCACAGCCTTCACCAAAAACATTTCACAGGCAAAAATATTATTGAAACAATAACATGTGCTTTAGGACTGATTTTTTCTTGTTTTGTGACAAGGGTCATGTTTTCAAGCATTGAAAATAAACTCAAGGGCTGATTCAAGTTGGGATTATTTTCATATGTCTATTCTACTAATTGTTCTCTATATTAAATGCAACACTGAAGGGATATTCTGTCACAAATAATATATCAATTTGTTGATCAGCAAGGCTGTTATGCAACATATCCATCTGTGATTTCTCTGCTGGCTTTAACTTGCTTGCCTGAGGAAAGCTAAGCAAGTCCAGTTCAAATACTAATCTCAACAGATATCCTAGCTTTGTACTTAAAAGGTTTTCCTTATTCTTTAAATAACTCTAAGTATTCTGTTTGCATGGCACTTAACTGCCTTACCTGATCTGAGAACACTCTCAAGAAGCACAGAGTCCTGCCCTTATACAGCAGTTACTTCACCTGTGGAACTACCTAACCAGGAAGAGGCAAAATCCTACCTTTCTCAAGAAGAAATTCAATTAAAAAAATCTAAATGGATGGTGAAAACAGAGGGTTCATCCCTGACAGTTTTCCTTTGCCTGACTCTTCACCCATGCTAACATCTGGGGACCAGGCGTCTTTATATATCAGCTTCACAAGACAGGTCCTAGTTCCGAAGAAGAAAGAGAAAGCTTCTCCTTCCTGCCTTTTCCTTCCATTTGTCCTTTAGAAGCCTCATCATCTCGTCACTTGCCCATATAAAGTTGACATTGGTTTGAAATTGCCTGGTTTCTATGCTTCTGTCATAATTACCAATAATTCCAATACCTAGAAAGTTTGTCCCTGATTTAGTTATATTTAGACAAAAACACATATCCCTTAGCCAAAGAAGAATATTTATAAAACACAGGTTTTCAAATGGACAGTGCTAAGTACAAACGCATAATATATGAAAAATATGAAAAAAGCTTTGGCCAGCTCCTGCAATTCACAGTTCCTCCATCATACCTCACTCCATGCAATATCCCTGAAACACATTTAAAAGTTTATGTATTGATATGAGAAAGGTCAATTGTAACATTATGCTATGCTGTAATGTGTATGTGGCCTATTTAAACATATCCATATGTTATCAATTTCAACAGTTGTTATTTCAGTATTCAGGCTCAGATGAGCACATTTGAACCAATGATGGAAGATGACTGTTTCTTGAAAATACCATGTTTAAAATATTTCAGAAAAATCAAAAGCAAAATAAAATTATGTTGTTGCATGTGTGTTCATAGTTGTACTTATCAGATGTAACCAGTTATCTGGGTCATACAACTTAGCAGCTTGGAAAGATTAGTTTTTCAGGAAACATTAAAGGAGTAACTTTCAGGAAAAAATGTTGCAATCAGTTTTTGCAGTCACACAATGTGATCCCACATCACTCTTGAATCAGAAAAGCACAGAAGTAAAACTGATTTCACATTTTAGCCTTCAGGGCACCTGAGTTATACAAGGAAGCAGAAAAGTTTAGCACAAGTTTATTAAAGAATTATTGCCATGGTGAAGAGTCAAGATTTTGTATAATACAGTAATCAAAAGATAAGTATAGCCTTACTTTTTTAGTTTCTTCTCATTTTTATTACTCAAAAGTCATTTATCTTTTTTTTAAGCTACATTATTCAAAATCACAGAAGATTCATAAGAACGTTGTCATGTTTTAATGGGTCCCTTCACAAAAATTTTCATAGGCAATGTGTAGACTACTGAGGGTATAATCCAGTAAGCAGTGGCTGTGCTTGGAGGTTATTAAAATGTAAATTCTGCTGGGAGGACAAAACTATGAAAGAGAGTTATTTTTTCTAATGATTTCTTTTGGTAAACTGAATAGGCTTTGTTCTCAAAACTATGTGGACAAGATTTGTGGCCAATGTTTATTTTTCCAGCTGAATGACCTGAGTTTAACCTGAGTCTCACTTCAACCATGACCAGAAGTTTTTACAAACGAGCATTCTGAGAAGCCTTTTTGAAAATTTTAACTGTACTTTTAAAAATCAAGCTTTAAAGCAAGGATCCACTTTCTATTTAATTTGTGAAGTTACATAAATTTTAATGAAATGACATATATGATATTTTAATTATGTTTTTTTAAGTAACTGACAAGCCCAGCCCTGTGAGAGCTGTGACTTGCACTATTTCTTCAGCAGATGGAAATCATGCATCCTCTTCAAGCTGCGTTTCAGAACATCACATAGGAAAGCTGTATGTGTAGACTGGAAGATTGCATCTTTCCTACAGATTGCATTTTCCCGTGTTACACTGTTGGGAGAATTCATGAGCTAAAATTTTGTTTCAGTATCCCACAACTCTGTGTTACTAAATAACAAGGAGTCATGGAAAAAAGAGGAACTGTCTTTTTCCATGCTCATAGTTCAGATGTATTTTACAAAATTATATTCTATCTTTTCCATCCCTTAATTAAGATGTAATTTGACAAGATAAATTTAATAAGTTGAACTACACCTTGTTAACATGCAGTAACAAATGATTATATAACACTTTTTAAAATTCACTTATAGCTATGACAAGAATACAGTTTTTAGTGGAAAGAGAAAATAAATACCTGTTCTACTCAGAAATCAGCTGACAGCCCTAGTGAGTTGCCACCTGATTTAATTTCCATTTATTTTCCATGGGAGAAATTCGCAGCAGGGAATGTAAAGAACTCAACAAGAAGTTTCTGCAAATAGATTGGTCCTATATCCAAGTGATCTTTTTCCCTCTGAAGTTTTTAAGTAAAATGTGCTAAAATTAATGGTCTTGTGCATGACTGGCTATTCCAAGCCCTGTGCAAAGAACCAAAAAGGAGAGATACTTCCTTTGCACTGGCATGAAGAGTTTTGAGAAGTCCTTGGATTATAAAAATCAGATGCTGGGACACTGAAAAATGTATTTTTTTCCATTATTTTATTTTATTGTACTTGTCACAAATATTAAGGGTCCAATCCTGTAAAACTCAGCAACTACCAACAATCTTACCAAAAGTCATACATTTATTTTTTTCTCCAGAACAGAACTCAAGCCACCCAGCAAATCCCTGTTCGGTATTTAGGTATAGACTTAAAATGTATATGCTATATTTCTTTTGCCCCTATAAAAGGGAGCATGATAACTGGGTTTAATTTTTTTTCTTAGAAATGAAATGCAGGTTAAAGCAATACCTAAATAGATAAATTGTATTATATTTCTAACGATGTCTTACATTTCCAAAATGTACATGACAGGTTACTTCTAAATAATAGTTTTCTAAACAAGAGCTCCTGAAACACTCAATAACTAAACAGGAACACCAGCTAAAATACATTTGCACAGCACAACACAACACAATGGATTTTAGAGATAACCAAATAAGCTCCAAATGAGCTAGCATGGAACCTATAAATACACAGATATCCTTTAGTTAAGATTTTCATGCGGAGTAAAATATTCAACTTTTTCCATGCTATGGTAACTAGAATGTTAGCAGTAGGTGTACAAGTCTCATTATCTCTGCATTATACACAATCTGCACTTAAACTGATCTAGAATTCACAGATGAGGTTTTCCCTCATATAAATCTCCTGAAATCTCCAGTAAACGTGCAAACAAATCTGAGAAGAACAGGACAGACAATTCTCAAAATAAGGTATACCTAACTACACCTCAAATACGCAGTCCTAGCTCCATCTGCTGAAAATTGCTGGGGAGAAGACAACAAGATGGTGTTGCTGTCCACCTTGCATCTAACAGCCTAGGAGTAGGCATAGGCCCAGAAACCGGACCATCTCGGCCCGACTCCAGCTGAGGCAGTTCAAACCTGTATCCTTCATCTCAGGAAAAGACGCACATACATAAATACACAGATGCATAAAAATTGCAGCTATACTGCAGGAAATCAAAGCCTAGTCCATGATTTAAAAAAAAACGTTCCACTGAGTATGTCAATACGCAAAACAAAAATGGTAGTTTTTCTCCTCCAACTCTCCCTCAGCCCTGTCTTCTCTCACCATACCTACAGCATGCAATATTTGAAAAAATAAAACACACAACAGAAAATAAAAATATTCAGAACACTTTAGTACCAAATCTAGGACACCCATACCCGTATTTCTTTAGTTTTTAAATGTAATAAAATATTGCCTCCAGCAAGATTAATTCAGTTTCCTGGGAACAACAAGTACATAGTTGAGAGCACTGACTATTCTCACTTTCCCGCAAGCCACTTCCAATCATACTTGATTTGTAGTTGCCATATGCTTCTTTAACTATCATAATTGAGGAATGCTTTTTGGTTGCAGCTCTGAAACCAATTTTCTGTCCTTATCAGTGCTAGTATGAAAGTAGTACTAAATCTCCCTTCGAGTCCCCATGCTCAAAAACATAACATTTTAACTTCAGTGCCTGAAACTGTGTGCTTGTCAGCACAACACACAACGCTTCTCCTTCTTGTAGGATTTGTATGAGGAAAATAAAGTTTGTGTCAAAAAGTATATGAGAGTAGTCTTTCTACATTTTAAAATAAATTCTGTTTAAAGCATATTTTAAGTTTTACAAACCAGTATAATAAGCGATAAAATGCATATTTACAATACAGAAAATAATTATTTGTTCTTTTAGAAGATTTTTGAAACAATGAAACTTAGATACACTACACCTGAGCTTTAGTTAAAAGACTGTTTAGAAATAAATGTAAAGTAGGCTGACACGTAAGGCGGAATTCAGCTCCTATTTAAGACATTTCCATGTCTACACATGGACTAAGTGCCCAAATTCCCATTTCTCTCAACAGAAACTACTACTAGTCTATAGTTAGTAGACTGTAGAGTTATTCAGTTGACCAGCCATTATGGGCAGGGTTTGATTGGGTTTGTCCAAACTTAGCCCAAGCATATCCCACCTGGCCTTTAGGTGCTGCTCCAAGATCAAGATTTCATGCAGTTCTGCGCATCTTTCTGCGTTCTGCATCTGCAGCTCTGCCCAGACATCTCAGATACCTGATGGCATTTAAAACAGCACTAGATGCTTATGCCTAGGCAATGGAATCCCCCACCTGGTGGAGTAAGTTGAAGTGACCTCTAGGATCCACTGGCTGTATTGAGGAATCTCTACTGATAAAAATGAGAGCAGTCTTCATCTAAAGGAAAGCCCCATGCATATTAAGTTTTCCAGAATAAGAATCATTCTCCTACATTTAATTAACATTCCATAACAACATTCTTAAAATTAAAATATATACTACTACACACTACTAAGCGATAATATTTAGCTCTTTCCAGTAAACCCCAGTAAACAAAGTACAGGAAAAATACAATAGTCCTGATATTACATATGAGAAGACAGTGGCAAAAGAGTGAAGGAATTTGCCCAGCACCAGCTATTAATTTAACAGCAAACCCAGGACTGACCCTCCTCCATCTAGATTCCTGGCAAGACACCCAGGAACCAGTAGCATAAGTGACATTTCTCTAGAGGACTTTCCAAAACAATTTAATTAAGATTTACCTCAGTGAAACTAAGGTGTGAGTTTGCCTCAATACTTTTAAGTTTGGATAGCAGGCTTATTTTTGTTTTTGAATGGAAGCTGGTAATTTTCTTGAAGATTAAGTTAATTCTTGAGCATAACTGTATGTTAAGTACTCTAAAATACTGGAAACTACACAGTATTTATTCAACATTATGGGTTTTCTTCAGTGAGATATACTTGTTTGGTAACACTGAAGGCATTTTGAATTCACCTCTGAATAAGCATATTTTGGCACTGCTCCCATTCATAGAGTTAAATTAAAAGATTATTATTTTGAAAGTACACAAGCTAGCACAGTATGCAATTTGTCTGTTATGGATAAACCTTGATTACAAGGAAGCAGGATGTCTTGCTGCAAGTCTGTTTGCACTACTCTAGATTTTACTAATGCATAGGTAGTGGGAAACGGACAGGGAAGACAGACATACTTCGCTGTTGAAGACTTCTACGGTCACTGAAGACTCTCTTCATGCTTACCATACTTTCAGTATATCTTCATGAAGATTTAAAACAAACAAACAAACAAAAAACCTGCTTCTTCATCTGTCAGAGATATTGAGAATATAGGAGTTAAACTAAGTCCTTCTATGACTGCAGAAGCAATTTTTTCTTTTTTTACATTACTATTTAAAAGTCAAGGAAAATACTGATTCAGTTTTTATTTTGTCTTCCATGAGGATTCCTGTACTACTGTATGCAGAGGATATTCTTTTCCACTCTGGGAACAGGAGAAATAGTATAGCATTAATATATTCTAATCAGCAGCTGTTGAAAGAAATTAAGATTTTCTAATTAAGCAACTTTATGGGTGAACATACCAATAAAAACAGTTTGGCCTTTGTATTGAGTTACTTCACCCAGCAGCACCCTCTTTAATATTTCCAAGTCCCAGATGAAATGTTCAATTGTTAGTCTGCTTTCGGGGTATTCAGCCAGACTCTCCTCACAGACTTGTAAACAAAATTTGAAACGGGGGTAAATTACATCACAGTAACAAGGCATAACTCAAACCCTACTACTATTTAACCTCGTATTTCCCTTCATTTGTATTGCTTACTATACTACAGTTAGTGGCACTCATCAAAAGAGAGCAGATAAAGTTTCCTGATAATGCGCAATAATTAAGGCTTCTCAAATACTGAGGTTAGCCCTATCCTCATCTCAGAGAATGTTATACTGTGGGATATATATAATGAGTCTCTGTGAGAAATCATAGTAACACCAAACATTTATACTGCATTCTGCTTTCTAGCAAGGTCCCAAAGTATTTTACAAATACTAGACAAAAATCTGGTCTCACCAACTGCACAGCAAATCTCCACCTATACGCTAATTGTTAGAAAAATCTCATATATATTTTAGAGGAGAATTTTACTGGATGTATATACACAAATCCACCAACCCACCTCTAAACTGCAGCCAAGCGTGAGGTATAGTAGCCATACTTCCTAATTAGGATATTTGATTAATTTTAAACAGCTACTCTGACCCATCTGCAAAATGGCTTGAACACTGAGAAAATCAGACTGGATCTTCAGCTACTATAGGTGGCCAACTTCCTCCAGAATGGAGGCAGAACTTTTGATTTTTAACATGGATGTTAAAAATCCTAATCAATTTATATTCAAGTGTATTCATGTTCCTGGAAAAAAAAGAATGAAAAAACTAACTAGTTATCAGATAATACTTCTCATAGCTTATTTAAAAAAAAAAAAAAAAAAAAAAACCTACTATAGTGAGTCTATATTTGACTTCTAGAAATTAGAATACACTTGTTTTTGCTAACAGTTCAAGCTTTATACTTAAACTCCTATTACAAATGAGAACCCAGGTCCAAAATGGAATAATGCAGTCTTGTCAATGTTAAACTGTACATACACTTCTTGCTTAGGTACTAGATCTGCATCATTCATGTTCTACAAAAAAGCATTTCAGATTGTTGTTGAAAACCAGTAGCACAAAAAATTTAAGGGATGGGAATGGAAGAAAAAAAAATGGAACTGATATGCAATGATCTGCTTATCCTCTTGGGAACAGTAGTCATGCCATTTTCTAACATAGTGAAAGCAAAACAGAGTTCACTCCTTTTGTTTTTCACTGATGCTTGATTTTATTTAGCAGGATCTCTCATAGGTCTTTTAATAATTCATAACATTGTGGCTGTTGTTTAGTTCAAGGAGGGAGCTTGGAGAATGTTAATCAAAACAGAGATGAATTGGCACAGCTGTAAACCTGCAAGACCCCTCCCCGATGAGCTCATCCCCTAGCAGCGCAAATTAGAATGACATCATGCTTGCAAAGCCACACACACACGCACACACACGCGCCCGCTCAAGCACACTCACACTCATTTGCTCACTCACTCTCTGTCCCTCCTCTCCCACACAGGATTTCTGCTGCTTTTTCACATAGCTTTTCCCCAACAAGATCATTATATACAGATATTCCTAGGTAACAGCAGCAGAAGGACCTGCCATTATATCCATGGCGCTTTGTCCCATTAGATCTGTCACAGCTCCAGCATACACACAAAAGAATACATTTTTCTGTCTGGAGATTGAAACTGCATAGTTATCAGTTCAGTTCAACAAAGAGCAAAAAGAAAAGTATTAAAAGACATGCCTTTGAATAAAATCCACAACTTTTCAAAAGACTGCTGAACTCTTACTTGATTTTCATCATTCCTCTTCATGACCTTTTGTTTGCAAAAACACTATCAAAATCAAGTCTCACAAACATTACAGCAATGCATTTGAAAAAGAAAATGTTTATTTAGCCATATGGTTAATCTCTCATTTCTCTAACAGTATGTTTCAGTTAGTCATCAGGCATTTAAGGCACAGATACAACAAAGGGCAACACAGGTGAACAGTTAGAACCTATTAATAATGGATAACTAAACAGTTCTTAAAAACAGTTCATAAAAAGCCCATAGACAGAACTAATATATGTAAATAAAAAGCTCAGTGAATAATTTTGATAGTAATGTGCAGAAATCCAAGGTGCTATGCTAATTATCCCTGAACACAAAGGACAGCTGTATTTGTTTATTCTTATGAGTACACTAGTTTGGGTCTACAACAAACTTAACCTCAGTAAGTTTATAAAGTATATAAAAATATTAACAAGTTCAGTTAGGTCTAACTCATACTCTTCAAAAAATTAATGTTATTACTTTACTGTAGAAGTTTATAAAATTACAGATGGGAGTAAAAAGCACAGCTCAGTTGTCATATGCAGCTGGCACACCACTCAACAAAACAAAATTGTAAGTACCTCTTAGTCTTATATCACCTACCAAATCTATCCATAAAAGTTCAGGTTTCTTCCTTCCTCTTGAATAAGGGCATACTATACAAATCCAGATCATATGGAATGAAATAGGAATACATTCACAAAAGAAATATATTCCAAGAAAAGTTGCTAACTTTATCACGTATTCCTCAAACCATACAGAAGATCCTTTCTGTAATTTCTATATATTAGAGAGACAGATGTAAAAAAATAGTGGTAAGGATTATACATATTTTCTGTCCACCAGCAAAAGCCAGGTGCTGTAGTTACTCTTAAGCCAATTGTACAGGACATGAAGGGACTTTAAAAGCCTTTTCAAAAAACAAGATAAATTAATATATCTATCCAAAGCTAAATAATGTTGTTTTAATGTGTAATACTTCATCTCTTGCCTTGTAGTCCAGCTAAAAATCAAGCCACAAAGTTTCTGTTCAGTGTAAGAATGACAGAATATGGCTCTAGGAGGTTTATAGGCTTGGTAGTCATAGCTCTCAATTACCGGATTTTCTAGGATTCAAATTGCTTGTTGAACTTTGCTATCTAAAATCCTTAGTAGAGAATTAGATGTTTGTCTGTTTGATGGAACAAAGCATACAGTCAATTCTTAGTAATGCATGAAAAGCTCTGCACACAGAAACATACACAAAAGAATGACAGGAAAATTAAAACAAGACTCGGAAGAAAAAGACTGCATCTCTTTAGACTAACAGAAAAAATACAACATGATAAGAAAACAAATATAAACAAGACACTAAAAATAGTAAATTTGGCAGCGATCGCATATTAAGGAAACGTGAGAATAAAATGCATTCAGGAATTCAGTCTTTTTAAGTCAAAGTAAAGCAGCGCACCACTACAAAGGTTGTCCATCCAACTGATCCGCTAAAACTATGCACTGCTGCTGGCCTCAGAGAAGAGCACAACCAGAGGTATTTACAAAGTCGTATACAGAAATGTCTGAAGAGCACTAAAAAAAGCTGGTAGGATAAAGGAATCTAACAGATGACACAAGGAAAACTGTTGTAGAAGTGGTAAAGAACAATTTCAGTTGTGATATGATCTGGCTGGCACAAAACCAGGAAAGGAAAAAGCAATACTTTCAGATTAAAGGACTATGACTTTCCATAGTATTTCTACACAGTATCTAGTACAGGAATATCACTTCCGGACTACAATGATTTTCAAATACTTACATGAAAACAAAACTGAAGAGATTTTATTGCTCACTGAACCACTGAATATTTTTTCCACAGAAGAGCAAGAAGCCTCATTACTTAAAACTCATTCTAGTTCCAAATATCCTTTTAAGATGCAAGATTAAGAAAATTAAACAGATACATGCACAGAGGAGAATAAATACACTAACAAAAACACTCCTTAATACTAGTACTGTATTGAAAAATGTTACTACAAAATATTAATTCTGAAGCAAAGTATTGCACGCATCTCTCATTCAAGCTATAAAGGGAAGCAATTAAAAGCCCCTTGCTGACTGAGAAGTTACACAGTAGAAGCCAATGCCACCGTGGGGCACAGTAACACAATTTGGGGAGAGGAATTTGGGGGAGGGGGGACATGTTACAAGAACGGATCTGTCGTGACAAGTGGTTGTAGTTGCGTGTCAGAAACCACAACCATCTCCACCAGCAGAACTCAACAGAAGCAGCAGGTAGGAGGCAAACTAAGCATTTTTGTTTGGCACATGCTAGGTACTGAAAAGAGCAGGAATTTTGAACAAGTTCACCACTGCTTATTTGTTCCTTCTCTGCCCATTAAAAAAAAAAACAAACAAACAAAAAAAAAAAACTTTGAAAATAGCTAGTGTTATGGAGGGATGCACAGCTCCTTTAGTCCATTTCTTGGCCCAGCTGGATACCTTGAATATTGGCTGCTTCCTCAGGGCTGAGACAACTTATAACACAGGGAAATGAAAAGTAGTAAGTAATGTGTGCATAAACACTTCAAATCTTTGAATCTCCTTCCACTGCAAGGAATCCTGCCCAGAATTATGTAAACATCTGCACGTTGATATGCTCAAGATTTCAGAAAATAAGAAACAGAGAAGAATAAGCCAAACATTTCTTCTGATCCAAGTTTACATTTCGAATCTTATAAATAGACTCTGTATTATAATGAACTGTTTTGAAATCTCTCATGTAAACATGAAACTCTTGGGCAATTAGACCCCAAATCCAAATTCTGTGGCTTCATTCCACTAAAGTTTGATGATACATACTTCTCCTTCAGTATTTCCTTCTTCCAGCCCCGTAAAAGGATGCTTCAGATTAGTCTGGACAAAGGCCAAGAAGAAAGCGAAAGTTTAAATGAAACCACAGATCTTTTCATCTCTCTACATTATCATTCTCTGCTCCAATAAACACTGACAAATGTATCAGTAATGCTTTTGTTTAATAAAAATAATTTTAGATATGTAACTTAGAAATAGACCTTTTTAACTAAAGAAAAGCTTTTCCCTATCTTTCCTTCCATCTGCAAATTGCCCCAGCAAATGAATTAATGTAATTTAGTGGCTAATTCCGTGCAGTTTTAGTCTTTAGTGTTTGATAAGCTTCTTCAAGCAAAACATATGTAAATGAAGAGTCATAATATGGAAAATCCTAATAAGAAAGTCAGAACACAATAACTTGAGCACATTCTTGTTGGTGCACTCATTACAATCCAGGGCATCATTCTTGTCTATACCAATAGATAAAATAGGTGACAGCTATTTATGCTGACCATTTCACTAAAACTTTCATCCAACATCTTGTGTGAAGGACCTGTATTTCTGCTTCTTTCAGAAGTGCAAAATGATTCCCGCTTTGACAGTCAAAGTGATTATCTCATTTTAATTATTTATTATGACAGTTTTTTATAATCTAGTTCTATGAATGTTATTCCAAATAATATGGAATATAAAGGATATCCCTTCTGCAAATTGTTTGAATGATACCATTACAATTTATAGAAAGTTTAAATTCTTTGCAGGTTTCTAAAGGATGGTTTAAAATCCCTCATAGAAACACTATAATCGTAAGACTTGCTTATTTGTATTTTTGATAATGGTACATATTAATTTGCATTTGTTTTATGTGCGTAATACAGGATCAGAGCTAAGGAGCTGTACCAATTTCTATCAGGCAGAAATCTAAGCCATAAAATTTAAGACAGATAGGTACACCACAATCATTTGCAAAAGGCAGCACAGGTCCCAAAACAGATGCAGTAAAACTGTGGTGTAACCTCAGGCTTTAAGGGAGATCTGAGACAAGTGGAGCAAGTAAGTTGTGCTAGCTACAGGAAACTAAACAGAGCTTCATGCTAGGCAAGTACATGAAGAATATGCAATAAAGGGACATTTGCATGAAATAACCAGCTAAGAGCTCAGAGTATAAAAGTAATCAGAGACTTGGGGCTTATTGCTAAAAACCCGAAAATGAGAGGGCATTGCGGTAGCAAAAGACAAAAAGGATGAAGGCTTGAAGGAGGAGTTAACCAGTGGAAGAGAAAATGATTGTTAGCAAAACGATTTGCATCTACAGCAAGTTAAAACAAAAACAAAAAAAACAACAACAACAATAAAAAAAGGAAAACCGTCCCAGATAAGTGAGGGTATGAAACAGGAAGAAAGCAAAAACAAGCTGCAGAGATTTTAAAAGGAAAATAGTAAAGTGATCAAGGCGCTCAGGAAGCCCTCTGAAAGAGGGAGGAACGGACGTTAGCTCAGGAGTTCCTTGGCTCAATGAGGGAAAGGGAACCCCAGCAAACCGCTGTGAGGGGCATGGACCCTGTGGGAGCCAAGAGGGAGTCAGTCCCTCCTGGGCCAAGCCAGGGGCAAGGTGACAGCTGGGTAGCAATGATGGAGCAACGAGCAAACAGCAACATCGGCCAGGTAAGGAACAAGAGAAATCAAATCACAGCAGAGAAGAGTCACTGATCTAGGAGCTCCAGCTGACACAAAAACACCACCACACACACACTGACCCCAGAAAAGAGGTAAAAAAGAGGGGAAACAGAGCCTTAGGAACAAAAATCAGCAATTGGTAGGACAAACATAGAAAAGACATGGAATCACTAACAGTGGTTTGTAAATATTGATGGGTAAAACATAAGGGCCCTCAGACTAGCACAGAATTTCAGAAGCCCTTGAAGAACAGAGGATTATAGGAACTTAATTACCTGGTTTGTACAATTTCTCTCTAAAGAACAGGTTTTATTCTACTTGCAGTGAAGCATTATAAAATATTAGTAATAAAAAAGGAGAATGAAAATTGGCACAGTCCTTATGCTGGACTGGTTAAACAGGGAAGATTACCAATTCACCAAAACATAGCTTTTTTAATTATTTTTTTAAAGGATTTAAAATACAGCCAAGTTACTGGCCTGTTTTAAGAATGCTTCTTCCACAGTCACAGATAAACAGCACCACCATAATCAAAATAATGCTAACTCTGCTCTACTAAGCTTCTCCTGTCCCTAACATCTGTTGTAAAAAGCTTCATTTACTTTGATTAAATACAGCTTTTCCAGTTGCAATAACTTAATATTTTATTTTAGGGAGCTCCGTTAGCCAAAACTTCATTTAATGCTTGCTGCTAGGTAAACAATAGACAAGAACTACAGGATAGAAATATGTTATTTCAGATTGTTGTATCAGTTATTAAATCCGAATTTTTCTTTTGCTGAGCCTTGTTGTTAAATAGTCTCTGGAATAGATTTAATAGAATAAAGTAGCTTCCCTTCCTTTGACCTACAGCAAACCATCAAATTTCATATAGAAGCTTATTTTCTTTGGATACATAGCTCTACAATATGTAAGAGTTTATTAGACTGAGATTGAACTCATTCAAACATTTTCATGCTGTTCAATTCTTGTGTGAGGGTGCTTAGTTGGGAGAGTCATACTAAAAATAAAAACAAACAGCATTACAGTGATTGGTAAATAGTGGTAAGAAGCAGTAACAGTTTATGGAACCATTTTTATCACAATAGTTGTGAAGACATCAAGAATAACCCATTTTAAGTCTCCTAGAATTTATTTTTTAAAAAATTAACCTAAAAATATTCTACAAAGTATTCTCTGTTAGATGCTTCTTTGGTGTACATTTAAGGCATGACTAAATTTGCAGATACATCACAACTGGAGATGCAGCAAACAAAGGAAGATCTGAAAAAGCTAAAAGTAACCTGGGAAAATTAGAACAACAAGAGCTGCTCTAAATACAGATGAAAATTGGCCAGATGCACATATTTTTATAACATCCACGTAGCTTTGAGAAGAGATTCTTCATCTTTTCTCTTAAATCTCCAGCCTTAAAATAATGTAAGGGGAAAAAAAAAAAGAGATCTACTGCACTGTAACATGGGTATTACCCAGCCATTAATTTAGCAAAGAACATTTTTTTACACTGAGAAACATAAAATCTGCAAACTTCAAATGCAGAGCATTTATAAGCACTTTTGCAACAGAAGAATAATGTTTTGGAAAGTGCAAATCTGTTTGTAAATGTCAATGCACATCCTATTAGGAAATGCATTTTGCATCAGGTTTTATTCCCAAGCTGAGGAAAAAAAAAGTTTAAATTGAAAAAGCCCCTTTAGTACTGCCAGCGATTAGCAGTTCTTAAGTAGTTCTAAGATCCTGTGTTTATATAGTATATAATGCCCAGCAATTTCTGATACAACGAAAAGAAGCACTTCTCAGCCACTAAGCTGACCAGCAGCACCGTCTGCCGAGGACAGGAACACACTGTACGCGTGGTGCGTCCGACTTCCTTTGATGCATCGGGCAGCTTGGACAAGCGACTACGCTTGGGTTTTACCTGCAGGTGATACCAGCCCCCACCGCTTCCGCCCGATCCCCAGCACCCCCGACGGACCTCACAGAGCAGAGCAGCCTGCGTGGAGCCACAGGCAACAGTCCTTGTAACCAGCTTCCAGAGCACCCAGATGCCAGGCACGGAGTTACTTCCCTCCACACTCATGGATCTTAAATAATAAATGGAATTTGTCTAGCTGGATATAATAGCTGCACAACTGAGCGAGGAGGTTACAGGGTTAAGCAGGACAGCTCGCTGCAGGTCCTGCCTCTCCAGTTCCATGGATTGTGCCAGTTCTCAGTGACAACAGTCCTAGAACCACATTTACTTATTAGGTAATTAGTAACAATTCATTTTGAATTACAGACTAATCTCATTAGAAAAGATGTCCAAGCTTTTTAGCTACTCTTAAAACTCTTCTCAAACAAAGTCACTTTGGCCTAAATATTTGTAAATTTGGTTTCAGCCTAGAGGGACGGGTGGGTTGTTTATATGGAGCATTTCAGTTAAATCTGTTTGGCAGTTTTTGAGTTCTATATTTATAAAAACAAACCACTTTTCCTATATGTTATGCTCAAAAATTTTATGTACATATACAATCCACAATGACTCAATGTGACTTGCTTACTTACCCTGTCTTAAAGATCTCAGTGAAAATAACTACGTTTAAAAAGAAACTAGCATAATAGTTCTAGAGTCTGAGTTTTGACATTCCTCATATGAGCAGGCAGGATTTTCATATGCTATGGAATATAGCTTGTAGAAAGTCACCAACCCCCTCACAGCTCTTCAGAGGTTACCATCTGCATATTTGGTCAGTAGAATTAACTGCACCTAATTTCTTTAATTCCTTTCAGTTAGAATATGCAGTGTTAGTTTAGACAGCTAAAATAGTCTTTGGCAGCTGCTCATAACCTTTTCCACAAACACTATCAGATTCTGAAAAAGATGACTGTCCACAGGTGTTTGCTTTGTTGTTTTGTATTTAAGTTAAAGCAAACAACCTATATATAATTCATTTGTTTTTTCTGTTCTGTCTAAAGTTTCTTTTAATGTGGTATACGCTAAGAAATGGTTTAGCTTAATTTAATCCTACACAAGAACCTTAAGTCCATCAAACCATACAAAGATTCCATATATATGATCCAGGAACAAAGTTGTTGTCATATATTTGTACTTCTGGTCTGCTGTGCAAACTGAAGCGCCTTTTTTTTTTTTTTTTTTTTTTTTTTTAATAGCCTGAAAAACTGACTAAACATAAGGGAGAAAGTTTTTACCCTAAGAGTAGGTGAGTGTTGGAACACACTTCCCAGAGGGGTTGTGGAATTTCCAACCTCGGAGATAATTTAGATCACAACTAGCTGAGGGCCAGAGCAACCTGCCCTGCTGGGACCTGCTTTGAGCAGGAGGCTGGACCAGGCAACCTCTGAAGCGCCTCCCAACCGACTCGATTCTGTGATTCTGTAAAACACATAAGAATATTCAGTGATGGTAATTTAAATTTTATTACAGAAAGTTCTGATTTTAAATCAATGCCACTAATCACTGGAGCTAAAATTCATGTGGATTCTCCTTACTTTACATTTTTTTCTAAACAGGGGTGTAAGTTTTTCATATAGGTGGATGCGGTACTTTGTTTTGCTTTTAGATTGGACTTTTTCCCTCTGCTTTTCAGCTTGACTTTGAGGTGGAACTTCCAACAGTGAACTTCAGACAGAAAGTATAAAGGGGACCTAAAAACTACAGAGGATGGTTGTGGGGAAACCGAAGAAGTAGGAGGGATGGGAATGAGAATCAGGAATTCTCTATTTCTAATTCTGATACAGCTCCTGCCTTGCTGTGTAGTTACCTCCTCTTGCTGTCTCACTTTTTGAACACTGTTATTTTAAAATGTGCTAATGCTTATAACAGCACCAAATCATAAAAATGCTGTACTAAGCATTACTATTATTATCAGCCCAATTACTATCTGAACAAACTGAAGTGACAAATTTTGAAGATATAAGCACCTAATTTTTTTCCTCGAAAAAAATAAACTGTCATCTCCCTATACACACACAAATAATTTCAGTTATAAAACAGAAAATATTTTCTCAAATTTTAAATTACACAGCATACTGATAAGATGCATTGCAGAATGTAAGTACATAATACATAACACACATGGACAAGGAAAAGCACATAGGAAATTATTCTCATCAGACTTGCTTAGAAAAATCACCATCCTCAATGTGATGAAATTCTGGATGCCACAAGTTTCAACTGGACAATACATATGAAAATACTCAGTAGGAAATGATCTTTCACTTTTACGAAGGCAGAGTTGTTGATTAAACCACCTCTAAATTCAAGCAGTTCCCATATAGAACAATTAAAGTATTTTTGTGGGGAGAAGGGAAAACAGAAAGCCTCTTTGCGACTCATCTAAACCACCTCAAACTATGGCCTTTCAAATTCACGTTCATAAGGAATTACAGATTGTTTGTGTGTGTGTGTGTGTGTGTGCACATGCTTGTGTATGTGCGCATGTGTCTGTGTATATAGTTATAAAAATTTAGTGCTTCATCACTGTTTTGCATTCTGGAGGTTGTCAGGAGCTATCCCAGTGCATCAGGATTCAAATGAATAATAATTACATTTCAAAGCTGAACATAGGGATGGTTGCCAATAACCCCCCACACTTCCTTTTGAGCATAAAACAATGAGTCTGCTTTATACCTTCTGTAAACAAACTGTGTTCAAAGCACTGAATATTCAAAACACGCCTCCTTGCCTCTAGTGGCACTTCACTGTACGGGATATATGTACATTTTGGGGAGGACAGAAGGAAGAAGACATAGGCAAAAGGAGCAACTAAAGTATATTAAGCATTTACAACTATCTTAGGTTACAGAAATTAATTATCAGAGTGAAAAATAAGAGATGCTAGCCTCCATCTAAGCTCCAGACACCCAATATAAACGTATATTAAAAAAAAAAAAAAAAAAAAAGAGCGAGACAACTCAGTTTGAATTGCAGAGTTAGCAGTGTTTATAATAAGACTTGGTGTTACAAGTGAACAACAGATATGCCTTCTCTAAACTAGTTTTAGTACCATCCTTTAGTGAACAACACTGGCACTTCTGGGCTGCTAGCCACACACAAGCTATGACAGATTGGGATAGGTCCAACACTAAGCCCATACAATGCATTAATGTGGAAAATATTACACTCCCTTTCCCGGGAAGCCAATGCTAGATTCAGTTTTCAGAACCTGTTACATCTATTAACATTTGAAAATCCTAGCAGGCTCACTTATTTATCCCACTCACTGATCTCACGGAGTTACTCAATTTGGGCAACAAGGGAGCGAGCTTGCGTAATCTTCTTCACTACCTTACCTTCACTACTTTACCTTCTATGTTAAAACTGGAGAACTGCAGTAGAGAGAGAAAAAAAAGGAGAGAGACTACAAAAATATAGGTGAGTAAGTGCAGATGCATAGCAGGATTTAGGATCCACAAATTCCTCATAGATAACATAAAGGCTACAGGCATCTAAGTTTTGCTTGTGAAGTTCTCCAGTGTTCTGCTACATCTCTGTCAACTGTAGTTAGTCCCTTTCCCAGCCTCAAACCTATCTCCCACTTTCCAGGAGAGTGCCACAATCATTCAGCCCAGACAAAAAGCCAAAGCCTGAATATCTGTGTCACCATGCAAATAAGAGTTCAGGAGAAAAGTATGAAAGAGGGACCATAGCTCTGTATACCAGAAACGGGATGTTCAACTAGGAAGGAGCAGTCCTGGGTCTAGTGCTTATTTTCAACATTATTTATGCAAATTGCATTGAATAGCAGTTAGACAGAAGATGGAAGGAACACTATCTCCCTTCCACTCACCAAAAAGAGTCTGTTTTCAAATACATAAAATGCTATCCAAAAAAAAAGAGTGAATTGTTATCCGTGTCCAATGGGGCCAGAGTAAGAAATAACGGATATAAAAAGCAATGAGATCGGTTTTCATTGGAACTGGAAAAAAAATTTCTGGCAGTAAAAATACTTGAACCCTGGAACCAACTACCTTGCAGAATAATGGCTTGTCAATAATTAGCATTTTTTTAAGAAGGGGTTAGAAAAACAGTTATTAAAGGGGATATATACAGCTAATCTTGCTGTGGAACAAGAAATCTACATGATCTGTGAAGGGTCTTCTAATCTTATTTTTATTATTTTGATGCTATAAGTCAAAAAATGTCATTATCTACCATATCAATACCTTCCAGACACATCTCTGTGGCAACAATGTTTAAGCTCCTAGTATAATAAGTGAACAATTTTTTGGCATAGATGGTAATATGGGGAATCTGGCAATATACCAGAAATAAAACATGCAGTCATGCATCTCTTTTAAGATGGAGTTTGGAAAAGTATTCAGCATATTTTAAAACAGAACATGGTACAAGTATAAGGTTGTTAAAATCTGTTCAAATATTTTCAATTAAAATTATAGCAATTCTATCAACGAAGTGAGGCTCAGCAATAATGACAGCATACAGATATGTGTGTGTGTGTGTGTGTGTGTTTTTCCAAGGAAATAAATAAATATCAGTCACAACATAGCTATTCTAATGCCTTTCATAAATCCCACGACTAGTTCTCTTCATATCATTATATTGGGTATTCCAGAGGATGATAAGACCCTCCATTTTGGCTGCAATCAGTTAGAGGAGACTACAGTTTGGTACTGGCATAGCAGAACCAAATTAGTACAGCTCTTGCTTTAGCAGAGCTACACTAGGTGCGTGTTCAGCCCACTGTGCGTGCACCTCGGCTTTGTTCCCCTCCCCTTCTTGCTGTCTAGAAGTAGCTGTGCTCTTAGACAATAAACAAAGCCTTCTGCTAGCACAGAAAGGACCTGGGGCTGTATCCCAGGAGGAACTGAGGTGCCCTCAACCACTGCCATAAGCACGCACTAACCAGCCAATTCTTTTACATTTTCTCTAAAATATAATTTCCATAATGGGTACCCACTTTGGTTTGGGTGGAGTTGGCACAATAGGGCCCTTGTACTCCTGAGAAAGGGCTCCTATGAACTCCTACTGTGGTGCAGAGATATCCAAGCACTTTTGGGGCTCTAGTATGGTGTAGTATAAACTGAAAACAACTCGTTAGACTTTGCAATACATAGTGGCAAAACTGTGGTTCAGGAACAGGGAAAATTGGCCATCTATTTATAATGGTTACTCTCCAGGCTTTTGTTCACTTAGCTCCCCCCTGCTAAACTAGAAAGGTAAGCTTCTTCAGTCTAGTGTTTTCATTAGGCTGTATTGTTTACAGAAATCAGTAATAATTTGTCTGTCACTGCTTATATAAAGAATACAACGTGTATGTTGTTTGTGGTCTCACCACAGGGGTTACTCAGCCAGCTTTAATTATCTTGTTTGTGATTCAGTGTTTTACAGAAACACATTCTGGCACGTATATGAATCTTCCTTTGCTTATGAAACATTACTCTCAGCCACCTCACAGAAGTGTGAAGAACCTTATCGTGGAGCAAAGCAGATAAGAACGCTGGTCTGTTGCTCACTGCTTAAATAAAGTGTGTTTTTTCCCCTCAAGAAACAAAACTTGGATATAAGCAGCTTATGCAGCAGATGTTGATGATTTTGCAAAAATAGTAGTGAAAATTGATGATCATGTATTTAGTAAGAAAGGTTTGCTGTTCACTCAGCTACTTCCTCCCCACGCTCCCCCCCCCCCAATGAGGTTGCATTGCTTTTAGTAGCCTCCCCTTCCAGTGTGTTAGGGCAGGAAAAGGTTATCTGGATATTTTCCATGAACACAAATATACTCAGTGCATAATATGAGAACATGAGCTTTTAACAATGCAAATCCTTAGTTCAGCACAATATAATTTATCCCAAGCATCATTTATACAGTTTGTCATGAAATCAAGGGAAGAGAGTAATTTCAGAATATGAGAAACTACAACTTTTAGACAAAGTTAACGGTGAAGAGGAAGAAAAACGTGTTCCTCACTGGAACTGAAGGGAAGGTTTTAGAAGTCCAACCGAAAAATGTGAAGCATTTGAAAGAGGGTGAGGTTTGGAGATCTGCTTGTTTTTACGGGATGGCTGGAGCAGAGGCATACACACAAAGGAACAGAAAGGGGAGAACAAGTGGGAGGAACAGAGTCTGCAGCAATAGATGGGTACGTGGGAAGCTGTATAGCACAGTGAGTCAACAGATTTTACAAAGTAGGAGGGCAGTTCTAGGCCAGATGCTTAGTAAGTTAGCATAATATCAAGGGATAGATTTAGCTCGGACAAACTTTAAAAGTAGGTTAAAAAAGGCAGAAAAACAGGATAATCTGATGCTTGCCACTTGATGAAGGGACAGATAAGAAGACAGGCTGTTTTCAGTTTTTACAGAAAACAGAATCTTAACTCGTAAGTTGAATTTCTTGTCTTTTTTGTATATAAAAATCAGGTAAATAAACTACACTTCCAGGACCACAGAAATGCAAATAATAATAGAGCCAGCAGTACATTAAAAGCCACAAATGACACTGAAGGAGTCTGACAAATCAGAGCTCCTTCCCAAGGATCGTATTTTATCACCCATATGCATTAGAAACTACCTGGGAGTTAGTTTCTCCTCAACTGTATACCTGAGTAGTCCCCTTTCATCTCAGGGGAATTTCACAGCTAAAATGAGAACAGAAACTATCACTGCAGCTGCAACCATGATGCTCAGGGTTGGCAGCTGCTAAGACCTCACTATTTACCCTGTGGAAGGAAACCACATCCGTGCTAAAAAGGGGGACAACCAGTGTCTCCTCAGGCTTGTTTCTCAGCAACTATCTTTGCCCCTGGCTCTAAATCCAACTCTGCACTGTATATATGCTCCCTCTCCAACTCCTCTGCCACACTAATGACAGTCAAACTCGATTAATGCAGAGAACAGTTTCGATGTCTACACAACAGATTGCCCCTCCTCCCCCAAAACAAACATACAAACCCTCAAAATCAAAAACCTCAAAGATATGTAAGAGCCTTTTCTGCATAATGTAAGTCAGAGCTTCTATTTACAGGACCAGAACAAGCTATGTTTATTAAATTAAGAGACAATGTGTAACATTAAAACATAAATGAAAGCATGATTTTTGTACGGCTTTAATATTACTGATTTATTAGAAGTGTAGTACATATATAGCTTATTTTGTTAAGACCAGTTCTATATATTCAACGTAGATTTTCTCTTCAGTTTTCTTACTAGGATCAAAACTTAATAAAATGATAACATTGCTCCATTCCCCTGTATATTTTTGCTTTAAGAAATAGTCATGAAATAGTAATGTGTCTTCCTTCCTAATCTTGGAATTTCTGTAAACATCATTATAAAATACATATCACAAAATATAATTAAGTGTAACAACAAGCTCTCTTATGTGGCAGATTTTAAAAGGTGTTCAGTGTTGATTTTTATTATTATTATTCATGTGATCTACAGGTACTCTAATTAGGTACTAGAAGTGGAAACACTGTAGTTCAGAAAGGTTAAGTATCAGCAAGAGATATCTCAGGGTATTAGAGGTGAGTGCACATGAGTGCATGTCACACAAACACATGCCCAGGCACTGATTATAAGAAATATTTCAATAGTTCCTCTGCACTTACCATCAGAATTATGCATGTGCAATCTTGGAGCCCAGGGCCCAGTATATAAGCAACTGCCATAGTTACATAAAATATACATAAAATAAACTAAGCAACACGGAAGTAAAAGAGAACATGTACATAACGATAATAGGCTTGCTATTTATTTTTCTCTCCTGTTGATGTGCTTCAGCAAGCCAACCTGGTAAATCCTCTTTTAAACTAGTGAGAAATACTGCCTAAGTGTGGGAGTTTTTCCCTGTTTTTCTTTATCTGGTTCAGGTACACCAGTGGGAGAGGCAGAAGGAACAAAGACCCAGGAACGGACAAATGACAGGCAGAAGAGAGGAACTGAAAAGATAAAAAGCCAAAACCTAGTAACGGAAAAAGAAGAAATACTGTGGCTTGAAAATACACTGTTAATCAAATGAGCAAATAAACAAACAAACAAAAAAACCAAGTAGCTGGAAGCAAGCAGGACACCAAATCATTTTATCCACAAGGACATTAACAAAAACAAAGGGGAATTCAGGTCAGTATACTTAAAAACAGATCCGCAGGGCTTAAGAAGTTAGAAAAGGGCAATCAAAATCTTTTTTTTTTTAAAAAAAAAACAAAAACAAAAACATCAAAGCAGAGAGATCAAAAGTAACATTGAAGTGTTTTCACAGATACTTTTCAGTAAAAACAAATCTTAAGATAGGCCAACCTATCCTCTTCATTACCTTTTCCTTCCCCACCTAGCAGGGGGGAGGAATAATCTTACACCAAGCCCTTGTGTAGTGCTTCCCACTCTACTCTGGTAAGTGATGCTCTGCAAGGAGAAAGTCATAATGGCTTTTTTTTTTTCTTTTTTCTTTTTACTTACTACTTCACTTCTTTATTTTATTTTTTTAAACTGTCTTCACAGTCTGCCTCAACTTCAAGGAAAGTTATCAGATAGAATCAGATAGAAAAATTCAAGTACATCCAATCCAAAGGTGGAAAAAAAAGAGATGAAGACATGACACAAATTGAGTTAAAGAGAAAAGGCAGAAAATCAGCAGATATTTGGGCGTCCCGTATGAGAAGAAGGATGTCCTTTATATGTAAAATTAAGTAAAAGATTATAAAACACTTAAACAGAAATTTTCATGAGGAAAGTGTTACCTAAACACACATATATTTCATTTTAAATAATTACTGTCAACTTAGGCCTGTTTAAATAGGTCTTAAATGACTTAGGCCCATTTAAACAAAGTAAGAACTCAGTGAGGTGGATGCCACCTGCAGATGAGACGAGTGATATTTTGAAGAAGAAGGGGATTTGGAACTATAAGCGAGGCTACCATTACTAGCTGGCCATTTTTCAGTGTTCAAGGAAACAGACTTTCCTCAATGTTGTAACTCAAACTGCTTCAGAAATACCTCATCTGACTGTGATGATGATAGCCCCATTGATGATGGTGGATATACCATCATCTACTCCTATTCAAAGAAACACTAAGACCTTACAGTTTGAGTAGCAAATCAAACCGAAAAAAGAGTAATGATATTACAACACAGGAACATCTTATTAAAAGCATCACTGAGTATTGACTCTGTTCACTATACTCAATACCACTGTTACTCAAAACAGTGTTAACCTTCTCTCTTCCTGTGTCAACACAGTAGCAGCTTAAGGCAACATACCAATATTAACACTGCAAGGAATAATTTCCATTGGATAATACAGTTCATGTATCCAGCTACATCTGTGCTTTTGATATGCTCCTTCAGAGGAGAAAAAAAAATTCTCAGATTTCTAAAATTTATTATCAAGTATAATTAAAAAACAAAACCCTCCGCTACTGCATTCTTGCAACATTACTTCATACTTTTTACTTCAGCTCCCTAAGGAGGCTATTTTGAAGATGTGGTTATCAAATAAACAGTTTCATATACATAGGCACCAACAGTAAAAGCTTTGTTCCAAAATGAGGAAAAAAATGTTTTTTCTAAGTGTTGGTTCTATACAAAGTGTAAACAAACATTTGCTTGGGAATGCTAAATATTCTTAGAAAAATCTCTCATTTCATTTCATCTACTTTTACTCTAGGGACGGAATGGCATGGTACTACAAGATGTACTTTCCTCTGGAACTAGTAATAGTAGAGGTTCACATTTCACTCAGCTTTCTCCCAGTTTACTAAAGATGCCACCTACATTCCATCACTGCATACAACATACAGGAGGTTGGAAGTTACTTGATAGTCTTAATATCAGGTCAGCCATGGGAATTCCTATAGCAGAATGTAAAATAAAGGCCTGCACAAAATTGTCAAACTCCTTAACTAATGAGTTTGATCACTGATCATACTTAAAAAAACAATAACAAATTTTTACTGTCATTGTCGCATCAAAACTCTGAACCAACCATTTAGTATGTATTAAAATTATATTGAACATAATACAAAAAGCAGTCGTTCAGCAGTGCAGAAGTAACTATGCATTCCATATGGAACAACCAAGTACCAGAATGTTATTCAGTGCAATGCACTGCCATCTCCAGTGCTCCTTTTATAACTAAGTCAAAGGATATTTTATTTGAAAATACTAGCAACTCATCAAAAATTCTAGTTGCTTTATACAGACTGTTTCTATCTAACAACACTTCTGTTCAAAAGTTATTTTAAAACTATCAAGCAGTAAAAAAGAAGAGTTGGAGGTATTCAGCTTATATTAATCTCTTCAGTCTGCTAAAACCAGAGAAAGATGTGGTTCTGCTTCAAATAAATATAACCCACTAGGGGGAAAAATTGATTGTTAACATATTAGAAGAATAATAAATGTTATACGTATGTGCATACCATAATCACTTTGAGACATCAATATCTTAAGTGCTCCATCCTTTCATTCTTTTTGTCACAAAACTTGAAGTAACTAATAATAGGCAAAATAGGTGTCTGACCCATACAAAAATCTCATAATAGAGATCAGAAAATCTTTATTATAAAAAGTAATAAAAGGTGCCTTAAGAGTAGCCTTTCGTCTATACAAACCA
This sequence comes from Rhea pennata, assembly GCF_028389875.1. Lineage (NCBI taxonomy): Eukaryota > Metazoa > Chordata > Aves > Rheiformes > Rheidae > Rhea > Rhea pennata. The sequence goes on along the minus strand of NC_084664.1, from coordinate 119,709,852 downwards.
ATTATACACTATCTATTGCATTAAATCAGTAGGGCTGAAGGAGTTTTACAGTAAAGGAATAGTCATAAGGATACAAACAAGACATTGAAAAACCCTTGTGTACATAAAGCATACTGCTATAAATATTGAAATGTCTCACTCTCTGCCTCCAGTTTTTCTCTGTTATGTACAAAATGCATGTTTTTAAGGAGATGGTGCTACGAAAGTGAAAATACTAACTTCTAAAAATATTTTTAAAGTAATGATCAGTGATAGAACTTCTCTTAGAAGGGCAAGCTCTGTGCCTTTACTGACAGCAAAACATCACTGCATATGCTAGAATATTCTGATTTTAAAGCCTTTGAATAAAATTATAGCCATGAGCATGCTTCCACATAACTATATACACGGTAACTTGTTCTTGCACGTTTCACAGATACATAAGTTAAAAACCACATATCTATTGACTTTTTTCTTTTTCTCAGCACAGATGGCATTTCAACAGGATTTTTTTTGTGAGCGTAACAGCTAACAAACCACAAAAAATTACTTCTATTGGATATTGCCTGCTATTTAAAAGTGTTTTGAAATTAAATGCCGTTTTTTTAAGGGTACTGATGACTGAGAACAACACATGCATTCACACTGATAGCTAACACATAAAGCAGCAATGCCTATTGAATACAGCTCTTCAAGAACCACCACCTAATGTTCGTTGCGTACTAGAGAGACATTTTTCCTCTGTGCCACATTAGAATTCACTGAAATTTGCTTAGTAATGAGATCATTGTCCTGTTGGCAACTTTGATCTAACAGAAAATAATTCAGCCCCTTCTCTTGACTACCAGCAGAGTAAGATTTTAAAGAAAACTAATTACACTTCTGCAGGTGAAGACAAATCTTCCTCAGTGCTTTGAATTTCAATTCTTGTATTCAGTATGACAATTCACATACAGGCAATATTTATATTTATATACAGATACGTATGTGTGTATATGTACATATATAGGTATGTGCATATACACACATACGTATCTGTATATAACTTATCACTGCCATTTTAATTACACAATAAAATTATTGTGCTTTTATTTTCCACTGGAATTTCATTTACTGGGAAAGAAATAGCAAATTCACAGTCAAAATGCCTTACAGTAACATTAGCAAAAAGCCAAACACCTAAAATCATGTTAATGATGTTAGATTTTCCCTCTCCTAATACAAATGCTACTGTACACCACAGAGAGGAATGGGTACAAGTTGAAAACTATGGAAACACAAGAACTGTGTGATGTCCTGCTAAAAAAAAAAAAAAAAAAAAAAAAAAGAACCACAAAACAAAAAACAAACAATAGGAAAAACTTATTATTAATAAGTAAACTTCATATTCCTAATAGTTCAATCCCTCTTAAATCATATCCTGCTCTATAGGATCAAGTATAGTAAACAGGCTAAAAGACCATATTCAGAGTTGGTATTATACCAAACTGGGTGAAAATCACTATCAAATGTAAAAGATTATTAATAAAGGACAGAAAAAGCACTTCATTTTGTCAACGAGATTAAGTTCAACTTTAACTTTAGACAGAAGTGAAAAACCTCAGAGTAACTTTATCTCATCTAAAATCTGCACTTTAACAAGAATATTTCATGGACAAAATCATAACAAAATCCTTTTGGACAGACTAGCTAGTGTATATAAGGCTGATGAAAAAATAAATCACATTAGTCACGTAACTGGTTCCATCACAAGCTGATACTGATTTGACACAATGTTGTGGTAAAGTCAGTAATACAGTCACATAGAGTGAGATTATCTAAAAAATCTCAGATGCACACACAATACAACATAAGTTAGAAACAGGTAACTGGAACAAAAGAATGAAAACAAAAGAACGAAAAAGGATACATTACACATACTTTCAAAGTAAATTTTCCTACAGTAGTTGATGCTACACATAAGCATCATTTACAACAAATTACCTTACCAGACATACCCGCGTGGCTCTTTGGCAATGGGGACTTCTGCATCTTAAGGCTTGAGTCTTTACCACCCAGCTATGAAATCCAGGTGTATCAATGGTATTTATAGCAGGCTCAACCATCCCTGTGTTCAGCCACCTTTTGAATGGGACAGTCCTACTTAATGTGTCTTCCATTCCTTAGCATTCTTGAGACTTGATCCATCTCATCATTTGATAGGTAACTTTCCTGTAATTTGAAAGTAGTCACAAATCCATCTGCTAATATGTTAACCTTCTCTGTTTCAGCATCATAAGCAGCTGGTTTGGAAATCCTGGCAATAAACACTACCTCAGTTGTGACTGGTGGATAATCTGGAAGATCTCTTTCCAGTTAAGTGAGCCATGTGACCTTTGGCGTTCTGGTTTGGCTTTGTGTTAACTAGTAAGCACCTGTATTGATTTTATTTGCAATTTAATCTACAGGTTTTCACTAAACTTCTAATACGTTGCTTTTTTATGCCCCAGGAAAATAAGACTTCTACAGTCTAGCACACATATACAGTCCCTCTATAAGGGAAAGAAAACTAGTGTTAGAAAGCATCAACAAGAAATATCTTATTTTTGTACCTCAAAAACATGCTAACAGACTGATCCGCACTGACTGTTTTTGATAAAATCTCTTTTCCCTGGTAACAATCAGATCCCAGAAGACACACCTTTTTGCAGCAGATAATGATGAGCAGTTCACCATCAATACTAAGCATAATAAAGCTCTAATGACCACTTGGGTGAAATCCAATCAAATTACCCCAAAATAAAGTCTATCAAAACAAAGCAATAATTTAATAATTCAATAATTAGCTGGTGTGGCTACCTGGAGAAGCCAATTCTAAATGCATGGTGTTGCCAGCAATTAACATTCAGAATCCCTGATATATTGGGCACATTTGAAGTTTTTATCCAGGAGTAACTCTTATTACATGAGGAACATGGTTTTCATTTTTAGAAGTCTCTATCATGGATGCACAGAAAATAAAATTTGACAAATGAGAAGACTCAATCCATAGGGTGGTGAAAAAAAGCTTGAAGCACTTTTGAGCTAGAAGGCAGGCTAGAGAGCTCAGAAGCTTACAGTGCTACATTCAGCAAGTCTGAAGTACAGGCTGTACTTAGCCTTTTATTTTCATCCATTTGATTGAAAAGCGTCAGCAGCCAGCAAAGAGTTGATTCTTACTGGAGATACCCAATCAATCTATTCTGCCTAAAATATGTGGAATATAGAAAAGAAGCTCTCAGGAAAACACTGGAGTTTTGTAAAACAGATTGAGAAAAGTCACATATGATGATCCTTAACTAAACTGAACATCTCTGCATGAACAGAAAAGAACAACTCGATCACCACCAGGTTCTTCCTCCTGCAAGCATATTGTGAAGTCCTCCTAGTGAGAATATCATAGTTAAACTGAGATTGCTTTTGATCTTAGAGTCAGGCTCCCGGAGAGTTTTGGCTAGGAAACATGCAAACGTTGCTATTGAAATGTGTGGGGCATAATCAATCATGCCCAGCAGGCCTTACGGATCAACAACAAACTCCCTAATCAGAAGGTTGTCCAGAGCTACATTCCTGGAGAGATCAGGCAAGAAAATCACTTCAGGATGAAAATGCATAACTGCTAATACTCGTTTCTTTATAATGACTGCCAGAAAATACAGCTAAATTTATTTTAATACAATTTGTTTGTAGCTATTCTATAAGGATATAAAGAGGCAATGGGAGAGAGAATTCTAAAGACAATGCATTTATTTATTTTCAATTAAATTACGTATTTTCTGATTAAATTATAAAATGATTAGCAGATAAAGTACAAATATGTGAATAAAAATTAATTCTGTAGTAGCAGAGCAAATGTTTTAAAGAAAAGATAGCAAAAATCCAGTAAGTTATGATCATGGTTAATGACACTGCTAAATATCAATAAACCAAAGGAATATAGGAATTAGAGGTTTTTACTGAAAACTACTTTCAAATTACACCTAAGGTTTAGCTTAGGCTTTTTCTCTGTAAGCACAAAGCTAATGTATAAAAAGTTAGGTAGTTGGAAAATTTGAGTTTCTTTCTTTTTTTGGGGGGGGGGGAGGAGGACAGAATACAGAAGGACTGGAAAGGGAAGAAAGAGGTGGTAAAGGGATAATACAAATTTCACAATATTTTGAGACCATCTAGCAAAACATTAACAAAGCAAAACCTTCCAGACATCAGAGGAGTAAGAGTGATGACTGCCCTTTTCCTTCCTTGATTCCCCAAACCTTTTGGATGTTCCAAGTTACTCTTTTTTGAAACATGAGAAAGAGCACTGTTTCTGGAACTACAGTGTATGAAGGGTTTCTGGATACAGATGATCTAAACACTTCTGTCTAAAAGGAGTGTTAACCTCAATGCCATTTTCAGACATTCATCCTCTCACTTTGCTCTGAAAAAAAGAAATTTTATCCCTTACCACTCTATTAAGGGGCTCACTACTGCTAAAAACACACGCTGTCCTTCCTCCCCACCTCCCGTCTCCCAGAGGCGCGAGGAGCCTGTCTCCCTGTGCCACACCAAACCCTGTCCCTTGGGCACAACGTGCAGGCTCACCGCTGTGGTATCGGAGCCCAGGCTTTTTCATGTTTTTGTTGCTGACTTGCTCTGGCAGTAAGTGTAGATTCTGATAAGTAACTGATGAAAACACAAATGAGGAAAGGCTCTGTTAACTTCTACACCGCTGTCTACTGGGGATGTCATGTTTGATGGCATCTGACCTCTGCAGATGTAGCTGCCCCGAACGCCAGCAGAGCTGCGCTCGCTTCTGCACACCATCCGACACTATTATCCCCTCCATGACACCACTCCCTTTTTAGAAAATGTCCTTCTACTACTCAGATCCTGTGGATCTGTTCCATGTTTGATCACTCACGTTTGAACTGCAGGTCATTCTAAAGCATATTTGCCTTTGTTGTACACAGAAAATTTCAATTCTCACAGACAGCTGCATTTATAGAAAAATTGTCAGATCACTTTCCCCAAGACATCAGCCCTTCATACATTAGAACTACTGACATTTCCCTGATATTATCTTTTTAGCTTTCTTTTTATATTAAATAATTAATCTACTCAAGTCTAACAGTTTCATTTACACTCATTTGAGTTCAAAAGTGGGAGAGCTTTATATAATTCATGATTTTTATTCCAGAAAACCAAATTAGGAAATCTAAAAGGGGAAAAGCATCATGTTAACAACCTCATATTTCATTTTTGCAAACCAAAACATGATATGTATGGAAAAAAAATCATGACTTTTCCCGTATTTTAATCCCAAAGGCACTCCCAGTAATGCACACAATGCAGAGACAGAAATAAAATAAAGGCCTACAGTTATTACAAAAGATGAAATATAAAATGTCAACACTTAGATTTAAAATCTAGTTTACATTTCAGTATTAAAATTCTTTTGCCTGTAATAAAATATTTATTTTAGACTTGCTACATTTAGTCTGACACTATTACTTTAAAGAGCTGTCCTATGAAGCATCTTGACTATGCCAGAAATTTGATGGTTAAGATGCCTCCCCTGTACACAGAAGACCCCAGTTCAACTCATCCTAAAAATAACAGAAAGAAGAATTGGAACCTGTATCTTCCACACTCCAGGCAAGTCTGTAACTATTAGGTTGTTAATTAATTTTGGCCTCTAAACTTGTCTTTGACTCTCTAAATTTATATTAAAAACTGTTTTTAAAAAAATCTAAATTGTCCATATTTTTCATAAGATTCCCCTTTTCTAGCACGTGAATGTGACACAGCACCAGACTGTCAGTATTCTGGAGTTGTGCCTAGTGGCATTTCAGTGCACCTCCAAATTTCTGTAACTGAGTTAGGATGTTTTTGCATTTCTAGTATCATAGTCTATTAACAGTAATTAAAGCACTGCACCACTATTGCAGTTGTATGTCTGACAAGTGATATTTATTATGCCACTGTTTTCTGAACTGTTAGTTATTTTGGATACAGTGCCTCACAAAGATTTTCATTCCTATTCATTGATCCTATCCATTGATTCATTCATCCTTAAAAACAGATAAAAGGCTGGATGGGTCTTGTTTCATTTTGTGTTCAAATGTTATGTATGTGACAAGCTCTTTCACAGACACTTTCTCAGAACTCTTATGACTATATGCATATGCTCTTGTTAAAAAGGATTCTGTAGTATAATAAAATTCCATCTCAAATTTGCTTATTTCTTTACATATTGTCTTGGGTTTAATAACTTTTAATATTACCCATTACTTCAGCATCTGAAACAAAGCAAATAAACTCACTGCAATTTTAAAACAAAATAAACAGCAAGCTTCACTTCAATAGCATTTTTGTACTTCAAAACAGTTGTTGAAAGTTGTAGCAGAAAGAAATTGAACAAAGATCATATTAATCTTCTTATTTTGCCTGTGCTTTTGTAAAGCACCAACTGATTAATTCTAGGTGATCTTTTTACAGTTCAATCTGAAAAATAATCTGTTTAGGTAATCAGGACACTGCAAAGGCGGATGGATATTCTGCTCATAGTAGAGAAAAGCTGACCTAACAAACCACCTAGGAGGCAAAGAGAAGAGGAATTTACCTCTAGGGAATGCACAACTCCCTGAATTCAGCATTATATAGGAGGTAGAAAGGAGGATTGTAAAGAGGCAAGGTAACTTGACTGACTTTTCTGTATATTCCAGAGAATGTGACCTAAGGATCAAACTGTGTTGAAGGGGAAAATAGACTGGTTGTTCCTCTCAGTACAGTATCAAATACATTTGATGAGCTCTGCAAGAAAAAATTTTTTAAGCGCTCTTTCTGTCCATTGCGGACAAGCTGCCCAATAAAGCTCCTCAGATCTAAATGAAGATTAAACTTGTCTTCAGAACTAGCGAGAGCACTGCTTCTAGTGATCAAGGTATTTATCATACCAATGAATTTAGAATCTAGTTTTGTTTTCTACATCATTTGCTAATTATATTAGTATAGCAGCTTGACTTGCACGTCTGAAAACATGACAAATTTCTCTTAAATACATAAGATCATTTATTTACAACAAAAAGCAGGAGTAATGAACAAATTTAGAAGAAACCTTTGCAAATGAACACATTTCCTATAATCTTAGTATCTTGTGCTTACAACTGATGTCACAATTTGTCTTAATAAAGCATTATAAATGGTACATTCATTCAAAATATCCATTCCTCCAAGGAAGGACAATCTTGTGGTTACAGAACATGGGAGCTCTGTTCCTTCCTCAGACCGATTTTTCTGCATGGAGTCAGACTAAAAGGCCCTTAAATGTTGTACCTTAGCTTCCAGAATTGTAAAATGAGAATATGCTTTACGCAGGAGGCTGGACTAAACGACTTCCTCAGGTCCCTTCCAACCTGAATTTTCTGATGATCGTATGTGTTTCAAGATACAAAAGCATGAATGAAAGGAGCACTCAGACATTACAGGGTTGATTATCACTGGAAATATCAAATAAGTATCCTAAGAGCTTTCAAGTTTTAAATGCTTAGCTTTTTATCAGAGATAGACCTGGGGAATTTTGTCTCTTTTACAACTATCACCTATGAGAGCCAGAGCAAAATTGCCAAAAACTATTGCCTTCAGACTTCAGGAAAATGATAGACAATCCTGTTCTGGATGATACAGCAAAATCCAAAATCTGCTGGTTTGTGCTGCTTTCAAAAAAAGGAAGGAAATCAAAAACAATCCAGCTTGACTACATATTTTTAAGTAGCATCATAGAAAATAAACTTGAAAGACATTTCTCTGAATACTATGAGTAAGTGAATTTACCAGGCAGACTAAGAAAATCTTTGCAGGCAGACTGATGCCAAAATGACATAACAAACAACAAAAAATAATCTCCTACCAACTTGTCATCTTGCAACGTAAAATATACATTTCATTGTCACTATTTCACCAATGATACTAGTTAATCTGTTTAGCATTCATGAATGTTTCTTTTACACCGATTTTCAGCATTTTCTAGAATATTCATTCCCTTTCTCTAACTCTCCAAGCAAATCAGTCCCTCCCCGAAGTTCAGAAGATTTTATATTCTTTATTTGCTAGTTCCCTTTCTTTAAATCACTAGCCAGTATGAAAATCTGAGGTTTTTGTTCTCTACTGTTCCACTTAAATGTCAGAAAGAAACAAAAATATACAAACAAACATAGATTTTCTTGCTGTGATATCTATCAAACCTCAGATTAAAGAAAAATTATTTTTCTTCAAATAATTTTGAAGAAAATTATTTGAATAATTTCTTCAAATAATTTCAAATATTATTCAAATAATTCCCCATAAATAGTTTATAATTGAAAGTGCAACTGCCCAGATGAGAGTGCTGAGGTCACAAAAATTTATATGAGTTCACAGCGGATCCTCAAGGAGTAAGAAATTAAAATTGATACCAAAACCCCCAAATCCCTATTTTGTACAAATTCGATTCCCCTGCATTGGGCTTCCTCAATACTTTCTTTACCAACCCACTTCACAGACTATTTTACAATCCAACTGAATATGTCTAGCCTATATAGGAATATAACAGAAAATAAGATGCTACATCTTCACTACCCAGAATAAGTCACTGCATGTTCCATGATCAGAATGTGGCTGCAGATGTGATTAAAGAAAAAAAAAAGGAGAGAGAAAGAAAAAAAGAAAAACAAACTGCTAACAAGTAGAATCTCGATATCTCTCTCTCTCCCTCCCTCCCTCCTTTAGAGCACTATTTGTCAGGCACAGGTGTAGCTGGATCAGCAATCTCTGCCAGTTAAGATGTGCCCTTCTGGGGGTGCCTCGGTCACAGCAAATCATATTAAGCAACAAACAAATCTCTCATCTACATACATCATTCTTCTAATAGCCATTTTATTTCTTCCTCACCACCCCTTTCCTTATGCACTGATACAGTATACTATTTGGTATGAAGTTTCCAAAAGACATTATGGTACTACAGATCAATGGACTAGAGCACAGCACATACTGCACAGCTCCCACATTGCAAAGAGCAAAGGCAATGCAGAGTCCTGTATTTCAGATGATCTCAGTTCCTGCCACTAGTGTTTTCAGTTTTCCACCAAATAACTCTTAAGCAGTCAACCTTTCATTGACTTTGGACTGTTTGGAAGTGAATACCAGTCTTACCAGTTCCCAGCACTATTTATCAAACTTGTCTCTAATATCACATTAAAAAAGCAAAATAAACTTAAAGAAAAAAGTCCTCCCTTACCTTGTTGGAGGCACATCAATATTTGAAGAAACAACCTTGCGCTTCTGTTCAAGAAGACAAATAGAACGAGTGTTTTCCTTTTCATACTCATGAACTCTGTTTGGTTTTTTGGTCTCCGCTGTTTTTAAATCTTCCTCCTTTGTGGTGAACAGGAGAAATTGCTGATCTGGCAGTTTTTGATTGAAGTCACTTTTTACATCCTCCTGTTGAAATGCAGGGAAGGTCATTTCACGCTTGATGCTGGCTGTCTGCAAAATTAAAAGTAATAATAATAATCAATTAAGGAATAATCAATTTTCTCTTAATACTAAACCAAAAAGGTATTTGAATTAGAATGCTTTAAGCAACAGTATATATAACTTATACATCATGCATATACATCTGTACTGTACAACTTCATTCGAAAAGAAATCCTAGTTGCCTTCCCTTTAAAATTCCAGTCAGAATTTATGCAGATGCCTTTCTACAAGGCAGTCAAGAAACTAAAGAACTTAAAACAGCCACTTACTGGATTCTTTAACTGGGTTTTTGTAAAGGAGGATTTCTCCATGAGCAGAAAGATAATTTGCTAAGACCCAACTCAGCTGCTAGAGGCAGAGGAGACTGACTAAAGCTAGCAGGACCTCCAAGAGGAGCCTGGCCAGCTTTACTCCTGAGAGACAGTGGCGAGGAGCATGCAAACAGACAGCAACCACGCACCGTTGTCCCTTCTGCTGCCAGCACTCCCTAGATCTTCACATCTGCTGCTTCCCATCAAACAAGCAAACAGGTATCTCAACAAATACGCTTCCTGGAACACAATCTGCTGGCATTTATAAAACAAACCAGTGCAGATTTTCAGGTCAATAGTATAAAAAGCTAATAGAACAAAGCCACTCTTTCTTCCTAGCAAATAAAATGAAGTCCAGGACCTGTATCTTCCGCTGAAATACAGGTTCCTAGCCACTTCCTCATCTTTCAGGGGGAAGACCTATCTCACAGACTGTTACAAACTGCTCCTCTGCTTCAGCCTCTCAGTCTCCTGATTCCCACGTGGCCATACGTGGCTTCTCCTGAAGGAAGCACGTGCTGCAAGATGTACTAACCAGAAGTGGCTACTAGTGCTGCTATTTCTATATATCTGTACCTTTAATATTAGAAGCTTCAACTTCTAACTTGCCAAAAGTCCATGAGATGCGCTGGGGTAGCAACCCTCTCCCCTCAGAACAAAAGCAACAGCTCAACAGTAAAGCAGCCTGCAGCAATGCCTAGTCATCCTGACTTGTTCCACAGCACAGGGGCCACTTTGGAAAAATGTGGAAGCTTTCAGAGACTTGCAAAATGGATTTTTAGACACATTATTACTGATCAGGACAGTGGAGAACTCCAGGATATGTTATCCCTAGATTCGAACAGCACAAACACTGAGCCACTCTAAAATTCCCATGACAGTTTCCAAAGCCAGTTCAATTTCACACTAACAGAACTCTGAAATCACAAAATGAGATTAAACAGAAATGCTTTCCTATGTCAGCTTTGATACTTTACTACTATTCCTTTTTATCATTCAAAAATATATGTATGAATATATAAATACTTAATTTTTTAAAAAAATATAAAAGATTCTTCACACAAATCTCCCTATTTATAACTTTCAAAGTTTTGCAGACTTAAAAATGGTGAAAGTTATTTTAAGTTCACAGAAAGGCGATCTTGCCAATGTAATTTTGTTTAGCTATGTAAATTATGTGTTGTCACTAACACGTAAATACTTAGGAAATGACTTAATATGTCCTATTTTGGTGTTACTGTAGAACTTTTGGTAATTGTTTCAGGAACAAAAATGGAATGATTCCTTTATAAATGTAAATAGCAGAAAGTTAGTTGTTTTATACTTATTCACACACAAATAGATGACGTTACCATGAAAATTTGCTTGGAAGACAAAAGAGTAAATATGTGATCACTCAGAATTAAGAAAAGATATACAAACAATAAAACTTGAATTCTAATTTAATGACTTATTTGAAAAACTCCTTAAAAGGATTTACAGGAAGTCCTTTCTTGAGGGTCTGAGGATTTTAACAGATTCTTTCTGAGCTGCCTTCAGCTTTCTTCAGAACCGACCTGAATCAACACGCCGAAGAAAAAAGATCCCTGAAACCATGCAAGTTATAACACCGAGCCCACAGCAATTATGTAATACCAAGTGAAGTTGCAAGTGAAGAGTACAACTCTATTTCTACTCACCAGCCTTACAATATGGTTTTCCATTGCATAATCACATACTCCGCTCCAGCCTTCCACCTTAGTCGGAGCAGAGGCCAGCAACGTTTACTTAGCGAGCAGCAGCATAAGCTGCACAAAGAGTGGGCCTCACAGGCACACCTTGCTCTGAAGGCAGAACCCGGCAGTAAGATGCAAGTATTGAGAGGGTTGCAGAGCTGCACCCAAACAGTTCAGGTCCATCGGTTAAACGGCCAAAAATGAAAAACAAATCTAACAAAGTGCCTGTGCTAATCCTCTTCCTCTCCTTCAGTTTACAAGGGATGTTTCAAAATATTTATTAGCATCTTTCTAAACTCTCCCTTAGCAGCATAAAGAAAGAGATTCAGGTGAAGAACCTTTTCTACTTTAAAAGCAAGTGATGAACAGATAGTCAAGAATTTCACTCACTGGTCACCACCTTTAACTTTTCCCTGTTCAGCAGTTTTTCAATTTGTCAGCGTACACAAGAATAAGTTCCACTTGGGACATCTGTCGTATTTGGAAGGATACAAGATCTTTTCAGGAAATCCAACCATATTTGCAAGCAGCTGTTGATGTATTCCTTTCAGAGAGCATCAAGTGCCACAGTAACTTGACAGACCAACTTCTTTATTTTTTGGTAAATACATCGATTATGAATCCTAAGGAATACTTCATTTTCAAGTTCTGCACTATTATCATTCACAATTCAGAGGTAATATAGCCAATTTTTAATATATCTTCCCAGTGAAGTTCTTTAACTATTCTGTCACATCTTATCAGGAACCCCTCTTTTTTCTTCATATATTCTTTTTGGTGGTCCCATTAATCTGTAACAAGTTTCAGCAAAAATGTAGTGGAGGGTCTAGTCCAAGCAGATATAACCTGTCTCAGATAGCAATTAACATAATAACATCAATTTATCTTAACTTACTTCTGCTACTTTGCATTTCTCTTTCATTTGTTGTACAGCTATTCTTAAACTATAAGATTATGTTGTTTAATAATGGTTTGGCTAGTCTTCTCATCATACCACAGTACTTGCTACCTTATTGCTTCCAGCATCCACTGTTGATAAAAAATTCCAGAGTTTTCCATATCCACACAATTAATTATCATTCAAAAAAGCTATTTTATACTAAGGTAACTGCTTTTCTATGTAGTTCATTGCATAATTTCACCCATAAGCTGAAAGTAATATTCAACTCACTTTCAATGAGGTGCTTTGTAACTGGCCTCGGGCAACTGACACTGCTTGAAATTCATGTTTCAGTTAGAGAAATACAACAGTTATAAATGATCTTGCAATTTTTAAATCTGACTGTTTCATCTGCAGTTGATTTTTTTACCGTCACCTCTCTTTGACAACATCCCCCTTATTGCCATAGGATAAGTGAAACTTTTGATATGCCACTGCTTGGAAATGACATTTCAATATTATTTGCATCTTCACCCATACAGCTCAGTTCTGACACCAGTATATACCTGGGCTATGCTCTTTATTTTGCCTTTTTACTGCATTTCAAAAAAAATGTTTCTTTATGTGGTGGGGCTTCCCACTCACTTTCCTTCAAGTTTCAACATCTAATAGCAAGACTGTTTTCAGGAACTGCTGCAAAGACATGAACCGGGTCACAGAGTCATCTCTCCCTCTTCATTTGGAAACACTCATGCACTGAGTTCAATAGTACAGTGTTGTGGCAGCTCTACCCCACCAAACCAGACGGAGGGGCAGCTGCTGTTTCAGCTGCAGAGTTAGGTAGCCTGGTCCTACAAAAACTGAAAGAAGTTTCTTGCTTTAGTTTCTAAGCAGAAACTTTACAAAAGAGGAGAAATAATTTTAGCTTCTGTTTTGAGGTTGCCAAGACAATGGCATATATTTAGGTTGAGGTTATATTTTTAGGATTTTTTTCTTGTTCCTATTTTTTAATTCAAAAAGTTTATTATTCCACATTACAGCTAAATGACTACCACACCATTAATATTTTCAGTATTTTCATTAGAACATTATAATTTTTCATGGCATAAGCCATCTTAACCTGCCTATAAAAACTTTTATACAGGTGGGCACATCAAGGGCACTCACCTTATGTTTAAACATAGTTTGTGATGGTCTAAGCAGATCAATGGTAATAGAAAAACAATCAAAAGAACTGTCATGCCACATATTGTGCATATTTTGCTGTCAGTTTTATAAACAACTCAAAGGCTAATTTACCAACAAGAGGTTTGGCTGTGGGCACTGAATATGATGGAATTGCACAAAAAGAAAGCAGTTGGACAACACAGAGTACCGTTTAGCTGAACAGCAACTGCATCTAACCCTGCAACTCAATGTAGCTTCTTCAGTGAAGCTACATTAATTTACACCAGCTGAAAATCTGGCCGCATGTGTGATTGCATCTGTCTGCCAAGAAACAACCCAGCAAACAGCAGCTTTGCAGAACACAGCTTACATCCTACTGTCAAGCAGCAGGAAACGAGCAAGAGCCCAGTAGGCTGCTCCGACCTTCTGGGGACACTGACAAACCTGTATTTTTTCTAACATGTCTACTGGGACTGTGGAAGGACTAAAACAGGTCTGAGAAAGCCCGCTTTGCACAGTTTGAATCCCAGAGGTCTGGGTAAATTAAGTAATCTTGAGACTGTGGCCTATTTATGCCATTATGTTTATTTCATACAGATTAAAGAGCTCATTTTACAAAAGAAAAAGTACTTACAAAACTTATAAAAATATTTTACATGGCAAGAGAGAAGTATCTGCATGTAACTTTACTGCATTCAAAACTTGTTAAAAAAAAAAAAAACTTACTGGGAACACGTTTTGAGAAACTAGTTGCTTACAGATAATACCTGCATCTTAGTGGTCCTGATGTCATTGCCACATTTCTACTTTTTTTTTCAAACTCCTTTTCTCTCTCTTGATCCTAAATTTATACTTCCATCTTTTCAATTGGTGCCCCACTAGGCCATTAAATGGACTGAGAGCCCATGTCACTTCATTCCATAACCAACAAGATCTCTTACAAGCTACACCGGTTGTTTTCCGGTCCTGGTTTGTTTGTTTGTTTGCTTGCTAACAAAAAAACAACAACAACAACAACAACAAAAACTAACCAGATAATCACCCAACACACCATTCCCATTTTGGATGAATCTACATTGTCCATAATAGAACATTTTAACTTCATTCTGCTAGGTGGATTTACAATACTAAAACTATATACTTGTTACAGAAGATACAGTAAAGACAAGAACTCTTAATTTCTGTTCAAGTTACTATATAATCAATTGGTCTAATTCCACATTAAAAAAAAAATCTTTTAATTAATAGTAAAGACACTAATAGCCACAAGACAGCATAGTACTGGCCAACCTACGATACATCTCTATTGTTTATTATAAGCAATGTTTCCATCTTGGCTTTATGACCATCTGTTTCCATTCTCTAAAACAGATGTTAGCATGCTGTGTTACGGACCACTCATAAAAACTCAGTCTGGTAAAAATCAAAGAAGTCATGAGATTTTTTTAAACAAGTCTTTAACACCATTTTTGATCCAATACAGAATAAAAATATAGCTTGACGGAGGAGAGGAAATAGGAATCAATATACTTTAGACCAGCAGTATTAATAGGAAGTATTAATGCATAGAGAACAATAATGAAATGAATAGTTAATACTATACACATTTTAGAAGTTCAGCCAAAATGAGAGGTCAATAGCTGTAAGTCTATTTTCAAGCATAGTCCTATCTGCAACAGGGAAGCTATGTTCTGAGATAATGACAATTCTACACATCTTCTGAACAAGACAGAAATCATGAGTAAAGTTCACGGCAAAATACAATAAACAGCAATGAGAAACACTGAGCTTACCACCAAGATAACACTGCACAAGTAAAAATATGTATACATTTAAATTAAATACCTGGAAGGACAAAAGTTTTCGTTTATTCTTACTACTTCATACAATATTTCCAGTTCAAGTTCTCTTTTAAGAGTTCTTTACATAAAGAGAATCTAATTTTTCCACTCTGAAACAGCATTATCATTGGAAGGAAAGACTGCATTATACAAACTGAATTTCTATTCCACTATAAATCTCTATTCATACATGAATACAAAGAGATAAGATAAATTGTTGTAACGATGCTTGGAAATACTCTGCCCTGAATTTCAATGTATTATTACATCTTGGAGTATACTTTGCATTTAATTGCTTGCTTCACGAGTGGCTGCTCATTACACAAACTGTGTCAATCTAATCATTTTAAGCATTTGTAAACTGCTGCTCTCTAACAATACAGAAGATAATGTAGCTTAAGGTCACTGTAAGTGTTCTCTCCAACAGGAAAGTGGGACTGCAGTATTCATTTTCAACCTGGCTAGGACAAAGTCCCTATCTCCATCATTTCACTGAATATAAAAGTGTCTAGAGTATTTTTTTTTCTTCAAAATTAAAATACAAATTGAAACACTTATGCTGGAAGGATTCATTATGGTACTACACAGCAACAGCTGGAGTAAACAAGAAGTTTCTATGCTTTCATTTTAAAGTGCATGTCCGCACTTATCTAGCTATACATTATTTACCTGCAAATTAACGTATCTCCCGGCACCAACATAAGATGCTCCTGAATTACACAGCTTATAATGTAGATGAATGACAGAGATAAATATGTGAAAGTATGGCAGTTTCCTTTTCCAGCCCAAATACAACTTTAACAAGTTTCCTACAAAAGTAAATACAGATGCTATCACTTCTAAGATAATCAGATTACAATAATAAATACAAAATATAATTGTTCCTAATGATTTTTAATCCTAGTTTTTGGTTAAGTCCTTCTTCAGAATTTGGTTGCAATGTTTACAATAAAAAACACTTGAACACTCTGAATTTTGGATATTCTGCATATGGAAGTGGACTGCTTGTGGATCCAAACCCAAAGAAGTCCTTTCCAGTCAGAGCTCTGAAAACTTGGGTAGCTGGATTTCACTTCGAGTTGGCTACCATACACAGAAATTTCTGGAAGGATTTCAGGAGAGGCCTTAAGCTCTATCTTCCTTTTTCTTTAAAACAACCAACCAACCAACCTCCAAAAACACATTACCCCTAAACATCTAAAAAGTTAGAAGGTAATTTGGAAAGTCTTAAACAGAAGGAAAGTGGAGGATCATATCTCCCAGAAACAGTTCGTTTTTTTTTCATTTAGCAATCTTTTTATTGCATTTTAAGCACTGCTAAGTATGTTCACCATTGAACTCTTGGGTATTCCACAGGATGCAAGTTAAAAGGGACTTGGCTAGCCATAGACGCGAAGCCATAATTGGTTTTCCAATTATTGGTTTCAAAAACAGTGAGTTTAAAATTAACTAAACCAATTATCACATTTTTTCCAAGTAGCATACGTGCCTGGTTTTGCAACTGGGAAAGTACCCTGCGATACAATACAGTCTTCTCACCTCCACAGCACCTGCCATCCCACGCCAAGTGAATATGCTTTGGCATTCAGTAATGTTGTCAGGGCACGCAAAGGGCTTGGCTTGGGCTGTGCACTGGATACAAGAGGGACACAAACTGTGCAGACTAGGTTGGCTGAAGAGCGGTAAAGAGCAAAAGAACAGAATGCACCTATGTCTGTCTGCCTGTCTCTGGGAAAGTGTAGCAAAATGGAATTGAAAATAAAAAATTAATGCATTATTGTGGGGTAGCAGGGAAATGCATTAAAATCCAAATGTTTTTGCTCTATTTCTGCTAAAGTTATTAGCTGTAATTAAAAGCTGTAAATACTGAGTACAGTTAAATCAGGTGTTTTTATTGCAGGCTTGTGTGGTTCTTCTGCAATGAAAGCTTTGCTGCTCTGTTTAAATAGATATACATAGTATCGCATTGCTAGTGCAAAAAAAAAGGCGTATTAGATTTACTTTCAAGATGTCTTGCAAACAAGGTATGAAGAGGTGTTTGATTTCTAATGTCAGGACCTATCACCTGACTTCTTTTAAGAAGTCAGCTAAAAAGACTGCAGATGGAAGATCCTCTGTAAGGGCATGAAATTTTCATCTATTTGTCCAAAGAAGATGGGAAAAGAGTCTTCACTCAAATATTTTTTTAAATAATGAGACTGCAGTAAAATAAAACGGAGGAAATCTCAGTTGTCTCAGCTGCTGTAACTTCTGGATGAAATAGGCACTGTGAATGAAAGCAACATGGGCCAGTGCTGATCCTTACCAAAATGAGATATAACAAAATCGGTATTATGCACACATTTTTACCTCCTCTAACTGATCTAGATTCTGGAAGTAGAAAGCATGATCCTTCAAAGGAGATAAACAAGGAGTGTGGCTACCAGTTAAGAGGGTCTCCCAAAGCTATGTCTGACTCCAGATAAAAGCATTACTAGTTTTCCTCTCACAGGAGTAGAGATGATCATTTAACTACACAGAGAAGCGGGATCGAAAAGTTTGATCTCATGTGCGAACACCGTTCAACAGCAGTTATCCCTGGAAGCCATGGAATAACACTAGTGGAAATATCCAAAATTCAGACGTGACCTTAGCCTCTTCAGTTACTCAAGAAACCAACCCCCTATCAAACCACTGGCAAACCAGAAGGATGCAACCGTAGGCCTCCTGGGAGAAAAGCCTTCGTGAAGAACCCAAAATCAATCTAAGCTTGTAGTCCAGGCAGCCCAGCTGGTCAGCTCAACGGCAGGAAGTCTCGCTCCCTTTTCTCCCTTTCCTTTGCCTTGTTATCTGTGCCTTACCCGTGAGATCTTGTCTTTTCCCTTGCACTATGCAAGATGCTTGACAAGTCCGGCTGTTTTAGTAAGTTATTCACAGAAGCACCCAATGAATTCTGGCACATGCAAAGGTGTGTGCACACCTGAGACTTGGAAAAAGAAGGAAAGGTGGAAAGGCGAATGCTTTAATGCTTTTGGTGCTGATGAGGTATTAAACCAGTTCACCATGCACCAAACACCACCAATTGGTTTTACCTAGTGCTCAGAGCACAAAGCACCCTGTTCTGCCAAGGCAGAAGGCTCCACCAGGACGAACAGAAAAACAAACTACTTTCCTGCTGCATTAAGCGAGGGTAATCGTGCCTACACATTTTGAAGCAAAGCATCACTGTAAATCCTCAGCAACCAACACTTCTTTCTTATTAGTTTTTTGCTTTTTTTCCATAGAGTTCTGTAAGCTGACCATTTTCCATGTGAGGAACCAGTACCCTAGATCGTAAGAGCAGCAAAAACTGTACCAGAGTATTTTCTTTAGAAGTATTTCATAGTAATAAAATAGTTCCAGATTTTTCCTTTGACAGTACTTACATTAGTTACAATTAATTAAAACAGGACTTGCAAAAAAAATATGCAAAGGCATTTTTAATCCAAATAATTTCTTTTGGTTATTTCAAAGGGATATGCATGTATGTATAAAAGGTCAAGTTAGCTCAAATGTTTAGTTCAAACTTTACAACGTCCCATTTATATAAGGGTATTGTACAATTTGTTCTCTGTGTCAGTATGATGCAAGTGTTAACCACTTTATCTGCTGAAGCAGAAAATTTTTTAAGTAACCATCCAATCTTATGACTACTTGTCATAATTGCATTGCCTATCTAAAGTTCAAGTAACCTTTTTGCCATTATGTTAAAAAATACACTAAAGACAGTAAAATGACAAGCTATATAATTTCACACTTCAGTATCTAATCATGAAGGCATTTTACCTCTTCACTGATTCCGTGTCCAATGATTGTAACTGTGCTTGAAGCAATATTTAAAAATTATTAGGGCTGCTGTGGAAAGGTTTTAGGAGACTAATGGACTCACACATATGGTTATGGTATCAGGCTAAATTCCAGTTCTGTTTATACTAGTGGGATTTTTCCCACTTCAGCCTGGTTAAGATTTTATGGAAGTTTGATTTTTTTTTTTTTTTTTGTCCTTTTTAAAAATGACAGTAAAAGATCTGCATTTTTCTCCAAAGTTCAAATAACAGAAGTTGTTTGGTATCCTGTCTTCATAAGTTTTGTTATCAAACAACAAATACCGCCCACACATGTACTTTTTAATACAATGAGACAAATGTCACCACAATCATCATTTCAAATCGGAAAGTTTGACAAGTTGCCAAAACGGTTAATGTGATCAAACTGCAGATTGTTCATCAGTACCAGTAACATCAAATTCTTACACATGCTGTTCTGCAACATCTTACAGTTAAAGATGATAACGCATGTCCATGAAATCTAAGCTGATGTGCACAGCATAGGAGCTAATGCATACTCTTTTTATTTACTTTACATTTCGCATTTAATCTTCACAAATAAACAAAGATATTAATAGCATTCTCTCTTAGCCCAGCAATCTTCTCTATTCATTTGATTGACCTCAAGGAATAGGAATGGTCAAGCTGCTTACTACTTTTAGCCACAAGTCATTCAATAAATCACTTGAAAGTATTACAAATACTCGAGGGTAAGGATCAGAAAGCCAACAAGCATTCTCATCCTGAGGGAAAACAAAACAAACTAAAAAAAAAAAAACAACAACAAAAAAAACCCACACACCATTGCTCAATCCACAACAGTATTTACAGAGCAGACACCAGCTGGGACCAGCATGCTCTCTACCGTCCAAGCAACAAAATTCTGAATCTTTTATGTGGCCAAGCAGCACAGTTCAAGGCACAGGTTTATTCCAGTCTTTTAAGATCTCTGTGATGCCCTCAGAAACCCCAGTATACTTCAGTGATCAAATTTAACAGCTGGAAAATACATAGTAGCATAGGATTTGTGAGTACAAAGGAGAGCTGTAGACCCATTAGGCCTCCTGGTAAACTCAGATCAGAAGCAAGGTTAGAAAGACCAGCACAGGGACAGGCCAGGCCAGGCACAGGTAACATATTACAAATGTTGATGACCAGTCCATGAAGAACATTGCTTCAATGTTTAGTTCTCAAGTACAAAAAGATGGAGCAGCATTCACCTGTCTAATGGTATATACTGCACGCAAGAAAGCAACTAATTGGTCACTCTAAACTGAATTCACTCTGGACTGCAAGCAGTCTAACAAATAAGGATCAAAAAAGCTAGCGGCTCCATTACACCTCTTTATTCTCACATGGCCACACTTTTCAAATACAGTTCCTTTTAAGGGCAAAATGGTTGTGTCTGGTCTTTGTTCAAAAAAACCCCAAATAAATAAATAAATAACATCAAAACCCAGCAAATTATTTCCATTCATTCTTTAGAATGGGAGAGTGGAAGAAAAAAAAAACACCTTAAAATCTTACCACCCCCATTTCTGCCTCCACTCAAATATACTATGTATAAACTTTTTTATTTTTAATCAGGAGAAAGGTCCCAAGTCTAGTTACACATTTTCCATACCAACTTCACTAGTCAAGATTTCACCCAAGGACAGTAGGAAACTGAACGATGTTTGAAACTTAAATGTTTACTTACAAAAACATGGCTGAGCTACTGGTTTTAATCTGCCAATGCCATCTTATAGTTTTCTCATCTTCTGCTGTCTACCAATAGCCATTTGTTATCTCTTGTGCTACCCTTCAGCTTTACAGAATAGGGAGCAGGATTATCTGTTTTTTCTGTGTTTGTACAAAGCCTCACATAACAGGCTCCAAGATCAGAACAGGGGTTCTGACATTATAAATTCATTTCCATTAATACTAACAGTTATCACATTAGTCTCAGAGGGAAAATTTCAGTTTACTCTTAGGTTCATATGCAAGTTTGTAACAGGTTTTAGAAATCTCTCCACCACTGAGTAAATCTGGTGTTTGAAGAATTTTGCATCTTGCAAATGCCCTGTTGGAAGATATTTGCATGCACATAAGAAAGCTAAATTAAATAGCCTTTTCTAATCAAGCAGAAAGTTCTTTTTGCCCAAGTACAAGCCTATACTCCATTCAAACATTAAATCTGAACTTCTGAATTCAAGGCTGATAATGAATTCATACTGGGCTTTACAAAGAGTGCAGAAAAAAAGGAGCAAAGGAGAAGAAAGAGAATTCAACCAAGTAAAACAGTACATAAAAATAGAAGACATCCAATTTCTTCCAGAGAAGCTTTGGAGATTCTTCTACATTCCATATATTAAGCCTTCTTATCTAAAAAGAAATCATATCCAAAAGCATATTTTTTACTGGACTTAGAATAGGCTCCTACCAACATCTGCCATTCCCACTCAGAAATCTTTAACACAGACTTGCACTCTGAAGGTGTTGCAAACTTCACTTTGCTAGATGGGCAAAACTGAGCCCACTTCCCTATAGATAAAGCTGAATTCTAAGTTATACAATATTATACTGTGGCTACAGTGATACAAAGAAGCATTTTTGTATCTTCCAGAAGCCTTGTATTGGTCTTCTCTGTGTCTCATTTTTATCTATTCTCTCTTTGCAAGACTTTGAAAACTGGAAACATAAGACTTGTCTTTAGGAATTACTGCTTCCTATCTCTCTCCACATATTTTAGAGTGACAGAAACTGGTGCAACTACACAGCAGACCTCCCTACACTGTAGAAAACATGGCTGCGAGATTTGATGGCATAAATACTTTTCACCTTGATGTGCACCAAATTCTCAGGCACCTTTTTAATTAATAATTCCAGTACAGGTTCTACAATACATTCATCTACACTTTTACCCACACTGAACTGGGCTACTGCAATGCATTCTGTGGAAGTGATTTTGTGAAAAGCCCATGAGCCCTCAGCTCTAAAATGCCACTCTACCACAGGGCACAGAGGTCACGTGTATACATGTGTGTCACCTCTATCAACACCACACAACAAAACACTGCAGGCTTCTTTTTAATCACATTATATGGGGAGAGTATATTCTAAAAGCAGTACCTGAATCACTTCAAGTCTGCCTTAGTTCTAACGCTCTTGCTCTGTAGTATATTTGACACTCTATCAATTAATGCACTACCTCAACAGCGGGTATCAGTTGAGTTCACTTTTGTCCATAGACCCTAACTCAAAAGTCCTGGGTCAGGGAGTCAAATGCTCCTGATCCTATGCCAGTTCTCAGTTTGTCAAGAATCCAGTTTCACTGATATATTGACAGATATATTGTGCAAGGCCTATTATTATCTCATAGTTTCGCAGTCAGTTCTCTGCATTCGTTTTTATCTACTTTATTCACTTTTAATCTGTTCTTTTAAAAATGTTTAGAAGAACTCTTAGATTAAGCTTTATGTACTCCTACACTATCATTCTCTAAAGAAATAAACATAAAGCAAAGATGCTTTCTTTCTTTAAAATGTTAAATTATAACATTTTCCATTCTTTATGGTACTTAAAGTGTAAATATAGGAACCCAAATTTGAGTATATCATGACAGTTAGAAATATTCTTCCAAAGACAGTAAATACCAGCACCTAGTTATTGAACTACAATGCACAGAAGATTTGACTCTATTTTGTATACTAAAAGTAGCCTGATACACATTACTCCAGTAATCTCATCTATGAGGCAGATTTACTTTCCAGGGAAGTAGCTACATGTACTTATGCGTATATATGCTCTTCAATGCAAGACAGAAACCCCAACTACTTTAACTTTTATTAACAGGCCTACTATTCAAAAGCGTCAGTGCTGACAGAAAGAACTGTATACTCAGATAACCCATATTATATGCAGACTATAGCTATGTAACCCAACTGGTATTTCAGATTACTGTTCTCCATTTGAGAATTCTGCATTACTTTATTTTCCTGTTAAATACAAAGGGTAACTTTCTCTAAGCCTTCTGCAATATCGACGGTCTCAGCGCCATTGGGAGACTTGCGGCACCACAAGCCAAGTTCAGTGTCCTTCATCCTTAGGCTGTGGTTCAAGCATCAGACCTATAGTTTTGTAGTAACAAAGCAGTCACAGTGTCTCAGCGCTTGGAGGCCTCAAGGGTATGGATGGCCTGACCCATCCAGACCATAACGATGTGTCACAGTATTTGACAATCTCACTGAACAGTTACTCAGAGAGTCCAGTGAGCAAACTTGGCCACTGCTGTACCAAACTCATGGAAACAATACAGAGATAACTCATATTTCTGCTGTTTTTCTTTAGCTTTTCTTGTGGATACAGGGAAGACTCCAGTGTCAACATGGCACTGCAGTAAGACCTAGCTCTATTGCCTGTTAATTAAGAGTTATTACGTAGACTCATACACCTCTATAGTCCTTAATCACAGCGTATCTATCACATGAATACTCTGTAGAGCTGCACATAGACTGAACTCTACCACCCTGGGTTAGCCCCAAAGAATGGTAATTACAGAAACTCCCTCATGATAAAATAATTAAGCCTAAATTTGTAGGACCTCTGCCTGGGAACTTTCAGCCCCAAATTCATACTAACCAAATAAACCAATTTGAGTTAGGCCTCCACACAGTATTCCAACATTTATAAACTTTTTATAAATACGGTTACAAAACAAAAATATAACTTAAATCACTTACTTAAGCACCCTTACTGTGGTTGCCTGCTAACTGCAGGATTCCTCTAGCGCCCTTCCCAGCACTGCGCACCAGGTAACACGCACACAGCTCCAACTCTGCTCCCAGAAACATCTTTGAGAACGGCCAAGTCGAAAATCTCGACCACCCTAACAAGCCTCGCGCCACGCACTTCAACCAAGTATTTATTCAGCCTCAAACTCTTTCAAATATCAGCAACTCCCCACACATTTATTTCAACCACAGCACGGGCCGTTTCGACCGCCCTCTCAGTTTTCGTTAAAATGTTTGTTTGGATGGGTTTTCTTTTTAAAGTCCTGAAGAAAAGAAGAACAACAACGGGAAGCAGGGCGACGGCTGTCCGCGGCGGGCCCCTCGCTGTTGCCGCGCTGGCGGCACGGAGCGCCTCGCTTCCCCCGCTCGCCGCGGCGGCACCGGCTTCAGCCGCTTTGCGCGGGACTTGTTGAGCGCGGCTCCGCCGCGGGGAGCCGCCGGGGCAGCGCCCCCCCCGCCCCCGGCAGGCGCGGCGGTTGGCGCGGCGGTTGGCGCGGCCGCCCCGCCCCGCGCGCGTGCGGCTGCCGGCGGCGGGTGGGTGCGCGGCCGCCGCGCGCTCCCTGCGGCGGCGCGGGGCGGCCGCGCCAACCGCCGCGCCGGCCGGCGCGGGGCACCCACCTGCCCCGCCCCGCGCCCTCGCCGCCGCCGGGCAACCGGCAACCGGCACTCGCCGCCCGGGCCCGCCCCCGCCCTGCCGCCGCCGCCGGGCCCAGCCCCCGCCTCTGCCCCCCCTCCGCCCCCGGGACGTACCTTCAGGCCCCCCCTGAGGGGGCCTTTGCCGTGGCCGCTCAGCGCCGGCGGGGGGCTCGCCACGCCGCCCTCCTCCTCCTCCTCTTCCTCCTCCACCACCACATCCTCGTCCTCCTCCTCCTCCTCCAGCGCCGCGGCGGAGCCTTCCCGCCGGGGCGGCCTCCAGGCGCTCTCGGGCTTGGGCGGCCGGCCCCCGTCCGCCTGCGCGGCCG
The DNA here is from genome assembly GCF_028389875.1 of Rhea pennata. Lineage (NCBI taxonomy): Eukaryota > Metazoa > Chordata > Aves > Rheiformes > Rheidae > Rhea > Rhea pennata. The sequence goes on along the minus strand of NC_084664.1, from coordinate 119,684,870 downwards.
CCGGCCCCGCGCTCAGCCGCCGGCTGCCCATGCTGGAGCGCTTGGCCAGGCGCCGCGCCTGCATGGTGCCTCCGCCCGGCGCGGCCGCCTCCCGCCGCGCTCGGCGCAGCCTGCGGGCAGCGGCCCCGCCGCGGGCGCGCGGAGGCAGCGCCGAGCCGAAGGGGCGGCGGCGGCGGCGGCGCTCACCGGCGGGCGGCGGTGGGTGTGTGCGGCGGGCGCGCCGCGGCCATGGGGGCCCGCGGGCGCGGCCAGGCGGGCCCGCTGCCGGCTGCCGCTGCCGGCGCGGCCGCCCCGCCGCTCGCCCACCTGCTCCGGCCGCCCTGCTCCGCCGGCCTGCCCGCCCGCCCGGCGCGGCGCGGCACGGCTGTCGGGGCGCGGAGCGAGCGGGATCCGCTCCGGCTCGCCCTTCCTCGCAGCCCGACGTCCCCGGCACCAAAACCCGGACTGGATTCCCGCCGTCCGCGGCTACGCCAGGCGCTGCGCAGGGCGCCGCGGCCCGGGAGCTGCGCCCGCTCGGATACGCCGGGGTCGCGGGGCGCCGCCCCGGCCGCGCCGCGCACCCCGCGCTCAGCCCGCCGGCGCTGCCCGCTGTTGGAAGCGGCCGCCCCGCTCTGGGCCCGGGAGGGCGGCGGCGGCGCGGCCCGCGGGGGCGGCCGGCGGCGCGGCCGGAGCGGTGGCGGGGCTGGGAACCCCCAGCTGCCCCCGAATCTGAACTGGAAAGAATGGGACTGTCGGGAAGACAGCTGAGACGAGACCGTTGTTTCCGAGATGACAAGCCGAGACAAAGCGAACCAGGATGGTTAGGGGAAAAAATTCTCATGTTTAAATTTTAGTACTTCTGCACTTTAAGCTTTCAAATACCTTTCTGATTTTTTTTACATTAAATTATTTTGTTTTAAAACTTAGGGGGTTAAGTTGTTGCAATAATATATACATTTCTACATGGCTTCTATACCATTTACTTCAACCTGAGATTAAAGTTCTACTTAGGAATCTCACATGCTTTTCCTAACCTTTTTCTCTAGAAATATTTTAAATTTTCATTTACATGTTATTCCTGATTCTGATATATATATATATATATATATATATATATATATACACATACACACACTCTTCTGTTCCATTTTCAGTGTTTAATATCTTTCCCCACATGCACTCTTGTTTTGGGCACATGTTAACACACCAAGCATACACATATTATGTCAGCATGGAGCCAAACTTCACTTCTAATACAAGGTTAATTTGTCACTGTCAGACCTAATGATTTCTACTGATTTTGAAATATAACATGCTGTGCTCTCTATGCAGTAAATTATACAGAATATAGTACCCATTCTTACAGAAATAACAAGCTTATTTTTGGTAATGAATTTACTTCTCATAGATAACTGTGGAAGTTGTTTCATTTTTCAATTTGTCTTTTGAAAAAAATCCTGCCCCACAAACCAGTTGTTTTCCTTAAATCTTTCAGTTTCCAGAAACCTTATATTTCTGGAAAAGATCCATGACAAAACCACTGGCAGATTCTAGTGCAACGGATTTTCCAGTATTATTTCCGCATACATCTAGAAGTGACATTTGCAGACATTTCACTGTGGCTTTTATGGGTAACAGTTCGATGTTGCTTCAGCCAATTTTATTACCAAAGTTTAGCAAAACTTGACCAAAGCCTGTGGTAGGTATGCCTGCAGGTGCATTGGTAAGAATCTGTCCGCTTGAAACTTTGCAAGTTTGAAAACAGTTGTTACAGGAGAGAGATTCACTCGTCTCTTTTTTTGTGTGTGCCAAATATTTAGCTTCGTAAGACCTGGTTAGTGGATCAATTGTTATTTTTTTAAGCTGTAGCTATACAAAGGATGAATTTGTGAAAAAACTGGCAGTGGATACATTCTTTTTTGTTTTATTTCTATGTTGAATTCAGAATTAATCATGAAGATAAAAGTTATGTTTAAGGTTTGCTTTAAACATGAATTCCACCATGAATTTAAATGGTATTCTCAGTTCCTTCACACTTATACCTCAAAGCCGTAGATATCTAGAAATGGAATTACTCAAATACCTCATTATTCAAAGTATTTCAAATACATATTATTTTAGTATTTTAGTTTCAAACTAGTTGTGATCTTCTGTGATGGCCTAAATCCACAGTATTCCATATTATAATCATGACACTGAAGGTAACATTCCTACCTGACTTCTGCTAGGATAAATATAAAGAAACTGCACAGAGTTTTTCAAGTATCTCTCTGTTTTAATTGTGGCACAAACAGAATCAAAATTGTAAGTGATAGCTACAATGGATGCATTATCACTAAACTGGATTATATATGCTAGCGTGCAGAACACAAAATAAAATGGGGACTGTATGATCTCCTGTAGAAAATAATGAAGTATACTTGGGCCTGTACAAATCAGAACATGCCTGTTAGCTTTAATGAAACCTCAGAATTCACCCTTTTTTGAACTTTGCATTCAGGTTGTTGGTCATTTTTTTTCCAGCATTAAGTTTATGATACAGATGACTTGACACTTATTGGTCTAATGTTTCAGTGGATAAAAGTAAAAGCACATACTGTGAACCAATAATCAAGCTTTTAATTGTCAGCTTAACAATAATTGTTTCAAATATTACTAACTGAGTGATGAAGTGTTTCTTTGGTTTGGCAGGAGGGAGAGGAAAAGGTTTAGAAAGGTTCCTGGAGACAATGAGGAAGCATCTCAGGCTGCCGGCCTGCAGGAGGGGGCCTTGCTCCTTCTGCAGAGGTTGCTCCACACCCCAGGTGCTGCCTCTCCTCTCCTGGGACTGTGGCAGGTCCAGGCTCTCAAAGCTGTGCTGGACAAAAGGCAGCTCTGGAACAGCTGTGCAGTATGGAGGAGGAAGGGTGTAACCAAATCCTGGTGGAAAGGAGACATGGCAGAATAGCTTTGGGGTCAGGAAGGAAAAGGAAGGGTAGTCCAGAGTTCACTGGGGAGGTGGGCAAGGCGATCCAAGAAGGGATTTAGAGAAGAATATTTATTTTTTGATTTGTAACCTGAGCTGCTGAAGATTTTTACTCCTGCTAGGTTATCAATGCAATGAGAAGCCAGTGTTGACAACTCTACAACAGATTGGTTAAAGATTTCTAGCACTTTCCAGGCAAGCCAGATTGGAGCTGTAGTAAGAATAACTTCTCTCACAGTGTGTGATAAAAGCAAAGGAAAGAAATGACTGTTTGCTCCATTTCTTTCAGTCTGTCTGACATGTAGTAGAAATAGCATGGATACCTGAACTCATACTGTCCTTTACAGCTTCTCAGGTAAGTTGTAGTATGAGAAAGTTTTCTAAACAGCCAGTGAGTTCTAGATACAATACTCTTCAATATCTTTATTCTCCTATATTCACAGATAGTTAAGCCAGACATAAACCATAATCTATTGGCACCATTTTTCTCCCCTCAGATTCTGTCTTAGCACTCGGGGTGAACCACTGAACAATTCTGGCACAGAGCTACTTCCTGACATCTAGTAAATTCTTGTGATATACAGGATAATATGGTAACACCTAGATAAACAGGGATATTTGAAGACTGTATTGCAGCATAATGTTCCTCTAAATAAAGTTTAGGCTGTGACTGTAATAATAGCTGTTTACATGTCAATGATTTCTATGCTTATTAGAATTTAATGTGCACATTCACACTCCTTTTGTGTATATAGCTTTCCATCATAGCAGAAGTGTTCCAGCTGCTTCCTTGTCTTTCACCTTAGCAATCAGTTCATATTGCAGAAAACAAATCTCTATGTGCAGATCTACAGATATATTAAAAAAGACAGACAATTCCATTGATAAATGTATAAATATATATAGACATATACAGCCCTCCAGAAGTTCTTCTAGAATGATCTGTGACAACCAATTACCGCAACAGCTTTACAGTTCATCTTGAATAAACAGTCTAACTTCTTTCAGTAGATCACCTGGGTAATGCTATGTACTAACCACAGAAAAATACTAGCTTTCCCTGGCACTGACTCAACTAATCTACACAGATAAATTTCTGGTAAGAGTTTTCTTATGATACATATTTTTCCAGATGTTTTACACAATCTATCTTTCAGCTAAGTACTTTACTCTCAATTTCTAGTATAATTATTTACTCCTCCCTTTGATGTTCTGTTCTATTCAGCTCTTGTTACTTTATATCCTAATCATGACTGAAGCTTGCCTGATACAAAGCTGTGGAAAGAATCCCTTCTGCTTTGAAAAATGGGTTCTTTCCTAAGGCTCAGGGAGGCACTACTCAGTACCTCTCAGTAACCAGTTACCCAGTAACCATCTCACTTGCTGGTCCCAAAACTGTCTCTGTGAGGGAACATGATCAGTCAGCTAAGAAAAGCTGCCAACAAGCAACAAGCACTAGCCATTCTAAACTGAAGGTGTGCTTTTTGTGGTCAGAGGAGCAGACCACATTGCAGCATATATTTATTTTGCTGTAGGACCCAGAAACTTGCCTTGGCCATCTCTCATTTTCTCCCCCCCCACACACACACCATTTTTTTTTAAGTGTGCCTGAAAGGAAAGAATGCAATTCTTGATTAATTTTCTTTAGTCTCTGAATAATTTTTCCCCATGTCCACAAATGACAGCTTTTTATCACTAGAGGCAAGATCTCCTCTCTCATCTCCTCCCAGACCGATGCTATACTTCAGTTTCTTGCCTCTTAAAAAGTATAGCAGCAGTAGGAAGCAAATAAACCCTAAATTTTCTGCACATTTAATCACCACGTTTTTTATAACAAAACCTATTCAAGTAGTCATTCACTTTGTTTTTTCGTGTGCAACAAATGTAATTGTTTGAGCCTTAGGATTCAAACCAGCATGTGCATTAATCGTGTGTGTGTTCCACTCCTCTCATAATCCCAGGCATTTGAGCCCCTGCCAACTTCTTTATTTGGGGACCTGCCTTCTCCACACCCCCTTTGTAAACTTTGCATTTGTTTTGCTTTATAGTGATCATTGAAGTTCTCACTCCAGCTGGGAGGACAGTCAGGCACCTTCAAGAACAAGGGAATGATTGACAATATTAGGCAGAAAATTGTCTACCAGATGCTGCTCAAAAGGAGGGGTGGCAACCTTCTGACCTCCTTCTCAGTAAGCAAAATCATCGCTTCTGTGACATGCCTCTGCCCCACTCATCAACCGGGTGGGGAGCACAAGGTCACTTCTGCGTCTGGCTGTTGTGCAGTGAAATTCCACCCTGCAGCTAAGGCTACATTTTTTTGCTTGAAGGAGGTTCCAATGCCAGCCATGCGTCGGAATGAAGTAGCAAAATTCATCAGCGATTAAGCATTCCTCTTTTCAGTTACTGCTCTGAAACATTTACGAGTTCTAAATAATCTTACTGGTACGGAAAGGAATTCCTGGTAGTCAATCCTTGGACTGTGAGAAAATGAACATTAGCTAGAATGGCATGTCTTTTTTAAAACCTCTCCCCAATGTTTTCTGTTGTTCTTAACTGAGTCAATAATTAATTTCACAGAACTTACCAGATTTATGTCTCTTAAAAAGCTTTGTTTCCCAGAAGAACTGGTCAGCTCATCAGTTTCATAATAGAAATAATATAATGACTATGGTTCACTTTTTTTTTTTCAAATTAACCACTCTTGAGAGAGACTGTGGGATGATTTAGTAAAATTTAAGACCAAAACTTGGTCTCCACTATGAATGGGGAAGAAAGAAAAAGAGAGGGAAAACACTCTTTCTTAACAAAAGTAGCACAGGACAAATAAAATGCTTTTTCATTTTTTCCATCTATTTTGAGCACAGAGGCAGAAAACATAGGCCTGTCATTCAAATGCTTAAGCACATGCTAGAAAGTATATATATAATATATATATATACACACACTTTCTAGAAGCATATGCATATATACATGTATGTGTACATAAATATATAAGCTATTTGGAGGTTCTGAAAGTTGCTTGTATTCACTGATGTAATAATAGAAATGTCTGTTTATAATGACATCAGAATTAAAGAAGGATACAGAAAGATGGTAATTGAAATATTAAATAACTGTATTCATTAATTGTCTTAATTTAGGTGGAACTTCCCAAGCAAGTTAAATTAAACACGTTAAAAACATTGCAAGACTGGGCACTTCCTCCTTCTTACTGAAGTGTGAAAGAAGTCAGCTCAATTCTTAAAGTGAAGGCTGAATTTGCAAACTAACAGATAAAAAAAAATTGCTCCTTTCAAAATGCACCAATTAGAGCAGACATTCATGAAAACATAAACATGTTTTCATGACCACATAAAACAGTACTTACAGACTGATTTTTTCATTGAAACTCCACTGTAAATCTGTAAAAATGAAGAAAAAAATACCACTGTCACTCAATGTCAGCAATAAAAATATGGAATCCAATAAATTAAGCAATAGGTATAATTTTAAGCAATTTTGTTTTGATCATCTTGGTAACTATCATAGGATAGTATAGTTTTATTTGCATAAATTCTTAATACTCCAGGTGAATGTGCTCTGCTTTGAAAACACATTTTCACTTTGCATACCAAACCCACTTCAGCCATAAGAGCTCTTCAAATTAACTCCCACTGCCAATCAAAATTTAAGGGAAACACCAGATAGCCCGATAATTCATGAAACATGTAAACCATAAAGATCTTTTAATTAAATCAGATGAAAGCTAGGTCACCAGTTTGAGACTAGGAACCCTCCTATACTTTGGGTTGTGTATATTCCCACTTCCTAGTGATTACACAGTTCATTGAAGCTGCTTGTTTTGTTGTTCAGAAAAATCCCTCGCTGGAAGATTTTTTGGAGATGCCCTTTCTATTCAGCTTCTTAGGAGGAGAAAAGGTAACGGTTCTGACGGCTCCATTTTCTCCTCAATAAAATTCAGACCAAGTCAGCTGTGGATAACTTCTTTTGCTCACCTTCTCGGTCCGCTTTGGGAAAAACCTCCCCCACGCATACACGGGGGATCTGGTTGGCCTCCTCCAGCCTCTCACACCCTGCTCTCCCCCATAAAACACCACAGCGCCGGACAGACACAGACCACGGTGACTCGCTCGGAAAACCGACTTCTGTCCCCCAGGCACAGGCCGTTCGCTGTCGCATTAAAGACGAGCGCAGGCGGGTGCCCGGGTAGCCGCAGTGCCACTCCCCCCGCAGCGCTCGTACTGCTCAGCCTGGGCGCGGGAGGGCCCTGCCGCCTCCCAGGGCCCTTGATCCATGCTCCCGCCCGCGATCCTGTTCAGCTTTTGCCTCGGATTTCTCCGCCTGCTGGCAGCGCGCCGCCCGTAAACATGTGCGGCCCTGTCAGCGGGGCCGCCATGCGCGCCCGCCCTGCGCGCCGCGGCCCAGCCGCCGGCGGCGGCGCGCGCGGGCCGTTGGCGCCGCGGCCGGGCGCGGGGCGGCCGTTGCGCAGCAACGCGGGGCGGGAAGCGGGGCGCTGAGGGGAAGGCGGCGCGGGCGGCGCGCTGTGGCGCTCGCGGGGCGCGGGCGGCGCCGGCTGCGGCGGGGGCACGGCTGGTTCGTCCGAAAATGGGAGCCACAAGTGCTGGGCTCCCGGGAACGGCGTGAGCCGCCGCCGGGCCCTGTGCGGGAGCTGCCCAGCCGCTATTCGTAGCTGCGTGTTTCCTCCGCGATGGCGGAGGTACGGGGCCGAGCTCTGCCTCGGACTCCCTTACGCACCACCTCTGCAAACCTAGTTCCTTTATCGCCCCTCTGTTTAGCCTGTGAAGTGTGCTCTTTCCAATAGTGAGTTGTTAAAGTTGATTATAAATAATCATCTTCGAGCCCCAATTGCTGAAAACAGAAGGTTGGGCAAGACTTTCAGCTTCCTTTTCGGTGAGGACGTAAATAAAGCCTGTATGCATCATTTGTGGAAAACAGCTTGGAAATCTGATACAAGTAAACAAGCAGTTGAGAAATAAGCATGTGAAGTGACCCAAACTATGTTCAATCACATTTCATATTTTTTAAGCTAAATTTCTTTAACAAGAGCTCAGTTTATAACTTCAGGTGATTCAGATTGGGGGCAATTTGTAGTCCACAAGTCAGCTCTTTTGCATAATGCAAACTGTAAACGTTTGATATTAAACACATTGAGAGGTTTGGGTGGAGTGTGAAATGCAGTGAAGTTCCAACCAAATATGGTAAGTTCAGTTCCTAAATGGCAACAGATCTCCCAGGAAATAGCAAATGGTCTTAAATTCCACATACTCACATGCTCATTCATTTCTCTGGTTGGTGGTTAGGAGGTTGGTTTTGAGTTAATACAGTGCAAGAGTCTGCCATAGATGTCAAGATAACAGGTTTTACTTGAGGAGCTAGTCTAACGGAGTATCTGCCTTGCCTGGGTTAGTCATTTGGAGCATATTACCTAGCTAAATGAATTCTCAGTGCAGAAAACAAATGCAGAACGAAGAGGCTCAAGAAAACATTGTATGGAAGGAGCAACAGGGACAGCAGAGCCTGGAGAGTATGGACTAATGGCTATAATCACAGAAGGACAGCAAAAGAAGAGTGGTAAATCAGGATATCAAGTAGTAGAAATGAGAGCTGCAGGGCACTGATTGGTAGCAGAGATGCTGAGGAAACTAAGAGTTGTGTTTCTAATACTGATTTCTTCATAGAAATTTTTCTTTGAACACAACTCTTCATAGGCAATTTACCAGGATGAGAGTGAAGAGAAGAAGTGGGGAGTCCAACTGGCATGATGCCTCTATGAAAGAGGCTTTAGAGAATTACTGTTGACACAGATGAGTGTCATATAAATGTCCAGTATGGTTTGTGGAAAAAATCAGGTCCTTCCCTTTCTGTGTGTCCATTTATGTGATCACATTTCCCCTTGTGCTGTTCACAAGTTTAGCTGGCTACAAAACCCAGGCATGTGAAATTGAGGACCTAGATAACCATTTTTCTACGGTAGTATGAAGTTATCCTTACAGAATAACAGACTTCCTTTCTAGAGGAGAATTAACCTCTTCTACCACAGAACATTAGGTGAGCAGTCTGTCACATGAATTATTATTTTAAGTATTTTAAGTTTAATAAAGTGTAGCATAGTTGTGTCGAAAAGGAGATTAGTTAACCAACCACATCTATCCCTCCTAGTTATCTGCAACTAGATTACAGAGAATGATACTCCATCTGCACGTGCATTTTGCAAACTTACTCTTCTGTTATATTCTTTATTTTGCAAATTGCAGACATTGAGATGAAGGGTCTATAATTTCCTAGCTCGCCTTTCTTTCCTCTTGGAACACTGGTGCTGCACTGGCACGCTTCCACTTTGCTGTAACTTCATTTGAATACAGCAAATTCTTTATTATGATTAACAAAGGGCTGCTCTCTGGTCTGCTTTGAATCTCAGTCTGCTCATGGAGATTAGTAGATTTTGAGCAATGCCAGTTCACTAAACATCTCCACCTCACTGATCTCAAGGGCATTTGTGACAATGGGTATACTAGCCATTTTCATGGATGTTGTTGCCTTTCAGTGGATAATACCTTGCTGGTTCTGCTTTCCACCACTGTTTGATTTCCCATCCCATTCAATGGGATTTGAATTCAAAACTTTCCTTATGCGTTGCTTCTTTGAGATGTGTAAACACATGCAACCTTCCTTCGCCTCTTTGGTTTTCTTTTGTGTGAATACATTGTAAGTGCGTTTGTGTATTCTCTTCTTTTACAGGTTAGAAGCAAATAAAACTTTCTCTCCCGAGGAAAGATTGACAAGAGATTGTTCTTCAGTTGAAAATGAAATGGTTTTAGAGTAGGGAGATCCCTACAGTTACATGTCCTGATGTAGCTATGTCTCTCATCTGGCAGAAGGAGTAGAGAATAGGCAATGGTAAAACCTTAGGTGACATCAGTTTAGCTACCCTATTTATTTTTTCATACCAGTGTCTCCATTAACCTCTTCAGCTGTTAGCAGGTAACATGTACAGACTTAATTTAGCTCTTAAGTCTGACTGAAGTATCTGACAAGTGCACTTTAAACTGGGATCATTTCTCTTCAAGTCATCTGTACAAAATCATTTTTGTAAAGGTTTCTCTCAGTTCCATAAGAAAATAAACCTCTTCCTGCCCCTGTGTAGCTCACCGTTTGTCTGATTTACTGAGAAAGAGATATACTAGAAGTAGATGGGAGTGTGTTTCTGATGATGTGATTTGGGTAAAGTAGTAAAGTGCATGCAGTGAAATCTACAAACATATGCATCCCTCATTTTAATTTCTAATTTTCCAATTAAAGCCATGGGCACCAGCCACACTAAATGTTGCCAATTACAGAGTCATCTTTTTTTTTTTTTTTTCATTAGTGATTCCTAACCACCAGAACATATATGTTTTAGAGCCTTTCTTGCCTTCAATTTTAAGTTGTGTTTCTTTTCTGAAATGTAGATACTTAATAGGAAAGCTGCTTTGTGTAATCAGAGCTCAATGCTTCTGCATACCTTGCATTTAAAAATAATAATAAAAAAAAAGTTTAGTAAATTCTTTCTTTTTTTATGCTACTCTGTAAAGCAGGCATACAGATAAGATTTTCTAATGGATGGAGATACGAGGGTGAATTATGGATCACTTACGGATTTGAGGGTTCTCGCCTAACTGGGGAGGGGTATGTGGAGCAGGAATAAAGTGAGGCTCTACTGCTCTTGATGGCAGAGGAAGCAGCAGGGGGTTCAGTTAGGGAGATCTGCAGGTTGCTAGCTCAGCATGGAACTGCAGGCAGTCCATGCATACACAGTATGGAAAGTGTTTGAAGTCCCTTGCTTCACCAGTACTGTGAAACGGTGATGATGTAGCAATTTTAGGACAGATCTGAAGAAATAACTGCTATTTCCATTTTTTATACCCTTATTGGTGAAAACATAGAAGAAATTAAGAGGCTGAGAAGGAAAGCAAGTGGAACAGAGATGAGGTTTTTCATGCAGCAGAAGCAGAAACATTAGATTTCTATCTACAGTTGTCGAAGTGACCTGAAAGGTCATGCTAGCCAACTTTGGAGAAGAAACTCATTTTATAAATGAGAACAGCATCAGGTACTATTTTTGATTTGTGCAGATTAGTGCTCATATTGGGAGCTCAGCAACCCCTGCATTGCATTTCCATTATGTGATAATGCTGTGTCCAACATGACACCAAAATATGCTCGGTTTGAACGCAGGCCAATTGACCAAAAAAAAAAAAAAGGCTGCTTTGCTCTGTCCAATAGGATCTACATTTGCTACTAGTATATGTCAGCTCTGACGTTCCTTATTAGCCTCTTGTTGCAGAATAAATGCTTATAAATAGTTTCAACTATGAAACTGAATTTGCTTCTTCCACTGGCATGTTATGTAGCACAGATACTGTGTTATTAAAAAACAATCCGTTTTCATTCCCAGGGAAGGAAGAAGAGGTACAAGAAACTGTGCTATCATACTTCGTATGCAAGGAAGTGTTTGGTGATGAAAGCACAAATACTAACTATCAAAATCTGATCAGGAATTTTGATTTTTAGTAGATTTCAATACCTGAATGTGCAGCCTGATGGCTGTCTGATATGTCACTTGAGGGTTCCTCCAGTACCACCAGGTTTAGGCATGAAACAAAAAAATCTTCCATTTGTATACTTTTTCCTCCTGCACCTGGAATAGAGCATTACCATTATCATCTCCTAAATCAGGAAAGCATGTTTACTTAGAGGATTCCCTTATTACAGGACCTTATTTTCCACTTTTATTTCAGTGAGCAGAGTAGGCAGTAATAGAGAAACAGAACCAGTAGTTGAGAAGGTTAATATATTTGCAATTTGGTTTTTATTTTCACTAGTGTTAGTAAGAAGTACCATGTAACTAAATGATACCTTATATTGAGCTTTACTACTTCATTTCTGTCAACATGTTGAACACAACCTTGTATAATAAAGCAGGATCTCTAAGGAAAGTAATCAATTTATTTCTCCTTCCTGAAAATTTTGTAAGACAATGAGTAGTATTTTATCTTAGAGAGAAGAATATAAACTTTCAGAAATACTGGGCTAGGATTCTGGAAACAAACAGACTCTTTAAACTTTGTGTTGATGCCAAGTCAAACTGCTGACTTCTCTTTCAACTGCCTTAGGAAAACAGCAAAGTCCATTAATCTCCAAAGCTTACTTTGGTTTCCGAAGATTGCACATGGTGAATTCCTTATTAATCTGAAGAAGTTTACTAAACTAACTTTCTCAAAAAGATAAAAAAGCAAAAATATTCAGAGCTCTTAGCTCACAGAAAACCCAGATTCACCAACACAGACGTAATGCTTTTTACTTCTCCTGCTACTTGCTCTTACTTCCTAAATAATGCTGAAAAAATGTATAGATCTGGACGTTAGTCTCTTTACAGGAAAGCTGCTTCCAGTTCAGGATTTGGCTATTGTACTCCTAATCCATGTGCAACATAGAGTATCATTTGCTGATGATATTTCTGAGGCTTCTTTTAGGCAGACCTTTCAAAATCTATCATAGGCCTATACTGTCTAAACTATTATATATGTGTAGTTTCTCACTGGATCAGCCAGGGCACTTGCTTGTATGTATAATGCACACACTGACATCAGCGACACAGAAAAAAAGAAGCAGCATAAAAAAAAATTGCAGGAGAGTTATGCTAACAATAGGCAGGGAGAAATACCATGAAAAATGTGTTCACCGGTAGCAACCTATCCGGGAGAACTGTTGTCACTTCTCTTTCACTCTACCTGCCAGATCAGCCTAGCTGTCAGCCATGGACCACTTCCACCTGGTGATTTTCCGTGGGAAAGAGATCATAGCCTTGGGCTGTTGAGTCTAGGGTAAGATTTCACTAAGGGTCTTAACATTTCACATGTTTTTTCCACAGCGATCACATCCACCACATGATGTGAGGTTTTCCTTGCAGCATAGCTTGGCAAGGATGTACTAGATACTACTCAGTGGGATTTTATAAATATCTCATTATGAAGTGTTAAAGTTAGGTCACTCCTTATGGCGTAACTCTGGTCTCTGCTACTCAGGTAGCCTCCTCTAACTTTTGTAACCAGACACAGTGTTTTCATGTGTTTGTTTTGGGCTGTGCGGCACTGGGATCACAATACCTATGGATTTATACAGCTTCTAGCACAGGTCACATTGTAGCTAAAACATCGTTTAGATGTCAGCATTTCCAGCTGAGGTTAAAAAAAAAAAATGCAGACCTATAATCCTCAAGTTCTAATTATGTTCCAGCCACCTTGATTACATTCTAGTGAACTGAGCTGGCCTGAAAATATCAGCAATGGCAGGAGACAGTATTATTTTGGTGCATTTGTTCCCTCAAAACATAATTAAGCTACAATTTCTGTATTTTTGACAGGGGCTGGGCCTGCTGAAGTTTTTCCATTGATCAGACTTTTCAGTTAGGCAAATAGCTCCCAACACACGCACAGAACATTTGCTTAACAATGAAGAATTTCAAAACCTGTTCCTGAAACTTGGTAGCATTAGACGAATGCCAGAAGGATCGTTACTGAATGTGCCTGCAATTTTCATTGTTAGAAAAGAGCAAGATGATTGAATAAAAGGCAAAATTTTTCCATGTGCATGTAAGCAATTAGGAGGAACAGGAGATAATAAGGAACGGACTAATGGGGTTGTTTTGGAGCCAGAGCTAACAAGTAGTACATGGTTCATCACATGGCTAATGTTGTATAGTGATTGATGATTTTGCAATCAGAACCCACATAAAGAGGGAAACAGACTGTAAATTAAATGATGGAACATTTCAAAAATGGCTTGGAATTGCAATGCAATGATCAAGAATTTACCGAGAAAGACTTATGCCCCTTTCTTAATAAGCTGCAGCAATTCTGACGGAAGTAATTAGAATTCTGACAATGTATTTGTTTGAATGAAGGATTGAGTTTGACAATTAAAAATAGCCTGTAATCTGCTTGTCACATAGAGCATTCTACTAATACAACCTCATGGTCTAGTGCACCAGTATTCACAGCAAATTACTTTCAGTTTTGCTGTGTTCTTTAACTACACCGAATACAAGTAACTGGAGAAATAAAGTTGTTTTATTATGACACTGCTAGTTAGATAGCTTTTGCAACTGAAAAAAAAGGGAACGTGGCTTAATGATAGATTTTTAAAATCAATGTCGCACAATGATTTACATATCTTTTTGTAGACATAATAGTAAAAAAGAAGAGAGAAGAGGAATTCAGTTCTCTTCCAGCTTTAAAATCCTTAGGTCGTCAGGGCAGTTCTGTATGGTTTCCTCCAGCCATTTATTGTGATTCCTTCCTGGAAAGCTTCCTCTCCTCTAGAAGTGAAGCATTCCTTTTAGCTTTCCCAGAAGAGGACCAGAAGTGGAGAAAAGGCTATATTGAAAGTAAATTACAGCAAGTTACTTGGGGAGATAGGTAGAATTCTGGTAAGAAATTGGACCTAGTATGAGCAGACAGGTACCAAAGAGTCTATGCTAATTTGAAGTAAACAAAATGTCTCTTCTTTTGGTCAAAGTCAATCATATCTAGCAGATACAGGCAGATCAGCAATACAAGTACAGATAATAATTCTGACACCTACAGGAAACATAGAGTCTTTTGCAAGCCTTCCAAAAAAATTGAGATGAAGTGTTGAATTTATCTTGCCTGTGCTTCACAGCGCATATGTACAGATTCCATTTGTGAAGACCTAATGGCAGAAGTTTCTTTCTAGCATCAGGTGTCAAAATGCAGTTGACCTTTTTCTCGAGGTGATTCAGGATACAGTACAACTCAAGGAGGTTCTGGACACACTTGTTCTACTAATTGAAGACTGTTCTGGACAGTGTAATTAACCATTTCTCAAGTAAACAGTGAATTTTCTTCCTTCTGTGGTCATTTTGCTGATCACACAACCCATCAAAACACCATTTTTGATTTACTTCACCATTTCTGGAGCAACTCTAGTCATTTCAGATTCCAGGGAGAGGTTATCCCAGCAGTGACTATACACAGGCAGATAGAAACTGTACTTTAAGTAGCCTGTGTGGGTCAGTTTGGGCAGTTCTTACCTTGGGGAGAGTGGGCCTCATCCTCACAGGAACTTCAGAAACTTTGCTAAAATCTTTCTTTGTCATTCTGTTTTTAATGACGACTTGTTAGAAGCTTCCTTTCTATGGCTGTCTCCAAGCTCAGAGAGACAGGCATGTGACAACTCAGACTAAATATGAAAAGAGACATGTGGGAGAATGTTACAAGCTCCTGACTGTCCCATGATTTTGGTCATTAAACTAGTAGTGAGAATTTATGGTGTAACTGCATGCTTCAGTGGTGTCTTTAATGCTTTTTTTAGTACGATTTTTTTGTGCAATGTTTTTCTCTTAAACCTCCTTTGTGTGATATACATGTGCTTGCACACACACATACACACACAGACATCTACTGCAAAATTTTCTGAGATCCCTTCTGGATAAAAAAAAAAATACAGCTGTCACTGGTCAGGATAACATGTCCATTAAGTGATAGCCCATTTCATGCAGACTCGCTGAAGGAGGACTTCTAGACTACATTCTGCTAATCTGAAGTTACTCAGAAGCTCAGATCCGCTCCTGCCATAGACAATTTTGTCTTGCATCTTGTTTTTATCTTTTTATTTAGTATTACTTTATTCAGCTTTGCTGTATATACACACTTTCTAAATAATGAGTATGCATTAGAGTCAGGGAAATAAATTCCATTAATGTTCATAAAACAGCCAAATGTTCTAAAGATGGGCATGACAGAAGCACCCAACAAGGGCCTTAATAGTTATGTTTTCATAGCAGAACTTGAGAAGCATGTGCTAAACAAAGGATGGGGCCACATGCTAAGCAGTGGAAAAAATAAAACAGTGACTAGCTGCTCATTAAGTGAATGCTGTCTATTCTATGCACTGGGTAAAACAAAGAGGTAGTGGAGAAAGACATATGACTTGACTGTGTAATTAAAGACTTTTTCATGATATAGGCACACAAGGACGCTAAATTAAGATTATGTAGGCAACCTTACCTCAGGTTTTTTCTAACCTTCCAGTGATTAACTTAGAATCACTATAATGCTCTTCTAATCCAAGGTTATGTATGATGCATTTATTATATACAGATCCTAGCATGATCTTAGCTGCCTGTGGTAGATAAGGTTAACATACATATCCTAGTTGGAATTTTCTGGTAAAAATACTAGCTATACTGGTAGTAAACTGCTAGTTTTGCTTTACCTTGGATTTAGTTGTCTGCTCACCAGTGACTGAGTGGCTCATCTGGTTGGAGGACTAGGCTACAAACCATAGGCATGAGTGTAGAAATCAAAATTATATGTGAGCCTGGGAGCAGCGTGTGCAAATGCATGGACCATGGCGTCTGCTGTTATGCAGATAGGCAGAGTCCAGAAAACCCAGTGAAACAACATAGCAAAAACTTCCTTCTCTTACATCCTAGTTAGTGAGTTTGCCTAGCCATGATTTGACTCTGATACTGTATTTTATAAACTTCTCGTAGATTGGCTGTATTCATCACGGTGCTTTCCAAGAACTGCTTTATAGAGAGAAAAATGGCTATCAGGCACTGATTCTAGGCAAGAGATGATGCTTGCTGGTGAGTATTGCAGTGGTTTGTGGGGAGGGGTGCAGGGGCAGGAGCATCCAGTAATTAGTGCAGGCACAATGTGATCTATTTCATTAACTGTGCTTGGTATAGTATCAGTCTTTCTGAAGCAAACAGAAAAAGCTCTTCAGTGCGGCTTGCTAGGTTAAAGAGCACTGACTGCACTGTCCTCTGCAGCCCAAACCCAGGCAACACTTCAGAGCTAATGATGAGGAATCCATGTGCCACCTGCAGAGCTGCTCTGTGGAGCAGCAAAGTCAAGGAGCAACTAGAAGGCAGCCATTCAGGATCTGTATAAACTGCCCCGTTCAGTTCCTGGAATACGTTGTGGGAGTTGGCCTGCTATCAGCACTGGTAGCTTTTACTACTGCATGTGCTGTTAGCCCAGAGAGATGCTTCTCTTCCAGTTCTATATTGTCCCTGCACTTCTCTGGTGCTGAGAAATCCTGTAGATGTGCTAAATGGTACATTTTTTTTTCTCCTGTCAGCCTTCAGACAATGGTTCTCAAAACTTCTTTTCATTGAAGCAGTGGTGTCTGGTTTGGGGACCACTATGCTGGCCAGAACTAGTGGAAAGGCTTGATATATGTGTGATGGATTATGCAGCCAGGGAGAGGTCATGATGCTGTGCTTTAGCCATTTACAGAACCATCTTTGAGGGCAAAGGAACCAATAACAGGAGCGTTCCTCATTGCCTCACTCTTTGGGAACATCAGAACTACAGCACAATCAGAGGAAACTTTGCCTGTTTCTCCTGAGGATGCCTGTTGCAGTGAGACCATGTGATGTCTAACATTCAGCTAGGAAAGCTTAATAATAGAAAGTCAGCAAGCTGTTACAGCCTTAAAGCCCAAGTGTGTATCAAGTGAGCTAGATAGGCCTTTTGTGGGGCACGTGATAGTACAATGGGACAAAGTATTTCTGTCCACTGATAGCTTCCAGATGTGGACTGCCAGATATGACTGACCCAGAAAAGCAAGTCTCCAGCTACTGCAGTGGAGAAAGTCTCCTCTAGCTCTGAAATCAGTGATCTCAGCCAGTCACCTCAATAGCAACTGTGACTGCTGTACACTCGCCAGAACCAGACTGAAATCTAGGTTGCAAACAGAAGCTATCTTAAAGATGCTCAAAATTAAATGATTTTTTTTCAAGTCCAGATTTGCAGAAACAAGACAAGCCCTTGGCATTGAATCTAAGTACTGAAACTTTTGAATTCAACCTGTCATGAGTGCTTCACGCTCTTATTATGTTGTCAGGGCTAGAGATGACTTTTGAGGGCTATTGCGCTCACATTTTGCAGTTTATTTACATTGTGGCTTGTTTTGTACAAGGCCTGCAAAACTATGCTTAATGAAAGAAAAGCCTGGCAACGCAAGGAGAAATTGTAAACAACCAGAGCGAGCACTTTGGCCTGTATACAATAGACATGCTAGAACTCAAAATAGCACCACGGATGACCAAAAAAAAAAAAAAAATCCACAAGCAATAAGAACATTGTTTGCTTTAAGAAACACTGAGTATTGTTTTCAGTTTCTGGATTAAGCCCATTCCTCCCCCCCCCCCCCCCCCCCAAAAAAAAAAAAAAAGAAAAAAAAACCACGTTTTTACTACCAAACTCAAGTAGGGAGGCATTGTCAATAATTATCATGTTCTGCCAAAAAGCTAGGAGTGGGAGTGCAAGAAATGAAATAACACAGTCCTCCAAAACTAAGAACGCCATCCTCTCCCTGTGCTTTTTCTCTCCGTTTGTCCAAGTATAGGAATAGCAGCTTTAATGAGCAGCAACAGAAATTCAGGAAGGCCAGTCCCAAACTGAGAGCTTTTGGCAACACTCCCCCCCACCCCCCGCCTTTTGAGATCCTTAACACATGCCAAAGCTTTCCTCTTAACACTTGCCAGGGCTATTGAATGCTGAAGTCAGTGTTTTGAACTTAAAACCTTCCAGAACTCTGAGACATCTGAATGCTGGGTGCTTGCTGCCCTGCTTATTTGCCAGAATCTAAACACGACTGAAATTTTAATCATTGATTTAGCTTTGGAATCTTAAAAATTAAAATTAATCCTGTCCATGTTCTGTCTTTTCCTTTACTTCTACCTCTCCTCTCAGCTCTTTCATCCCATCAGGCACAACTAATACAGTCTCTTATACCCAGTAACACCCACCTTCTTCCCATTTGGAACAGAAAACCCAGTGGTCTCCCCAGATAGTCATGCTTGTCCAAGGTTGTTCCTGGGAGACATGCTTTTATGTCTTCTCAGTGGAGTGATGGTATGTCCCTTGCAGCACAAATATTGTTCACAATAAAATGGGCAGGACCAGAAGCTGATCAGTAGGGGCTATGACTAGGCACAAGTATGCGTTTGTTTTATATGGCCTGGTCTAAATACAATAAAGCTGTCCAAGCTCACTGACCCTGGGAATTGTCCCTCTTTTCAACCTTTTGCTACAGGAATTGTTCATCAGGTATAGAAATGGGTTATGGACTTACTGGCATCATAATGGTAAGCTTTTTATTTCTGGCCCCAACATGGAATGCAGCTCATGAATAAAAAATCGAAGGTACCTTTGCAGGCATGCAAGAGAGCTACAGGGGGCCCCACAACCTACATGACAAGGAGGATACCACACTCAGGAGTACACTGAGAAAGCCATCTAAACTCCTGCACCCTGTAGAGAGCAGGAATGGATTCAGAGTCTATCACGCTAAGGGCTTAGAACAGGTTGTTCACTTTTTCAATATGGGGATGTAAGGAAATCACACAACTGCAGTTACTGGTTAGGCTGTCAGCTTCAAGTCTATACTGTGGATCTAGTACACCTGGTCCTGCTTCATTCGACAAGAGAGGTGAAGAATACCCTCATGCCATGTCACAGAGTCATTAGAGAACATTGCTGAAGCCAAGGAGGTGGCTTTGAACCCTCTTTCCCTGGTTATGGAAGACATCTCCTTGGCAAGCATTTAACCAGAAAACTTTCCTACTTCTCTGGTTGTGCTTTCAGATGGGAATAACTGTCCATGTCATCATTTTTACAGTGAACTCAAGGATAGCAGGTTGCATTAGGTGTTCTCAGAGCATGCCTACTGCATCTGTGTCCTTGGTAACATGATCCATCTAGTTCCTGGATCCTAGTGGCCCCTAACTACTTAAACCAGGTATCTAATTACTTGGATTATATTAGTTCTGGGATAATTGTGCAAACATTTAGGGGACTTACAGGTCACATAGGGGAACATCTAGTGAATTTATGCATTTCTGGAGCTAACCAAGCAGCTGCTAAACAAACAGATCTGTATTCTTAGTATGTAAGTTATTCTTTGGGCCTAGCCTCAAGCCTAATATGCTGGAAATCTACCAGACTGCATCTCTGAAGCCAAGAACAGTCCCTCACAGCAGAAACTGCAGGGATAGGAGTCCTGCTACAGTGAATATGTACTTAAGCAAAAACAAACAAACAAACAAACAAACAAACAAACAAACAAAAAAACAGATGTAAGAAAATCCTGGCAGAAGAAAATTTCTATAGCTAGTTCATCTGCATCAAATTGTGATTCTACAAAGAATCAGTAGATCAGGATCACGTAGATTAGCATCACCCTTTGTGAGATGATAGCATTCTTACTCTTTTTCTCGGTTGAAAATTTACTTTATGGAGGAAGAGGTGAATTAACTTCATCATGAATTAACTACACTTAAGATGGCACAATTTGACTCACTTGGCTTTCAGTGCAGCCTCTTTCTTCCTGCAATATGAAAAATTGCAGACACATCACCAGAGACAAGTCCTTTAATATGTAGCCTCTGTGGTTAGTTCTGAAACCCTAGAGGGAAATCTGGATTTCACTGAAATTTGTGAAGGCTATGCTGGCCTGACCTGCCCAGTTCTTAAGCCCAGTCTTGATCTCAGATGAATTCAAGCCCACCTTTAGATCAATTCTGAATGTAATCTAAAGTGTTATCTGGCACTTCACCTTTCTCAATATGCTGTAATGAAGATGATGTGCTTTAAAGCATTGGGTGTCTGCAAATTTGCCAAGGGGGCAAGGTGCACAGAGACATTCTAACTGATAGGACGTGTGCTGCCCATCTGGGTACATTCATGGTTGCTTAGTCTCTGAACGAGTTCATACATGCACTGTTCCAGAAGAGAGTATGTGCTAAGCATTTCTTCGGGCTAATTTTTCCTCATACTGCAAAGAGTATTTGGCATCATCTCCCCAACACACAGGTTTCTTTCCAGACACAGCTGTTAAACAAACTGGAAAGGTTTGTGTCAGTGAAATATGAGTACTAGGAAGTGCCCACCTATCTTAGATTGGTCTCTGAAGGGAAGGACAAAGTATTATCCTCAGGGGCAACCTCAAGCAATTTGTTCTCAGCTTGTTTCCTGTCATGAAACTCCTTTTCAACATATGTTGTATGGAGGACCTAGACACTTAATTCTTCTTTGGTGTTAGGCACCTAGGGCTATATATCCTCACAAATTTCCTCCATACATATTAAAGCATTTGCTCTTGGAAGCAAATGGAAAATTGCTAGCCTCAGGTCTAAAAAGTGAGAATTTCTATTTTGAGGCTTTTTAGGTTAACCTAAAGGTATTCATTTTAAGAACTTGCCTGTATGGCCCTGCCTCAAGCAGCAGAATGGTTGCATTGTTTTTAATTCTGCCCAAGGCTGTACAGGTGCAGGAGAAGCCCAAGGCCATTTTCCCTTCACACACAGGGTTTCTGTCACAGTAGCACCTTGTGGTGGTATTGCCTTTAGCTCAAACTTTCCAAAGGTAGAAATGTCTGCTTCCAAACTCTAATTCTTCTGTGAATCACATTTACACCTACTGACCACAGACAACCAGAACTATTTCTGTCTGGCAGACTCTTTACACATTTTCATTCTCTGGCTTGAGTTTTCTGACATTTTTCACTATAGACCATTGCTTGGACTATTCGAAGTGGAAAAGTGCATAAGAAAAGTTTTCAAGAGGAAAATTAAATGAAATGAAAACTGCGATTCTCTGTCCTTCCTCCTCCTCCTTGACATACACACACACACACAGGTAATTAACCAAATAAAGCAAAACTACCTAATTATCTCTTTTATGTGTGGTAGCTATCTAGTTTGTGGCCAAACCACAGTGCTGGTGCACAGATACACTAATACCTCTGCACAGGCTTGCTTGGCTCCAGCCAAGGCTCCAGGAAGGCTTATGAGCTCAGGCTCAGTGCTTGTCCTGCAAGACCGGGGCTGGAGCTGCACTGAGTCAGCTCCAAGAAAGTTGCACAGAGTCATTGAAAATAGATCACAATACTGCTTTTGCACAAGAAGTCCCTTACTTGCTGAATGAAGTGGGAAAATGCATTATGGAGGAGTAAGTAAGTGGAATATGTGAGGAATATGTGAACAAATGGAAATCTAGCATTTCCTCATGGTTTAAGTGCTTGAATTTGTGACTTAAGTTTTCATGTAGGCCTTTTTTTCTTATCAGTTCCTAGCAATTATTAAAGACAAAACTTAGAAACTACTGATAACTGTCTTTTTCTCCAGCTCTTTATGGCTTCAGCACTCAAACCCAGAAACAGCACATCGTCAGCTTCTGCTATCAGGTTGCAAGACTCATTACATTACTTGTAGCAGCAGTTGTTTTCTCCCATCAGAGCTACATCCAGACTTTGGTTTGCCCAGATACTTTTTTACTTTTTCTCACTTTTTTTTTTTTTTTTTTTTTTTTTTTTTTTGTGTGTGTGTGTACTTTACAGATGAGAATAGGTTGCAGTGGAGAGAAGAAATGTTAATGTTTCTCAATGTTAGTTTTAAGTGCTAGCCCTAGGGTATGTGCTGGAGAGAGTCTTGGTACCCCCTTTCAGAGGCTCAAGCTGCTATTTGTTGAGGCACAAGCCCAAACTTAGAAAGCTTAGGTTCTTTTCTCCCCTCCCCCCCCTTTTTTAGGCTACCATAATTTGCCAGATAAATTCAGGAAGAAAAACAGTGACTTGTAGGGTAGTTTGTCTTTTGTAACTCAATCAGATCCATACAGAATTTCACAGACAAATAAAAAGTACAGCCCTAGCCTTAGGGTTTGGTCCTTCCTGAATTTCAAAGATTAACTACAGAAATGTGGCACAAGTATGTATTTCTCAAAAAAGATCACAAAATCTTGTACTTAATAGAAATTGTCAAGCAGTCTAAATTGCTACCAAATCTTCCTTTTCTGTATCTTGTAGCAAACTGTAATCCTTAACAATAATGATCATTATTATCATTATTATAGACTATTATCCTACTAATCTATAGTCTATAATAATAATTGTGCTAACTAATGATGTGATTTACATTACATTTCAATAGCATCTGTAAATATACAGACCTTGACTACTTTGGTTGATAAGCTCCTTGCTACGCACTATTTTGGAAGTACCTATAGTAAGACTATAGTACCTATAGTCTAATGTGCTTTCTAGCATTACAGCACATAGATGATTCCTGATATGTGGTAAGAAGGATCTGTGAATCAATCTAGTGGCATCCTGTCTGGATGAATAGTTCTCTCTTTTTGCCTATCATGCCTTCCACAAAAGCTGCACTTAAATTCTAGTTGTGTGAATTATATTAAGAGTCAACTTCATTTGTGTAATAACCAGCTGAGAAGAAGTAGTGATAAAGTATCTTGGCAGCTAGAGTGCTAGGAAGAAGAGCCATTCTTGAGAGATCATGTCACTGTAAATCTGTCAGATATATTTTATTACAACTTAATGTTAAAGCCACTCTTGAGCTCCAGCACTTTCTTGTTCAGTCTAACACTACACTGCATGGACACAGGGTGAACTGTCAGTCTTTGAATGAATATGTACCCAATAAAAAAGTAAAGGTAAATTGATAGTCATGCTTTGCAGGGAATAACTATTTTAAACACCAGGTGTCACTGCAGTATACTCCTTCCTGTTCGGTTAAAACGTACAAGTAATGTCAAAGACCGTGGAGAACAAAGATGCTCACGACTTTCCATTCCCAAATGCTTGCATACACTACATGACTAATCATAATATGCACTACATAGTTTGGTATTTTAACCAGCCACATAGTTCTGCGTGTTTGCTCTCAATCTTGAAGCTAGCCATTGTAGTATTACTACTTTATGGCTATATTATATTATTACTATATAGTATATTATATTATTGATATATTATTACTATATAGTATACTGCAGCACTACTACTTTATGATTATTGTGAAATAAGCATAAAAGAAGAATAATATTTGCACGTTTCAGAACAGCTTGCGCTGGCTATTATTCAACAATTTGCTTCAAAAAATATATATCAAATTATTCATTTTGCAGCTTTTTGGTTTATGAACAAATATTCAGTGAAGAACAATCTGAATATTGATACTGAATGATTCTGCACATGCAGTTTTCCTTAGTTTTACAGGAGTCTTCTATTTGGCCTATAACCTTATATCTTTGAGTATTAAAATAATCGACCAATAACCTTATATTGCTGAGTATTAAAATACACCCATAAATAAAATATACCAATCCAGGTCAAAGAGGGAGCCATTAGTATGACAGTAAACAGATACTATTTGTAGGGGCTAATCTAATTTTGCAGCCTAACTCATCTGTGGCTGCATTGTGAATTTTCCAGGAACCTATTCATCAGTAACTGGTTGTTATTAAATGGGTGCTCTTCTCTTGTTTGTAGTTAATGAGAGGCAAGGTGTAACTCCAGAGGATACAAGTCCCAGGAGGCTATGCCCTATTTCACCCTCATGTTCCAGTTTTCAAAGAAGCCTGCACCCTCATGCTCCAGTTTTCAAAGAAGCCTGCCTCCAGTGACATGCTCAAAAGACATTTCCATATGTTAGATTTAAATGCAGAATCCATCCAGAATTTCTACTTTAAATATTCATCTATGGTCCTAGTTCAGCTGTCCCTAAAACACTTTGGGAAGTACTAAAGGTATTTTTACACAAATTCGTCTCTCCTCATTGACAGAGGAGTTCAGCAAATGGTTTTGGAATGCTACCTGCAGCACATTTTTAGTAAAAAGAATCAAATGCCACAGCAGTTTTAGAAAATAATCTATAAAGCTGGTAATTGCAGCTCTTTAAAAATGCTGAAAGCTGCATAACCTGTAAAGGCCCAAGCTCAATACTTTTACCTGCTTAAAGAACATAGTGCCACTATATTCATGGGAGTTCTTGCGTTAGTCTAAAGACAATTTAAAATTTCACAGTTGTGTGCACACTTGAATCCTGACAGGATTATGGCTTTGGGAGTAAGGTGCTATGTAACACAAATAGTTCACGTCAGATAATGAAATCAGCACAAAATGCCTGGAACAAACAAAATTCGATCACATAGCAGTGACTACAAAGACTACATAAAACATTTGTTAAGAAAAACAAACAAAAAAAAAGACACAGACTTTCAAAACAAAAAAGACAAAGCTTATTTATTGTGTTTTATTCTATCTGGCTACTGAATTTATATAAAGATTTCAATTCATTGAATTTTTCCCAGGATTTTTAAATTAGACTCATTTCATTGCAATATAATGTTTACAATTTGATACCATTTACATGGATTTCCAATAAATTCAAAAGTTATATGCAAATATATTAACCAAAGAAAATGGCAGAGCCTATTTTAAAAGCTTTCAGAGAATACAGTACAGAATCTTAAGATTTTTTTTCTGCATATAAACAGGTAAGTATTAGGATGCTACTGTACACAAATAAAACCTATGTTTCATATTATTTACCTATGTTCTTACTTTTAGATAACTTGCCTCGTATGTTTAAGTAATATTTTCTTTTTTTTTTTGCCCTGACATATTTACAAAAACTTGTCTACATTTACAGTAAATAACCATAATTACCTACTGTGCTTTCAGCAGCCAAAAGCTGAATTGGCTAGAAACATCAGAAGAAGATTCTTAGAATAATGGTATGACTAAATTACATCAACTTGTATATACTACTACAAAACATTGAAAAGAATTTCATGGCATTTATCAGTTTACAAAATGCAACTTAGTGTTGAATCTGAACTACTCTAGCAGTAGTATAAGCTCTGCAATTACAGTCAAGCTACAGTTTATGGAACACACATTTTGGAAAACTACACTATTTCACTGTCTGAGGGTTGTTAATGAAACTGCATTAATTTCAAAAATGTAGCAAGCCAGATAACTAATCGTGTAGCAAACAAGCCTCAGCTAGTGCTGCCGTGGAAGTCTGCGTGCACTGGCTCTAGATTTATATGTTACACTCATTTCTTCAAACGGCTCTCACAACCTACAGATCTGAACTACACAGTGTATTTAACCTGTTCTTTGTGTCCGTTCTGAGACTGATAGAGACGGTTCGAGCCCTTTCTTTTCAGAAGAAAGTACGGGTTAGAGGATGGTTTGAAGTTCTGCTTCAGTGATCACAGAATCAAATGATTGTCCACAAAACACATCTTGTTACTAGAACATTATGTAAGAGAACATTGCTAGAAAACCATTCTACTAATAAATATTCTTCCATTACAAAACAATGGTTAAAATAAAAGCAAGTGCCTGTATTTACAAACATTTTTCCAATATGTTTTAAGTATGCAATGTTCCATATATAAAGCAATTTTGTGCTGAAGCTCCTATAGCACCCAATTTAAAGAGAATCCTATTGAGGCATAATTTTAACAACAGCTATTAAAGATAATTATCCATATACCAGACTCTGTAGTTTTTGTTGTGCCAATGGAAGTCATATAAATTCACTGACATAAAGAAAAAAAATCACTACAGTGAAAATACAAATACCTAGCACCAAGCCAAACATCTCTTAAACTCTTAGGGGCCAATCCTGCACACTTGGCTCATGCAAGCAATCCTATTTAAATAAATTAGGTTCTCGTTTTCACTATAATCTATTGATGCAAGTCCAGATCTGTACAAAAAAACCTGTGGCTACATGGTACTTACATGGTACCTCCTTAGGAAATACTGAAAAGAAATAAGAAATTCCACCCATCTCTTACAAGACTGTGAGAAATTTGTCCTTTTACTATAATCTGTTCTACTGTAAAAATCAGTGAAGTGCAATGAAGCTTAGCCATTGTTCCTTCTACCTCTCTCTTCCTAGCTGCTGCAGCAGTCTGTGTCTGTCCTGCCTTGAGAGTAATTGCCCTTTTCTGGGTTTGCAGGGTGGCTCTTACCATGCTTTTATCTAGAAGGTCCAACCAGCTTGAGGAGAAGCAGCTTATATCCCTCCTTCTTAAATTCAAGGGCAAAAGGCTGTAAGGCAAAGGGTCATGCTTGATCTGCCCTTGCCACCACGTAGAGAGAGGCCCCACTGGAAAGCACGGAGGTGGTACATGCGGAAACTCGGGAGCCACTATACTGAGCCAAATGCTCATTTAAAGTCCGAAATAGCTGAGCAACACTGTCTGCTGGGAGAACAATCTGAGGGGACTGCTTATGTGACCATGCTGAAATAGCTCAAAGACAAAGACCATACTCTAGTATCCACATACATGTGAGAAAGGAAATTCTTGTGCTCTTAGGTGGTTTTTTACTAATACTTATACATTGTATCAATTTACCTTTTACAGTACATCTTTTTCATATCAGCTGAGAGTTTGCAAGCTACAGAGCTTCTTGCCTTGAAAGAAGGTAAAGATCTTCATGATGTCTGCAAGATGGGGTCCCTGAGGATGTGACTTCCCTTAATAGCATAAGTCCAGACTTCTGAATCCCACAGGCGCTTTAAAAAGATCCCACTCAAAATTGTTAAGCTGATATAGTTTCTGTGCCCTCTGGACAGTTTCCAAAGCTCATCAAGGACAAAGAATCACTGAGAAGGTGACAGCTGAACATGGAAGGGCATAACAGTTCCATAAATGAGAGGATAGTCCAATTCCGTCCTATGCTGAAAGTCAAAAATATGAGAGTCTCTTCATAGACATTAGAAATGTCAAAACATCAGTATTATTTTTCCTTTAAAGTAATAAGATCAATAAGGTTTTAACCCCCCATCCATAATATTACAAGATTAAAATTCCAAGAGCTGGTAACATCTGTACCGAAAAAGAGGCATTCTGAAATTTAAAATGAAGCATTTTAAAATCAAGTCATTCTGCTAGACTTTGCTAATCATTTGAGCAAGTTGTTATATTAATGTAAACTTAAAAATCACTGTCCTTTAAACAGAACAAAGAATCTTATTTTACATTTTCTATAACAAACACGTACTGATGAAAATTAAAGAATTTGTGGAGACAAAAGCTTGTCAGACTTTGCTATTACAAGGATAAATGAACATCACAAATGAAAGCCATTATTTAGAAATGTGTATGGCAGGAGAGTACCACATAAAATAGACAAATTGCTGTGCAGTAACAGGGAGCATCTTTACTTCTACAGTAACATCTTTATTTTTACATGTTTGCTATCCTGTTTGTAGTGACTAACCCTCTGGACAGTTTTAAGCTAAAGATTTCCAAAAAGAAAACTTCACAACTTGACAAAACAGAATGGTGAGACTTATGTTGTCAATAGATTGAGCGTAAGCCAACCAGTATGTAATACAAAGATACTCCACGTGTTTGCTATACATATTGGGGTGTCTGTGCTAGTGCTATATGAATGGATCAGCCCAAGTAGAGCATTAAGGTGTTCTAGTTATTCTGCTTACAATACCTAAGCCGGACCATTTAGCTTAGAGATATATACATTGCATAGACACTCTCTTGCTGACCTGTGGCTTACATCTAAAGTAAGTTTTTATCAATTAATCAGGAACCTTGTATCAAAAGTAATCTTGCTGTTGTCCATTGGAAAAAAACATTGTCTAGAGTATGTGGTGCCCTGATGCACTACTGGAAAATTATCACATAAGCAATTAATTTGTTGAATATTTTTGTTGAAGATACATGAAGGCTGAGCATGGGATCTTTCATACTTGCCTTACCAAAGGGCCTTCTCTTCTTAAAGAAAGGGAACTCAGTGGTTTTATCCTTGTGATGATCCATCTATAGCTTTTAGCATTAGCATAATCCTCAACAATGTTATTATCTGGCTAGCTGGCAAGGGATATCAAAAATATTTTTGGTAATATCTTCACCCATGATCACTCCAAAAAAGATGCTACAAATCAATTTCAGCACCACAGTATAAAATCATTATGCTTATCATATTAATAGCAATTATGCTTCCTGCTCTCAGGAAGAGATTTGCCCCTGAAAGACTTCAGCATACCACCACAAGAGCATCTGTGGATACTGAATCTCTCTTTATGAGGTCTCCTTTTTTTGCAATAGACTACACACACTAAGTTACTTGTGAGGCACATATCAGCCTTATTCAGGCATGTTCCAACCTAAATATGTAACACTCATCTGAAATAATGCTAATTTGCCTAAAAAAAAATCTCTCTTTGGAATTTGGCCCAAACTAACACATTTGTCTCAGAAACAGATTTCTTACAGTCATTTAGCAAACTAATATAGATACATAATAGGAAGCAGGAGAAAGTCCTGGAGCTGGGATCTATAATGCTTCCAATCCCACATTGCACAGATCACAGTCATGTGTCTAACTGCTTTCCAGCCACAGCACTTGGCCCGAGTAGCTGCTCTGAAACACCTATTACCCAACATAGGCTTGTTATGTGTGACATTTTGATTCTACGTGGGATGAAGAAGAAACAGAGAAGCACTGTGAGCCTTCTGCAGCCAGAGTAACACAGTTAGCGCTAAATTCTGTGAAGTCTAAAGTACTAGAGCGAATGCTATATGTCACAACTTTACATGTCAGCTTTCAGAAAGCACATTGAAACTGTTTATCTAGCATCTTATAAAAGCACCATTGAAAGGTTTAACAGAGAGCACCGTGTATACAGAGTTTCGATCACGACAGCCAACAGGAGCTGTTCAGGGAGCCATGGAGAAGTATACAGGCTGGAAAAATCCTGGGAAGATGGAGTCCTTGAAGGCACAACACACTAGGGCTTACAGCAGGCAGCTGATTCTAAGCCAGTTGCTATTGTGGGATGTTCCAGCTTTGGGTGACTAATGAATCTGACTCTCAGCACTGCTTTTGCAATTGCCCCCATCCCAGGAATCCTGCTACATATAAGCACACCTGTAATTGATTCAAATACAAAGACTGAGCAACTAATTGTTCACAAGTGACACGGACACATAACATCACCTCCCTGAATGCTCACCATTGGAAAAACTTAGTTTTTTTTTGAAAGAAGATTGATAATTCTTATTGCAAAGTCTAGTTGGTGTAGCTACATTACTACGCTTTTACAGAAAGTCTGTGAGAAACTATTGCTATTCTAGGGCTAATTGAGGTCCAGTACATTTGATGTGTCTCCATAAAGCTAATTCCCACTTAGACAAGTAAATGTAAGAGCTCTCTTTTTCTACTTTCGTGCTAAACAAACATTTCTAAAAGAGTATGGAAGTACTAAACACTTAGTAAAAAAGGCACTAAAACTGATCTAACCATGGTAAAAAGATACATGCCCAAGCTACAGATATTATTAAATAACTTTTTTTTTTCCAACTATGAAAGTAATTCTAAGCTTGCTATGGTAGAAGGGGACCACTGGCTTAGGTGTTGGGGTTAGGTTAGAACTCCTACAGGAGACATAGATTCACTGAAAAAAACCCTCAAAACTACATTTCTGATTTCTACCGGTTCTCAGAAGGAAAAGAGAAAAGACATTTCCACTAGTGTAGTTATACACACATTACAACTTTACTTGACTTTACTGTGGTGATTTGAAGTGAGATCTTACTACACCAATAAATGGAGGTTAAAAAAATAGACTACTAAGTAGCCCCAGAAAAGATCATCAGTTAAGAAATATTTCATTTTGGATGCTGACATTTTATTTAGGGTGATATACTTGGGATATGGTGAAAGAGAGAAAATAACAATGAGAGACTCTTTACAATAAGATTAATCTATCTATGAATTACTATTGGAAGAATCTTTCCATCCAATATATTAGTGAAAAGGAAGCAGTGGCAATATCAGTAAATGAAAGGATCTTACTTCTGGATAGAGGGAACTAAAAAAGATGCTTGATTCCTTGTCAAGTGATATAATTTAAGAACTCTAGATGCAATTCTAAAACATTTTTCTTTAGCATTAGACTTTATAATGGAGATTGCAGGGGAGTTATGGATTTCTCCCATGGGGTCTTGTTTAGGGAGGATAATTTTTGTTAGTGGCTTCCAAGAGTCCAGTGTAAGTGGTCTCGAATGGTGAGGGCAGGTCCAAATGTCTCAAGCACAGCAATCCGACTCTGAACTTCTTTCCTACTAGACTGAGGGTCTCGTGGGCTGGAAGCAGATCTCTCCTGCCGTTACGTCAGATAAGACTGCCAAGATAAGAGTCTCTAAATCTGACAAAAGACAGAAAGGTAACTTGGACTAAACACTCCATATTAAACTTTGTATTACTGTGTCATCTGTCAGGACCCCGAGACTGAGAGATCGAAGAGATGTGGATAAAGCATATCCCTAAAATACATGATTGACAGAATAGTAAAAAGTAAAGGTTAAACTCCTATTTGCAAAATCTGAGATAAAGAAGAAAATAAAACACAGTCTGAAGCACTGAAGCCACCCACCCACCGCTGAAGCGCTTTCTCTGCTGCGATAGCCACTTTGAAAAGGTTGCTACCAAGCTGAGCATCATTTAAACCATAAGGAAAGTGTCAGCATCACAGTACTGCAAGCCCAGTACCAGCTCCCAGTGCATGGCTGTATGAGCCGGGTTAAAAATAAAAACAAATGAAGAGAGGAGGAGGGATTTCACTGTAGGAAAAGCAAATATAGGGGTCTGAAGGAGCAGCTGTCTGCCTAGTGCACAGGAAGGATGGGACTGAATCTCACTTCCCTCTCTGCAAACCAACACTACGCTTCTGCTCCGAAAGAACAGCAAAGTGCAAGAGGGCAGTCCCTCCCAGACTTGATGATCTTGAATGACGGTAAGGAGAGAATGGTGAGATACTCTTCGAGTGGTGCATTAATTTCTTCTTTTGCAGCTTAAAATTTCGCAATTGGCAGTTTAACCTTTTTCTTTGCTAGCATGAACTTGTGTTATATTTTGATCTTTAACCTTGTATTAAACTTGCATCTGGTGAACCTGGCAAGCCTCAGTTTGCTACTGTTTCTCCAGAGCAGTTATGTAGATAATGTATAAGGCAAATCTGTAAGGGATAACTGCATCTTGAGACAATTTGGGGAATTTTGGGAGTTGGGAAATGTCTCCCACTAATTTGCAGTAGTCAGACAGATGGGAACATTCAGTTCCCCTGAATAAGAAGCAGACAGAAAACATATACCTAAGGACTTCAGACACTCTCTTATTACAAAAGATCTTCTGAAACATGAGAGATCTTATCTTTGGCCTTAAACAGTACGAAGTAGAAGGAGAGAACAGTCAAAGGAGAACTTAATGAATTTACATTCAAGGGAACAAAACCAGAAACATTTCTGAAGGAAAATGTCCAGAAAGGAAGATGGAAGTCAGCTTTAAAAGAGGGACATATTGCAATGAAGTGGAAGCAAAGGGTTTGCTGTAACTGTGAAAGCATGACAGCATGATCAAGAACAAGATGGATGTAGGCTGACCTGAACTGCTTTTATGACTCTTTTTTATGAAGAGAGTCATAGCTCAAGTGTCCTACATTGTTGCATAAGGTCAGGATCCAGGAAGCCTGAATCACCCGAACGCAGGCAGGAGTTGACTGCACACTAGCACTGCTCCTCAGAGCCACTGCAGTCCAGGCCAAGTCCATAAACCAGTTCATTGCTTTCAGCTATCAAATTATTTGCAATAAATGTGTGTAAACAAATCTATGTTTGCTCTTTATTGTACCAAGTACTGGTGTGGCACTGGCCAGTGATTTTAGAAAGACTCAATATGTCAAAAATCAGTACCAGGAAAATAAATCTATTCTAGGTTACTATGCAATGAGCCATTTACGTACTGTTTATTTTAAAGTAAAAATAAAATACTCTTCAAGTACATGCCAAATATGATGTGTATGAGTGCTACCAAGTAATTTATTCTTGTATCCAAATTACACGTATATGTGTGTATACACAGGGATATGTGCACATGTATACACATAACTATAAGCATGTGTCTATGTGTGTAAATTCTCCACTGTAGGAGTGGCCCATTGCACTACTGCAGAAGAAAACAGAAGTATCAGTCCACTATCTACTTGTTTCCTCTAAGCACTCTGCTTTGTTTTTAGCAGTAACAGAACAACTTGCAGAATAACTTGGTATCTTTGCAATGACAATAGCTTTCAAACTGCTTGTCAGAATCCCAAGCTAGATCTCCCTCAGTTGTGACCCTCCTGCTCCTTTTACCAGAGAAGGACCAGTGGCTATCGCAGACTAAACCCCATTCTCTCTTCTTCTATTTTTTTGCCCACTGGCAGTGTTGTTTTACACAGGCTCTGTAATTATGAGCCTAGAAATAGCAAGGCATGTTCCACCCCCCTGCTTACGAGGATAAAAAACCCAATAGCAATTGTTCATTTACATGCTTCTAATGTAGCAAGTGTTCTTCAAAGGAAAAACAAATAAAGTCCAAACAAAGAATGGGATTCCTTCTCTTACATAAAAAAGCAAGTTAATCTACAATAACTTTGTACCTGAAAAATATAATGTAAAAATGAAAATCATCATCTCAAGACAGTACATAAATTTTCCTACATAATAAACTAGGTTAAAAAAATTTTAAGTCTAAAAACAAAGAGTAAAATTCTTAAAAATATAAGTCAACACTCTTAGACTGAACATTACACCAACACATTAATTTGCACAGCTTTTTGATGCAACACGACAATTGTCGTGTGTGTGTAAGTATTATATGTGCACACAATGGGAATAGAGCAAGAAAGCTAAAGGTGCCATTTAAAAAAAAGTATTTCACAAATATTTAAACAAAACAAACCCCACAAACATCACTATGTATCTTAAATACTGAAAGTCAAGTTCTACAGCCCTTAACATAAAAAAAATAATAAAAAAAAATAAAATAAAGAGCCTACAGAATTAATTCAAGTACATCTGGAGTAGGTCCCTTGTGAAGTAAAGTATTGTTGTTTGCACTTTATTGTAATGAAAATGGAGCAGAACATACTGATATTCTGACTCCCTCTCCAATCCCGTCTGACTGCTCATAGTCTTGGCAAGCTGAATTACAGAGCTCTCCAAAAGACATGAAAGTTAACACACCTTCCCCACCCCAGCAAAGTAAGTCTGAGTTGAGGCATAATGATCTGTGATTTGCTCAACAAAGATGAAGGCTGAACTTGAATGAAAAATGATTCTTGAAAAACAGCTTGAAACAAATGACATAATCTTTTAAAATTAAAAGCTAGCTTTGTGTAAGCGCAGTCTTTTTGGTATATGATCTTCTTGAGAAAACACAGCACACTTTGCAAAATTCCCAAATTCTGGTTGTCTTGGAAGTGGCAACACAAAAGCCTTTACATTGTTTTAGTCCTAATTCTGAACTGACGCAACTTTTCTAGTGAGCTGCAATCCAAGAATATCCAAGAAACCAAGAATAAGCTAAGGGATATTGCACCCTCGTTGAAACATGCATTGCTTCCTCACAACTTTTGTTCTGTACTTAACTTGGTTCCTCAGCAGGAACACTCTCTTCTTGTTTCACATGTTCCTTCTAAAATTCCAGCTGATAAGATAAACGCTGAAATCTGGCTGCCAAAGTAATTAAAGTCTGGTGAAATCTCTGTGGTGCTGCAAGTCCCCTATGCTCTCATAGTCATTCTCTCCTGAAAGAGCACTGTGGTTTGTGTTAGGCACAGACAAGGTCCTGTCTTCTTCCTGGCTCACTGTCTGGATAGCCTCGTAGTCAGGCTCTAACTCCCCGTTTGGTCTGTCTGCTGATTGAGGCACGGTGGTAGTATTTAGGGTGTTTTCAAAGTCCTTTACACTTGCATAGAGGCCACTGCAAATAGATGGGGACCTCGGAGATGCAACTTCTTGAATACAGGTGTAAGTAGAATCCAGTGCCTTGATGGCCTGTCCTGGCTTACTCACCGAAGAGTACATGGCTGAAATCTAGGAAAAAAAAAAAAAAAAAAGAGAGATCTACTGAGTAAATACTGAGCATGGCCAGTGCTCGTGTGCTAGTTTGTACTCCTTCTATCACAAGTATACCAGTTGCCTAATAAAAGATATGACCCTTCAATAAAAAACCCAAACCTTCCTTACAAACCTTTTTTTTCTTGCACACATTTAAAAATTAATTTTCCTTCAGTTCATAAATGTAATGTGCTTAAGTTCATAAATGTAAAAATTCTCTGAACAAAATTCCCTCCCAGGCAAATCAGACCCAGGACCAAAAAGAATGGCTTCACGAGCAGGAGCTCTTAAAAGTTTTGTCATGCTTTGGAGCTAACTTGGGCTGAAGGAGGAGACAAATATCAAAAGAATGATCAATTTTGCCAGCTGGAATCTAGGAGAAGGATGCAATTTGAACCTTGTTTTTTATTTTTTATAGTAGTGGCTACTATTATGCTCTTAGAGACACTAGAACAGGATGGTAGTGGTTTGTAGTGATTATAGGCACTAGGAAGGACCAAGACATGTGAAAAGAAAATTAAAAATAAGGAAGTAAGTTTACCACACCAAATAATAGCAAATACAACTAGTCAGTGCTGATCTTGATATAGAAGGTCTGTTCCTTTGACTAGACTGCCTACAAAAAGGAGCTGCAGATCAGTCACTTTGAATCCAAGACCAGAGACTGAAATCTCTCAGCTCCTATAAAGAGAAGGGCAGGAGCAGAAGTCTAGCTCCCTCTAGCTACAAATGGCATCCATAGGACAGCAGACAAGGGCAGAAAATTTTCTCCTGTAAGTTAATTTGTCTAACGGCACAATTTGCATGAGATGAATTCTAGAAATCCATTCAGAGTTGATCTAACAAGTGGTAAGCTCAAGCTAGTGCATGAAGAAAATTCTTAATGAAGACGTAAGGGGCAGCCCATGCCTCTGCTCCTCCCTCAACCACGGAGGAGCTGACAAGGCTGGCACCGAGTGTAGAGAGCCACTCTTGATTCCTTCTACCTACAACTACCCTTCTCACAAAGCAGAAGGCTGAAATTCCCTACTCTGGTTTTGTGATAGCTAACATCACAATTGCAACACAACTCTTCTCTTCTTCTTACAGTCTTTACCAAACATGCAAGGCCACTCCGAATTTGAATTAAACTAATTAAATAGTAGATAGGCATGAAAATCTCTATTACCATTAAACGATACTGAGTGGTGCAGATGAACTAAATCACTTCCATTAATATGGTGTTTAATTTTTTCTGATGAAGAGAGACATCAAATTGCAGATGCCAATACTTCTTACCTTCTATTTATTTCAGTCAAAAAGCCCCCAAACAACCAAAACAGAGATTTTCACAGAACTGTAGAGAGGTTGAGGTTAGAAGGGACCTCTGCAGATCATCTAATCCAGCCCCTCCCCCTGCTCAAGCAGGGTCACCTAGAGCACATTGCACAGGATTGCGTCCAGGCAGGCCTTGAATATCTCCAGAAAAGAAGACCTCACAACCTCTCTGGACCACCTGCTCCAGTGCTCTGTCACCCTCACAGTAAAAAAAAAAAAAAAAATCCTCATATTCAGGTGGAACTTCCTGTGTTTCAGTTTCTGCTCAGACACACATCTACCTTTTCCCAGCATTAAATTACATGAACCCAGTTCAAGAATCAATGTATTTGCTAATGTTTGTGAGTGCTTCTCCCAGCAGAAAACATTAGCTCACTCAGCTGACAGCCAAGTTTGTGTTTACTTTTATGTCTGGAAAATGTATTTATAGATTGCACAGGGGTTATTGGAGATTATCACAGGCAACCTTATTTTTGTTTAAATTTTCTGTCTTTTTTTCAGTCTCCTCAATTTATTTGACTAGCAAACATTTTAAGAAACAGTTTATGTTCCAGTACTTTCACTATGCTTCAGTTTATTTCTCAGAGCCCCAAACACTTTAAATGGGAAAGGTGGAATGTGTTTCAGAAGGCCATTGGTTACTGTTCTTAAGAAGCACTCTATACAGATCAAGGAGGAAGCTGCTCTAGCAATCAAATAGCTGTGGCATCCCATTATTTACTGACACCATTTTTTTAGCCTCGTGGCATGATAAAACCAAATGCTAAAATACTTCTGATTATAGGAAAGTGGTTCTACAAACTCTGTACAGAAAAAACTCCACTTTTATTTTTTCTTCAGACAATTTTGATCTTTCTTAGATCCTGCTTAATCATATCATTATGCCAACTTCTGCTCGAAAAATAGTCTCGAGTTAGTTATTGTATTTCATGCAACAAAACCTACATCGTCTTCTGTAAGAGATGGATCTTCCTCTCGAGACTTGTAAGACACTGAACTAAGCCTCTGGAAAAAAAAAGAAAGAGAGAAAGAAAGGCTCATTACAAGTCATCAGTGTGAAACCTATAACAAAACCCTCCCATCACAATCAATACATTATATTTTATAGTCATTTGCTTGCTAGTTCCATTTTATATAGCTAATATCCAGAGTATGTCTTTGGAGATCAACAGCCCTGAGGTTAGCAGAGCTTTTTAATGTGTCAGCTCTTCTTCCAACCTAAAAAGAGTGAAAATAATATTAAAACAGACTCTGCTTCACTATTATCTCTGCATTTAGATTTCTAATGAAGTAAGAAAGAGTTTACAAAGTCATATTGACAATTAATATTGAACTGTTGTGAAACAGTAGTCAGCCTTCTACACAATTTTCATATACACTTCTACATTCAAACCAGGGTCTAGCACCTTCCTAATGATTATTATCCTTCACTCAAAGGGTTCCAGAAGTGCTCCAAGAAGCTGTAGCCTCCTCCACCATGAAATGTAGCAACTGTTCCTAAGTGCACAGCAATGCTGCCTTACAACGGGTGACAACCGGAAACACAGAAAAGACCTAATTAACCCAACCTGAAAGGAGAAACTGAATTCTCAAAAGCATTGGTCTAGATGCAATCCATATATTGAAGATAGTAACAGAGCTCAGGATGGAGCGCTTGGTTTAGTGTCAAATTCACTTTAGGCATGCAAAACCTACGATCGTGAAACACCAGGGCAAGCCCTTCTGCTGTTAAGAAAAGCAGTTAGGATCTTTATGGCAGTCAAGACCCTGATTGCCTCCCAGCGGATGCATAGTCCCTCCCCGCTAGGGCAAGCACCCTTTGCTGGAGCTTCTGCTCCACAGTGATTCAGAGGGAGCCTACTAGCACAGTTTGTTGAGTAGTTTTACTCAAATTCTTCACACAAAGTATTTCAGACCTCTTCCAGTGTAGAGCAGGATTGAGAAGAAGAGCTATTTTTGGCTCAATTAATCAAATCCAGCTTCCAGAAATATATTAGATAAAGAGCTTTTTCATAGGCTTATTACAACAGATGCTTTCCTATTTCTATTTTTCCTGTTGTTTTTACTTCTGATAAATATCAAGTTTTATAAACTTCTGACGCCGTTCTGACAGAATTTCTGACCCAAACACCCCTGAAGTCTGCTCACTGGTTCCAATAAGCTTTAGTTCAGCCTTAGCTCCCTTCTTTCGCACTGTCTGTGCAAAGCATTCTTTGACTTGTTCTTTGTTTACTCATAAAAATAAAAAATAAAATGAGAAGTTAACACATATTTCAGCAGAGGTTTTTATTAGATCTGCTATACTACAGCAGCTCACTTTAGTCTTTCTTATTTGCAGGACGTTTTTATTGCTGAGGAGTAAGTTACTAGTTTCATCCTTGCACATTAAAACAAATACTGCTAGCAAAACTGGGCAATATACTATTTTCTTTAATTAATGTGTAAATAAGCATCATGGATCAAGATTCCTTCTATGTTTCTCCATTCAAGTACTGAGAAATATCCAAAATACTGATGATGTGACTCGTTTCCTCTGAACCTCTCACTCATTCTGTTTTCTAAATGTAGACCTGTGACCCATTGATTTTGAAGGATCTCATCCTGTTGGGAACTGAAAAAAATATATATACTCCTAAATATTTTGCACCTAGCAACGTCATATATAAAGCTTGAAACTTCAACAACAGCAAGAGAAACAGAATGTGTGCCTATTTTCTTTCCACTTCCCTTTTGTTCCTCAACAGCACTTGATTTTTTGCTGTTTGGCTCAGCTGTTGCTCCTGACTTGGGCACCAGAACAAGAACCTCATTCTCCTCAGGAGTGTTTCTGAGAGATGCTTTGCCCATCCTCAGACTGTGCAAGTCTGAAATCAGATGGGCAGCAGCCAGATGTACACAGAGAGATAGAGAGCATTTCTCCCAGTATTCTTGAGATTGCTCACTCTAGGAAGACCTGAGAAAAAAGGAGATTTCTACTTCCTTTTTTTTTTGGATCAAGAAAGAAGAATTAAAAAAAAAAACTCCTGACTCTCCAGTTTTATTAGAAGAACTACTGCCAAATTTTTCTAGGTGCTAGAGGCCTGTAAGGTATTTTGCTATTAAAGGTGCTTTTCTTCACCAAGATCTTCCACGGGATTTGGCTAGCTTGTACCTAATAACCAGATTAGATAACTACTTTTCCTGGTTTATTGTATGTCTGGCTCTTGAAGTGATCCTTTATCCCTGTATCTAACTGCATGTCGGTGCTATAGGAAAGAATACTGAGTAAGTGAAGTGCTTAGTAGGAGAAAAACTGTTCACTTTTATCAGGCTCTACCTCTACTGGTAAATTAAACAGCGCCAAGGACTGGCGTGACACCAGAGCACCTTTTTGCACTGCTGGATACTAGAATGGTCTCTGGCTGGGACCAACTGACACTGTCCCTCCTGAACATGTTACAGGGATTGACATGGGATGGGAATCATTCCCAATGAGTGGTTCGGATGAGACCATCCTCTCTCTTTTGAGGGGTAGGAGCCTGAAACAGCCTGGATGTGTCTCCTTCACAGATACAGCAGTCTTTAGATACATCAACACCCTACCTGCCCCAGACAGATGGCCTTTCACCATCTGGAGCCTGCTGTTTTTGTGCCCTGTTAAGCAAAGCCTCACTGCAGGGAGATGGATTCATGTTATGTCCAACCTCCCTGCTCATCAGGGGTCAGCAAGTAGGTTGAAGAAGCTGGCATACAGATGTCATTATAAGCAAGGCAGCTAAGTATCCTCAGAAGAGACAAAGCAAAAAGAGACACATACGGAATCTGTTTAACTAAAAGAGATGTAATTTAAAATATATTTACATAAACATTGTGTTTTTGGTTGCCACATCAGAAAAAATAGCCATCGCTGTGAACTGCTTGAAGAAGCAAAATAGAGGGGAAAATTATCATAATAGAAAAACAATCCCACAACCACTTCCATGTACAATGCCAACAATAATGACATTTATATATTCAATTAATTACCATTTTCAACTCTGCTGCAGCTGCAGCTCTCAAGGACAGGACACGCACACACTTCAATGCATAATGCATGTACCTAGCAGAGTACGTGGGAACAATCTGATGCTGCTGAAGCTTTAACTCAGAATGACTTTAGCTTTGAATAATTTTAATTAGACAAACACCTTTTTTTCTGGTGCTTAGGGGACTGCATGTGTCATCTCTTGATTAATCCTTCAAAACCTGAACCATTTTAATCAGTTCCCAGTCCTTGCAGTTACTGACATTGCATACATGGTGTGTTGGGGAGCTACAGAGTAGTAAATGCATTTTCTTTGTATCAGTGACTGGGAAATAAAATGATTTTCTATAAGACTTTCTGCACCTGGTAGGAAAAATGTCATTGTTAATAAAAGCTGTTTCTCTAAAAGACTAACTAGAAATTATATATGCCCTGAATTTGGTGATAGGAGAGGAGGGTTGGTGGATTATCATTCACAAACCCATGTTAATTTTCTACTAAAGAGCTTGTTATTTGCAAGATTGTACTCTGAAGAGTCTAGATGAACAATTTTAGATTATCAGTAGTCTTCAGTTTATTCATTTTGACTCTATCATGCTTTATATGCTATATTATGCTAATGTGTTCAGCAGTTATTTAACAAGGTATTTTTCAGTCCTCTGCCTGGATTATTGAAATACTTCAAACAAGAGAATGACCAGAAACAAGTAACAATCCTCCAGCTCTGATATGATCTTTCAGATAAATCTTTACATTAAAATGTCACATCAAATCTTAAAGATTTTTGAAGATTTTCAACATTATCTAACAATATTTGACAACTCAAACACCAAAATTATATTAACCTGCTAAAATCACAGTGCTGTTCTGAAAAAAATGCAAACTCAGCAATTTGTGACAACTCAGTCTGGTGATTTGAAAGGATCCTTCAAATTAGTTCTGTTGAAAAAATTAAAATGTTAAAATAAACTAACTTGCTGAAAATGTGATCATTATATTTTTGTCTCATCCCCAGTCTGGGGGAAAGACTAAGTTGCTGATAAAAGGCACCTTTTGGCTGTCATTTCACCAGGCAGAAATTCATTTCTCTGTTTACATGAGGCATACAGAATTTGACAAGTGTAAAATCTGTAGGTTGATAAACTACTCAAGTGTTTTATGGTCCTAATGCTGTAAAGGATTAATATGGGTATTTAGCTCAGTACTTTTTCATCTGTGATCCTTTGTATTTGTGTTTGAATTGCTGAATAGCAATTACAAGACCAAAAGCAAATTTTACTTTCTAAAATCCTACAGTCGCAATTCTCCCTGTCCCTCTCTCTGCTGCTCTCTCCTACAAAGGCAGACTGGCTGAGTGGCTTGAGCCGATGCCTAACACTCGCACAGCTCAGCCAACATGGCCCCACAAAGGAAGCATTTCTAAAGCTAGAGCTTCTAACCCACTCTCCTTTTCGTAAATTTAGATTAAAAAAAAAAAAAAAAGTATGAGATTCTGAAAGAGATGGAGATGCTAACAGAGACACTGGACACCTACTGTAATAGCTCCCACAAGTATAACACCATTGAAAAAGAAGCAGAAGCTTCCTATGCAATTTCTGAGTGATATCGGTAACAGCACACTGCCACTGTTAAAAACTGAGGTTCCAGCAGAACAAATACATAATTCAGAAGTTACATTTTCATATTTCTGTATTCTGTAGTTTTTGTCTTGATGTTCTTTGTTTTTGTGACTTTAACAGTTTACTGTTAAAGTTTACGGATTATTAACAACAACAACAACCAAAAAACCCACTATGGTCCTCCCCAGGTACATCCAAAATGACTTTTTCTCTCTATGACTATATGACTGTCCAACAAGGACAACCATTTGTAGTGTTTACCTTCTCTGGTTTACTTGCTCCTTCTGTCCCTTGCTCTTCTTCCACTTTTTGTTCTTGCACATTCTCATTTTCATCAAGAAGTTTCATGGGTACTGGAGGGGGGGGCTCATCCTCTATATCTGGTGTGTTGCCAAGAGGGCTGCCCGAATTAGCACTTTGGCGACTTTTTTTATTTCGATCAACAGATGCATATTCTGCTGATTCAATTCTGCACTCAGGGATCTGAATCTGACCTTCAGAAACCACCAGTGAAGCCCTCGATTTATTGTTACAGCTTCTTTCCATATTGGCTACTGCTCCGACATCTTTAATTTCCTTCACAGTTTCATACAAGCAGTCTTCAACTATGTTCTCTTGAGAGGAGCTGTCTTTCAGGACTTCATAAGGCCCTTCCATTCCAAGACCTTGATCATTTTCTGCATTTCTAGCTGAGATGATGGTTTCCATGGTACCGTTAGGAGGAATACTGGGTAGTTCCCGGCTCTGGTGACATTTAATGGATTTTCCAAGACTATCCTGCTGATCTAGTAGATCAGAGACAGACGTTTGTACTTCTTCATAAGGCTGGATGCAGGCAGTTGTACTGTCCTCTGAGAGAACTAGAGAAAATTTTAAAGAATTATTTAAAGCAATTGCATGACTAAGGAAGCTGAATGTGATTTAGTACACTCCACATTATTTAGTTTTTGCATTTCTCACTGGAAAGGATAAATGATACAAATATTTGGGAAATATTCTAGTAGTCATCATGCTTTTCAGTTTATCAAAAAATTTCTGTTAAGGAGATGGCTGCTCCTCTCCTGCTCAAATGTCTTTCTCACAGCATCATAAATGCTCTGCACACCCACAAATCATTTTACATGCAACAGTATTAGCAGCAAGTCCAGACGACTGGTGGAGAGGTGCAAGTATGCAAGTAAGCTCAGCTGGCTTGCACTCAGTTTAACTGAATGCTTACAGACAGCTCAGTATCCTCACACGGGGAATACTGATGTGAGGTCTAGAACCAAGTACGTTTTAAAAAAAAGTCTCATTATTCTTTTCTTTTTCCAGTTCCCTATCTTTTGGAATCAAAAGAGAAGATATTCCTGCTTTCTGCCTACCCAGTCCTCACTCTGTTTAACATACTGGCCAAATTCGAGTCTGAACCACACCTAGTTCCACCTTGCTGAAAGCAGCCTCATTGCACAATACACCAGCAGCTCCTTATTGGGAGGCTATGCCATACTTTCCTTAGTCTCACAGCACATAATGTAGGTTGACAACTTACTAATGAGCCAGCCATATGCACAAAAGAGAAGATTAGGCTTCAAAAAGTGGTGTTAGGCAGAACATGTTATTTTAAGTCACATAAGTGGGCCACAAGTCACTGTCACAAAATGGGTATTAGGGATTGAAATTTATGGGACTTCTCATCTTACAGGGCACACGTATGGCATTTGCTTGCAGTCATAGATACATACATGGATACATACAGGCATGTTTCTGGTAGTATAGGATATGTCACTTCATGTGACCTCATTTTCTTAAAAAATCACCTCAGAATAGCTTTATTTTTCTTAGTACAGTTCCTATGGTACTCTCTCAGAAAAATCAACACATTCCTCCATTTTCTTTAGTATGTTTGACAATCAGTACTATTGATTTGGTGGTTTGCACATATGTTTCTTTTTCTTGTGCTTTGGGCAGATATTCTTATACATTCAGATCTCCCCTAGGGAGCTACAATCTGACAGCAAAACTCAGATGGAACTTAAGGCACGAGATGCTAATTGCTATCTGAATGGGAAATATGAGGAGAAAAAAAACAGAAAACATCCTTCTCCAGTCACTTGACTCCTATATGTGACTGAGGAGGAATTGGAGACATGCAGCGTGTCCTGTACAGCTCTTGAGGAACATCAGGAACCACCTGGAGAAGCTTCAACATCTGTTTTTCCTTTCTGGCCCTTGCGCTCAGGGCATTGTGCACTATGCAGAGCAACTTCGCTGTCCCCAGGTAGCATCCATCTGCTTCAGTGTGCAGTGGGATAATCAGAAGCAGTGAGAGCTCACACTTCTGTGCTGTTGTGGTTATGAGCACTGAAGCACAAGCGGTTGTCCTAGGTAAAATACAGTGTTGTCACGAAGACAACACTGGCAAGCTGGGCAAATGAAAAAAATACATTTGATGGTGTGGCTTTCACAGCCTTGTCCCTTCTCAAAAGGCTAATAGAAACAACAAAAGAAAGACAGAATTTTTAACATATAAATATATACTAAGTAGAAATAAGAAATTAAAGCTAAACAGTTCCAGTTAGTCAGATGGGTTGCTATGCAAATTGTAAACTGAGTAATATCAGACAGTCTAAAAACAGTCTGATAGTTGACAGCATGCCTTCTAGTAGCACCTTCTGACAGCTGTGTGTGTGGTGACTAGGGGCAAACAGAAATGGTCTCCTACTGTACAGCTTTGCTCCCTACATTGCATCGCTTTGTGGGCTAAATACACCTGAACATGAAACAAGTCAGTGTAAGGGTGCGGGAAATAACTGCCAAAAAAAAAAAAAGTTTCAAAATTCCTTTGGCTACTTGTCTCCAAGGGTAAACATTTAATAGTTTAGCCTCCAGCTTCTTGGTGAGATTATGAGTTCAGCTATAATCTGGGGAATGCAGCCCAGTGTGTCAGTGTCTAACTTGGAGAGAACAGTTGGCTCCCAGGAGCTCTGAACTGCGAGTGTGTTTATTTTTAGGATCAGCTGAGTAAAATACTTTCCAGGGTTACTTGAGTGTGAATCATTCTGAGTGTTCAGCACAGCAAAGATTTTTTTTTTTTTTAAAAAAAAGAAGCCTATTTATGTTTCCTGTTTTCTAAAATACAAAAATACATTCTAGTGATGACAAAAACTGCTTAGTTCCCCTTGA
The DNA here is from genome assembly GCF_028389875.1 of Rhea pennata. Classification (NCBI taxonomy): domain Eukaryota; kingdom Metazoa; phylum Chordata; class Aves; order Rheiformes; family Rheidae; genus Rhea; species Rhea pennata. Next base: position 119,640,005 of record NC_084664.1, on the reverse strand, counting down.
ACTAAGGACTGGGAAGTGTATTGTGCTTATTCTTTGACTTAGACTATTTTGTGGATGCTTAGTATCTACTAAATCTCCTCATACTGTGCCTAAAATTCATTTTTATATTTTCAGACCTGAAGGGAGACTAGGTTGTGACTTGAGGTGTTTACAGAGCTGATCCTAGTAATACTTACCTGTTTAATAACATATGAATTCAAAGGGATGCAACATTTCAGCATGCTTTATTTTGTAGAGGGTAGATTAAGAGACTGGGGAGAATAAAGCAGCAAAGAAAGAGATTACAAAAACACACAAATTTCAGTTTGTAGTAGCTGTTTTGGAAAAGCCAAAAACTACTGTTATTCTGTCTTCAGAGCCTGAAAGCAACTGTGCTCCCAAAAAAAAAAAAAAAAAAAAAAAAAAAAAAAAAGAATTCTTGCAGTATCTAGGGGAAATGGAGTAAATTGAGACAAATCTTCAGTATTGAACCAATCCCACTAACAGGTCTAGTTAGAAAACTTTTGAAGTTTCATTCCAGCTGAGAGGAAATGTAGACTGATGTAACCTACAGGCTTACAATGATGAAGAACCTGAAATGTTAAGAAGTGACCTAAGTACCTGTAAGGAGGTAGAGAGACAGATACACACACACACTCAGACTCAGACTGGCGCTCACTTTAGTTCAGCAAAAGAAGTTTATTTTCTAGCTGGATCTATTCCTCTACTGAGTTTACCATGAAATTGCACAAACACTTCTGACTGCGGGGAACAGGACAATGAGTGAGTGAGAAGAAGACACCATGGTATAAAGTGGGTGCCCTTTTAAGCTGGCACTGATGTTTTAAAGACTTCATCAAGTGACAGCATCAGACAGCGTGGGATTATGATCAACAGCTGTAGGCTCTGGAGGAGGGCTTGAAATAGTTTTAAGGAGTCAAGGAGTGTTTCTGAAGCTCTCAAGTTCACTTGCATCTTTGGTCACATCCCAGCTCCACAGCTGGACAAGATTAAGAGGGCAGCATGATGATCTAGTTTCTCCCAAATGCAGCTTGTGGCCTGGAGGGGGCCCCAGCACCTTCCCACCGTGGGGTGGCCTGGAGGACTGGGAGGCAGGGTGCAGGGCTGTGCCACAGGTGCTGCTACAACCCAGCATCTCCATGGGAAGACGGCTGACTTCCCTGCAAGGCAGTAGTGCTCACAGGGTTTCCTACTTTAAAGAAAATTTTATGTAAATTAAAGTTCTTTACAAAAAAGGGCTTCCCTTCAGAGAGCCATGTGCCCTGTTGCTGCCCTGGGATGCAGCACGACTTGTGCAGCTGCTCTGGGGTCAGACCTCCAGGGATGATCAGAGGAGAACGCAGGGTACTCAGGCAAACAGCAAGACTGTGCCTTAGGAATGCTGATGGCTAGAAACCTAAGCTGTGATGGATTACAAATGCATCAGGGAGCAGCTAACTTGGGAACCAACGGCAAGGGCATGGCACTTCTTGTTCAGCCCATTCGCAAGGACTGTATTACTCACCCTCGCCATTGCTGAGTGCCCCGTTGTGGTCGCTGCTTGGAGGAGGCTCAGTAGCTGAACTTGTGATAGAGTGGCTGAACATCTCCTTATCAGAAGGCTACAACACAAATTAGGTAGATTAAATGTTTGCAGAAACAGTTAGATATGCTGTGGTTTTTGTTTTGATCTGAGGAGCTCTAACTCGCACGCAGTATTGGTGGGAGAGGCAGATCACACCTATCATACTCAAAGATTTATGTCCCTGCATTTACAGATGTTAAAATGAAAAACATAAGTATGTCTAGAGTGATCTCCCTTCCAAACTCTATAGTGATTGAAATTACCATGGCTTCAGTGAGTCAGAAAAGAGCAGCTGACAACTGCACTTGTAGAGCAACCTAAGCGGAAGAAAGGCAGAAGATTCAGTGACAACCATGGCAGAAAGAGCAAATGAAAGTGCAGATCACTGGGATTTACAGAAGTTACCCTACTTTTCTTATTCTGAAACTTTTCTTGAAGTTTCCCTTCCTCAACAGTATCTAAATTCCTTATCTATTTTCCAGCCTGCAATACTTTTGCAAAGGCCTTGGTGCAAATCTACCACAAGAAAGATACAAGCTAGTAAAATAAGATAAATAGAAATAAATATTTACCACATTCATCAGATTTTCATGATCTCCATTCTGATGTTTCGGCTTCTTCTCCCTTAGTGAAGAAGTATAACATGTTACTACAAATTACACTAATAAACAAATGTCAATCATTAATAGACTGTATGGACCTCTTGAGAGCAAATTTGCAATCCACCACAATATTGTAATATGAATAACTGAAAATTGGGACTGATATGACCTCAGTGTAAGGTCACCACAAGGCAAGGTGGTCATGAACATATTTAAAAAGTTATGACAAACAAGCGCACACACACACAAACCTTTCTCTTGTTCCAGCGTAAGATCACTGTAAGAAGTAACTGATTATAACCAAAATACTGTGAATAATATCCTCGCTTTAATCATATCTGAAATGTTCAGAGATACATAAGGTATATGTTTTGGTGACAGACTACCTGTAAAGTTTCTTACCCCGTGTTACTTCTCTCTGTGATGGGCCTGACCAATTTGACTTATCAGAATGACACTTTGGACTGAGTGCAGGCTGCTCGCAGAGCCCAAACAGCAACATCCCACGCACTGTCAATTGGACCGCTCTGCCGATTCCCCAAACACTGCAAACCACAACCTACCCTCATGCAAACTGAAGCAGATCCAGATGAATCCCACTTACGCTGATGCAGAGCCATAGAAAAGGCACCTGCTTTTGGCTATTTTTGACAAAAGACTATGGCATAGTCCATACCAACCTATATGCCTAAATTCTGCCAGATGTCTTTTTCTGTCACCATTAGGCAGCTGAAGGGTTACACTTGCCATTTTTCCCACCCTACTCTTCATGTTTCCTCTGGAAGTACAATACTGCTGCTGCCTCCTTTTGGAAATGTGGGGTGCGAAAAGAGAAGTGTGTTGTAAAAGGCTTGTTTGTGGGACTCTATACTTATGCAATTGCTCTGGATTTATACCCCTCTCTAAAAGGAAAAAAGAGAAAAAGGATTCCTCTGTTTAAATTAAACGAACACTAAGAGCTTTTTCTTCCTCTCAAAAATCCATCAGGATTTTGGACACATTTTCAAAACCTTGGAGAACACCATATATAGTTGCATACACTTATGTTTGAAAGTATGCTTTAAAACTGTCCGTTATTTCACAAGTTGGGCTAAATTTGCATGTTTTGAAAGAGGCTTGAAATCTGAAAAAAAAATCAGTAAAAGTGCCTATATTGCTGGAATCAAACACTCTCATAGACAGGAGAATAAAGTATGAGTTCAAGCCATTAATTAGTGCATTTCTCTGATTCTTAATCATTTTGGCTTGAATAGCAGGATCAATTTCCTAGTCTCCAGGAACAGACAAAGTGAAGCTGAAATGTATGGGAATTGTTTTGCTTTTCTTTTTACCTATATTATTTGTCCTGTTCGACCCACCTAATTTTCAGGTCATAACAATGCTTAGTTCCAGTTCATTCTACAAAACTCTCTGTGCTCTCAGAAAACATGGCCCAATTAACAGTCCAGATGCTGAATTAGAAAAGCATGCTTTAACGTGCTGTGTCCGCCCCAGCCTCTGTGTGTATCAGAGGGAGGAGAGCATCTCCCAGAAAGACTGAGGAGCAAAGAAGGCTTTGCTTTCCCCATTCCAGTTGACTTCACCATGCTCTCTAAACTGGATATGCAGGAATGCAGCTGATGAGTATTTATTGAGAGGGAATAGAAGTAACATTCCACTTCTGTCCTGCAAAAGCCTGGGAGTTGGAAATGCTGTCCTGAGAGCTGAAAAGTGTCTGGTGTCTCAGATTGTCTCAGTAAATTCAGATTTACTTGTGAAGTTGGGCCATTTGGTCTGGCTTACTGGCCAGTGTTACAGGAAGCTGTGTGGCCTGCCCTTTTCCCTCCTCAGATCAGCACCGTCTCATCCCATGCTTTTTAAAAAAAGCTTTGCCATCTTTTCAATTTTTAAGAAAGTGAAAAGCAAAACTTTTTCTTTTCTTTTCTTTTTCTTTCTTTTTTTAAAAGACATTTTGTACTCCTTGAGCTAGTTACAAAGCACCAGTTAATACTACCGCTGGTATGAACAGACTATTCAGGACAGACAGAAGTATTGACTTCAAAAATGTTTTTTAGCTAAGATTTAAGACTAACAGTGTAATCTGCTATTTAGATTAGCCTAGATACACCAAGGTGATCCAATGTCTAAGCACAGCATGGACAATGCTTAGAAAACTGCCTGTGCTGCCCCCCACTCCTCTTCCCATCATGTCATGGACACTGCACCACAGGTTATTACTGCCAACGTCCCTGTGCAGTCCAGACTTCAACTTAAGAGAGAAAGCACTTAGCAGAAACATTAGCATTTTTCCTTTACAGCAAAAAAAGTACTTTTAGATTGTTCCTTTACAGCACAAAACCATTAAGAATTGTTCAAGTTTGCTCCGAAAGAAATTTTGCACAGTCAGAGCTGAACTCCCAAATACATTACCATGGGGATAAAAGCTGATGTGAGGAAGCTAACACACAGAAGTGCCTGTGGGGACACCATGGCAAAGGCAGTGAAGCATGAATTGACTTAGCTCTCTGAAAACATGAAGTGACTACTTTGCAGTAGCTTACTATTTTGCGGTAATTTATTTCAGTACCTCAGCCCCCAGTATTTCTTGCTAACTAGTTATTCATGAAGCTATTTCAGTCCTTGCAATATTTGATTCAAGAAAAACTAGTGCCACCTAAACTACTGAGTCTTACCTGTTGCAGCTGGAGCAGAGGAAGATGAGGAAGGTGAGGAATAGGAGTGTGGTCATAGCTGCCAAACTTCCCCACAGGATGGCATGGACCTCCCCACTGCTTAAGAAGCCACCGTCTGGTCCCATGATACTCGCAGGAGCCGGTGTCACTTTGGGATGAAGATGTTATTCCTTGGAGAGTGCTGGCATCTGTGCTGAGCACACCTTCTGTTTCTGCACACAGAAAACCACATTTGGAAGTAATGACAGATTCTGAAGACAACGAATCTGCACACACAAGTCTGGCAAGAGAGATTTTTCAAATCTAGGTCTTACAGAAAAAACAGTTTTAAGTGCAGGACAGCCAGCCAGAGAGATCTGCAGCTGCAATTTCTCATGGTGACATGGAACAAATCTTGTCAAATATTAACACAAGCTGTTAAGCATTAACAATCTCAACATGAATAATACATAGTACAGTATCTCTGTCCTTGTATTTTGAGGGAAAAAAGTGTTCAGTTCAAGACACAGAATAATCAATTTGTGATGATATTTGTTAACTTTATTGAAAAGGGAGCTTTCAAAACAGCTAAGACTCCTGCCAAGTTAGCAAGACAAAAAGAATGGTGGGAAGATTTCGTCTCCTTTTCTCTTAATGTCTCATGCTGCCTGCACGTGACTAGGTGTTTAAAGTACAATGTCAAATAAGCTAGGTTGTTTTTAAAAGGAACATCACGCAAAAATTTCTTGCAGTAGAGCGGATCTTTTTTCTTTCTGTGTGAAATGTTTGTTTTCTTATTAGTCTGCCCTGATTTATTTATTTATTTATTTATTTATTTATTTATTTATTTATTTATTTTGCTTTTCCCCAGTTGAGGATAATAAAGACAATAAGAAGAGTAGATAAGTAGATAGACACAGCATTTTTCAAGAACTTGAATTATCACAACTTTTGCTACAACACAGTAGCTTCTGGTGAAACATCCCAAGTTAACTGCATTTACGATATATAAGTTTTGGTGTTCAAAATGTGCTAAAATATAGTACTTATTTTTAATGTAATACATTGTTGACCTATGGCAAAATTTAAAGGACGACTTTCATTCTGCACAGCTGAAGATATCACAGTCCCCACAATTTAGAAATATGTTATGCAAAGTCAAGTCACAGCCTTGCAGCTAGACTGTAGGATTGATAAACATTCAAATAAAATATAATAGTTAAGAAATTAGCAATAACTTTTGGGGAACGAAAAAGTATCATAATCTGAGACTGACTAATGCCTAAAAATACTTAGAATTACTTTCATTTTATCTATCTATTTTCATATATATACATGAAATACATATATATACACCTTGGTTTTTTTCCAGCAGCAGCAGCAGCAGAAGCACACTTTTCACTAGCAAATTCAATTAGGCAATAATGTCAGATCTGTATCAGAAGCACTCTGTTACCATGTTGATATTAAAATCTTATGAGAAAGAGCTAATTTTCAAGAAAAGACCATTCACATCAAAGGAAAGGAGCAGAAGGAACTTAAATACTAAGCTATGTGACTGGGTATTTCTTACAAGGACTACTCCTATATAAAATTAGCTCATTGAGTTCTACCATGCTGGATCAGACTTACAGACACATTTCCTAAAGAACCAATTTTTACTGAATCACCCACAGTGAACAGAAGCAATCTTTTTAAAATATTAATTTGCAGTCCTAATATAATATATTGATGTATTTTCTGGATATTAATTAATGGAATTGCAATGAAAATGAGGGGAAACATACATGGAATTTTTTTTTTTCCTGAACCTTTCTAGAGATATCCCATTGACTCTGATTTATATTTACTGCGGGGAGCAGAGGGTATAAGGAATACAGTGAAAAAGACCTAAGGTTAGAGAAGTTGACAGAATAGGATCAGAAGTTTCTCATTCTAGGAAGACAGACTTTGAAGTGGAGTTAAATATTTCTAGTTTGGCTAAGTAGTAAGAAAATCAGATAATCTGTAACTTTTAATACCTAATAAATGCAAAGGATGGGAGAAGCAGGCATACCACTCTTGGGCAAAGCCCACAGCTGCCTTCCTGGCAGCTCCACACTGTGGGAAAAGCGTAGCCACTGCAGCAGGCATCGTGGGGGAGGACATGCCCAGCACGGTCTTACTTCTGCGGGAGCTTTGGTGCAATGCTGAGCTCTGCACTTCTCTGGTTATTGTTGGAGCTTGGAAAATTAAACACTGAAAAGCAAGCAAAGGCCACTCTAAAAAAGAATATTTATGTGGCAATGTGCATCTGATACAGCCCTATCTACTAAAGCAAAACTTGGGTTTTGTCTACACTGTCTACACACGTGGTCACAGCACTGACTGCAAAACAGAGACATCTTAAGAGAAACAGAATCAAAATTAGTCAGCAGAAAACATGGTCTCATGCCTGAAAAGACCTCTTGGACAGGTGTACTGGAAGAGATTCCTGTGGAAGTGATGGACTGTCCTTCACCTGGCATTTAGAAGACACTCCAAAGCATGTTGTGGTGAGTAAGTAACTAGCTCCAAACCTTTGTTACAAATTTTGAATGTATTGTTTTTCTTTTCAACTTTCATTTTTTTTACAAATTTTCAAAGGCATTTCTCCAACCTCTCAAAACTTTCAAAAATCCATCCTCTTGACTTAAAAAAAAAAAAAAAAAAAAAAAAAAAAAAAAAAAAAAAGGTTTTTCTTCTTTCCTTGGGGAAAAAAAATGTAAAGGGAAGAAAATGAAAACTGAATAATAGCTTTTTTCCAACATTTTTGTTGTTCTTTCTTCCATATTTTTGTCAGGAAACAAATACAACAGGAGAGGATTCAAATGGAAAAAAAAACCTTATTTTGTAAATACTGGACAAAGAAGAAAATATAGGTAAAAAAAAAGGATAGAGATTTCAAAATATTCTTCTTTTTTTTTCCAGAAAACAGAAACAAATGATTATTTGATTTTTTTAAAGCAGACACAAAGGTGTCTTGAATGAAATCATTTATGTTATTTCTAGGGATAAGTTTATGATTTTATGCCTGCACTGAAGAACAATACTACGTTCCTCTCAGAAAATGCAGTGAACTAAATAACCTTCCAAAAGCTAATATGGCAGGCAAAGTTATTCTCTCATTCTACAAATACATTCTCATGCATTAAAGCTGCTGGCCTAATGAATTAAAGGTAATATCTGAGCTAAGGAAAGCTAAGGATGCCCGGGACAAAGACGCACAGGACAGCTGCATCCTTTAAAGTCTCTGTACAGAATTAGGAAGTTACAAGATGAGCAGCAGCTGGTGGAGTTGAGAGACAGAGCTTAAAAAGGACTGAGATCAGAGGCAGAGAGTCAAGGGAGATGTGCGTTTCAGTGTCAAGAGTGAAGTGCAAGACTGAAGCTAGCAATAAGAAATCCTACTGGGCAGAAGCCAAATGGAAGCAAGAAAAGGGCCAAGGACAGAAACTGTAGTTATTCTACAGTGAAAGACTAACAATTCAGATATAAGGCTTTCACTGTAAATTGGAAAAAAAAAAAAAAAAAAGGAAAAAAGAGAGAGGTTGGAAAAGGTCAGAAAAGTAGAGTGGCACTTGAACTAAGGGAGGCAACTACTAGAGAAACTGGTTACTCGTGCGAGCAGAACAGAGCATTAAATTGGAATAAATTCACAAAGACTGAAGTGGTAATGAAGCCCTCCACGAGAGAAGCCTGAGCAGGCGAGGTGTGACTTCTTTCAGCTTCTTATACTGCAGGAGTTGGATAAGTGCAGGAAAGGAAACCTAGAAGCTGTTCAATGGTCTACTTGTTATAAGACAAGAAGTGAATATAATCATAATACAGGAAAGCACATCTGCATATGCTTTCTGCTGAGCATGGCACTCTTCTAATGGTATTTGTCCAGCCATCAGAGACTGTATTCCTTCTTCTTAATGCTTCCCAAATGATGAGGCTGAAAGAGTTTCCTTTGGGGCACAGAGGAGAGCTTCTGAAATACTGAAGGTTGGACAAGCACCCATCAGCCACCTGAGCAGCCCAGGATGGAAACCTGGCACGGAGATACAGTGAAAATACAGCCATCTGCTTTCACTTGGTGAACGCCTGGACCCCAAATGGTTAATGGATTTTGGAGATGCTCAGAGGCTAGCTTTACCAACACACTTAGCTGCAATTGTAACTATGGAACAACAAACAGCTAATTTTAAAAATCTCTTTAGACACCTTAAACAATTAACTACTGCTTTCGCAAGAAAAAGTTATATTGTGCTGCCCCCTGGTGAATCTTTCCTTTAGGAAAAATACATTTGTGCCTGTTGTTATCATTGTGGCTCATGTGACTGTACTTCAGCGCTTCAGAGAACCCCATTGCTAAAAGAGGAGTCTTTCATCTGCTTGGCTTGGGAAAAAAACCTACTACCACCCTCGGAAGACACTCAGGCTTGAATATTTTAACCTTGCAGAGAGACATCATTGAGAGAGCAATGGTTGGCTGAACTTTTTTTTTTTTTTTTTTTTAAAAAAAACTGTTAAGATCTTTTGAGATGAAGATTTCTTTAGGTTGTACTTCTTTCAGAGAAAGGCAAGAATATCTTTGTTTAGAAATCTCCACACAAGTTGCAGGTAATACTAAACTCTAATAATAACAAAGACAGGCCTGAAATATTTGGATAAGAAAATTTATTTCATCTAGGATAAAATACAAATGACTTCACATGTCAAAATCATTATCAGTTCAGAGAAGTAATTCTTACATTATGCTTAAGAGAATTTCTCCTTCTTGATGGATTTTTTCCTTGTTTTTTAGACATAAATATTTGCCAATAGTGGGACCTATATGACAAATAACACCAATAGCGATTTCCCAACAATTGCACATAAATGCACAGAAAATGTTTTTTTCATTACATGACCCTCATTTTCATAGCAAATAACATGTTATTTTTCCTTACAAGTGTTCCTGGGATAAAGCACAGCTTAGGCATTTCAGCAAGGTTTGATGATGATGCAAGTCTGCAATGTGGGGCACAACAGCAAATTTGTTGCCAAGCCAAAGAATGCGAATGTATCAGGGATGAAGCCACTTCGAATCCAACATACACAAGAGAGTTTGGGGAGGCTGTGGTTTTAAGGAGAGCCAGGAGTGGGAATTTCTGCTAGTGAGGAAGCTGCTGCAAAAACTTGCATTGAGAACTGAACATCAAAGCCCACCAAGGGACCGATTAGGACCCTTTCGATCGAGGATCTGGTCTGTGTTTATGGTGCGGAGTTTCAGGCAATGTTAGTACCTGACGTTGCTTTGCATGGTGCTGGGGTTGGGGCAGCCCTTGCGAGGTGGCAGCATGGCCCCACGGCCACCCAGTGGAGAGGCTCCTGGGGCACCTTGCCCACCGTCCCTCGCTTTGGATTCTTACCGCTGCTTTTGGGCTTTACATTGCCTGTTACAGATCACCTTAGGCCCACACTTTCCATTAGCTTCCCAAGGAGAAAGAGTGGGAAAAGCTGATAGTGTCACCTTTCTGGTTTTCTTTATGAATTATAGATATGGCATAGGCAAGGGAAGAAATTGTTTTGACAACTGAATGACTTTGAATGTGAGAACCCAAACACAAGAGGACAGGATAGATTCAGGGAGATTTCAGAGATCAAGACTCTCTGTCCTAGACTGACAGACCAGATTCAGCTAAAAAGGGCACTGACCAGGAGATTCACGTGCTGATCCCCTGTGAGAAATCTTGGTTGCAAGCTTCCTTCTCCAGCTGCTCCATCTCCTAATGCTCTCTTCTCCTTCTCTCCCCTCCTATCTTCTATACCTTCAGTTATCCTGATATCCCTGTTAAATTGTAAAACAGATTAGTTGGATCATCCAGGCTGAACGATCCACTCCACCCTAATAATATAGACGTGGGAGGGAGAAGGAGCAGGGAAGAAGGTCATCATTTTTAAACCAGATTTTTATTGGTCTGGTAGCAGGCCCACTAAGTATTGCATGAACCAGAAAATGGTGAAATACAAGATATATGGAACCACAAAGCGAGACACCAGCTAAGAGGTACGAAATGAATGTCCTCTTGTCTACATCCCACTGCTAACACTGTCATCCAAACACAATAAAAGATCAGAAACTTGGATGATAACGAACAGGCAGCAGCAGCAGCCAGTCCTGCAGGTGTGAGTAACATCCACAGATGTAGATCCTTTTATCTTATGTTCCTCCAGATTTTGAAAATAGACTTTCTCTATGAAGCTACAATTCTACTGGAAACCGAAAGAGATCCTGTTACCTTATTTGCTTCCCAGAAAACTCATTCTGCAGCTTAAGACAAAGCTCAGGCATCACTGGGAACAATATATCACCAAGTGTCCCAAGACTGAGCATGTCCCTTGAATAAGACATTGTCAGACCTTAAAAAAAGAAAAGATCCAGAGAAAGACAATTCTTTACCATGACAACTCCTGCACCAACAAGATTTCACACCAAACTTCTCCTTATAGTCTGTGCATTTTATTTAGACAAGAGGGAGGATGCAGCAGGCTCATTTTACTCAGTCCAGAATCTTTTCCCTGCCAGAAGTGTTCTCTGCATACATGGAAAATAATAAATCGCTCCTATATTCTTGCTGCTGGCACGAGATAAGTACAGTTCTGTAGTGAATTGTATCAGGTGACTGCCCTGTGTTAAAACAAACCTAAAATAACCCTTCCTTCATCCAAAGAACCCTCTCTAAACCTCTTGATTTTAAACTGAAACTGTTCTCCGATCTTCTTCACCAGCCTTTTTCACAAGGCTTTAAAGGCAGAGCAGCTGGAAGCTGCTCCTCACTGTCTCTTGTGGTCTATCAGAGCTGACGGATTCCTGATAATACAACCCTACGTGTCCACGTTTTGTGGGCACCATTGAGACTGCATTTGTCCCTGTGCGGGCAAATTACTCAGGCCAAACTTTTTACAGGTGTGTCTGACTCCAGGACATATTTTGATGCCCATCTGCAGTAGTCGGTGGGATTTGTGCTCTGAACATCACTATTACAGTGATTACTATAGCAGTAAATAAAAGATGCCTAGGATAATTGTCTTGTGCTGAGGCCAACTGGCAGGGCACAGCCTGTGTCCGTACTGCTAAACTCTCTTATCCTTCGTAAAACAGTGATTGTACCCAAATTCTCCACTGGGGTCTAAACTAACTCCTAAATTGTGCTTGGGATTAGACTGGGAAAGAGCCATTTGACTTCAGCCAAAATTATGCCATAGGCTGTTGTAACAATTTAATAATATAAATGATGGATATTCAGTGTCCTGACAGTGCTTCATGTATACAGTCCACATATACAGTCCAGGGCACTTTGTAAAATCAGATCCTTCATCTCTCAAACTGAGAATCTGAAAATAGTGGATCCTTTGACTTCAATCCTTCAGTGTGCTACAGAGCCTTATCTGCTTTCCATATTCATCCGCCACAGCATGGGTCCAACTTTCTACTCTACTCCAGCTCCTCTCATCACCTCCCAAGCCCAGCCTCCCTTCTCTTCCCAGTTCTGTTTGCAGCCCAAGGCATTCACCTAATTTTGTATGTGACAAAAACAGTATGAAGATATTAATACACCAATGAGCCTTTATGGGCAACTGATTAAGTACATGCAAAGATGTTAAAATTTTATCAAAAAGAGATAATTCAGGCGCAGTGTTACATTAAAATAGATGATGCTATGGAACTGAGTGAATATGCAAACATCATCCTTGCTTTAAGTTAGTGCTTGATCTTTAACAGTAATTACACACTATTATAAATGCTGCTAGAGACACTAGGTGGCTGGACCGCTGTCTGGGCTGAGCTCCTGCTTATTATAATGTGTCCTAACACTACAGTATCACCAGAAGCAAGATTGTGTGGCATTTCCAAATGCATGGTAAAAAAAGATGTTAGACTGATTTGTGTAATTGTTTCCGTACCTGTCCTGCCTTGTTTCAGCCTCTAGGTGTTTATATATGCATCCAGTACTGACCTACACAAATATTAAGACCATGATCTTAGTAGCTGTCGCTTTTGAGTATCTGCTGCATTTCACTTTTAGGGTTCCTATGCACTAGATGAGGACAAACTCTTTTCTATATCAGATTAATGGTGTTCTAATACAGTTGCATTTTTGGCTACTTTCTTGGCAGCAACTGCTTAACTAAAACAACTAAAGACAAAAAAGATATTTCTTATTCCAGGCAGATAAGAAATGCTGAAGGAGACCAGATGTGCACATGATTAAGGCCTGATCCTGAAAGCCTGATGCTGGAATGAATTGCTGTTGGAGGTTGTCAGGCATGCCTTGCAGACACCATGCATGTCATAAGCCTTCAGAAGAGTTCACATTTCTGCTAAGTGAAACAGCAGAATAATGAGGGGCTGATCTAATTCCCCACTGTATCTTCCTTCACAGAAATCAGAGCCCGCTCGTCAAAGGATGTGTGTGTGCTCTACAGTGCAAAAGCAGATCTAAGGCAAAACTGAACAGTCCCAAATTACTGGTCACTTTTAACTACTCTTAATTCTTAACATTTTCTAGATAGAAACCAAGTCTCTCTGAAACCATGTATCTGCGACATTACAGAAAAACGGAAAAAGGTCTTTGCCTCAGTAAATGCTGACCTACACTGCTCTCTGCAATCATAGGCCAATCAACGTGGTTGTGCTTTGTCAGACCTGGTCACTCCAAGGCCAACATTTTCAAAGTTTAACTGATGTTTTTCCTTCAAGATTTTCTCCTTCGCATTTTTCTCTCTATTAACAAGTTTAGCAAATTTTCTATCCACTACTGCAAACTCAAGAGCCATTATTGGCTATTTTTTCTTCCCCTATGCTTTCCTCCAAATATTGCAGCCTCCAAACATAGAAAATAACTCTCATTCTTGACATTTCCTGTCCTACTTAAGAAACCTATATCTCTGACTAAGGTGTATACTCACTTGAGCAATATCACTTTGTGTTTCCCCATTTCCCACTATCTGACTTTCTTTCTATTAACTTCTTCACAGTCTGCACCTAGTTTGCAACTCCAATTTCTTGTCCGTCCTTACACTTGGAGTGCTCCTAATCTACACTAGCCTGCATCTTGGGCTTTTCTCCTCCTTAGAAAGACATTTGGGAAAGCAGGAAAAAACAAGAAAGTGAAATGAGCAATTAAGCATGTGAATTCAAGAGTGTGCTTCAAGGCAGGGGAAGAGTTTCGATTAAAAGACTGAGCATTCTGGAAAATAAGAGAAAACTGCAGGTATCATCAGCAAGCAGACCCTAAAATCAGATTTTCAAAGGCAGGTTCAAAGGAACATAAATGCATGTGAACACGGTTATGTCCCAGTGATACACGCTCTGAAATTCCAGGCCTTATCAATATATATAATCATCCACTTACCTTATGGAAAGCACACTCTTATTTGCCATATTCACAAGGTCTTTCTATGTATAAAGCACACACTCACACACCACTGCCAGTTATCTCATTTTGTAAATCCAGTCCTAAACATACTGTTTTTTAAATAAATAATTTAAAACTCACAAATGCATTTCATAGTGGGTAATAACGTTAGTTCCATTTCACAGATGGGACAGGAGCTACGCAGCAATCGGCCCCACAACAGCCCCTAGCCCAGTAAAGGGAAAACAGGGGGAGCTGCGGCCCCGGCTTTCTAAGGCAGAGTTCAGCCTGACAGCTGCTGGGAAGAAACCCAGAAAGCAAGCTATGCGAAACGGCTCAAAGCAACACCACCACATATTTTCCCCAGGCATTAGCAGCCAGATAATGACTGGCTCGAATGCTACAGCAGAATAGCTTTATCTGATGAGTGACCATGCCAAAGATTGTAGTTTAATTGTAGCATATTATTCTCTTTCCCACACCCCCACAACATCCCGTATTGCTTTCTGGCTTCAGTGAGGTAATTAGACCACTATTACTGCATGCTTTAGAGCATATAGAAATGAAAGCTGTCTTTGTGAACTGTTTTCCAGCTCTGACACAATTATTCCTGATAGCTTTGCTTTTCCTGGAACTAGATGTTATTTCATATTAAACACAGTCTGTTTATAATTGCACTTTGCTGTTTACAATTCTACTGTGCCAAGTCCCTTTTTAGTCTTTGCAGTGCAACAATGTTCTACATAAAGTGATTCAAGTGACCCTTTTGTAAATTCAGGTAATAATAACAGAGGAATTCTCACCAACCTGGAAAGCAGGTGCGCACACACACAGATTGCCTCTGTAAACTGGCTTAAGAGACCTCTGAAATCCCCAGAAATACACTCTTTCTTTTTTACAAATGGATATCTGAATCAGGCCCACAAAACACAGTGGGTAGAGAGGACACTTCCAGTGGCTTCCTCTGACTTCCGAAGAACATTGAGCTTACAAAAACATTGAAGATCGCAGAATGTGCAACAGCAAAACATAATGCTCTGATTGTCCCTGGTGAAATACTCCTGAAGAAGTAGGACTCTTTTTAAGAAAGCAAGACTACTGCTTCGGGTGGGATTCATCTTACATAAGTTTGCCTCTCTAAAAATAGGCTTCTATTCACCCAGTCCCCATCTATGGGATCTTGGAGGAGAGATCTCACCTCTGCACTCACCAGCAGAGGACTAGATGACTTCCACTTAGTTAAACACTTACTGTTAAATTAATGGAATTTTAGGCATGTACTTAGAAAACAGGTATACTTAAACTGAGAAATTTAAAAAATGCCTTGTATCCAAGGGTCTGGATATTATAGCCTTTTAATGTGTCTTGAGTGGGACTCCTCCAAAAGTAAGCACATAAAAATCATTTCATTTTTTGAAAATCCTAAGCAAAGGAATAAACTAAGATTACCAAGTGCGTATGGTAGCATACAATTTATAGATATTATATATATATATATATATTTATATATTTATATATAAAATAGATAGATAGATAGATAGATATTCCAGACCCAAGTATTCTAGGGAAGCTAAGTGATGGTCCTTGGAGGTAGAGTACAAATTACATCAGAAGGGCTTGTTAAATTTAAGATTAAATAATCCTGAAGCAAAAGGAATTAGTGAAGATTGAGCTATGTAATATTCTGCAATGAGAGAATAAGCAGTCACTCATATAGCCTAGTGACAGGCAAATAAAAAAAAAGTGTTCACCTTTGTAAAGGTGAAGCTCTATTTCACTCTCAAACTCCTTCTTATTCACTCGAATTCATTCAGCAATGTGATTTTTCAGCTTAGCATTTGTATTTCATTAGGAACTTCAGTTCTTCTTACACATGCAGTGCATCTCTGCAAAGCATTACTAGAGAGTCTCTGCCCTAAAAAGATTCGTGTTCTATTTAGATAAGATGGGCAGCACGTGAGAAAATGTCTGTACCAAAAAGTCCAAGACAGAGAAGGATTAGGTGGTTCTTCAAGAGATCTTTGGCAGAGATGAGAACTGATCCCAGATATCCGGTGTCCCCAGCTAATACCTTATTTATATGATTGTGTTTCCCTCCTTGGAAACAGCTGTGCAGTCCTTGAGGCGAGGCACTGCCTTACTTGACTTCAATCATGCCTTACTTCAATCATCCCAAAATAATCTAAATTTGCTCTCTATGTACTGAGCAGTCAGTGAAGCCTAACTTTTATCTGTGTAGAGAGGAGTACCTTCAAAGCTAGTCACATCTAGTCTCCACTTATAGACCAGATATCTAACTTCAGATAACTAACTTTTAGATAGCTGGAATTAGGAGAGGCGATATCAGTACATCATGGGCCCTCCAGGAAAGGTGCTGTACAACAAACACAATTCAAATTATTGTCTTCAGACATACTCACATGCATTGCCTTTCTTGGTTGACATATATCAGAATGGAAGATCTGGCTAAGTGTTTCCTTAGTGGGAGCAGCACTGATAAAGCAGTTCATTTCATAGGTTCATGTTAACACTTCACTGCAATTTCTGCAAATGACATCAATAGTTTTACAAACTCTTTCTCTTCAAGGATAGTGTAATAATCATTCTTTCCTTTTGATTAGGAATAGCAAGTAGGGAAAGAGCTGGGGCAAAGGAAAAAGATACTTTCCTTGCGGTATTCATGATTTCGCCTCCATGCCAAGGCACACATACTGCCTCAAATGCCAACTGCAGTAATGTGGGGTAGCAAAACAAAATTTCCTGCTCCCCACACCAACTTCCTGGCACTTGATGCATTTTATCTGCTTGCTTTCCTGCTGTGAAGAGGGAAAGATAAAAATCTGGACTTGATCCCAATGGGCTGAGGCAGTAAAAGCTGTTCTTTGGTGCAGTGAGAATGATCTGCAAATGGGGATCCCTTCACACACACCCAAACCCCTCATTCCTTCATAATGACACACAGCAAATATGATTATGAGAGCTAATGATCTGTAACTAATGTAATTCTGAAAGACTTCACAGTAATGAAAAACAGGTCTTCTCCTTCTAGATGTAATTGAGATGTTTGTGCTATATGCTACAGGGGAAAAGAAACTCTCCGTAAATCTACGTATGCATTTTGCATTTACATATCAGGCAAATGCAGTTGCCTGTCACATTTTTGGGCACTTTTTCCTGACTGCCGGATATTTGATGAAGGGCTCTATTCTGAAGAGCTCTGGTAGGAAAACATCTGTGAAGGGAAATGGACTTAATAAAGGAAATACTTTCTCATGTTATTCCACGGGAAATCTCTAGTCTAGATGTCATCTGCCTAGCACGTTGCAATCTGAACTTGGTATAAACAGAACATTTCCCCAACTAGGATAAATCATGATCCCAAATAAACATATAGTTCTCCTGCTCCCAAGAAAGAAACATAAAACAGAATTTGGCCTTTAGCTTGTAAACTTTGTCAATTAACAATCAACTGACTGAAAAAAATCCTGTTTTTCTTCCATTAGTCTGCTCTTTTTTCTGCCTAGTGGCATCAATTTTCTGCAATTTAAGTATTACTAATGTTTTGAGACTTCCCCTGCCTTTATACTTTCCCATGTTACTATCATTAGCATTGTTTTAGCAGGAAGAGTTATGTGTAGTACTGTGGAGTGAAAGATAAATATATCATCCCTGTTGCAAAAAGTTTTACTACTACTTTGAGTTAAAAACTGCCAAAGTATTATGACAGGTGAGTAACTCCTGGTAGGTGAGACAAGCAGAACATCACGTCACTTCACACAATCAATAGCACGCCTGGCTTTTCTTCCTCATTTTTTGGTTTTGTGCTGACTCAGGCATTACTTTCTCCTCACAGAAAATGGTCTTGAAAACGGTTTTGAAGGAGAAAAATAAGACTGAAATTATTCTTCTGTAATAACATACCAGTCAAGGTCACTCACATGAACTCCTTATAAAATTACCAGTAGAGGTATCAACATCTATTGATCACTTTGGTTGTGACCTGTTAATATTAGGATTTCCAAGCTGTGAAAAAAGATATACCAGAAATAAAACGGGCAAATGACCAGAAATTTATGAAAACACTCTCTCAGTAAGAGATTTAAATAATAGAGATGAAACAGTAGGAAGGCTTACCTAAAAGATGATAAATAATGTTAAACAAACATACAAGAAAAAAACATATATGCAAGAATGAGAGGTCATCTTAAGAACTTCTACTGTTACAATAATAATAAAAAAATAGTTTCAACCACTAGTTACCTATTACAGTTCACCATTACATCACTTTTAGCTCTGTATGAGCCAAGGTCTAATTTCCCTTCACAGATGCTTTATATGCTTTATCTTTATTCTTCGAACAATTTACCATCCTCAAGTTCTGTCTATTACCTTCATGAATGTGCATCATTTTAAAGGATAACCTAACACCAATAAAGAACAAACCTCTTTTTATCCTTTTACCTGCTTAGGAAGATAGTTTTATTGACAAGCAATCAGATTCTATAGGAGAATGGCATGATTTTCAAAGAAAGCATTCACAAATGAAGAGGAAACTATTAGTTATTGAAGCTGAAATACTTATAGTTAATTTGATGGCAGCACTAGTAAATTCATTTTTCCTTTTGTTGAAAGATTTTCTTGACTACAACATACAGCTGGCTGGCTGGCTGCCTAAGGAGCAGAGGTTATCCTGCTCTGTATTTTCTTAAATACAGTATCAAATTAATATGCTACTTTCAGAAAAACAATCATATCATCCTTTTAGAGGATTCTTTTTGGACTTTCAGCTAACAAGTAACC
Source organism: Rhea pennata (assembly GCF_028389875.1). Lineage (NCBI taxonomy): Eukaryota > Metazoa > Chordata > Aves > Rheiformes > Rheidae > Rhea > Rhea pennata. Next base: position 119,620,981 of record NC_084664.1, on the reverse strand, counting down.
TACAACCATAGATAACAACAAGCGCAGTTGCTAAATTACTTGCTTTGCTAGGTATTATTTCAACTATTTATTTGGACAAAAGGAGAAACATAAGACCAAGTTTGGCTAGAAGAAAGCAATAACAGAAAGAATAATCTCTCTCTTTACTCCAGTTTCACAGGTCTAAAAATAGCAGAGGGGAGCTAATAGATATTATATGGGCAAGAATGAGAACCTAGATTGGTGAGGGAGAATTTATTCTTGCAATTGTTACATACAGGCATGCGCTGACCCAAATAGATCACGGCTCCTATCATTCCCTTGCGCATGCAAATAGGTAAAATGCTGATGCACACCAAAACAGTCTAGAGAAAAAAAAATTAGCAAAATCTGCATGGAAACTGCCCCAAAAAAGCACAGCAGATGGTACATTAATAGGCTAATAGGCAAAGATAGCATTGCTGGCAAACTCTGGTGAAGTGAAGGCAAGGAAAAAGCAAAATGATGATGAAAAAATCAAAAGTCAGCCTAAATGGACAGAGAAAAGAAGCCATTTACCAAATGGTATCTACTGCTACCTAGAAGGAGTCATCTGATCCTCTTCAGGATGCCTACTTTACTCTATTATGTGGCTGCTGCTGCCCAGTGATCAGACCTCAGGGATACCGATATTCTCCTGATGCAGCTTTCTGATTTGGCTCAATTACCCACATTATCATTCTGTGGTCCTGCAGATGAGACGGAAGGATTGGAGAGACTGCGCATAGTGCATCTGAGTTCAAATCACAGGCTGAGCTAAAGTGCACAGCAGTAACCTCGGCAATGACTAGTCTCGTCTCATCTCTTTTCTCTTCTCTTCTCCCTTCCACAGTTTTTTTGTTATCTATGAACACAGTCTTAGATGACAATGCAGGCTCAGCAAAATGTCACACATGTGACATGAGGAGTGGGATTCAACTCCAGAGTATGACATCTAAACACATATGACGTCTAAGTGTATCTATGTGAAGGACATGTCTGAACTTCCTGTATTCCCAGTGGCAACTTGGTAATGGAGTCCAGCAAGGGAAGCAGCTGACCAGCCAACAGGGATGCCTTCAATTGCCTTAACATAGGCAAATAGGACCACTTGAGTTGCCTGAGGACATCTGAGATATCTGGATGCCCATGGAGACATGTCAGTAGAGATGGACAATTTGATACAGTAACTACAAGAGATTTCTGTCCATCTGCAGTGACAGCTGGAGGCCAGGTGACATAGCTTATGACATTTAAAATGGCATCCAGTGCCATTTTAATCAGTTTTCAGACATATGAATCCTGCCTGTAGGTATCTACCTTCAGGTGACCTCAGCTGCTCTCTAGCTTTTGCCAATAGCTTTGATTAGCTCCTTGATTCAATTGCTCACACACAGAGATCAAGTGCCTCTGAAAACTCATCAGGACAACCAAAGCATCTGGATGGAGCAGGCAGCCATGGCAAGGACCTAGAGGAATCTTTCCTGCTTCTCAACTAGCAATGAGAAACCATGAAAAGTGTCCCACAGCATCTCAAATGGCATTAGCTCCTTCTCAGTGGGCAACCAAAAGGAGTCCTGATCTCTACTGACCATAGTGGGAGATTAGACAACTACGGCATTCAAAGCTGCTAGCTGAGACCTACCTAAATCCAGGTGTCTTACTTTGTAGTTGAATCTCATGCCATTAACATCACACTTAAGCATTACACAGATGCAAACATCTACCACTACAATCATTTCCTACACAAGGGCTGAATGCTAGAACTAAGCCCTTCTTAGAAAAACTTAAGGATTTATACAGGGATGGAGCATGTTAATCTACTATCAGAAGAACTCTCTTCTCAAAGCAGAACAATTCAAGAGAATCAAACACTTTCCAGTCGGCATGACAGAAAATGAATGACCAGATTTTTAGAAATATTCACTACCACAGACCCTACAATGTTTAATAAACTGACATTGCCTAGGACTCTAGGCAAAGCAATTTTTTAAAAAAACTGTTCACTTCCCCATCGTTTTTACCCATTAAAATTTTATGTTACTGTAAGGAGTTAGGCATGCAGGGAGCTTCTGGCCCAATTCTTTTCTCAGCTGCTTTCATATAATAACTGAAAGCAGAACGTGGTCTCCTCTGTGGAATTGTGTGCAACTCTAGGTTTCTTTTTATGTAACGCAATATTAATACACGTATTTACATGCTAAATATTAAATCTGCATTATAGACACTGTTTGCCCAACCAATCTACACTGTGAAAAATAAAGTCTTTTGCAGAGATCACAGAAAAAAACACAAAAACATTCATCCAGGAATTTCAGGAATTGTAAGTTAAGTCATGGTCTTCTTTTTTAGGCTATTCTCCCTTTGTCTTAATATTGGTATGCTGCTATGAAAAAAGAGCAAAGTACTCTATGGTTAGTGCTGAGCATTAGATACTACTTTGTGAATGTAAGTTGAAACTTAAATGTTAGTCTTTAGTGGAAATCTGCTGAGATTTAGTCTCTTTCTGGAGTAAATCTATTACACTTCAGTAAATAGATGAGATATAAATAAAGGAGGAGCTCTGCAGAGTTTAAAATGTGAATTGTCACTGTATTAAAAAGCTCACGGCAATGCTACTTAGAAGTATTTGTTTTAAAGTCTCAGCAGGCTTGTCCTGATGCCTATTGTGCAAAACCATCTGCTGAACAGGCAGAATCGATCTCCGAGTGTGTCCTGCTTGGTTTGTAAATTTACCTACTGTGACTAAGTACATAACTCATTATTAAAAACAGTCAGACCTGATCTTTCCTGAGGGTAAACTAATGTTTCTCATCATCCTTTAAAAAAGGAAGAGATAAGGAATAGGTAAGGCATTTAAATAAGATTCCTTATTTGAAAGGTTTACTCCCATGGCCTGAATCAACATGCAAATGTGGGCTTCCAATCATCTTCACAAGATAATTATAATTCATAATTGGCACTTCTAAAGCGTTTTCATAGAGCTGGGTAAATATTGACTAATTAGCCAGACAAGAATCCTGTGGGGAAGGTGAACAAGAACACCAACCTCCTTCCATATTTGAGCAGAGAGATAAAAACAAAACAAAACGAAAGAAACCCCAAAAGTGCCCTGCATGCACAACAGGCTGAGAAGTTTGGGGGCTTCCAGTCTCATGCTGTAGCCCAGCTTGTATTGTCCCTACACCCTAACTGGACTGGAGGAAGTGAGTTCTCTTTCAGCAGATCCCTGGAAACAGTGGCCAAATCTCAATTAATTATCCAAGCTTCCCTTAAACAGAATGCTTAGCTATCAAACATCAGAATAAAACCTGAGAATAAAACCTGAGAATTTGATGCAAGTACTTAAAGTATTTACATGAGGACGGCTGCCTGTTCTGCTTTCCAGACTCAGGAACTTTTGGCCAATTATGCAATACATAATTATGACTTATTTCCAGAAACAAAATATCACTTGTGTACCTGTCAGGAAATATTAGAAATACAGTTCTACATGCGTGGCATGAAACTCCTTAACTTCAAATTCTGTGAAAAATCTTACTATCCACCAAGTACTCACAATGAAGGATGAAAGAAGCACTGAAGTCCAGTTAGAGCCCCCAAGTATCCACGCTTCATTGTGTAATAAAACATTAAGGCAACCTAAATGTCATTAGGCCATGAGAAGGGTCTAAAAAGAGTCAGAGCGAAGATCTTTAGAGGCCACAATATCTAGAAAGTCAAATATGCCATAGAATATTGCCTCCATTAAATCCAGCTCTTCAATTTAATTGCCCTTAGGAAAGAACAATTAGTCATTAGTGTCTCAGGTTTTCTAGCTTAAAACAGTAAACACTAATGATGGCTTTCTTCCAGGGCTTTGTCATTAATCACCCCATTCAGGGGTGACAAACAGGTCTTTTCCAAATAATTGTATTATCACAAGCTTACAATGTATACAATAAACACAATATGAATCATTTTTATTTGGTGTAATCCTGCTTTGTCTATTGAAGCCATTGGTTATATGTTGTGTCTAATTTCAGCTACAATCTCTTTAGGGCAAAGATTGTGTCCCTGTGGTTTTGTAAAGCCCTACTCACAGCTGTAATGGCATATAAATTAAATAAATAAGGCAAAATCGCAGACTGTGGGAATTTATTCTCCATTTATCAGGTATTCACAAGTGAGGATGAAAATACATCTTAAAGGATTTCATTAAGATAATATCTCCCAGAGATCTGGCTCACCTTTTTTTTTCTTTTTTCTTTTTTTTTTTTCTTTTTTCTTTTTTTTTTTTTTGAGATATTGGGAGATACTGGGAGATACCTTTTAATTTAACTGTAGCAACTAACCAGATAAAAATAATAACTGGAAAAATCAAATTAGCGTGGTGACTAGTTGAATGCTAAATCCAGTGTTATTCCATGCAGAGGCTCTTTCTTCAGTCTGCTTCTGTGTGTAACTGCTTCCAAGACAAGTGGTTTTCCATCCCCAGGAATGAACATTAACATGATGGTATTTTAACCACTGCACTAGTTATCTATCCCGAGCAACGTTAGACAAAACAAGAAGTAGAAAAATATAAGACTAGATGCTCTAGTGAGTAAAATTTATTCAGAAAAGCCAAAGGAAGACAGATTAAGCCGAGATTATTCAGGCTGCAATATGATAAAAGGTAGGGCAAGAAGGGATTTGTACTCAAAAGGTTTATGTTGGCAGAAAGAAGGGAGAAACAGGCAAATTTTCTACAAAATTGGGCTCACTTCTACAGCAGTTTCACAATCACTTTAAGCTTGAATAAAGTGATAATGCCCCCAGAAGAAGTGCTCCTGTCCCCCATGGTGGCATTCCCAGTCACTTGGTCCTTTTCCCAGGCAAGTCTCAGCTGAGGCCACTTTCAGTGCTTGTGAACTGAATCAGTCGACCAGCTGTGTGTCAGGGATAACCCAAAAGGGCTGTTAGCTTTAACACAGAAAAATCCTGATCCAGGCTGTTTTGGGGCTGCCTAATAGTTTTGGCCAGCTCAGGGGAGAGGCAGACTCTCTGACAAACCTCTGTATGTCACACATCCTTGCATACGCTATTGTCTTTAAGTCTTTCTTTTTAAAGCAATTTGTGTCTTTAAATAGAAATATTCTCATGAAAACAAGTGGTCATCTGGTGCTGAGACTTTGATAAGCAGCTCAAAGGACCTCAAGAGACTGCCACGCTCTCACACCTGGAGCTGGGAAGCTATTGAAAAGATAGAAATACTTTGGTCTTCAAGAATAACAGATGATGCCTGGGGTAAGATTCTCATTTCGGGTGCACTGTCGTTCATGCAGAACAACTGAAATGTAGCGATACTGGTAAAATGTGCTGGCTGTGTTCATGGAAAATGCTAATTGCCGTGGCTAGCTAGTTCTGCTGTTAGAGGCAACTCCCCGCAGATGACAAGTGAGGAATATGGTCCCTGTGGCCAGACCGTGAAGGCTGAATGGACCCAAAGGAGGACACTTCAAGCCACTGAGACCAGCAAGGCACTTTAAGCTCATTTTTTCTTTTACTATTGTCTGTCTTCTTGGTTAACAAAACTAAAACCTGCAAAGGGAAGAGCGTATAATGGCAAGTCCTCACAATAGGTTGCAAATGCATCAGTTTGCATGGAGTTAATAATATGTCCTAAAATGGCAATTCACCCTTTGAAGACATTAGCATGTAATAGCAGCTGCTCATCCTCTGAGTGCAGGCAAGTGCTGAGAAGAGGTGCTGAGAGGCTTTAGCCTGGAATTACAAGCCACTGTTTTAAACATTATGTGAGGAAATTATTCTAATTGCACATACCCAGTCTGGACTGAAATGCTTCTCCTCCCTACACTGGTAGGAGCAGTGAAATTTTTTCTCTAGTCAGGGTGCTGTTTGAGAAGAACACATACATACTTGAATGTCTGGAAAGCTTTGGCATAAAATTAGACCAAAAAAAAATTGCTTTACAAAATGTTATCTAGTAGCACTAGTTTTTGACCCTAAAGCCTTACAAACCAAGATCATCAGATTCCTGGCAAATACTAGCACTGAAGGGAACAAGAACTGTTATTTCTGAGATAAATGTTTTAGTTCAAATGTCACAGGCCGTAATAAAGGCATTCACAGTTGGCCCTGGCATTTAAAGGAGAGGAAAAAAAAAAAAAAAGAGAGAGAGAGAGACTTGCAGCATTAGGAAGGTTGGTGGTGATCATAGTGCTAATGACCATGAGAAACACACAACTTTTTTTTTTTTTTTTTTTTTTTTTTTTTGAGTGTCATTATCTTATGGCCTTGAGTGCTAATCAAAATAAGCACTATAATGCCTACTTTAATGGGGTTTGTCTCAGTAATGCTACTAAACAGAATAAACTACATTAAACCCAGACAAGCTACAAAGAGATAAATGGCAAAACAATACACTGAAAGCCTAAAGATTCTTTTAATTTACTGTTAACTGAGTTATCATCCATGGTATTCAGAGCTAACTGCAGTGCTGTAATCTATCTGTTGAATTTTAGAATTAAAATTGGAATGTTGCTGTCCTGTTTACAAATAAATAAATAAATAAACTGATTTAAAAGATTAAATAAGGCCCAAATTAACCCCCCAAACCGCTGGTTTGGCAAGCACTGTAAGATAGAGGAGGCTGCATAGCTATTTCTTCTCTGAAAATAAAGTCACTCCCTTAGAATTTTTTCTTAATGTAAATAGAGGGAATCTGTCATCACCGAGGGAGTCCTGCACATAGACTGAGCCTCAATGGGACACTCACAGACCCCTGCACCTCCACTGACACTAACAGATCTCAGTAGGCTTTGGATGATCCTCTGAATATTTATGGGAATGGGCACCAAATGCCAGCAAGCTTAATTCATCACCATCATTCCCTCCCGTTTTGTTCACTTGGCGTGACTCATCTTTGGCTCATCTAGATATACTGGCCCAATGCACAGCCATGCTGATTTTCTTGAGCTTGATATCCTGGAAGATCACTTACATTTGCATTCATCAGAAACAATTACATATTTTTTCCATTGCATCTATGTTGCTGTACTTCTTGCTTTGAGATGAGAGGATCCGCAACAAACGAGAAGGAATGCGGATTATAGGCTTTTTGGCTGACAAATTTTTGCAGAAATAGGTGAAAATTTACAAATAAAACGACAGTCAAGGTATAGAGATAGTGATATTTTTATGTTCATTTAAAAACAAGACTGAAATGTTTCCAAACAAGACTTTGATCTTGGGAAGATGGATTAGCTCTTTGTGTATACATGAAACACAGGACCATACACCCTATTCTTAGTTAAATTTTCAGTAAAGATCTTTAAAAACTGAAGCTGTAATACACATAAGAACATATAATGCATTCTGAAATAAATAGGATTGCCCCAGGATTACAGAGCAAAAATTCCTATGGTTTGTAAAACTGTTGCTCTCCTGTACTCAAGGGACTGCTAAAGGTCAGTGTGGTTGAGTGTATATGATTTATAAAGTACTCTGGAATGAGAGGTGCTGTGCAAATGTAAAATACTATTAGAGCATACTCTACTTAATTGAGATACCCTGCAATGAAATTGGCTGCTCCACAAGAGCAGATCTAGGAAATTAATTTAGTCTAATGATAGCAGATTGTCCATGACTACTGACAGACAGCAGAAATATAAATTGTGCACATAGCTAGATTTACCCAATGCTAAAAGTTACTGTTTTTCACTTGGGATATGTTATACGCAGCTTTGAATTTGAAGCCTGTGTTACACGGAAATGGCTGAGTAGACAAAAATCACAGGCAACACTATACCACAGTGAAAACTTGGCTTTTGAAAGCCAACTGCAGGCATGTAGGTTCCTGCATATGCCACCCACCTTCCACACAAATGCTGCCTTATAGAAGTAAGCTCCCAGACATGTGCCGAAGACGCTTGGGACACTATGGTCCTTGTGCTCTGGAAAGCTACTTCAGATGGTGCTTTCAAATTCAAAATACATGCTGTATTCATTGCTGGTTTTGATGGAGGCCTCCAAGTTCTCCTCACAGATTTGGCCCTAGAGATTTGTTCACTTCGTTACATCCAAAGAACCTTCCTAAAAGACATGTCTTATCTAACTGACTGAGTGAGAATGTGCTGGACTGGGTTAGCAGTCTCTTTCTCTCTCACACATACAGTTTATGGCTTGGACAGGAAGCATAAATTATGCTTTTACCCACTTTTTGGGACAGATTCCAACTTCCCTCTTTCTTCTGACCACAACTGTCTATACTTTAACACTGCAATAATCACTTTGAAGTTGATTTTAAACTATTTTAACAGCTAGAGCAATGACATTATTATTTCACTTTACCATAAATGGAAATATTCCCATTCACCCACCCACTCAAATACATATATTTGCAGATCTTATGCTGAATTCTTTTCAAAACATAGTCCAAAATATCTCAAAAGTACAATATGTTCCCCTTCATATTATTATTTCCATGCTCACAGATTCTTTCATCTAATTCCCTTTCTCCCTGAAGTTTACAGTGTCATTCCAAAGGTTTTTCAACTGTACATCTCTTCCCTCCTCTTACATTCTCTATTTCCCATCCACCATCATAAACCATTCTCCACATAGTGCTGTCTTCTTTTAGAAGTGCAGAGGTAAGTATTTCAGTGCTACAAACTAATCTGATGCTACCTCTCTCTCCCTTGCTAAAACAAGCAATTTTAGATCCCCTTTTTTAAGGTAATACAGGGCTTCAGCATTATGAGTTCCCTATTCCTAAAGGAAAAAATGGAGTTCTTTCTTGCTTAAAGGAATCCATGCTTTTCCACAAAAATTGATATATTGATCTGGGAAGCAAAGGAGGTTTGAATGATCTATAATCCAGACAATAGTTACCTGAGGTTCATGTAACACTTCATTTGTTAGCAACAGAAATTTTATTCAGGGATAATGCAAAAGCTATTCTCAATCACACAAAACAATTCTCATCCATACAAAAACAGCTATTAATTTCCAATGTACTGAAAAAAAATGCTACTGTATTTTTCTCTCCACTGATAAAGTATTTGGTGTCTTCTACTTTCTTTGGGTATTTTTTACTCTTAAAAGAAATGCTCATTTGTCTACAGCTAAATTGCTGTAATAATAGCAGATGATGACACTCAGGCTATGTTATTCATGATTAATCTGTGCTCCAACTGAAAGCATTTATCATGGGGGACTGCTCTTCCATTTTCTCTTTTCCCTGTGTTTCCACTTCTCCATCGTTAACAAGAAGAATGAAAAAAATCAATACAGCTTTTTAACCTAGGGATTGACATTTTTAAGCTTTGAGGCTAATGTATAAATATAAGCTTCCAGCTGTTAGAACAAAGTAGCTGCAAAGGTAGGGCAGACCCATTTCAGGTAATATTAACAAAAATCAGGTTAAAAAACATCCTTCAGCTATTCCAATCACAAAAGCTTCTGTCTTGGAGATTTATACAGACCTATGCCTACAGGAATAAGATCTCTCTAATTCATTTCTCATGAACCACAGAGTCCGGTCAAATCCTCTGTATCATTTCTTCCCCTTCTGGCATTAACAATCTACAGAGCAGAGCATACAGCCAATGAAATAATCTCCAGACGTTTTGTCTACTTAGAATTTGAAAAAATGGGCAAAAGCCATTTAGAGTCTACATTTCTTGGCATTTACGTTCTGATAAAGATGAGTGGTATCTGAAGGATTCTGTATGCTATACTATAGCATTGCTCTTCAGGCCCTTATTCAGCCCTAAAAATTAAACCTCTTCTCTGTTTTCTATCAACTAGCAATTCTCCACCTTCAGGAGAAAGACAAAAGGCCATAGGATTTTTTTGTTTTTAATACATTATAGTCTTAACATTCACCCAATAGTAACCGATGGCACCAAAGGCACTTCAGGAAGATATGGAAAGTCCTTTCTTCTGAAGCTAATACAGCAGCGACTTCCAATTGCCTTGTGTTGGGCACATTTGTATTTGCAATTCATTCTACACCAGACAATTCATTAACCACTCTATTTTGATTATGGGAATGTGTGAACACAGTTTTGTATCTCATTCATACAGGGTCACTCTTGGATCAGCTAGTTTGACTGTGACAGGTTTTTCCCTCTCTAAAGGCAAAATCATGTTTACATTTGGTTAGTTAAAATATTTACATTGCACATTCAACTGATGCATTTTTCCAGTGTCAGGACTCTCTGTGGCATTTCCTCTTGCACCTACTGTACAGCAGAAATAGATGATTAAGATGGATATTCTGGGTATTTCTAAACAAGCTGATGAGGGAAATGAGCAGCATAGCTGTACTGCACTAACAGTGATGGACCTTTGTAGTATCCATGCAGTCTGCATGATCTGTTTAGCATTGCATTACGGTATGAAAACCTGATTTTAAGAGCCCAAATCACAACTATTGCATCTGCCTTGAAAAGCTACACATTTTCCAGTCATCATATTTCTAATCTTCTTTCGCTGATGCTCATTTATTTGGTCACTCCGTGCATGAGGCAAATTAAAACATGCCACATGCATGTCCTGGGAGAGGAGGCAAGACCGATGCTGTTTTCTTAGCATCAACTTGCCAGCAGGAAGAAATTCTCAAGCAAACTGTGCCTGAAAGCGGGCACAGAAGGTGGGGGCTGCTACCGAGCAAGGCAGAAACTCCCTGCCGCTCTCATGCTTGGCAGCGCTGAAAAAGCCAAATTCTCTCCAGAAGGAGAGGACGAAGGGCCGCTCTACCGAGCGCAGACGGCACTTTGGGAGAAAGGGGAAAATCTAGAAAAGCAGCAAATACAGGGTGAGGAAGAAAAGATGACAGCAAAGCAGTGGTGTTCCTGGGAATAAGAAAACACACTGGACTCTCTTGTTTTAAGCTAACACTTAAAAGCTGAATATATTCCAGTGATCGATGCTGCAGAGACCTGCCGCGCAAAGAGGCACGCACAGCACGCAGCGTGGCCCTCTCCCCCGAGAGACCGGGGCCAACAGGAAAAGAGTCAGCATGTAAAACTTCACACGACAGTAAATTTCAGGGTCGTTTAAGTGTGATTACCATCCACACAACAAACAGTTGATTTTGGTCACAAACGCGTTACTACAGAAGAATAAAGAATAAATATGCAAATCTTTCCGAAAACCAGATTCAGCGTGAAATAGTTTCTCACCCGGGGACGCAGCAACCATGCAAAATCAGAAAGAAGAGCTTAAAAATCCAGGCTCTTGAGAGGTGTATTTCTTACCTCACAGCAACGTCCACTCAGGTCTTCATACAAGTTTTCCCAAAAGGGAAGCGAAAAGTTTTGGTGCTGAAAAATGAAGTACTGGCTAAGAAGTTACCGCAACGCTTGTGCCTGTGCTTATGTCCACGGCAAGCTCAGCTGCATCCTTCTGTTTACAAATACACATACAAAAGACGAAAGTTGATTATGTAAGGCAAAAGTTGTCTATTTTAAATAGACCCTGCCTGCTTAGCGCCACATACTCCGGGGGAAATGGGTTACAAAAGTCGCTGTATAAACCAACCAGGCAGCACTTAGCAAATGAACTTTAAGCAGCGCAGTTTCACGCGCGGGAGACGTATTTGTTCCACTTCTTTGAACTATCGGACTGAACGAAACGACGCAAGCCTTTGCCAGGCAAAGCGCAGCACTGGAGGTGAAACACCAGGCTCTCCAGCAGTCTAAGCCAGCGTACTCACAGGAACAAATGACCAGTTTTGATTTAACTTAAAACCACATTTATCCACTTAAGTTTTTATTTCATGATACGAGTGGCTCTTGTGAAGCTCCCACTAGAAAGAAATGGGTGTGAATTGCAAATTGTTTAATTATTCTGATTTCACTTTATTTTTTTGGTGTTTGTGCAGACAAGCTCTAATTTGGGACTTCCACGCTTGCTGGTCCCTAACAAACCTCAGAAACTCATTCGGACACACAGAATCTAATCTCAGGCCTCACTGCTCTCTCTCCTGGAGATAATGCCTTAAATACACCTCATTTGATAGATTAAAAAAAAAAAAAACGCAAGCCTGAATTTGCTTATTATTATTTTACAACGTCCTCCTTTACCATAGCAGGTGCTGTCTGGAAGGTCCCCCGGCAGCGCGGAGGGCCGGGAGCCCATCCTGCCCCGCGACGTGCTGCGGATGTCACGTTGCGCTCCCACCGCCGGGACAGGTCCACCTCCCCGGCACAGCAGAGCGACCTGCCCAGCTGACGGCGAGATGCTCGCAGGCTCCTTGCGGGCCCACGGTGCATCTGCCGCGAGCCCGCCGCGTTTTGTGAGGATTAGCAGGGCTTACGCGCACGCACGAAGGGGATGACACAAATCCCTGGGCTGGTGGCCAGGAGAAGCCCAAGTACCACATTTCGAGGAGCAGTTAGCAACCCCGCTACTTCCTATGGAAAAAAAAAAAGTTATTTCCTTTGGACTTCCCTACTTGCAGGCCCCCTTTGACAATCAACTTGCAGTGCCCAGCCCTCGGCTGGTCAGCTCGCAAACCCTACTGGTTTTGGCAGACGGACGTCCAGCGAGATAGGCGACGGCTGCCACTGTCACTAGCGCGACGCCTTCCAGAGCTTCTCATACAACGCAGCACATTCACTCTTCGAAACAGTTGTTCCCTAAAGATTAAAACCAAGCAGCAGCACAAGAGCCACGTGGGCATCTGCTGCGATCGGTACATGCCATCAGGCAAACAGGAGGTACTAGCTATGTTTTTCCAAATTACCCGCGGCAAACCGTGCTGCTACATAACGCGCGCCGGCAGGAAAGAGCAAGACCAGCTATGCACAAATGACACCCTCCTCTTTTCTATTCCTCCCTTACACAAACAAACAAAAAAAATCCCCCTTCTTTCAAAGGATGCCATTTGTGATACGATGCAATCCAAACTGGGGGCATCTGAGCTACTAAGGGATCCTGCCTAGAGTGGTGCGCGCTCACCAAAAGCCTGCCAACCTGGCCACACAAAATGAACAAACTGCAAAGCTATGAGGCATTCGCCCTCAAAACCACGTTTATAATTGCCCCCCAAATGGCAGCACAAACTCTCCAAAACATACTCAACAACTATAAGGGAAAGAAAGCAATGAGAACAGCAAAAAAGCTAAAGGACTGCTCAGACAAAAATCTATCTTTAATTTCGAAGCAGAAAAATTATAATAAAAACCCCACTAAAAAAGTCATCGGAGGAGCAAGAACATGAGAGAAATACCTGCACAACAACATAAAGTCTTTTTAGTACAGTCTACGTAATCTTAGTAACCACAAAGTGCCCGAAAAAAAAATGTTTAATAAATGCAGCAATGATTTTTCTGCTGAGGTGCGTGGATTTTTTTTTTTTTTTAACTATGGTCTAGACTGTTCTGGAGCATGTGGAGTACCTGCAGGGGTGAGGAACTGTCTCTGGCCATAGGAGGTGGTATTTACCTTGCCTAGCGGCAACATGTTAATGTTTTTCTATTAGCAAAATCCGTTTACTATTGCATGTACACAGCAGCTTCTGGCTTAAAAAATACAAAAGCTACAGAAGGAGACTAAACGCTCTTTTCTTCCTCTGATGGGAACACATACAGATTTTCTCATTAATGGTACTGTGAGCTAAACACACATAAAGGGGAACGGACAAACTTCAATAACCCTCAGCTGCAGCAAGATGCCCACTATGAAGCCGCTATTTGTTCTGAAGTCTCCATTCTTCTCCAGAACGCTGCAGACTTCAGAACTTCGGGTCTTCCTGCACCCATTCCCATCAGAAACTGAGCTAGCAGCAGCTAACCCGCTCCTGTAAAGATAAAAAGATTACCTTCGATTAATAAGGATTCGTCATCCAGGGCCGCGCTGCCGATCTACAGAAGACCCCCGGGGCGAGCCGAGCGCGGCGCGTTTCGAAGCCCCGTCTCCGCGGCAGCGGCGGGCGCTCGCCGCCGCCCGGCCGCCGCTACGCTCCCGCTCTGTATGCGCGGCGCGGCCCTGCAGCTCGCGCGGCTGCCAAGCCCGGCGCGGCGGGCGAACAATGCCGGCTCTGTCGGGGCCGAGCCCCAGCAGCGCCACAACGGCACCCTCTCGTGCAGGCCGGCGCTTCTCCTTCTCCTTCTCGGAGCAGCCCAGAAAAACGCCCGCGTACTTCTGATTAGCCGGCGCCTCGTTATGTTGAAAAGGAGGATGTCGAGACGTCGGAGGCGTTCTCGCACCCCGGGGTGAGCGGCGCCGCGCGGCAGCGGGAACGCGCGCTGCCCCGCTTCGCCCGTCGGCGCTTCGGACACGGGGGAGGCTGCGCGAGCGAGCGTCTGGAACAAGGGAGCGCTTACACGGAACACGGTTCACGAGTTAAAGCCTCGCCTGCCTTCGAGAGATCGACAACGGCAGGCTAAAATCTCCGAAAGGTGACGCAGCAGTGTGCGCTACAACTTCCATCTGCCACCGGCCGCCTCTCGGAGCTCGCCTGGAATTCGCTTCCTTTCGCTGCGGTTTTGTCTTGCAGCGGAGGGCCGACGCTGCGCCTTCTGTCACAAGACTCTGAAATCACTCTCCAGACAGCCTCCGAACAAGTTGGCTGTTCACTTCCTCCACATGACATTACCATTTTAATTTGCAAGAAGGCGCAACGCTTAATGATCTTAACGAGCAACTATTTGATGAGACAATGAATCACATTCTTAGCAGATGTTTACAGCTGTCAGTATGAAGAGAGGAGGATGGCAGGATTTTAAATCCCAGTTTTCTCCAAAGCTCCCTTTGGCAAAGGGAGACACAAACCAGAAACCCGTTTTACAACTAGATGTTTGTATTTTTCTTCTTCTAAAAGAAGGACTGTAGTGGGTACTTGGGATATATTTCCTGTAACTTCATGTTTGTTTTCTATCGGAAAATGAAAAATAATCCAGAACAGGCTCCAGAGAAATTGTTGACAACCCCTGTTGAAATCAACAGGAATACTGCAATTTAACTCAAATATTCCCAGGTCAAGCTACACGATACATGGAAGTTGTTTCAAATTTCTTCACATTAATTATAATTCAGATCTTAAAATACTGCAACTGAATGATAAACAACAGTAGGTTTTCTTCTAGTAACAACTAACAAGAGAGACACAGTCCTAGGGTGCTGCACGACCGTGAACTCATTCCAGGTCCCAGATGAACCATCACAGCATCACAATAATTTCCCATGCAATTAGTATTAATTGGTGACTGCTTGGCAATCTCACAGGGGCCCTCTCTCACCCTTTTGTAGGTCCTACCAGGTCAGGCTTGAGTCTTACGAGCAGGGCCAGCCATGGTACCCAAGCTCCAGTTGCTCATTTTTGCTGTTAAATTTTGGGATCTCTATCTTGAGTAACACATAATTGCAGATTGACAACTTCCAAATTCTTGCACACGAATTTAAAACATAAGACAGCAAAATCAGAGGGAGATTTACACATAGAATTCATAAACATTTTCAAAAATAACTCAAACATTTGAAAGCATTTCACTGAGGCCAAACTTTAACATACTTTTTCAGGAAAAATCAGTGGCAGTGCCAAGTGGATACTAACAGCCAACTAAGACTGTGTATCTCTAATTCAAAATTAAGCTGAGAATAAAGAGCTGTGGATGAGTAACCAACCACTTCCTCTAATTTTATTCTTTAATAATAGTTCTTAAGGGAAGTTATTCCATTTACCTATTAATAAATTAAAAGGAGAAATCAAAGTATTTGTCCTACACATCTTTCCAGTAGGACTACGACAGGATCAGGATTGCTTAGCATCAGCAGAGCCAGACAACTCTGTGGCAATGAAAGAACAGATGTTCTTTGACAGAACATCTTAAATATCCAAAATACATCTCGGAGAAGCAAACACATTTAGCTTCCAGGCCCAGTATCACAGCTGATGGATCTCAAGTGCGATCTCCTTTTGCCCTATGGAATTACGTAAGTCATCTCAAAAATACATAACCTTCTATACTAAAAAAAAAAAAAAAAAAAAAAAAAAAAAAGAAGTGCTGAAGCAGTTGTTTAGAGTTAAAAAAATGCCCCAAACCAGAGCGCTGCATGGAAGCCAGCCTATATGCACAATTCAATAAATACCAGAGGATGCAATGTCTACCACTAAAGTACATTAGGAAATGTTTGTTGCTAGAGGCAAGCAGAATTAGCTCAACTAAAACATTGCAAGTCAAGAGTAGGCCAGCTTTATTTCCCTCCCTTTTCTGTTTCTTTGAAGTTTTTAGAACACATGAACCAGCGGCCCTTGGAATTACTCTCTTTGTACTATTATCCCCCTTTACTGTGCAATGTGTGGGAAATGAAACATAGCATCAGTAGGTGGTCTAGTGCATAATGCCTAATACATGGTATACTTTGGGTAAAGACAGCTAAAAACAGCAGTGACAGTCACTTGGATTTCAAACTCTTGAGTCTGAGAAGAGAGGGCTACCGATAGCCTGTGTCATCTCATTTCATCTCCAAGAGTTTAGCTATCTGCACCCCTAGATTTTAAAGTGGTCATGCCTGCATTTAGTGCAGACAAATCCAGATGTGGCAGCAGAATGTCAGAATGTTTGTGCTGGTAAACAAATGTATAGAAAGTTATCATTTACACATATATGGTTTATATGAGATAGTTTATCGATTTTTTCCTTGGAGATCCTTCTCTGTCTGTGTCTTTGTGATCCTATTTGATTTTGATTTTTTACATGCCCAACTTTACATGCTTCTTCCAACACTGTGACATGTAAAGATCAGGACATAGTTTTTTTTTACCACATGAAATATGAACTTTCAGAAGAACAGATGATGCTTCTCACAATTACTTTAAAGTATTGAAGATGACCTTCTCATCTGCACTGCGGTAAATCATCAGTAATTCTATTTTTTTTTCCAGGATCTTTGAATGTATACCTTACAGCTGTGATCAGAATCTCCTCTCCCCTATCTCAAACACTCCTGGCTTTCAAAGAGTATAAAAACACAAAGATATATTGCTCATGGCAAAGAGATTTGTTATTCAATGGCAGAACGCATTAAGAAACCAGAATTAAAGTTTGCAAATTAAAGTTTCAGAATTAGTTTGAGAGAAAATCTTTAAACTAGATTTTTCTTTAAAAATTTGAAAAGAACAAAATACACGCCTTCTTGGGGAAAATAAGGTGCAGTATATGTCTCTGGAGTTACAGAATATTTATCAGAATTTTTAGTACACTCTTATTTTGATAACTTTGCTCTGATCACAGTCTTCTAAAACACACACTTTACACCTACAACTAAAGAGACAGAGGGATACCACACACAGTTTTCAGGATATCCAGGAGTAAGAGGTTCATTCCGCAACAAAGTATGTCAAGAGCTAGTCACTGAAGTTGAGAACATTCTGAAACCCTGGTATCAAATTAAGTCTTTACAAATACAAAGCAAACATCTTTAAGCAAATTCTGAACATCTCTGTGCACACAGATCAGAGTCACAGTTGTAAATTACTTCTGTAAATAGGTGTTACATTGAATCTTCAGCTAGTCAAACAAAGAGGTGTTGAGCTGGAATCAGGTGATAATGAAGCCATAACCCTGGAGATCTTAGTTAAACTTGGAGTTAGCTGTTAATGAAAACCAATTTGATAACATGGCTTATTCTAGACTTTTCTAAATTACATTTTTTCCCATTCAAACTCGTCACTACTATTCCCTCACCGTATTATTTGCGAGAGAGTTACTTCCACTGACAGTTTTATTGGTATCACTGCATGCCACTGGTAAATTCTGTTGTGTGAAACAACAAAGCGTTGACTTTGTTGACAACAAAGTGAAATAACACATCGACTCTTCCTGTGCCCTGTGCAAGACTGCTTAATCTACCCTCCCACCTCTCTGGAAGCTCCCTGCACACATCAGGTCCTCCTGCTTGCCCGAGCCCAGCACAGGCTGCACCGCATTAAGGTCCTCTCTGTCCCCTGGAAACCCAGGTCATGAGCACATCATTAAATGGACCAGAATCACGTATTTGGGAGTGCATCGCCTTTTGCTCTGGCATACTGCTGCTGGGAGCTCATCAGTCCCAGAAAGTGTTTTCTAATCTCCAGTGCGTACTGAAAACCTGCACACCCTAAACAGTGTTCGTTGCTAAAGGGGGCTGTATTTCATGCTGAGCCAACTGACCTACTGAAGTATTTTAATTGGGTGAGATGATTTGCACCTCAACAATTTGTCCTTAATCGGAGGTCCTTGACCACCTAAGGTGAAGACAGCACCCATGCACGTTAACATAAGATTTATCTCCATTTGGACTTTAATTTGGGATATCTAGCATGAGTTTAAAGCCACCTCTTTCAGGAGTCAAGTCAAGGCCTTATGAAGATTTCAGCCGTACCAATGGCAAGAGAGTTTAGTATTCTGATTCTGAATTGCAAGAATGCAAATAATTATCTTAAATCTTCTTAATGTAAGTTTGTATGCTGATTTACATTATAGCAATTATGAATTCCAATACATTCAGAGAAGTGTTTCTTTTAAGGACACCTGATACTATTTGCCAATGTCTTTCTTCTCTTTCTATCTGTCAGATCAGCAGTGGCAATGGAACTGAAACTTTCACCTCACTTGATTCCAGTCAGCTACTATTTGTCAGGCATTTGATCCTGGCTCTTTCGTTTCCACTTGCAGTAACTGGAATTGCCAACTGTTTGTTCACCCAAATACTTGACAGGTTAGGGATTGCTTAGTCCATAGAAGATCAAGTGTATTCAGTCTATTACGGCTGAGGCGAAATACTAATAAAAGGTTTCCTAATGCCACTCATTAGGACATGGATGGTTACAAATGTGTTTCCCTAGACCTCAGGTTGCCTTCTATTCTTCCCTGTAGCTAGCTAATTTTGATTAAAAAATGCAGAAAAAAAGTCACATCACTAAGATTTCATTTTCCACTCTTCCTAATCTTCCAATGTCCCCCATTTATAAGGCCCAACTATTCTCTGATAAGAGCTTTTTAGACCACTGCATTTATCAGGAATAAAGTCTTGAAATACTAGGAAATTTTTTTTCAGTTTGGTTAATCTTCTTCTGTATTTCCCTACTTTTCTTATTTTCTACTCCTAAATTAGATTTCAGGTCAAAGCTCTTTCTGACTCATGACATTCAAATGTGTTTAGATTTGGTTAAAAATAGTGCAAAGCCATCCATTTTCCTATATTGTCACAGCAAACTGGGAGAAACTCTCTTGAATTAGTTGGAAATATGGACAAGATCTGATTATCTAAATCAAATTTCTAAACTATAAAAGCACAAGAGATTTTTTTTTTCAATGTCAAATCTGATTAAAGCATGCTGGAGATAGTAGGCCAGACTGTTGGATACTAGTGGACAGAGGTTTTCAAAATGGAAGTGACACTATGATAATTAGCAAAATAGCCACCAGACACTATCAAGGACTTAATTTTGAGATTATAAATGCTAAAGGGAGATACAGAATGACATCCTCCTGTCATTCTCTGACAAGCTGTGATAAAGCAGCTGAGAAAAAGGATACCGGTGTCACTACTGCATCACCAGCCATGACTGTTCTGCATCCTGCCTCCTGAGGCTGGCTTGTATTTTTCGAGGGCTGATGCTGTCAGCCTGCTTTGAATTATTCTGCTGCCCGGAATGGTGGCATCATACTCAGCAAAAGTGTAAAAGGCAATTTGTATTCAGCAAATCACATTACATGAAAAGTAATTATTAAAACGTAATTTCATCTATATAAGCAAATATTTGCACAAACTATACAAGGCCTCTTACCAATGGAGCTATTGCCACATATAAACACATTTAGGTGTTGAACTGGTGCTAACAATGCCTGTACCATTCATTTAAAATAGTATACCTAAAACCACGGAACCACTGGAAAAAAAAAAAAAAAAGGAAAAAAAAAGAAAGAAAAAAAGAAAAAAGAAAAAGGCCTTAGAGAAACTATCCACTTTGATTTAACTGCAGGGAATTCAGACAGTGTTTAATACTCAAAGGCCCAGTTCAGGAGTAACAGGATAGAATACAGACTGTCAGCTAGCAGGTCTCTTTGATTATCATCACTACACTCTTGACAGTGAAAATCAGTTTAAAAATCAGGAAAAAAACAGACTGACAACCTTAAGCCACATCAAAATACAAGTAGAAGGTTGGCTAATCTAGGAATAGTGGCCCAAATTTGACCTAAGATACATGTACAAAAGAAAAAGCCTAAAGAAGCTCATGGCACCTCAAATACGTAGGGCTCCCAGGGGCATATGAACAACAGTAACAACCGGGCTTTGTAGGACTTCCCTGCTATTGTTGTCCTGGGAGATTTACGCTGTTGATTTGGACCCACATATCCCTCTGTTTTAGACCTGTAAGAGATCACAGTTCTTTAGAATAATAGATATAAAAACACATTACTGAGCTAGCATCCTTAAGCACCTTGTTCTCCCTTTGACATACCCACTGCAGATAGACCAGCACAGAACCTAACCTTGGTTCAGGAGACTGGAGTGGAAGATTTTAGAACATTAATAGCCATTAAACATGAAACACAAAACAGCAAATTGCAAAAGCGTCTGATAAAGCCAGGCTTAGGCAAGGGGCTGAGAAACGGTACTTTGCTCTAATTTTCAAAAATATTTTAAACTCAGTGGAACATCTGAAATAAAGATTTCTCATGTTTTAATGGACCAATAAACCAGAGACACCCAGCTAAAAAGAAAGCTCTTTGAAACTTCCCTTTTTTTTGTTAAGCTGAGTGGAGCTGTTTGAAATAAATACACCTGGAACTACGTGCTAAAGTTTCAGTCCAGAAGCTCTCATCCACTCTTCCAAAAGCCTCTGAAGTGGAATAGTGAACTCCTTTTCCACGTGCTTCCAGAAGCAGTAATTAACAAGGGAAGCGTAAAAATTAAAACAAAACAACAGAACAATTTCTCCCTTCTTTGTCTGTCCATAAAGGTTTTGTGCACAGCATGGCCATTACACCAGCTATTTTTTTTTTAATAATGACGATGTCATGAAAACTATCTCAAGCATCTAGAATCAATTATAGCAAGCAAGAAAATGCCTGGCAATCCTGTACCTCCACTCTACTAACCTGTGGTATATGAAAACCAGCATCTACAGTAAAGACTTTCTATGGTTATTACCTATTAAGCCTCTACAGCTCAGGAAACCAGGCAATGCCAAATCAAGTAGGCCAGGACAGACCACCACCGACAGGCTTTCATGTATCCAGATCCTTCTGTTTTAGAGAATGAATTTGCCAGTTATCTGCTGTTTGCTTGTATTAACCTACTGTTTTTTTCCTGTGTGTGAGAGGCAGCAGAGTTCACCCTGACGGGCAGAGAGCACAGGCCATCGTCTCTCTAATCAGTGCCCAAAGAACGAGGATTTTGGACAGTGCCTCTATGCCTCCATCTTTGGAAAATAACTTTTAAATTACCCAGTAGGAATTGGACAAAATGTTAAGGAACTCTGCGGTAAAGGTGAATTCCAAGAAGATTTCTTTCATCTTTGAATGTAACTTCTCTCAGTTTTACACAATGTTGCAACACAGCCAATGGATTAGCAGGAGTCTATACATCACCCCCAACTCTGCACTGCAAAAAAGACACCAGACAAAATAGTATACAGTATGGCTTATGACAATTTATTAAGCTAGACGCAGCACGCAGTAGATACTAACATAAAACCCTGAAACAAAGATCAAAGATGGGACTTGTTTAATCGAATAATGAGCAAGCTTTGCCAAAATATGTAATTGCAGATCATAGAGGATGACATTAGCCTACCTTTAGGAAAAAATCCTCCTACCCAAATCCTGAAATTCTTGTTCAGTATTTGCATTGAACTCATGGGAACTGCAAGGGCTTCGACGCACGTTTTCTCCCACAGCAAAATATACAGATAGGGATGTGAGAAACAAACGTTTTCAGTTAAGCCTGAGGGAAAAGGAAAAACTAAAGAAGCCCCCACATACACATACATGCACATACACATACACGCACACACACACGTACGCTCAGAGCCTGGCTTTCCCTGAGCTCCCTTTTCCTGCAGCCGAGACCCAGCGGGGCAGCACTGTGCCGAGCACCTCCGATGGGGCATCTCAGGACTTTCTGGAGTGTTATACGCCCTGTTTGAACTGCAAGCAAGTCGGTGGCTTCTTGCCTTCATCACCCTGGCAAACTGAACATGGGCACAGAAACAGAAGTCACTGTTTTATAGCTGTCAGTTATTGCAACAGCGAAGGTGGCTTTATATAAATAGTTTTTGTTCTACTAAAATTCATCTCCCCCAGCTAGTTTCCCTCTTAACAGTTGTTAATGGATTTCATTACAGGTTTTCTCATTTTTAATGTGCATTCCCCCCTCTGAAAGGAATACACTAGAGCAGCTGCAGCCAGCTGTGAACTTTCCCACAGGGACTCTAACTGCTGCCTTTGATAAATCAGTGATGGTCCCACGACGACGAAGAGAATCTTAACTTCCCTTCCAATATGATCGCTTGCTGGTACAGTGGGAATCCAGGCAGTAAAGTGCTGCTAAATTTACAGTCAGAGAGATGAGCATGTCTTACACAGTGCAAACAGAAGAAACATTTAATTTTAAATTAGTGGGGCAGAAGAGAAAAAAAAAAAACTTAATCATGCAATACGTTTAGAAGAACATCACTTCCTCTAAAGCACTTCAGGAATAATAGTATAAACGGTACTTGTACTCTTCCTGCCTTTGCTTTTATTATCTGAGGAGAGGAAACACAAATATTCTCCTTTTCCTATCACTCTCCACACTGGATACAAGAAGTCACAGCGAGTCAAAGCCTGAATTTTTACTCAGGCAAATCTTCCAGGAATACCAGATTGGAAGGGACAACTGATCTGCACAATCAGTTTCTATTCCTTGCCACTGAAAGTATCACAGCCTACGAACCCATTCGTAGAACATTATTTTGTTCCATGAAAAATAGTTAATCAGGCCCAGAAAAACTAATGAGGAGGGTCTTTCAATTTTTATTTTCTTAATTTTATAGGACATACAGAAAAACTTAAATAAGGAGTTACTTCGTACGTGCAGCCCTGAAAATTAAAACACAAACGTTAAGAATGTGAAATACCAGCCATATACCGATCTCCTCTAAAAGAACCTATTAGCACAGACTTACAATTGTGCTGGAAGATATACTTTCAAAAATCACAGCTCTTGTACACATCTGCAGAAATCTCCTGACTTCTTTTTATGAAACTGCCTTTTTTTTCCCCTGATTTTTAATTCCTGATTCCTGCTAAAACAAAACATATCTTGATTGTGTTTCATGAGCTCATGACCAAGAAAAGCTGCTGGATTAAATGGTAGGCAAAACATGTGAAACTGTTTGGTAGTCATTTAGATGTTTGTTCAGTTAAATAGCAAGCATGCAAATTCTTTGCATGAATTTAATGCTATCAGTCAGCAGAGTAGGAAACATATGCTTTGGCCTTTATGTTGTTTCTTACTGATTATCTGAAAAAAATGCAAATAGTTGCTTTTTTTAAAAAAAAGTACAACACTCACAGTATTATTTGTTTTTCTATACCAATACTTAAATTGGGGAGGATATAAAAGAATAAGCAGGTGAAGTTATACGCCGCCAAACAGAACATATCTCTTTCAGTCAGTATAACCGAACATATAAACTCACTGTTAACAGATGGAAAGACAAGATGCGTGAGGTTAAGGACGGCTGGTAACCGACTCACCACCTCTGACTTTGTCTGCTCTGTGCTTCAGCCATCGCTTTATTCCAGCTGCATCCCCAGCCTTCCTCCCTGCTGGCTGTTTCAGCTCTCCAGTGCCAAAAGTGTTAACAGTACCACTCGCAGTACTGGATATTGCCGACTTGATTCATCACTGAATCAACACAACATAAATCCCCCAGGCATGCCAAAGCAACACTGCATTAATGCTTCATCTATACTGCAAGAGCATCTCTCAAAATGATGAGAAAATCGTTTCGGATGACCATGGCTTTGTTCCTTCTCCACACTGGCCAGGAAGTGGTTAAAATGTACGCTGGAAATCACTGCAAATAACTTGAAAGATTGCATTCCTATCATGTTTATCACTTTAAATTCTAATTTTGCCCATATAAATCTTAGTGCAATGCTGCTCTGCTGAAAAGAGCAGAACCTGAGCTGGTGCACATCTGCACCATGGTTTCTCTTGTTAGAAGTGTGCTAGGCTGTATCAGTCATTTATTTCTCTGCTTTCTCTGGGTATGAAGAGAAAAGAAAAGCTTATATGAAGCTTTTAAAATAAATGTTTTAACTATATTCTGTCCCATGCATGCTTAAAAACAAACAAACAAAAAAAACCCCAAAACTGTTCTTGACAGTTTTTTTTCAACACAGATATAGCTCACAGGAACCATTTATCTTTTACATTCCACTTGGTCCAGAGCCCTCATCATGTCTTACCTTTATTTGGCTCTGATCCTGCAAGAATTACACGTGATTATTTAGACACAGCGTCACCTTGCTATCCTCAACACTGCCTTAAGGTAAAAAAGACAAAAATCCAAACCGCTATCCCTCCATTCCATTTTATGTTCTCACTAATGGTGTGTGTCCATCTGTCCTTCAAACATCCAAAACCAAAACAAACCTGAACTTCACACACGGAATGCAAAAGATTACTATCACAGGAGAAACGTTCCTTTAAACCCTTAAAATCTTTTAAGTTTTCCTAGCACTGCAGTAAATCAGAGATGCTACTGAATATTGAAAATTGTGAAGCCTGCTTTGAGAACAATTCCCTTGGAAAAAAAAATAGTAAGGAACTATTTGGTAGTGTTAAACTTTTTGACTCATAAATACATAATTCTCTACTGAAAGCAGATAATGTGAAGTAAAGTATCAGAAAATAAAGTGGCTTATAATTATATACAGCCAATAGGTTATTCCCTAAAGAAACATTATGAGGCTCCTTTACAGCTTGCAAAGCAGAATTCCCAGAAGCTGAAAGAGGAAAAACAGAGTCACTGAAGGCTCACGTAAGCGCAGCAGCCAGGATCCTGCACTGCGAGGTTACGACTGCACTAACACCTTCGTCATACAAAAAGGCATTAATAATAAACGTGAGTGAACAGGAAGATTACAGGCATCAGCTCCTCGTGGATTTTACGGCTAACAGCCGTACCGTCGGCACAGCAGCACCAGCCAAGAGCTTTTGCTTCCTAGGCAGGGCAAGGCTGACCACATTTTGGAGTGGAGACCGCAGCATCCACACAGGACCCCTCACCAGTGCTTCCCAAGGGAAGGCTTTACAGAACCAAGGTGCAGCATTCTCCTTGAAAGTACCCAATTTGGGCCGTGACACTGCCCCATCACCCCCGACGTCAGTGTGGGGCTGCTCCTGGCAGGCCTGCGCTCTCCAGAGGGCAGCTGGAGGTGGTGGCAGCCTCGCTGGAGAAAGCGGCACCTTCAAGCCCCTGGAAAGACAGAGGCAGCTCAAGATAGATGGCATCCAGGATAGGTGGATATCTATGCTAAACTGAAAAGCACCGAGATCAGCCTGTTTGGTGGTTAGAGTGGTCAGCATCTAGGTGTAAACCCTGAGATTTGCCAAGCCAGAGCTATCTGTCTAGTAGTCTTCCAGGCAAATCTAGGAAAAAGTGTGTCAAAGAAGCAAGATTCACTACCTTCCCACTGAAACAGAAGTTTGGAAATCTCAGGATAACCTTGCAGCAATCAGCTTACTCCAGTGGGATCCAGCTTCCTCCTGGTGAAAGCTCAGGAGCTGCACAGGGCTGAAGCCTCTTATTTGCATTCACTCCTGGAGTCTGTGCAGCTGACCTTCCAACACGAATACAGAGAGTTCAAACAACCTCATTCAGGACTTTAACTTTTCAAAGGAGCAAAATAAAAACAAACAAGTGACGCTAGTGTGCTTCTAACACCTGCCCAAAATGGAATCTACCACATAAGCTGAAAAATTAAAAATATAAAAATTTAAGACTGTAAGAAGAATTAGATGGCATCTGACCAAAGACCTACCTTGCAAGAGATCTGTGAAGAGAAATAAATAGAACTGGTAAAAATACTGATGCCCTTAAAAAATAAATTAAAAATATTTAAATTGTTAAAATTTAAATTGAAATTATTTAGATTTAGATACAGGTATGAAAAGAAATACACTTGTAAGGAAAGAGTAAAGCAATAAGGACCTTACAGGAAATTTAACTATGTGCCTCCTGCCCTATGAAACCGTGCTGGAGCTCATTGCCACTTGGCAGTGTTGCCCTGGGACCACAGCTGAGATGGCAGTGAGGACTTGCTGGAGAAAACAAGTCAGGAAACACATGGCAAATGAGACAGAAGTTCTCTCATGAATTCCTCTTTGCACATGGATGTAGCCCAACCTGAAGCTTTTTAGCCAAATTGTAGCTTTTCGATTCTTTTTTCCCTCCTCAAGCACTGATGCTACAAGATCTTCCAGGCTCAGCTGGATTGTGCTACATCAACATTCACACAGGAGATCTTGAAGAAAGTTCATTTCTTTTTCAGAATTATTACAGTTAATTGGAGACATCTGTTACAAATAGCTATATGCCAGAAGCATCTCAATATCCTAGGCAGCCCCTGCAGGAATACCCACTCTGTCCTTTTTGGATAGGTTTTGCCAATGGCACCTTTGCTGTCAAAGAAAAGACACCATCAGACTAATCGGCCAAATGCGGAGTTTAAATTCTCCCTACTCATATCACATAAAGTACTAACATATGTTGTGCAGTCACAGCTGTGAAAGACATTTTCATATCCTCATTTGGCTTTTGACTGCTTTTTTTGTAATGAACCAGGTCAAGGAGTTTGGGGAACTGTGGTCTCCTTGATACCCGGTAGCATCCTTACCTTAATATATTGCTGCAGTGAGAATATGCAAGTCCATGCAACTAACATTTTACATTAATGCAATACATGTTAATTAATGTAAATACAAATGTAAGTAAATTATTTAATGGATATAAACGATAAACACTTGCATCAGTATTTATGTAAATAAAGGATAATTGCTTGAACATCCACTGAAAAAAAAATCTAATGGGGACAGAATACAGCCTAAGTATCAATTATTTGCAAATTCCCACAAATATATTCATAGAAACCTATTGAAAATCTGGGCTGGAACTTACAAATACAAGGTTTCCAAACAAGTTGTCCAAGATAATGAAAAATTTGAGCACAGACTGGACATTTCTAAATATATCATCCCTGTGTCTGACTGTTGGAAAGAATTTTCTTTTTAATAGCCCATGTATGAGACATGTCCATTTTTAGTAGAAGGAATCTGAAAAATGTGAATAGTCAATGAAGAAAATCACTTAAAAAAAAAAAAAAGGAAAAAAAAGGAGGAAAAAGATGAACACAGACTGAGTCTGGTTACGTTTCTAACTTTTAATGAAGCCAGACCGAAACAGACAATGTCGATGCTATAGAGCTTGCCCACAACAGCTAGAGACTTCTTACTTGTTGTATGAGGTGGCATGACAGAAGAGCTTACTTGAAAAGGTAAAAAGTCAAAACTTACAATCTCTAAACACGTCTTTGAAGCAGATGTTCTTCCCTGAGATGTCAAACAGACCAGGAAACATTATTCAGAAAAAAAAAATGCTGAGATTTTGAGCCAGATTATTTTTTACTATTAAATTACTATGGTTAAAATTTTCATACAGGTGGTCATTATGATTTTTTAACTCTAAATTAGAAACAGATTTCTCTTTTAGATGAAGATCAGAAATCATTTTTCTATACCATAACCACCTTACTTTTTTTTTCTCCCCCAAAAGATAGGAAACACTATGAATTTCTCTTCTAACTGTGTGGGAACAGACATTTCTTTAACACTACCATTAGGAACTTCCAAATTATGGTGAAGCAACTGAATCAAACAAAAAGAAAAAAAATAATTTTGAAAAGTAGAAGACAGCATAGTATCTGGAGAGCCCATTTTCATTTAGCAAAATGTTGGTGCTTATATTAATAATACACAAATCATAAAATAAGGCATCTGACTGAAGAAGGAAGTATTCCATTATTCCCAGCAATAGAAAGAATAGTTCCCACACTACACTATAACTGCAGGAATAATTGGGATGTGAATTTGCTTTCTTCATTTCATTTAATGAGTTTAAGAGAAACATCACCACTTTGTCTCTCAGATTTGAACAGGCTTGTTTTTATTTCTTTCTGCCTTCCTTAAGAAGAAGTAATGATAAGTCTGGGAGTTGCTTTATTCCTCAAGTTGGATGCTGTCATTTTATTTTACTCCCATTATTATCATCTCTATTAAAGAGATATTAAATGAATAAACTTATGAACCTCAGTGCTCAAGGTGAAGTTCAATACTGTTTAAGTAGTATTCTTGAACCTTCAGCATGCTACTATATAAAAATTAATACAATCTTTATACAATTTTAAGGGCTCGTTACCCAGAAAATTAACAGAAAAAGTGAATAGTTATTGTACATGTTCATACACAACTGTGTCATGAAAAATGAAATGAAGCAGAGTACCTGCCTGTGAGCATAACTTCTGCTCATCTGACCTGTGAAGCAGAGGAATGGTGGATTCAGCTGACAGTGCCACAGCTTCCTCAATCTTCCTGAGAAAGCTCTGATCAAACTTTTTGGTCTTATCGTAAAAATGCAGAAGCTATACTCACACGAAGGTGGAATATATGCCATTTCTGTTTGCTTTACAACAAAACTAGATGAAGGAAAGAAAGGGGAAAACCACACATTCTTGTTTGTAGCACCAAGTCATTCTTGATTCTCACATTTGCTGGCTTCCCATGTTGCATATGTCTGACACAAAAGACTTGATTTTACTTTCAAAGCAGAGTAAATCAGCAAGTAAGATACTTGGAATAACACCAGTGAAATCTGTCCAATAGTTTCCTAAAAATGCATATTAAACATGGTTCAGCCATAAAATCTTAATTAATGTATTTAATGTATTTTGAATAAATAGTCATGTCAAGGGTAAACAGTGTAAGCAAGGAAATCGAGTGAGAATGATCTTAAAAAATTAAACGGAACAGATGCTTTTGCTGCTTATTACACAGGATACAACCTCACTAATGATAACCATTGTTATGGTTGATCCAAAAAGCAAGCCTTACATGCTGCAAGTGGAATAAATTGTCATCTCTATTCTTTAGCTTGGCAGTTTAAGAAATGTGGGCATTAACATATGAATGGACAACACAAATTGCTGGATTTCCTGCAAAACCTTGAGTTCTGTTTTTTCAAGATTAGATAGAATACAAATTATGACAGATCTTTTCTCCCAAAACCTACAGAGCAATGTGAATCTCCAAGGATCAAATACAATAAGAAATGTGAGCAGTGATAAGAACAGAAAAGAAAAGGAATTTACTCCGATCTGAATATTACAAAGGTGGCGCTGGTGCAGAACTGCAGTTGCCCCGGCCTGGTAGTATTACTCAGGGTGACCCAAGCTCTAAGAAAACAACCCTCAACACCCCACTTTCACACCCAAAACTTCCTATGTAACATGTCCGAAGAACCATCCCAATGCCTGCATTAAAGCAGCAAGCGAACTGTGCTTTGCTCAGAGCGCAGATCACAAAAGTAGAGCACTGAAGCGCACTATTTTGTTTGCTGATGGCAGCACACAGCACAGAAAAGTGGCACAACAGAGCTGGTATGTATCCGCAGTACAACCAATGCACAAAGTTAACTTCACCCAAAAGTTGAATTAAGAGCTCCAGTCTGCGTTTGGGAAAGCAACCATTTGAACGCCCAATGTAGCGCTCAACCACGCTGCAGAATCAGGACTCAGTTTTCCCTCGCCTCACGCATCTTCTTAACCACCTAAACCTCATTCCCATTTGAAACTTTCCTATCAACAGCTGGTAATCTTCCTTTCTAATGTACACATCTGCCTGATTTCAATCTATCTCCACTGGGAACTGCTGAAAGAGGGAAATCTATGAGCTGGAAGATGACATTTATATTTCTGTGCAGGCAGGTCAGTATTTAGGTTGTGCTCAGGAGTGGTTATTTCTGATTATCAAAGAAGGCGCAAAAACACAGCACATTCCCACAACAAGAAAGGACATGGGAAAAGTGGAGCTGACTGAGGACCTTCCCTTTAGGAGATACAGAATTTGCTGTCTCTGAAGGCTTCCCCTCTCTGAAGTATTGCAGCTGAGTGCACAAGGATATACCCTCTCGTATACTGGCCGTATTACATGGACACATACACCATCGGGGAATGCTTCGAACACGCAGGAGGAGCTAGGAATTTAATTAAAACATTCACACACGCACAGGCATGCGTGCATCCCATTTCTCAAGAGCAACACCTTAAACAAACACAGAACAACAGATTGTAAGAAGCCTCCCGAGTCCCTCTCACAAACTGAAGAAAACGCATCTTAGAGCTGCTGCTTATTTTCATCTCTGCTGCGCCAGGAAAAAGCCTGTCCAAGAACCTCAGATGCAATCAAAGACTGTCCTCTAATTCTTGGCCGTGCTTTAGCAGCAGTCCGTTTGCTCTCCAGTGTTCTTGTGCCCACTCTGTCATTCAGCTTAAATAGCTCCTTTTGCTCCCTGGCATTCACTCTCCTGACGTGTGTTTACTCTCTTGGAGAAAGCAGTATCTCAGCCTTTGTTTTATTACCTAAACAAGCCAAGTTTTTGGAGTGCCTTCTGGTACACCACGCGATCCGTTCCCCTGATTGTCCTCACAGCCTGTCTGGGAAACTGTTCCAGTCTGAACTCATCTTTCTTTAATGTGAATGGTACACACTATTCTCACCATGCTCCGTCAATACTTTAAAATATGTTGTTAATACTTTCCTCTCTCTGCTAGAAATACATCACCCACTATGCTCTTGGAATGCATTTAGCTTATTAACAGCAGCATCATACTGGCAGCTTGTAGTTCTGCATCACCTAATATAGCTGTGTTTATTTTTTTCCTGTTTTTCAACTGATGAGTTCCCAGCTCACAGACTAAATTCCGTTATTATTCCCTGAAAGCACGACTTCGCACTTTGCACAATTAAATTTCGTCCCATATCTATTACTCCAGCTCGGAAGATAATTCAATCCTTCCTGTATGATGTTATGATCCTCTTCTGAAATGTCAGTGACTCTTAACTTTGAGTCATCTACAGATTCATAAGCACACTACGGCTTATTTACGCCGATGATGAGAAGATATTAAACATGCTTCATCTCCCTTGAGGAACTTTATTAGTAGCCTCCCTGTGGCCCAACACCCTCCTTTTCAAGACTAATATTGCCACCTCCTCTTTATTGAGTTCTCTACCTACTTTAAAAATTCTCCTATAAATCTCCTTCTTCCACCATACTAATAATTCTCCATGTGGGCATCATATCAAATTCTCTATCAGAGCTGAGATGGATTAAATCTATTGCCTTTCTTCAGTAACAGAACCAAAGAAGATGAATCAGCTACCCCAGGCACAATATATTTGCTCACTATTTCTTAATCTATCCCATTTGCTTCCATGACTTTAATTATTCTTTTGTTCAAAATTTGCTCTAAAAATCTTACCTACTCTACTGGTTGACCTAACAAGGTTTCTGTTTGCCCAAATTTATTTCCCCTGGTTCTGTTTCATAATCTGAAATATAATTCTTGTATTTCTCATTCTCTCTGCCAATTGTTCAATGCATTCATTTGAAACACTGCAATCTCATATACCAACTAATGTTTTCAGACAAAGGAGGAGAAATGTTTTTAAAAGTAAAATTTGATGATCTCTCCTGAAATACTGCTAGTTTCTGGAAAAGAATTGCTAGATATTATGTTTCTCTAACTTGGCCCTGAAACTGCATTAAAGTTCTTAATGTCACACTGTACTGTTTTTTATAGCTAAAATTGCAAGCATGTGGTTCCTCCTTAAAGAGGCCTCCCAAATCAAATCTAAAATCAAATACCTCCCCATAACTTAATTTAAAAGGTTAAAAAGGTCAAGATTCCCTTCATCATTAAAGTACTTGTCCAATTCTCAATAAGAAATTCCATTTTTCTCATCTGGAGCAAACGTGCATAATGCAAATGGTATTCAGAAACTCTACTGCATTTTGGAATTACACCCAGTTTTTGCAGCTGCTGTTTTAAACATCATCAGAGCCTGGAAAGGAAACAAAGTCTTGTCTCGTTGACATATTCCTATATAAACATTAACTTCAGTAAATGAGTTTAAGCATTTTTAGCCACTAACTGTGGAACTCAGCTGTGTATTCCACTATACGCTAGGCCACAGTATAATTTAACAGCGCCCCAAGTATTCTAGGTAGCTACCAATATTATGCACAGAGACGTAATTAGAAGCGTGTGTGCTACAGTCACCTATGAAGAAAAGAGAGAACAAACACACAGTTCCAACTGATATCTTTATTAACTCATTCTCAGTGGCAGTATCATACACAGGGTTAGTGCGAGGTTAATGTATACTCCACACGGTGACCTTTCTGACTGAATTTAATTGCATCCCTACCAAGGATATAGAAAAATGATAAGGCACATGCTGATTGATTTTCTTGCTCGCAGACCACAAGAGCTCATTTCAACAAAACCTTGCCATGAAATTTACAGCACAACTGGAAAAGAGTTTCAAATGATATACACTCTAATCTAATTTTTGAAACACTTATATCAAAGACTCTCCATCATAAGCCGCAGAAATCCCCATTTACCTCTTCTGTAAACCCTCAGTATTGTGTGCAGCATTATCCTTCAATTGTTATCCTGCTTAAAATGTGTGTATAACACTGTCAGGGTCTTGCTGTCAAGCATTAAAAAGCACTTTTAGGCATTCTGCCCCTGTAATCTTCAGGGACTTCAGTAACTACAAGTCATGGGAAAAAATCAAAGTAAAAAGAAAAGACAGGTCATCATGAATCTAAATGCAGTGCAATTTCACAACAGCCATTTCTACCAGCCATGCACAACACATTTAGGTTCAACAAGAATTTCATTGTCCTTACTTAGTAAATCCGGCACAAGTATCTTTGTGAACATACCAGTGAGCTATTTGAATTGGAAAATTTTGTTGGAATATTTTATACACTGCGATTGCCGTATAAAGCAAGATAATGCCTCATTATAGAGGTTTTTATTCTAAGCTTTGGTTTCTTTTCTTTTACGCCAGCTTAGATTTTTTGCTCATTCATCCTATTTTTCATTATTCTGCCAAATACAAGTTTTGTGATATTTTCAGCTATTCAGACACTATACAGTGCACTGAAAGTACCCACAGAGATCTTTGAGATACGTGTTTGTTTAAAGCAGATTCCACTTGCAATGTATGAAAATAACCACCAACCATATTGGGATTTTAGGTATAAGGTGACGACAGCAAGCAAACTTTTTTATTCACGTATAGTGTTCTTTGCTATGGCATTTACCACCATGATCAGAACGACTTCTGTACAGTAAAGTACTGAACACCGTTGTACACAGCTGAACGATCATTTGGATCAGCTGCGTTAACAGGAACGGAAATCTAGACAAGCCCCAGATTTTGGCAGACCTAAGGTCTTCCTGG
The DNA here is from genome assembly GCF_028389875.1 of Rhea pennata. Taxonomy (NCBI): domain Eukaryota; kingdom Metazoa; phylum Chordata; class Aves; order Rheiformes; family Rheidae; genus Rhea; species Rhea pennata. Next base: position 119,587,411 of record NC_084664.1, on the reverse strand, counting down.
TCATTTGCCAGCAAATCATTTGTATCAGAAATGACTTAAAAATGACAACACTGAAATTAAAATTTTCCCAGGTTTAACATGCCCTGTAAAAAGAAATCCTCAGATGCCACTTACTGCGGCACAGATTTGCATAGTCAAACTGACCACGGCGTTGGCCCCGGCCCACCTCAGCTATCTCCCTGACTTAGGCAAGACAGAGCCTGCGAAGCACAGGCAGAGCCTTCCTGCTCTCACCAATCCTCTCTACAGCAACTCCGCTTCCGCGAGGCCCCAGCGCAAAGGCACGGGGAGGGCTCACGAGACGCATCCCCGCGTAGACAGGGACGGTCTGACAGCCGTGGGCTTCTGCTGCTTTGCCGAGACTCGATTTCAGTTTCGCAGCCAGGCTATATCGGAAGTCAGCACTGCGCTGCAACTGCAAAACAGATACTGAATGGAGAAATGATGATTTTAAACTCCTTATCCTGTCTGCTGGTAAAGAAAACATCCTCAGAACCCTGCATATCTTCATGTAAATTACCCTACTGCAAAGATAAATATCAAAGTTATGTGAGATGTTAGATAAATAGCAAAAAGCTTAAAAGAATGAGGGGAAATAAAAACACTTAAAAAAATCTCCAAAGATAAAAAATAAACAGCAGTTTATTTGTGTTCCCAGGAAAGCCTAAAGCCAAACATTAGCATTTTTCTTTTGGAGTCAATTTTCTGCATATTGAAAGCAAACTTAAATAAACCGCTGGGTTTTCTTCTTAGAATATTTAGGTAGTCTGCAAATTTTTTTCTTCTTTAAGAAAATAAGCATGAAAATCTATGCAGGAAGAAGTCCACACAGCAGCAGTGCAGAACAGCTTCAAACACTTTGTTATAATTATAAACGAGATCTTGGCCAAGTAGAAACCTGTAGGAAACGCTGTCTGCTGGGAGTCTCTCCAGTTACCCTTCAGCAACAGCAATCACAAACTCACCCTTTGGCACTCTTACGGTGCTGATCTCCTGTCCCCAGCCTTTGTGAATTTTGTTTTGCTGCTTTTATTCTCCTACTTCTCTCTTAATCTTGTCTTAGCCCACTATTCCCTAAAACCTCGGCTGAGGATTTGCTGCTAGCTAACGTAAGAGGTTCTGGAGCGCTAGGCTGCTGTAAGCTGCAGTAATTCTTTCTAGTTAGCAAAGCCTGGAGGGAAAGTATCGTTCCTTTCTTGCTAGATGGTAAACATGCCTCTTCCGCTGGGCAAACAAATTATCTTCTGTTATTTGTAAAGGCACTCAAGTGATATTATTGTTTACTTTTATGAAAGGCTTTGTGCTCTCGCTAAACCAGCTCAGGGAAGTGAGCTGAAGGGGCTGCAGCTACCCTACGGCGGGCAGGGGCAGAAGCACGGACACCGCCGCAGGAGCAGCACGCAGCTCCCTACGCGGGGAAATCCGTGCATGGGAAAACACCCCGAGGTCTGGGGCAAAGCAGAACTAAAGGGTATCGGACAATAATCTTTCTCCATGATCAGCTTCATTCTATCAATAATCTTTCTCCGTGATCAACTTCATTCTATCCATCAGCTCAGGAAACATGTTTCTCTGCCTCCAGGGAAGGGTGCAACATGTGCTCATTAACAACTGTTTATACAGATCAATGCTACCGCTGTATTAACCTGCTCCCAGCCCCCCAACTTATGCGAGCTTCTTCACTATCAAAATATTGAAATCAACGCTGCTGAAACAATATTATATGAGCAGTCAAGCTAAGCACAGGGAGGCCTGTCTGAAGGATCAGGCCTTAATGAGTTTTTGAGGGCAGGAATACAGCAAACACTTCAACACAAAAATAACTCTGCCCAAGCAAAGTGAACAGCTCTGTGCAGTAATTAGCAGCTACAAGCACAAGTATTTGTTTATAAGAACTGAACAAATCATTAAATATTTATTAGATCATTTCATAAACAATCTAATTAGTCCCAAAATAGCTGCCATCTTAAACTACACAACCAGTATGTACTCCGTTACCCGTCATTTATCAGTTTGCTTTGAAATACATCCTGTGAATCTGACACAGCTTCATTAAAACCAACAGCCAGTTGGCCAAATCTTTGCACATGGTACATTAAATTCAACACCGCCGAACGAAAACCAGGGTATTGCCGTTCCGATCAATACGGCGGTAGACAAATCCATACCTTTAACGTGGTCCTTGCAACCTCAGTTTGATGCACACTGCTGGATAGCTTGGAGAACAGGGGAGAGCTGTCACACACAGCCAGCGCTCGCCCAGGTTAGCTTGAGATCACAAAACCTGGTCGTACATTTGTCAAATTCAGTTTGAAACTGAGCTGTTGTGCTGTAACATTACATTTTCTACGACGGTTAACGTTAGGAACACTTTTCAGATGCAGGCTGAGATTTCTGGATGAATCCTGAGGATCAGAGGAAGAAAAAGAGATTTGCTCCTGACCAAGCGCCACTGACTGTCTGAGCGCCCTGGCATTCGTCCAGGATGCACCAGATACGAGACCTGAGATTGGGTTCTTGGTACTATACTAAAAGTGCTTGGCCAACCGACATCTGGCTTCTCTAGGGTGAATTTTTCTCTCTTGTTTCGTTAATTTTGTTAGTTTATTATAATAATGTGCATTTTTCACATTCAGATGCATTTTTAATTTACCTGTGGCATCAGTAAATTATAAAGAACAGGGCAACTGACATGGTAAAACCAAACCTAATAAAAATCCCTAACAGGTACTGTAATATTGTCAGAAAGAAACAAAGACCACAGAAAAATCATGGGAATAATAAAAGCAATAAATTGCAGCTATGTGAATAGCAATTTTTATTTTCAAGACACTTCCTGAAATTATTAGATCCATTTGGCTTTGTTTTTCAGTTAAATTTACTTTTAAATCTTGTCAGAAGGTAGTCCAATAACACTTTAATCAATACTCTTCTGCATAAAAATACTTAGTATTCTTCTTCCATAGGAGTTTACTGATGACAAAATTCTGAATACATAGACAAAGTAAAAATATATGATTTTAAAAAAGAAACCTGCCTTGTAACACTCTTTGAAAATAACTGGACTTCTCCATGCGTGCTAGTGATTTTGATTTTGCTATCATGCAACAGCTCCCGATGAAAGCAGGAGACCTCAGTGAAAGAATAAGGATCACTCAGCTGAGAAACGCTTTGCCAGCTCAGACACGCTTTCTCGCTCTTTCTTACTTCCAGGTTGGACTGTGCGAAACAACAAACCTCTTCAGCTGCAACTAACAGGACAGGAGTCAGCAGATCCCTAAAGGCTGAGGCTTCCCAGCCCAGGGCAGGACAAGGGGACACCCGCTCCCCCAGGCCTCTGCTAATTCTGGTGGTAACATCTAATCCACCTCGGCTCAGTGAGGAACACCCAGCAGTGAAGTAAGGGAAAGGCAGTCAGTCAGCCTATCGCTTACAGTCTTGTCCTTGTCCATAAACTATGAGTAGAAAAGGCTTTAGCCAAGGTATTAACAGTTCTTTCCCGTGCATTTGCTGTTTCTTTCAGCAGCGTGAACTAAGCCCTCGGAAGCATAAAGCGCTGAATGAGTTGCTTGTCCTGGCTGAGTGCTTGGCCCAGATTGTGGGATTGAAACAAACAAGAAAAATCATTAAAAAATGGGGCTCCTGTGGACATTTTTCAGTAAGTGCCAACCTTTGCAGCAGCATTACACTGGCCTTTCAAGCACAATCACGTCGTTTCAACTCTGCACGTCCACAAGAACCTCCTTATCTGAATCCTATCAAAGTCTTCATAATTTTAGTTAGCGTAGCAGAGAAGGACATTAGGGAAAGAGGACCGTCTGAAACAATATTCAGTTCAGTGATCACAAAGAAGACCTACAGTCTGCTGCCAGGGTTAACTGTTCAAGCCGCAGCACTCTAGTTTAACCAGTTAAGTGCAACACAGGAATCGACATCTAAGTTGAAGAGGACTCCTACTGACAGTGACAGTAGTGTGTAATGAAAGAGCACCACATGCAGTATGCAAGGACACAGCCTAGGAATTGAACCTTGTAATCATAAATATGCCTGCAAACTAGGCATAATTTCGCAATATGTGAGAAGAGCCCAAGTTAATGTATTACATATAGCATAAACCCCATCATCTCCCTCCCTGTTAAAACAACGAACTTTATTCCTAACAAACCTACGAATTTGCTTTCCCTTGGCTTCCCCTCCCCCATTTACATTTGGTTAATATGCAAAGGTAATGCATTTTATTAAAGAAATCGGGAAGATCTGCATTAAGTCACGTCTGCTTCAGAACTCACTTGACTCCCCACCAGCTGGATTCTATTATTTGATTAAAAATGCTGTTGTGCCAGCTGCCATACAGCACATTTCACTACCCCGATTCCTGGTGGAATTAAATCCATATTAAAAATGTTGCCTAGCATGAATCAGCCTCTTGTCAATATTAATATTAATACATACCTGGTAATAGAAGCACTGAAAAAATGAACCCAACCCTACTAGAACTAGCTATCTCAGCCTCTAATACAGAAGATATTGCTTAAAGGATAAAAACTTCAAATTTCAACATACTACAGGGTAGTAGCTTCATAAGGTAATGTCCTAATTACACCCCCAGGATTGTTTTTAACAGTGATTCCTCTTGTCATAAAAACAAACCAACTCCTCTTCCAGTAGTGCCAACCCTGAAATAAAAGCTGCTTGCTGAGTTTTAAGAATTAAGAGTAAAAGCTCTTGTATTTTGCTGATATGGTGAAGCATTTATTAGTGGTGGGTAATTATTAAGGAACAAGCCCAGAGCAAAAAATAATTTATAGTTCAAGTCTATTATTGCTAATTTACTTAGAATGGGAGAGCGTGTCAGGCAAAAAGCCCATTTAATTCAAAGGAGGATTTCTGCCTGACGTGGGCTGCAGGAACAGGTGCCAACAGTGTATGCTGCGAGTATGCATTCAGAATGTTGCTCGGCTTCTAGCAGCAAATATTAAAAGCTTTTTTTTAAAAAAAACATTTGCAAATGCATGCTTAAAAGCCCTCTAAATAAGTGATGGTATATTGACAGGACTGATTCTTCCCCACTTTTTCAGTTGCTTCAAAAGAAGATACAGACTCCATCTTCTTGCATCCATCAGTAGCTCTGAAGAAGGTTTGTTTTCAGTGGGATGCTTGCAGCTTTCTTTGTTCAATGGATGGCAGAGGAAGGATAGGAATTAAGGCATAAAATAGGTTAAAAAGCTTTGATGGCTTCAGAAAAGATATAATCACTTTAATATTCAAACAAAAGAAAACGGTAAACCTGAAAGTCCAAACCCACATTCATTCCTGGTATCAAGACAGAGAGCACTAAATACTTTCCTTAGAAAAGCTAGGGAAGTCATACATGGATTTTTCATTGCTTAATCTGATTACTGATAGCTGATTCAAACTCCAAAGTAGACGTTAAATTATAAAATATATAAAATATCTGGAAAGATCATCTAGAAGGTTTGAGTCACAGACCTGACTACAATTGAAGGGTCAGGTTACTAGCGAGCCAGTTGCTGCAGTTTTGATCACTGCTTAAACTGACTTGATGAGCTCTCCAGTCCAGAGTAGCTCAGTGCTCACGCTGCAGCAAATGCCATCGTAACTGGCAACTTTGCTGATAGTCTCCACAGAGAGACAAGTTACTGAAGCTTCAGTCTGGGAGGGGTCCCCCAGGTACTGAACTCCTCCTGAACTCCAAACGTGGATGCCCAGCTCAGATTCTCTCGAGAAAAATGAACCAACTCTGCTGCATCTTGGAGGGCTCCCTTTCAAATACATTTGAATTCAGTTTGGAAAAGCCTCAACTAGGACTTTTAATTCTGTGGTTTTAGGTTATTTGTATTTCTAGATTCCCTGAATGACTTCCTCGATAGGCATGAAATATATTATTTCATACATTTTTAGAAACTGGACTTGGCTTTTTTTTTTGACTTTTCACTCTGCACTCTTTCAAACCAGTAAAAAGTGTTTTAGTATAACCCCCATCTGCATTTGTTAAAGCACCAAGTACAAATGCATTATGCATGCACATACAGATAAACACCCCACGAAATTCAGAAAAATGCAGATGCGATAAATAGCAGTCAAGTGATAAATACTGTTTTTGTACCTTTTCTTCTACTCACTAACTTTTCTGGAAACATATGCCAGCAACCCCAATCCACCATCACCTTCAAATGAGTCAACCTCTCACGGACACATCCTCATTTTCTAGCTTGCAAAACGGAGATAGTCTCCGCATCTAACGTGCAAAGTACTCAGAACAGTACCTGCTTTATATAGAGAACAGCAGCACATTTTGTGACGACAATTTATACCACGGAAAAGGAAGTGCACTGTTTCTCCTTGGTACATGCTTCTTGTCTCAGAAGTCTCACAGACAGTGACATTTAAAATTATGATGTTCCCATGGACCAAAAAGCCATATATTCAGCCTTGGTATGGTTTCACAAAGGGAACCATGAAATTTAGAACAGAGCCCAGATTTCCAAAGGCAGTATTAAAAAATAAATTCAGTAACAATTATAATACTGCTATCCAAAATGGTAGCTAAAACTTTATCCCATCCCATACTGGCATGTATTGTGTGTAGGCCCTACATTTCAATAAAAGGAAACAAATGCTTTTAACAGCACTCCAGAGAATTTTTACAAGATATATGATTTACAGGAAGACTACTGTCCCTCAATAAATATTTGTTGACTAAATGTCTGTTATTCCAATCAAAGCATTGAAACTATAAAAAATATTCAAGTCTAACTAATATTTTAAGAGAACTACTGAGTAGTAAAAGTATTTTATGTAAAAATTGTCTTTAGTATACTTCTGTTTCAATAACATCAGTGTAAAAATCCTGCTTATTCATTACAGATGTGAAATCTTACTAGTAATGGGTGAGTTAAAAAAAAAATCAAGAAATATTTGCAAAAGACACCAAGTGGATTTTTACACATTCACAGTATGTATGTTGCGAGCAAAGGCGCTAGCAGTATAGATGTACAGAACAAGGCTAGGGACAAGGATGTCGCTTCACCCATTCTAAAACACCGATTGCCCCGAACCTGCAGCTCCCCACCTCCGGGGTCCCGCTTCGCCGGCTGGGCACCCGACCTCCTGGCAAACGGCTTAATCTGGGAGGCCTAAAGCAACCAGGGCAGGTGAGCGGGGGCAGCAGAAAGGAGGGTTATGACCAAATTGCCAATGGCCACATTGGTGACGGGTTGAGTTCACCTCCCTGGCAAAGAGCTCCTGCAGGTACTGGAGAAAACACTTAACACAAACTGCCCGTCGGTACCAAACCTCTCGCCCCCCAAGACCCAAAGTGCAGACCTGCAGCAGCACTAACCGCTCACGTCTGCAAACGGAAGCACTGGGGGACCTAATGTGGCAGATCTGATGTTAAATACTACAGAATGCTACAAACCCTTAGTAGAACAGATAATCAGAGTTTCAGGTCAGATATTCACAATTAATAGCAGTATTTTAAGGACATTCCCCTATGCCTTCATTTTTCACCTGTGCCATATGATAACAACTCTCATTTTCCTCATGTGGCACTGTTAAAAAAAGTCTATGAAATCTGTGAAGCACTGAGCCCTCGCAGTTATTATCTATTTCCTATGTTATGGGAGCGCCTAGGAGTTCCCGTCGTGGGTCAGACCACAAGCAAGCTGGAGGCTGTGTGCAGAGAGAACAAAAATATGGTTGTCCCAGAGTCACATTTAAATCTTAAAAAAAAAAAAAAAAAAAAAAGCCAATAAATGGTGGTCAGTCTGAACTCAATAGCAAACTTTGGTCTTGAAAAACATTTACCTTTCAGTAGATGGCTGTCTTAAAAGCAGTGCTGCCTTTTCTCCAACTGACCTGTCAGCGGGACCGGTATGCTATGGCCTGTTTCTAGAATCCCAGAATACTTGTTTTGTGAGGAAAGGTGTTTCAACATGGACATGTTGATATTAGATAAATTATTGTTCAGAAAAAAGAACAAGCAGAAATAGAAAAACACAGAAAATTTCTTCCTATATAGGAACTTTTCAAATGATAACTTCCAAATCAACCAGTTTTCATCAAAAGCAACACAGCATCAGAAGAAAGTAATTTTAGAAATAGAACAAAATCACAAAATAAATTAGAGAAGCTCTTTTCACGGTACCATAGGCAGAGAAATTACACCAAAAAGTCCATTCAGTATATGCGTTACCTTTAATTTTTTTTGCATAATGTTTGTTTTCTACAAGAGTACTGCAAACACCCTTTAAAACCTAGTAATCTACATGTGACGGAAAGCCAGGAGGAAACGTATTATCACGCTAACACATCACTGCTAAGCAAGCATGCACTGGAAGAGCACGCCGAGTAGCAGCACACTGGTAACTGGAAAAGCGAGCCCAGTACAGGAGGTGGGTGCTCCCTAGAGAGCTCCCAGGGGAGCTGCCAGCAGGCGTCTGGGCCAGCGAGAGCTGAACCGCTCTCCAGGCTCCTCCAGCCGTGGGCACCGGACCTCCGCTGGCTCGAAAGGAGGACATCCTGTGTCCACACGTAAATAACTAAACGTGCATGCTTCTCGCTCTGAGGCCAAATTCCACCTGAAATTGGGTACCTAAACTCCCTTCAGTCAACAGCGTCTCATAAGAACCCTATAAAAAGATATTAATCTTACAATCAAATAAGCTTCCAAAAGAGGTAAAGTGGACCATGTCCTAGAAGCAGCTACTTGTCTCCACTGCAGGAGTGTCCTGAAGAGTACTCCAGAGCGGCGAAGCTGAAAACGTGTGTATTCAGGTTTTAGTGCTTTATCTGCTTTTGACAGCTGAAGAATACACAAATCCAAAGAGTTATGTTGCTTACAACAGGAATGATTGAACTAAATTATGAAAATAGATTTCAGAAGGGAAGACGGATGCAGCTGAGCTTTGGATGAACAAATCTTATTAATTGACAGGCTATCAGCTATCCAAATAGATTAAATGGATTATTATTACACTTCTAGCTTAACAATTTGGAAAAATTGACATTTAAAGTTGCTACTTAACATTCAGACATTCTTAACACTACGCAATAAATTTGTTATTTAAAATCTACTTATTGTAAATACATGATAATTCTTGCAAGTTAACAGCAGTATTCAAAAGAATTGGCAGGCTCAAATCAAAATGCATGCATTTTTGAGGAACAAAATATTTTTGTGACTTCACATTTTCATCAGATAGCAGCTGCAAAAATGTGCCCAGTGAAACACATACAAGAAAAATGTCATATTTGTTATACTTTCTTCAGATCACGTCAAATGAGATCAGATTTCAAATCTACCAAAATCATAGGCAAATGAAAACATTGGAACACTTTCCCAACATCATCTTTGTATGTCAGATCACTAAATATGAAAGTTCATACATTTGATTTTTCTAAAAAATACCAATGAGGTATGATATTTTCTCTTTCTTTTTAAAGCCATACCACTTGCTTGAAAACAACCCTGTGTGCATGCTTCAGGCACTCTTACATATTCTGGATGGACAGAGATTACGCTGTCCCAGTTGAGTGATTTAAAATTGCATTTACTGTGATGTTTCATGATTGAAGAGGTCAAAGCCTCCCCTGGGGAAAACAACTCAAAGGTGTTCTGCACACTAATTTAAGAAACACAAGTTGATTTCTTCGCCTCACAATATTAATGCTTTTCTTGGCTTCACTGTAAATAAGCACTACTTCTTATTAACTAGGAGAAAGACAGTAACTTTGATGTCTATGGAGTAGAAATGAATTCATATTTTACATTTCCCTTCCCCCTCAAGATACACAAAGTGAATTTTGAACCCCCAACCGTATATATCAAAGAATGTTCCGGTTCAAAGTCAAGTACTAGAAAGCCAAGAAACGCCAGAACAAACTCAGTTCAGCTCCCTTCTGCTTATACATTGAGATGCAATATTTAATTACCTGATCATGTGCTATTTTTTCCTACTACGTTACCTGTTTTAAATAAAATCATAAGAAATTCCATAACGGCCTGCTTTGGCAAGATATTGAGACATTTATCTCAGCTTAAATATATTGCTTCAATAGTTGAAATTACACATCTAAGAAGTATAACACCAGCTAAAAATTTTCCTAAGAATAACAGTGGGTTCAATGTTTACATTTGTTTTCAAGTAAAAAACAAACAAACCAACAAACCTTTTAGAAATAAAATTGATCTGTCACCAGCAAGTACTGCTTGATACAATGTAGGGATCAATTTTGGACAAACAAAATCAGAATAAATCTCTTTTTGCCTTATTTCTTTTTTCCAAACAGATCTATCAAAATGATTAGATTATCAACATTTTTCAGTCAACATTCTGAAAGTACCATCTATTTATTATTTTAGTATGCTATACAGACATTAGTCTATTATTCAATTGGAATAAAAGGTTATGAATCACATGCATTTTAGAAATATCTGTGTTTCTGAACAACACTTGGGTTTAAAATTTTTATCAGTAAAAATATCCTTCCTCAATGAAAATGCACATAAGAATGTGCAGATTAGGACAGCAGCAGGCCTGCTTTATAACTTAAGGGTATCTGAGCTTGGATATCTGCCTTCTCTGCCTAATTCCACCTTGGTTTGGATAACCAGAATAAAAATGAATGAAAATTTCGGCCTGCAGTTTTAATAGTAACTATTTGTTATTTAAATTTCCTTTTCCACACTGAACGATTGCAAGAATGTGTGCTCAGAATTAAAAGACTGCTCTTTAGCAACGACACATTGATTTCTTGGGGTCCCTGCAAAGCTTTTCACATTGTTTCTGGACTACAGATACACACCCCTGTAACTGCCTGTCAGACATCATTTCTGCTTTATGAATAAATAATATGATGCCCAGGGGAAATGCTGGTCTAAGACAAAAATCAATGCGTGTCTAGCACGTGTTAGGCAGTAGTTCAGCTGAAGTCTGTCTGAGATATATGGAGTAATTTTAATAACAAAACAAATGCTCACTAAACAGAGCTTAAAGGAGGGTTATTAGGAAAGCACTACTACCACTATTTCACTGTATGTCCTTTTTGAAAGAAAAATAATATTATCCTTTTAAAATGTGAATAGATATTCTGATTGCAAAGTGTTCAGCAATTACTTATCTACAAATTTCTAATATTCATGTTACAGCGATATGGTAGCAACTGATCTCTCTGCTCTTCTTGGAGTAGTTTTGCTGCACATCTGTGTAATAAGCTGTCTGTTATTACAACTGAATTAATTTTTATTTTAAAAATATCTTCTTCCACAATTGCCTTTTTTTTCAGTGGAGGGCTTGGGATCAAAAGTGAAACAAAAGCAGAGTAAATTAATCATTCATGCAGCTCTGTAATTGCCTTAGTCATTCTTGCAACGTAAGCCTATTTTCACAGTCAACACAGTTTGCAGTTTTGACATTCACTACAGTAACCCCCCAAATGGAAATCCATAGTAGGAATATTTGAACTTTTCTACTTTTTCAGAACATGTCAAGATAAAATGGCCTTAACTACTGTTGCAATGTGGTTCTTTCAATCCTCCTCGGCTGTAATGTAAAAGAATTATTTTTTTAACCTTTTTTTTTAAAAAAAGCATCGTTAGGAATCGTTACTTGGTTACTTCTCTATGCATTATCAAACGTGCACCTGCGCACAATGATACGTGTCTCTCAGCAAATCCCAGCTTGGCTCCTGCATCTTCTTCCTTCTACCTACATACACGTTCTGCAGCATCGGAAAAGCTTACACTGTGGATGGGTCACAACAGCTTTCTTCTCTGTTTGCAAAGGGGCCACAGGTCCGTTTGGAAGTCTCACGTTCAGCCTCTGTGAGAAACTAAGCCAAAGTATCTCAGATACTGCCTCTTCTTCACAAGAACTCTTCCTTCCAACTGTGTTTCTCACAACCAGGGGTTAGTCCTCAACCATGAAACCTGTGAAGATGTGGTTGTGGTATTTTGCAAAAAGGCACCAAATCTCTGGAGCAGACTTTGAGAGACTCTCAGAACGGTCACACATTTCTAGGCTTCGGAGAGACTCGAAGCAGCAAAGAAAGAAGAAAAGAAAGAGGTAAAGACCAGAAGAGAAGCTATAATTAGACACACAAATAATCTCCATGATCACCAATTCTGAGTAACCATGTCCAGCCCAGGGATCATACACTCAATAATGCTCTCAATAGCTTTTTTTTTTCTACTCAGGCAGATCTTTTAGTGCAGATGTGCCCTCTGGGAGCAGGCTGACAAGGAGGCTCCTCCTGTTACATTCAGCCTAATGAAAAGCACAAATTTTACGTCTTTATGACCCTCTCAGAATTAGAAGCTTGCAGCTGAGTGCCCTTGCCCAGGGGTGGTTGTACTGAACGAGAACTGACCATCTGGAAGCACGATCCAAAGAAAGCAGAGGGAAATCCTGATGATCTGGGCAAAGAAACCTACAGATATGCAGAAGCTACATCTGATGAAGGAGAGGGGGATGTTTTGCGACGTAAGGTGGAAGGCAGCATGAAGCAGCCCGTTAGCATCAATACAGATGTAACTGACCTCTTTTACCAACTTGAGGAAAACAAAATACTACAGGCAAGGAGTGACAGCTTCACAGAAAAACAAGCAGAAAGGAGAAAACTTTTTATAAATAATAAAGATAGAGAAAACACCAAAACACTGGGAACAGTGGTAAACTTATTTTTATTTGAAAGTTATTAGGGGAAAAAGGATGAAAATTGAAAGCAGAGCAGCTATTCCTGAATTACTTCAGACATAGAGGTGCTCTGAACTTTGACCACCAAACCAGTAGGTCTCATATGCTGAAGCTGCTCTGAGAGAAGCATCTGTTCATCTCTTCCCTCTGCCTTTCTAATGGCCGGCACGGCCCCACTGCTGGTGCCTCTTGTCTGGAGCTGAGCAATCCAGGCAGATTCCCGAGCGCTGGAGAAGGCCTCTCTTCAGCAGGGCCTCTCTTGCTTGTGCCTCACTGACTGACTAGCGTCTTCTCCTTCACACGTATGCCTCGTGCATCTGTCACATCAACCTTAAATAAGCAAACCCAGTGCAGAGAGACTAAGACTGTGGTAGACCACTGTGAAAGAGAGCAGTTTCCACCCTACATGTCAAACCAGGCCTTCATGTTCTGCATGGTCTCGTAGGGGAGGGCCTTTAAATATCTCCAATGTTTTGCCATATACCTGTTCAAGAGGTTCTTCTTCCTCTGACCTGCTCTTCACCCCTTACATGTCCCTCACCCCACAAAATATATCACAAGAAACTGCTGTCTTTCCTGTAACACTACGATTGCACATCACGTATTTCTGCCAACCCTTAGTTGACAGAAACATTTGACCCGAAGCTTTCTAACACATGAGAACCTTTTCTCCTCCGAGAGGAAACAGTTTCATTTTGGTGATAGCTGCAGCCTAATCAGGGCTGTCGACTGGCAGATTTGTACTCAGATTCCAGCTAATCTCAACAAAGAGTAATGAGGTTACACAAGGCAATTACAGTTCAGCACAGCAGAAGTATGCAAGGAACTGCGAGACAGCACGCTGCCAACACACTTGTGGTTTGTGTCACGGAGTAAGAGATAAACAACCTGAATGCATGGTACATAAGCAGCACATAAAAACAAAAACGTGGTTTAAATTATAGGACACATTTAAAGAGGTTGTCAGCAGAACTGTGAAACTCATTCTGGCAACTCTAGAAGAAAAAAATACATTTCCTCTTACAATGTAAAAGCTGTAGTTTGTGCATCTTGTCATGAATAACACAGGTTTCCAAAGTATTTAATACCTTGAATATTTAGCCTGAAATAATAAGACTGTTGTTTTCCAGGACAGTAATTTAAGCAGTATAGTGAACCAAAGTTCAGAGGCACCTGGAAGATCCTAAATTCAAGATTCTAAATTCTTTGATTACATCAAGGAAAAACTGAACCAAAAATGAAGCCCAGTTTTGTAGAAGTCCTCTTATATTATAATATGTGATATGCAAAAACTGCTGCCAGATGTCCCTCTTCCTTTCCCTTCTGTTTTGGGCATTACATAAAGACAAAATAATTAGATAATCAAATACAGGATGAATAGCAAGACTGAAACCTTTCTGTTTGGTTATGTAGTTTTAAAGATATATAATATCTTGCATATTGTCAGAAATAGTTTTATGCTATTTTAAATGAATAATTGTGCTTCCTAAAAACTCCTCCTGGCTGTAATTGGAGACTTAAGGGGGGGGAGGGGGAAGTCAAGCTGGAAGCTAGATGTAGTTAGGCACCTGCGATGAATCTTCCTCCATGACCTCAACCTTGATGTAACAGAGCCACACTAACATGGCGAGGCGAAACTCTTCAGCTAAATACCCAGAAACTGCAGTGCTTTGCGGTGTGATTTCACATTAAGAAGTTCTCAGCAGGCAGCATAGCTGATTTAAAGAGTCCACTTTAATCCACCAGCTTCCTTTATCACTAGCCACACTTGCTTCCTCTCCCACTCCCAGCCAGAAGTTACTTCTTCCAGGCACTCTATGAACCACATCTTTCAAGAAACCTTTTACATATATATGCGTGTGTGTGTGTGTATATATATACATATATATATGTGTATGTATGTATATATGTATATATGTATATATATATATATATATTTATTTATACGCACATATATATATACACACACTCAAAAATCTCACATTGCCAAGGGTATAGTTTGACATTACTGCTCCAGCAACAAAGCTGGTTGAAAGGATCCTGTCTTCACCTCTCAGCCTTACTTGAGGCAAAACAGCTGTTACTGGGGTTGTACTATAAATGGGATCAGAGAAGTAAATCCAGACTTTTAAAAGACACTAAAACATCAATCAATCTACTTTTTTTTTCTTTTATTTTTTTGGGGAGGCTAGGTTTGATTTTTTTCAGCTCAAAGATTAACAACTTTTTGAACTGGAAGGAAAATTCACCAGACCTGGTGCTGTGCTCAGATGACCCTAGTTTTCTAATGCTAACATGGTTTTAGATGGAGTGACAGACAACCTTTTCACTATTCTTAATCTTCCTGTGCAAGAGTCCAGGTTCCTTAGTGCACTCAGCAGAGTCATCAATGCTTTTTACTGCCAAATAGAATTTCCAAACTGTATCCAATAGGAAAACACACACACACACACACACACACACACACACACACCCCTTTTAGAAGCACTTCATTTCCAGATCAGAGTATCTTCTACAGAGAACTGGAAACCTAGAACTAAAATGCTGCATCTTTGCCGCAGTTAAAGACCACCATCACAATTCTCTGGCTTCTGCACATTAAGATTCTTAAGGTATGTGTGAGATAAAAACTGATTTTATGAATTTCATCTTTACCATGTCTGGTCAAGCTCACCCATTTCTACTTCCATTTTAAAGACAACCACTACCAAGAAGGAATACTTTCCATTCATCTTAGATCCCTTACATTCATGGGCTCAACACCTAGGATTGAGACATTGCTGTGCTATGTACTGGTAACAAAAAGAGATTGTTGAGAGAGGGACTAGGAGTATATTCACAGAAGCTCAACCAACTGATCACTGCAGCTTAGGAGGAACCTAGTCAGACAAGTTGTGGGAACTGAGTACGTGCTCTCAGCTTTTGCAAAATCAAAGTTAAGCCCATTAGCTCATTTGAGCAAATGTAATTTCACTCAAGAAAAGCTAAGAACATGCACAAGATCAGTTATCATTAGGTGGTTGTCTTGAAAGTTGATCACTTGCGGTCTTATCAACATACCATAAGTAAAGAACATCTGTTTGGTATGCATTAGAAAAGCATGCATTCCTCAGAAAGTTTCAAGGCCATCACTGTGCTAAAAAGGGACTTGAAATCTCAAATTTCTCAAATAAGCCACAGATTGAGCGTATTACATACAGCCAAATAAACTACATAAGTCAACACCTCATACCGAGAAAGGGTTGAACTCCCCATTTGTTACTAGTTTGCTTTAACAGATCTATCTGAGAAAAAATTCTCAAATATGGGAAATCGTTCAGCTGACTCGCCATGAAGTTGAAGTAGCCACACCAGCATTCACAAACACAGTTCGCTAGCTTAAGTAAAAGAACAACCCACTATCACCAAGAAAAGCTACTATTGTGTTGAAGAAGGTAACTCCAAGACTAGCAATAAGCCTGCAGGTCACTAAGCTGCCCTCTGCCGTCATGGCTCCCCAAAATAAAAGGGTCCCTTTTTTTCTGAATTCAGTTCAGTTCCAAAAAAACAGTGAAAGAGCAGATGACTACAAAGCTAAGGAGACCAGATCATACTCTTCAGATCTATTCCTTACCTTGCAATCATGAAGAACCAGAAGTAGACCTTTAGCTTTTAGCCCACTAACCACTAGACTTACATTTTGGTCTGGTACCACATGATCACTTACTGGAAACAGCCATACAACAAAGGCCAGGATACTCAGAATAAAAAATGACTGCAGTATTTGAAAAATTACCATCTGCTAGCTGTTGAGAGGTGTTAATTATTTTAACAGAAACCCAATATAAACCTGATGCTGCTCAAATCTTTACTCAGATCTAACTGCAGCTCCAGTAAAGGAATGAAGGCAGTACCAGCTTCATCCACCCTACATACTAGAGACTGGATCCCACTGCTCTCCATGCAGAGGTATCAAACAGGCTTTGCAGACTGCACGCCCAGACAAGCTTCCTAACCACAGTATTCTCCTGCGTTCCCTCCACGGTGGGATAGCTTTGTCTTTTCAATACGAACCCCTGCTTGCCTATTTCATTATATATTTTCTGTCTCTGCACATGGAAACCATATTTGCTATGTTTTCAAAACAAGTTTCGAAATGAGCAAATGCACTGTACAGGTCTGTGGCATCTCCAGCAAGCAGAAAACAAGGGCAGTGCCAAAAGATGCAGAGCGGGTAAAGAAAGCCTTTCCGAGTAACCATGTGAAAACACCCATCTGTACTGGCTGTTTAACACATGAAAATAACCACCTCGTTTTCAAAACGTATCACATCTTTATTATTTATATATGCTACATGTAAATGTTGCTACTCAGTTCAGTGCTTAGAACTGGCACCTTCATAAATTACAAGCATCTTCATAAAATAGAAGTAAAGCCAAGCTGACCACTAGAGGAAACAAAAAGCAGTCTCATAAATACTTCCTTTACAGTCTCTGTAGAGCTTGATGTTGAAGTGAATTATAGTATTGACAAATGTTTCCTACTAGCCCCAAAAAAAGAGAGAAAAAAGAAAATCACAATTCTGAACATGAGTTCAATTATGCCATACTAAAAGACTATAATAATCAATATACATTATCTCCTGTTTTTTTTTTTTTCAAATTTAAAGTCATATACAGAGTGAAACTATTTCTAAAAAAAATTTCTAGAATTTATTTAAAACACCTTAGAGTAACTAACACACTTTTTAAACCCCCTCTTTTTACTTCTTTACTATCTTCTGGCTTTCAAAGATCTGACAAAGAAATCAGGCTGATAAATTTGAAGTTTTTATTCTGTCATATATATAAAGTGCCCAGTGATATGAATTTCTTAAATCAAATTAGAGACTCCTATAGGTAAAGTTAAGGTAGTTTATAGCCACCCAGTGCCAGTGTCTGCAGTGAGACTTGCACAAGCACCTCTTGGGTTTTTTGCACGGAACCTCATTCTAGGTTTAGTATCTAAAGAAACAGAATCCAAATCAGTCAAGAGAGATTTACTAGGGACACAGAGAGCAATAGAGGTTGTAAGCTTTCCACTAGCACCAGCTTTGCAATGCATATTTTCAGTTACGGCATAATGGAGCGGCCATCTGGTTGCAATCAGCTCTGCAATGCCTCCATAATAAAAATGTCAAACATCTCAGCCTAATTTCCTTTCCATGGGCTACATGAAAAAATTAACTAACTTGCTTTGTAAATTGACTTAGCTAGAAGAAAGTATCTTCCTTTCCCTAGCTGCTTATACCAGCTTAAAAAGGTTTTACATCTTTAGCTTTATTGATTTGTTACAATAATTTAAGACAAGCTTAAACAAAAGTTAGAGCATGCCTACAGTAGGTGATTATATGAATTCATTTAAACCATTTTCTGAACTAATTTAGTTAAAAAATACAAGCCAACTCTTCACATAAACAAGGCTTTACGGTACTAGCCAGTAGATTAGAAAAGACAGCTACTGCCAAAGTAAGAAGAAATAGGTGTAAAATATACTAGTTCTGAAGGAATGTGCCATTTCTTCTACACCATCAATTTCCAGAAGAGATTTGGGTTTCTAAAGCAGCCTAAAAGAATCAGGGATACTGTCAGACTACCGTCTGCTTGTTCAGACCACAAAAGGATACACTGGTTCCATTACTTTCTTTTGATGTCAGCCCAAATTACAGCCAGTGCACATTAGTGCACACTACAGTTCAAAACTTTTTGGACAAATACAGTTTTGTTTTGTTTGGAAGCATTACCTAGTTGCTTTGCTAGCTCAGGCCCCCCCCCACTACTAGTGCTTTCTAATAAAAATAATGCAGTGCAAGCTATTACAGGACTGTTGCTTAGTTACATTCCCAGTTATTACACTGCTGGCCTTACACATCTAGTGTCAAGGTCAAAGCAATTGTTTCTTTACTTTAACGATGAAGTATCCTGTTTATGAAAACGTTACGTGTTTCCCACTTGGTAAAATATTACATAGTTCAGTCAATCATTGCTGGCTAGTACTACAGACAGGCAAAGCGTGAGAAAACGGCCTGCAGCGTTATTTTTTATCTCCACCCATAATACCAACCGCCTCACAGGGACGCTCAGGCAGTTAAGATTTCCCTTCTTTCTTTCCAATAGCCAGGTAGACATGGCAGAAATTTATTACCTGAACATTTATTCTTCTTCTTACCCAATCACAAACATAAGTAAAGTAACTGTTTTTAGAGAAACGCACATTCCCCAAACAGTGTTGTGGGAAAAGCTAAAGCAAAGAAGGGATTTCCATGTTAATTTTAAGCACAAGAAGTTTTTGGTTCCTCTTTGCCTGTGAGGGCTACTGCTCCACTGCAAGGACTGTGATTCTGCATGGGCTGCTCTTCGCTGCTGAATATTTCATAGCCTCTGAGAAACGCAGCTGCAATCAACTTGTAAATAATGAAATGGGCAGTGATAATACAGCAGAGGTAAAGCATGCAATTAGAAGGCATCGTGCTGTGGCTGCTTCTGCAGGAGAGCCATAACGGTTTACCAAATTATTTGATAGAATAGTAATGCTATCAACTGTGAAAGCAAATAAGTGGTATGCCAGAAAAAAAAAAACAAAAAAAAAAACAAACAGGGAGTGTCTCGGGTGGCCAATACGAATAACAAAATAAAAACCAAAAAAAAAAAAAAAAAAAAAAAAATCAGAAAGAGTGCTTAAAAGAACCGCATTCCACACAGGAACTCTGCTAACCGTACTAATCGCATGCTTCGTTACACACATCCACTCTAGAAGTACCAGTAAAAAAGTACGTTTACAAAAGTCACTTAAGGCAGGAAAAGTTTTACAAATATTACCACAAAACAAAGAAATTATTTACTGCCTTTTAACTATTTTAATTTCAGTTGAAGTTTGCAGGATAACCTAACCAATGTCCTAACTTCCTTCTAACAGAATCTTGAGGTTTGACATTTAAACCCCCAAATGTTTACAATCTAAAGCCATATTGTTCAGCCTTGGCAAGATGAGAAAGACTGTGAAAGGCAAGCAGTGACACTACTGTAACGGCATTTCCTGACCATACGACCTAAGGTGTGGTTAAGAGTTTCATGTTGAGACACAGGAATGCACAAGGGAGGAAATGAAGCAGGTGATAATCTGGTGACAAATATTAAGGTGCACCTGAGAATTACACAGGGAAGCTTCTTCATTTCACTTGAGGAACTCCCCCCCCAAAATCTGACTGTCCCTTAGACACAAGCTGCCCCAGGTTTCTGAGGAACAAAGTGTCACAGATAAAGCTATAGAAGTTGCATGAGAGAAGGGGCAAATTCATACCCAAAGAGCCATACGGGTGGCAGTGACTCTTCCTATGTGAGCAGCTTTCCCCAAGAACAAAGATGACTTCTAGGCACCTCTGCTCCTTCCAGAGCCTACCCACACGACCGGGCCAAGCACAGAGCATGTCTGCCTTTGCAGCCGTTCTCTGGCATGCTCTTGTCTCTATTCACTTGGACAGAGGTGTTGCTCAGACCATTACGTCTCCACCCCATACTGTAAGGACTGGCATGGGTAAACTGGGAAAAGCATGGTGTGTGTGTAAGAAAGGGCTGGCTTAAGAGGTTTCCTCCCAACCTCCTCTGAGCAAAGGGCACTGCAACTGAGGCACATAAGCTCACTGGCATGGCTTCAGGCAACCTCATGGCCTTTTGTGCATCATTAGCACACTTAATATCATTATGGCATAGCCAGTTTCTAGATTGTAAAACATCAATTGCATTTCAAGTGACTCTACAGGGATGTTTGTCTGTGAGGAAAAGGAGAGGAGAAACAAGCATAGGCTAAAGAATAAATATCAGTCTACCATAAATACCAGTCTCCAGTCTAACCTATTGGCAATACAGGAATCCCCAGGGAGGAGATGCTGCAGGGGAACTAGACTGCCTCCTCCCAGGTACTCACCTGCACTGCATCAGCTGAGCTACAAGACCCGAATATGCCCCAGTGCAGAAAAGGGAAGAGACTGCCTTCCCCATCACACATTTCCCCAGGGCACCAGAGGAAACCCCACTGAACCCCAACTCCCAGCACTGCATGGTCCTTTCTTGTTCCAAGCAAGCGAGTACCAAAATCCATAGCTGCCATCTGCCAGTTACACACATGTAACTCACTGAGGTGCTATACAATTAACTGATTTGGCTCTATTAGTTCATTTCTGACTCTTGGAGGAATTAGCTGAATGGCATTCCTACAAATTAAAGAAAGGTCTGGCTGCAAGAGTGCTGCTAGGTCTGCTTGCAATGCTGCACGTGCAAAGAGAAGCCTTGACAAGAGTGAGAGATGCCTCAGTGGGATATTGCAAACACATGTGCAAGCAAAAGGGGAACAACAGTGGAAAACAAAATTGCTATGCTCTTCCAGGCAGAATCTCTACATTCAGGAAAGACTTCAATTAATCTTAACCTAATCACCTTTTACATGGTGCAAAAAGTATTTCATAGAAATGATGAAAAACCAAGCTGTTTTGTAAAAGACATATATGTTACTGTACATGAATGAAGACGATAAATACATTCTCTTCCTTCAGTTCCTTTGTATTCACTATGTTCTCTACATGGACACTCTGTATTTTCATTTCTTTCCTCACCAGCAACAGAAACTGGAGGGAAGGTGGATAGGTGGATAATATAGCCAAGAAAATCTGGCATATACATGTTCAATGCAGCAGGGGGAATTCAGCTATCTCACACATGCCAGAAGCATCACCTGTCACTCGGAAAGAGATGGGTGCCTCTGGGTGATGCTGCACTGTAGTAATTCCCATGCTTTGATAATCAAAAGACCCCTCCTGGTGTTATTTTCCATCTGTTGGACAAAAGGTCACACAGATAGACCTTCCAGCCAGATGGAGTCACCAAAAATTCTCTTCATCTATCAGAAAGCTCAGCCATGATTGAGATGCACACTCATTCATATTCTCCTGCTCACTCTCCTCCACATACCCAAAGATAAATTACTCACACAAACTCAAATTTTAGGCTTTTTTTAAGAGACTCTAAATGACACAGAAAAATCTTATGCAGCTCTTTCTTAAAAAAAAATCCTGACATAAAAATATTTTTATTTTATTTTTATTTTTACTCTCTGGTTAAAATGATATCTTCCTTGTAGTATCTGGGAGAAGCACAACAGGAAGGACAGAGCCTGTATGATATAATATAGGTGGAACTGCTCCAAAAGTTCACCCATTAAAAAACTAGAGTACTATTTCCAACAGTTACGAATTTTGTGCGGTATTATTAACTCTTTCCCTTATATTCTATAATAGCTATAATTTCTATAATAATAATATCTATATTATCTACAATAGCTATAATAAATTAATCTATATTTCCCTGATTCTTCTATAAAATGGGAAGCCCTGCAGTGACACAGGCTACTGTAATTTCTGAGGAGCCATTTTTCTTGTTTTATTTTTACAGAGATCTAAAACTGGAGCAAGGATAGTCCCCCCCTAAAAAGAGGAAACTCAGCAAAAGAACTGCAGACCACAAAAACCAACAACACACAGTCCTACCATCAAGAGACTCCCAGTTAATGCCTCGCTCCAAAGTGGGACTCTCACTCCCATAGGCAAGCAGAAGCCAGCTGCTCGCGCAGCTCCTTCTCCTGCGACCACTGACTCTACTGGGAGCCCTGTAAAATTTGCAATGACATATTAAATCTTCCCAAGACTAAGTAGTTGCCAATATGTTGAAAAAAGGACTTGAAAGACTATATTGGCTTTTCCTGATGATAATAACCAGAGGTGAGGCTGGCGGCTGCACTGTTTATTAAAGCTGTCTGCCATTTCCCTGTTTTGGAAGCATTTTGAACTGTTTTATAATATGCAGCCTCATGCTGAATTTCATTTTGGATCTCTCCATTAAAATGATTAATGCATTGCTGAAAATGGGTCTGCCTATTTTCACTGCCCTGGTTAAAAAGTGTTGTCAACTTCTTTTTTGAGAAACTATAATATCTCCATGCTTTAAAGCAGGGACTTGACATGACCTAGGAAGACACTTCATGTCAGAGAGATGCTTTTCATTGCCTTTTGAAATGGCAAAGGTACAATCCTGTGAAACAAGAACAAGAGCCAACGGGAGAACAGTAAGGAAAAGAGGGGAAAATTAGGGCTGAGAGATGTGTGGGGAAGATGATAGATGACAATATGCCAAGAAATTTGGCTGGGGAGCAGGGAGGAGAGTAGTTAGGGAAGAAGGATACGCAAGTTGGTTAATCTAGGCAAAAGCTAAGGAGAAGCATGGATGAAAAAGAGTGAGGCTGGGAACTATTCAGATGAGAACAGGGATGAGATCCATCCAACTTGCAGCTGGTGCAAGGGGGGACTGGCACTGACTCGGAGTGAAGTCAAGGAGCAAAGAGGCAATAACAGAGACCTGAGAGGTTGAATGAGAAACTGGTAACACATGGGAAACATGGAAAAGTAACATAAATTGCTTTTGAGGAAGAAGAGAGAATGCATGGACTGCCAAGATAGGGAAAGTGGTTGCACACGGAAAATATACCTAGGAGAGAAGATGAAAAGAGGCAAGAATAAAGTCAGACAGTGATACTAGCTTAGCAAAAAAATCCCAGCAACATTGGAGTAGAAAGAAACAGGTCTAGACAAAAAAAGGAAAGGTCAGAAAAAATCACGTTTTGACAGAAATGTGCAGAAGACAAACAGCTCTGTTGCTGTTAACGATGCTATAGCCATCATTATATGGCTATATACCTATTATATATACATATACATTAGCTGTAGATTTTGCTCAGATTGCCCTTTTTTGACATGCCGATGGCTTGCGAGTCTTCCCATGGAAAACCAGACAGGCCTGCAGCGCAATCCCTCCTGCTGCCTGTGGCCAGAGGCTCTGAAGAGCCAGGACAGCCAGGCAGGGTGCCGACGCCTCCTCGCTTTGCACGGCTTCTTTCCCTGGCTTCTGCAAGCTGGAAGAAGCAGCAAGGATGTGCAGTAGCTCCTTTTTAACATCACACCCAGAAGATGCCCCTGCAGAAACATCATGCTGTCAGAGAAGAGGCAGAGAGGCAAGAAGAGACACACACAGTATCTGAGAGCTCCTGGGTCCATGACTGTAGACGAGGCCTTAATTATTTCTCTGATAATTGATAAGTACACAACCAGCCCCTTCATGTTGTATTCTCATTGTGCATTTTAATTCATGCAACTGGCATACAGAGCCCAAGAAAAATGGCTGTGAGATTTATTTCTTTGTTGAAAAAACCAAAGAAGTGGTGCTGCCGAGAGCTGCTGTTGCAGATGCATCAGGCTAAAATACTGCACTGAAAACCTGCCACATGACCCAGTACAGAAGTAGTTTTTGAAGTTACTCAGAAATAGATGGCAACAGCAGCCTCTTCAGCTACTGCAGTCAAGAGCATGGAGAATTTGCCCAACGCAATCATTCCAACAAAGTCTGATATCATGTAACCAGTTAGAACAAATTCAAGGGATGATCATGGGAGAAAAAGGGAGATAGGGAAAGCAAGAGAATATGCAGAAATCTTCTAGTCAGTCAAAAACATAAAAGCTGATTTCCTAGTTTTCAATCTCTCCTTTTCATAACCTATTAACTAAAGGTTAACTGGTGTTCAAATTACCTTTAAAGTTTCAGGCAACAAATTTTCACTCTTCACCTTAGCTAGAGAATTCATCCTGTTACAGATGCTGAAACTTATAATACAATCATGTATATGGCACCAGTTTACTATTTATAACTTGAAATAAGTGCAGGAGCACTTGAGCCTCACCTCTCACTCAGATCACTGATCAGCATAAAACATACACTATTAATATCAACATCTACTTTATGTGTTTTCACAATAAACTGAACAGAATAAGCTTATAAAAGCCTTCTCTGAAAATTCCCCCCACGTCCTGCAGAGTCTTCTGCAATAATGATGTTCACAGCTCTCGAGCCAAACAAAGAAGTGATGTTCCTGTCTCCGATCTCCAAAAAGTGCTCTGCGGCATTATCCTGGTAAATTCAAGCTACTCCTTACCTGCAGGCTACACTGCTTTCTTCTGAAACAGAGGAAAAAACAAATCAAAAGCTTTGGTAATTTTAGGAGTGTTTTGTATTAACTAGGGATTAGATGATCTGCCACATGTTGGAACACTGCTGCCACAGCCTCTTAACACTTTTTGCTTTTTTTTTCCTTGGTTATCTAAAGGCTGACTTTTCCTACCCTCAGACTGCTCCTTTGCCTACACAGTCTCAGTGTGATGGTAATAAGGATAAAAGACTAAAGCCCTCTGCGTTCTTCTGAAGATATCTCCCATAGCCAATGCATTTTAGAAGAAAATAAACACATAAAAAAAACTCTCTTCATCACAGAGGAATCCATGGGTTGCGAATAATTCTTCTAAAAGTGAGATACAGCAAGGCATATCTAATAAAACAGCTAGTGGTATAAAAGCAAAAGTGCTCTCTTCCCATCAGTCTAGACCCAGCTGCAATGAACCAAGTGTATATGATATATTAAAGAACATTTTCCAAACCCAATTCTCTTTACCTTCTTTCTAATGGCACGGCACAGGCCAGAGCTAAGCTGCCCTTGGAATGCAGAGCACAGCAGATTAACGTCGCGTGCTACAATCTTAGCAGACTTGAGTTTAATCAAGCAGCACAGTTCAGAACCAGTTCAAAAAAAGGCATCTCACGAAGAAAATACCCTGCATCTCAGCCACAGAGAGCTTGCTTCAGGAAATCTGCAGACAAAGATGAAAAATGTAGCAACGTAAGAGGAGCAAAATTGGAGAGTAAGAACATTTACCTTTTATCTGAGAATGATTCATGAGACACCCATACAAAGTGTCAGGCAACAGCAAAGCAGTTCATCTACTATTGATAACCCAGCATTCCCAAGCCATCAATAGCTGTTTGAGTACTTCTAAAGTAAATTTAGCTTCATCTCTATTATTTTCTGTATTGAAAGACCTGGGACATATTCACGGATGTTTATGCGATGGCAGGAGAGCACAGTATTGTATGTTTTATTACACTACCACAGCAGAATCTTGTTCAGACACAGTTACTGTATAATTTCTGTCTCTCTAAAAGCTGGAAGGCAATCATTAGCATGTTGGATGTGGCAAGTTCGTATTATCTATCCGGTAATTACAGAAAGATGGAGAAGCCTTCAAAAAATACCCTCAAACTTCTACGTTTACTACACACCTGATCAAAATACTGTCATCATTACTTAAATTAGTACATCTTTCCCATAAGCCAATATTCTGAACACATTACTTTCGCAGTTGTATAAAATGCATTACTAATTATTAGAGGCCTTATGGACTGTATTTTACCTGCCCTTCCAACTTCAAAAATAAAAACGAAACAATGACAATCTGAGTGCAGCAGAACATTTCATTGACAGTGATGACAAGCTGGGCTACATGGCAATTTGTTGTTACTAGCCCAAACGAACACTGTGATGTGGCTCTAGTTTTTCAAAATATGTATATCATTAGTCAATGCTATTCGTAGTGCAGCAGTGTCAATAATATGCTAAATACGCACCAAAAGATAATCCCATCCTCCAGAGATTGCTGTATAAAAAGAGGGAAAGATGAGAGATGGAGGAGAGGGTTAGGACATACATATGCATACATATACCAAATAATTGGGATGACTGGCCTGTGTCTCATTATCTCATTTATTCACACTTATTGTCAGGTAAAGGAGAGACAAGGAGGTAACAGGAAGATCACAGAAGCTGGAAAAAGAAGGCTATAAAAAGAGATGGAAGAACAAAAATGAAAAACAAATAGAACAAGGAAAATAAGGCCACAGAGGAGACTGGATAAACGAAGAGGTTCAGATAAAACCAGTAACCAGGAGGTAAAAATTATTCTGTGTGTACTAATGCATGGCTAGAAGCACTGGGACCTGGGTCACATTATGCAGGCTCTGCATTCCCCGGGTGCAGGGGCAGCTCAGGGTTCGTCACATCAGGGCACCACAACACAAACATGGGACCAGAAACCACACAGGCGTCATATGGAGCCTTCCTTCACTATCGACAGGGTAATAACACAACGGACCAAGGCTCACTCTGGCACCAGGTTTCCTTACCAAAGCACCGCTACATAGCATAGCACAGGAGCACCGAGCACTGTGCAGAGGAACAACCTGGGCAAAGCAGTGGCAGAGCAAATAGACAAAACTAGACCTAGGGGGGCTCTGGGCCAAATTACTAGGGTTTTGTTGCACTAGGTTCCTCAGGGTGGCCCACAACTGCTTTCCTCTCGGAATAATCTTGTTCCTCCACTATTTGAATGATGGAGAACCACTGCACTAGGTAAAGTGAACTGTCACAGTGAAGACCCAAATAGCAGCGCCAAAAACTAAAGATTTGTCTCAATGCCAGAGAAAAGAAAACACAGACAACCCCAGCTGAAGAGTTTGAAGAGCCCTTCTGAGTCACTGTTAGAGTAGTTACCAGGCTTGCTTTTAAACAGGGCAAGATTTGGGTAGTGCCTGTCTTGCATTTTTCACAGCTTTCCCCATTCCTGCTGTTGCTCAGAACTTCTACAAGTGAGTTTGCATTTGAAAAGTGCTATGTCCCAAACCTATTGACTCAAAGGAAGTTTTAAAAAGAACAGAATTTAGTCAAAGTCACTGTATTGTTCAATGCCACCTTATCTCATAGGAACCAAATGCATCCTCCAATGTACCTTTGTTACTGATCTCTAACTATATTCAAGCTTTTTTAAAATTTAAAGGCAGCACAAAATACCGAAAAATATCCATGGGACAATTGCACAAAGTATGCACAAAAAGAGAGACCTGTGAGGTGGCTGTTTTAGTGCTTTAGTTATGCACAGAGGAGGTAGCACCTCACAGAGGTCGTGTGTCCCTCTTCGAGTGACACCGGCTGAAACAGTGGGGATCTTTCTCTCTCTCTAGTATACACACCATGTTCATTAAGCCCATTGCAGGGCCCTACACACATCCCCTGCCATCTTGGGGCTCGTGGCCAGCTCAGGGAAGGCAGGTACCTGGCTTTGGGAGCTGCTGGTGGCCCCAAAGCTCTTCAGGATGGAGCTGGAAGCACCCTTGGTGGGGACCTCCCTCCTGGGAGCACCCTCCAACCCTATCACCGTGGGAATTTGAAACGAAAGCCTTGGCTGAGCCAAAGATATCTGAAGAGATATCACCCCATTTCCTAGAGCAAATCAAATAACCGTGCCTGCATGGTGCTTTCAGTCGTGCTAGTGCAGCTTTTGACCTCAAGGGTCTTGCCCTTCTCCATTCCCGCTCCCCCTGCTCTTAGACCCACGGCACCCATTTCTTCCCACAAGGTGCCTGGACATGTCTCTGGGATTGTGGGAAAGTATGCCAGTAATTTGTATTAATACTGCAATACCCTTTCCATCATGTTCTAGTAAAAGGAGGACACAAAAAACCACGCTTGAACAATGGAAAAATACAATTCCCCCTCAACCTCCCCTCAAGGAAACCTCAGAATAAGGTAAGGATATGAAGACTGCAATAAAAACACACAAACACATGCATACTGTTCAGCGTCATTCCAAAAACAACAGCAACAAACAAATAGATTCAATTACTGAGCCAGGCACTAACCCAATTCAACAGGATTGGTACATATGTTATAACAAGATGCTCTGGAGCTTCAGCCTGAACACATCTACATGAAGAAATCATGTTATGCAAATCCCTTTTCCACAAGTGATGGCCATACAAGAGAAGAGAAACGGTAGTGTACAGAGATTCATGATGCATGTCAGATGGGCAATTTAAAGTAAACCATACTGTTCAGTTATACAAGACATAAAACCTAGGGAGAAAGTATGTAGCTTCAAAATCATAAATAATTTATAAATAATGCAGCCATCTCATGAACTATCCAAACAGATTACTTCCATTTTTTTTCTGCTGTTTTTCTCCACTTTCACAAATCAGAGAAGCTGATTTTGGAAGCAGTTTTTGGAGACAGATATCTACCAAGAACGGGCCAGTTTTTGGCAAGGCTGGACTTGCACAATGAAGTTAGTTACAGGCTTGCAGACAGGACTGCCTGAGCTGATTGCAATGCCCACCCAGGTGGGAGGAAAGGAGAAAAAGTTGAAAGGCCTGAGCTGCAGCATGCTGAGGAGAGCAACTGTTTACCAGGAAGCTCTCACCTTCCCTTGAGTATCACCATCAGTCTTGTTCAAAATCACTGCTACTCTAACCGTTAAACTAAATTCCCATTTTTCTAATGTCCTCTCAGCTGCCTGATGATCCAGCAGGCCGCCGGCACTGTTACAGGTATCCACCTTTAGATACACATACAATTCTTCACTGATTTTTATGTTGCAGACTCTTTGCTCTTCAAAGTCCTTTGCAGAGTTTCAAGTTCACTTTGTATTTGATTCACCACAGCCTGGCTTCATTAGGGGCAGATATCCATACAGATATCAAGGATAGCTTTATAATACAGACCTTTTCTGAAACTCTGAAGAATTTCAGAGACGTTCAGACTAGGCGTGTGTTTTTCATTGTACAGCAAATTGTTTAGTTTTCCTAAAGGTAACATGAGTATAATTCGTGAAATCATTGCTCATATCATGTGTACAGTATGAGACAAACAAAACAAATGAAATTCACAACAAAAGAATAAATCTGCTTTATTTTCCAATTAGCTTTGCAAATTACCATCACTGCTTCTTATCGACTAGCTGCAATTCAAGTATCAAAATATCAAAATAAGTCTTCTCACTTGTAGGAGTTTAGCATTTTTCAGATGAGCAAAACAGAAAAAATAATATCATATATATAAAAAAGAGTAAATAGAGCACCTAATGTCATTTTACACTTGTAATCACCTTTCACAAAGGCATTTGTATGCATGATCCCTTGGAAACCACAACAGCATACGAACATGTAAATTCCAAATTATTAAGCAATCTGCATTCTCAGCCCTCATGGAAATCTTTTCAATAGCCATTGCTCCCGCACACTCTGGCTGTCAACCTCTGCAGTGTTCAGTTTAAGAATGAGATTTATTTCTTAACCTTCCTAAACATGTTAAAAAAGAATTAAAGTTCCATATGAACTTCAATCCTGCTAAGCATTTTTCCTTCCCACAACACAGACTTTCTGTACCAAAACCAGAGAACAAAATCTGTTTTCCATAGGAAAGAATATCTGTCTCTCCTTTGGTTAAACTTTTTCTTACCCAAGACTATATTGAAATTTGGAATTTAAACTGTATCTAAGCTCAAGTGCATGCCTCTACTTTGGGGACAACCCATGTAAAGGCTTAGATTTCATCCCGTTTTAAAACGGCAACTCTCCTTCACTAAAATCAAATGACTTGAATTAAGACTGCTCCTCTCTCACCTCGAGAAGTTTTCTCCCTGACCTGCAAAGCCTCCTACAATCTCCAGGGATCACACTAGAGGCAACAGCACTCATGCAGAGCAGACATCACCAATGTATCCAGGACTGATGTCTTTGCGAATTTTAAAAATCACGAATAGGGAATAAATTGATATAAAAAATGCTTCAGTCTTTATTCTACGAATGGAGAGTCAGGGGAAAAAAATATATTGGGCATCATTAGTCAAAGGATAACTCTACTGTTTCTGCCCTATGACAAAGATTAAAGCTATGCCTGTAATTAATGCAAAATTAGCTTGCAAAACAAAATAAGAAAGCTAAGGTTACCAAGTGGGTGTTGCTCCCACTTGCATATAAAGCAGTGCGTTTTGTATGTGCTGTTTCTAGACTGCTGTTAACTTTGTCAGAAGGAAGAAACGCACACAGTGGCACACTTCTGTGTTTTACAACAAACATGCTCTTTGTAGGTTTGCAGTGATAAAAGCCTCCTGCCTCGAATCTCGGGTATGATACGGCGCAAGGCCTGTTAGGGAGACAGCTGAGCTCGCCTCTAGTTTGTTACTCCGTGAAGACAAATGCGACACAACGCTCGCTACATGTGCTGCAAAAACAGCTCGCAGGAACTGGGCTTTAAAGAAAGGGAAATACTTACAAAAAGCAAGGCAAGAGACTTGCACAATAAACGTTATTTCTCCAACACTTGCAGATCCAAATACTCTACGAAGATGCTCAGAGGGCTGGAGCGCCTGCCCTATGAGGAACGGCTGCGAGAGCTGGGCCTCTTCAGCCTGGGGAAGAGAAGACTGAGGGGGGATCTTATCAATGTGTACAAGTACCTGAAGGGAGGGTGTCGAGGGGACGGGGACAAACTCTTTTCAGTTGTCTCATGTGACAGGACAACAGGCAATGGGCAGAAATTGAAGCACAGGAAGTTCCGCTTGAACGTGAGGGGGAATTTCTTCACTGTGAGAGTGACGGAGCACTGGACCAGGTTGCCCAGAGAGGTGGTGGAGTCTCCTTCTCTGGAGATCTTCAAGGCCTGCCTGGATGCAACCCTGTCTAACATGCTCTAGCTGACCCTGCTGAGCAGGGAGGTTGGACTAGATGATCTCCAGAGGTCCCTTCCAACCTTACTGATTCTGTGATTCTATGATTCTAAGGACATTTTTACACCTTTCATATATGTGGTCATAACAGAGGTGAAATAAGTGCCCTGTTGTATGCATCCCATGGGAATCAGACGAAATGACAGACATTACTTCCTGCTGAATATGCCAATAAAAATATTGTGATTTACCCTTTTAAACACTGAAGGTGAGAAAGTTTTGCTGAGCTGCAAAACAGACACAAGATATTAAAAATACGCTGACGTCCTTTCCTGGGTGAGAACAGAGAATCTTTTTCAAAGTTTTTGAAGTGCAAGCTAAGAGTGTTATTATTTTAGAATAGACTTTTGTAACGCAGAACATGACACAGAGCATGCATCCAGCAAAGCTGCTTAAGAACAAAGTTGGCCTGGTCCCATCCGGTCCCATGTTTAAATTTTGGATTTGGGATAATTTCTAGCTACTACCCAAAACACAACTGAAAGCCATTGCATGAACGCAGCACTGATCGATGGGGCCAGCTGCATGTAAAACTGGTTCACCAGACGCTAGACTCTTCTGCCAGAATACAAATTACTCGTACTCCTCAAACCGGTGTTAAGACATCAGCTACCTCCTCCTGCAAGCCTCGCTTTCCCGGCTGCGCCGGGTCGGCACCCCCCCTGTTTAACATTTGGTGCGCACCAAACTGTCAGGCTTCGCCTCTCTAGCATATAACCAGTTACTGCCTCGAACACAGAGCGACAAAACACCACCGAAGAGGACTATGTAGAAGGGTAAGAAGAAGGCAAGTTTAAGTTTGCACTGCATGCCTTCAAGGCAGAGGACCCCTCTACCCCTAATGACACACCAGCTGCACAGACAGAAAGAAGCACCGGGCTTTTCCCTTCCACTACACCCTGCTCTTCAGCAGGCAAGTGATTTAACAGAATTTACTTTTTGCAAGAGCTTGCCCTTATTTGCATAAAATGGGGCTAATACAGATACATAGAGCAAGTACTAAAGTATTAACATAGCCTGGTAGCTAGGTGTTAAAAAAAGGTATAAATCAGCTCTTGCCCTTTACATACAGCAATCTTCATTCACACTATTTTTTCTGAATTCAGTGATTCCAAGTGTCAGCTACTGATGAACTGCAGGGAGTGTTTTTTTTTTTTTTTTTTTTTTTTTTTTTTTTAAACAATGAGTACATTTCTGAGCTACACCTCATAAAACTGGTAACTAACTACAGACAGCTTAAGTGCACAAGCTCCTGAGGTTTTTGTACTCCTCTAGGCTCTTGTGAAAGGAAGCTTTTTCTATTTAAAGCTGTTGCTTTTTCTAGGCATCAGTGTAATTAAGTACACAACTTAATATAGAAAATACTACTGCTCTGCGGAGCAGAGCATGCAGCATGCTGTAGGGAACACAGAAACTACAAAGTCTTAGAAATTCTTACTCCTAGGGAATCACAGCATTGCAAAATGTAATTCTTGCCTCGTTCAAAAAGACCAAACGGGAAGAAGTTATAAGAAAATGTTGACAACCGTATTTCCCGAATAAAGTATTCTTTCTTGACTGCCGATTAAACGTGACAACTCTTGCTAACGTTAAAACCATCCAAGAACAGATGTATTAGGAATTTACGCAGCCACGAGAAGCAAAGCACTGACAAAAACCAGCCAGAGTCGGCCCTGACACTACCTGAAACCACCAATTTTAATGTCCATAGCAAGGACCTGCTACACTGCTTTATTTGTAGATGAGCATACTCCATCAGGGCACCGAATACACAGTAAGCAAATAAACAATTATTGGCTATCTACCTGCTTTGCCAAATAAATAACTTGGCTAGTTTCCTCATCAAAACTACCTCTCGGTTTGGGAGGAAACCGTCCCTGGGCTTCTGGACGAGTGTGCTTTCTCCGGTGCTTCCCTGGGGCTGGTTTTCCCAAACCTGCTCAGGAGGATTATAACAGAACCAGCCAGTTCACAGCAACGGGTGGGAAACACGCCGTGACCCACTCAAGTGGGCAGGCACAGCCGTCACTTCTCTCCCCACCATTTATCCGACTGCTAACACTGAACAATCCCTGCTGTAGGTGCTTTTCAGACACGAGATGGACTTGTTAAACAGAATTAAAGATGGAGCCACAGCTGAGTAATAAGGGTTTCAGGGTTCACTCCCATAAATTAAAATACACAATTGATACTGAAATGTAAATCAAGGGTAGGAAATTAAATCTTCTTGTTACAAAGGGAAAGAACTGAAAGATTAATTTGTGCTTTCACCACAGTCAATAAAATTGACTGCAACAACACTTTGAAAGAGCTGACAGACTGTCCACCAAGATACCCTGCAAAACTGAACTGTTGTATCATACTTCCACATAATTAAAGTGAAAAATACTTTCCAATACATTGATACAATTCATGTATTAAATTGCTGTGAATATTTTTTTCCAAACTGACTATGCCTGGCAACACTTAAAGGTTATTATAGGTATGCATCCCATTTGACAACCAAAGACATCACAGTTAAACAACAAACAAAAAAAAGACAAAAAAGAAAGAATATCACATCATAAGACGCAAACCACACTAAAAGATAGTAGTTAAAGTACAGATTCATTACAGGTAGTCTAGAGGCAACTGTTTACCTAAGGCCCATGTGCATAACGTCACACGTTAGTACTCCCTTGAGCAATGAATTAATCCATGCAAAGAGCCCCGGTGACAAGTCACATCATGAGAGTCAAGAAACGGTGGTCACAGTACCCGCTAACAAATGACACTAGCACAAAAGAACCAGAAAATTCTCCTTATACTTTCCACTTAACTGTGAACGTGGGGGATTTATTTTACTAATCCGCGGCTGGCAGTGTCTGGGCGACGTGGGGCTGCAGGGACGCAGAGGAAGAGCCAATTTTCCGACGGCCTCCAGCGACACAAAGGTAGGAAAGGTGAGTGCTTTTGCCACTGCTGAACCGATGATCACAACACGGCCAACGCGAGGCCAAAGCTGTTTTCTGAAAAGGCCAGATGAGTCCAAGGTAATAGTTCCAGATCCGACCGCGTCACGACTGGCTTACTCCTCTAACTAGGCCAGCCAATTAAGATGGCTAAGACAGCGACACAACCTGCCTTGCACGGTACGCTCGTCCGCGGTTCCTCTCGCCGGTCCGATTACGACGTTACCTCCCTAGGGGAACGGCGCGAGGGGCAGGCGCACGGCGCTGCCCAAGCAGTCCTGCCCAGGCAAACACGAGCTCATCCCGACTGTTTTAAGCACTGCGTCACAGTTCCAATGGGAAAAAAAAAAAAAAGTTATTTTCTTACAAAATGTACTAAAAATGAGGCAATAGTTTGACAGTGCCTCAATGTGTGGGACAGAATTACCTATCCAGTTTCGCTTTATACATTTTCCTCTTCTTTTTCCTTAGGCAAGCAAATCTATAAAGGCTCTCATCTAATGTGTTATATTAATAAATGATGAAGCTACAAACAACAGAGCCCCAACCTTTCATGATGTGCGCTCAATTATTTTGCATTTAACAAGAATAAAAGAAAATGAAATTAATTTAATTTCCATGATTGCCAAATTAAATGACACAACCTCGCCTATTATAACAGATCAAAACAATACATTTACATTTCCCAAATCATAATAAAGTGTACTTTTTCTCTGAGGAGCTTTGTGTGATGAATTAGTTTCCATCCTTGGAACAGTACGTAAAAAATGCTGCAGCAGAAGGCACATGGACTGTGTTTTTGTCCACAACTAGGTTCCGGATCAGAACTACTTTTAAGCTAAGTTTGATGGCAATGTTTCAAAAGAAAGTGAAATTACACTCTAGGAATCTGCTTGAGGAATATTCTTGACTGAAGTGTGTGTGGGAATTTGGGTTATCTTATACCATGCATATTCAAGTAGTCCGAACGTTAGTAAATCCACTTTACTAGAAGGAAAGCAATTGTTATTTATTAAGGGGCAGAAACGTTTGCAGGCAGTTAATTCGCTAAGACACCTTCCTGCGCAGCACCGCCTCTGAGATCAGTGCCCCTCTTCCCCTGTTCCTGCTAAATCCCGCTCCCATCGCACAGCTCGCCTCCCCAAACCGGGACCCTAACCTCAGGCCGATCGATTCCCCCCTCGCCGTCGCACAGTCCCTGGGGTAGGCCTTCACGTCACCTCTCTCCGTGTACCTCTTTCGATCACCAGTAACCAGCACTGAAAGCAGCATCCTAGATGCACGGTTTCTCGGCAGCCCTGCACGACAGTGCCGGTCCTTTTGTCCACCTCTGGAAATAGCCTGCCTGAAGCAACCTCAGATGGTCTTTTGCCATTTTTTGTGGCCACACCCCAGTGGTGGCCCACAGCCATGTGAAAACAAGCATATCCAGGTCTTTCTCTTCTTCAGTCACTTCCAAACCATGAGCCTCTAATCCCTTTGGCTTCAGCTGTAAAATTCCCATTGACTGATAATGGATTTTTCACTGATGTAAAATCAGGCACTTGGGCTACACCAGTATGAATTAACAGAAGAGAATGCTGCTAATCCTTTATAAGCAAGCTTAACGTTTTGGTTTATAGAAGAAAGAATGAAGGCTTCCTCCAACATCAGGTTGCATGTGACTATTGTTTTAAAAGATACTTCTCTTTTTTTTTTTTGATTAAAACCAGTATTTTTTGAAAGACACTAACCAAGATGACTCAATAGATGCACATTTCTGCCAGTTGAAAACAGAAGAGTTCAAGCTATGTAGCCTGAAGCTGAAAGCTGCAATCAGCACATTGGGACTTACATTTACTCCATACTAGCCACTGTCATCTGGAAACAGTAGAATGACAAAGCCTTTATAGTATTCAGCTTTTAATTAAATAAGAGTAACACCTGAAACCTCACGCTGAAATAGCTGTAAGATTTCCTAGGTTTCTCCATCTGCATCTAATGATACAATTTGATTATTTCCCATACATTAGTAATAGGTAGGGCTATTAAACTGGAAGCAAATATTAGCACCTTACAAGACTGTTACTTGGCAAATAATTCTAAAGTGATCAAGTCATCAAAAAGATGAACAACTTCTGTTACGTTAACCATTTTTCTTTTAAAATGAGATTTTGCTAGATCCAATCAAATCCACTTTATTAGGTCTGTGGGTAGCATAATAGCTTTTTTTTCCCAAGAAAGGAAATTCATCTTTATGCTTAGGTGTCTGGTAAATAGGAGCCCAATCATGCAAAGCCTTACTCAAATGAGAAAGTACTGCTCATGAAGATTTGTTCTGCTGCAGTCTAAGAAAGGATACCTAACAGCAGTGAAATTTTGAAGGATCAAGCCCAAATATCACAGTTGTAGTTGGTGTGTACGTCAAACAACTCTTAATTTGACATACTATACTGCAGTGCACTAGGTGCAGGCATTTCATTGATTTAGTCATTTATCATGTGCATCGCTTCTGCAACAGGATGAAAAGAAGTCTTCAACACAGCAGCTAAGTGGTTCCCTCTAAAACACTGAAATGCCACCTGTCTCCATAGGACAATAAAATGTTTATCTTCTGTCACGCATTTCATTTCCGCTGTTTATCTGGGTGACCTTCTGGAAGGAGCACTGGAGGCGGCCGTGCACCTTCATTAAAGCAGAGCCTCTGCCTTCCCGTGCGCCTACGAGAACAACGAGCGCGAGAGGGAAGAGGTGAGCGTTCCAAGAAGTAATGAAGAGATTTTGTTTCCGTAGGTTATCAATTATTTATGAGTAAATCCCCAGATGAACACGTCCAAAGCTGAGCAGTTTTTAATACGTTTCACTTCCATACACATGGCACAATGCACCAGACGCTAGCTAAATTGGCTGTCTGACTTTGCGTAGTGTCAAACAGTGAGCTGAATGTGGATGTTAGTAAATCACAATTAGGCTTTTAAAGTACAGTATTCTGCTGGATTAAAAGCTATCTCGCAAAATTCTTTTAACACTCAAAGAAATCAGTCTCTTTACAATCTCAGCAAAGAAAAAGCTTATATTGTAGAATTGCTGCAATTATGCT
This sequence comes from Rhea pennata, assembly GCF_028389875.1. Taxonomy (NCBI): domain Eukaryota; kingdom Metazoa; phylum Chordata; class Aves; order Rheiformes; family Rheidae; genus Rhea; species Rhea pennata. Next base: position 119,550,157 of record NC_084664.1, on the reverse strand, counting down.
AACACAGTTGTCTAAATATTTTAATTTTCAAAATATTCTAAACATATTGTATCATCCTGCTTTGAATGTAATTTCTGAACATTTATCAGAAGTCCATCAAGTTATGGGCTCTTTCTCCAAAACACAGAGTTTCAAAACACAGCACTTACATACTCTTCTATCTTTTAAATGAACAATATTTGTCTTTAAAGTATAGCTTTTAAAATTTGTACTTTTAAAGAGAACATCCAAAGAGCCTTTTGTAGTATGGGAATTACAAACATTACTTGGCGGGTTTCGTCATGGAGCAGGGACAAGGAAAGCAGACAGTTCCATCTGTTAAGTATCCTTAGCACAGTAAGTTACCAATCTATTAAAGAAAGAAAAAGTAATTGAAAATAGTGATATGGGAAGTCTGGGAATGAAAACCAAATCCACTATAGCATAGCAAGCTTTCAGTTTTGCAGAACTGCTCTTTGAATTCCTCTCTCCCAAAACACAGTTTCCAACCAACAAGATCCTGCCAAAGGCAATGACGCTGCCACAGTCATACGCCAAGGACTGTGTCCGCACTGGCTGGGAGGATGGTCCTGAAGCCACCTTTAAGTTTAAGATTTAAGCACTCTGTGAACCTTCAGACAAGGCCTGGGGCAGAGCCAGGACATGCCCTCCAGAACAAGCCTCCCAGGTGCCTGGCACGGTGCCGGGTGATCCCAGGCCCGGCACAGGCTGCCAAGAGGCATCAACGTAGATGGGAGGTAGAGAGCAGGGAAGTCATTTTGTGCTCGTACATGCTCTCTTCACGCAGCTTGCATTCAGCAAAAACTCTCTGAGTTAGGCTGCTCTGGAGGAGAAAGCCCGCAGGAAACTCTGTTGGTCCGTCTACCTCTCGAAGCATTTTTCACAAGCTTCCTTCCAGAGGGGTGAGGTCGGGGACAGGCACGCCAAGCAGTGCATGTCAAACCACACGGGGAACGAGGACATTCTGCATTTTTCACAAAGCAATTGCAGAAGACAAGTCAGCTCGTCCGTGTGCTCTCTGCCCCCTCCTGCTCCCACCGGCACTCACCTCAACACACCCGCGGGGTACACTCTATTCCCTTTGTATCCTGAAAAGATTAAACTTCCCCAATACAGGAAAAAAAAAGAAAAAGAAAAGAAAAGAAAAAAGCCACTTAGAAATCCATTTCAGATTTGTTTGAAATGCTTAAAGGGTTTGTTATGTACTCAGATGAAAGGAACACATAAAATACATCTACATTTACTTCATTACAGTGGGGCTCTTGAAGTTAGATGAAAAGATTTATTCTGGCCAAGCTAGTTTATTTATCAATTTCAGCTAAATTATATTTTCAAAGACTCATCCTCATCGTATTTACATGAAAGCATCAGAGCTGGGTTTTTTTTTCTCTCTCTCTCTCTTTTTTTTTGTCTTTTTTGTTTTTTGTTTTTGTTAAAGAGGTTTTTATCATGTTCTGAGAACTGGAAAAGGCCAAGAGAAATTTTTGTGAGAATTATTAAATCAATAATTAGCACAGGAACAAATCTACAAATCTTACCATTTTCAGTTATTTATGAGGGGGGGAAGGGGAGGAAAAGGAGGGATTTTCCCACTTGGAGTAATTCTTTCTCACCCTGCAGACCCAAACAGCTACAAATTGAAAGTGGATGAACAAATCGATCATTGTGCAGCTAACCTAGGTAATTGCAAACAGGCAAACTTCTTATCCAGGAACATGGAAAGTTAAAAGTGAATCACACCTGAAGCACAAGAGTTCAAGCAAACGTAGTCTCCAAGTGTTTTATCTTCATGCGGATGAGAACAGTTTCCCCCCCACCCCACCAAGGTTGTGTTGAAGAAGAGCTCGTCATTACTGCTAGCAAAGCACTCAGAAATAGGGTATAACCAACACACCACTCACTGACCAACCCCAGCTGTACAAGTCCTAGTTATTTCTGACAGCAACTCACACATGCCTTGCTTCTTGGCTGCCTCCAATATCAAAATTTTCTCAAGTTATATAAACGTTTAAGTGGCATTTATGGACAGTATCTTTCCTTATGAGTTTATCCTTTCCCACACAACACTTGCAGAGTGATTAACAAAGCTGATCTTTATCCTTCACACTGTCTGTTCATTCATCCTTTCTAAAATGAATACTGCTTCCATATTACCCAAGAGGGCTGTAACAAGGCACTATTTATCTGTCCTAATAATCTACCATCGTTATTTTAATTAAAACGTAGTTACCTCACATACAATGAGGTGAAGAAATAGTGCCTTTTGCTCACTTGCACCTGAGGAGCACGCCTGGTGCCCGCTTGCAGGACCTCGTGCCCACCACTTGCAACTATCAGCCCCGCAGCGCAGCTCCCCGCCGGCAGCTTTGCTGGTGCAGCTACACGGGGCTGCCCGCAGCCACAGCGCTGAAACAGGCCACATTCAGCCCACTCTCCCTCCGAGAGCAGGGCATATTTGCTCTTAAATCTGACTCATTCCACTCCTCCTGTTTACAACACCATCCCTACAGTTACCTGGGTGGACTTGGCACTGGAGCAGAAGTCAGCTGTGCCTCTGAAGAAAAGTGGCATGAAACTATATGGTGATTTGCAGCTTCTGCCCTTGAGTAAATCAGTTAAGATCTGCGGGTCCCTGGCGTACCCTGGCTCATCAGCATCATATCCAATGCGGCACTGCTGGTGCAGCGCTCGGGGTTTTAAGGAGATGAGCAGCCTGAGGAGAAGATAAGCAGGACATGGCGCTCCTGAGAGACCTCGAGAGCAGCCCTGGTACCGCATAGCAAATCTGAGCATGAGAGAGACAGGGATGGAGCGGGGGTGAGGGGACAGCAACTAAAGATATCTCACCTCCCTTGGGTAAATTTGCACCTGAATCTTCATGCCTCAGCTCCCTCATCTTTGCACAGCAGCATTTTACACTTTTGTGAGGCTGCGTGAATGCGCAGTGGTTTCAAAGTCTCCAGTCTATTACCATTTAGTACTGCTGTTACATAAGTTAGTGTGTATTGCTTGTCCAGCTGACGTTTTAATCAGCACAAGCAATATGTGATGATATGAAGGTTTAGAAGCACGCCATTTTTCCACGTAAGGATCCTTGCTGAACTTCTTACTCCCCCCAGAGTAGAGGCTTGTGGGCTCCCTATACACAACGAACACCTGCAATCGATGGCACTGCATCCCCGGGAGCGTGAGGATGGGCAGTGTGCAGCCACCATGGGCCTCCGGTGAGGCATTTCCTCGCTGGCACCCAGCACGAGGCCACCACGAGCACTTGCCATTCACTCAGTGAATCCCTGGACTTGTCTTGGCCCCGGTTCGGCAGCCCAGACATGGGGGTGAGTAGACAGGCTCAACACCATCATCCCACCTGGGCTCGCTTGCAGCTACCACCCATCTCCGAGACGTGTTCATGCCTGCCGAGCTCAGCAGGGTGCTCTGAATCTGGGCTGCCGCCACCCGAACAAAGCCCACACGGCCTTTGGTATTTGCTGCATCCTCAACACCTTGAAGTGCAGTCATCATTGTAAAAGCTTGGATAATGTTATTTGAATTATTTGTTGTTTCAATTAGGTGTTAAACAATGTCTTCAAGTCTACTTGTTCTATTAACCTCATCACTCTTACGTTACATGTTGCAGTTACAAATGATACAGCATTGGAAGAGCAACTACTTTGGAGAAGTCCCTCTATTTTCAATCCCCTCACTAGAAGGAAGAAAAAACTGGGTCCTGTTCCAGTCACTGAAACCTCCAGCACTTTACCAATAGCATCAATGAACTGATAAACAGATTTAACTCTTGGGTATCAATGAAGCCAATGCTGCCCCAGGAAAGAGGGTTCATTAACTAAATGCCACTGCACAGCCAGTTAGGAAAACTCAATTGCATTTCTTGTAGATTCCTCGCTTAAAATACAAATTAGCTCTAGATTATTGAGCATTTCTTATTTGAAATCCAGTTGTCATTTTACAATCAATATAACTTTAACAGTAGGATAAATTTGGAGCTGAAGCTATCTGGTAGCAGTGATCTCTCTGCGTGATTTAAAACAATGTTCACATTCAGATGCCTGGTAATAGGGTTTATGAGGAACATTGTGCCTTAAAATGCAGCGAATTTCCTCTTCCCTCCACCCCATTGAGTGACATTTCATAAAAGGAACTGAACAAAAGATACTTGAGATGGTTGAGTGTCATATCCCACAACCTTTACTCATATAAGCAGTAAGATTGCTGAATATTGATTATATGTTAATACAATCCTGTTTTGAAATACTGGTGAAAGATAGAATTATGCTTGTACTCCAGGCCTGCAAAATGCCTTTCATAATGTGCTTGGTAATTTTTTCAATGGGAGCAAAAGACATTCAGCCCTTACGGGAGATGCTCCACAGGCAGCAATATTTGGCCCTTGTTAAAGGAACTAATAACTAAATAATCACTTTTCCAGTAAGAGGAGGCAGTTTAGCTATAATGAAACTGTACACTTCACATATAGGTATACTTAACTGGACAGATTTTTAAAGAATGCAAAATAAAAAATGCTAGGTTTTGTATTTTCTGCTCCTTCTTCTCAGAGAAGCATACAATAACAAAGTACTTCCATTTACATATCTTGAGCTCTTTGTTTCTGCAAATTCTCTTAACAGGCACTGCTCAAATCGTAATTTAACTGCAACAGAGACGGACTTCAACAGGACTAAGGAGGATTAGCTTCTAGTTTCACACAGAACATCCTTTTTTGCTTGAAGTTTAATTTAATAAAATGAGATACTCTGGATAAAAGTTAATGAAGCAAGGCTGCTGCGGAGTGGAAAAATCTTTTTCTGCCAAAATTTTATCTTTGCTCTTTTCCTCTCTCTTTTGCATACGTTGCTTACTGGCTCAGTATTATTTCTAAGCCCATTCCTTTTACAAATGTAATCAACTCAAGTATTCAGCACCACAGATGACATATTACTCTGCTTAAAACCAAATCTCTGAGGGATAGATTAGAAAGAAAGGTTAAAGAGCTCTATCATTCAAAGCATTACAGTTCAGACACCTATAAATCATGATGTTTGTTTATTTAGATAATTGGGTCCATTAGCGTATGTAACATTCAAGTGACACAACTTTTTCTTATGAGTGTTTGATAGCTGCCTTTCTGTTGTTATTTTTTTTTTTATCTCAGAAGCACTAAGAGAAATAAATGTTTCAAGGAGCACACAGAGCAAAAGACCTGTTAGGTCTAATTTGTGCTTGCAGCTCTCTTCGCAAGGCTTTGAAAAAACAGACCCTCCTCTCCCCTGGTGATCTCTTCCTCTTAAAGAGTTTCCGAGACTAAGAGCAGATGCCACGGTGAAACAAACTGGAGTCTGTCACAGTGTAACAGGATTTGAATTAAAATGCAGTTAGAGCAACCGCAATACTCGGAGCAACAGAAGCCCGGGAACGCCAGGCGCGGAGGATCCCGCCTCGCTGGCCGGGCGGCAGGGAGGGCGCCCCAGCGCTGCCCCCCGGGGCCTCCCCGCTCCCCGCCTCGCCCCGCACCTGCGGAGGATTCCTCGGAAATTACCGCCGAAATGTCCAGAGGGCCGCGGGGCTGCGCGCAGCGCCGGGCCGCCCCGCAGCACACACACACACACACACGCCGCGCCGCGCCGCCAACTTCGCGCACCGCCCCCAACTCACCGGGAAGCCCCCGGCCCTGCGCGGAGAGGCGCCGTCCGGGGATGCCGCCGCCGCCGCCTGGCTGCGCGCCCTCCCGCGGAGCGCTGCCCGCAGGGGCCGGCAGCGGCGCGGCGAGGGGCGGAGGGAGGAGCAGCAGCAAGTTGCGGCGCGCTTCGCCCCCCGCCGCCGCTCCCTGCCTCCCCTCCTCCGCCCGGCGGGCGGGTCAGGGGGAGGAGGCGCAGCGCGGCCCGCGGAGCGCGGCGCGGGCGGCAGCGCAGCGCAGCGCGGCGCGGCGCAGCGCCCGGCGCGGCAGTGCGCATGTTCGCGCCGAGCCGAGCGCTGCGGCGCGGGCAGGGCCGGCCGAGAGGCGGGGGCCGCAGCGCAGCGCCCCGCGCAGCGCAGCGCAGCGCCTCTGCGGCGGGCTGCGCGGCCGGCCCCGAGCGGGCGCGGCGAGGCGGGGGGGGCCCGCAGCCGCGCCGCGCTCCGCGGGGGCGGGCGGGGGCACGGCGGCCCCCGGGCCGCGCTCGGCCGGGCGCGCAGCTGCCCCCGCTCCCCACCGCCCCCCGACGGCTCCGGGGGTGTTTTACCGGCCCAGGCGCGCGGGGGCTGCTGCCCGCCCGGCTCGCTGCGGCTCCCGTCCGCGGCTGCTGCTGGTGCCTGCACATGGGCTCCGCTCCCGGCCGGGCTGGGTCAGCTGCAGTGTGTTTCGGCAGCCGACCTGGCAACCGAGGAAAGAAGAAGGGATCCAGCCTTCCTTCTTTTTCCCATTTTCCTCCCTCCTCCTTACGAGCATGACTAGTAAGGACAGAGATTACGACAGAAGGGACCCGGGATAGTTATTGGCGGCTTTTTAATGTTGCAACAAGGGCTTTAAGTGAAGAAATGACAGTATTTCACAGTGTGTAGTATTTGAGTGAAAAGTAGCGCAAGAGCAGAGGCAGGAAGGGCTGCAAAGACAAAATGCCTAACTTAGATCTCTGGGGATTTTAAGGAAATTGCACAATTATTTTTAAGTTTCCACCTGCATGCCAGGACTGACCTAACACCCGGTGAGTTCTATTAGCTTTTCTGAGTACAAATTCGAGTCCCATGTTCACTTTTACAGTGATATGTGTGTCATGTACATGCCTGGCTCAAGGTCTGAGCCTGAATCTGAATTTGATGCTTACAGAGCAATGACTTACCTACGTAGAAAAGTGGTTTCTCATTTGTTTTGTTTTGTTTTGAACCTGATACAGCACTCCCACCATCGTTTTCATCCCTACCTAATCTTTGGCAAGATTATAGCTCAGTTTGTTGTTTCCATGCACATCCATCCAATGAATGCTCAGAGTTGATCCCTTCTTCCACTCATCTATCTTTCAGTGTTTCCAGCAGCTGGGTTCTTTTGTTGATTTTTTTTTCTGAGTCTTCTTTGCTCACCAGGCGACATAGTCCATGTCTAATCCTGCAGCATCTAGCCCATCTCTGTTGTCAACAGAGCCTGCTGCAAAGAAATGTGTATTATTCTATTATGTGGACTGTCAGCTTGTATACTATCCAGCTGATTACTGTCATTCTATCAATCTGGTGTAGTGTTTGTTCTCTATTCCTTGCTGGCCACTATACTAGCCAGCTTATTGTAGCTGGCCTAATTATGGTTTTTTAGACTTTGTTCTCTAGTTTCCTTTGCCTGTCCTTCTTGCACAGAATTCCCATCCAATCCTTCCATTAGTAACAAGCACTCTTTGTGAAATGTTAACGTCTGCATCCACATCCCACATGATGACTCTACAATGAACCCAAGTATCTGAATGACTTTAACTCTTTCGCACCCAAATGTGTTGCTTTCGTGCTGTCATAGGCAATGAAGATTTGCACATATCCTGTCTTTAATCAACTACTTTGTTAAACATTTTTGTTCCAGTTCAGTCTTCCTTCATGCCTGAATAGCGGGTTGTTCCCAAACTCTGTTCAAGGATCGTGGAGGTCGCACAAAGCCCTGGTTGGACATCATAGTCATTTTGTGCATTTGTAGCATTTTCAGTAACAGTGATGCGTTGTGATTAGTAGGAAATTTTGGAGGCTGACAGTGAAGCATAGGTCCAGGATGCTTGGGAACCAGTGTTTGAATACTTACAGCTGATGTCCTCAGCAAAAAGCAACTTTGCTCAAGCCTTCATAAGGGATGCATAAGACATGCCAGTATACTGAAACTAGTAAGGACTTTACACTTCTGTAACCCACTGTGGCCATCCCCAGTCCTCCAGCTACTTGGTTTATTTGTATTTAATTAGTTTAAAATCCTTCCAGCAACATACGCTAAATCAAAACTAAATACTCGCTGTTGAACAAGAATCCCTACATTAGGTATAAAAACGATATTGCCATATCAGTTTATATTCTCATCTTAATCTATACTCATGTTTGGATGTAAGCTAAGCCTAAGACATTTCCGAAGTCAAAGGGCAGCTCTCTTTTGCCTGCTCCTTTCCTTTTCTCCTGCCTCCCACCTCTCCTTTGCCTTCCAGCTCCCATTTGGTTTAATTTATCTTCCTCTATATTCAGGAATAAAACAATTACATTTTTCTTTCAACTAGCAATCATGGAAGGTGGTTTGCTCATTAAATAGTGTTTGCAGCACACAGGAAAACAGCAGGAAGGAGAGGAGAGGTGCAGAGGACAATGGAAAGGAGGCAGTTTTCCCAAAGGAGAAACATCAGCCAGGGAGTCACAGCAGGTGTGTGGCCGGGCTGCGTCTGTGTGTCTGTGTGTGTAATGCAAAGGCAATGATAGCTGGCAGACAGGAAGGGAAGAGGAACTGCATGGGCAAGAGGGAAGGATAAAGTCCTTCAAAAAGGCTAGGAGAAATTAGGCACTTTAAGACATGATTAATTCTGCACTCCACAAGAGTGAAACTATTCCCTCCTGTCATTTCTCCGACAAGAATTCCCAAAGGTCGCTGCAAGAGCTCCATTATATGAGGCATTGCACTGAGGCGGGAATGATGTGGTCCTTGCCACACAGGCCTTACAGCTTAGCGTGAGCCAAAATGCAGCCAAAAAACAGTAGCAAATAGTGTAAGGAAACAGGAAAGGAAGAATATATGAAACAACAGCAAGTCTATATTACAGCTGATATTACACAACTTCACAGTTACAATCATAGGTGCATTATTATATAATATACGATATACAAATAATGTATGTATGTAGCAGTGACCCACCCTCCATCTCAGTCACGTCAGCTGATCTTTTTTCTGTTCACGAACCAGAGAAACTCACGTACCTGATTGAACCTTCAGCCCCAAAGGCTGGTGTTAGCAGTGCTTGGCAGCAGGCTAGCACAATAATAGCTGCAGGGAAGGCGTCGCAGCTGATGGAGGTCGCTGCCCTTGACACGTCGCATTTTTACAGAGTAGCAGCAGGATGCAGTTGTATGTGTACTACCTCCTGCACTTACATGAGCTGAAATAGCCTGGCTCTGTCACTTGTTGAGTCCCTCTGCTCTCCCGCGTTGTACCAGTGCTGCTGCTTGTAGGCGAGCTGGTAACAACCTTAGTTTTCAACTGAATCAGTTCCCAGGCCAGCTCAGGGTGGACTTTTTTGGTGGGTCCCAGGAGGTGATGAGCAGTGGGGCAGGAAGAGGGGCAGCGCAAGGAGCACTCGTTCTCGTTTCTGGGACTGAAACTGGTACCGTTCACTAACCAAGCAGAAACATAACCCGGGGGGAAAAAAAAGGTGCCTAGCTTTCTGCTAGGTCAGTGAGTTGAATCAGCTCACAAGTAAATCAGATCAGCTCCAGAGCCAGCACTAGAGAGAATTCAGTGCTGGGAGGAGACCTTGGTTTGAGAAGAGAGGAAGGGAGGAGAAGGAACAAGACTTCCCCCTTATGGCAACAGTAAGCCATTAGATATGCTTAGCTGCTCATAGATGTAGCATTAGGGGTCAATTTGCAAGTGCTAACCCAAGAGCACACTGAAGCTCGGCAGGAGCAAGCTGCTCTGTAGTTTGCTACAGTCCCTAAATTAACATAATTAGTATTCCTATTTTATGTAATATTATCATAGTCCTAATTTCACAACTCTTATTCATGTGGAAATGTTAATTAAAGAAGTTTTAGTAAGTAAATAGGGAAAATGAGTTCTCAGCCTGCAAGGTTCTGCTTTTTGTTTCCATAACTGAATTATCTTCTGAAGATATGTTGACATATATCCTTTAATTATATCTGTATAGTATAAGCAAATCTGTTGTTAAGATGATGCAATTTTAAGTGTGAATTTCCTGTGGCTAGCTATCACAGCGGAAGTAGTTTTAAGTGTTTTAAGTGATTTTAAAGGAGCCCTTCCAGTGTCCCTTATCAGTGCTACTTCATGTGACATAATGTCTTTAGACAAGGAAGAGACTCTTCCTTGCTCAAGTCCACTCTCCCCCACCCACATTAGAGCTACTTCCAGCCTGTGGCTATATTCACTTCTATGAAAAATGTCTTGAACAGGCTGATGCGTATTTCTTTCTTCACCCCGGTCTGCCCTGCTCCTAGCCTCGCATCCACCCTAATGTGACTTTGTAGTTACTAAACAGAGCATATTATGAAATTGCCCGGGCTCATCCATGAAGATAACAATTACCCCTCTATATGTATATTGTTGGCCTTGTTTTCAAAAGGTCTGAGCAGCCCCAGTTCCTTTAGGAGCCAAGGAACCTGAGGATATCATTACAAGCCATTAGGGAAGCGAAGGGGGCTATGAAGGGTGGGGGGGGGCTGGTAGGAAGCCTTGCTTCCATTCAAGGAGTACCTCGCTTAGGAACTGCCACTGGCCAGGGGACAGATTAAACAGTCAAACAAAACTTTCTTACAACCCGCCTCCTCCCCCAAATTCTGTGAAAGCCTGGATGACTACATGCTGCATCTCTGAAATCAATGACAACTAGCATTAAGCTTGAGGTGCATAAAATAGCTCTGTCAAAGAATTGGCTCCTGGGGTGGCCAGATTACCTGAAACAATCACTGTTAGCTCTGTGCCCTGGTTAATGCTGAGTCTTTGCCACTAAGTAAGCAATTTTCTGGACAAAATCGCTGGGCCTAGGTTTTATCCAAAGAGGAGATATTTATTAAACTAACAAAGTAATTCCTTGTTGATGCTAGCATCGGGGAAGTCCGTTTCACGAAAATTTTTGCTTTTCTTCAGAGGTTACACAAGGAAAAGTACAAAGGATCTGCCAAGCAGTGCCTTGTTAAGATTTGTTAAGATCAAACTTAACAAATTAGCAGAGTCTTCCCCATCTGCGGCGTGAGCTCCAAAGGCCCGACCATGACTTCTCGCCCACTTGGCCAGGCTCTAAGTGCCTCAATTCCCTGACTCTGCTGTAATTACTCTGCAGCAACACAACCACAACATATCAGAGTGAGGGCTACAGCTCATATGCCCAGCACATTTCCACACACACACACACACACACACACACACAAAAAAAAAAAAAAAAAACCCAGATTCCTACCCAGGAATCCCATTGTCAACAGACACTCATATTTTTAGGCTCATCAGTTTTGATGACACAATCCAATGGTTTATTTTTAGATAAGAGTGAGCAGGTGTACATAGCAGTACAGTACATTTTGCTGACAGTGCCTCAATATTGCTATTCGGGAGCAACTGATTGTCCTTTACACCTTGATTGATTACTGGCAAAGACTTATTTTTACTGCTTTACTTATTTTTATCTTTAGGAATGGCCTGAATGGGACAAAGGGAAACACTTGCACTTTAAACTGACCTCCTATTTCAGACTTGTAGTATGTAGACAGAGACCTGGAGAAGTTGTTATAATGGTTTGTCTGCAACAATGATTGTAGATGATAGTTGGGAAAGAGAAAGAAAATACTAGATTAAAACTTATGGCTATAACTCATGGAGAAAATACTTGGTTTAGAAAATCATGTCAAAATCAAATTTCCCAAAGTCTGAGAAATCTGTATCTGAATTATTCAATCAGAAAATCAGTTGCTAGTAAAAAAATAACAATCTATGTTCAGAGTTACAAACTATTTTTAATACTTTTTATTTTTTGATGTTTTGCTTTGCATAATTAGCTTAAATAAAATCTTTAAGACTGCTATGATATAATTCTCCATCAGTACTTTTTAAACTGCCATTCAAGAATATGTAGGAACGTAGCATACATTTTCTAGGAGAAACAGTACAGCAACTGAGTTTGTCCAAAACCTATTTGAATCTAATTACTAGGGTGGCAGACTGATGCCTAATGACAGTTACAAGCATCATGCTTGAATTCACAAATTACTTCGTCTATCTGACTTCCCACTCTTGTATCAAAAATGCGGTAACCACATAATTTCAGTTTGCTGCAGTGAAGTTCAAGACACATTCCTGGCTTTGGCGAATTGAAGGACCGGTTTCCTATTGTTAAATGGAAACAGGGATGCTACTGCACCGTGTGCAAAGGGGCTGCAATAATCACTAAAAAGACATTAAAAAAAAAAAAAAAACAGAAATCTAAACCGCGACTATAGAGGAGCCCATTACAAATGTTTAGCCAGAGCACAGAGCAAGCATTTGGAAGCAAATCAAAACCTGCCTGAGGAACTGAGTAAAAAAGATTTTCTGAATTCACTAATGCACATTTCAATTAATAGCCCACCTGCCATGTGTAATGAACCTGAACACATTGTGGCCATTAATGCTCAAAAATAGCTTTTTTTTTGCCAAAAAGGTAAGAAAAATTATTGAAAGGGAAATCAGTAGTGTTGCCATGCTGTCACACACCGAGGGAGAGGGTTGGTTCTTGGGAAGGCTAGAAAAATTTCTTTGCCTTTGGGCAAAGAATGATTAATTATTACTCAAAAAGACACCAGAAAACTACAGCGGGCAGGAAGAACCTAGTCTGGGAGGCGTTAGCGTCGCGGCTGCGGTGGCGCAGGAGGCGGATTACCTTTCTCAAGGTGAAAACGACTCCGCTCCCGGCCCAGAAGCTGCCGAGAGAGGCCGTTGCGTCCCACCGCGGGGACCCAGCGGTGCCCGTCGCCCCTTCACGCTCGCTGCCCGGGTCCGGGCGAGCGGCTCCGGCGGCGGGACGGCACGGGCCGACGGCGCCGAGCGGGGCGGTGGAGGGGTTTCGGCCGAACGTAAGGGTTTTCAGCCTTGGCGTAACGCCGAGCTGGAGGTCAAATTAACGTCGCGGAGGGGAACGGGGCGCCGCGTGCCACCCTTGGTGGAGCCGCTGCTTGGTTTCTGCGCCACGAGGAGCTACCGCAGGCGTTACAGCTGGCACCGGTGTCCACGGGGGCTCCAGCTCCTCGGAAAACAGCAGCCTGAGGGTGGTTGGGTGGTCTGCTCCCACCGCATGTCTGATTTTCTTCCAAGCTGCTATGGATGACGCTTGAGTTGTCCTGCCGTCGGGAGAGAAGCTTGGAAGACCTGGAAAAATGAACAAATGCATCTTAAACCTCAGGGATGACTTTTATGGCTATGTATATCTCCCCTCTCTGTTGGTATCTTGCAAATAAGAAAAGCAAGGATTTTGCAAATAACCTTGAAGTCCACTTTTAACACAGCCATCATAATTAAACTGTAGAAATTAATTTTGAGCTAAATGTGTAGTTCAGGTGCCCCAAGACAGGGATATATTTAAAAAGAGAAGCAAACAAAATCCATTACACAGAGAAAAATTACAGACTGAATAAAATTACAAGAAGTCATTATTTGAAATGCAAAAATTTAATATACGTGTTTTAAAATAAGTTAGATGAAAGATTCTCCACTTTCTTTGACCACCTTTTTCAAATCTTGTGGAAGGAAACATGCCCCAGGCAAACTCATGGAATATTTCCTTTTTTGTAAAAAGGCCTTTCTGTTTCAAAGGATCTCTGCTCAGTCATATAGCCAAATCTATTTCCAATTCAGGCAGAGTAAAGCTTTTGATTTAATACAGTGTTAATGTTAGGAAAGACATTTAATCATCAATTTTCTGAAGTCCATTCAAACTGTTGGCAGATTCTACCCTATATTACTATGCAACACTAACTCATAAAAGTGTCTGTTACTGTTTTTTCCTAACCAGTCAAGCACAGAAGAAAATAAGCAGAATTAATTTCTCCATTGGAAGCATTAACTCACTTCCAAGAGGTAGGTTAGAGTGGTCAGTTGTCCCACGTTGGCTGGAACCATCCTGGAATATAGGATTTTTCTTGGTATCTTTGGGACCTTTTTTTTTTAATTATTTTTTTTTTTACAGATTTTACAGGCTGTAGGTTGCAGAACCCGTTCCCTACTTTTATCCCTCGCCCTGCCCGCTGTGAGTTACCCTTGGTGGGTGTCTGAGCACTGCTAAAAGCTTTCCCCTTGCCTGCAAATGACATGGGAGGGTAAGAGAGGGACAATTCTCCATGCTCAGGAAATCTGGCGATCTGGGCGTCACCTGCCTGGCTTTGGCCCAGGCTGAGGGCCAGCATCAGCGACGGGGAAGCGCAGAGGGAACCGTCTGCTCGGCAGCGGCTGGAGAGCCCGTCGGAGCAGTGGAGAAATACTCGTGCGCTCGGCCAGCTCCCTCATCCAGTGCGGCACCGGCACAGTGACCTTTTTGACCTACCATTACTTATAAAAATACAGAGTACTTTAAATATTGTTCTCAGTTCCTCGAATTAGAGACTGGATCTGAATAAGCTGCTGGGGAAATCATATGCAATCCATCACAGGTCCTTCACGCTACAGTGCGGAGGGGCGTTTGCTGGCTTGTGTCCTTTTTTCCTTCCCCGGTTCCTTTTTTCTGCCCTTCCCCACTGGCTGTGCAGCATAACTGTGCCACAGAGATATCGGTGTAATTACTGGCCAAGAGAAATCAATGTGGATTTTGAACTGCCTGGGTGTTATGTACATGCCCTCCTTTCTAGGGCAGCCTTCCTGCAGCCGGCAGAGAAAAGCAGAAACCCGTTCTCTAATGACCTCAGGAGAGCCTCAAAAGGACTAAAGCGGCGCAACAGATCGTTTTACCACTGTAGTGCCAGGGACACGGTGGTTACAGTGGCTGTCAGAACTTCTGCTATAAAATAACGTATTTCAGGAGTTCATAATGTAGCTACAGAAAACGTTGCTTCAATTTTCATTAAGGCCAAGGCTGTAAATTCAAAAGCAAACCCTTAAAGAGCTTAAGATAATAATCTGGTTGGTTTTAATTTATGAGAAGTCTTCCTTGTGTTCAAAATAAAGATTAAGGATTTGCTCCATATAAGCTCACACTTTTCTGTCTACAGACATCAGAGTTGGATATTCTCTTGTCTTTGTTTTAGGCTGGAAACGTCGGGCGTCTCAGCCTTGGTTTATCCCACGTTTACCAGCCTTAGTTCACCACATGCACAGCTCCAGGAATGCTGATGCTAACACTTGCAGAAGGTGCAGAATGGATTTGTCTTAGGTTTTCCCGACCTTATTCTGAGTCTGATAAATATTCCAACATTGCTTTCACTGAGAAACCGTGTTAGCACTAAGGATTATGAAGCTATTTAGTATTATTTTAACCTCAAGAATGAGTATATTCGGCTGAGATATATTCTGTTGTATAGCATGTAGCTGGCATAATTCTTCATAAGCATAAGCCTGTTTTTAATAAGCTACCACTTTGCATTCAAAAAAAGCTCAAGCAAACTCTTCCAATAACTTTCCTAGAAAAACAAGAAGAGCAAAAAGATATTAAAGACTATATAAGATCTCTGGGGACACAGCCTGCCCTTTGAGGCACATTCCTGTAGGGAATTTTAGTAGGAGCCTTCAACGTCAGCTTGCTATTTGTGTGTCCTTGTTACAAAATTGGCAATTGTTTTTCCGACTTTAAGATTCCAAATTCAATTCTGTGACTTACCTTTGTATTATTTGCTGTTTCAGGAAGATGCTATATTCCAGTAAAATGTTATGATTTTATGGTGTTCATATGCCAGAAGGATTTGGAGTGACTTTCACCAAGCCACCTGAAAAGTAGGTCAGTGGCTATACATTTTAAAGGGAACTGCAATGCTGCAACAGAAACTGAGTTAATCGTGCTGTATTACTGAAAATACCCCCTAACCTCACTGCAGGGGACACTCTGAACATAAATATATCTCCGCTAATCTTTCCTCAACTGATTATTTCTAAAGGGAAAGCCTCATGACATTTTCTGTTTCATTAAATACCATAGGGCAAAATCTGTTGAGTTTGTTTGCTCAAATCCAGAGTTAGCCTGTAAACTTTCACTGCAGGTAATACCGAATTCTGTGGCTAACCATTTTAATTCAGTTGCCTGAGAATTCAAGCTGTAGCAATTTCACATAAGGAGATTTTATAGTAAATTACTACTGAATCAGGATGGGAGAGTAAGATTTCATGGAAATAGAAGAACATGTAATACAACTTCATGTAAATTAATTTATATTTAGAATTCCTCTTCACAAAGTAAACCTGCAATTAGCTATATTCAGATAAAAAATAAACTTCTCAAGGCAATGGCTCAGCTGTTTAAAAGTGTATAAGTTTAGGTCTGTGCAGCTGCAATACACAAAGACACCATAAAACCCTGCAGGAAAGCCCTGGAGTAGTTGTATGTACTGAGCTTTCCTGAAACAATTTTTCCCCAGTGTATTTCATTTCAGCCCTGGTTTGTTGCTTTTAATAGCTATTTTTAAAATTCTGAAATCTGTTTTTTTTTTTTGCTGGCAGGCAGACAGCATAGGCTGCAGACAGAGAAGAGGCTGAGGAAAAGGAGGAAAGATAGTTAAGTGAATCTGAAGCACATGAAAAATAATTTAAACATTACTTTTAAAAAGAGTATTAGGAACCTTTCAAACAGAGCAGCCAGCAACCGACAGACAAGGGACAATCAGTTGGTGATTAAACTTACAAATATTGCATGGAGTAGCAATTCCTATTGAATTATAAACCCTTGGAATAACGTGATGAAAAAGACAAATTGTCTATCTGTTAGTAATTAAAAAAAAAAAAAGTCCATGTAATATAGGAGATCTAAAACAGGGAGTGATGGGGAGAACAGGAGTTGTGCGAAAGGTTTAGGCAGCCTCCTGGGTCACCAGGGAGCAGGAGCTCCCAGTGCCGCGCTTGGTTTTGGGGGACTGATGGGAGCTTTGAAGCAGGAGAAGAAAAACAGTAGTGTTGGGTCCATTACTTGAATGATCACTCCAGGTTTTGAAGGCTGCGCTTCAGGACGGCTGGGGAACAGCTGAAGCAGAAGCCGGTAGCATTGCTGCTGGTGCGGGGCGATGGCCGGAGCCGGTGGAGGGGAGAGCAGCACCGGCTGGCTGGACCTCACCAGACTTTGTCGTGGTAAGGAGCTGACCTCGATGGTAAGGAGCAGCTCCACCGCGGGGCAGGAGATGCTGCGCAAGCAGAGGTGCGAGCAAGACGACTAACACCCTTCTCTAAGGCTTTGTTTTTGGTGAGAGACATAAAAATAACCATTAAAAAAATTTAATTAGCTTATGAATGAGGAGATTCTGGAGTGGTCTGTCACAGCCTATAAATAGTAGAGTCCAGAAAACAAAGTCCTAACAACGATTCAGGGGATGAAAGCCTGGGCTAAAACTCAGGCTAAAAATAAAATGCAGATCTTGACCAGTGAAACAGCTTATGGGAGGATGCAGTTAGAGCTTCTCTCACTTTAAATCAGGATTAGATTTCTATTCTTAAAAAACGACTCTCATTCAGGCAGCAGATAGGTGTTCAGCAGTCATTCCCAGGGTATATAACGGGTAAAATTGTGGACAGTTTTGCAAGAGCCTGTAATGATGCCCCTTGGACTTTAAAAGTACAACTCTGGGAAGAACAACCCTTGAGCCATGTGGCTAGAAGGGCTGAAAATGTGCATTAATTAACACTGAAAAGCTAATCAAAGTGGGGTGGTAAATCAGACAACCATAAAGGACAAAATATAAAAACAAGTTACATTTCAGTGCCAGGAAAATACATAGGGCAAAAAAAAAAAAAAAAAAACAAAAAAAAAAAAGTGTTTCCGGAGAGTATAATTTCCCCTTCAGAACAGCTCTGCAAAGAACATTTAACTTTTTGTAGGCTTTTTATGCATACTTAAATGTTCCTAACTTGGGCATAGGTGCTAGTTAAGTAGCAAAAGGTCTAATTAGCATGTGATTACGTAGAATTACAGTATTGTCACTGGGGTGTATAATTCAGCCACAAAGAGTCTCACACTGAAATAAAGATGGGACTTTGGACCTACTAGTGATTGTTTCTCTGATAAAGGGGGATTTCTGTTGGGATCAATGTTTGTGAGATGCAGCCAAACGGGTCTGGTTTTGTCCAGTCGAGAAAGGTTGCAAATGGACTTGCTACGGGAAGTTAAACCTCAGACTCATGTAGACGCTTGTGAAATCCTTTTGGGATTTCACCCCTAGTGTGTTAATACGTCTGGTCAGTTGTCAAGTGCCAAGTCTACACTCATCAATTAAATGAGAATCATCACAAACCTGTCTCACCCATTGTCACAGAGGCAAAGGTTCCTTTCATCTCTAATAAATTAAATTAAATTGGCTCAAGCCCTGCAACCATAGACAGAATGGCTTTGTGTTGAGAGGAATTGCTTTGAGTGACACCTGTCTGGCTGACTGCGGATGGTTACCAGAATGAGTAGCTGCAGACAAGGGGGTTTTCTGTGCCAGCAGAGGGATTTTTCCTGTGCAGTCACCCCATCAGCTGCTGGTTGCAGTCTGGGAGAAGCAGTGAGCAGTTGAACAGCATTACTGGCTTTAGGTGGGAACATGGGATTCTTCTCCTGGAGTTCTCAAAGTGTTGCTAGATATGTGTAATGCTGTTGTTTCATCTGTCTCTGAGGTAACAAGCTGGAAACCGTGTGTATCTGCATATAACAGCAATTCGGTAAGGAAGTGTAAATCACACACTTCTGTGTATACCACACACAGATTTTCTTCGCATTTCTTCCCAGTTAGCAAATACTCCAGTGATCTAAAAAAGCTATAGTTTGCTTTTGTCACTAGGAAGCTCACCTAGCTTCTAATCTTTATGTTGCCTGGGTGTTTTTAAAAGTCCTTTTTACCATAACTGTAGGCTGACCAGTACAGATTTCAGGCCTGAACTTCCCCTTTTTTACCAGTTTGATCAGATCACTGTGTGCAAATGTAAACCACTAGACTGTGTCACTGGTAATTCACCTGTGTTAAACCTAATGCAGGTTAAATATATTCTGTGTAACTGCCACAAAGTCGCATTCAGTATGAGGAAGCTCTATTGCTACACCAGTTGTCACACGATTCTGATCTGGCTCCAGACATTTGCATGGGAAATAAGCTCACGGCATAGGAAGAGGTACTAGTAGTTCAGATTCACAGCTAGTATAAATCCAGTTGGTTTTACTGAAGGTATTAAACACTTCCACATTATCGTACCAAGGATCTGGTACATGGATTTTCTAAAACAAATTGGAAAGCTTGAAATAAGATGTACAAAATTTTTAAATTTAATGAAATATATTAAAAGTGCCTTTTTTCTAGTGTTGTATATTTGAATTACACAACTCAGCTGCTTCAAAACACAGTTAAGCAAGCTGCAATTTTACAAACATTTGAAACTGAAAATAAGTAGCGAGGGAATTGGATGTCTGTGTTTATATGCAAATCAATATCCTAACAGTATAAGAAAGGCTTAATATACTCACTTGCTCTTATGAATTTGGATACAAAAGAATTTAAAATTATAATTCCAAAAATGGATTACTGAACATGAATATACCAATAATTTCATCATATAAATGTAATTATTTCTCAACTAAATATTGGTGTTGAGCTTTCTGAGCTGGTTCTTGTAGGGTATCTCATCTTGAGAAACGATCAGTCAAATTTAATTGCAGCATTTTTTTCTGATCTCTGTTACTAGAATTCCTATTCTAGAAGTAGCAGGGTTGCTTCTGTCTTCCTTTCCTTAAATGCTTTTGGTATGACTCTCACAGCAAAGACCCAGGTGGCTGTAACCGCAAACAAACATCTCCAGTGAAGCAACAGAAATGGTCTTAACAGGCCATTTCATCAAGGCTGGTGGCAGACAGAGAGTGACAGCTCATAATTTTGCACTTCAGAACATGGTGGTTGTGGTTTTTCTCAGTACTCTGAAGGCAAGGACTCTTTCTAACCAATTTTTCCTTTCTCTTCTCAGTCATTTGAACACAGCAGATCTTAGTGATTTGCCCCTGAATTGAGCAAGTAATGTCAATCAGTAAGAGTAATCTCTAGAGCAAAGCAGTTGATGCTGAAGATCCAATGTCTGCACCATATGAAGAAGCTATATTTCTACAAGGTTTGCAATATGATTATGTCCTGGTATCCTATGTTCACATCTTTCAGAGGAGGTTTTCTGGACCAGGTCTGGACTCTGGATTGAATGAGCATTCATATACATCTTCTGCATCTCCCGTTTTAGTTTCATCTGAAAAGAATCCATCTTATGTGCTCCAAGACCACTCCGGGATGACAACCGAACCATGGTAGGTGAGTGTATGAGTAGAAGATTGACTTCAAAAGCACACTCCTGATCTGAATTGAAGCACTGATATATTGACACTAATGTTTTTAAAATATTGATCTCTCTAGTAGAGTTGTGTAGAAAGTTATTTTTAAAAATGTAATCATCTGATTCTAAAAAAATCTACAATTATGCAAATGAAGAGGGAACAATAATTGCTCTATTAATGTAAACGGAATGGCAATTCCAGCAAGTGTAATGCCCGAATCCACAGCTCCTGAAGTTCTTTTTCACAAGATGGGCCCTTCCAGGGACCCACCTACCCTTTGCTCAAAAAAAGAGCATTCAGAAAGCAGTACTTACTTTTCATATAGCTGTGATAGAATCTACTGACCCGATAGTAAATAAACTGCTGTTCCAAAATCTCACAGAGTTGGAAGCAAGAGTGCTGTGGCCCTAGTCTTGGGCCTGATTCTTTAAGATACTGTTACTACTGAGATGTGCTTAAAACCCTCAGTTGATACTGCCCACAAAGGAAGTCCAGTACATCATCACTAGCACTCCCACCCACAGAATGAGGTGAAGAAGGAAATGCTAAAAATCATAATCAGATTGAATGCAGTCGTGTATATACTCTGATAGTGTGGAGAGGGGAAAAATTATCTAGTACAGCTGTAGACAAATCCTAAGGTCAAGTGACTGCAATCTCTGTAAAGATTCCTGCACAAATCTGCAGTAAGAAGGAAAATTGTTCTGAGATACGACCATTCATACCCATCTCAATAGGATATCCAGATGCCCAGGTCAACATTTAAATATCAGCTGTGACAACTACTTCATTACTCATGCAAGAGACCCAAAGGAAAATTGCAGATACTCATTGTTGGTAGAGAATTCACACTGATGGCACTGCTGGTTTGTGGAGAAGATTACACGAGAAGTCAACAAAGAGAATTAATAGAAGCCGTTCTAATGCATAGATAAGTTCAATATATTGAGGAAGACTAAACACTTGGTTCTCACATGGATAAGTGACTATTTTAAAAATATCAAACAAAGGGTAGGAAAAAGGGTCTTTTCTTGCAAAAGGAGAGGTCACTGCGGGGAGACAGAGCCCTGAAGAGATCTCTGTGACAGCTTGTGCTGTTCAAAATATTCATAATTGATCTGAAGAGACTGATGAATTGTCAGATAACATTCAGTGATGATGGTAAGGTATTCATGTAGGAAACAGAAAGGCCAACTATGAATAAATATAGAAGGAGTTCATGAAAGTGAGTGACCTGGATAGTGAGGAAGTGAAGGAAGACGAAATTCAACATAGGTAAATGTAAAGTGATGAACAGGGGAAAAAATAACTCTATATATACAGTGATGGGTTCTGAATGAGTTGAACCACACAGGAATCAGATTTTAAAATACATAATTATCTAAAAATGTCAACTCAATATGCAGTAGTGAGTAAAAAGGCAAGTCTAGTATTAGGAATTACTAGGGAAAAGAATGAAGAATAAATCAAAAGCTATTATTATGCAGAATTTAAATCCGTATTTTGAATATTGTGTGCATTTCTGGTATCCCTATCTCAATAATTATAAAGTAGAAATGAAAAAGGTGGACAGAGGGGAGAAAAGGAAGATAAAAGAATGAAACTACTTCCATATAATAATGAATAAATAGACTAGGATTCTTCAGCCTAGAAAGAAACAACTGAGGGAAAACATAATGGAGTCTATAAATTCATAAGTGGCATAGAAAGTGAGTAGAGAATGATTGTTCCCCGTTTCTCTTAATGTAAGAGCTAGGGGGTAACAAATGCAACTAGCAGGCAGGAAATACAAAACTAGCAAAAGATTTTTTTTCTCACACAGTGTATAGTTAGGCTATAAAGTGCTTTGTCATAGGGTGTGTGGGATGCTAAAAATTTACATGGGTTAAAAAAGCAACTGGCATGAACTAATGGAAAATAAATCCAGTGAGGGCTGTTAAATATATGCTACATATTAAGTACCTACCACTGAGTGTATTTAATAGGCTATTAAATACAACCTCTAGTGAAGGGAGTCCCTGAGCCACAACTTGCTAGAAGCTGGGAGAAACTATCAGGGAAATATTATGTGCTTGTCCTTTTCTCATGCCTTTCCTTTGCCATCTGCTGTTGTCTCTGCTGGACAGAAGAAACTGGGTTAGATGGACCTTCAGCCCAACATGGTTGTTCTTGTGTCCTGGGTGGTGTTTGGAAGATATTACTGTTCAAATTTCCCTTTCAAGTTTGAACGATGACAAACCCAAGGAAGACAGGAGTGGGCTGGGCCCAAACCCTGCCTCACCTAGGAGAAGCCACGCTCTGGTGGCTGGTGGCAATAGGCAGGACATATCTACTCTGACAAGGCGCTGTATTTTGGCATCTCTGCGTTAAGAATTCAGTTTCTGGGTGGCTCACAGAAAACTACTCCCATTCTCACCTTCCTAGACTAAGCCATAGATGGAAACATTGAAAGATATGTTTCTCTTACTATAGTAGCAATGGCATAGCTCTCTCATAGATGAAATTGCATAACAATGTATTAATTAATTTCTTACCTGTTCAGTTTGTGGCTTGAGGGATGAAAGAATAGCTCCTGACAGTGCCACCACCTCTACGCAAAGGGATGATCAGTTTTTTTTTTTTTTTTTTTTTGATTTTCAGAGTCTACCACACTCTACACATCGCTGTTCAATACCGTGTTCTAGCCATCATTCATAAATTACTTCAGCTATACTCCCTCCTTTAATGGAGGAGCACACTCCTTAACAAAAGCTGGCTGTCAAAACAGTATATTCCATCTCAAATCAATTAATTTTATGTGTACATCTAGACCCACTATAAAATATGTGTGGAATAATAGGCTTCTGGAGTGGAGTTTATGCCAAACACCCTAAGTAATTAAAACTACATGAGGACAATTTTGACAGTATACTTTATCATTGGGACTTATTTTCCCATCATACCTTCAGAGGGCAATTTGATGGCCATATAAACAATTAATCATGTATGAATGAACACTGAAAGCCTTTTTAACAGTCCAAAGGTTTCATTTCCTTAGCAAGCACAGAACAGCAGTGGTAGTACCAGTGCCACAGACACTGTGTAGGAAGCTCTGGTTGGTGGAGGATTGCAAGAAATCTGCTCCCTTCATTCTCCAAAGAGCTCCAGTTCACTCTACTCTGGGCATTATCCCCCAAGTCCTAATCTGACCCTGAATACTGCATATTCTTGAAAAATGACAAAGAAAGCAGTGGCCCTTTTAAACTGTTATAAGCAGTGGTCACTTCCACGAGTGGTCAAGACCACGTGAAATAGAAAGAGGGGAGGAGGACCAGTTTTTCACACAAAGTGAATACCAAATAGAGAACAAAACTCCTGTTTATGGCAACCTGAGGAGATTCATAGTTGCAGAATCAACATACTTGCGTGCTGTATCTGTGAGGATGCCAGGAAGACACCAAATGCATGCAAGATTTATGCTCATTAGTGAGGACACCAATGCAGCGTGGATGGAGGCTGCATAGACACTCCCTGTTCTGTGTCCTATAACACAGCTGCAGCTCTAGACAGTGTTAGTGGAGGGATTACAACTCCTAGTAAATCTGCCAGAGAAGTAAAGCAGTATATGTGAACTCAGTCCTCTGCTGAATTTGGACTACTGTGTAGGAGTCCTTTCACTGCGATACGGGGCATCTCTAGCACTGTAGCCAGAGCACAAGGGGTTTTGTTCCTGGCTTGCCTGACCTTGACCAAAACTTGCACTGGACATGGGTGTCAGCAAATCCTGCTTCCTTCCCTCAAGTTTCTCTCATACTTGTCACTGTTAGAGAAGTATTGCAGGGAGTAAAATAGCGAACGGAGTACCTAAAGGGCCTAGAATAAACAGAGGCTTAGTGTCCTGGCCTCTCGCTCAACCACAGAGAAGGAGCCCTTGGAAAGCTTTCTGCGCAAATTCACACATATTATCCTTGAATTTGGACACTGCAATCTGCTGACCACTGAGAAGAGATAGGTTGGTAAGCTTTATTTTATTTGAAAATATACATGAGTGAAGATAGCAGAAATCCAATCTTTTTCTTAGGAATGTAATTATCAAATAAAATCATTATTACTTTTTCAAAAACAAATTTGCACAAATGTCTGGGCAAAATTTTTTAAAAAGTAGGTGTCTGAATTTATGCATCTGAATAAATGACTGATTCTCAGAATTTCTGGCTGCTCAGTTCTTTTGGCAGTCAGCCCATTGGCTGACCTACAGACTGTCACTTTTTACAGTTTGGACTAATTGTACCCCAGATAGTTTAAAAACAAAGCACCACACAGTTCTGCTGAAGCAGAATTTGTAGCAGGGCTTTATGCTGCTACAGCAGCTCAGCAGTAGTTGAGCAAGCTTAACCCAGTCTGCAGTGTTTGTATGAACAATGACTGCAATGCAGACACATTCAAAAGCTGCTAGGGAAAGAATGAGTGGCTCTGTACGATGAAGAGGAGTTAGGGTCTGTCACAGGTCCCAGAAATTTTCTCTGATGCTGGGCAAGTGTTTAAACGTATTATTTTCCAAGGGGGCTCCCAAACTTCCTAATTTCTAAGTGCTGTGGGCAGCTAGATATTCTAGCCCCTTATGAGCTAAAAAGGGGCTCTTTCTGGGTCCAGCTGGATATAGCTTGTACCTGCTGGGTACATCTAATCCAGTTTGGAGAAGGACCAAGTGGAAGTGATAACTAAGGGCTCAGCACACTTGGGTGGAAAGAGTGCCATGACACGAGAAGATGTTTGTGTCTGGCTGGGCCTCTGCAGATGACACTGCTGTTTTTTTAATTGGATGCATAGAGGAGTGCTTTTCTGGAAATGCCTTAAGGAGACCTAAGATCTGGTCTTAGTCCATCACGAGAAGATGCTTCAGGTAATTTAAAGTGTCTGCCTTGTAAACCAGCGTAAATCAACAAACCAGAATAGGAAAGCAAGGCCTTTCCTCAGCCCTTCCTTCCCATCCCCGCCGATGAGGACACAGAGGTCAGAAACTGATGGCCTTGTCTCTGAAAGAAAACTGCACTGAACAGAGAAAGTCCAAGAGTATTTATATGCATGAAAATAATACACTGATTTATATTATTATGATTCTAGTGTGCACAAATGTTAGGATACTCTCTAGTTGTGAAGGTTCTTTTTGTCTTTTAGGACAAAAAAGCTCCAGAGATTTGTTTAGAATTATAAAAGAGAAAATCAAAGAAGATCCTGATATTAATTATTTCTTTATGAGTACTTGTTAATTTAATTCTCCATTAAGATGCAGTGTAGAAAGATTTTGCTCTCTAACCTTATCATTTATTTATTAGAGGCTGTTTGACCAGTTAAAAAGGATATAGTAAAACCATTTATATAGTCACAGTTTTATAATTCATTATGTATAATATGCATTGACTGTCAAAATCACTATACCTTATCTAAACAATATGAAATCAGTTGCTCATCATGGAAGACGGAGCTTCCTTTCTTTACAGAGAACCATTCTGAGTATAAAAAGAAAAGCTCATTGTAATTTATAAATAAAAGCCGGATATTTTCTGCATGGATCATTGTATTTAGATGTAAATGTAGCCTTTGGAGCATGCTCCATTAGACATACATAGTAGTGCTTCTGAAAGGATATTACTGATTAGCCAGTATTTCTTCAATATTCAATTTATATAATATGAATTAAAAAGGCAACCCTACAACACTTCAGCCAGTATTGTGGTGTTCTGAGCATTTAAACTCATTGTTAGATGGCATCTTTTGAATTCAGTTTGTGTACTCTATCGAGTCCCTAAAATGGAAAAATCTATGTTATGCATATACACTAGAGCCATACTATTCACTGTGTGTAGTTGCCTTTGATTTATACCAGGAATTAATTTCAGAGTTATTTGGAATAGTAAAGCTCATTCTCTTTGCCAGTTAATTGCTATACTAGCTTATGCTTCACACCATACGGAAACACCCTTTTAAATATGCAAAGAAAAAAAGCTAAAAATAAATCACAGCTGCTGTTAGATGGAGGTCTAAAGATACAGCCAAGGCAGAAAAAAAAAAGGAACTGTCTTGGTTTAAATACAGCTAAACTGCTTTTAATATTGAGAAGTTCTTTTTCTGTTCTCCAAATCAATATTAATTAATAGTATCCAGAACAAAGAATCTTTAATACAAAACACTGAGATAACAGTAGTAATTACAACATGCATTTTCCTAACTGTAATATTTTCCTACTCTCAGTTACATTAATGACTACTGTAATAATTTATTTTTGGCTCATAAGAACCAACTTGTATTAACATATGTTTCTCACTGGTAAGTTCAATTAAAGTCCAAATCGGTATCTCAATTTACAAAAATACAAAGGACTTTTAATTAAAAATGAGTTTTTATCTTTCAGGGATTTTTCCTAACTAGTAATGATAGCTTGACCTCATCCACAGAAGGTGAAGTGACTATATTGAGCCCTCACATATTATGTCTGATTTTCTATAACTATCAAAGTACAAATCTGAGAAACACTTTACTATATCTTACACATTATCCAAAACAAAGCTATGATGGAAATCTCTTTTTCTGCATAGTCAGTTATATTTCATAATGTCTAGCTCGCCATAAAAGCTGGTGCCAGATTTTCTGTGGATACACACTAACAGAAGTGCTAGTGAGGAAAGGGAAGGTAAAACCTTTTCACTTCCAGTTTCAGTATTTCCCCTCTTGAGGCGAGGGGCTGCAAACCAAGCAGCAGCTGAACCTCCATTTCACGTGCACCCCTTAGTGATGACTTTCCATCCTCTCCTGCAACAAGAGCAAACAAGGTTACGAGCCTCACAAGCACTGGCAGCTGGTGCGCTCGGGACCCTGAGAGCTCCTGCCCAGCACGGACAGCCAGCTGGCTCCCATCGGCCCTCTCAGCCTGGTCACTTCCCGCTGCAAGCAAAGCAAAGGGGTGAGGACACGTGGTTGGAGTTCAGGGGGGGAGAGCTTCTCGTGACAGCAAGGCTAGCACACATTGGTTCGCGCCGATTGCATAAGTGGCTGCAGCAATGCTGGCAAGGTGTCTGTAGGACCAGGTGAGCTCATCTGACAGAAATGATCTCACTAAAAAAGGATCATTTGAAATTCTGATGGGTTCCCTGGCCCAATGGACCACCTGTTCCACCTGTGCTGTGGTGACACTGCTGCAGGGACAGTGGGAAGGGCAGGAACAAGCAGCTGAAATTGCGAGGGGAACTGCTCGAGACTGCCTTGCCCCTGAGAAAATGGTCAGTGACACCATACCCTCAGGCATCTTACTCTCTCTCCAGAATTAGCTAATACTGTTGCAAAACCTTAGCAAGCAGAAAAAGAGAAAACTGTTGCATAGAGAACTGTTGCTGAGAAAATTCCAGAAATCATTCTAGCAGCTGAAGAAGGGCAGCAGCACATTTTCAGGTTAATGAAAAATGTATGTGGCATCATCACTGGGACAACCTGGTAATAATAGAATAGACTCCCAAGTAACTACCTGCTCTTGCTCTTCTTTAAGTTAATAACAAAACTTCCCGTAGGAGTAGCTCCATCCAGTAAAATCATACTGCTACATACAGTCCATAGAAATTTTTAAATATTCAGTTTTACATTAGTTCAAAATTTTATGTGCTTGCAGAGATCTTCAAAGTAAAATTGTCTGCTTCCAATAGAGAGAAGTGATTAATTAGACCCACAACAATTGAGGCACCTCTAAACTACCTGTATTTGCAAAACACAAAATTAGTAGCAGGAAGAGTGGTTCAAGACCTGCAAGGCTCATGTGCAAAAAAACTCAGGTATATTACTGAAATTATAAAAGATTGCTTGTTACTAAAGTCCTAAAAGACACGTCTGACTCAAATGAGGAAGCTGAAGCTGGAGTATATGAAGGAATTTGGTGTATTCAATATCAGATTTGCCTCCTATACTGAAGAACAGGGTGAGGTGGTTGGCCAGCACTGTATCCCCTGTGAATAGACACCTACAACCAAGTCATCTCACTGCTGGCTGAGATGACTGCATCCGGATCTTTCCTGTTTTCTGCCAGATCCCAGTAAATGAATTCCCAGGCTAACTTCTATCCCATATTCCTCCTTACTTAGCAAGTACTTTTCTTACCTCTTTGCAAAGCAATTTTTTATTTTTATTTTTATCTTTGGAGTATGATTGCTTTGAATTTCGGCATTCCTCATTGTGGAAGCTGGTGCTGTGTCACCCCATGTCACTTTACTTCTAAACCTCTTCTCATCACTTCCTCTTGTGAAACAGGGCTGCAGGGAAAGGGTGGAGAGAGGGAATAACGAAACTGCATCAGAAAGCACTGAAATAAACTGCTACCGAGGCTACTTCCCTGTTCTAGAAATAGGACTTCTTCTTTGGACAGAGGGTGCAAAACACCTTTTGCAGAAAAGCGATGTTGCTGATGTTCATTTTGGGCTTTCCCTGCCATGCTCAGAGGCACCCATGGGCTCTGCAGACCCTTCCCACTCTCCAGAGTCTGCACTGATCCTCCACAGCCACATAACCGGGATCTAGCTGCAGCAAAAGCAGCTCAGTTGAGAAGCTGTGACCTGCCTCAGCCCATCTAACGATCCCAGAGCTGAGGCTGACCCTGGTCACCATCACTGGCCCTACTGCCCTCGCCCTGCTGGGCCAGCATCGCCTTCTGCTCCTGCTCTCTGGGCCTCGCGGAGAGCCCCCTCCTGCTGCTCCTCAGCAGTGCTGTTCCCTTCCTTTCCCTGCACGACTGCTTTGGCTCCGTACTCTGAAGAGATGAGTATTGCTCTTCTTTTCAGACAGTTTCAGTAAATACAACACTGATTCTATTGCTGTTCTTCGCCTCCTTCGCAGCTAGAATTGGCATCAGTGGCCAACTGTGATCGTTGCTCATTTAAGATTTGTACTTACTAGTACCAGAAAATGAATGCTAAAAGTCTTGCTCTGCCAGACATCGAGCATAGCTCAAAAGCATATGTGCAGTGTGTTTCAGAGACTCCTCCGCAATGACAGCAAATGGTTTTATTCCATCTTTAAGGATTTTCTTCATCCAAGGCACTGTGCAAGCCATGACAAATGAGTCACTTTTTAACAAACAATTTGTATCAATTAACGATGCTTCACTTCATACTGACAGGGCTCAGGGCTCCACCAGCTATGTGATATTTTTTAATTATGCCTCCAGATAAATTCAGTCTTCTCTGATGGGAAGAAATGACCACCAGACAGGTGTTTCTCTCATTTGCCTTTCTTGTACTCATTCTGCCAAATGGCAGAATTAGCATGACTGCCAGTAGTCTCCTCCAAGCCACCACGTAGACCTGCCCTGGTCATGGCATCCAAGTTAACCTGCAAGCCTGCAAGTTAACCAAATAAACCACCTGCAAGAGTCCCACCACTGAATGTACCCAGCTATTCACGTCCAGACCTGTGTTACAGTAACCTAGGCAAGGCATTTCATATTTTCGGGATCATATTCTACAGGGGTGAACACTGCATTCTGCAGTTTGTCTTAATCCTTAACTTCACTTCTTAGCCCTCTGATGTGACAAACTAGTGTGCTCTGACACATGGTCTCCTCACTTCTGACCCTTGCAGCCATTACCAGTCCTGGCTTTAATGATAAAATGCAGTAAATTGATTTTCTTTTCAGGCTGCATAGTTAACACAAAAGGAGGTTCAAATGAGAGATATGAAACTTAAGTAAAGATATAACAGGGTGGAAAAAATCCTTAGAGGACAACAGCAGCTGGGGCAGGCCATGTCATGGAGATCATCAAGGAGAGGAGATAGCTAATAAGGGCTTCAACCTCTGTGGATGTTGTGTGCTCACCAGTTTGTGGCAACTGGCCCATAAGCACAGAGTACTCTTTCTTCATTGTAGAAAAAAAAGGGGGGGGGATTGCAGTGGAAATATGGATTACAAGGCCCTGTTCCCTGCCCTTACAAGCAAACATGTCATATCATTCTTTTTATGAACTTAATGTACCCCACCTTTAAACTCTTGCTTTATGCCCTTTCTAGAATGTTTGGATGGCTGTTCAAGAGAACACTCTTTTAGAAAACAGGAACATCTTTTAGTTTCCAATCTATCCGTATTCGCTTATGCCAATATTGTCCTTTCTCTAAAATGTCCCTGTTCCCTCACCATGGTGTAATTATAGATAACACATGTATCCCTCCATTAACCTTCCCCATTATTAGAACAATCAAGCTAAGGGCTACCAGCCTTCTCTCAAAATAGACTGCCAATTCTCCTACCTTCTCAGGGCCTGTTTCACTTACTCGCTATTAGAGTGAATGAGCAGACTGCTAGGCTGTACTCTTTATATGTCCTCACCAGCACAAATACTTTCTAGAATCTCATTTGCCTTTTATATGATTGCCTCCCATGGTAATTCATAGTCATTCTTGAATCAGTCACCACACATGCATCTTCCTCTTTGGTAGGCAACATTAAAATCCTAATTATGGAGATAATTTATTTCTTGTTGTTATTAAATAGATAGCCTTTTATTTTATTGAAATTCATCCCATTCCCATGAATTCAGCAAATTTCATGAACATTGCTCCTATTTATTGCACTGAAGTCATTGATGGAAATAGTAAAGAAGACAGATCTTAAGATGGAGGAATTTCCACTACTAGCATCTCCCAATTTTGCAATCAATGCTACTCTGTTTCTTGTTCCCACAACACCACAGACCTGACATGAGAGGTACTGACTGAAGAGCTTCTGCACATAGAGCATTATCATCATCATCTACACATGAGCTGTGTAAAGAAGGCAGTACCAGCCCAGACAGATTGCAATCATGATCTGGCAGGTGGCTACTTTGTTAGAAGCCATGATGGATTAGTTTGATGCCAACCAGAAAACCATTGATATAGTTGTGGTGGAAGTTTGCAAGTTTATTACGAATGTGCGGTGGCTGTAAAATGATCGATTTTTCTATCATCTCTGCAATGATATTGGGCTTTGAAAGAATAGAGTTTCAGAATGCCATTAATGGCATTCATAAATGTTTCTCTCCATGGAGTTTTATGATAGAAATCATATGCACAATTTTGCACTCTAGACACTCTGTGGGCATGTCGATGGGAAAGAATAATTCTGCACCACTGAGGATGGTTTGGTTGACCAGGAGGGCAGATCTGGCTGCGTCTATGCCAGCGAATTCAAGCTTGCCAAGCATGCCTGCATGAATCTACTCTAGTAAGCTGTTAGACTGTTCCCTGGCACATACCTGGCCTGTTGCAGCTAGCACACTTCCTGACTAGGAACTGTGCCTTCCTGGGCACTGTTAGAATGGTGTAGGTGGTTTGTATGCAGCAACCCTGTTTGGGAGGATGAGACAATTTATTAGCATAGATGTAAGGTATTCAATGCCAGTTGGCCACAGCACCTGGAAATGTTCCTGGGCACATCTAATTTAATATTATGACATAGCCTTTGAGAACATCACTCTAGGATACCTTGTCATTGTGCATGGTATTAGAGAGCTATATAGCCCATATCTATTTGAATATGAAAGCATCTTTTCCCCTTTTAAAAATATATGTACCTGCTATTATGTCAGGACAGTTCAGTGTACCCTGTCCTCTCCTGGCTTAGGAGGCCATTCCCTGCTAGGAGAGCACCTGTAGGAGCAGGCTCAGTAGTGCACTGAGCTTTTGCTCAATGGAAGTAGAACATGCATTAAGCAAACATAGTAAAATGGTGCGGTCTGTAACCCAGCTTAGGTGCCAGGATGCCCAGCATTCTTTGAAGTAGTAGAGTAGAAGGTAAATGGCACAACATTTGGAAGCACAATGTGAGGAGCTATCACCAGAGTGGGCTTAGGATACCATTAGTTTGCAGGCCTGGCACAGGAACTAGAAAGCTCATCTGTCATTACTGGGAGCAGTCCAAAGGAGGTAGGAATTGAAAGCACTTTGTGTGCTAGAGATTGTGTGGCAAGAGGCAGTGCCCAGGGAAATAGCATGAGGAAATGTGATGCTGCATTACGTTGTCATGTCCATGCCAACTGGCAACTGCTTACTGCTTTATGTAATTTTGAAATATATTGAAAGTTTGGATGAGTCTTCCTGTTGTGTTTCCTCAAGTACTTTTCTGCTAATGGAGAATGTAACTAAAATGTTTATTAGAGCAGGTAAAAATGTTTAAAAAGTAATAAAAATAATTTTATTAGAAAGCGGTAGAGCCCTCCAAGCAGACAATAAATAACATTTGCAAATGGTAGCAAAGTGGCTGCGGTGCTGTCTGTGGAGAGGATCCTGAACCCAAACAGTGTCACCTCCCGGGAGATGGCGTTACATGCTATCAGTGGATCTGCTTTTCTCCCTACTATTGCGTGGGCAGAAGAGGCAGGGGCCGCACGTCCGAGCACATGCTAGTCCTGATGTCCTGACTGACCCAGTGCCTGCCACAGTATTTTCCAGGGCTTTCTCAGCTCCAGAGTGCAATGGTACAGAAATGGTGCTGGCGCTATGGAGAGATCTGCTCCACTACCCCCCCGCTCCCTTTCTCGCTTCCCACTCCCTTTTTTCTCACCCTCCTGCTACGTTTGTGGCACTCTGATATCACCTTGCCCTCTCTGGCCAGCAGCAATCTGTCTGTATTTCCTTTGCTGCTCACCCATGGTGGTGACTGAGCTAAGACTCAATATGCATGTTCTGTAGTAAATCATTACAATTTCTTCCTAAGTTCCCTTCTTCAAAGTCTTCAGTGGATGCTGCAGCCCAGAAAAAGTCCAAGTCCTGCCATACAGCAATGAATGAATCACAGTATATTCTTTGTCTGTGGAATATAATAAAAGAAAACACCTTTTCATATTATTTCTCTTAGCGATGTCACAGCTGGATACCTCTCACAGTTCACTAAGCTGTTATTTCTTCTTTCTACATGTGTCCTACCAGAAGCATTTGCCTCCCAGGTTGTTAGCTTGCAGAAACGATAGTGATGGCTTAAGATTTCAGTTATTTTTATAAAAATCAAGAAATAATTGTAGACTTGGCAGACGGACAGGGAAAACTTCAAACATGACCTTTTCACCAATTATGCTCTTTATATCACAGTCTATCTATGTTAATTCACTGCAGATGCTGTGTTAGAAAAGGCAACATTTTCTCAGCTCTGAAATAAAACTTTCTTACTAAAAAGTTTTTTTTTTCTGTTGGTGACATGCATAAAGAAGGCCTGTAGGGTATAGGAGGAGGTAAGAATCCCACTGACTCCTTTGAGTTCAAAATCATCAGGCTTTATCAGCCGAAAATGAAAAAAATATAGGCAAACATAAACAGGACACCGAACTATGATACAGAAGCCTGTTCACACCAAATCTGCCTTCCCTTTCCACCCGTTGCTCAGAGACCACACTGAGAGACCAGGTACCATGTTAGGGACTTCTCCAGGCAGCACTGCCAACACAGTTCATAATGGAGACTGCCCAGCATGCTATCTCAATGCTAGTACCAGTATTAAGTGTCCTAAACTTAGTATATACTCTATGTAGATAGATATAATACGCATACGGTCATTTCTGTTATGCCTGTCATTTTAAATACTTTAAAAAAGCAGTATTCAGTAAGTGCCTAGTAGAAAAAAAACCTTGCCGCAAGTTTAGATATTAGGTCTCTTCATCTTGGATTGAACATGCTAGTGATGGTGACTGGCAAAGAGAAACACATAACTTCTTCCCTTGACTGAAGCAAAAGCTATCTGAGCAAGTATCTACCAAAAGAATTGCATTGGTTTTCGGATTACATGGAATCTCTCTCCAGGCAGCATCAGCTTGGCATCAGCTGTGACTCTGGTGCTGATGATGTTTCCTCTCTGGTCTGCTTAAGTTGTATCCAAATGGCCCCTCAGACAGCTGCTCACATGCTTCCTTCCAGCATCTGCTCTAGAGCTGGGGCCTCATCCTGCTTCCACTGCTTTCAGAGTTTTCCCAGCGCTGCTGGTGGTCTCATCCTGCTTTAAAAATCCAATTGGTAGGTAGAATAGCCATCAAATATGGCTGTGGAGCTCATGTTGGGTGAAGCTCTTGCAAAACTTGTATTAAGGAAACAATCATCAGTGTTTTAACTTTAAGGGTCCAAAGCAAGGGGGACCAAATAAGGGAGCAAAGCTTATGTTTGTGGATGGTTGTTGGTAGTGTAGTGTTGGTAACCCAAAAGAACAGTGTTAATGCTACAAATAACCCAACATGGACAGGGAAGTTTCATTCAAAACACTTTCACCAGGATTTTAAACTGATTTTTCCATACATCATCTCTCTGTTTTGCAGCCTTTCTTGCCCTACCACATCTTTGTAAAAAGGTGTGAGATTCTGAAGAAGGCTTGTGTTGTGCAGAGTTCAGATACAAATTACTGCACACAAACTTCCCTGCATCAGGTACTCACACCAATTCCCAGCATTAGCAGGCCTTTTCTGCCACAGGGAGCAGAGAAAAACCAGAACTGCACTGGTATGTGCAATCACATCTAACAATCATACTTAGAGCTGAAAAACCAGATTTGCAGGGCTTGGCTCATGGGGAGTTGGCTATGCACACACCATGTTGGCATTTCAAGCATGAGGACAAATACTTCTCTTATGTACAAATGATTGAGCTTCATACCAGGATTTCTAAATTTGTGTAAGTGGACTTCTAAATTTCCATTTCAACTAGGACGTATCATTACAACACTCTAGGTATAACAGAGCATAATTCTTTGTATGACCTACCATTTCACAGTAACACTGACCTTGTTTCTATGCAATGAGTGTATTTCCCTGATGAATTTACACTAATGCATGGGAATTCAAGAAAAGTGATACTACTGCTACATTTTCTAGCTAGTTGTAGCTAAGACCTTTTATGCTTCGCACTTATGGCCTGGGAGGAATGGTTTTATTACCACCGAACTGTAACGAGAATGGAGGAAAAGTAAAGAACAGCTGGATTTAATGAGCTGGAACAGACGTAGATATTAAAGCATCGTGTACACTTGTCGTTCAAAGAGTATCTACGTGCATATAAATACAAGCAATTTAAATGAAGATTTTTGTTATGAAGGTTACAATGGGGATAATACTTTGAAAAAAGATTGAAAAATTAGTGTCTTAAATTATTTTATTTACCACAAGCAAGCCCAAACCAACCTACTTTTTGAAGGCTTGAACTACCAATCTCTGTTTAAACATGATGAATTGTTAATTCTGGACTATGTTACTGGTTTCCTTTTACTGCTGTTGACAGATTTGTTCTTATTTTTCTCTTACATTTTACTTCAAATTGTATGGGTTTTTCCAAGGTAAATTCCTAGGATACTGGTAGAGCACTCATTTATCCTTTTAAAAAGAGCTATTCTGGAGGTGAGACATCAATAGTTTCTAATCTTTGTGCAATTCTTGAGTGTAGCTGTAAAGGAAAAAGCTTAAATCCATTCAAGAGAAATGTGATAGTTTTATAATTTCAGTGAAAGCATTAAAAATAAATCATATGTTAAGAGGATCTCCATACTTCAACACCAATGCAATCTTAAATGACAGGATCTGGTTTTGGAATATGGAATTTTCTTATGGGATTAAAGATGTCAATTTATATTTATGCAGATAAATTCAGCTGCTTAATTTTAGGATGAGATTAATTATTTTTCATGCTAGTAGCTTGACAGTTTCCAGGATCTAAGCGAGACTGGGATCTAAGCAAATCATGATGCAAAAACATTTAATCAGTAATCTGTTCTTTAAATCATGCTAATATTTAGTCTCAGGGCTAGGAATTTGACAAAAAAAAGATTATTAAAGATGGCTTAGAGGAAATTAAATGCACCAAAAAGGTGTTACTTCTATAATAATGACAATATTTGTATTTAAAATTCAAATCAGCTTTCCCTAATTACCCATGAAAAATTACTATTTCACTTATATGGATTCAGTCTCACATCCTTATCTTCACACAGCTACCTGGAGATATGCAGGCAGCAACTGCAGCTAGTAATATCATATCTACAAAATCACACGTTTCTCAAGGAGATGTAGTCTGTGAGTATTTGGATGATCCACTTTTTCAATGGACTGGTGCTTGGCAGACTTTTGTAACATGTCTCTTGCCAAGAGCTCTTTCCAGCAGATGGTAACAGCTGGGTTATGACTGAGTTTGAAAAAGTGCAGAAGGAGCCTCATGAAGGGCCCGTTGTATTATCCCAATGACTCTTTCTTGCTAGTGGGCTTTTGTTGTGTCATGGCACAATTTACTCAGGCAGTTGGGGAAACCGTGCATTAAGGGATCTGGCATGATAAAACAGACTACAGGGCCGGATCCTGCATTACAGGAGAAGGCCCATTGATTCATATGGGCTATAACCTCCGTGAATGTCAAGCATAGTTCTTAAACTAATAAGAGGCTTCCTCTTACTGATGATGTTAAAATACCTGTGGTACAGAACATTTTTAATTGTTTTAAGAGTGGCCATTCAGACACTTTAAGGCTATTTAAGGCAAAAGCAGAAGAGTACATAAACTCTCTGTGGTATTCTTCTTATTAATGGAGATACCCAAGCCATACGTTACCTCAAGCAAAAGATGATTGTGTAATTACTTGTCTCATTTCAAATGTATACGATAAACAATCAGTTTATATCAAAATCACATAAAAATAAGTATTTTGATTAAGTGTATCAATAATTCTTGTATGACTTTTGCTGTTCTGGCAATAGTCTTATTTTGCTTATATCATATTATCAAATTATTTTTTGAAGCTGCTCTGGAGGAGCCAGGAATCTAATTAGTAGTCCTGCAATAGCTCAGCAAACTGTATTTTCAAATCCTGGTTGACATCCCGTACTCAAGAATCCAAATTTCATTCAAAGACATCTTTTCTGATTGTGCCCTTACTACACGTCAAAGCCTGAATACATGCCAGTTTCTGCACAGCTTAAACAATGCCAGTAAGAGGTGTTGACTGCCTCCTTTCGCCTTAGTTTATTCAGATACAAATTACTGCATGCTAAATCACTGTTGATTAAAGCAGATAAGAAAGAGGAAGTTCTACTATATATTGAGATCTGAAAACCCAATGGTCTCATGTTAATGTCAACATAGGGAGGGTCTGACCTGTGGTCAGAACTTGAATTCTTGGGGTAGATCATGTGCTCACATATAATAGTCAAAATGCAGTTTGTATTAAGTAACATAATTTTAACTTGTTTTCCTGTTGTCTTTGTGTGGGAGTCTACCTGCTTGTAATCCCCCCATAATTTTGTTTTGAATCCACTAGGTAACAGCGTACACTTGACAGAAAGACAACAGTTTAAGTCCCTATAAGTTTCACAGGAATAAACAACTGGATAGAAGGTACAGCTCACTGAGGGAACTACATAAACACAAACAGTGTAACTGAATTATTTAGTTAGAGAATCCACACATATGAGAGGTATTATGACTACCTCAAGTGCAGAAAATACTTGGGTGTTTTTATACCTTCTTAAACATTGGCAAATACCCTGGAAATCAATACCATTAGTTCCGCTACTCAGAAAACTACTTTTTTAGATATGCTAAAAAAAAAAAAAAAATCACCAGTCAAGCCCAAGAGTGACCAAGATGAATTCACAATATTGCTCGGTACTTCTGCTGATGTCAATAAAATATCAGGCAAAGGCCTATCTCTAAAACCAAAATATTCAGGTATCAAAGTGTAAACTGATTTTCACCATTCAGCCAGAGAACAACATTGGTACATTGTCCAACTGGACATAGCTCTTCTTCAGCAGCAAGCCACTTGCTAAAATCCCCAAAGCTTCAGTAGGCATTAGTGCCAATTCAAATCAATGTTCAAAATGCATCAAATAACTAGAGAGAAAATATGGGTATAGATTTTCCTGTAGTCTGTACTAATAAGACTGTATATACTATAGATATACTAAATCAGCAATCATTTCTTGTGTATGCAGCAGGGTTAAACTTGACTTAAAGCACTGTAACCAAAAGAATATGGCCTGGGGGTTCTGAAGTGCCCTGACATAGTGATTTATTCAGCCGTGGGCATTTTCTTCTGATAATTGCACAATAAAATGGTTGTGGCTGTGCAGAGCAGTAACATCATCATCTTTATTCCTGTTCTGCTAATACTAATACCTGCCAATGAGCACTTCATTGTTGTCCAGATTACAAAACCAAGCTGTCCATTATAACCCTTCATGTTCCCAGCAGGACTCTATTCAGCAGTGTCCAGGCGGCCGTGCAAGGCAGCTCCCTCGTCAGAAGATATTATGTGGCTGGTTAAAGCCTGTCACAAATCCTGCAGCTCTCCTCATCTTGCTTTTGAGTTGTTTTTTCTCTTATTATTTTCTGTTTCTCCAGACAGGGGTTTTCCTTCTAAGCCATCTTAGATGTAAATCAATCCAGAAAGGCTCACCAAGAGGAGGAGGAGCAGGAGCCTGGCTGCCCGTTTCTTTCAGGGCCTCTCTTCCTTCAGGCAATTTGCCTTTCAAGATAGCACCTTGGCAGCTGAGAACAAGTGGAACTAGTGTGCTATTTCCCCGTTCATCATCAGCCAGTCTAGTTTAAGCTAAAGGTAAGACATGACTGAAGGGGTAGATGATTAGCCCGGAAAGTAATCTGAAGGAGGCAGCGCAATCAACATGCAACTTTGCAGCAGCTTCCAGTCTCTGCTAAAGCCAGAGCAATTGTTAATATATTGCAGCATATATTTCCATACACTAAACCTACTCATAAAGCATCTTTTGTGTCTGAACAAATATGAATAACTTCCCAGATCATTGCAAGGGCATATACACATTTATGAGAATTAGGTAAAGCCTATAAAATAGCTTCAATGGATATGCATACAAATAGTTATCCCACTTTCAGCTATTCTTCCCAAAGAATATTGTCATTCTGAACCAGATCAAAGGTCTGCCCCTCTGTGCACCCTGTCTGGGACTGTATCCAGTAGGAGCAAATATAAAGAAATATAACGAAAACACAAATATTGAGAGATGCCCCTTATTTACTTACATATTACTATTTACTTACATATTACTACTTTCTAAGAATCAGAGGTTAAGGGAGCTGAACTGAAGTGGATCCATTGTATTTCACAACCCTTGATAAACCTATCCTTCATGAATTTGTCTAATCCTGTTAAGTCTTTGACACTTTTAAAGCCCCTTTATGTTTTATTCCCATGAAACTTTGAAAAAGCCCCCAAAATATCTATCTGCTCCACAGTGATGTTCAGAGAGTGTATTTCAAAGATGTTGGGACAAGCATGTGTGCACCTGAAATTCTGCATTCATACATAATCACTCAGCCTGGGAACACCTCAGGACAAATCTGATTTATTACGACAAAATCTGATCACTCAGACTTCCACAGCTTAGCATTAAAATCCCTGTCACATAAATTTAAATGAGATATGTACATTCTAGGAACAGAACATAGCCAACTGCATTCAGCCAAAGTCACCTGAGTTTGCTTAGTTTCCTTCACCCAAATATTGATCAGACTGTTAAAATTTTTTATTAGAGGAAGTAGAAAGATTAAAATCTGGTAGTTTTCCTTTTTGTCTACAAAAACGTCTCCTTTTAATCGCTCCTAACAGTACCAATACAACACCCGTGTTATTCTAGTTTTATAAACTGACACCAATAACCAATAAACCAATAACTAATAAAAAACTATTACTGCCCCGTGTCTCTCGCAGCATGGCTTTTCATTTTGTACAACAAAACATCCTCTAGATTTGCTTCAATGTTTAACCTTTACCTTTATGTTTCACCTTGCCTAGCAGCCTGTTAGTGAACAGAAATAAATAATCAACAATAGTTTAAAACAGAGAACGTTTTGGTTTGTTTGTTTGGGGGAAACAAAGCTGGTTTTTTTTGTCTTTCTATGTAAAGCCACTGCATTATTTCCACATGGCTGAAGTAGTCTTTGGAGCGATCTGTGTTTAAGAAGCCTGGGAACGATCCTTGTATCTATCTAAAAAACATTAATTTGAGCATATTAAAGGAAAAATGAAAAGTTCCCAGGCAAAAGATTATTGTTGTTATTGCAGTACATTGTACAGTGGGAAAAACATACTATGTTTCTATGCTCCAGTGCTTCATCAAATCACCTGATTGCTGAGTTAAATCCAATAGCACAAAAGCCTTTTGGTATAACAACAACAACAAAAGCCTGCCAGATACTAGCTGAATGGACAAGGTTGTAAACTGTGAAGTTGCACATGTGGCCACATGCTTTAGTACTGGAGTTGTTCTATTTTAACAGTTACTATGCCAAGGCAAGGCTACGCTTCCCAAAAACACCAGAACATTTTTTCACCTTTGACCCAAGATGATGGCATGTAATGGTGACAACAAATAACAGCGAAGTCTTGCTGGGGAAAGTCCAAAGGGGAAATACGTGACTCTTCCCTCTGTGTTTCCTCAAAGGTACTCATTATTATCACTGCAGTAAAGAATGTCAGATCTATTGTGTTACTAGACTTGAAAGGCCAAAGGAATCCACTGGAAGTGTGGGTTTTATGGCGGTATAGTTAACTCCCATTATTGTCCCTGCTAAGGAAGCGTGGAATCCGTACTGTGGTTTCTTCTTTCTTAACAGCCAGCTTACTTTTCCATATCTCCCATTTATGGTTCACTTCAATCTGATGCTGCATAGTAACAAAACATCACGAAGTTGAATTTCCAACCTGAACTCTGAAAAATTTCTGTGATTGAAATATTGATAGCTTTCTTTTACTCAGCAGTACTTGGTACAGTACAACATTATAGTAAATCTTTGGGTAAGTAATTTTTTCTGATCAGTTCTTTGCTTTCCTTGGAAAGCATTTACAGATATTAGGAGCACCGTTGGGTAGGAGCTGTTAATCTCTTGAGGGCGAACCCCTCTGTGCTCCAGTACTGCCCAGAACTGTTACCTTGGTGAGTTGTCTGTATGTAGCAATGGCAGGACTAGTCAACCATATGGGCTCGCACAATAAAGCTGCGCTAAAGATGAGTCCTTGCTGGTTGTGCTTAAGAGCTGGAGAGTGTTCCTTTCTCATAATGCTGTACAAAATTTCTCCAAAACAATCCTTCAAATCCAGCTTCATTTTCACTTGAGATTATTTATCATGAACCTTTCTTTCTCGCATACGACAACATTTTCCACAAGCAAGCTATCAGTTCCTTTCTGACTTGCCATAGTCTCTTACTGTAAGTATTTTCTTCCCTTTTATTTTTATCATGGGGTATGCTGATTTCTATGCATGAAGCTATTGCATGCCCCAAAGATGGAAAAAATATACAAAAATTACAAAGATTCTTTCCTTTCTTCTCTTGTAAGTCTCAGCATATAGAATATTAATAAGCCTGAATTCTATTTGGTTTGCTAATTCCAGATTGTTGTGTTGTAAAAAACTAATTCTGAAGAGAGCTGCAATTTCGGTGAGATCAGTTCAGG
Source organism: Rhea pennata (assembly GCF_028389875.1). Classification (NCBI taxonomy): domain Eukaryota; kingdom Metazoa; phylum Chordata; class Aves; order Rheiformes; family Rheidae; genus Rhea; species Rhea pennata. Next base: position 119,508,549 of record NC_084664.1, on the reverse strand, counting down.
TTTATTCTCACTTCCAATTAATTAAATTGCTATTCTTACAGAATCCACAGATGCAAGTGCAGTTCTTAGGAAATCTAAGGATCTTTTGTAGGTACTTTGGGTCCATGTCACCTGCATCAACTGGTAGCTGTCACATGGGACTTACGGGAAGAGCTGCACACTTTTAGGTGGGCAGCTGGAGGCCAGGCAGGATGTATACAGCCTCAAAAATAATAGTAAATAGCCACATAGGGGCACCGAATCATGTCCAGGAGTGGAACACTCTGCAGCTTCTTTTTTCTCTTGGACCCTTTTGAATCTCTACCTGAATTCAGTAGAAAGAGAGATGCAACTCTCCTTAAAAACAGAGGGTAAGTAGGGGATGTCACTGTGGCCAGCAAGAGTTTTCTCCTGTGATCATTCTTTTTCTTCCATCAAAGAAATCTGAAGTCCATGTAATATACAAGAATGTTTCCATGTTATTTGTGGCTACAAAGAACAGTGAGATTAGGAGGAAGTAGGGAGGTTTGGGATCCTTTAAACACAAAGCACTAACTTTAACTGGTTTCCTCTACCTGTAAGTCATACAAGGCTCTCTGGAGTTCTGGAGATCAATGTTCCCCCACAGCAAAAAAGCCAGCATCCGGTAGAAGAAGCAAAAAATATAACAAAGAAAAAATTGGGGATGTCTTTTACCTTATATTGGCTTATCTTCACTGGACATGTTTAGGACACTAGGAAAAGACATAAGGATAGAACAGGTCAAAAACAAGACAATAATGTAGAAAAAGACAGAGACACTTGCATGGACAAGACCAATCAGGCAATCTGTGCTATCCAGGAATGGAATATCCCCATAACAGATACAACTGCAATAAAAGACCACAATAGACTGATTCTTTCTTATTCAAAATGTAAGAAAGACTTGTAGTACATTATGGCATGTGGCACACAAGGCAGCAAAGTGAAAGACATTTGATATTTACTTAACTTCCAACAAGACAGTAGCATTTTGGCACAACTTAAGTGGCACAGAAAAACAGGTGTGAGGAATGAATTTCACATTACCTGCGTCTATTGCCAACATCACATGCTCTGCCACTGTAGCTAGAATCTCACATTTAGGGAACAGAAAAATGACATTGTGAAACATCCAAAAAAAAAAAGACTTATCCAATCTCTGGATCTAAGTTCTAAGTTGTTCAAGCTCTGCACCACTTTAAGGAAATGATTTCTAGGGAAATCCATTAAAGAAAATCTGATACGACTTGTCTTGCTGTAAAATGTGAGTGAGTTCCATATAATGTTCACGCAACTAGAAACAGTCATTATTTCTTTGGCATTTAACATTTTTTAAGAAATGCATATATTTTACTTAAAATGTACTAGTTAGAAGGCTAACCTTACATAAAAGAGATTTTATTTAGTTGTAGTCAGAAATTTCAACAAGAATTTTGAACTAATGCCACACGGATAAATTTAAAGTCAACTAATCATGGCCTCTAAGATGCAAATAGGTATTCTATTTGAACAGTGCTATCCTGGAAATAAGCATTTAGAGACAGACTAATATGACTAAATATGTTTAACATACAAGTAGGGTTTTGAATGATTTTTTTCCTCCCTTGATTGCACAGAAAAATCACTCCCAGAGGACAGAAAGAAAACATGAATGGACCCAAATACACTTGTTGAATGAAACTCTGACTATATGAAATCAACTTTCAAGGACTCAAAAAGGTTCATCTAGAAAGTCACCGCATCATGGCTCTAGTTTTGTTGTGGAATACCTATGGATTCAATGAACTTAAAGTGAAAGCCTGGATTTCTGTTGCAATAAAATATTAGCAATAAAAATCATCAAATTGTTCTACATAAACTTGATGAAGGTGCCCATGGCAACCTAACACATTTGAACCACAAGCCTGATGCACTTCTAAGTATGTTATGGTTACTTATCTTTGATAATCAAACTGCTGAAAATAATACAACACAATTAGCTAATTATTTCAGGGGCGCTGTTGTTCCTACTCTATCTTTACAGGCTACCTGACCACAGTATTTTCTAGATTTATGTTCATCATAACTCAATAGTCAAGTTGGCAGTTTATTCCTTGTTTCTATTTTCTGTGCCAGTATTAACCTTTACCATTAATCAGCAGTTTTCAAGTTACTTATTTCTTCATTTTGATACTGTAATTGATACAATACTTAAAGGGTTTTAAATGTATATATTTAACTGAGACACCTCTTACTGAATGTCACCTATAATAAAATGTCTTTTTCACTGAATACAATATTTCTCAGGAATGCTTACCCTGTGTGAAGGCAAAATAAGCATCAGCCTTTTCAGCTAAGGTTTCAAGAAATTAATTGCTTGAAAAAGGCAGAGAAATCTCTTTAATGTATTGATAGTGAACAAAGGGATTGGTATCATTTTCTATTTCTTCTAAATTGCTTTTATATTTTTATGCATACTCTCGTGCTGTATGAACACTACAGAAAAGTGCATTTATGAAGGCAGGCCACAACCACTTCACATTTTACAACTTTTTGTAATGGAAAGGTTGCATAAATATATAACACATTGCCATTTCCATGGCACTTCTCTTCTTACAGTCTTCTGACTTTTGCTCTTAGAATTAAATAATTCTCAGGTAATGTGAAGCCAATTATGCATATATTTAAAATCACATGTTGATAGTGCCATTTAATGGCATGAAGAATGTGCAGCAGCACTCAACAATTAGCGGTTTCAATAAAGTTGTTGGTGGCTTCAGCAACTTTCTGATGAGGATCAGGATCCTGTTCAAGCATTTCTTTTTGTAAAATGAGAGTCAGGCAACACAGAGACTATGTCTGGACAACAGCTTAGATCACTGTTTCTCAAGTTTTCAGTATAGCCTCTTTTTGGACCCCTCTATCTTTGTGAAACTCCTTTCCGTGCAAAGTTCTCCTTTGACTTACCCTCCTTACATTTCTAGGGTAAGAAGGGAGAAGCCTAATTTCTTTAGATGGAGAGAATGATAACTGCTGGTTGCTCTTACATTGTGGGTAGCAGTTTTGGGGCTCTTCAGCCACATACAGCTCTCAAGCTACTCAAGTGCAATTTGCTATGCTGGGGCTGCATCTGTGAGTAGAGTGAGGCTGTGCTAACATGGGGCTGACTGATTAGTAGGACTATCTAGCAGCAGGAGATTCAGCAGAGATTGCTGAAACCAGCTTTGCTGGGTCACAGAGAAGCAATGAGATGCCCTGGGAAACTGCTGTCATCTCATGCCCATGTACGTGCTGAGAAACCTACCCCTTGACACTTTGAAACATGTGGCCTCTTTGAAGCGTTGTCGAGTTAGGAAGCTGGGTAGCAGCTCCGGTAGTATTTATATTCTGTGACCTCCTTCAAGCCTTTTGGTGGTGCTCTAAGAGGGAGAAAGAGGATGAGTCATAATTCAGTTTGAGAAATACAGACAACATGACAGAACTACAGGTCTGATAAAGAGCAGTGGAAAAAAATGACAGCTATGGCAAAAGAAATACTGTGGAATTTTTGGAAATATTTGTGCAAAAAATTACATTATTGGCATAAGAAAAGTGAGAAAAATATAGCAGAAAAACATCTGAAAGCAAGACAAGGAATTCCCCCAGAACTTGATCTAGAAGAGAGCTATTGCAGTAACCTATAAACAAGGTGAGAATGGATAGGGAAAGGGTATAGCATGAAGCAAAAATCTCCTAGCATCTATGCTGACTCATGACATACTTGATTACACCTCCCAGGGGCACACAATGTCTTGGTGAAACAACAATGGTATTAAAGATCAGAAACTGTGAACACAAATCACAAGACGGAATACAGAAATCTCCACTGGTGAAGCACTTAAATGAGATGAAACTTCCTGTTACATCTTTAGAGTTTATAGGTATTGACTACGTCCTGAGAGCCCCAGGAGAGGGGGAGGCAGAAGGAGCTTATTAAGACAGTGACAAGCAGAGAGGATTTAAAAAATAAATATGTCACTACTAAATAGCTCAAATCAATAACGGAAATAGACTATGTATGTTTGCATAAGCCTGGGAAAAGAAATGAGTAGGAAGACACAGAAATCTGTTCCTCCAAGCTGATTATCTCTGCTTGATTAAGGACAATTAGGTGGTGCACCAATGGTGGAGCAGGGTTGTCAGTGACTGAAGACAGCGTAGGACAAGGTAGCAGAGACCATTGGGTCATCAGAGCTTTTCAATGGGAGCTGTCTGCTCCATAAAAATATTTTGTAAGAACCCCCAGACAGTTTCTTCTTTGTTATGCTCTGCAGCATTTCTTAAATGGTATAATCCCTCGTATACAATCAAGGTAGGAGCGTCATTCTTCTCAGTTTGGACAACAGAGTATTTGCACAGAAAAACAAATTTGTGCTTGTAGCATGAGAGTGGGCTATGAATGATCAGACATTGTTATAAATGCCAATAAACCAAATTGCCATTGTATAAGGGATTTTGTAAACATATAAAAGGACAGCTTGTGCCCCCCCCCTCGCCCAAACCTCACATTGTTGTGAGCCATGGTTGTGGCTAAGTCCACAGTTCCTCTTCACATGGGAAGATGACTTGTAAAAGCTGCCAAATCTGCCTTCATTTTGAAGTGGTTATTGCTTGAATACTTGCTTGAATCTCTGTAGAATATTTTAGTATGCTAATGCATGGTCACAAATGTTCGACTGTCACTAACGTTCTCAGTGAAGCTCTGATAAGCCAAGATGAATTTGCTTACTGCTAGGAATAATCTCTGAAAAATAAAAGATCATTACAATTGTTAATCTATTATCTTTATATATTGATAATTCATTTTAAAAATGGGCAAATAGAATAAAAATAAATGTACTGCAAATGTTTCTAGTTTTAAAGTGTTGACTCAACTGGTTAATTTTTATCAGTCAAAACTAGAAAGGGAAATGGATTGCAATAAAATTTAGCAGTTAGCTGAGGTTTTAGAGGATTCTTAGTTCTCTGAACTAACTGCCTTCTCTGTGACCTTTTATGGTGCTGACCTAAGTGAAATTTGATCAAGTAATTTCTCTGCGTACATTTCAGTAGAAGATCAAAACCAGCCTATGAGCAAAACTGAAGTGTCTGAAATCTGTGACTCATACTTTCCCTCTGTTCAACAGATAAATACCTCACACAAGAAAGTGAACAGAGGTAAGATCTGAATTGGCCTAAGCGCTCTGAGATGTTTAACTTAGCTAATGTAGTTAAGGGAGGGTGAAATATGCCTGTGCTCAAGACCGAGACAAAACTGCAATGATTTCTTCTGTTTTGAGTGATACAGAGAAGAATCTATGGTATTTTTTTAAAAAAGTTAATCCTGATTGGAAAAACTATTTAGAACTAGCCTAGTAACCAGCCCTCTGCTACCTCATCTTATCACTTCAACAGCAACCAGTTATGCAGTGGTGATTAATCCAGCTTTCAAGTGGAGATGGAGATTCCTTGATACCGACTGGACAACCACCAGTGACTTTCTTTTTTAAAACAACCCTTCATGAACCCACTACAAATGGTCTGCTGACCACTAAGGGTTTACAGGTCACATGTTGAAAACCACTGCTTTACAATATTTTTGCATCATACCTGTATTGCTGGTAACATATAGTTAAACAAAATTCACTAGTTTTGCTATTTATATTCCTAACTTCATCTGTGTAGCATAATTTCCCTGGGAATACCTATCTAAATTGTCATCTGCTGCCTATTGTTTTATAATGTAGTTTCTTTATGTAAAATAACTCCTGTATTATCTTATTTGTTCTCTTCTATCTTCTGACATGCTTACTTCAATTAATACAGAATAATATAATTATTACACTATTATAATCACATAGGAGATACCTGACAAATACTTCAAAATGGCTCAGATCTTTATTCTGCTAATTGCTGCAGTAAGTCTGTGCATATCATTGACTGCATTACATCTGAAATTCTTGAGTGAAACCAGCTGAATCATATTCTTCCTGTGTTATGCAGGTTTTTAATTCAAGATCTTTTGTTCTAAAACCAAGACTTTTATTCCAAAGTAATGTCAGATCAACAAATTCATGTTCAGGTTGCTGGGCTTTTTAAGGGGTCGAGTGTAGATTTTCTTTTCTTTTACATTAATAACTGGGCATAAAACTGTAAACATAAAATGAGCTTCTCAAGAAGGATGATGGTTCAGGGAATTAGCATATTTAGATTCACAATATAGAATATTTTCATTATGTCCTCCTAATAATGCAAACCATGTTTGCATTGGGATTACAATAAAATTAAATTTAATAGCATGTTATTAATGCTGATATGCTTTCAAGTTTAAAGAAAAATGCTCTTTTGGTCAGATAAGTGTAAATAATACCTCAGAATGACTCACTTGAGGAGACAGCTATTTCTTATAAATAGCTAAATGAAACAGAATTAGTTATAGAAAATAGTTAAATAAAAATAATCAATTTTGATATCTAGTTTCTTTATGTTTGCTAACCAGGCACTTTATATTTCTACGTTTACCTGTGGTAAGTAGGTATTCTATACTATAATCTATGGCTTAGGTGTATATAATATCTAGATATCTCTCTGGAGATTACAAAAGAAATTAAGTAAAATACGATGCATAAATAAACTTGTTGAAAGTCAGGTGAAGATTCTTGTCATGGAAAGAACTGAGTGTATGGAGAGGCTATTTTGGCTGGTTACCATATTAAGTTGAGCTTTATTATTATAGTTTTTTGACAATACTAATAACTGAAGACATCAATCTACAGATACGGTTATTCATAGCAAAAGACAGTGAAAACAAACTGCTTTGCTTACAATATTTACAACACCGAATCATGCCCTCAGCAGAGAGATACAAATGTCAATAGGCTGCTGAGCTCTTCAAAATCTGTAATAAGTTATCCACATAAGTTTAGCACAGACACACCTTTAGAAAGTCTTTGAAAACACAGATCAAACTCCAGTACAGAGTTTCTATAAACTCTGCAGTTAGGGCAGTTCTGGAAATCTGTTGCCTCTTAAATTGCAGTAACATTTCTATCAAAGGTAAGTCTGTCAAATGGGAGTGTACTTTTGGGTCATTGTTTGCAGAACCTCTAAGGTCATAATACACACTTTTAACCTACTTTAAGTTTTGAACATAGACTTCAGACTTCAAGGACTCAGGTGCAAGCCTCAGGTATTTCCCATTCATTTAAGCTCATCTTTGTGCCTTGTTCTATTACGATAATGAACTTTCATTGCTGGAAGCAACTGCATATTTTAAATCAGCATAAAAACATCCAAATGATAGCTGCATGAAGTCAATGTGGTATTTATTAGACAGAGGAAAAAAAACAGAAGCAGCAAAGCTTTTGTTCTTTCTTATACAAAGGTGTAGCTTGAAAAAAACTCCAGTATCATCATCCAGTATTATCATCAAGAAATTAAGTTATAAAAGTCAGGAACTGGCATAATATGTTCTTTGCCACTTAAATACTGTATATTATTTTAGCAAACATTTCTGCTAGCAATTGTTAACCTCAGGCAATAGAAATATCTGTTTGCATAGGAGTAAAGAGCAGCTAGGGAATCTGTTTATTCACTCTCATAAAAGCTTTTCTTCACTGATATGCAGAGTTACTATTTCAGAATGAGTTATAAAACAAACTTGTTTTAAGTGGTACTTTTGCTGGCTGAGTTTAATGTTATTTCTGAAAACCATATTAACAGCATAAAGTTATTAGTAGATATATAAATGATACACAAAATTAGTAGTACTATTCGTTTAAAGCTATGTTTAACTTCTTTAGTTTCCAGAGAAAAAAGGGATCTTTACAAGCTCTTTTCTTTGTCGATAAGTTTTTAAAATTCAGTATCTGACATATGGTGTAAGAATACTCATTTCAAAGGAAGAAACAACACAAGACAGAAACCACAGACTGGTTTATGTTTTTGTGACTCAGTTACAATCATCCTGACATTTCCTTCCATGTGGTACTAGTATTTTACAATGACTTCCTACAAGTCCTTTGTGATCTTGACCCTCTGTGTCCATCGCTCTTATGAAGATATGCCTTTTGATATTGGACTTGCAGACTGTTTTTCTGCTTCCAGAAAGGGCTCTCTTTTTTTATTGTCAAGCCCAGTGCGCTGTCTTTGTCACAGACCCCAGCTGGCTGGCTGGAAGCATCACCTCAGTGCAAAACAGGTAGGTGACTGGATTTATTCTGGCTCACCTCTCCTTAGTAGCGGCTGTTACCCTGAAGGCTGCATTACGTGGTGTTATAACTAGATGGGTGAACATGAAATTTTGATTGCTAAATCCTGGGCCTGTAGACGTATGTAACAGGACTCAGAGAAAGAATCAGGAAGAAAGAATAAAGATACAAAGGAAGAAATCAGCTGAGGACAAGAGGAGATAATGAACCAAATAAATGCATGGAGGTATAATACCATACCTGCAATGAAGCACCCAGAGCCCTCTGCCATGAAATGTTTTGGAAAAACATCTGAAAGACCACAAGATTTTAAGGGAAGAAATTGAAGAGAAATCAAAAAACAGAGTTAAGATGCTAAAACCAGACATGCCCAAACTGTGGAGAAATTGGATTCTAAGAGCTCTGAAATATGGGTAATATGGGTCTATATGTAGTAAGAAAACATTACAGAAAATGAAAGTGATAAATAAGGAAAAGGAACAAAGAAAAAGAATCCTCCCTGGATCTAAGAAAACTGGGAGAAGCCATGAGAAAAGAGGAAAATTCACTGACTATAACTAAAATTATAGTCTTTTTTTCTGCTTGTCTTCTTAATGAGAGTGTAAAAAATTGCTGCCTTTTTTGCTTGCTACGTATGATGCTTAGATATAAATCATCTATGGGCTCATGACTAGACTTCAGTGAAACTAATGACATGAAAATCTGCAGACCTGGGATGAGAAAACATTTATAAAAAAAAGATCAGCCTGGTGAAAGGAATATTAAAATTATTTCTATTACTATATTATAACATTTATATCTGTTCATGCTATTATGCTTTAGGAATATGTATGGTTATTACTAGGTAGAAGAATCATGAATCATTCGGCTTCCAAAGGATATCCCTGAACAACAGTCTCAAATGCAGATGTTTCAGAATTCCTAAATTGCTTGTTGGAGTTAGAGGGCCTTATTCAAGGTCTTTCATGGATAAGTTGTTATGAGGCATCCTGAAATGGCATTTAAAATTGTGATTGAGAGGCCAATTTGAGTTATTCCAGTTTAAATCCAGGGTAGTCCAACAGACTGCAGTTAACTGTCACCTGAATCAAAAGGCAGGTGAAGGGAAATGTTTTTTTGAATAGATGTGTCACTTTGCTGGCTATCTATCTCATTTAGTTACTGTAAAAGCTAGCACTGTTTTACCAGAATAATCATTATCATAAGCTACACTTTCTGCATTCAGTGTGAGTGTAGGAAAAAAAAACCCTTGGTTGTCACCAAGTATGGTGAAGATTCAAGTTCAGGCTATTCACACTCATAGTCATCAGTTCCCTTGGTGAAAAGAAAAATGGAGAAAATGGCGTTTTTCAGTTACCAAATAGATATTCTTTCATGTTATCACAAATCTTTCATATTTCAAAAAAATATATAATTATTTTGCAAAAGCATGGATGGTTTTCCATTCTTCTAAAAAGATGGCTTAAGAGGAAAGCTGCATCTTCTATTGCCAACCATAAATGCTTAAAAGTTGAGAAAAATGAGAAGACAAAAATTTTTTTTTCATTGAATTGTGCTAAGTAAGCTAAGTACATTCTACATAAAACTACTATCAAAACACAATAGGAAAAAATATAAAAATATTTTTCCATTCTTATTTTGAAGTCAGCAAGTGCCACAGTACCACTAGTGTGAGGAAGGGAGCCCCTAGAACAACCAGTGATCATTCTTACTTCCTCATTCCTTTGTTGCTGTTATCCCTGTAATGCTGCCATAGAAGCTGATGGAAATTTTGCTACAGGTTTTAAATAGAATGAATAAATATCTTCATGTTATAATTAAGAAATTTATGTTGAAATTTTGTACAAGCTTACCTTCTAAAATACAGCACATTCTATTTATCTTGTTCTGGAGGTGATCCTTCATATCTCACTTTTAATCACAAAATTAAAAATCAATCAATCATTTTTGGTTAAAGAGAGGATTTCTTTCAAAAGATCTCTCACAGAAATGTATTTTTTCCCATAGTGCAAAGACTGTGACATAGTCATAGTAAGAATAAGAACATTAAAACTGTATTGACTCCTCTGAATTTAGCTTTGCTACTTCATTTATATTGGAGAAATCTCAATGAAAAGGATAAGTCTGCTCAATATTTATGTAATTTTGAAAAGAACTTTGAATAAATAAAAATTGATTATGGTATACAAAGTACCGCAGGTATTTTATGCATTTCCTATAGACTGGAAACAGGTTTGTACTGAACAGGAATTCCCAACGTGTTTAAATACCATTACTATGGGGGTTATTCCATCTTATACTTAATCCTTAACAAGATCTCAATTCTTATCAGCAAAACCAAGTAAGGAGACCATTGTAGCAGTTTATCAAGGAGATTTCTGCCATCTAGTGGAAAATATACGAGTAACATAAATGCATACCTGAATATCTAAAAACCTTTGTTCCAAGACTAAGTATGTAACTGCTGTATCTAAACTGTAACAAAAATGTTATCGCTTCCATAGTTCGGGGGTTTTTTTAGTAACAAATCTCTCTACTTCTTGATATATTGCAAAATATTTCTTCTAACTTATCTTTAGTCATATTGGCTACTCCTCATTTATCCTCATTCATATCCTTGTTTATCCAATCATTATTAGCTATTACACTACTTCTGGAAGATATTAAAACCTGTCACTTGATAGACTTCCTCCGCGACCGCACGTCTTAACTTTATGCAAACCTCCTGCTTGCAGCATGCAATTCTACACCATATGAAGGCCTGGTCCTGAATGTTAGGAAAAAAAAAATCCCTAAGTGTACCTACTAGTCTAAAACCTCTACCTATGTGTGTGTGTGTGTGTATATATATATGTGTGTATATATATATTTTTTTTTCATACCCTTAGAACCTTGCAGGTGCAACAACAGGAATATGTCATGGTAATTGTTCCAGTTATACTTCGTTTAGTATATTGTCCAAAAAAAAAAAAAAGAATGTTATCAGAACAACATAAATGTGAATCAAGTCATAATTCCAAAAACACGGGGCAGAAGGCCGTCATTTGGAACATCCACTACGACGCATTGGTTAGGAACAGCTAAACGTAAAAATCCTAAAAATGTAAAAAACAACTTTGATGGGTTCTGCACGAGTGATTCTTCATACCCACAGCAGGTATTTTCAGTGCTTATATTCGGGTATGTAAATTCATGCCTAAACTTGGCATCTCCAGTGCTACGGAGTCAAAAGTAGAGGCAGGGCAGGCTGCTCCGGTGGTCTGACAGGCGCACAGCCCGAAGTGCCTCGGGTGTTAAACCAGGCTTGCCGGGCAGGTAGTCTAAACCGCCCCCCCCGAAGAGGAGAAAGGTCACAGGCGGCCGATTTGGGCCGCTCCGACCCCCGGCCTCGGCCGTGCAAAGAAGCAGAAACCCGGCAGCAGCTCTGGGATGACACTGGGGGCCGCCCCGGACCCTGAGGCGAAGGGCGGACATGGCGGCCGGCGGGGCGCGCTCTCCGCACTACACTTCCCAGAAGCCCCGTGCGGGCCGAGGAAGAGCCCGCGCTCGTTTTCCGGCGGTGCCGCTGCCGCGCGGGGGCTGCTGGGAGTTGTAGTAGGGGGGCGGAAGGACCATGGCGTCCAAGATCCGTGTGGCGCTGCGGCCCGTGAAGAGTATCCTGGTCCGCTTCTGCCCCTTCGAGCCCAACGCGGAGAGCACGAGGTGAGGGGCTGCTGTCGCCCGGCCCGGCCCGGCCCGGCCCCTCCGCCGGCCCCGCGGCGCCTCCCTCGCCGCGGAGGCAGGCGGCCGGGGGGCGCCGCCATCTCCCTGCGGCTCCCTCCGCAGCTCCAGCTTAAAGAGCGCTCCTCAAGTGTGGGATCCTCATAGGGTTTCGTTGTATACTTTTATTTATTTATTTATCTGGGGACTGAGATTTTGCTGACTAGCACCCGTTAATAGTTTGGCTTTAAATTAAAGCCTAAAGTGACCTCAGCGCGGCCTGCACCCCAGGACCCTCGCGGAGCCCTGCCTTGGTGACTGCTGCACCACGATGTCTGCAGGGTTTTTGCGCGGTTGCACCTAGAAATAAGCAATTCCCTAAATAAAAGCAGTTCCCTAAATAGAAAGGACGGAGTAGAGGCCAGAGCCACTCCAGCTGTTGCCCTGACTGCATTGGTAATACAAGTAAAATGCAGCAGTTAAAATTACTGCCACTGCAAAGCTGTGCGGTTTGCTGTCACCATAGCAAGCGAAAGAAAGAACACATAGCAGGAGCGAATCTGTGAGGAAAGGGCATGGTTTTTCTTCGTTCTTTGTCCAAGACCTTCCCTTTCACAAGCTTGTATGCTTGCCGTACGCTTTACGTGACTCACACGATCTTGGTCTTTAAGGGCTTGCATTCAGCATGGCTTCATAGTTTGGTTTAGTCTAGGCAGAACCTTAGTGATTTACAGTGATTGAAAAGACACTGTATTTGTCTTAAGGGCTATGTTTATGCTAAGTATTGTCAGGATACGCACAGCATTAATTTTTAGCAGATTTGTAGAGGATCTCCATGTCTTGAGTGTAGACTCCTGCATGTAAGTGTGTTTAACTTTCCTAGTCTGCTCGCAGAGATGCTACTCTCAGTTGCTGAGAATGTAGGTGTGCGACCAAAGTTACTGGCCCAAGTGGGAAAGAAAGGAGGGAACAGCTGCTGCTGTGTCTTGTTAATCAACTGCTTGAGAGATCTAGCTAATTGTGCTTCTGGAGTGATGCAACTTTTGCCATTTCTGCATGGAAGGAATATGATATGTCATTTTCAGTAGATTTGCACACACATTTATTATTAAAAGAGTCTTATTAGCACAACTTAACCTAGAATGTCTTTAAGTCAACTGAATGTCAAGCAGATTTCATACATGTGAGAAACCTACTGGAAACAGATGTTGTTAAATAACTAAATGTGGTCTGAACCCAAAAAATAAAACAGTGGTAAGTAAATGGTATATAAAGAAAAATGAGAATTGGTTTGCTGATTCTACTTTTTTCATATTAATAACCCAGCTGAGAGAAATGCAGAAAGTACATGTACTGAATTTTTGAAAAATTCATTGGTATACTTTTTACGTATCAGCACATAACACATCCATTTGAATTTTTAAGTGTAATTCTCTCATAAGAAGTAGATGCCTGAAATTATTAAATGAAAATCTTATTTTGTTTATACTTTGATCAGCAGGCAATGTCAACCTGTTATAATTAATTATATAAATATCTATAATATACTTAATACATTTTCAATTGTATTTTCAGAATATTTCTTCAACGGATATACCATAAAAAAATCTATGACACTAACAGGAACTGTGAAGTGACTGCTGATGTGAGACATGATGGGTCTGAACCACTTATAGATGTTATGTTTGGTAAGAAGTTCATTTTTAATGATTACAGAAAGTCCTACCAGATTTGAGTTGTTATGGTACTATTATCTTCTCTATTTTTTTATTGTGATTGCTTTTTTGTGTGTTCCAGTCCACAGCTGTATGCTGTGCAGTTAAGAAGAAAAAAGGAAGAGGGAATTATTAATGTATAGAGAAATGTGTGTGTATATATATAAATATATATATATCTTCATACTACAGTTAGAACTGGTATATCTTAGATCAAAAGCTGACTTAATTTTAGGCTGGAGTTCACATTTGAAGTGACATACTTCTGTGCCCTTGCAACTCAGGTAGAATTCCAGAGAATGTATCTCTGTTTGGATGTAAAAGTACGTTCATGTTCTGGTCCATGTTATTATCTGTGGCAGAGGCGTGTTAGTCTCGAGAATACAAAGTTGAATGCTTTAGATGCTTATGCATCTGAGTAACTTGCTATTTATTTACTGAGTATGGAGGAACAGCTTATAGTAAAGATAAGACTTTTCATATGTAGAAGGACTTACAGAGTGAGGTCAACTGATCTATGACAAATTTCTTGTCTTCTCTGAAAGTGTAATAAGTATATATTGGACCATATGATATTTAAAGGTCCCTTCCAACCTCACCATTCTGTGATTCTGTGAATAGGTAGGGAGCTGATGGTGAAAATTTTGTCAGTTTTGGAAGCAGCCCAGAGTCTAGGCTGTGAACAGATGGCTCTAATCTGCTTTTGTCCTCTTCCCTGGCTGCATCTCCTTTCCTACTGTGCCTTAATGGCCCATTATGGCATGTAGCCTATTAAAGTTTTTATTATTATTGATCCTTTTCTTGAACTTTCTTATATTTAGTGAATCAGTAGGAATGTCAAGAATGTTGAATGTACTTGGCTTTGTCTTTACAGTGTTGACTATACCTCCTTTACCCTTTCCCATGCCTCTCCTTTTCCCAACCTTGTCTCTTAACTGTGATGTATTAAGACCTAAGAAGTAAAGCTTGATGTTTTTCACAGTGTAAAAACAAAACGATTTATTTCACTGATGCCAAGAGCTATGGCTCTGAACTCTTCACTTTCTAAGAGTTGATTATTTTCCAAATGAAGAGTTTACAGCCCTTGTAGCTGGCAGACATTGGGCTGGAACTTGGATGCTATGCATTATATTGCATTTTATGGGTGAATTATATTTACAAATGTTTCAAAAATAAAATATTTAACTCAAGCACTATACTTAACTTCTAATGCTCCTTCACTGTTTTAAAGTAGTTTTTTTCAGAATTTTAAAAATCCTTTTGCTCTCTACTTTTTAAATTACAACTACCAGATTGCATCAACTAATTCATTGTTTTGGCTAAAGAAATAAGTTAAACAGACTGTTTACAATGTGCTGCTAAAATGCTGAGCCATATGTGGAAATTATGCCTCCTAGTCCCTTCTATGCCTTCTGTTAGATGATTTGAGAGCATAGGGTGAGCCATTCTGATCAAATATATGTTTCTGCTGTAGGTATATCTAGAGAAACATGTTTGATTTTTAATGGTACAATACAGAAATAAAAGTTTTATATGGATTGTGTGCAATTTAATGTGTTATTTGTTCTTACAGTGATGTTGTGTAACCAGATTCCTTGGTGAATGGAATACTTTTTAATCAGACAGGATGAACAGGATGTTCAGATTAATATGTGTGAGATAGAACTGCACACTAAAGCAACTGTGACTTAGACTTTGTGAGTTCTTAAAACTTGTTCCCTTTACAGCTGACGGAGAGCGACTGATAATGAAAGGAGCCAACCTGACAACAGTTGAAATGTTAACAGCATTGAGCTCCAGATGTAATGCAAAAGAGCTTAAAGCAGAACAGAAAAGCAAGAAGAAGAGTCCATGAAGAACCAAACAAATGTGTTCACATTTACATGTGTCAAAAGCAGCAGGCTGTATAGAAGGCTTTTCTCATATGTGACAAAAACTGAAAGAGAAAGATGGCCAAGTGCTGACCAGTTTAACATGCAGCAGAATGAATCATTTAAATGTTCTTGCCTCTTCTCCTCAAGGAAAATGCAGTGGAGCCACATAACTTTTAACAAGTAGCAGGTCAAAATGGCTTATGCCACAAGTGCATCTTTCTAACCACCTGCTTCTTGGTCATCTGCATATTGGACTAAAATCACATGTATTTGCATATGAATATGAATAGTGGACATTAGTTATTAATAAATGTTAAAAATCAAGATAGATCTCTTTCGACATTATTTCTAATACATGCTCTGTACAGTGGAATGCAATATGCTGTTAGAGTGGTAATAATTTGAAAATAATTAAATGAAGATACCTGAGGAAAATTTTTGAAATATTCAACATTGACTTCAGTTGTGAGGCAGCAAACTGCAAATACAGCTTAAATTTTATAATAATCCTGCTTGTCTGCTGCTAAATATCTACCTTTTCTTCCTCTGTTTGCAAGGAAGTGTGAGATTTGATAAATGTGAATTTAGCTCAGCAATTAAAGTGACAAGGTAATGGGACTGTGAACACATATAAAAGCTACTCATTCTGTAAAAAAAGTAGCAAAATTTATCTCGAAAGGTAAGTTAGTGTTTTTGACAGTTGGAGGAAATGACGGTCTTTGAAGTTCAGTTTTGTAATATTTTTGTCACTTAGTTTTGAGGAATTTCATTAAATATTCTGTAAAGATCAAAGGAAGAACATGGCTGTGTTTATAGATACAACCCTATTATTTATTAAAGTAAGTGTTTAAGAATCTCATCTGTATTGCAGAGTTTTCTGGATGTGGAAGGCCTGATCTCTTCTCATCTCTACAGGTGAAGGTGTCAACTGCTTAGGTGTTTTAAAGTAATTAAAGTTCTAGTTTCTAGAATCAAAAGATGTAATCCTAAGTTGAAAGGTATTAGTCCTACCTATTGTTAATCAGATGTCTGACTTTTATAAAATTATAATACCTATGTTTCCAAAGGTAATTTTGCTGCAGATTTAGAACACAAATCTTGTCTCTAAAACTAGATTTACTTTATTTTTGCTAAGATTTGTAAATGCCCTGTCTTAAGGCAACATCATATTATGTAGCAGCACTGTCAGGGCAAGTCTTTGCTGACTTCTTAACCAGGATGATGAAGTCAAGATAATGTTGCAGAAGCAGAGATGTGCTAAAGATTTTGTGATATTTTGTGATGGCCTCTTTTCTTCAGTGTGTTTGGAAGAAATAGATGAAAAGAAGATGATTGGGGCAGATGCGTCAATGAAATTTGGAAATGAGAGCAATGTATTTGAATTACTTAATCTGGAATGGATACCAGTCTGTTATCCTTTTATTAACCTACCAGCTTTGGGGAGTGGTCTCAGAATGCTGAGCTCCTGAACCTGCCGCTGAGCTCTGTTCTGGTAGAAGGAGTTCTGAGAACATACGAATTTTTTGAAAGATTTTCAAATCCTGTGAAGCTAGAAGAGCATCTTAGAAAGTGGACCAAAGAGAAGAAAGGATTTTCAAAAGAGAGTTTTGAATCCTTTTTTTTTTTCTTCTAGTTTAAAAGAATATTGTATAGCATGATTTTGAAGAATCCTTACCTGAAGAAGCCTTACAAAGAAGGTGAGAATAGATCAATGGAAAAGCACTGAAGAATTGCTCATTCATTCTCCAGTTAATTGCATATTCGTATGCTCAAAAGCCTTCTTACAGAATGTATCAGTGATGTTAGATAACTTCCTTGTTTTTGTGTTTTATTTTCTTTAACAGTTTATGCAGCAGTCGTGTCAGACAATTTTTGCAAAAGTTGTATTTAAGGATGAAGCATTTAAATACATCTTAAACCCAATAGTAAGCCATTTGCAAACAGTTAAAGAGTAAAACAAGGGTTAAGTATCATATTTCTAGAGTGATTAAAAAAGGATCAGTTTTTAGTAAAATTTCTCTTAGTCTTTATATCAGTCCAAAATTAAGGTTTACGTTTATGAAGAGAAAAGAGTGAAAAATTAAGCTCCTAGTTCAGCTTTTTTTAGCCAAAGTAAATCCTCTCCACTGTTGAAGAAAAGTGATTTTTTTCTTTAGTCTAAAGGACATATATCAGGCTTTCTATGGGGTGAGATTTTACTACGCATTGGCGTGTTAAGTCAGAGATGCCAGACATTTTTACTTAGATTAAGCAAAGGGCCTATAATGTAGTCACTGAGAGATGACTGACAATTCAGTGGACAAGGTATCAACTAATGCTCCCTTTGCCATTTGTGCTGCTATAAGCTGCAATTTACAATGGAAAAACTCCCATATATTTTTTGCATGAAAAAACGGTAATGTCTAGTATTCAGATATGTACTAAAGAAAATGATAGAGGGAAAAAAGCTAAAGAGGTGCATTCTCAACACTGACTAGATCCTGAAGTGATATGAACAAGCTTTACAGGCAAGGAGATACTCCTGCGATTATTGCTCTCTGCCTGAGAAAAATGTTATGTCAATAGGTAGATTTTTTTTCTCTGTACCATATAGATAAAAGTACATCTGTATTTTTCAAGTATGTTAAAGATGGTCTTTAGGAGTAGTTAAATAACTTTACTCTGAGCTGTTCATACATCAGCATCAGTTTCTGCTCCTGAGTGACTGAATGAAACAAAGCCGAGTGACCTGCTGTTCTGACATTTTACTGGCATGCACAATCTAGGCTATGTGGATATACAGGGTATTAAGGTCAGTTGTACAGCCCAAAGCCAGGCTGGATGAGCATTGACTTTGCACATTATTATTCTCTAACCCACAAATCTTGATTTCCCCACAAAAACCATGGGCACTTGCCTAAATATAAAAGGAACTGGAGCAAGCCCCCCAAAATAAGGGGATTAACAGAATACAAATACCATGCCTCGTAAGACAAGTAGGATTTCCAATAGCAGATGATGACGCTAAAATATCTAGAGCCTTAATACGTGGTCATTCAGTCATCTTAGACTTGTTTATCATACAGACAGCTAATGATGCAGACATTTTTGTCAATGTGTAAAGAAGATAGTCCTAACAGAGATGAAAGTGCTATTCAGATACCAATAGATGGTCAGGGAACTCCTTTTTTGAAAATATCTGCAATGTTATTTTAGAAAAAGATGACGTCTTTAACAAAGATTTAAGCAGGAACAGCAATGTTACTGAACATTTCCACAGGGAGTTTTACCTATTAGCTGGTTCATAGGTGCCAATGCAAATACTGTTCCTCATCTCAGTTTGGGCAATTCCATGCTATGTATTGCTGGAAAAACTGAGTGCAATGCAGTATGCTACGCAAAGCCCGTGTGAGGAGTGGAAGATGCTTTAATTCTTTCAATTTTTTCCGAAGTGATGCAGTCTAATGGATATTATGATTTGTCAGCACACAAAAGGCTTCATCTAGTCATTTTGGAAAACTGTCTGCAAGTATTTGCACTGTTAGATATACAAGATTGCATTAATTTTTGTTGTCTTTTCCTAATTTCTCAGCTATACTGTATGAATTGTCAATGACCAAGAAGGAAATATGATGTAACGAAGCATGTGTACCCTCTCCATACACACATACACCCTCTGTATAGTTTGAGAATTGCTGTCTTGCTGTCCACCTCATCAACAAAATGTGCAGCCAGTTTTCCTGGATGAAAGGTCCTTGCTTTTCCACTGCATAGTTTGGAGTTTTCTTCAGACTGACAGCTTGCTTACAACCATTTCTCTCTGAACTGCACCTCCGCTCCCTTCCCCTTCTTTTCGCTTAATAGCTTTTTTCCTTCCTAATAATATTTGATCTCATCCACTTGTACCTTCTCCCTCTGGAAGGTCTGGGTCACTCTTCTGAGACTTCTTTGTGGTTTACCAAGACCTACTGTAGTAGCTTCAAGCAGCCAAGAGGCTGTGCTCCCAGCAGGCTGCTGCTGCTTCTCTCCTTCCTCCCCAGCATCATTCTATATTTTGAGAAATGTTGGGCTACAGCAGTTAGAGGTGTGACTTTGCTCTCTGATCATCTTTTATTTAATGACAAATCATCTTTATATTGAGTTGGTCTTCTCAAGATTTTACAAAATTAAGACTGTACCAAGGATAAGTTAGAGGTGTGAAGATGAAGAAATTACCACGTGCTCATATGTTTTGATTGTGTCTTGTTATTTTAAGTTTCAAAAATTGTACTTGAAAGCAGAATTAATGTGAGCTTAGAGACTGTACTTTATTTAAAGCAGATTCCTGCTCTGGCAATATTGCAAACAAAAGTTACTATTATATGGAAGGCGATAGCTGCATTGGGCCTTACTGGATGAGCCAAGTCTAACTTGCTAACGTAGGAAAAGAATGTTTGTATTAAGACATAACAGCTAGAAAAGGAAAGTAGCAGACATGTTTGTGAAGGGAGAACTCAATTAATAGAAGTAAACCCTGGGAAATACCAAGACCTTCATAGACAGCTTTCATAAACTGTATACTAGCTATATTTCAGAAAGTTTGGAGGACAGGCAAGAGAGAGAGCAATGTGTTCTCTCTTTACCTACTTATTGCTTCTTCTCTGTTTCTTTTGATCCCTCCATCCCTTTTATTCCTGACTTTCACTTTTCACTTCCCTAAGGCTCTTATTTTTATTGTGTTAGATGTTGTATCTTTAGGATAGAAATATGGCAAATAATATATGGAAATCAAATTCTTTGTTAATATTTGCCTTTTCTTACTTTACCATATATAGCGTTTCCAGTTCTTGCTTTTTTTCATGCTGGTGCCTGGAATTTCTTTGGCTTCTCACTGAGATAGTAGATTAGAAAGTTTAATAAGTACAGGTACATCGTAAAGCCAATTTTAAAATTGATCTAAAAACAGCTAGTAGAGATTTAAGCATTATACAGATGCAAAAGTCATAGTTAAATGACAAATATCATAAGTATATATTTTAAAAGTAGTCATTCCTTTAATACAATAAAGTTATAGATAGCTTAATAACCTCATGAAAAATCGAATGTGTCATAATAAAACTTTCCTCTGTTTTCTCTAAAGAATGATAGAATGGTAAGGTTGGAAGGGACCTCTGGAGGTCGTCTAGTCCAACCCTCAACATAGTCCCGTACAGGGATTGAACCCATGATCTTGGCATTAGCAGCACCATGCTCTAACCAACTGAGCTAAACCTGCCCGCAAAAGGAGGTCTTCAAAGTTTATGGCTCTTCTAGCATACTCTAAAGGTGTTCAGTTTGAAGGGGAGACAAAGTGCATGGACAAGATTTCTTTTATATAAATTCCTACAAGCAGCTCCATTTACACCAAAACAATTCAAAACCAATACCTTAAGTTTCAGCAAGCTGATAAACCATACAACCTGAGTTTTCTGAGTGAAATCCTACCTACATGATGAATGACATGGCTTTGGTATCGCTTTCTTTATTGCACTTAAAAATTTTTTTTTTACAAATAAAAATGACAGCAAAAAATAATATCTTACTGTTTTGCCCCTATGGGACAGCAGCAAGAAATGGAAAAGCTAAGTAGAAGAATGGAAATAGCATATAGTTCTCATACTGAATGTGACAGCTATGTAGACTGTAGCAGGAAGTCTAGTTAAGAGCAGTCATCGCAGAACTTCATGGGATTCCCTTCCCATTTGGAAAGAAGAGCTCAGGTAGCAGGACCAGGTACTGACTGCACTTCTATTCGTTACTGAAGCCGAAGGCATGTTTAGTTTTCTGTTGTGCATACGGCATAATTATTCAGAGCCCTTTTTATGGATCATGATACTGTGTTTATATACCAAAATAGTCCTAACACAAGTCCTTCTGTTCCTACACATCTGTTCATCTGGATAGGTTGCAAAGCATCTTTGATGTGAGCTCTCTGCTTTATCGTCACAGAAATAAGAATTGCTTAGCCTATATGCAGCCTAGAAAAACTGTTTTGTCTAGGTTGTGTTCTTCCACAAAGTTCTCTCTAAGTGATCACTGAAGTTGTTAGATCATTAATTCTTTCCCTCTACTCATAGGAGTCCAAGATGAAACAAAGTCAGGAGTCAAAGACCTGCCTTATTGTAAAAATAGAATGGCCAGCTTATAAAAGGGCAAATAGCTAATTTATCATCTCAAAACAGTTCATACACAGACTTCCTAATTTACTTTTTTTTTTTTTTTTGGTCTCTTTTTCTATGGAGGCTTTACAGCAACTTGTCTTGCAAATCCACTTCTCAAGTGATTTTACAATGTTTACTGGAAATGGCAAATTTAAGAAGTGGTTGATTAATTTTTCCTTTCCCTTACATAAGCTAGCTCAGTATCAAGTACCATATATGCACATGCAACAAGAAAAAGTAACAGAAACTATCCTGTGGCAGGAAAAATTCAGGGAACTGCAATGTAACTCAATGTCACATTTTCTCTTACATGAGATCAGATCTAGAGAAAGAATAAAGGACGTAAACCCAAATACAATGAAGCTTTTCAGGTGTTGAAAAGCAAAATGCATGCCTATCCTGCACAGTTGCCTGAGATGCCAGAGGCAAAGATTTTCTTAGAAGGTCTTTTGAACACTAGTCATGTACTTAACATGTTTGACAGACTTACCGTGTTGGCAATGGGCATGGGATGATTGTAAAGACTAATTTTAGCCCTCAAAAGGATTTTGCTAGGTTTTTTCTACAGTCCATGAAAGAGAAAGTCCTTTCTTCAAAGTGAGTCAGAAATGGAAGATAATATTTGAATTACACCCTAGAGAGCCTCTCTATTGTCACTGGCTATATGCAGATGTAAGGAGTCTACTGCACTTTGGCAAAAGTTAAGCTAAACTTCAGCAGTGCTACCCTGGGCATCTATTTCACACCTAAGCCCTTGATATCCTCGGACAAAGTCCTTTGGGAGACCCAATCTGGTAGACAGACTGTTCCTCACACACCTTGACAGCAGCATTTGTGCAGCACAAAAAGCTGCAGTCGCTGCCTCTTACGCTCAAAAGCTACCAGAGAAGGGATTTGTTACCCACCTCACACCGGGGAAGGGGGTTAGGGCACTTTCCAAGGCAGTGGTGACACTAAGTGCAATACTCTCCTCAGCTCGGGGAGACTGAAGCTCCTGTTTCCTGCAGTAATAGGCAAGGTATAATGCACCGGGGTGTAGGGGAGGTCTTCCCAGTGCCTCGTGTTACAGGTGTGCGGCTGTGCAGAAGGGAGAGTACAAACCATGGGGCTGGGAGAGCATGCCCGAACTCTCCGGTCCATTCTCTGGACCATGGAGAACACTTAGCAGAGCACGTGCAGCAGGCCCTGTCCTCCAAATTTCTATATATGTAGCACTCTCCTTGGTGATGTCCTGGGAAGGAGAAGTAGTGCAATTGTTATAACTATAACCTAATCTTTTTCCTCATTGTATCTTTGCAGTCATCAAATAATATTCTTAGTAATGTAACTCTCTTTATGATATGCAATTACAAATATATTTTTAATGCTAAAACTGTAGATACCCCTTCTAAAATCCAACTGACAAGTCTAGTTTGTGATTCTAAATTTCATAAGGTAATTACTCATTGTTTTTAGAAATATTTCTTTTATCGTTACTTACTCTAAATCAATTTGCCATTCATTTGATTGATCAGTCCTTGCCCTTCTGTCCTTATTGCTTGAGACTACATAGAAAGGACAAGGAAGTTGTTTTTGTTTGGTTTTATTTTTGGAAGTTTGGGCAAGTTTTTGTATTTTCTGAGTTTTCTAAAAAGCCATTCCAGATTACTATCTTTCTGAAAGTCTCCTCTATGAGGAGATATCTGTCAAAAATGAGTTTTCCCTTTATGCAGATCAAAGGTGTTTTCAATGCTCCAACTACAGCTATGTACAATTTGTAATCATTCTAATCTCTTCCTTAACATTTTTATGACTATGCTGATTGTCAAATTCTGAAGATAAATAAAAATATTTTCATTCTGATGTGTGGATGATTACTATTCAGGGTAGATGCTGCTGCTAAATAAAGAGGATTTCTAAAAGCTTCCAAAATTAGATGCAAGCTGCTATATCTGATGTCTTTGAGCTGGCATGGGATGGAAATCAGGTCATTTTCCTCTGAAATGTGAAGTCTGGAGCTGCTCACTGCAGGTTTTTGTGCTTCCTCCCCCACCATTTTGGGCAGGGATCAACCAGTGAGCTGTCACAATGTTGTAGCAGTAAATTTTGCCCTCAGTGTAAGCATTTCCCTTTAAACTTGTTGTGAACATGCTGATGAGCGCGTACAGAACATATGCTGAGGTTGACAGTGTGTTAATTGCATTATAGTAATACTTTGTGGCATCAGCTCTGATCAGGGCTCCAACTGACCAGACACTGTATGTGTACAAGTAAGAGCCAGCCTGTCCCTAACAGCCTAAGCAACGATGTCCAGATTCATCACAAAGTCTCCTTAGATCCCAAAGCCTAAGATGCAGTCTGCACTGGGGAGTAAAACAGCTTTGTTTTAACTTGAAAACTGAGATCTGTTGCACAAAGCCCACTGATAAAGCCAGAATATACCCAGCTCTTTTAACTCAGAGGTAATGAAATGCTCATAGTCCAGGAGATCTTGAGCATATTGACATAGTGGCGTCCCCCAGGGCTCAGTACTGGGTCCCATCCTGTTCAACTTCATCAGGATGAGGGGATGGAGTGCATCCTCAGCAAGTTTGCTGATGATACCAAGCTGGGAGGAGTGGCTGACACACCAGGGGCCTGTGCTGCCATTCAGAGAGACCTGGGTAGACTGGAGAGTTGGGTGGAGAGGAACCTCCTGAGGTTCAACAAGGGCAAGTGCAGAGTCCTGCACTAGGGAGAAATAACCCTAGGCACCAGTACAGGCTGGGGGCTGACCTGGAGAGCAGCTCTGCAAAGGACCTGGCAGTGCTGGTGGATGACAAATTGACCCTGAGCCAGCAATGTGCCCTTGTGGCCAAGAAGGCTAATGGTCTCCTGGGGTGCATTAGGAAGAGTGTCGCCAGTAGGTCGAGGGAGGTGATCCTGCCCCTCTACTCAGCCCTGAGTAGAGTACTCAGCCCTGGCCTCATCTGTGTCCAGTTCTGGGCACCCCAGGGCAAAAGAGACATGGAGCTACTGGAGAGAGTCCAGTGTAGGGCTACAAAGATGATCAGAGCATCTGACCTATGAAGAACAGCTGTGAGAGCTGGGCCTTTTTAGCCTGGGGAAGAGAAGACTGAGGGGGTGATCTTATCAGTGTGTACAAGTACCTGAAGGGACGGCGTCAAGGAGGTGGGGACAAACTGTTTTCAGTTGTCCCGTGTGACAGGACAAGAGGCAATGGGCAGAAATTGAAGCACAGGAAGTTCCGCCTGACCATGAGGGGGAATTTCTTCACTGTGAGAGTGATGGAGCACTGGCACAGGTTGCCCAGGGAGGTTGTGGAGTCTCCTTCTCTGGAGATATTCAAGGCCCTCCTGGATGCAACCCTGTCTAACATGCTCTAGGTGACCCTGCTGAGCAGGGAGGTTGGACTAGATGATCTCCAGAGGTCCCTTCCAACCTTACTGATTCTATGATTCTATGACATACAAACAAAAACATGTAGATTCATGTGTTGCTTCGTAATACTTGGTCTAGTATTGCCCAAGTAATGAGCTCCTGAGCTTACCTGTGCCAGCTATGTGACCATATGCAACCTTAAAATGTGTTTCATCATGTCTACCCAATGATGACATGGCTGGGAACAGAAAACCACACTTGTACAATAAGGAAACAGAAACAAAGCTGTGCTACCTATGCAATTTTTCTCATCCGTACCTTGAGGGTGAGTAACTATTATTCATAGGCTGTTTTCATTTTTTTTCACAGCTAGGTGTAGGCTGAAGAGTAAAATTTGGGCTGTGCTGTCCAATTTTCCTGGCAATTTCTCAAAGCTTTCTTAAGAGGTGATCTCACTTATGAGAAGCCTAGCACTTAGAGAAGGTACATTATAGTATATATACTAGGAGGATGGTGAGATCTTCCCTATTACCCAATAAGGCAAAGCCTGGTACTATCAGATATGGGCAATTTAATGGGTAAAGGTCTAGGAGAAAAGTTACACCTCCTATGTAACCTGATCAGCAGTACATTGCAGAAGAGGAGGTGGTGCTCTGCCTTGCCCAAGTAGCAGGTATTACAACTCCAAAAGACCAAATATGGCTTGGCTTTCACGCAATGGGTAAAGCTATGGCTACGTGAAGAAAAACCTCAAGCACTGCCGGCCACAGCTTCCCAACTCTCCCGTTGGATGAAGCATAGCTGCGCTATGCGCAGTTGCCCAAAGCAGTGGAACGAAGGTCTCTTTGCACTCTTCCCTTGGCCCTTCTCTTTGCAATTGGTAATAAAGGACTGTAATATCCTCCCTCCTACGGGACTCAAGGGCTTGACTACCTTGCGAAAACATCCTCTGTGGCAGACCCAAACTGCTGAAGTGGTAGTTGCTTCTCATTGTGCCTACGTGTTTTCCGTGCAACTAATTTTCAAAGGAAAATTTACAGTTTTCAATGTAAATTTGATTCTGCTTCTCTTTGACAAAGTATAGTCTAATCTGGAGACAAACAAAACCTCTCTCAGAGAACTTCAGGTGTCTGCACTGAAACAGTAATATATGGCATACAAATTCAATGTATTGCAATATGAATATATGTATTTGCTGCTTCTGTCTGGGTGTATCTAGACAGGCGAGGAGGATACACACGACACTTGGAAACACCTGACCTTGATGTCAACATCATATCAGGCAAGCATATGGATTTACAAAGAGGGATCCCTGTGGATTAAGCATCTCTGAATATCTAATCTTTTTATTTTTGCTCCCAAAGTAGAGAAATGAGTTCCCTTATCTTTGAAATATTTGACCAACACACAGTATTCATATCCTATACTGTCATAGTTTAAAAAAAAAAAAAAGGAAAAGAAAAGCGTATTTTGTAGTGTAGGCTGCATATATCTTACCCAGAAGAATACATCTCTGGTCACATTCAGCGCTACAGTACAACAGATCTCAGTGCTGTATTCTGTCTCAAATAATTTTCAAGATGTGGCATTGACAGTCCCCTTCATCACAGGGTTAATAAGCAAAATATTCGATTTTTGCAAAAATTGAAAGAGATGTTAAAATTGAGATGTTCTGTTGTTTTCATAAAAAAGAGGTAAGATTCTCTCTTCTTGAAGAAAAGCTAATCTTGTACGAACTTACATGCCTAGACTCAAAAAATCGTAGGGAAAATAAATTCAAACAAAAAGTTTAGACAAAAAAGGATAGAAAAATGTAGCAACATTCTGCACAGGTAGGTAGCTATGTATATCTCTGTATACTTCAGATCCAGAAATACTGTCTCACCACTAGATGGAAATAGTGGATTTTTCATCTTTTGTTGCATTATCAGCACCTGTATCTGAATACTATTGTCATATCATAAGCCATCTGCAGACAGCACTGCAGAAATATGGATCAGAAATTCTTTGCTAGCATAGATGGATTAAAGCGAAGATTTCTATTTCTAGATAATGTCCCCATTTTACAAGACTGAAGGTTCCTAGCTCCTGAAAAAAAAAATGGTTCTGTTTGATCCCTAACGTAATTGTTTTTAATTTATCCTTTCTGAAAGCAATCGGAAAAGAGCTACAGAACAGACAGCATTTTGTTTCCGCTAACATGAATTAGGTAGTAAACATCATCCTAATTTAAAATCTATTCCGGAATATTTTGTGCAAGACCAGAAAAAAAAAAAAAAAGTGGAAGGAAGCTTAAAGTCTTGTGTTTCAATATACTTATTTAACGACAAAAAACCCCAGTGTGGCTTGCTGCTTTATGACAGGATGCTATAGCATTGTTTGCATATGAAAACAAAACACAGAGTCAGAGAAGTGGAAGATAATTAAAGGCAGCTCAGTAGGGAGGAATAGTTAACATTAAAAAAAACTATTTAAAAATGAGCTAATTATTTAGTGCATATAAATATGGTCTTCTATAAAGTTTTGAAACTTCTAACTGATTCAGTTTAGCTTTACTAACTTGCATCACTGCAGTCTAAAGAGAAAGCCATACTTCTCACTTTCAGTGTACCAAAACATTCAGATTCACGTCACCTTCTGGTGCTGCAAGGATCTAGAACCAGCACAGAGACCTCACTGTCACTGTCAAGTTTTGACACCCTTATCAAGGCACTAGGCATATCTTCCCCCCCTTCCCCTCCTTTTTTTTTTTCTCCCCCATGGTAAAGAGCTGCTCTGGGTTTCATCTCTTTTGATACATGGCCAGAAGAGACAGCCATCAGCATAATCCCGATGATGGAAACATTGTCTTTGGCATACGTGGGAATCAGGAATTCTGTTGTGATTTGGATGTAGTAGCTTTTCCAGGAAATATGAGCGTGGCTTACTCTGCTCACCAGACAGAACGGGACACAAGATTTGCCAGAACCTCACCGGGCCCAGTAACGGTGTATTTTGCGATGGCACTTCTGTGTCAGCTTGCATCAACAGCAACTGCTGCCTTTTACCTTAAGAAGCAGAATCAGGGCGCCGCAGTTTAACGCGCTCTGGGACCAAGGCAGCAAACTGCATTTTCCCAGTGCTGACGAAGGAGGCTGCGTGAAGGCTGCGACTCCCCGCTGTGCCGCCAGCACCTGTGCAAAGGTCTCGGGTTTGCCCCCTCCTAGGCGCTGCCCGTGCGCCGCGGGGCTGCTCGCAGCTCCGGCAGCAAGCGGCGGATTGCGGCAGCTGGAGCAACGCATGATCCGGCGAGGGCGTGTTGGGGGCCGCGGGAGGCGGCTGCCTGCGTGTGCGCGCGTGTCCGAGTCCGTGCGCGTGGACGCGTGGGCGCGTGTGCGCGGCGCGGGCGCTCTCGCCGCCGCGGGGCCGGGGCCGGGCGGGGGCCGCCGGGGGCCGGGGCCGGGGCGGGGGTGCCCGGGGGAAGGGACCGGGGCCGGGCGCCCCATTGGCTCTCGGCGGCGGCTGGTGGCGGCGGCCCCGCTATAAAGGCGGCGCGGCGCGGCCGTGGCGCAGCCCGTGCTCCCGCCGCGCTCCCCGGGGACGCCGCCCGCCAGCCCCGCCGCCCGCCAGCCCCGCCGCCGCCATGGCCATCGACGCGTTTTTGGGCAAATGGTGCCTCGTCTCCAGCGAGGGCTTTGAGGACTATATGAAGGAGCTGGGTAAGGAGCCAAGGCGGGCACAGCCGCAGGGGGGCCGCGTTGCCCCCCGGCCGCCCCCGCGCCCCGGGCAGCCGGGAGCCGGGGCGGGGGGGGGGGCTATTTTCGGCTGCGCCCGGCTGACAGCGGGAGCCCCGCGCCCGCCTGCGCGGCCGAGGCTCTGTCCAAGGTCCGCCGGGGCCGCGGAGGGGCTGCGCGGCCGGGGAGCCGCCGGCTGCGCGGAGCCCGCGGCGCGCATCGCTCCCCGGCGGCGGCAGCTGCCGGTGGGCGCCGGGCTCGCTGCGAGCGGCCCCGCGCCTTGAAACGCCGGGCATCGCCTTGAAACGCCGGGCATCGCCTTGAAACGCCGGGCATCGCCTTGAAACGCCGGGCATCGCCTTCCGCGAGGGGCCCGCCGCGCCCCGCAGCCTGCCCCTGCTCGGCCCCTCCGGCCGCTGCCTCGGAGCCGCGCTGCCCCAGCGCTGTGGGGCCGCCGGGCCGGCTCGACCCGAGCCGGTTTTTGGAGGAGGCAGCTCGGGTGTCTGCGCGCCGGGGGCAGAGATGAATCATAACGGGATGGGCTGCCTGCGGGTAACTGGGGGCTGGCTGCATCGCCGAAGGGGACTTGCGTTCTCCTGTGGGCAGCACCTTAACTGGGAGGGGGTGGTCCTGACCTACATGTAGTCCAGGTTGCTGCATACTTTGTAACCCTAAATTATTTTTAAAAGTACAGAATCAACACCAGGAGTCTATTCTGAAAACTCAGATCTCCCCCTTCCCTGTGAGCATCCAGCCTCTTGTTGTGTGTGTGTGTAACCCAGTGAATCCTGAATTATCTTCTGCACATTAGTCGCTCTGGAAAGCTAGGTTACCTTCTCCAGAGGTGGGCAATGTGGCCCTGAATCTCCCTGGAGGGCGAGGAGAAAGGCGTTCAGGCCTCACATTCTTCATGTAAAGTATAAAAATCATCACTGCATTTAGGCTCTGCAGACAGCGGTAGCTGTAATTGCATTTGGTGAGAGGCCTATCAGTATGCACTAGGTATGCTCCGAGGATGCCTTCTAGACTGAGCCTTTTTGGAAGCTTTGGTGGAGGACAAGTGAGACTTCAAAGCTCAGCTCAGTTCAGCCACGCGGTGATGCCACCACACTGCTCACATCTGATGAGCCAGGATGAGGCAAATGCCCCAGGTTGCAGTTTCAAAGTAGAAATTATGCGTTACAACCACTAAGCGCCTCCTATGTGTAGGCAGCAGCTGGATGTTGTTTGTTTGTTTTTTAGATCCCAATCTTTAAAAAGTTACTTTTGTTTTTGTACAATTACTATTTACGCAACTGAATTTATCTCAAGTCACACTTTAGAAGCCAGTCTTTTGTTGGTTCTCGCCCTTGCTGGCTACTGACACAAATTTCTGCTTTTGATCCTAGAGAGATGCACTGTAAATGAGATTCTGCAGATTCTGCTCAGTCTGCATATAAGAATATTTAAGGATAGAGTGAAGAATTTTAAATTTTACTATTTACCATATGGGAAAAATGAAGAGCTTGGGGAAAAAATATGTGGCATATCTGCTCAGTTGGATTCAAAGGTGTAGCTGATGAAATAACTCACTGAATACTCCACACTGGATACGAACAAAGGTGGTGGAGTTGCTATGATGATAACTTTAATTTCCAATCAGAAAACCTGGATTGAGGAGAACTGGTTTTTGTTATGAATATTATTTTCTCTTTTACATCCCTGAGGAAACTGTTATCTTTGTGTTTTGGTGTCACCCTCACCAAAATAACCTATACACTCCAGGCTAGCACTGTGCTGTATGTGACCGTGTTTTCTAACTACACCAGCTACAGAGCACAGATATTCACTTACTTGGTGGCACTTTCTGCTCCATCTGACTGTCCGTCTGTTCTGGGTTCAGATCTGTGTTTTCCAATTTGATGGATTCCAGCTTGTTGCCCATGTACCTTATTTATATCTGTCTTCATGAGAGATCGAAGAGACTCAAGCAAAGCACTTGAATGGTACATGTAGGAGCTGAAGCAGTGTCATTCTTTTCTGATGAAGGTTTTGAAGTCTGCTTTTTCAACATGATACTCTTACTCTGCTGAATTTCAAGTCATGATGCAAAAGTCCTTGATCACAAGGTCCTTGTGTATGTGTGTATGTAAGCTGTCTAAGGACACTATTTTGCTGATAGGAGTATTCTCATTCAGCATTCCTTACTTTGCATACTGGATGTAGAAGATGAAACTTCAAAAGCAGCACATTTAAAATTCTGTGAAGAACTAAGGAGGGGGTATCTGGAGTAAACTGAAATAAATATGCAGGTGGATTCATCTGTCAGCTAAAAATTGTATGCAGAATTTTTAAAGCATTCAAAAGCTGAAGGAAAAAATCTATATTAGTTATTGCTTTTGTTTGTTTTTCTGATTGTTGCTTATTTCTGTTAGTAAAAAGTCCATGTTGAGTTTTGAAAGGGCTGCTAGACCTCCAGAGGGCAAAATAGATTTAACTTTAGCTCCCTGACCATGCAAGACAATAAGCCTGCAAATAAGTTTTTTTTCCTTCCCCATCAATGGATAATTAAAAACATACTCTTTCTCTGTGGCTCTTGAGCTTTAGTTCTCAAGCGTACTTAAGTGCCTAATTAAATGGAAATTAGATGTTTGAATTCTTGTCTCGACCTAACCCTTGGGGTTTAACTGACTTTGTGATATTGTTTCTCTTGCTTTGCAGGTGTGGGTATGGCCATGAGAAAAATGGGAAGTATGGCCAAACCGGATGTTTACATTATTAAGGATGGAGATACAATCACTGTAAAAACAGAAAGCACCTTCAAAACTTCACAGTTCAGCTTCAAGCTTGGTGAGAAATTTGAGGAAAACACGTTAGATGGCAGGAAAACTCAGGTCAGTACACTAGGCGTTCTACTGAGCAAACCCAGTCCTTTGAGTGGTTCACAGATAAAGATAATAGTTAATGTGAGCATCAAAAATGTTTTTTTTAACAATGCTTTGTTTGATGGACTACTGCCACTTTAAGTCTCATTGAAATCATTTTGTTCTTCTGGATTAAGCAATCTGTAAAGAGGGAAAATGCTGAAACTAACGATATAAAACAGCATTGTGCTAATAAAACTAACAGACTTCTAAATGCTAAAGGCCAAATGCCACTTTATTTGAAGCCAATGGAGAAAATCCCATTGATGTTTAATCAGAGGCAGCCCTACAGTAAACCTTACTGCTCATTCCCTCATATTTGCATAACAAGAGAGTCTGTTTCAGTGTGCAATTGGATAACTTATACACAAAGCAAAAATGTGAATCGCAGCCCCTAATCACCAGTTTTAGAAAGCAAAGAGGCCTGAGTGGGGAGAATATTCATGCCAGAGGAGGTTAAACACAAGGAAACCCTCAAATGTGTCTTTTCACCAACTTATGTGAGAGCTCTGTGTAGCATTCTCCCCTTTTGGTCACGCACTGGTAATTCATCTGTTATTGCAAGATCAGATAAATGTGACACAAAAGCTCGAAGCCCATGTACAAAGAGATGAATAGAGAACATCGTCTGCTCTTGTTAATTGAAATTGTGCATGCTGTCAAAGGTCTGCTTCATGCAGGCTTGTGTCACAGTAGTGACTGAACAAGCAGTGAGATAATGTAAGAACAGGATCAATGAAAAATTTAGGATAAAATCCTTGCTTTGTAGAAGTCAACGGCAAGATTACCATTGAGTGAGCTGGAATGGGGAACTTTCCTTTGAAATAAGGTGTTAGAAAGCAACCTTCGTCAAGTCCCGTGGGTAAAATATTAATGTTCTGATTCCTTTTTCAGACCCTTGTCACCTTAAAAGATGATGGGTCATTGATTCAGGAACAAGAATGGGATGGCAAGAAGACCATAATATCACGGAAACTGGTGGATGGACAGTTGGTGGTGGTGAGTTCAGCTTTGCTTTCGCTTCATTGAGTTGCTAGCTGGTAGTCTGACGTGTAAGTCTAAGATTTCTAGCTGCAGCCTCTTTCCTTATATTCTGCATGGATGCAAATTAATGAATTCATTTCTTTATTTTCTAGGAATGTGACATGAATGGTGTCAAGTGTATTAGAGTCTACCAGAAAGCATGAGGACAGGTCTTCATATTCTGTAGGAACTTGCTACAAACAACTCAGTTCAGTGGACAGAGCTCCTTTACACTCCATTTTTTCCTTTTCCCTGTTTTCTAGTATTTCAATGAACTGAGTAGCTGTGTGCAATCCTTTTTAAAAGCCGTGATGTAACTATTATGTAACTATTCTGATCTATTGAGGCTATTAAATACAATTTTCAAATATACAAAGTGGAAATGTTATTATAGTGGAATTTTAAAGTGAGCTTTTATAAAAACTCAGTTTAGTTTTAGGCTCCACTGGGTTCAGTTCGAGATAGTATGTATCTTCTCACTCACTAATGGTAACGAATGTTTAACAGCAAACTGAATTTTGACCAACCTTCCCATGCTTAATTGATAAAGTAGTAAATTCTGAAATAGAAATAACTTCAGAGATGGAACTTTGAGTGTTTTTTCTATCTTGTGAGCTTCAAAGTAAATAGAATTGGTTGGGGAAAGATAAGTTTTGTTGATATTTAAGCAAAGGAATGCATTTTCATGGGTAGGTTTGCTTTTCTTTTTCATGTTTCAAATCCAGAAATTTCTTACCTGGAAAAAAAAAAAAAAAAAAAAAAAACAAAAACAAAACAAAAAAAAATAGTGAGCCAATTGGCATGATTAACTTAAGAAACACGAAAGTGCTTTGTTGAAAGGAAATGTTATTTTGAGAACACACTTTGTTTCCTTGCAAAACTCTTATTTCCTGTCTAATAGTATTCTGAAAACTCTTAACCAAAATCTATTGAAATACTGCCTAAAATTTAAAGCCTCATTTTTTAGAAAACTGGATAGAAATGGAGTTTATGTGCTTTAAAGTGCCATAATAAATAATAAGACGTATCAGTGTGTTGAGTATTACTTTGTATTGCACTGGTTGGGAAATGGAGCCTTTGACACTAGTGTTCTTCCAAAGAGATCTCAGACAGACTCAAATACAAAGTTTAGGTGAAGTTTTTGTCTGTGGAGTAACAGGTGGTGGAGAGGTTTCTACCAGATTCAGAAATCTGCTGAATAGCACAGTCACACTTCCAGTTTGCAGCATCAGTCAATGCAAAATCCATTGTTTCTTCAGCCTTACAGATATTTAGATGCTCCATGTATATATCATATTATTGAGCTCTCCTCAATGCAGGTGAAAAGTCTGTATGTTCATCTTAGCAGACATGGAAATTGAATTTTTCTGAAACTTTGGATTATTTATCTTTTATAATTTCTTGAGTGTTTATGAATCATCCCTTCCATCTACATTATCTGAAGGCATTTATAGATGCAGCATGTTTCTTACAACCTTTCTTCTTACTCTATATAGAATCTTTCCTGCTCCCTAAGTTTATGAATTGGCCAATCTTAATATCACTTTTTTATTTTGTATTTTTCCTGATTTAGTGTGAACCCTGAAGGCCTACATGGTATTCCACTACACTGGACATTAAAAAAGATGGTTTTTGTTATTAGGGGACAGAATCTCCCATAGAAACAACAGAAATGGAAAACCATTTGATCTAAAAAGAAACTTGTTTCACAATCAGAAATACATTAAACAGTAGCAGGAGAATGGATGCAGCAATCCATCATACAAAAGAAGCAGAATGTTACTTCTTTAAGCAATGTGGGTCGCTGGTCTATCACTTACTGCTTGCTGCCTGTTTACTCTTCTGATGCCGTGTAGTGTTAACTGTTTATCTTTCATTTGGATGGAAAAAGCTTCCAATGTCTTTTATAGGACATCCGTTTTGATTACAATGAGATCATTTCTTGTAAAGTGAAAGGCAGAAGAATATCTTTTTACAGTAATTTCCTATGGAAAAAAAGGCTTTTAAAATCTGTATTGGGGTGTGTGCACGCTCACATTTCCCTCTATTAATTTTTTGAACATACTCTCTAATGTGAAGCAGAGGCCAGAGGTCCCAAAGATAATCATTCATCTACAAATGACATGAAAATAGGTGGCCTGATAAATGAGATAGGCTGCACATGGAAGTCCCACTTCATTTGACATTGAATGGAAGAAAAACACTATAAACACTCTTGGCACACATAAACAGTTTTCTTAGATTCTGTAAGACACAAAGCAACAGGAAATTACAATTCTTTAGAACTAATTCTCCAGAACTGCTTAGGCTCACATGTTTATTTGCTTTATTTTGAAGTGAACTTAGCATATGTTGCTGGTGACTTCAATGTAAGTGTATTGTGACCTAGAACTGCCAGTCCTAGATTAAACCACATAGTAGAAAGGATGCTCATTTTATACTATCAAAGGCCAAGATTTAGAACGTTCAAGGCATACAAATATAATTTCCATCCAAATTATTTCTATTCATTACTATACAAGAAAAAAGAATTTTTCTTACTGTTTTTTAAGGAGTGTAAACAAAATGTGCTAAAATAACAAATTGTCTTGAGAACTGAATAACTCACTGTAGTTCACTGCATCATGTAAGATGACTGAAAATAAGAAAATGAGAACAAGTGAAAAAAAATATGTATTATTCAGTGTTGTTTCTATAAAACAATAAGAAACAACATTATACTCCACAGTTATAAAATAAGGAAACAAGTATTGGTGCAACACTTTGGTATGATTTTGAGAATATTTTTGAGGGAGGGGGATGTAAGAAATATCTTTAGCAGACTGAAACTGCAAAAACTTTCAAAGACAGTGCCCATATCCACTGCACCCCATGTTCATTTAAAGTAGTGAGCGGTGTCCAATTTGTATCTTTATATCTCATGTTCTTCACAAATCGCTAATTCCAAATTATTTCTTTGCAAATTCTTCTCTAGTAGGTTTTTTGATTTTTTTTGGGGGGGGGGGGGGAAACAGGGTAAGGAAGGAATATTTAGCAATTTAGATCTGATATGCTACTGCATTAGGGAAATCTCATATCCAGGCTTTCCAGGAACACTAATGAAATGGTACTGTGCTTTGGGGAGAGCATACTGGCTCTATATAATGCTCAGACTATCAAAGATTTTCCTGTTATGGTTTGGTTATATGCTTTATTTCAAAACTGTTATCCTATTCTGCATGCACTGTCTACAGTTAATGTTATCCCTTCCTCTTCCTCTTCCCTCCCTATCTCACATATGCACTTCAGATCAAAGTTTTTTAAAAACAAAATAAATGATAGGAAATCTCTCAATTTTTTTAGGTTATTGTCTCACTGTTAGCTGTCAGCTGTCAGCTGTCATAAGAAAAAAAGAATGATTATTTTTTTAAGTATGAAGGTCAAGTGAAGGAAGACAGCTTTGCTCTGCCAATAACTATTTGGGCAATATTAGCTATTACAAATGTAAAAGAAGAAACGCCTACATCTGGAAAGAAAATGAAACATTAAATAGGTACTCTATGTTTTCAAGGCATACCCTAAAACCTAGTATTGTTGATTCTGGCACGTATAAACAATCTTTCCTCCTCCTATATAGCACCATGTTCAAAGCACTCTCTTGCTCACAAAGCAGCCTATTAAAAGTAACTCTTGCTAAAGTCAGATGCTGAAAGTAAGTGTCCTGCTATGGCAAAGTAAATATTTCTCAGGGCCCTGCGGGGCACCGCCCGCCCCGCTGGTCGCTGCTCCCGCCGCCCAGCCCGGCCCCACCGCAGCGCAGCGCAGCCCGGGCCGGCAGCGGCCGCGGCTCGGTCCCGCCCGGGCTCCGCGGCCGCGCGGCGCCCCCCGGCGCTGGGGCTGCCCCGGGCGCTGCTCCCGCCGGGCAGCGCTCGCTTCTCCAAGCCGAGGTGCCTACAGCGTTTACTGTAGATACAGAAGCACCTGCAGCTTTTGCACTGCAAAACTCATACATTAAACCTTTATTTATTTATTTTTAATGAGGAAACTCCGACCTTGGAAAGGGTTTGTAATCTACCTGAAGTTGTTTTATGAAAATAAAAGTAGTAACACGGGCCAGCGTCAATCAAGTCCTTGTTATTGACTGCTTGAATATATGTTAACAGAACAAATTTTTGCACTACGTTGAGCATGTGTGCTTGTACGTGGGGGGAAAAAAAACCCTGTGTAATGTGATAATTGGGGTACCAAGGTAATATATATTAATTGTTCTTTGATGCCTCGTTTCAGACACAAAGTTCAGCCTTGGGAGAATTTAGCACTGTTCTCATAGGTTTGGAGACAGTCCAGCATCTGTGTAAACACATTTTGTTCCGTGATTCTCCTTCTAGCTTTGGCTTTTCAGCCATTGGACATCAAATTCTGTGATTCTGTGAAAGTAAGATTTTGTTGATGCTTCCTAGAATGGTTTTAATCTATTCTTATTTTAGAGGAAAAGGAAACACTATTACAGACCCCAATCCCAAGTGAATTTGGCTTCCTTTCCTGAAAAAAAAATATTTTCAAACTCAATTCCCTCCAGCAGATGGTCTTAATTATGTTCTGGAGATACTTCTAGGTGAAATCCATTACAGCTCCAGAAGAAATGTAAAGATTCAGAAAGAAATGTAGTAAGTATGAATCAGAATCATTTTCTGCTAATGTTCTGCAAAAATCTTTTGAATCTCAAATATTATATTTAAGATTTTAAAGTAATATATTTTTCACTAATCACAGATGCACACTATGAAATTAAATATCGGAAGACAAATATTTCACTCTGAGGATCATGCCTACTACCTATCTAGGGCTGGACGTTTGCTCCCACATGCACAGCACTTGGTTCCACTTAGAAATTCATACTTGAAATCAATGAGTCTACTTCCAGAAAAAGTGTCAGCTAATGTCACTATGCATTCAGCTCAGATCATTGCTTAAAGTCTTAAAGAGAAAATCAGGGGATTGAATGCAATTTTGAGCCAGCACTTGCAGTGCACTGCTGGGTGGTGACCTTGCTCCCTGCAGCGCTCCCTGGGGCGATTCTCATCCAGTGGCTTGTTGTCTTCTGAGGCTGTGAGATATGTACATGCGTATGATGAAGACTGGGTTTGAAACCATATGGAATAGGGAAGCCTGCCTATTCCTAACCTCCACAGCAACCTAGACCTCAGGCCTGAAATCGGAGTGTCTATTACAGGGAGTTTTCTGGAGTACATGGGCTATCTGTACACAGGGAAGCTTGAGTTGAAGGCAACACAGACCCACTTAGTCTAGAAATTAGAATCTGGCCTAGGCTTTTCTATTTAATTATTTAAGTAACCTAGTGAAGCAGAGGAGTAGGAACTGTTCCTATTTTATTAGTGGATTAAAAAAAAAGGCAAAATATTATTGTAAAACAAATACCTCTCCCTAGAATGTATAAAGCAGTAATTGATGCTGAGATTTGCTCTCAGTGTTTCCTATTTACTCATCTCCACTGATCCTCCTAAACCACTTTGCTTCATACACATTTAATTGCATATAAATAAAGTTCAGAAAATGGGATGCTTCCATTTTTTTATGGTAATTTTTTTTTCTTTAGGTGAGATTCAGAGTGAAAATACAAGCTGCATATCTTTACTGGCAGCATTATTTGAATAATCACATTCTTTTTGCAGAATCCATGAAATCTGGTCTCTTTTAACCAGCTTAAGCAGTAGATGCTTTTCTGATACTGTGACTGAAGAGAGGAAGCCAACTGATTATAAACACAAATTACACGTACCTCAGTTGCCTTAGCATCCTTGATCCCCTTTCCTCTTTTCATATATCTGCACAATTTGATCAATGCTTACCTGAGTCTACACATCACCCCTCTGGATGTTTGCTTTATGCATGGAGGTTCTTATTCTGCCCTGTTATGTTTAAGATTATCAGATCTCTTGGATTTAGATTCCGAGCTTCAGGAAGGCCTGATTACTGGAATAGGCATTAAGAAAGATAAGAGCGAATGTAGCTGCACCTTGTCCAGTCTCCCATTTTTAGATCTTTTCCTAGTGAATTACTTTTATCTCTAATACATTCACTGCTTTGGGGAGTTCCTCAATAATATTATTCCCGGTTGGCCAATGTATAATACACTGTCCCATAGAAGATTCTTAAACTCATGTTTCCTAATTGGGCCTGTCAACTTAGATAGCCTTCGATATTATATGTCCAAAATAATAAGTTTTGGAGGAAAGGTTTCCACAGAGATTCTTCTCCATTTGGAGTACTGAATGTTTCAGATAAAGAAATCACAAACCTGAACAATTACCTGTCACTGGAAGAGAAAGTGTGTCAAGACCTTTGGAATAGTTAAAAAATCTTTGGTAAAGCCTTGCAAACTCATGTCACCCACCACAGTTCCCATTCATGCAAATATTAACTTATTAGGGACTGTCTGGATATCCCTCTTTGTGAGTAAAAGCATGTTTTATGTGAGAGATTGTTTGGAAGTCTACCGACACTTCCCTTTTTTCCAGCTAACAATTTCTAGTCAGTTGTATCTTTGTTGCACTTCCATGGACAAGGAACTGTGAAGATAAATTATGAAGCTTTATCATTTAAGATGATAAAATGATAAAATTCAAATTTTTTGCTCCCTTTAGTGGGATTTTTCCACATGTTGTACCTACAACTTTAAATTTCAGGAATAACATGGGATTTTTTCCACAATTCATTCTACAGATTGTACTAGAAAGCTAATGGCAGCTTTGAAGTAGAAGCATACTTAGCTGTATTTCCCAGGTGGATTCCAGCTATGATCAAGAGCTACCCATATTTAGAGCAGCATTGGTGGTATCTTATGAAGTGATGAGCTTCTATATCAATAGAAAGTCTCGATTTACTTTAGTGAGATTGGACTAGGCTCTAGTAACTGAATGCTAATATTAGAGATGAAAAATGAAAGATTAATTAAGATTAGTAAGAAATTAACACTTGTGTTATTGACTCTTTAAAATCAGATTAAGTAATTTTCCTCCTTGAATTTATAAGGCTTATAATGATAACAGAGTTCACTGGTAACAGAATTTGAGCAACAAGTAAATTTTGATGAATTCTTATATTTACTTATTAATTCTGATAGATGGATGAGGCTAATATTTACAACACAGAGAAGTATTGCCAATATGGTTTTATTATAACTGTTTCTAACTTCTTCTTGGAATAAAACTTGTGAAAAATGTGTGGAAATGCAGTAGAGCTCAAAATATATTGCATTCTCTTGATGTTATTGGTCTTTGTCTTATTTAATTGTGTTATCATAGGGAAAGCATTTCTCTTGCATTGTTTATTGGCCTTGAATAGTATCAACAGATTTTAGTAGGAAGGATATTCAGCTGTATCTTACAATAACATTTTACTGATAACTTCACTAATGTTATGATGACAGATAAAAAAGGCAAAACTATTTTGGATTCAATGTCACTTTTTTGTCACTTTTTTTTTTAGGTTAATGCTTGTTTGGACATCTTCTGAAGAACAAACTAATCAAACATTTAGAATGATGTTAAGTCTATGATTCTAAGTCAGTAATGTCTTTACTATTTTTTCGTATTGCTAAAGAAAGAGCTGTAATTAATATTTTTGACTACCCTAAGCAATGGAGTTTTGTCCTTTAAATTAAATTCATGTAATAAAATGCCAAATACTCACTAATCAGAATGAATTCCTTTGCATATTATGCGTGTGGTTATATCAGAGAGAAAAAGGAAAACCTGACACAATTTTACTACTGTAAGCCTAATACAAATCTACAAAAGCCAGATTCATTTTTTTGTATACCTCTCACATTACCAGCAAAATTACGGACTCTGTTACAG
Source organism: Rhea pennata (assembly GCF_028389875.1). Taxonomy (NCBI): domain Eukaryota; kingdom Metazoa; phylum Chordata; class Aves; order Rheiformes; family Rheidae; genus Rhea; species Rhea pennata. The sequence continues at coordinate 119,468,038 of NC_084664.1, read as the reverse complement.
GACTTGGGCCAGCCTCTTCTCAGTGGTGCTCAGTGATAGGATGAGAGGCAGCAGGCACAAACTAAAACACAGGAAGTTCTGTCTGACCATGAAGAGAAACTTCTTTATTGTGAAGGTGACAGAGGCCTGGAACAGATTGCCCAGAGAGGCAGTGGAGTCTCCTCTAGAGATATTCAAAATCTACCTGGATTGAACCCTCTGCAATGTACTCTAGGTGATCCTGCTTGAGCAGGGAGGTTGAACTTGATGATCTCAAGAGGTCCCTTCCAACCTCAACCATTCTGTGATTCTGTGATTCTGTGAGATGTCTCTTGGGCTCTCATGACTTCATCTGTTGCTTTTGAAAGACGTGCTTGAATGTAATTGGATGTAATTCAGGATATCATTTTGAGGCTGATTGGATACATGAATAAGAACACAATTTTGTTAAAACAATTTCTATTAATGCCTAAGCCAAGAAGAACAGGTCTAGGTTCTCTCATGTGATTAGCATTTAATAGGTACATTTCATTCAATAGGTGCAATCTTCTTATAGGGTAGAGCAGCGAAACACCTATTTTTATGACATTGACTTTCTACCAAATGAGACTGTGCTCCTTGAGAGTTTCAATTTATCTTAGAAGTTGTTGTTCATGTAAAGACTGGTGTCTGATTTTGCTAGCCAAGCAGTACTTATGCAGACAGATCTAAAAACCCATTAATGCTCCCTCAAAGTAGAAAAATACACACTGTTAAAAGCTTTTACTTCTGTGAAAAAGAGAAAATGTGAAGAACAGGTATGCAACCATTATATCTTTTCTATCCCCTTTTTATCCATTGGCAAAGCTAGCATTTCATGTGGTAAAAGGCCTCTTGGAAAGGATACTTTGAAAATTTTACTGATTTTGCTTATGTCAGTTCTTACTAAGAGGTTTAGAAGACTTCTAATCCTTTACTTTGTATAAAAAGATAAGTTTAATTGAATTAATTCAACCTTCCTCTCATACTTGTCCTTTAATGACGTTCCTACTTAACAAATAGGGAATTTCTATGGGATTATTTATGGATACTTACTGTTCTAGTTCAGTGTACTAGATTTAATCTAGATATTGAAACAATAGTTCAAAACTGGATGGACTGGGTGTTGAGTTCAGACATAACAATGTAATTCAAGTTTGATTCTATTCAAGCCAAATAAGTCATTTTAGTCTTTTCCGGGATGATTCTGAACTAGCCAGTCTCTTACTTTTTTGTATGCATTGTAAAGGCTTTGCTTTCTTTTTCTTTCCTCCTTTCCTTCCTCTCTTTTGATTTCACTTTCAATTTCTTTTTATTGCTTTCCCTTTCTTGCTTTCTTGCTATTTCTCTTTTTCTCTTTCTCTCTCTCTTTCTTCCCTCCTTACTTTCCTTTTTTCTTTTCCTTCCTTCCTTCCTTCCTTTCTTCCTTCTTTCCTTCCTTCCTTCCTTTCTTCTTTCTTTTTAGAATACATATTGGAGACTGCAAAAGAGAGATGATGCCATTACTCCAAGCACTGCTCTTAATGTTCCACTTGCACCTTGAAGAAGTATTTCATAAAAAAATAATATCAAGTAGGGCAGGAAGCACTTTGGTAGGCCATTTATTTCTTCTTCTGCCTCAAAGCTGAATAGTATCTGTGTTGTTCTTGAGAAATAGTATGATTTTTTTTAAGCATTTCCATATCCTTCCTTAGGAACATTTTTCATACTTTGAATAAAAAAAAAAATGGGCCCCTTCCCATGTTGCAATATTTTTCTCTGCACCTTATCCCATAAGCTGCTGTGGGTGCCAACACATCAGTCAAACCATTCTTTTTCTCATTGCCCTTGACAAGTGGAGAATTGCTTTCTTGTCACCCTCATCTCGGTTTCTCATTTTGCATCTTTGCTTCCACCTTTCCTACAGCCTCTGCCTATCTGACAAGGCAGCTTTATCTGGTCTTCTGCTGTCTGTGTTGTTTGCAGTGACTAGGGGCTCAGTGTCAAATTGATTATTTCTCCAGGTTCTGTTTACTCTGGGTCTCTATCAGTCTAGTCAGACTCTGGATATATCCAGGTCACATGCTGAGGCTGCTCTACCGAGCAACTGTTTCTCTGCTGACCCAACAGCTCATAATTTCTTGGCTTCATTGCAAGACTGAGGGTTCATGTGGGAAAATGAGAGTATGATACTGGGAAGAATGAGTTGAAAGAGTTTCCATTTTTAACTGTAGTTACACTGTTTAGGGTTGGGCTGAAGAAACAGATGATTCTTTAGTGGACTCCGAATGGTTTGACTCCCACTGTCAGATGTATTACTTTTCCATATGACAAGTCCTATCTCTGATGGCATACAGCTTCCACCTTGGCTACTAGGGGAGATCAGTCTTTTTCCTGTCATTGTAGTAGCAGCATTGTAACAAAATATATTTATATATATACTTATTTTATAACCATCTATGAAAGGACATCCAATGATGGTCCCTTAGACAAGCAACTACAGCTAAGCAGCCCAAATAAGATGACAATAAGTCCAAAGATAAATTCAAATAAGATTACAAAGTCTGAGAGCAGCTTTGGGAGTGACATTGTATCTGATCTCATGCTTCTCCTAGCGACTCATGTGGTTACTCTCATTCAGTCTTCATCCATTCAGTGGACAAACCTAGCAATAGCATCTTACAGTAGTTATAAAAAGTATGGTACATTGTGGGATCAGGCCCATCCTACCTAAAGCACCCAGCTGAGGAGCAAAAATAAGAACCAGGATTGCGCAGTTCTCTTGAAAAGTCAGTGGAGAGGGGCAGAGGTGACCTAGAAATATCAGGTGGCAGAGTCTGAGGAGTAAATCTCCAGGTCCAAGTCCACTGCAAACTTACTTCATTGTCTTTCAGAGACATACAGCGACACAGTGTAACACTAGCAGCTATGATATGATAGGAGATACGTGACTTATCCGCTACTCAATGAACCTCACAGGAGTTGTGTGAATCACACGTACTCCAATTCTTGAGTCACACTAATCATATGCAAGCCATGCATATATAAGTATACACATATATACAGTATACATCTACATGCTTACAAGGTATGTTTTAGTAGGTCTCTTATCTAGTTGTGCAGAACTGGTTAGTTAAGAAATAAATTGGTTTTGTTTCTAAACATCTGGAGATGGGTATTTTGTGTTAATGGGTGATGGCATAGGAGTAGGTTTTTAATTAATTTTGAATATGCATCTCTGGGGGAGTTTTGCACTACGGTGCATATATTGCTACTAGAGACTGTTAAAAGAATGGGATGTGGATATCTCTACCATCAAAAGAGTTTTTTTCCCCAAGAGCCTCTAATGTCCAAAACTCATGGCACTTTGCACACTTGGGTGGGTGGTAAGTCTGGGTGATTTACAATGTGCCATGTTCTGCAGCAGTAAGAAGGTTGTCCCTTTCAAGGGACAGGTTCCCATACAGTTAGCCAACATAGTTTATGTTGCCTAGTAATCATGTCTGCCCATGACTCCCAAATGGATTGATATGTATCAGCAGTTGTTAGCTCTTGATGTTGTCTATTTTTGATGCTCACACAATTCAAGTGATCTTGTCAGGATATTAATACAGGCTTCTTCACGAAGTAGTTAGTCCAGCTAAGGTTTAAATCTGTCATTTGAGAAACATTCGTGTTTTGCTGTTGAATAAAGGGAAAGACTTGGATGGGTGGGACCTTGCTTAAATGTCAGATTTCAAAGATGACTTTGTAAAAAGCCAGCAATTAACTAATTAACTGATTATTTTATTGCATTTTTTTTCTTTTTTTTGTGTGTGATTTACTACCTGAATCTACAGACTTACTCAACCCAAGCGTCCTTGGGATGTGGAGCTTCACCCATAGCTCCCCTGCTCTCCTCCTGCATTACTGAAGCTGAGCCTTCACCTGACCACCCAACACAAACATCTATGGCATCTATAACCACATAGATCCACCCCACTTCAGAAGTGTTTTTTACAGCTGAACTTTTCTACTGCTAGGTAATGGGATACAGAGGGTCGCTGCCATGTCTTTCCCCTCACTAGCTTAGTAGCTGTCTTCCCCAGAAAGTAGTATTTGGTCCTTTCTCCTTTTTCCTGGCCCACCTTCTACTTCCCCTTCCCCTACAATGTTTGCATTTTTCAGCCCAAACCACTAGATGTCACAAGTACTCACAGCTAAGTTATAAATCCCTGAAATACTGTCTTGGAGATCTTGCTATTTTCCTCATTTTGATTGAGGAGGCTGAACACTGGGACACAGACTTGCTGTAAATGTGGGAACTCCTAGAGGTAATAAAAAAATCAAGTGTGCCAAATCAGTGCTTATAGAGCAAATCCATAATGTTTTGTGGCAAGCTATTGATTATACAAGGGAATTACGTCTGTTGTCGTCAAAATGCCTTAATTCAGCTAGCCATAGGAAGCTAATAAATAGGGTGTGACCTGAGAGATCTACAGACTGTATCTAACACAAGACAATATGCTGGTGAAGTAAGGTGTATAAAAGTAGAATATAGAAAAGGCTCCATCCTGGAAAAAAGCTTGTGGTTAAGTAACACAGAAGGATCCTCAGGTTCAATTTAGATGATATTCAAACTATAACAGTAATCCATGCCACCAGTGAAACAAATCTTTCTCCTCTCTGTCCGCTTACTCCTATCTGTCTTTTTATAAACAAATCAATCATTCCTGCCTAGCATGATGTGTTTTACATTAGTTGGAAAGACATATTTTTAGATTCCCAGTACACCAGAAGCTGACTCTGTAGGAATCTGAGATATCAACCTTTAATGAAAAGGATATCTCAGTTTTTCAAATGTTACAGAAAAATACGTTAGATTTTTTTCCCTTAACCCTGTAAAACCACCTTTTTTATTTTGCAGGTAGACATTTCCTGTTCCAAAAATCTTTTTTTTCCCCCAAAAGATCCTCCTGCACACCACCACCATGCAGTATATCCATCTACATGTGCACTGTCTATATTATTGCTGCTCTCAAAAGCAGTACTCCATCGTGCTCCACACTGAACAAACAGCAAGCACAAATGTTCTCTCTAAAAGGACAGAAACCCCAGTCCTTCCGTTTCGGGCCCTGATTCTGCTGAGTACTGTTGTGAGCCTTGACCTTTGCAGCTTCCCACTGACACCTGCTTGCATCATCTAGGTCTCCTCAAGCAAGGCACAACAGTGGACATGACATAACAAATTGCTGGAAGGAGATTATTGGGGTGATGTGAAGTACATGGGAAAGGAACTGTGTATAATATTAAGCTAGTGACAGGCTTGCTGCTGGTATTACAGACTACAAGATCACACAGTGTCTTGTTTCAGGAGTCTGTGCTAAAATATGGACAGACAGTCCTGGCTTCCCAATATTGCCCTCCTTCTCAAGTCTCTGTAATACTTTTCCCATTTATTTCAAAAATACTCCTTGAATTGTTTGGGGCTCTATATCCCCAATGTCTCCAACATCACTATCTTCAATTCTTTTAGCATTTTAATCATTTTGAGAGCATGAAGAGAGATGTGTGGGAGACAGGTGTGCTGAAAGGATTTAATGCTTCCGTGAGCCTGTCCTGAGTATACTCAAAAAGTTGGGATTCTCTCACTTCTCATCTTTTTTAACCTTTTTCTCAAAATTAGCACAGTTTTACACAGAAATCTAGACTATTACATGTGGTTAGTGACTTGATCAAATGTGGTATTACTTCATTTCATTCAAAGACATTGTTATAAATCTAGAGTGGCCAATAACGTTGTCATTGAGAGTTGGTTAGATGAGAGCATAACTGCTTTGGGCTATACAAGGTGATGAATTTAGGCTTTATAACATACTGCACTGCTCCTAGAATAGAATATATAATCCCAAAAGAAACATAGACCATTCATTCATTTTGTAAAATAGTTTCAAAGACATTGACATCAGCATATAGCTGTGAGTTATTAGCTAATAACACTGTATAACATTTACAAGTCACACTGTACAATGCACTATTGTTCACATTAATCACTCACGCAAGACAGCTAATTTGGTTCCAAAAGTAATATTTAGAATGAATGCTGAGTGTTACTAAATTACTATTAAGTAGCCACCTGCTGCACATTTATGACATTATATTTGTATACTGCTGCAATAATCTAAATTGCGCTTAAAGGTAGAGTTCAGTTCCAGATACTGTTTTGTTAATAATCTACCATGTAAACAAATACAATCAATTATGGCTGGAGGTAATTACCATGTTGAATCATTTTCTTACAACACTTACATGAAAAATCAGATTGATTTTAAAAGATTTCAAATGTCACTTGTATTTAGATGAAGGTGTGTCCTGAACCACAATAGGTGCAATTACAGAGATAAGATTAAGAAGGTGTCAGCTTTCTTCTGTTTTTGTATATGTTTTCTGAATAACTTTATAAAAAGGAAAGGTTTGCCTACACCTGCTCTCCGTAGAGACCAGGCATTCCCCAGGCAGAGTCAACAGAAATCTTTCCATGCTCCTTTACAGGACCTGGCCCATGCCTGGGCTTTTTAGAGATATTTCATCTATTTACCAACCAGAAATAATAACAGGGGAAAAAAAAAGAAAAACAGAAAGAAAAAAAAGAAGAGAATATTACATTTTGTTACCACTGGGGTGTGCCACTTAAAAGGGATTTTTTTTCTCCCCAGTAATTTGTTCTGCTATGGCTTTATGCTGGACCTTCGCCCTTTACCTTCATCTGGCACTTATCTATTTGAAAGTCAAACCACAAAGAAATGCACTCAAAACAAGCATCACCTTTGTCTTCTAAAAGGGGAGAAGAAAAAGAACGAAGAGGTGATGTTTCTTGCCTGATGCCACACAAATATGACAGTCAAAGACCAAAAGAATAAGCCTGCGTCTCTACCAGCAGGATTCATTTTACCTGAAGTTGGCCAGTGGAAGTCAGGCCTCTGGTTTAAGCTCTAGATAGGCTCTTTCTCCTGTCAGTAGGTGCATTTGCAGGTGCCAATGCATCCTACCTACTCTGTGCATCTATTTCATATGAGAAATTTCCCTAAGAATGTGCTTATTTCTCTCTCTTTCTCCACTCATTAGAGAGTTACCCTAAACCATAAGCATATATGAGATGCTCGCGTTTCAGAAGATGACTTTAAGTGAGTTGAATCCCACAACTCGTGCACTTTGCTACCCACTGGACTGTGTTCATCCTGGAGAACAAAAGGCTTAGAGAGGACCTAACAGCAGCCTTACAACGCCCACGGAGAGATAACTAAGAAAAGGGAGCCAGGCTCATTTCTGAAGTGCATAGCAGACTAACGAGATACAGTGATCATAAATTGAAATAGAGAACCGTAAGACTGGGTATAGAAAAATGTATTTTTCCCATAAGGACTGTCATGCAATCTAGCAGGTTGCCTGGAAAGTGGTGGGGTCTCTGATCCTGGAAGTCTTTGAGTCCCAACTGGGCAAAGGCCTAAGCAGTCTGGTGTGAACAAAATGCTGTCCTGGCTTTAAGTGGGGCGTTGGACTGTGACCTCCCAGGGTGCCTTCAGACCCAAATGATTTGGTGTCTCTGTGCTGCTTTTTGTGCTGTCACACACACAACACACACACATCAGAGACATTCTGTGAAGGTAATATCAAGATATACATGAATGCAGAATCTATATAAGATTTAACACTGGGCACTGAATCAGATATTAATTAGGCAACAAGGATCAAGTTTGTGTTGCCCTGGCACCTCCAATAACTGAGTTTTCAGACGTGTGCCTGTTCTTATAAGAAGTTGTCACAGCACAGTTGTGGTAGCTTCTGCTTTGGTCTTTGGGGAAAATGTAGGAACTAAAATCCTTTCAGAATATCTGTGAGAGTGAAATAAAGAAAGTGGCATGGAAAAAAATTCTAATGAAACAAAAAAATTTCAGATAGACCTGTTGACTGATCCGTTGATAGATTAAATAAATGGATTGCACTTGCTTAGTATTAAAATTGTACATTTCCTCTAAAGACAATTGTAGAATGAGATTTTTCTGAAACTTCACTTGATTTGAAAAAAGCAAATCATTACCTATGAATTCTAGAATGAAAATTAAATTATATTTTAATGGAAAATTAAGTGAAATTTTAGTAGCAAAGGCTAGTCAGGGAAATGTCAGACATGCAAATCCTTGAGCCTGCTAGAAAAAGGTGATGAAAACTGATATAAAGAGAATTCAAATGATTAGTCACTTGAATTCCATACAGTTTGAGAAATAGTTAGTCTGTGCCCTAAATTCTACAGAGAATTCCAGTTTGAAACACTTGATTTTTTCCTTGGGGAATGAGACAGTGTAAAGTATGTACACAGGTTTCCAATTGGCTTTAAGAGCAGAATCATGCACTGAAAAGAGTCAACTGAATGTTAAATACAGATTTCTCAACATGTTGCTAGCATGATTCCTGTTGCAAGTAAATTGCACAAAATGAAAATAGCTATAAATAGAACAACTCAGTATGAGAGAGCAATATTACATTATATGCTTAATGACATTGATGTTTTCAGCTGGTTAAATCTCATACAGAGGAAGTTGTTCTCCTTATTGAACAACATATTTTTATTCTCCATCTTGCAGCTGGTAGAAAAAAGCATGATTATGGTAGATTTTTCAGCAAAGGTTCGTTCTTCTCTTTCTCTCTCCACTTCTCATTTAGCAATCAGCCACATCTCAGCTAGCCTTGTAGCTGCTTGAAAACTGAAAAGATATTTTCCTAAAACTTGATATGAAGTGATTTGGCCCCTTTTAGTCTATAGGTGGGAAATATATACAAAAATCACTGTTGGAACAATGGAACATTGTCTTCTATTCCCTAAATTATTAATCTCCTAATAAATCACACAGAATGACTGCACATGGCTTTGACAAGACTAAATTATTGTCCATGTCTTTAGAAATAAATGAGCAAAACTACAAGATAGTGACACTAATGTTCTGTATTGCTTCGAGCTAGTTACTTATACATAGATCTTCAAAGGTGCTTAGGTGCCTTTTAACGTCTGACTATAGTCTCTGTGCTTTCCTTTCTCATCTGAAAGATATCATGAGAATACTTCTCTACTTTGCGGGTGCCTATTGGGATACTCAGACACTAAAATAATGGGTCATAGAAGTACTTTAAAGAAGAGGCTGTGAGAAGTGGAGAAACTCGCTAATGGATTTTTAAAACTACGCTAATAACTTCCTCCCACTAATGTGGATTTAAAATTATACAAACAGGACCACACCTTTCTCAGCCCCACCTGAAATGATATTCCTTGCCTCTGCACTCAATAAAATATTCATGTGGCACAAGTAGAAGCAAACATACATTGCTCTTTCGTCCCTCATATTCTGAGCCTGAAACCCAAAGCAACCTGTCCTTTACAGCTTCTACCTTCAGCTTTGCTGGACGTCTCCGTTGTGCAGCACCACCTCTCAGATTCTGCTTGCACAATATCTCATAGCAGCTCCCTCAGGGGATGAGGCCCTTTGAGAACCACTCTGACTCAACATGTAAAAGACCCTGAATTTACCATTTTTTCCTCTCAGTTTTCGTCAGGGTGTTGCTATTGTTAACACTTCAGAGGAAAAGAATCCCTCACATGTGAAATTAATCCGAACATAAAGGAAGTATTAGGGACTTTACATACTTTTTAAACTTTTTTCATCCAATGGAATAAAGGAGAATACTTGATCTTTTTTCTTTTTTCTTTTTTCTTTTTTTTCCTCCCCTCTAAGGACTTTGTGCTGTTTGGAAGTTGTTGGAAGTTTCTTCTCCAAGCTTAAACCCCCTGTCAGCTCCTCCTCTGATACCAGAGCCCTCTGTTTTAAGGTTAGGCCAGTGACTGAAGCTAATTGCATCCTTCTTGCATGGGAGGGACCACACTGACATATTCCATTTTCCTGTTTTGAAATCAAAAGATCTCTGCAATTCAGAGAACTTATAGGTTAGCTACAGAAACTTTGCATGTGACAGTATGCATCATCCGAAGTCCTGGACGCACTGATGGAAGAGTACCCTCATTATTAAACACAATATTCTTGATTCAATTACAAAACAATTGCAATCCAAATGCAAAACCAGAATATTCTAAGTATATAAGGTTTTTTTACACACATTTAAAAGCTTCATAGAAGTGTTGGTTGAAAGAGACTTCTGGAGGTCATTTAGACCAACCTCCTACTCTAAGCAGGATTATCACCATTCCAGCCTCAGGTTAGCTTCAGGTTTATCATAGCTGGATCTTGAAAAGTCCAAGGATGGACTTACATACAGACAGATTTGATTCGTCCTTATTCTAGGTAGCAGGTAGGATATTGCATAAGAAATACCTTCAATAGGTTGTCCACACAAGGACCAAAGTCAGAAGTTACACACTGGAGCAGAAACTGCTCCTTGCTCTTCCCTCCAGAGAACAGCTCAGCTAGGGAGAGGTGGAGTTTTTGTAGTTAGGAATAATCATGGTGGAAATGATATGTTATGAGAGTTATCAAGCACAGTCTGCCCAAGGTTCCTTTAGGGATAATAACAGTCAGTAAACTTTAGTTTTCAGGGTCTACAAAAGAGGCACAGCTGGCTTCAGAAAACCTGTAAATCCCAGCTATTGCTAACTGGTAAAGCCAGTACTGCAGAACAGTATAAAATTATGATTATCACCATCTTTGAAGCTATATTAATTGCCATGGAGTGGGTTCAGAAGGAAACAGCTTGCTATTATCATCCAGGCAGCCCACTAGGACCTTCACTGTTCAGTTTCTGAGAGTGTGCACTTTTGGATGAATGGACAAGCAGTGCTGGCTTCTGATGCCTTGTGTGGAGGGGGCTGAATTACTGAATTGTGTGTTCCTCTTTGACGGAAAAATGTCATTTACAATGTAGGTTTGTCACGTGTAAAACTTTCAGTAGGTTTCTTCAAAGTCTGATTTTTGCCTCTCTGAATACTTCCCTTGTGTCTAATAACTTTTATCTTCCTTCACAAATTCCAGAAAACTGAGCAGGAGAGATTTCTTCCAGTATGAAAGCTGCATACTCCTTAATACATTGCCTTTCATGTCAAAGAGAAATTTTGTCTTAAAGGTGCCTTGGAAAAATGATACACCAACAGCAGTAGTTGCTGATTGTAGAGATCGGGTAAAACGGTCTACACTGCTTTCCCAGCCACTCTGATCTGAATCTGAGCTGTACATGCAGCTCCTCAAATTCTCCACACCTGAAGTCTTCGGGTTTTTTAACTGAATCAATACCAAAGGTAGTGGAGAATTTTGCAGTCCAGTTCCCGATATAAAACAGAAGAATATCCAGCAAGAGGGATGAAAAAGAAGCTGTTGTTGTGTATTAATGACCTTTCCCCTAAACTGGCCTTGATTTGTACTGCTAACCCAGGCTGTAAGGCTGTAAACAGTTTCTAGTCTATCCAATAAATATTCTTTGTTTTTTTTTGTTTTTTTTTTGTTGTTTTTTCAGTTTTTAGAATAGTTTCACCTGATCTCAGGTGTTGCTGGTGTCATTTCTCATTAGCAAAATTTGTAAAACTCACTGTTTTCCCATGAATTTCCTTCATTTGTTTATTATTCATTTGATCTCTTGGATTCAAGCAACTATTCATTTTTAGATATTGCTTGTGAATGTTAGAAAACAAAGAACTTCAAGGCATGGAAATGAGGTTTATTGTCTTTTTTCACAAAAATACTTTTAAGTCTGGAAAATTAATCCCTTAGATTTTTTTCATTAGTATTGCATTGCGCAGCATAAGCAGCTAAAATTTCAATAAGGCTGTGATATCAACTAGTTTTCTGCCTCCAAGCAATATAAATAGCATTAACTTTCCACTTGATTTCTACAGGCAAATTAACAAACTATTTTCTGTGATCACAACCAAAATAAAACCAAGCAAGATTACCCCTTTTCTTTTTAAATTAGAATTTATGGTAATACCAAGCCTCAGTCTTTATTTTTAAAAGAGCAACTACCATCTAGAAAACAACATTTTGTCTCTCTGGAGATGCACTTTTGTTGAACTCATTTAAACTAAAAGTTGTCTTTGAAAAAGGCTATTTGAGTTTACCTCCCTTCTTTCCTAGGATACAAGCAGTCAAGCACTTTTTTTTAGCTCAGATTTTTCAACCTTATCTCTTGCTGTTCAAATTATATTCAACTAAAATATCAATAACTTGAATAATTGGCACCTAAAATGGTCTGTATGAGCCTTGGCATCTAAGAAAGCAAGAGGAAAGCCAGCTTTTTCATGCCCATGTGCCATATTTAGGAGATGAGATGCTGGACCCTGAGCTCCTGCATCGAGCACGTCAGAGGGACCTCCGTGAAGCTGTTTGGCCCTCACGGTCACCTACTGGTGGCAAAGCCATGCATGACATCACACGTGGGTAGACGCAGGAGGAATCGCCAGGCCTCCGTATGGGGACAGCTCTATCTGCAGCCAGGAGTTGGCGGGGCTGGGTGCGGCTGCTGGACACTGCCACTGGATTTCGGTCTGCGATGAGCTCGTGGGAAAGCAGCAGGGACTGGGCCTGTGCCAGCGCAGAAGCGCTGCAATGAGACAGACCATCCAGTAATCCTACTTAGACATTTGCAAGCTCCTTTTTTTTCTCTCTCCTGATGGAAGGCTGACTTGGAAATGCACATCACCAGAGTCCCCAGCTTGCTCTTGGGTGGCCTCCAGGAACTGAAGCAAGAACTGCTATTACGCAAGTTCAAACGATAACCTCGGAGGCCCTGTGCTTAAGGATTTGAAACTTTTCTCTTTCTCTGGAAGCTGCAGTAAATACTCTTCTATTGTAGGGGATTTTCAGGATGACTGCTGGCCTTGGTGCCAGCGGTGCAGGTCTGTGAATGACCTCCCACCTCGCCTGGGCTGGCTTTGCCGGGAGCAAGCAAGAGCTGTGCTGACCGAATGCAGCACGCACCCTCCGCCTGGGCGCAGATTCCCTGCGAGAAGGCCCTGTTATTTTTCACAAGGGGAGGGGAGGCCCACAGCATTTCTCACGGTCACATAAAATGTCTGCGGAGAGCTGGGGAACTGCGTGTGGATTGCCTGAGTTTCAGACTCCGAGCGTGGGAGAGTCTCCTGAGAGAAGCAAAGTGTCTTTTTTTCCTGTCACCTCTTTCTGACCCCTGACACAGGCGAGCCTCATACCTGTGCTGCTGCTCTCACACATTGGAGGGTGACCCAGCAGGACACATCCTGGAGTCTGGTGCTATTGATGCCTTCCAGTGTGCTTCCTGGACAGACCACGTGCTTAAGGTTGCCTCTCCCACCTACAGCTTGGAAAACCAAAAATGAGTGCTTTCAGACTGCTGTCCCATTCAAGTCCCATTCAGGAATTGCCCTTAAAAGAGAAAGCCGGATGACAGAAAAGCCCAGGCTTTCTGGGCAGGCTCAGGGTGAGAGTAACTATAGTGCCTGCTTTGTGGTACCCTGGGTGTAGGCAGCGTATATGTGTCTCCAGGACAACAGATGAAGAAGAGAGCAGGCAGCCAGGCTTGTTTCATCACCTCTGCACAGGTGCCTGGCACTGTTCGAGGTGCCCTGGGCCATCTCAGGCATCCCAATGGGCTCCACCATGGTCCCATGCCCTGTGGCCTGCTGGAGAAGCAGCTAGGGGCAGGAGGTACCCAGGGCATCCACGGTGGCCCTAGACACCTACATTGAAGACAGCTGCATCAAGGCCTATGTGCTCACTCCTTTCTCTGAAAAAAAATCAGATCCTTGGCTCTGAAGGACTCTCTGAAGTCCTTCTCATGTGTAGAAACAACCAGTCCTGAGAGCTGCTGTGGCAGACTTGACTTGGAGGGAGAGGCAACATTTGTGTCCCTGGGACACGGAAGAACTGTCCTCTGTATTAATTCCTTTTTTGTTTGACTAAATTACTTTGTCATAAAGAAAGCCAACCAAAATGAAAAGGAAAATCAGTTGCAATTACACAGCTAGTTTTAAAAAATATTTTTTAAAATTATTTGTTCTCCAGCCAAACAAATGGAAATATCTTTCCAAACCAATGTTATCTTCCAGTTTAACCTCTTCATTATTCAGTTGTATCTTTCAATTTATTTTTTTGATAACCTCTTATGTAAAAGAAAAGATTAGTACCCAAACTGTCATTTTCAAATGAAAAATTACAGTGATGCAATTAGAAAAATCAGCATTAAATATTTTGAATTAAAATCAAGACTGTTTTTTTCTGGATAAATGGATTTGATAAATTAAAGTGGATAAACAGATTGATAAAAATGACTCAAATGTTAAGTTTAAGTGATGAGATGGTAGATTTTTACCTAAATTAATGGAAATTCTTTTATTTTAAAAAAATGCTTTATTTCAGTAGTTTAATTTTAAATCAAATATCTTGTTTCTCTGCCATTTCCTTCATATTCAGATGAGTTGGAGATACAGCTCTAAGGCACTGGCACGCTATCTGAGATAGCTTATTTCCAAAACAGCTTTGCCAATCAGAAGCTTGCACATGTAAGGAGAATTTATACATGTACTTGGAAAGAATGTCAGAATTGGAAAACTGGATGTCTTTGGGTATCAGGGCCAATAAACATCTCATGGATGATGAGATTTTGCATTATGTGTTGCATCTGGTGGATAAAATTATATATTTTTTTCTCAAAAAAGTTAGATTTATTAGGAAGAGAAAAAGAGGGTACACTCCTATGTGCATGTGTATAGTGTGTGCTCACTCCTGGAGAGAAAGAAATCTACTAGCAAAATAGTTTTGTTTGTTATCTATCCAATTTTTCCTTTAGTAATAACATATGTTACACTGGGGAAAGCAAGGAATTTACTATGATAACACTGGAAAAGAAGAACGCATACACGGTTGCAGTTTCATTTTACATGTGTGTACACAAGCAAATTCGTCTAACTTTCTCACAGTACCAGTAACTCCTGTGATTGGTTATGCACTAGATGCCTCTTTTCGTGAGAAGCACAATTCGTATTTTTCAAACACATTCATCTTTCTATTTGTAAATGACTTGAATTTGGGCTCAAAAGAAAAAAAATAAGAAAGAATATTGAAAGTGTTTCTTGTTTATTGGCTTAATTTTACAGGGAGAGTTGAAAAAAAACTTCCTCATGTCAAAGTCACTCACTTTTTGGGAGCAAATATGACACCAAAAAAAAAAAAAAAAACATTAAATGAGACATAGACATAAGCCCAACTGAAGAGAATTATCCTATACCGTACTGGTGAAAACTGGGCTTGATTTTAGTAGTTAAAAATCTCTGAAAACCTCACATTTCCAGGCAGATAAGACTGTTGGTCCTGCACATGGCATTCCCTGATGGAGCACACTGCAGCTAGGAGTGCATGGTGAGCTGCTGAGGCGGTGGCAGAGGTGGCTGGTGGATGTCCCTGGGTCTGTCCGTCAATATGTGGGCTGGGTCATCCGTGATGATGTCCCTGCTGTGGGCATTGGTACCAAAATATGATGCCCAAAATTTACTTCCAGAAAAAGCTCTTTTCAGATCAGCTGATTGAACTCTGGCACTTATGATGGCCCCTTTAACATGGGCTGAAGGTCAAATCCTTCAGCAGAAAAGGGAACGGATCCCTGCCAGCGCCACACCAGCACTCTCACCGGTGACTAAACTTCCTCTTTTCAGTTCTTCCTGCCCATTAATAAGCTGCCTCCTGTCCTACTGTGACATACGATTTTTACCATTCTTTTACCATTTTTTTTCTCCTTCTGGTTAAACTTAACAAATTAAGGAAATACTCAAAGTATAGCATCTCAACAGATACCTGACCTGCAGAACTAGTGAATATCCTTTATAGGAACTGTGGTTCTGCTTTAATTGTAGAATTAAGACTAATTTTATGTGCAACTGAAACAGTAATAAACAGTTTTTTGTAGGCTACCCTAAAGTGACTCCACACAATATGTGTTTGTTGAATACCCTGCACCATGGCATCACGGTGGCTATAATTCTGACAACCTCCTTCATAAAGGTATCTTATTCATTTCAATGATGTCTGTGGAGAATACTTGATACTGTGATTTACATCTCGGCTTAAATTTTCCATTGGGCTAAGGAACGGCCTTTATTTCCACAGGCGCAGTCTGTGCCTTCTGTGTTTGCGCCATCAGAATGAATGGCCAGGGCAAATCTCAGCACTTACACTTGCAGCTACTTTGGTTGAAAGGGAGGTGTTCTGAACTTATGAGCAAAAATTATCCGAGACTGTAAAATGACACATTCAAATGACACATAAGAAGAATGATGTTGAAGGAGATATATTAAAGCACATTTTCTAGAATCAGCTAACTAGCTAGCTAACTGGAGCACTCAATGTGAAGAAAAAGACCCAGAGGGGCTGTCCATCAAGTAGGTAATGGATACAGGCACCAGGACTCCAGCTAGTACCGTGACTGGAGAATATATGGCAGTGGAAGAGAACAGATGGATGGGACCTGAAAGTAGAGGACAGTCTGCCACTGCACTACATCTGGCACTTCAGCACATCACTAGAAAGGTACTATGTTAAATCTGCTTTCACGTGATGCCTGAGACATTTTAATTTTCCATTTTTAAAGTGCTCTGTAAAAAAACTCAAGGTGTGTCTGTATTCTCCGACTCCTCTTCTGCATAAGGGGGAAAAACAAACAAGGAGATAAGGAAGAAGGGAGAAGGAAAAACCATCAGGGAGGCCCAAAAGGCAGAGAGAATGCTACTTCTCAAGACATTTGATCTTATGGTATGTATGCTTTTTTTCTTTTCTTTTTTTTTTTTTTTTTTTAACTGGGTCTAGCAGTTATCTGTGAGAATCATGTGGTCGTTTCAGAAGGAACATGGTAACTAAACTTCTCAGTCTTGGATGATGGCCAATATTTAGGATCACAATACTATGTTAAACGAGCAAATTTTAAAGCCTCTTTAAAATTCTCTTGGTATAAATGCAGATTGTTGGACCCATGAAATGGAACAACAGCCACATTTAAACATAGGTCAGCAGAGAAGAAAATATTGGAGGAGGCAATTTGCCAGGAATGTAAGTTAGACCAACTCAAAAATAGGCTGTGGAAAAGCCTTATTTTGGAAGTCTGATTCAGATACGCTTGCAGATAAGCTTTCAGTTCTTAAAGAAGTGAGATAATAAGGCTTAAAGTAGATTTATCATTGCCCAATAGCAGCATTTCACAATCCGAAATAAAATTGCTTAAGGTTCCTGTAGCGCACAGTCTACGTTGCATGCGCCTCCAAGCTGAAAGACAACTGTCTGAAATGATTTGAGAGTACAGTGAGATTGCATCAGCCAGGTGAGAGGTGACTGAAGAAAAGCCTCAGCCCTGAGTCAGCAGAGCGTGGGGTGGTATGGACTGCTCTGGAAGTGGCACGGAGCCACACTGCCTCAGCAGGAGCTTTGGGAAGCATTTTGGCAGTGAGAAACTCTCCTGACTCCTACTCCCTGTGCATTTGTTTCCACCTCCCTACAAAGGATGCAGCTGTATCCCTTTGGGGGAATCTTGCCTGCTCTGCCCTGAATGCAGCTTTGTTCAGCATTTTTGCGTGGATCATGTAAAGTGAATATGGGAAGACAGGGGAGAAACTGATACGCATATATCCTTGTTCCAAATGTGTATTATGGCAGCTAATGTGACAAATTAATGTCCTGAAAAGACTAAAGACCTTGGAAATAAAGATGTTGCAGGCTATACAAATGCTGTGTTTATCAGTGCAGATTGTTGCAGGACTCAAATTTCATCATATCTTGCAGCAGGTTTCTCTGAGTTGCTTAACACATCTGTTTGGTGGATTACGGGATAACTACGCAAGCGAAAAGCAGCCATAATTTTTACTCATGAAACCATGAGGGATCAAAAACAACTGCTTTTACAGTAACATGAATAAAGCTGAAATCCTCAGCAACATGACCTTTAGTATCCTAGATGGGACTAGCCACATCTGCTCAGCTTTTTCTTTCACAGTGCTGCGTCAGAGCGTAAAAGTGTCCATCCAGCAGCTCCGGTACAATATTTACTGATGGAAATATGATGGCTGATGCATGCTCAGTGCTCCGAAGGGACGCTGTCTATGAAGAAAGAATATGCTTCTAGGGATATCAATTTTTCAAAAGGCATCAACATCAAGAATTCTGCATGCTACCCTTTTAGAAAAGACACAGTATTAGCCACTTTAGCTATTTCGCTATATTAGCCATTTTTTCTTTTTCTTTCCCCCCCCCCTCTTTAGGTCTACAGGAAAAGGACAGACCCTTGCAGTATGACTGTTTATTTGTGTGTGTGAAAATTGAGCCACTTTTAGAAATTTCAGTTCTTCAGAAACCTGGGCAGCTGTTCAGGCTATTAAAGAGTTAGTGAACACTCCTTTCTCTTGTTCAGCCTTTCACTGATTTTGCTAGATGTGCTGCAATATCCCAGGCCTCTGACCACGTGAGATACTAAAACGGGGCGATGACAGTGCTGGATTGTGAATGGAGGAGCCCAGGCACAATATCATCGACCCACAGAACACAGTGTTCGACAGTGGCATGAAAGGTGCTTTGTGAACCAATGGAAAAGCTGAGAAGGGAGCGGATGGGCACAAAAGCTGACTTTAGCTATATATCCCAGCACTGCCTGCATAGGGAGATGTCATCAAACTGAATGCTGCAGCCTCAGACGATTCCTTAAATCACAAAGCCTGTAACTGTTCATTTTCTGCATAGTTCTCCCACATCAGTGGAAGATATATATATTGAGGTGAACAAATACCATTTAAACCAGAAATTCTTAGACAAATATCCTTTTTTTAAACTGCTTGAATAGCCAGGGCATGCTTTAAATCACTATGTTCACCTTATTTTTTTGTGTTTAGAACCGTTCTCCATTTAGAGACCTGCAGATTTCTTGGTGTTGCTTCACAGGCATTAGTGATACAAACTGTATCATTTCTACATTAAGTACTGAAATAATGTCTTATTACTTCTAAGGTATGAACCTTATTTTAGTTAAAGACTAAATACAGTGCAAGTCACAGTAATAAAATACATAGACTAAGTTGCTACAATAGGCCATAAGCACACAAGGGTCACACATATCACCTCTACCTGGCATTACAGTATCCTGAAGACTTGAATTTATGTAAACATGCCTCTTAAAGCATCTGAATATTTCCTGTTTCTGCTGTTTTTTTGACCACCTCTGAGAAGCCCTAGGGGGAAAAAAAAGAAAAAAACAGGAGTTTCAGATTGCCGTTATCTGAACAATTAATTCAGCCCTCTAATGGAAAGGGGGCATGGATCTTGGGGAGGCTGGTGGCCAAGGTGGGGTGGCTGTACCAGACCAGTTCATCAGGCTCAATGGTGCAATCCCTTCCTGTTGCTGGTGAGCTTTGGTAAGGTGAACAGGTAGAGCTGGGCCAGATTAACAGGCTTGTCAAGCCAGATCTAGCTTGTTAATTTGAGATTTGACACCTCTGTATTAAGTAAATTAGTATTACGCCTATTTTAGGCCGTATTTAGGAGCTAAATGATCTTAGGAACACAGAGATATTTCATGACATGGTAATGCTTAAGTCGTGCTTATTTTAGAGTTTATGGGTAAATTATCAATAACAAACTATTCAGAGCAGTCCTTATTCTGCCTTTGTCACCCTTATCGCAAAGAATTCCATTAAAATTTTCCCCATTTTTCTCATCTTTCTGACTGAAAGAAAAAATACAAGCTGCATTAGATAGCTTAAATTGTGAATATCTTTCTTCATATTATCTATGTCACTCTGTAGTAATATCTTGCTGTGTGGTGTCGTTCTTTTTGTCCTAGGGTACATTTTATATTTTTATTACTGTCAGTCTTTTACAGATGGGGAACTGGCATAGGAAGTGTTAGTTTTGTGGTTTGCTTTATTTCATTCCCTGAGAGTTAGCTGCAGTGCTATGAACAGGAAGTAGGTTTTCCTAGATCCTAGGTGAGTTTTTTATCCACTAGTTTTGTTGCATTAGTTACAGTAGAAATTATGGACCTGACGTTGAAATTACTGGAGAAATCATGCATCATATGTATTATGCAAGTTAGGTCACAAGTTAGCTGCTTTTTGGCTTGAGAAATCTAGGGATTTTAAACAACTGTTATTGCAACCTTTGGGAAACAATTCTTTTGTGGGGCAGCTTGAGGAAGAGGTGCTTATTGCCTCTGCGACCACACTGATGGTCCCCAAGAAGATGTGACTGTGTGTCCCTTTCTCTGGACAGAACTGGCAGCTGTAGGCTTGCAAGGTACCGAGCACTGCTGCAAGAATGGACACTGTCACCCCAGGCCGCAGAGTAGAAAACAAAGAAGAAAGTTTCTTCTTGGTAACTGTTTGCTGAACTATTTGTTTTGTAGCTGTTTGATCGACAGGACTTTTAAAAGTAGTTGGGGTTTTGACAGCTAAACAGTAGCTCCCCAGAATCACAGAATCAGTAAGGTTGGAAGGGACCTCTGGAGATCGTCTAGTCCAACCTCCCTGATTTCCTGATGCTGATTCCACTGGGGCTTGGACCCTCAGCATGTAAAGCAGATGTGATAACCACTGCACTAGAGACAGATTAAAAGATGGAACCGTAACATGGCATCATACAGATACCATCGTCCTGTTTTCTGGTATTTTTAGAGAGGGATAAATTTCTTATAACGTGTTCAGAAGAATGTCATTTAGAGTAGCCTTTCCTATAGGTTATT
Source organism: Rhea pennata (assembly GCF_028389875.1). NCBI lineage: Eukaryota > Metazoa > Chordata > Aves > Rheiformes > Rheidae > Rhea > Rhea pennata. The sequence continues at coordinate 119,447,347 of NC_084664.1, read as the reverse complement.
TAACAGAATTTGGCATATGAATAGAAAGGGAAAGGATTATTACATATTTTGCAAAAACTGCATTGAAAATAGTGAAAGCACCTCATTTCTCCAGAATTTAACTGTTATCTTAGAGGGGTAGAGGCATCAAACTCTACCATTCTATGAGAGATGGAGGCAATGAATTGTCCTTGCTTCATCACCTGACGCTTGAAGTCTCTTCCAAAAGTCAGCTCAGCATGTTTTTGAGTCAAACAAAGGGAAAAGTAAAAATAATGAAACATAGTACAGGTGAGTTAGACAGGAAAGAGGTATCAGGTGAGTTTGGGAGTGATTTCTCCCTAAATGTTTATTGAATCCCAATTTAATCCTGAAGCTTAGACAGAGAAATTCTGAAAGCAGAATTCTGTTTGGGTGAACTGATGTTTCAATTTAGTTTTGGTAATGGGTTTTACCGGTTTTAGTTAATTGCTCTCTGTCTTGGAAAACAGCCATGAATTTGTGACTGATTGCAAATGCAGACACAAAGTTGAGCTGTATTTTGCAGCTGGGCTCCAATGAACTTAGTGAACAGCTAATGGAAAATACAAAGAGCTCCTGAGGGATCATTTTGGAGAGGGAGGAGCAAAGACTGTCTCCATTTTGGTGAGAAAAAATGTCACTAGGAATTAGAAAGGCTTACAATGAGATGCAGAATTGCTTTTGAAGGAACTATAGCACAGGAGATTTGCCATTTTCTTTTTTTCTAAAGAAAGAAAAAGGTTATTTTTGTCTTAAGAAAGTAAATGAATGTGGGAACTTTTATTATAATATTATTAGTAATATAATATTATAATATAATTATAATAATAATTATAATTATTATTAGTGGGTTATAGTGCACCCAGATGGAGATATCCTTTTGGACGTGCTGCAGGAAGAAGTATTCTTACAACTTCCAGTCTGTTGAATACAACTGCATGGCACCAAGGCAAAGCAAGGAGCAGAGTGACAAGCTGCTTCCTTTGCCTATTAACAGTCCAGGCCTGCTTCCTCTCCCTTTACTACAGTTATATGTATTTTTACTATATATTAACAAAGGGCACTCAAGGAAAAGATGCTACCCCCAAAAAGGGAACACATTAAAATATTTTTGGCAAAAAGAACAATGTCACAGGGTATGCTCTGAATCTGCACACAAGAAAATAGTGGATTTTTTTTTTTTTTATGTAGAAAGAATTGTACTGTATAGACAAGAGACAACCCAACCTTACCTGTGACAGGAGCAGCAGCAGCAATCCCTGCTCACCACTCCTCTGCACACTCTGTCTAGCATCTTTGCCTTACAACAGGGTGCATGCCAGGTTTTGGACTGGTCATTTTCCCTTCTATTTCTATTCCACCCGGATGACTGACAGATGAGGGTGCACTAGGGTTAACACGGGGGACAGCAGGCACTGCCACAGGGAGAAAGCAGATTTGACGGCTAACAGGCATAAGCTGCCATGGTGGAGATGAAGGAGGTAACTCCAGAGCCTGGAGAAAGCCCAGAGAGAGGAGAGAGAGAGAACCTTCTTCTTGCCCCAAATTCTATTTTACTTAAAATTTCTGAAATAGTGCTGCCCCTTCCTCTTAACCTGTGTCTTCCAGCAACTCTTCTCTTATCCCCCTTCCTATGCCCACCTTTTCTAAAACCTTCCTTGCCATACCACAAAACATAATTGGGCACTCCAGGTGTCCATAGGACAATGCTGAGGCTCAGGTCTATCTGCCTGACTGAGAAGCCTTAAGCAAGCTTTGGCTGTGTCCCATCAATGTTGATGTGGCAGCAGAAGGTAACTCATGTAGGAGTTACCATCTCTCTGAGCACTCCTGCTGCTTCATAAAGTATGTGTAGCTGCTACTAGTATGAACTGTCTCTACAGGTATGTCTGTGCATGATAATTTGGAGCCACATGATGATGTGTAAAAAAAAAATCGAGTTCTGTGGAGACACAGTTATGAATCTTATAATCTCCTTATCAAGCTATTATGCAAGCAAAGAGCCTCAGTTTGTGGTAGAACCATCGAAGAAGTTCATTTTGACTACATTTTGCGTGTCATAGAAAACATGTAATCAGAGCAGCTACCTTGGGGAACAGGTCGTTGTGGATTGCAGAGATTAATGTCTAATTACTGGCTGGGCAAAACTCTCTTATAAGGCAACAAACAGGATACAACACAGAAATTAATGGGGCTTCTGTAAAATAGTTCCAGGTACGATATGTTGCTTCTGCTCTTCCCTTGCTCCATCAGCTAACAAATCCTCAAAGAATTGTCCCAAAGATAAATTTCTTCACCTATTACCTCAGTATGAGTCAAAGGGTGGATGGATGCGTCTCTGCAAGATGGAGTGCAAGGAGGCAATCCCTTCTGAAGCACAACAATAATTATGACAATTATATGTTAGAAGTACTTTGCAAAGCGATGTTAAAACATGGCAAGATTTTATTGTAGGGTGAGAGATGAAGAGTCAGAAATAGTTACTATATTTTTTAACCAAAAAGAGTCTGGCTTCAAAACTCCACCAGTGCTGCAGATAGTAAGAAATCTGACAATATTAGATGCTCTATAACAATAAATGTTTGACAGTAATGACTTGTTGCTGCAACAGCAGAGAAAATAGTCTATGAATTGAAACCCACTGCCAATAAGGGCTGTCAAAGGCACTAACCTTTGGCTGGAGATTTTAGTCATCTGATGATGAAAATGCTAGACTTTTGCAATACAAGTGGAAATAGTGGGCTGGGCATGAGAAAGCTGCTATAGGCTGATGATTATATTTTATCCTATTAGGTTCAAGCAAATACCAAGTGACCTTTACTGGTTTGGCCCATCCATAAGTAACACTGGGTATTTTAACAAGCTTTTAATAAACAGCTTCATGCCCTAGCTGGGATTCAGGAGGGTGATTCAAAATGGTATTGAAGGTGGGAATTTCATCTAACTACAGGCACCGCTTCAGTTGGAGCCTAGTACTATCACCCAGACTCCCTCTACAGGCAATGGACAAAAATCCCAGTGACCTTAAGTAGCTGTTTGAAAGTGAGATCAATTGTCTCCTAGATCTTCTGTTCTTCTAGGATTTGTGTTTTTCTCTGTTTATTATAAAGCACAGATGATTAGATTATACTTAGGCAACTTCCTTCCAGACTTATAAGATTAGAGTAAATCAGTACCACTAAGTATGTTCAAGGATAAAAGTAAACTGAGATACAATAGTATGCTATCACCACATGGTGTGTTGAGCAGTGATACTTACACTTCCTGTCAAAATGCATGACTGATGAAAAATACCCTAAAACTGAACAAAAGAAAAATAAAAGTGAAATTGAGTAGTAGCCAAGAACTTGAAGAAGCTGTAGCTCAGGCTTAGACTATACCCACACAGCACATACCCCCAAGACAGCTTACTAAATCATGCTGCTATTTTGTAACCAAACTTTTGCCAACATTTGATTGAAGCTGGTAAACGGGAATGAGGTCTAGCATTTTTAGAGTGCACTATGTTTTTTGAAAATGTGCCACACTCATTGTGTGCCTCATAAAGGGAGGGCTTGGCTTTGCATTTCTCTTTTTCTTGATAGAGATAACAGGCTTTGTGTATTCACAGCAGTCTTCAGGAATGAAGTGGACATCAGTTCCTGCAGCATTTCCGCCTGCTTGCCTCCATAGTCCCGGTCCTCCCAGCCAGCAGGCCTGCCAAGCTCTGCTGTAACTCAGGAATGTTTCATCCTTGGTGTTGTCCTCATTTTGAGGAGCTCCATGTTTCTCCACATTTCACCCCACCCCACCCACACACACTCTTTTCACTGTGGTCTTCTCAAGGGGGTTATCAATACTACACAATACTCCTTCGGTGCTGGAATAGCCTGATGGAGAATAAGGGGAAATCATTAAGATTATATCATGGCTCAAGGCTACCTGAATCTTGTAAATCTGGAAAACAAATGTTGAAATCAGGAAAAGCTTCATGTTGCCCATTGTTAAGTCTCCCATTGAAAGCCTGGGAGAAGAAGAAAAAAATACAATGCATGCTTCTCTAAATGTTGTTGGTCTGCTCAGAATAAATGTTCTAAAAATGCTGTCATGGAAAAATAGTGAATATAATGGATTCATTTTTGTTTGGATACTCATTCATTAACATGAAGAACTATCTGTTTCCTGATGACTTCCTCTCTTGCCATTACAAATTCAATCTTTCCAGACAGCTCTTTGCCTTGTTGTCACCTGATCTCTTCTTTGAGGAGAAGCGATTAAAATTTCGTCTTTGCGGGGCACGTAAAAATGCTTACCTCGGTGAATAGCTAACAAGGAAACATACCAATTTGCTTGCAAAATCTCATTTAAATGCAATATGTATGAGGCATTTGGCAACAAGTTTCTAAAAACATTACTGGTTGTGGATACAAATAAGGTAGATGAAACTTTATTCAGTGGGGAGTAATATAATATACCATGGTTGCCAGAATATATCAGTCTTCTTAATAAATTTAAACATGAAGGTATTAATTTTGTAGGTAAAAAGAGACAAATTGATCTATAGGTTCTCTCTCGATCTTGTACAAGATGTCAAAAGAGATCATTTGTCTTCCATACTTAACATTCAGACTTTTCTTCCTTGTAGAAGAAGTTGCTCATGGAGGATTTCAATAAGAACTGAAAGCCTTGGTATTTTCCTTAGTCATGGAATTTTGGATGCTTTCTGCAAATGTTCTGAGCTAGACAAGACTGGCTGCATGCCTCCTGATGGACATGGCATAGCAGGCTGCATCTTCTGCAGCTTTCATGCTGACCATTGCTCTTTCTTTTCAATGGTGACTCTTTGCCCATGAGTCAGTGCTTCAGGCATGTCATAATCAGCTTTCTCATCATTACCAAGATAAAAAATCCCACAGGCAATTGTCCAGTTAGCTCAGCACAACTGCTCACTGGTTCTTCCACTCATGTCCTCATTTCTTCCTTATGCTTCAACCAGAGGTTTTTTCTTTTCATGTCCTGCCAGAGAAGGTGACCATTGGCTCTATCATGGGCCTAGAGGAGTTGAAGCAAGCAGCTAAAATGGACTCCACCAGGCTCTTCTCCATTTCTCTGGACTACTTTCTACATTGTCAAATCTCTGGGATGCTTTTTACCAGATCTGAAATTTTCTTTCCTTTTCTTGTGGCTCATGGCATTTCACAGAGGAGATGTGCTCTTCCATGGTCCCATTCCTACCCCATCTCAAAGCTCATTATTCGACCTTTCTGTATCTCTGTTCCTTGCCTATGTCTTTTTGGCCTTTCCTCAGTTTTCTTCTTAGAACAAGATCCTAAAGGATACTCCTCATCTCCTAGGCCTGCTCCTGGTCTCTTCTCTTTGTTCCTATCCAGACTATGTCCCTAAAACTAAGCTATGGATGATTCCACTGGCAAATCATTTTCTTTAGTAAAGAGGAATTCAGTACAGTCCATCTTCCTATCTGCAGAAGTTCTCTTACAGTAACTTTTGACGTCTCTCCAGGAGTCATATATAACCGTATCACTCAGTGTCCATGAAATGCAGCTATCTTGTGCTGCAATGGGGAAGTGATGATCTGTTGATAATGTATGTTCTTTTCAACCAATAACTTAACAAACTTTGTTATAATTAGTTAAGAGTTGAAAGATATTATTGTGAAGAGAAATTATCTCTTTTAAGAACTTCATTATCTTTCTGGTCTTTTTCTTTATTATCTGTTAGCTGAGCAGCCCTGAACAATAAATTTCCCTTGCTCCATATGTTCAGAACCAGATTTTAACTCTAAGATATTTTTTCAAATAATTGCTCATGATACTTAGTTTCTCTTCTAACTGTAAAATTGCATGATCCTGACTATTCTCACTGAGACATGAATTTAGAGGTCTGGAACCCTTCTCCTTAGAGATTTTTACGAACAAATCATATTCTCATGCCCTCATAGGAGAGGAGGGAATAAATGATCATTCCTATTGCTCTTTTCTATAATTTTACTTTTATATATATATATATATATATAAAATTACTTATTTAAGCTGAGAGTGAAAGTGGTTTCTGTGAGTCTCAAAAAGACTCAGAGTAGGACATTCCCAGAATAAATAGTGACATTACTGTCATTCAGACTCAAGATTATCTGGTGCATAAAATGTGCATTATCAGACATTTACTGCACCACAGCATTTGTTTTGACCCATTCCTTCACCGAGACTGGCAAATGTTATGAAGACACTCCCTTCCAGAAACTCCAGGAGATGTCAGTCAGTATCTGCAGCAGACAGCACTGTGCATAAATTGAACTTTCTCAGCATTCTTGCATTCCTGCTTTGATATGTGTTTCTTCTTACCTGCAAGTGTGCTGCACCACTGTTAAGTTCAAGTATATTAATCTAATTTTGCATCAGCGTTACTCAGAACTTCCTCCTGCCTAAGAAATCTTCCTAGCCTGCTTCAAAGCACTTACTGTAACTTTGAAGTTACAGTAAGTCAGAGGAGCCTACTAGTAGGGAAATCTCACTCTTTGTTACCTTGCCTTTTAGAGGAGTAGTAGGAAGCCAAATTTTCAGCCAGGGCAAATCAGCACAAAGCTGCTGAGGGTGGAGAATTATCTGTTCTGATCCAGATGAGTTCTAGTCCTGTGTGCATCTGGAAATAGAGACATGTATCTGAGGGACTCTCAGAGCCTGTGGTTTATTCATCTTCCTGTACATTTCCTCAATCCTAGCTTCCCCTAAGTATAGAAAAAGCTCAGTTAAATTTAAAAGAATATCTGATCATCTTCGCTTTCCCAGCTTTCTATCTTTCAAGACAGCTTGAAATTTGTCTAAAATTTACAAACAAAGCAGGCAGCTTTGACTACCATCATATTTAGGGAAGCTTTCCTATTTCTAGCATTTCCTGATCAAAACTTTCTATTATTTCACAAGAGCTGCTCTCCTGAACAGTAAGAGCGTTTCCATAGCTATGATGCTCTATGGATATACGGAAGCAGGGTTTGCAGAGACAGACTTAAGTCATTGTTAAGTTAGTTGATACAGCTGGAAAGATTGGTCAAGATTTCAGACTCAGGTTCCCTTCTTCAGCTGAGCTGAAATCAGTGTGTTCCACCTAAAAATAATCTACTTTTTTGTTTATTTTCTTTTAACTACAGCCCTATTACTGATGCAGAAGGCTGTATGAGCCTGAAATCTGGTTGGTGGTTGTGGTGGGAATCACTGCTGTTGAGCATTCAAACTACTGTCAGCTTCAATCACTCTTCTGAGAACTGTGAGTCTAAACACAGGAAAAAAGCCTCTAGTTTTGAGATGACTCTTCATTCAGGGATCTTAGGTATACCTAGAAAAGTTCTTTGACAACAAATGAGTTTCCAAAGCTGAACACTGGGATGTATGGGACCCAGTGAAGTTTCCCAAGACTGCTTTTTTGAGGGAATCAATATGCCTGCCACTGACTGTCCTTCGCCTATTAACTGACACTATTTGCTGTAGACTTGCATTGATTTTCTCAGTACTATAATGTCCTGGAGACATTAGGCAAGAATAGGCTGTTCAAATCTATTACTACATACTCAACAAGTATTACCCAAGAAGGAAAAAAGAACAACCCTTGAAGTACTGGGAGAAAGGTTGCCCTAGTTCTTAGAAAATCTTTTTCTTCTTCTTCTTTGACCTAGCAGAGTCTTAAAGCTGCCAAGTGGTTTCACAGCCTTGAGGCAGAGTCTGGCAGAATCTCAAATGCTGAATGAGTGAAGGCAACCTTCTGAATCCACTCGATAAAAAAGTGTTTGGAAACAAGATAAGGAAAGCAGTGAGCCAGCGTTGGCTCTAATTCCCTTTGGGTAAATAAAGGGTCAAGGCTGCGAGCCTCAGCGGGAAGGTGAGCGTGGAGTGCTGGTCCGCGAGGCGGAGGCAGGGTTACTCTAGGGCAGACTGAGGCACATCTGGAGTTTCAAGCGGAGAAGGGAAAGAAGCCCGAAGGGCAGGTTGCACTTGTGACGGGCTGGCTCCTCCCTTTCGCCGCACAGGATGCACAACAGGTATCCGGGAGAGCGCTGCTGCTCTGATGTCAATAGTTTTCCCCCGCGTGCGGAGCAGGCGAGCGATCTCTCGCTTGTCTCTGCACTAACTTGTGGATCCCCTTTACTTTTGCCGCATAAAGACATCCTTGTCATCAACTCATGATGGGCCCTGTCTCCTGCCGAGTTACCGGGCTGTTGGATGTTGATACACAGAAATCTCCTAAGCTGAGAGACTTTTTGAAAAGGCTCGGTGTGGAGAGGCATGTCCGGTGCTCCACGCTTTTTTCCTACGGCTCGCCTGGCCCCCTCCCTCCACTTCCACACCCGCAGCTCAAGCTTGTAAAAACCTTTTGAACTATTTTAAAAAAATGTACAGCTTGTCCTGTAAGACATAGGAAATTACATTTGATGGTCTATTGTATAAGAATTTCCATATTTAGAGAAAAATCAACAGATACAATCTCTGATTTCCTTTTCCCTATACTCCACATATTTGCCTCCTCTTACATTGCTTGGTTTGGCTACTGCCATATTGTAGCATAAGTAGATGTCATCAATGAGAAGATGGATTTTAAAATAATGAGAGTTAGGTTCAAAAGAGCCTAAATCTAGCTACTGCTGGAGAATTCTACGTCTGCCCTGGGCCAGATTCTCCACCCTGGTTCCCATCTGGGGTTCTTGGTGCTTTGTAGTGCTTTTAAAGGTACTTCTGAGATCAGCTTCTACTCAGCCTATGCAAAAATATGTCACATTTATGGAAGTCTGGGCTCACTTGTCTACAGATTCTGAAACAGACTTTCTGGAACTGAGAAAAACAAGGGCAGTGATATCAGACACCATTAACATTGATGTACCTCAACTTTAAAAAAAGGATTTCTAAATGTACTGTGTGTGTTTCTTGTGGTTAATTATTTGGCATAATCATAAGTTTTTCCAGTGAAAGTAAACTCAGTGAGGACACTGATTAGGAAAGAATTCACTAGTAGGACTCAAAAACTTTGCAGTAAGAAAACACATTTGTGGAAGGCATGGACAGGAATGCTACCAAGTAAAATACAATCAAAATGGCGTTTTGAAAAATAAGCACAGTGAAAACTAATCTTTCTGATTTAAAAAGAGAATTCTCAAGATTATTAAAAGCATTTTTCTGGCTAATTTCAAAGCCAACAACCCTGCAGTAAATTCAATAAATAAATTAAAAAAAAAAAAAAAAAAAAGCTCTCAAATGAAGATAATAAAACTATCAAGATGCAATTTATCATTTGTCCTTGAGATAGGACTTCAGCCCCTTATTGATTTAGACAAGAAGAGGCATTCTCATGCTCTGTTTCTAAACTGTGAAATGAACTCCCTCCGACAGCTGCAGAGGTCCAGCTTCTGCTCAGCTGATAGCACAGACTTTGACCTAGCTTTTCCCCAGAAAAAAACATATGTCTGTATCTATTGCACATATAAATTTATTCCTTTGCTGAGGTTTGAGAGACAAGAAGTCTTACATGGTAGGTGCTAGTCGCATTTCAAGGCACAGATTGAAGGCTCTAGTAATTTGACCAGCAAAATGATTTAGATGTCCAGCTCTCCTGGTAGCAATTCTAGTATAGTTAAAACTAGTCTTTCATGAAGTGTTGCTAAAGAAATCTAAGGACTTAATTCCTTAGGAAACAAACTTAAGTCATTGTCAAAGAGGGACTTCTTCTGAGTTTTGTTTCATTGCATTGGGCTTCGTATTGCAAAATGTAACAGACCTTTATAAACGAAAAAGTTCATGCTTTTTGCCTTTCATAATCCTGCTAGTTTAAACATTTCTCTGTATGTCTTCAATACAAAGAAAGGAAGTGTAAAGCTTGCAAGATGTCTAAGCCTTTCTGTAGTATATCAGTTTACAATATGTAGGTTCAACTAATTTAACTATATTTTTCACTGCCACTCACTTATTGGCTTCTGGCCCTTTTTCACTGGTCTACAAAGAATATTTTGCGCTGTGAAATGCCAATGTAACTACAATGTTTGTATTCACACGGAGAAAATTATAAGCACATGAAAGTAAAGCACATTCCTCATGATCTTTATGCTGCTTGAAGATTAAGAATACAATAGATTAAAAGAATCCAGGAATAAATTGGCCTCTGGGGAGCATTCACAATATTTGTGTAAGCCTATGTTGGTTTAATATATGAATCACAAATAAAGCCCTAATAGAAATGTTTGAAATATTTTCCAAACACTCTCCTTATATGGCCTTTTGTATTTCAGCAATAGTGCTGCTCAGAAAAGAGTTTGTGCCCACACATACAAAATAAAGTGCTCTGAATGCTGCTCAGAGTCCAGTTTGTGCACAAATAGGCAGTTCAGCCTATGTCACTTTACAGAAAGTGAGACAACATTCCCAGAAATCTAGTCTTCCTAAATAAATGGACAAATAGACTCCAGTAAAAATATTTAGCATTTTCTTGTAATATTTATGCAACCTGACCTCTCAAAGGTGATGGCAAAGCTCTGGTAAATACTTAGGGCTAAGTTAAATGAATTCAGTGCAATTAAGTTGATTGGCACCATCAGAAAAGCCTGACCATTAACTGCTTCCGTCAAGAAATTATAACTGCCTTGTGACTTGAGGCAAAAGCTGTTATCAAAAGATGAATCATTTTGAAGTGAAAGATTAAATTAAGTTTTTAGATCTTCTTAAAATGTAGTGGCCAAATGGTAGATATTAAAAACTCATCTAGCATGTGCCAGCTATAAAGCAATAAAAGCAACAAAATCACAGATGACACACTACAGAAAGACTTCCTAAATTATGATCCTTTTTCTAAATTATATTAGCTTAAAAAAGCATTCCTTCTTTTGGCATTAAATATTATTTCAGAAATGAATATATAAAAATAGATGTCTGCTTCTTTTTTATGAACGATGAAACATTATCTTGCTCTGACTGTGTGTCTCAACCCTCACTCATTTTCTATAGCCACCTAAATTCAAGGTATATCTGGCAAACACAGACAAGCTTCCAATTATCGAAAAGCCCAGATCTGAATGTAATTCTGCACCTAGTAGGAACTGACTGCTAAAGTTACATTTTATTTGGAATGAAAGAAATAAATCTTCAAGAATGTGTTCATGGATATGAATGAAACCTTTAAACTAATTTCCAGAATACTGGAAAAATGAAGTATTGTTTGGAAGAGGTAAAATATTTATCTGAGGTGACTGAGTATGAAGAAAATATTTACCCTGGAAAAATATTCCTAGTTTATTCACGCCTAGCTGACCCTGCACGAATATTTGGGCAGTATCTGCTCACCTGCCTCATTGTTAAAATCTTTTGGAGGATTTTAAGCCATCCTTATCTGGAACCCAGACAATACCAGGTAACCTAAGGTCCAAACGTTGCTATTCCCTGTGAAAGAGCAGAAATCAGTTTGTTCATCTGACTGCCAACTGGAACACCGTGCTCTTATGGCGAGTTTTGGAGCTTTGGCTTGACCCAAAAGCCCCTCAGTTATTAGACTTCACAGCACGGGGCCTATTAACATCAGTGGACACAAATGAATCACAGTTACCTGTGCCCTTTGGTGCCTCTTGAGTCAGAATCTGCCTTCTGAATGCTGTTTGCGTAAATTCAGGTTTAAATCACTCTGAACGCTAAGAGAGTGACAGCTATTTCAGCAGACGTCAGCACCACCCGGCAATGAGCTGGGCGGCGTCAGCGCTCGTCCTGGCGAGCTCGGTTTCACCATTACAGTGCAGCGCGTCCCGGTGTCCTGGGGAAGTTCTGCTGGGCTCTGATGTGCCCCATGAACTTACAATTTGGGTGTTTTTTCTTTTCTAAAGCAGTTTTCGGTCAGCACTGCTTTGATGATTTCTGCATCATGCTCCATTTTGTGGTGTAGACATCCTTGTGTTAGCTAATACAAAGAAAGCTTGCGAAACAGCCATCATGAAATGCAGACTGTGCTATAATCAGATCTTATTAGCAATAAAAACATAATTTGACTCCAGTCTCATGCGTGATGCCTAACCTGAATAACCCCTTATGCATGCATTTTAATTGTGCGGCATCTTTAATTGAGTCTTTCGAAGCTATCTGAGAGTCATATCCAGATGATTATAACTCCAATCTCCTTAGGAGCTAAATCCTCCAAATGCTGTGGCCAGAAGGAAACTTCAAAGCAGAACTGCTGGCAGCTTCTGCCTCCTGTGCAGACTCAAGGAGTCTGCAGCACCCCAGCCTTTGCAGTGGGACATGCCTGGGGTGCAGCAGCAGCATGGCAGGGAGCATGGTGTGTGCACCTTGGCAAGCACTTCCCTCCATCCAGCCATAGATATTCCCTCAGGATCAGAGTGCTCCTGGCAAACATTACCTCAGGGAGTGCAGTCACACTGCTGTTGTTGGGAGCAAGCAGAACAGAGAGGCACAGTGTAGCTACTTTTTTTGCAGCACTAAATATGAACATTTTTTTTTCTTTTTACTGGCAGGAAAAAATGAGGAATAGAGCAGGTGCTTTTTTTCTGGCAAAACTGATATGTATTCATATTTCACCTTCTTGACAGCCTGTGTCTATGCCATAGAGATATCTGTGCTAGTAAACAGAACAGGTTCAGAGCACAGGCCAAAGCGCTAGTGTAGGTCTGTCTATGCTATCAGATGGTCTCTGGTACAGTGTTGTCCTAGACATGAGCTGGCACTTTCCCAGACATCATGGTTCATGAGGACAGCATGGGCCAGAAGCCATTCTCAGTCAGCAGATTGAATGTGGTCTCCTAGTTTGGGGAAATAAAAGCACCGAAGTCTGTGAATGCTAACCAGTACTGGTTGCCTTACTGCCAGAGAACAGCTGCTGGTCCCTTTTATTATTAGTAGCACAGATGCAACTCTTGAGACTATTAAAATAATGCTACTCTGTTTCTGTTCACAGATATTCTGCCCTTGACTATAAGTAATGGAGTTGCAACTCAACTTACTGCCTCATTCATCATTAGAAGGAACCAACATGTAAGAAAAAAGAAGAAAGAAATCTTCGGTAGTTTTCAGTGCACAAACAGTACAGGTCTCACAAAACTGTTGTTTAGACTTAAATGAATTTTTAGTAAATTGCTATCTAGAGTAGTTTTTATTGTGAAAAATTATGTCCAAGCTGCTAACAATGGTAACTGTTTAAAAAGCCAGATAGGCATTTTTTGAACAAGGCAACTCAAACAATACACCAAAATACAAACATTAGGAACAAAAAAGTTAGGTAGTAGTAGTCACAGATGCTTCCAGGGAATTCAAAATAAGGCCAAGGTGCTGAAATGGTTGGTTTCAGATCTGAGTACATACATCACTGTCTTAACCTGGATAGTCTCTAAGTCTGATCTTGGCAGAAGGAAACATGACTGAACTTAATGACCCTGTCTTCTTTTGGCAGAAGACTACCACTTTCACAAGTAAAGTACCTCCCTGCTGCTTTGGGCAGGGATTTCCTTTGTTGCTGGGTATGCTTCAGCCCTGAGTAGGTGATCATGGTCTTTTCTAATAATTACAGTCAACTCACATTTCACTGAAGTTAATGGGCAGGGTTGCTCCACGTATTTTTGTGATTTTCAGGTTCTATAACAAATTAGTCATATTATATAAAACTTCATTGAAAGATGGAGGCAAGATACTTTAAATTTTTTTATAAGGTACTTCTGCCCTGTTTATTGAAAAGATAATGAAAATTTTTATTTCATAACACCTTGTTCTGGAGAGAGAGCTGAAGGGGAGCAATGTCTGTTAGCCAGCCTGACTACACAGTCTGGTAGCATATTAGAGGAGGAGTTTGTGTGGAAGTAGAATTTCAGAAATTAAAATGCTCTGTTAAGTTCCTTAGGGAATTTGAAATATAACATTCAAAATGTCCTTTTTTAGAATGATGGTTTTCCCACTGAGGCTCATACACTATCCTTGGAATTCAGGTAGGAATGTTGTCCCTCAGACAAGAAGACAGTACATGTTTTCTGTGATGAGCTCACTAAGTTCAGCAGAGGCCATTCTCATTCATCCACTGCACGTGGCCTGTATATTTACATCTACCATGGTCATTTCTGCCCTACTGTTCCTCGCGTGCATAAAACTTGCAAAAAGTAAATCAGCGATACATGTGCAGCTCTTGGCACGTCCATTCAACGATTTTATTTATAAATTTAATCAAAGAATTATTTTAGTGAACAATCAAAACAAAAGGTGAGTTTTTTCTTCAGTATGATGTTTTATTTCTTCCTAAGCGTATGTATCAAGCTTGTGGCATGAAAACTGAAATAACAGTAGCATTTGTTATACAGCACGACCGTGTTCAGTACAACTGAGAAGACTGTAATCTCTATTAACTTTGCAATATCAGGAAGCTTGCTAAAAAATTAGGTGATTTGGAACTGTTTTGCTAGGTGAGCTTTTCCATAAATTAGATTGGAGGGAAAGACAAAATATTAAAAACAAGACTAGTAGTAGAACACCCATTTTACAGATGGATAAAATTAGACATTCACTAATACCTCATTCACCAATCATTTGGCATTTCAATCTATGGTCCATCTTTAGCTGGTAAAAAAAAATATGATGGAATGGGATACAGGCTTATAAATCATCTATAGTCCAGGGAAGATGAAGTGAGAATGATTGTTTTTCTCTCTCCACCATTTTTTTCAGAATTCAAGAACCTCAGAAAGCTAACACACAATGACTGAGCAAGAAAAACTGTGATTTTCAAGTAATCACGAAAATTCTTTAAATGGTGGAAGCCATGATCTCCGAATACTGTGGAGGTCAGCTGTATAAATTTATGAATTATAAAATTCAGAGTGGATTTAGACGAATTTGGGGAGGGAAGGTCTAGCATCCAGATAATTCAATTCGAGGAGGTAAAGCCATGGACTGCTGGAGGCTGGAAGCATATAGGAGGGAAAGGATCACTAGGTACACGCCATATTCTTTTATTCTTTTCTCTGCATCCATATCTGGCCACTATTGGAGACCAGATACCAAATAGACTTTCAATCTGATCCAGTACAGCAGTTTTCATATTCTTATCTCTAAGTGCTTAGGCACAGATTTATTTTAATGCAACTTAATCTCAAAGGCGCTGTCAAGCAATTTCTAAACGATTTGAATCATTTCCTTTCACAGTCCTAATAAGTGATGCCAGCGAGCGTTTGCTGTTCAGCATTTGTGAATATGCTGATCTCTATTCAGATACTAATCTGTTCCTCCACTGCTTGAAAGAAAAGTTACAACAAATTCAATGCTGTCTCATGAGGGAGGGCTGCAAAGATCAGCTGCTTTTTGTTTCCACTTTTCCCCTACAATAGCCTCCTTCATGGACTGGCTGCAGTAGGCAGCGGCACAGCAAGTGAATTCCAAATCACTCCGGGCTTTGTTCGACCGGGCAGTCAATATAAGACAGACACACAACTGCATTATAACTTCCTTCCCACAACACAGCATTGTTTGGAAGCTTCCCAAAGAATATTACACCAAGGACTACATTCCTAGCCCGATGGGTATTAGTAGCCCAGAAAATTCGTCCCCTCTTTTCCTAGTTACAGAACTTCCTATTTTGTACCTAACTCTTTCATCTCTATTATTCTTTCCAGTATCACCAGAGTCAATAAGAACAGAGCTATCTTTACAGACAGATACGCTCGTTATAACAGAATAAAAACATTCCCAGTAGGAACTTTATATCATTTTACTGAGTTACTTGTTACTTTATAACATTTTTAATGAAATGGCAGCCACATTTTTAAATGTTAATTTGCTTATTTAATGTTTTCTTCCTCCTTCCTTCCCCCACTCCATTTTTTCCCTCAAAAACAATATATAATCACATCTTTCAAGCAGTGGGACCTATATGAACACACAAGCATTGTATCAGAAAATACTGCATCAACCATCAATTTAGATGACTGTGATAAGTTATATGTTTTAATTAACATCATATCAGAGAAAACCATGTTCACAGAGGTGATAGCCTTATAAACTCTTGCTGAGCTATCAAAAAAAAAAAAAAAAAGAATTAATGAAGGCAAATAGTCTAGGAAACTAATTGTATGCAAGGTTAGGTACAGCTGAAATACTTCAGTATTTCAGAGCTTAAGACTGGAAGTTATGATATTGAATCCTAGCTATCAAGGAAGATAAGTTGGGCAAATTCATCAATAATTAATAGTGTAATTATTCCTTGCTACCGCTCATCTTAGGCATTATAATCCCCACACAAACCTCTCCTTATCTAAGGCCAAGCAGTCTTTGGGCCTGATCCAAAGCTCGCTGGGGACAGCAGGAGCCTTTCTATTGACTTCAATGGGCTTCCGACCAGGCTGTTTGCTGTTATTTGTTTATCAGTACTTTTACACTACTTGTTGCTGCAGTACCTGAACAGCTAATAACCCACCACGTAGAAGTATAATGGGGAACAATTCCTGAAACAGCTAAATGTCACTCTTCTGGCTAATGGTCAGGAAGCCTGTGCCTGGTGATGACAGGACGCTTCCCCCCTGGGCAAGGGGCCAGGCTCTCTTAGGCAGATCCAAAACACGGCGAAAGGAGGAGCGCAGGGCCCGCCACGGCTAGGCCAAGCTGTCAAACCACTCAGGAAACGGCTTTCGATTCAGGCCCCCCTTATCGAGGATTTCTATGCGGATGTCCAGCTTTAATGTCCAGCCTGGAGAGCAGGTCCTGGGAGAGCGGGTGGTGGGCTCAGTGGCTTCCTGTGCTTTCCTCAGCTGCACGCTTCTACCCCACCCTATGCAAAATATAGTTTGAAAAGGGAAATGGGTTCATTAAATCCCCTGTGTCCTTGTTTCAGACTTCCTTGCTGAGCGGTGCTGTAGCTATTGACAGAGCTCTGGACTCACACCAGGCGCCGTGACTTGTGATACCTTGTATAATAGATTTGGCAGAGCACAAGAAAACTACTGGCTGCCATTTCCCTACCTCTGCTCCTGGCTGGATACACGCAGGGAGCACAAGATGGTGCTGTCCCCCAGACACGCACCAGTACCCCGCTCCAGCGTGTACCTGGGCTGCAGGATGGGGGCAACGTTCCCAGGGGAGCTACCCCTGCGTAAAGCATTCCCAGGCATTTTGCATGCAGGTGTAGAAACCAGGCACTCACTACCACTGAAATGCCATAACTGTTCCACAACACTCCAGGGGGGATTAGGACGGAAGATGAGAAATACCTTTTCCAAACTGAAACATCACTTGAAACATCTTTATGGAAGACTATAGATGTGCATCAGGAAAAGGAATTTTCTGTCCAGGTAAAATTTATTATTCTAGATTTAAACAGCACTTAGAATTAGCAGCAAAGACTACTAAGGTGAAACACATTAAAGGGCACCTCCTACTTCCGTGCAGAGTGTTTCATCACTTTAGAAAGGAGGGGCACATTCACAGCCTCTTTGGGAAGACCGGTTTCAGACGTGGGCGTCGGAAGCCAGTGCCATCCTCTGCCAGCTCTGCCAATGCTTCATTGCCCCCTGGAAGTCTGAGTCCTGCCCTGCTCCAGCTTCCTTTACAGACATTTTTTGGGAGCATTTGAGCACGCAGGAGCACATAGTTTTCTAGGGACTAAAGGCAAGGGGGAAACTGTAAGCTTTTGTATGCTTGAATACAACAATATGTATATACAACAGTAATATGATGATTCAGGGCTCTCTCTAATTTTCAGAGGCTATGTCCTGCCTATGATTCACTTGGCAGCCCTGACAAAATGAAGCGGATATTTCAGTTTTCCACGTACACACTGGTTTATTAGCTGAAGACTTCAACTCTGAACAGAAAATGTACTGTAAGGATGCATGCATGTATGAATTCCAGACCTGTTAGTGCCACATATCTCAAATACGTCACTGCTACGTAATGTCTTCTAATACATTTTGGGAGAGACATCATGTAAAAGAAAGAGTAAAAATGATCCTCTTTTATAAAGTGTTGTTTGGCCTAAGGGAAGTATTTCAGTCAGGAAAACAGTCACTCTAATCACCTTTCTCCCTTTGCCAGTTTGGTATTACTATTTCTGTGAAGTTCACTACAATTTTCACTGACTATAGTCTCAAGCCCTGACACAAGCATGCTAAGAAAATGTCTTTTTCAGGATCAGTCCTGTAAGACCTGGGTCTACAGCACCCATCCCAGCTTCACCCACAGAAATATTCAGAATAACTTTGCTGAAACTGTGTGCTTAGCTCTGCACCAGCAATCGCAATTTTAAACAGCAGATCTCTATTCTTAGAGCTCAAAGATCTTGGTGGTGAATATTACATTTTCCTCATGATCTGTGAAAAGCAGTGTTTGCATTGTGCCTTCTCTTTATATTCATGGAAAAGATAACGCCTTATCTGCTGCCAGGTACATACTGAGCACAAGGAAAAGATATCTTCATAGATATTCATCCCAGACTGCACTGGGAACCCACCCAGGAAAAAAAAAAAAGAAACAGTGTGGTCACCAAAAGCTGCACCATAGTGTCTATGTGAAGGAATTATATCTGGAAAGACATTTCCTTATTTCAGAGAGCACGACTTTGCAGCCAGCATCATTCTTTTCATATTTGAAAAGACTGTATGGATAACCTTAGCATTCCTCTCTTTATTAAGGCCTAGATGACTCTAGCCAGAGCAAATGAGCCATAGATTTTGCACCTGTAGTTTACCAACTGGAATCTGAGAGGCTATTGATGGCCTGTGTTGAAGGACACTGAGGTGCGTGCCATCTTCCCCTTCCCGTACCACTTACTCCGATGCTGGGCTCTGCATTATCTGCCATGCCTTTCCACAGAGGCAGCAGGGATAAAATGCCTCATTAGGCAAAGGGAGATCAAGCCCCACCTTATAAGCCAAGGATGACTTAGGCTTGTAGGAAAATATATGGGGAAATTGTGCAACCTCTGCTCTCTGCCCACTCTGAGTAGGTCAGGCTGTCACTAGGATGGCTAAGACCAGCAATGGCACACAGTCAGAGAGAGTAATGATGCAGGAAGAGGTTTTTAAACTGAAGAAAAAACTCAGGATCATCACCAAATATTACAGATGCATCATATTTTTTCTGTTAACTATTTATCAGTTTTACGTATTTCTTAGTGCTCTTGTCTTTCATTCACACATTTCTTTCAGAAGCCATTTCAGTGTCCTGTTGCCCTTGCAATGAAATAACAGTGGAAGAAGAAAATAAAGCTATGCAGTTTTAAACTTTTCAGAATTACAAACAAAGCACTAAAATCACTCCTCCCCACCTCAGACAGTGTCAGACTCTCGGTTTCGTGTTACAATTCCTCTGTATCGCTATTACAGCTGGCAGGGTGCAAGATGGACGGTATACCACAAGACAACCAAAGATTGTTACTCGTTCCAGATACCTTCTGGACTGAGGCCAAATAGCAAATATTTTAGTTAGATATTGCTGACCTATTGACATGTCATGAAGTGTGTGCCTGTTTGATGGCAGTGGGATGCTGAGCTACAAAACATTCTCAGAATACTAAAAATTCCCCTATTCCTCTGCACCATACTGGGATTGCTGCACGATAATGGGTCGTGCCATTACTGTTCAAAAGCACCAATTCTTAATGAATATAAGTTCCTCTAATCAGCTACCAAAACAAATTCGACAAAAACTTTGCTTTAATACAGTTTATTGACTTCAAAGACTGTGAGTCATGTTCAGTTAACTACATCTTCGCCAGAACAGCTTTAAAGTAAAAGAATAAGTATGACTAGCAGTGACCTCTGGCTTAGGATGCATGTGACTTTTTAACATAAACCTTAATCCTGGGCAAGGAAGCATTCACATGACTATTTAATACATATTTAAAATACCAAAAAAGAACATGACTTCGTAAGATCACTCATTTACTATTTTCTCTCTTATGTATGGACATAAAAAACTGCATTTTATACATGCAGCTGCTTTGCCTATTCCTCTGGGACACAGTGCTCTGTTGGATGGGAAATGAATCGTATAATCTGCGATTTATTTTCTGCCAAAGTGTTTTTTTTTTTCTGATTTCATCTAACATATCCTTCAAGCAGATGTTAAATTGGAGAGTGAAAACTCGCTCAGAGCTTTACTGCATAGTCAGCTATAGTTTAATGGAGATAACCATGGATTGTTTAGCATGGTGGTTTGCATGAACACATGAATCAAGTTGAACTTTTTAACATCTTGTGACCTGCTGATCACAATGCCAAGTGCTTGAAGAGGTAGCAGTGAAGACAGAGACATTATTGGTGCCAGTGGCTTCTATGTAGTGCAGGGACAGTGACACTTTGTGCTTTGGAGGTTGTGCACGGGAGCCACCAGCTATCCACCAAGGGGCAACCAGCCTAGCTAGCCAAGAGAGTGATTTCCTTGGGCACAAGATGGAAAAAGAGAAATACACAACAAACAGAAAATCTACAGGTACAGGAGCAGTCTTGCAATCCAACTGAATTCCCTTACTAATGGTTAAGGTTAACGTATTCACAGAAGTGTTATGTTTTTATGATCAGAGCATCTGTGCCACCTGGCACCAGAGACTGGCCTGAGGATACTTTTGTCGCAGCCAGGTATCTTGAGGGAACAATAATATAGCCATGTCTATTGCCTCAGCAATGTTCAGTCCCAATACCCCCACAGAGTTTGGGGAAAAGTGCTGTATATATGCAGTCCGTTAGAAAACACTTGGGATGTTCTCATTTATGTTTTTTTGCCTATGTACTTCTTCTACATACAATACTTTTATATTTGATTTACACGTTACACTAAGCTATTTTTTTCATTTCCTTTCCCAAACTGAGAAAAGAAAATTCCTCTAGATTTGTCATAAGCGGTGAGATCCATCTAGATAAACGGGATTTCATGTGATGGTAGGCATATTTGATTGATTCTTAGATAAACACTGGAGGTTCAGGAGGCTTGGGAAGACTCGGGTAGAACTAATGGACAAAACATTAAAGATAGATACTACATTCTACTACATAGATAGATATTACATTCTCCTTTTTTACAGAACTTCCAGTTCAGTAGGACTTGTGTGGGCCTTTGATACTGTCATATGATCCTCTAGCTAAATGTATGAAAGTTTTTTTCCCCTGGCTTTTCTATTTGTGGACTCAGTCAGATTTCCCTGCTCCTACTGCTTTCAATTCAGTTTACCCATGTTTATTTTGTTGCTTTTCTTTTCTTTAAACTGCCTTTCCTGGAGTGGTGTTAGTATCTGAAAACCTCAATTTCATTAATCTGCCCTCCAATAAGTTATTATCAAAGGAAACTTGACAATGAAGTCACTGGTAATGTAAGGTCCAGAAGGCAAAAAGAAAGGAGTATAAAGCCCTATGTTTTAGGACAGCATGAAAGCTAAACATATGTGGGGATGGTGATAATAAAAGCACACAAATCTTTAAGAAGTACCGAAATGGCAAGATGTAGTTAAGCCTTATTTCTTAGGGCCAGGACTCCTGTGTATGCATGCAACATGTGTTGCACCTGCGTTTTAGGGAATTTCACATCCTGTGTGGTGGCATCATTCCTGCAGTTAACCTGTTCTGTTTCAGGATCTCTAATACATGAAAGGGAGCAAGCAGCATTAAAACATCCGGTAGAGAACAATATTCCAGTTTCCTACAATAACATGTAGCTTCAGATCTCTTTTAAAATAGAGTTTATAAAAATTCCAATAGACATAGTAGACACAATAAAGCGATAACTTAAAGAAAATAATCAAAAAACCCCTAGTAAATGAAGTTTTTAGAGAAAAAAGCTGGGTATGATTGAAAACTGTTTGTGCACTTACATTTTTGGTTCAAAGAAGAGGAAAATATTCATTAGTTGACTAGCATGGAGTTAGGAAGAGACTTTATCAGGCCACTGGTGTTGCCTGCTATTAGCAATTGAGTACGATAAAGTAGTAATAGAGTAATAACCATCAGTAGTTCTGAGTCCACTGGTTGATATGCGATGCCTCTTGTCTTCATTTCTCCAACAAGCAAAATGTTTGTCAGAAAATTCAGGGGTAATTAACTTGTAATACAGCAAGTTAAATCTAGCTTCACCTTCTTCAAATTAGATTTTGATGGTCTCTATCTACCACAACTTTTCTACAAGTATTCCTCTCTCTCATGTTCTCAGGGTTTAGCACTCAGAAATATTTCAACAGTAGACCACCAAGGTCAAAAGGACAGTAGTACAGTTACAGAGAAGTAACAGAGGTGAGAGACCTTTCCTGGACTTATTGTAACACAGTTTGTGAGTTAAGTTAGACTCAGGGTTGATTTAGCACTGTCTGTATCCTGGTATACTGTATGATGTATACGACTCAGCTGGAGGAATCTAATTGTTCACTTATATAGACAGAAAAATCCAGAAAAATCTTAAGAATCTTTTTGTTCTTGGTCTGATCATTATCCTAAACTTTTCTTGCAAACCTATAAAATTCAAAAAAACTCACGCATCTGCAGACACAAAGAAATTCTATTTTAAAACCAGATGCAAATCATACTTTATCAAATTTTATTTTTCATTGGCCTCCGTTAACTAAGAAATAAATAGCAGACCACATGCCAATCTGCTTAACCTATAAGATCAACCTTTTCATTATTAAATCATTGTTCATAATTGCATCTCTAAAATATCCAGATTTGGAAAGCTGTAATTTCAGAAAGTACAAAAAGTATCATTGTCATGCTTTGGGGAAACATAGGTTTGAAATTGAATGTGCCCCCTGGCACCATATCAGCAGCACAGTATTGAAGGGTGAAAGAAAAGTAGCCAACAAGGACCCTGCCAGCTAAAAATTCAGCAAAGTGATACAATTTTTACAGCTGGTCCTGTCAAACAAATACTAATCTACCACAGTTCTGGTATATATGTACTTTCCACCATGGTTTAAAATGTGTGTTGCTGGGAAGAACATGAACTGAAGATACCTTTATCTAGGTTGAAAGAAACACAAATAAACTTGGATCGAATTTAATAGATTTCAAAAGAGGAAAAACTACCAAGGTCATAAAGACAGACATACATATATTTTACCATTCACAGACCTTTTGATTTAGCAATCTCCTTGCTTTTATGAACCATACAACAAAATACTCTTTGCTTTCTCTCCCACTCTTTTGCAGGCTCAGGCTTTCCTGAAGTGTTACCACATAGACTTTTGGGAAACAGATGGTCTTATTCTCTTATTTTCCTTGTGTGACAAACTCCTGAGTCCTAGCCAAATGAAATGCCCTTAGTCAGATACCCAGATTTTCGTTTATGGAGCCCATGAGATGGGAAACCCAAGATAAAGAACAACCCACAGCCAAAAACAGAGTGCAGAAGAAAAGGGCTCAGGTACCTAACTTGCATGAAGACAGTACTGGCAAGAAACTGTAAAGTGAAGCTTATTGGAAAGCGTAAAACATATGTTGAAAATAAATACGATTTTTGTAAGAAAAATGTTTTATCTTATTCAGTGAGAACATTTTTAAATAAAACTTTTTTAGAGTATTTTAAATTTAAACAGAAATACTTTCTATCAAAAGTGAAAACGCTACTGATCATTATTTTTCTTTTTCATATTGGAGAAATGCATGGGAAAAAAAACCAGCAGTAATATGAAAGAATATTAAAAATAAGATCATTTTCCTCCCAGTTTCCAGCACTCACTATCTTTTCAACAGCAGAGAAAGGAAGGAAAGAAAGCCCTTTTCTTCTTCTTCTTCTTCTTTCTCTTCTTCTTCTTCAGATGGTAAATTTGACCATTTTTTGTATACAAACATTCAATGCTGAACATAAATGAACATTTGTATTGCTGTATAAAAAAAGTAAAGGTGTGTTTATGAAAAAAAAATAGCTTTTATTTCCTGGCTATAATCATCACATAGCGTTACTGTTCAACCATTCATCCATCTTCAGTATAATTCTTAATACAGAAGTAAATAGTATATGTGTTGGATTTCATACGTTTGAGATTTCTGCTGCCTGAGGGCTAGATTTCCTACTATTGCTTGTTATAGGTGACTATGTATGCTCAGTGACTGTACTGGAGATCAATACTGCCGAAGACATTCTTTGGTCCACTGCGTACAGTAGCCAGACTTCAGAGCATGTCCTCCTGTTTGGATTAGTAGTGGAAAAATAGAAAAGACTCCCTTTTTTTTTTTTTTTTTTTTTTTTTTTTTCTCATGAAAAGCCTTTCCTCTCTCCATTTTGAGATCAGTGTCAACTTTTTTAATGTGATTCAGATCAGATTCCCTAAGTAAGTGCCTTGGAAAACAACATGAACTGACTGAGGTGAAAAACAGGAGCAGTGGGTTTCTGCGTTTTCAAACTCTAAACAAGGCAGTGTGAGATAACCTGGCAATAGGTTCTTTACAAAATAACAGATTCAAAATGATTTTCCCATGTACATCTTGACACATGACTCCCAACACCCGTCTGCCATAGCTACCATTCACTTGCTACAACATGTCACCCTATTCTAGTTTCCCCATAAGAATGTGACTAGACATTGGGAAGTCTTCGCTTGTAAAAATGACAAAGCAAAATGCAGTTTGTCTTACCGTGGATGCTGTTGAGCTGAGTGAGGTCAATTTAAGAAGACAGCTGAACAGCAAATGCCAGAGCATCATGCCGCTGTGATGCTGGGGAGAGGACACATCGTCTTTCAAAGCTACTGCCTGCTACAGTTTTGCTTTTTGTTTTTCTTCATCCATATTTAGCTGCCATGCAGTAGGAAACCTATGTTTTTAGGGACCCGTATGATGCTCTGGTTGCTTGTAACACAAGCTCCTCAGAGCACAATAGTCTGTGTAGCACAAGGGCCCTTGAGCAAGCCTCAGTGTGCTACCGCGACTGGACTGCAATTATCGTGACTGATATGAATATTAACATAACATGAGGTAGACAGTAGTGTCCCGACTTCATTGTCTTTGGTGTAAACTAGGACAAAACCGTATTTTTAGATGTACTATCTTTCTCTCTGTAGCTGTCCTTTGTCAGCCGTTATTACCAAAGGTTATATGCCTATATACAGGTGTGTATATGTGTCTGTGTACAGTGTTAGGCCTGAATTTACTGAAAGGCGGTGAAGGATAGGGCCTACACCTACATACTATGGATCAGCATGTGTACGTTGCCCACATGACAGAGGAAGGGTCATTCACTTGCCCAAAGTCAAATAAAGTATCCATTTCAGTAATGTTCTGTTAAATTATTGTCCAGTATTTATTTCTTATACATAGAAGTGGTAGCCTCATCCAGGAGAGCAAATGTGAATATCTTTACAGAAAAAAAACACACACACGTATTTTAATAGAGAAGAACATCCTTTATATAGAAGTTGTAGATAAAATTCTAGAAGGAATGAAAAATTATCTCACATTCTATAGACTTATTAAATCTGTAGGAAAAAAATCAAGATCACTTTAATCAATAATGTAGTTTTTAGAATAAATCCTTTTGAGTCTTGTTACTTCTCCACAGAATCTTTCTGACGTCACTTTTTTCAGATCCTATGGACTTTTTACAAGAGCAAACCCCTGGCAGACATGGTGAGGAAGCATCAGCCGGAAATTGAAACACAGGAAGTTCCACCTAAATATAAGGAAAAACTTCTTTACTGTGAGGGTGACAGAGCACTGGAACAGGTTGCCCAGAGACGCTGTGGAGTCTCCTTCTCTGGAAATATTCAAAACCCACCTGGGCACGATCCTCTGCAACGTGCTGTAGGTGACCCTGCTTGAGCAAACGAGATGGACTAGATGATCTCCAGAGGTCCCTTCCAGCTTCAACCATTCTGTGGTTCTGTGAAAGGCAAAGATATCTAGTGCTAAACTCTTGTGAGGCCTTTACACTTACCTATTCCCTTCCATTACATGGAAGTCAATTACAGTATTATTGAATTTTAAGCTAATGATCTGGCTGGGTTAACTAAGGAAAGCAAACTTATCCTGTCTCACGTTTATATGACAAAGGGAAATTCCATTTCTTTTCTATCTTTTGGCCATGTTCTCTCCTCCTCAAGAAACTTATTGGTTCACTGGATTAAAAAAGCTATACAATATGAATGCATTTCTAGGTTGTGGGAGTACATAAACTCTGCGTGTGTGTGTGCGCGCGTGCATGCGCGTGCTTGTGTGTTTGTGTGTTATAAAAAGGATGTGTTTGCAAAAGCATGTGAATTACAAAGGATAGTGTCATAGTTTATACATTATTTCCTCTAAGTATCCTCTATTCAAATCCAGATGGTGCTTGGAGAATTTTCTGCTACTGAAAAAAGAGTCCCTTTCCTCTTGGCTGCCGAACATCCTCGCACCACACCTGGGAGTGACGCTGGTCACATTCCTCTATCTCCCAGCTTTGGATCTGAATGTTCCACCACGTTATTATAATGCAGATGTTCAGATCAAGTCCCTGAGGTGATGTTTCTATTTTCTTTGGAACATACGTAACATGCTGTTATTGAACTCTAACATCCTTTCTATGTTTCACCCTTTCCCCATTTGTTGAAAATCCTCTCTGCAGGCTTACCAAGAAAAGAGGAAGAAGAAAAGAAAGTATTTGGTAGAGTACTGAGTTATTTCCTGATTTAATAAATAAAATTTTAGAATCCAGTTGCTATTTTGTGTTACTATTTTTTGAGTAGAAAAACTGCAGTATTTTTAGAAACAAATGAGGAGCTAAGATTCAAGCTTAGTTATGCTTCCAGAATTTTGAATGTTTGTTAGATTCATGAGAATCTCCTGGGAGTCCAAACTGTGTAACAGAATACATCAGCGTATTGTTTCATTTAGTTAAGGTCATTTCAGCCCCCCAGATTCCCACATATTTTACAAACACAAGAAATGCATACAAGTTACCAGAGAGCTGGAGCTACTTTTGAGTCAGGATAGGAAATCAGTTGGAGATTAGCCATCAGATTAGCCCTAGGAAATTAGCCCAAGAAGTGAGACAGGTTGTCAAATCCATCGGAAGAACAGGAAGCAAGACAGGCAGGATGTATTCAGGTAGAAATGAACAAATACTACCACAGTTATGAAACATGCCAATACATGGCCAGGACCATACTTGCACATTTCAGTTGAAGGCACCAGGTCAGCTTCTCTGTTCATGTAAGTAGATAATTTTCAGGCATGCTAATGGAGTCGAACCTGTTTATACCAGCAGAGAAATTTAAACCAGAATTTGGATCTAATTTTCCAGACAAGAATCCTGGTGTGCTGGTGGCACAGTACAGTCAGACATGTGAGTGCTTTCGTTGTATCACCAGTGCAACACTACTCTCCAGTTGGTTGCTCCTTAAAGGTCTGCCATCAAAGAAATATCAACTGTAGTCCTGTTAGAAGACGAGTGATATAAACTTGCCATGAAGGTCTTTGCAATATTAATTGCCTGTAAGTTAATAATGCAGATCCTTTTACCACTCAGTGAAGAAAAGCAAGTCCTACTAAGCTGTTATATATCTCCTAAAGAGAGAGAGCAAATAAAATACTTCGTAAAAGTCTATTACTCCCCACTGACTATGTAGGGAGCTATCTCAGATGGAGTTGTTTAAGGTAGGTGAGATGACTGCTTCCCTGAGAACAAGAAAGATGGGAGGCCAGGATTCAAGAGCAGAGTAATCTCAAACTCAGCAATTTATGAACATGAGTCCAGATTAAACTATATACATATTAAAGTTCTTTGTTCAATCAAGGCTGACTAAGCAATAGAAATGGAGGAAAAGACATAGCTGAATCAAAGATGGCTTTGGAGGAACATCTGCTAGGGACCTGCTAAATCTGGTAGCCCA
Source organism: Rhea pennata (assembly GCF_028389875.1). NCBI lineage: Eukaryota > Metazoa > Chordata > Aves > Rheiformes > Rheidae > Rhea > Rhea pennata. Next base: position 119,419,564 of record NC_084664.1, on the reverse strand, counting down.
GCCAGAGGCAAGGCTGCTGAAATGCCAAGCCCCCAGCTCCAGCCAGTTGTGAGGCTAAGCCTGTATTCCCAGTAGGCACATGCACAGACACACATGTGCCATACATATATTTATATATTTGTATAAATATACACACAGCTGGCCACATAGATCAGAACAGACAAACACTCAGCATTCACACAAATAGGACTTATCTTGTTCCTCTCTCTGGCTGATCAGGATGAAGGTTCATTAGTGGGAAATACATACATACATAAATATATATACATATATATATATACTCACACACACACACACAAAGCAGATCTCCAACAACGGGGCTTAGACGCTCAAGCTACTCCGCAACTGGCCCCTGGATCCCCAATCCCAGTGAGGAAGGGCAGAAAAGCACACCAACCAGCTCACATGGAACTGGTCCTGTTTATCCCGCTATCTGCTATTGTGCCTCTGGACTCCTTAGTGCATGTTGGGACAAGCCTTTTATCACATACCCCAACAATGTCCTAATAGGGAAAAGAGAAAAAAGCGCAAGACCACAGACTTCTATAAATGAGAAGACATTGGTTGGGGCATTCATAACATTGGAAGACATTTATTGGGGCATAACACTGGAAGAAATTATCTATTTGGCTACTTTCATTCAGGCAGAAATATTCACTTCTGAAAGTTAAGCTAGACATTTAAATAGCCCTGGAGAATATGGAGTTAGGAGAGGAAGCAGAGATAAACTAGTACAGACCAGCTGTCTGAGGAGAAGCAGATAGATACACAGCGTGCTGTGAGCAGTGTGAGCTGATGTGAGGAACAAGCTTGACCCGTGGGAAGAAAGGAGAGTAGATAAGAAAAGATATGATTTAGTCTCCTCAGGTTTTGAAATCGCACATCTAAATGTTGTGTAAGGTGTTTTTTTGGGGGGAGGGGCAAAATAGATCGTTTTGATTCAAAGTAGTTGTTTCTGCAGAGCTTCTGGGGGGATATCTTTGCCAAATACATCCCTTACTGGCCTAGGCACGGATGTTACTCAGGCAGCAGAAACTGTGCTCACAGCCCGAGTGGGGCACATCCCAGACACCTGCCCGCAGGAGGTAAAGTACTGAGGCTGCACCCGGCGAGACCTTCCAAGAGGTCACAGCTGCCTTGCTGTGACCTCTCCCCATAACAGCCCACAGCAATGGGCGGAGGCGGAGGCGTAACTCCAGCCACTGAAGAGTTTTTCAGAATCTCATTTTTGATTGAGTTAATTGCCATCCTTCAAGTTAAAGGGAAATCAGCTGTGCTGGATATTTTTCAGGAATGGTTTAGTCCCTCAGTGCTCAGGGACAGTTTGCATAGGCAGATTCTGCAGCCAGCAGGCACCCAGGAGATACCCAGCAGTGTTTGACAGCAGTACTGATAACTATGGATTTGTATGAGCAATGAGGAACATCCTAGCCATTTTCCTTATCACTTCAGCTATTTTTTTTTAAGATTGATGCTATTCATTCTGATAACAGTAAAAAATGTAAATCATATTGGCTCTGAGCTACTGAACAACAACAGCTACAGGGCTTTCCAGGCTGGTTTCAGGTGGAAGAGCCGTTGCTGATGCAGAGTTTGAGAATATTTTCAGTTCAACATATGTCTTCAATCTTTGCATGCCAGTCCTTAAAGAGAGGGGTCGGGTCTCAGGTATCTCATATGTAATTCTCTTTGAGCATCCAGACCCAGTGCTATTATGTAGCTTTAAGGGAAGAACTCTGGCTTGACTAGGCACTCTTTTTAGGGAAATTAAGTAAAAAAAAAAAGCAAAAGCAAACAAACCATTTTCCAGCTGTTTTCACAGCCCCCTGTGAATAACCTGAAACATGCCAAAGAACAATACAGCAGTCCTTTGCAGTTGGTAGAAAAGCTTTGGAAAGACTGTACTTAATCACCATCTGGTGACTCCCTCTGTCAGAGTGGAAATGCGGCTAGCGTAGCTTTCTCTGGAGATACAGGGTTATCTTTACAAACACTTCAGGTTCTTTGAAGTGATAACAGCAATATGACTACATTCCCAGGCTGGCTGGCTTCATCATAGAATGCTGCATTCAGATTACCCAGATTTAAGATTTTTTTTATTTATTTCAGATTCTCTCTCTCTGCCTTTTTTGTTTTCTCAAACTATTCAACCTTCAGCTATTTATTTAGCTTGAGAAAAACAGTATCTTTCTGGTGCAAGCAATTTAAGTCTCCTATTTCATATGACGGATTACTTAGAAAATATGAGCAATAGAAGGAAATAATGAAAGTCTATTCATACTCTGGGTAATCTACTACTTTGCTTAAAATTACTTTTTTCTTTTAGTGCTCAGTTTTTGACTCATGAGAACATGTACTTAGGGAGCTGAGAAGAGATTCGGTAAACTGTGATTCTCATGATAAGAAATGCAGAGGTTAGCTTCTGCCACACTGCTTCTTGGATACTTTCAGTTGCTGAGAATAGTAGCCACCGGAGCTTGGTTTGGTGTGCACCCCAGTATGAGGTTTGTCTTTTTTCAGTAATGTCACGTTTTTCACTCATATTCAGTCTGCAATCCATTATAAACTCCTACTGTTTGAACTAGTTCTTACTTGTTCCCTATCCGGTGTTTGTGCTGCTATTGATCCTGCCTAGTGCATTTTTTTCCTCTTAAATGTCATCCTGACCATTTCAGACTATTTCCTGAGTTTGCTGAAATCATTTGAATTCAGACTCTTTCCTCCAGTGTGTTTGCATTTCCTCTCATCTTTGTACAGTCTATAAATAACATCCAGGTTAGTACTCAAGAGATTCAACAGGACTGAACCAGTAGAAGTCCACTTGATAGATCCTTTCATTTTGACAGTGAACCGCTGACAATCCAAATACATTTTTTGCATCAGTTTGTACCCCTTTTCTGTAGTAACAGCTTAATCTATCCTAGATTATTTATAAAAATGTCTTACAGGGTTCAGTCAAGGCCTTACTGAAGCCAACACAAATGACTGCTACTGCTCTTCTTCCATCCAGGAGACTTGTCATTCTGTTGTAGAAGATAATGAGATTGGTTTGAAATGGTTTGTTCTTGATCAGTTCATAGTGACCTCCATTCATTCCCTTACTCTCTTCTCGGTTCTCCTAAGTAGTATGATTTATTTGCATTTTTTTCTGAGAATTGATGTTAAGCTGACTGCCATGTAATTCGCTGGCTTTTCTTTCTATCCCAGTTAAGAGGTGGTTGTCTTCTTTCTCTTCAGTGTGAGATAGCAAAGCTGTGTCCTTCCCTATAATTATATTTACGCAATGGATCTTAATCAGGATTTTGACTTTAATCTTACGTTTGGAATTGCATTTTCCAAGCCACAAACAATTAAAAAGAATTTTACACGTGAATATAAGATATCCACAATATGTGGCCTTTGCAAAGGTACATAAGAAAAAGGAGGGAATACAATCTTAAAATTATTCCTTTTCCTTGATAGATGTTTTCCAAAGTCATCATCTCAGACTATAACAATTGCATTTTTATTTCACAACATACTTTCTACCCAAATGGAAATAGAGCCAGTATAAACTGTGATGATGCTTCCTGATTACACTGAATCCCTCAGAAAGAGGAAGCATCAGGAAGAGACCTAATGTTGATTCCTGTGCTCCTGGCCAAACAGTTCAGATTCTGTCGGGAAAGTGGAGACATCTATACTCCTACCTTTTCATAATCTGACTGCTCTATCTCTTGCTAACATAAATGAAGGCATTTGTGCTAGAGAGCTAATTAGGGGTCTTGAATGTTACGGCTTACAGTTTCAAATTGCTTTGGATTTTTATTTTTTATAGGAAGTAAAGAAAACAAGAAGGAATTAATATTCCTTTGAAATGAATTTGCCTATACAAGTTTATAAGAGTCAATAGGCTATAAAACTCTGCATATATGGTATAAACTATATGGTACAAAGTATAAGAAGGTGGAGCAAAGCCCTATAAAGCTGTTACCCTCTGCTAGGAGATTCTGTACACAAGATGACTCCACATTTACCATCTCACAGATTTTTGTAACAAATGTGCCGAGCTTCCAAATAAAATATACGTATATATTTCAGTTTTCAGCTCTGGAAACTCGTGCTAGGATCTGAAAGATAAATGGTATTATTGTTGGCATATTCAGTGGTATTGGTATGTTAAATATCTGCCCTTTCCTGTAATTATGCCTAAGATCTCATAATTATACCCCAAATTCAATCAAACTGGATACAGGTTGTGCTTTAGCGGGCATGTCACATAGCTCCACTACTCCTGCAGCTTCTACTCTGACACTGGGAGAGTTTATGAGCTTAAAGCACAAGACCAACTTTCACAGTGCTTTCAACCCAACTGCTTGAAGAGGTGCTACTATGAAGTCTTGTCCACAAGGAAGTGTGCCAGGAAGTAGATATGCCCACTTGGAAGTGAATAGAAATACTTTTTTACCCTTACACATTTCTGATCACATTATAAGAAATAATATGATCAATAATTTTAATATGATTACTTTTAATTAGTATTGCATTGATGACCTGAAAATATATCCAGCTGTGGTTGAGTAGCTCCATCCATTCTAATTCTTGAATCATTGCTTTCCATCTTGCTTTAATTTTAGAAACATTTATAACATTTGAGGAAAGTGTATTTAAATATCGATTTGCTACGTGAGAGGTGAAAAGAGCACAGGCTCCTTCAAAAATATCGTTAAGAACAGCGTCTGTGTAATGTAGCTTTTTCTCTTTGTAGTGTCTTAGTGACTGCATCATTCCTAATGCTGTGCCCTTTAGTCCGAATAACATCATTATATTGTGTTTTCCATCTGCAGTACGATGGCCAATAGCCAGTCACAACATTTTGCATTGAAATAGCAAGGATATGCTCTAATTACCTCCCTAACAAAGAACTTGATTACATCTAAATTCCTGGGTTCCTGAAGGCAATTTTTCATGGTATCAGCCTCTTCATTTCTGACTGATTACCCCTTCAGCTCTGCTAACCTTTCACTCCGTTGTACCGCCAACGTCGAGAGAACGCCTTTAATCCAAAACAAAAATTAGTGAAGGCAACAACATCTTAAAAGACACAGTTGAGCAATTTCTCTAGCATCCGGTGGTTATCAGCATAACAAGTTGTTTCTCCCTGAGGAAATACTACGAGCGGTGAGGATGTCCTACAAAGCACAATTCCTTTGATAACAGCCCCCTCCCCAAATCTTTGGCACGTTCACCTGCATGTTCGGTGTCTAGTGCAACTGTCCAAACACGCGGTAACGTTCCCGTAACTGAAACAGCAGCAGAGGCCAGGTGCTGCTCCACTGGGTGGGAGCAAATTCACTTTGAAACGTACATTTGTCCCCAAATCTGCCACCTGAGCGAACTTTGCTAAAACATTCAAGAAAGGTTTAAACCTACTATGTAAGTTGTCAGCAGGATAAACATTTTCTTTCTTGAAAGTCAGTGGCCTTCCCCTCCTCCTCAGCTCTCCCGCTTGTTCCCTCCTTTCCATTCCCTTCCCAGAAAATCCTCAGGGTGTGATGAAGGAAGGAACAAGGCTACAGCCCCACAGATGTAGCTCCTTGACCCCAAGAGATGCTTTCTATCACAGTCACCTTCTGCCCCGGCCAAGGCAACAGCGGCAGGACCCACGGGCTCGTACTCGATTTCGGTGGTCCCAGTGGGAGCGACTGGATGAACGCAGGTTCCCGCGGTGCCCGCTTGCTTCTGGCCGCTCTGCAGCAGTGAATACCCTGTGCGGGCAGCTCCCGCCGCCGAGGCGAGTGGCAAGCGGCGCGGGAAAGGAGGCACGACAGAGCCCGGAGGAAGAGTGACGAACGGGAGAAGCACGTGTGCCCTCTAAAACCAGCCACTTTCTTCATTAGCTGGGCACTAGATCAGGCCAGCTGGTTTAAATAATTATATTTATATACCAGCATCAGGCTATTAATATTGAATTATATGGGGGCGCACACAGGCAAGGGAAATGGCAGGTATCGTGCCTCAGTTCAGACACTCATTGCAGGAGGACCTGACCCTTGTCAAGAGTTTAGGAAAGCAGAAAAACTAATTTGCGGTAAGACACAATAAAACGGCCTTGAGACTTCACAATCTGTTTAAATTCTCCAGAAGACAACCCCCCCCCCCCCCGGACTGCTTTACAGACACCAGAATCCCCAAATCCTCCATTTCTATGCCGATTTGTACCACCTGCTTTATTGTTTTTGCCTTCAACACTATCAGTTCAGTTGCACTTTTCCTGTTTTGGAAAGTCCTCAGCTCTCAGGACATTTTAAAGTGACCTCTGTGTAGAGTACATGTGCCGAACACTAGGCTCCTAATAGCATAACTACATTTAGTCAGGAATTTAAAAAGCCCAAAGCAACAATTATTTTAATCCCAAGACTCTAGGAAAATAATGCAGTTAACAATTCCGTATAGAGAATAGAAGGGTGATGGGTTATAGCGTAGAAAAGGAGAAGATAGTAAATAAATGAATGTGGACTGCGCAAGTCGTGCTTTTTTTTTTTTTTTTTTTTTTTTTTTTTCCGCCACTATTTCCAGAGCCGGGGAAAAAAAAAAAAAAAAAAGCTTTGTATCGAAGTGAGTATTTACTTCCTTTTCTTGAGGAAATAAAAAGCTGAAGGCGAGGAAAATATGCCGTTTAACCCCAGCGAAACAGTTACAGGTTGCTGTCAGAAAAGCCGAGGAAACGAAGAGCCTGTCGCAGCGGCGACTGCCCCTTTCCCCGCGGCTCGGGAGCGAGCGACGAGCTCTGCGCGGCGGGACCGGCCGGCGCGGGCCGCCCCGACTGCCTCGCCGCGGCCGCTCCGCCCTGCAAAGCGAGGGCCTGAAGAGGCTGCCGAGCGAACAGCCAAACCGGCGGTCCGTTTCAGCATTCGTTTCTTAACTCTCCGCTTGGCTGCACCAGTTTAACGTACGACGTTCAGGATCTCTCTCAGCCTTGAGAATTCACGTTCTGGAGTGTAAAATCAGTAGGCAAAGGTTCCTGTCAGCACTGCCGCTCGTAACAAGCCAAAATAAACGCTTGCACCTGTCACAGCGGTCTTAGCCCCCACAGAAAAGGCGGGGAGAGTCCGGTATAGCAGCACGGAGGCCAGCGCAAGCTTCCCACGCGCCTAGGCGGGACAGAAGGGTGAAATACCCCACTCCACGCAGTCAGCACGAACGTCGTGGTATCACAGAATACCGACTGCTGGAGACAAAAATTAATAAGCTGCTAGAACGCCTTCTGATTAAATCGATTTGCAGAAATCGTCCGGGCTTTGTCTGTTTTTCCCTTAGTTAAAAGCGCAATGTATGTACAACGGGAGCAATGAAGAGCTTAGGCAGCCAGGCCTGGGAGCAGATCTAACCCCGTGAAAGCTCCTTCATGTGCTTAACAGTAAGCTCATGCTTAAATGCTCAGCACTTCACAAAATGTAGCCTTCCAAGCTTAACACTTCTGGAGTTCATTCACAACAGCTGCACACTTCATTTTACGGTGGAAAAAACTATTTGGCAGAAAACCATGAATTATAACCTGGTATCTTTTTCCTCCAGTAGTTATTCTCTTACAAATAAATGCCAAAATATATGAAAAATAGCACTACAAGAAGTATAAAAAATGACACTAAACTATAAAATGTTGGATATGAGAATAATACAATGATGTAGTAAAATTATAAGTAAAAATTTACAGAAAGTCAAGAAATCTGATGGTAAGAATGGTTTCCCTATAGGAATTACTTGGCAATAAAGTTGTCAATAGGAAAGGAATATTGAAGCCATGAGGTGAGAACTATTACATATATCAAGGAAAAAGTGTTAACACCCTTGTAAGACAAATTAGTTGTGTTTCACTATTTTACTCAGAAATAGTCTGACAACTTAGGCAGACAGGAGCAGAAAAGATGAACAGCATGCAGGGAAGAAAACCTAAATCATTCATGCAGAGACAAATACTATTTTATGTGTTGAGAAGCTTTTATTGGATCACCACAATACTTTGGATTAGTTACACTATGGCTCTGAAATATCAAATTATAATGTAGTCATCTCCCCAATAAAAGGAAATAAGAAAATAAAGAAGCATGAGGCTTTGGTCACTGAACTAAGCTGAGTTTTAAGAGCTAGTCCCAGTCCGGTGCAGAGGAGGAATTTCTTCACACTCTCTCATAGATTCTAGTGCAGACAACTCCTTTCATGGCACATTCCTAGGACACAAAATAAAATATTAATTTAAACCTCTCCCTGATGGGAGGTGCATCTGCTTGAGTAACTACAAAAATCAATGAAAATCCAAATATCACGTTGTACAGCTCTATATAATTTTTAGAATAAACAGCAAAGCTGTTTTTATATTACTGTGGAAAAACTTGTTATTTTAACAGCATCAGGCAATGAAGTGGCATATAATGATAAATATATTGCGAAATCGGAGATGAGGTAGTAGCTATATAGCTATGTAGCTCATTCAATTTTGCTCGGCTTCCAGAAACATATTTACCTTCCTTGGTGTTACTGACTTGACAGAAGTATCAGTCTAGTCTATATGCCTAGTTTATTTTACCACAACCCATGAACACAAACTTTCAATTTAAAAAATGGATTTTATTTGTGGAAGCAAAAGTGGCCTATGCAATTTCAAAGGTCAGACCTCTGGCCTATAAAACTTTGGATTAATGAGTCACAAAATGTTTGTGCTGAGCATCTCACCCCCTGCCTGGCTCTTGGTGACTCACAGCCACAGGGCCTGAGCAGCAGAGAGAGAAGCGTCACGGAAACCTTGTCTTCTGCAGACTGATGGGGTTTGCTGTGCCCTAACCCTGACAACGTGCTCTAGGGAGACTTCTGAACTGCAGACAGAAGGACATTGGTGCAAGAGGGGTGCTACCTCTCTGCTCAGCTCTTTAAAGGTGTTTGAATAATCAGGAGAACTTTACAGAGAAATGCAGTCACAGTAAAATGCAAAAGCAAATCAACCTTCCAAACATATTAAGAGTTTAAAACAAAATTCAATCAGAACAAACTCAGGTATTAAGACTTAACGTTGCTGTTTTCAAACAAGTTACTCATGCTAGTTTTCTCTTTAAAAACTTTAATGAACAAAATACTTTCCTTCATTCAACAGTAAGCCTTTATTAAAAAAATACTGCAACTAAGGCCTCCAAAATGTATGATAACACTGGCTTTGCTTTCCTGTGCTTTCTGTGTGACTGATGAAGAAAGATAGATTAGCCCTGATGAGAGAAACAGATAAGGGAAAGTCACCACTCGCCAGCCTTCATCAAAGACTCAGTTCCTGGAGTGCGGAGGGCTCTTTGGTGGAGCCATCAGGACCTGTCAGTCCCTACTATGTTTATCATCACAAGTAGAGTCAGATGCAGAGATAGCAGCTTTCATACCATAAACCTCAGGCACCTGCTTAGTGAGCCTGGCGTGCTCATGTGGACAGAGCAAACACAAGTTTTTTAATTGACTGGCATTAATGGAAAAGGATGTGGAAAAGCTCTGCCAATATAATCACTTCACAGACGATTTTCTGTATAGAATAAGATTTATTTCCTTCCAACTTGTTTCCTAAGCTTGTTTCCTTTTTTCTCCATCTTTATTTCTCTCATAAGCCAAAGGGAAAGCCAAAGTTGACAGACCATTTCGCTCGAAACAGACTGAAGGTTGCATCCTTCTACCATTTGGTAGTTTATAAGGAGAGAGAAAGTACGTACTTACCACCACCATTTTCCCATCAACTAGTCTTCGCCTTATCGTAGTCTCTTTGCCGTTCCACTTCTGCACTTGCACCAATGATCCTTTCTCAAGGGTTACGACACTCTGCAAAGGCCAAGAGAAGAGTTTCAAAACATGATCAAAGTTTTTTAGATTAGAGTAACGATTCACTTTTTGGTTAGCAAGAACCACATTTTCTGCTAATGACACACTTAGTAACATCGGTTTCAGCTCCATACTGCTTCCTCTTTTGGTACTTTCCTTGCTTGGAAATTTCATAATGGAAAAACTCCTCCCGTCTCTCTTCCTGGACACCTGGATCCCTTGGAGATCATTTAGAGCCACCTTACCTTGACTTTCCGGTCATCTGCTGTCATTTCATCAAACTGCTGGCCCAGTTTGAAGGAGATCTCTGTATTTTTGAAGGTGCTTTCAGTTCTGATAGTTACCACATCCCCTTTCATACTGATGATCACATTGGGCTTTGCCAGGCCACCTAGTTTCCTGGCAGCTAAGCCCACTCCTATAAATCAGAAAAAATATAGCATTACATTCTAGGAAACAAGAAACTCATTATCATTTCCTAAAACTTCTGTGGAAAAATAAGAAAAAGTTTCTTCTTGAATACTATAATGTCTGATTCAGATGAGACTGATTTCTCATATGTGGAAGCTGCATACAATATTACTTTTAGAGGCTGAGGCTTCCCCAGCTGATGCATCTCAGCAAGAAGTAAAGATACATGTGAGTGTACAGTTGTATACATTTAGCTAAGATGAAAATTAGATGGTTAGTAATCTGCATTATATTTATGTAGTCATGTAATTGGTAGAAAGGTCCGTAGAAAAGGACTGCAACTCATAAAAGCTTGAAAAAATCCTTTTATTTTTGTTAGTCTCTATGAATCTGAGAATCTGAACTTTTGTTAACCAGCCACAGGGAAGAAACGAGATATTGAACACCCAATACGCTGGTGCTTATTCTTCCAAACATAAAATATACTGAAAGCTGAGCCATTCCGAAGTTACTACTAACGTCCCTTAGGAATCCTAATGTCTAAATCTCAGTGAAAGGTACAAGTATTAAATAAAAAAAAAATTTGAGTATAAGAGTGAAGAAGTGCAGAAAATTTCAATAAAAATCTTGTGTTGAGAGCCTTTTATATTACCTTGTGCTTTTTAGTCCAATTTATGGTCAACAACCTGTGAGCTCCGTTTTATAAAAGCAGAACAGGGATAGCTATAGTTAGTGTCTTTCTAATTCTGCTCAGATTAAAAGATCTACATAAAAGGGTATAAGGTTATCTGTAAAGTATAACACTGGTTGTGCTAATTATTCAAGTCTGAAACAATTCTGTTTAGACCTTCAGAAAAATGTCTGTAGCTGGATTTTCGTCCCGCATTTACTCTGGTTAATTAATTAACTGAAGTTCTTTTGTTACTGAGTTTAACCTTTCAAATAAAGGGAATTAATGTTTCAGTGAATCATTTATATAGCAAAAGAAATGCTGGAACTGAGTATCTGTGTACTTGTTATCTATAGATGAAGCCAGCATTAAATTAAAAAACAATGCCCAATTTATTACATTCCTGGCATTCTTCAGTAACAGATAGATTCATTCATAGAATTCAGGCCTCTGAAATCCAAGTGTCATGAGACATCAGCTCCATTATACATTGTAAATTATCACAAGTCATGAGTTTAATAGTGTAATCAAGAGAAACTAAAAAAGTCCTACAAATTCATAGGTCCTTCTATAGGAAGGATCCTGCACAGGAAAATGGATTATTCAGATCAGTTAGACAGATGTAGATTTATTATGATAACCCGGTAACTGCCTTTCTCCTTTTCCATTTTAGATGCTAAATGTAATAAATGAGATTATACTAGAAAGTAATTAAAGTGCTTATGGCCAGAAAGAAGACATTATCTGCGATAATGATGATGGTATCTTATTCTATCATAAGATGAAGAAGAGAAAGTTTAAAGAAAACTTTAAAAAAAAAACTTTAAAAAAAGGAAATAGCATTTCTCACCCAATTCTTTCATGTAATCATCAAAATTTTCGCTGGAGACAAGCTTCCAGGTTCCCACAAATCGGTTACACATCGTATTGGCTTTACAAGGCAGTGGTCCTCAAAAGAAAGGCAGCAGCAGCAGCAGCAGCAGCTCTTGGAGGGAGGCAGAAGGATTGTGCGACTGATTCAGACCTCAGACGCCTCCTTTTAAAGATGCCCCGTTCTTATAACGGTCAGGAGGGGCCAGTGGGAGAGGCAATGCCAGGGCCAGACAATGTGCACCTTGTCCAAGGCCGGTTGTGTTAGTACCAAGGCTCAGGGTGATGCTTGCCACGGCTTCCTCCACTGAATAAATCAGGGCAGTGAGGAGCATGGGACAGGGACGCGAGGCAGAACAGGCAGGTGACATGGTGGTGGGGTCTAAGCAATATAATGCCACCCAGCACACTATCACTACACCCCTACGAAGCCCAGCTCTGGCTTTCCTCCCATTAGTGTAACTCCTACTATCACCATTATCACTGCTGTCACCTGTACGCTAGTCAGTTAAAATAAAGCCATGGGGATATGGGGAAGAGGTAGTGAGAAGCTCCTGTGTAAAGGGGGAAAAGCTATTATTTTTTCCTTTCATGATCCACGATCGCCCCCCCCCCCATGTATTCCACTCTTTAAATACAAAATTAAATTGTTCTATCTTGTTTGCTTTCGCATCAGAGTTATGATGCCAAACTGTGGGTTCTGCCCTACATGTTCCCCAGCAGCCCTGTGAAGAGAAGAGACAGCTCAACTTTGCTGCCTCTTCTTCTACAATTAGAAATATGTTCAGAAGATCAGTGCGTGTGTTCAGATCAGGTTTTGTGAAAAGTGAGCAGGTTTGCTGGATTGGGAGGAGGGAATATACTCCTTTCTCTCTACGTTTCTGCACATGGGTACTCGGTCTGTCAAAGGCTTAAGGGCGAATCTAAGGCAATGCAGTCTTGCATTAAAATGTGTCCTATTTTTCCCAGATTTCTTCTGGTCTACCATCATGAAGGGCCATGGTCTCTTCTGTGCCATGTGAAACTGAGAGGGTCACTTATGCTAGACCTTCTTTTCCTTCCAAATAAGACAATGCAAGAACCTGCCACAAAAATCTCTTCTTCTGGTGACGTTACGAATTAGAATGTGTAAGTATGCCTCAGTTCCTACGTATATAACCTAAACTTCCAAAAACAGTGCACTTCTAGTATTATTGTGTTGTATTTAGTAAAAAAATGGAAACAAAAAACAAATCCATAGACTATATGTATATTTGAAGGGCAGGAATTTAAAGCATTGTAATTCAAGACACCTCAAAGTATCTGAGAGTATATTTCAGCATCAACTGTAATTCTATATTTCCCCTTCATAAACAACCTTTTGGTTGGAGAAAGCTATTATTTGCTATATTAATGGAATAGATGGCTTATTTCCTACTTATATGAACAAAAGCTGCACGTTCTTTTTTGCATGATTAAACTTTCTGAGTTATGACCGTGTACAGGGACTTCTCAAGCCTCCATTGTAAGGGTAAGTCATGGGACTGAGTCTCTCATGTTTAGGATGGAAAGAGTCAGATGGAGCTGATGCTGGCCAAGGAGACTGAGGTTTGGGCCCTCTCTCCAGAGCTGCCATATGTAGGAAGGGGAACATGCTTAAACTGAAAAATGATAAAACCTGAACAGGGTTATAATCTCTGGATTATACTGCAGTAACATATGTCACATGTTACCAGTTTTGACTGTATATGCAAAATATTTTCGTCTCATCGGTTGGTCAGGACTCCAATAAAGGTAATTTCAGCAGAATTTCCCATTGCTTCTCTGGTCTAACTATAGTGCAGTGTAAGAAGAGAAAGTCCAGAGTAAGTGAAAATGAAAACTAATAAAAGGATAACTCCTTCTCGCCATAGTAGGAAGCAGATGGTGTGTCTGTCAAATGTAAATAAATGTCAGTCTGTGAAGATGTGGACCACATAATAACTTTTCAAAAGTAGGGATGCATTATATCACATTTTGTGTGAAAGAATAGCCAGCTCTTTTATCCAGTCTCTGGAAATGAGAAAGTTAATCCTAAATTAACCTTTCCATTATTTGTCAAGGAATAATACAAACATATTCTACAGTTGCTCTGCAGGCATTCTTTGTTTTTCCATTTGATTGTCTTATCTACAGAAAGACACTTTAACAAGGCAAGATTGGTGCCTGTGGAAAATAGAGGATGAGTGGAACATTGTAATATCCGGCCCAAAGAAATTGAAGAAGAGCAAATTAGTCAGAATAGAACAGCTAAACTGCAGTACCAGTAACCTTAAGAACAAAAGTGACAGAGAATTATTTATACAGACAAAACCCCAGTCTTAAGCAGTCTCAAACAATGTTGACATTGCTACCATCTATCTCTTTGTCATTAAGAAAAATCAGCAGTTTCATTTAAAGGATCTACAGTCTAGAAAGAACAAGACCAGGGAATTCTATCTTCAGCAGAAATAATGTATGTGGAAACCAATCTTTAAGTATAAAAAACCAAAAAGGATTGTGAGTACGTGTAAGTGATAAGAAATAGACTTGATTCACTTTTTCTAGTCAGAAGAAAGCAAGATTTGAATGTGAAGATTGTGAAGCATCACTAGAGATAGGCGTAAATCTGGTAAAAATAGAGGAAAAACATGCAGGCAATATTTAAAGACAAATAAAAAGTAAATTTACTGTCAATTTCTTTAAAGAAAAGATGATCTAGACAAATATCATCCAAAAAAAAAAAAAAATCTAAACTCAATTCTTTGGAGAGTAATAAAGAAAACATTTCTGCAAGCAGAGAACAGAGGCTGAACACCTTTTTGCTGAAGGCACGGTGGATGTTCTGGCACTGATGCTTGTGCTGCCAAGGGTTCAGCTCTGAACATGGAGCCAGGAGTCTCTCTCCTTCCAGTAGTTATACCAGACAGTGCCAATAGCCTTTTGTCACTTAAGCTTGTAAAACCCATGAGAGAAGGACAAGATCGCTTGGGGCAACAGAAAGTTTGGGGCAGACCATGGAGCTTGGCTTGACAGGTCCTGTTGTCAACACGCAGGCTTGGTCACTGAAGAGGTCCCGTGGTTACACGTAGAACTCAGACTTATAAACTCTAGGCAGTCGGGTTGTCTTGCAATGCTCGGTGAATTCCCAAATTGCTGGCTGAATCCCAGCCGCTGCCACATTCCTTTCAGTGGAAACTAAGAATTAAAAGAAACACAGAAAATAACAGAAAGATCAAAGAGCAGAATAAGCCTTGCTTTGTCTTTCTTTTGAGCTGTTATGAATCTGTGCGAATGAGTCCCCCTTCCCTCTTGTCATGCAAGAAATGTTTAAAGCATTGGTGAATGAATGTGCTAACTGGATACAAATCTCCTCCTCGTAGCACTGAGAGGCGCCTGCTGCAATAGGCAGGTAGCCCATGGGGTTGGCAGGAGTCCGGTGAGATCCTCCGTCTTCAAAGAGGAGTCCTGGGGACTGCTGTTTCTGATTTTCAGAGTAGTTCAGCACTTCAGAAGAGAGGGAGAGATCTTTTCTGCACGTAAAGACAGCTCGCTGACTCATCTTTACCACTTAGAAATGCATACTGTGATCTCCATCCAGGTCTGAGTGTATAACCCCCTCATCATTCTTTGCCAGAGAAGATTCAACTGTACTTATTCAAAAAATCACTAGCCTGATGCCTATCTTACTGCAAGTTTTGGATATGCCCATATTCTAAGAAAGCACCACCAGTATTTCCTTACAGTGTTGGCTCAATTAAAGTTTATGAACAGAATGCCACCTTATTGAAATTTGTAACAGCTGAAGCTTTAAATTGCTTTTTTTTTTCCCCATTTAAAAATAGTATTTGATTAGTTCACAAAGTCTGAATTTGGGTACTAAAAGAGATGGTGATGCTTTAAAAATACATTACTTCATTAGATGTTGGGCTCTCAAAAAACCAGGCTGGCAAAGTTAAAATCGTATCTGCAGGTTTTATTTAGATGCTTAAGGGAATGTCAGGTTTTTGGAAAATATGAGCCCTTATATGAACAAAGGGACCATATACGGAAATTTGACTTCTGGAATAAAATATCTCCATACGAGTGGATGAAAGAATATAGTTAACTATAACTTGATCTTCATTATTTATAAACAGCTCACTTAAGTCAACGTTGCAGCTTATTAAGACCATCCACACTAAACTGGCTTTCTTCTGTTGCAGTAAGCAAGAATCTCTCTTCACATGTCATGTGTTTCTACTACTCTAAAAGTTCTCTATTTTAAAGAGTGTGGAAAAGGTTTGAAATTAAAAATACAGATTAGGTATCTGACTTACAGTCAGTCTCTTGAAAAAGTTACGATCCTTCCTCTTTGCAATTTTCTTCTCAAAGTTTGTAAGAATAAAGATTTGGTTGGAAGATTTTGTAGCTATGTTTGTAGGGGCAGAACAAATCTCCTGCACGACTTCTTGAGGAAACTACTTGCCATTTCTAAAGTCCATATGTTTGTGTCACTCAACCACAATTTTATCTTTAATTTTTCATAATATGTTTTTTCATTCTGTTAAGTTCATTTAATATTGTCTTTATAGGCAACTCTGAAGCATACTTCATACCTCATTTTACTATCCAACTGCTATTCTTTAAGCTGATGACATTTCATAAACAAGGAAGCCAAACTAAAGAGTTTGCCTGTTAGTACATTTTTTTTTCATATTTTTTGCAGAATTTGATAATAGTCTTTTAGAAATGATCTCAGATTACTCCTTAGTTCATTTGAAGGGTAGAAGCTCCTTCTTTTCACTTCCTCTCTCTAGCTGTATTAATAGTTCATGAACTTGGGAACAGCTTGAGTCATATAGAAGAAAGTTCAAGTATATGAGATCTTTCCCGTGGCATTAAGTACACAGTACTGTGGCTTCTGACAGCGGAATTCAGAAATGTTAGGAATATTTGGAATTTGGCTCACAAGTGGTTGACTTAATCATTAAGCTCAAGATACACCTTTTTCTGCATTTTGTGGCTACCATACATCTTTTTAGATTCTTCCTGCCCAGGTTTTCCCCAGACTTCTTAAAGTTTGAGATTTTGTGCTCTTTCTAGGTATAGAAAATTGTAGCATGTATGGAAGATAAGTTTTGAAATAACAGGCCCAGTCTAGAGGGAGTAGAAGAAGGTAGCTCAAGAATAAGAACAGTCGGAAAAACTGGTGTTCAAAAGGTTTGACAGCTAGAGAGGATAGTGTTTCCATAAAACCTTTCTCTACCAGTTATAAAATACAGAATACAAAGACTGATGTAACCTAATGTAAAATGTATGTAGGAAGTAAAGGAGATAGTAACACTAGTAAACTTTCATAAGGTTTTTTTGTGGGCCTGAGAGTATTTTTTAAGTTATGATTTTTAAGTTAAGGCTTCTAGTCCAACCTAGGATGAGAAGAAAAGGAGCATTAAAAACAATCATATTCAAGAGCCACAATACCTATAATTTCTCACTTCAGGTAGAACTGGATAAAATCAGGCCACTTCAGATGATACCATGATGAGGGCTTAAAATTTAGGCATTTTTTATCTGCTCTCCAATCAGGGTCATAGAAGAGATGTCCAGTTCCTGGCTCATGCCTGAAGTCAACACTGCATGCCTCATCCACAATGATCTCTCTGCTCCCTGCCCAAGTGATTACTTCTATCTTTTGAAGCCAGAAAAGTAGCAACTCTTTATTCATTTTGTGTTGTGTACTCCTCAGCCATATACTTCTTGCAGTCAAGAGAATATAGAGGCCACCAAACAATGTTTTGTGTATAGATCTGCCTCTGCCTCTGTCTCAGAACAAATGTCGTGTTAAGTTAGGGAACGTGCCTGAAGCACACACTGGATGTGCTCTGACCCTTTTCCTACAGTAAGATGAGCCACAGCTATCTAATCACAGGTTTGATACAAACTTTCCTGTGCAGTGCCATTCCCATGTTGCACCCACCCATTCTGACAATTTCCAGCACAAGCATATGTTGTAGAAAGCCAAATGTTTTATTGAATAGCCACAATTTAGACTGCATTCAATTGTTCTGGGATATATCTGTAAAAAGTAGAGTTCTCTTTAAAATATATTTGTGGAACTTTTCTTCTTCCGTGAAGTTGGTTTTTCTACAGATTTAAGCAGTAGTCTTGTGTGATGATGGCTTCTTCATGCTTTTTCATAAACTCTTTTGCAGACAACATTGTTCATGGTGCATTCCTAGAAAGAAAAGTAAATTTAATCAGCTTTTAACTCTCATGGAATATTTGTTAGTCAGAAGGTAGAGAATTGCTTTTCCATTGGGAACCAATACCAATACATTGGGAAAGAATATGCATTTGTCCTCTCTTAAAGCCAATTGCCTGAGCAGTGAAACTCTATTTTGAGAGCTTTGGAACCAAAAGTCAAAAATGTTTCACAGAAACATAAGACTGAAAGAACATTAAAGCACTGTTTCAGTCACCCCAAGGAAATGCCTAATCACCTCTTTTAAAATCCTTTAAGGATCCTAGGGCTTCCATGGGTGAGGGATTAACTCTGGAGCCAGGCATTTGTCTTTTCTTCCTTTCACCTTTTGTATCTGTGGCTTGTCTCACATACGCGTAGGCACGCACACACACGCACACGCACAGTCCTACACACCTTTCAGACTTGCAGCTGTTGGTATCAACTTCTGCGTCAGGTTCTGTCCTCATCTATTTTTCTGTTTTTGCATTAGATCTAACCTTGTTTTCCTCAAACTTTCCTAATTATTATTAAAAGCTATTTCTATTTATTCTCCTCTGAACTTTATCCAAAGACACTTAAATATTAAATTTGTGGATACATTTTTTTCTCTAGAGGAGAACAGAACTCTTTAGGAATTCTGTATACCTATATCCTTTTGTAGCATATTGGAATCTTAGTTACCTTTATGAGCACATTTTTAGTCCCCTCCCAGATTCTTCAAAGTGTACATGTTTTTCTTAAAACCAGAGAGCAGTGCTGGGAAACCCCAAACAAAGCAGCTGAGCCTCACTGGCACCAAGTCAAGTACAACAGTTATCTTCTGTTTCTGACCAGATAACAGCCACTAACAGAACTCAGATATGGGGAGGCTGGGCTGGATGATCTCCAGAGGTCTCTTCCAACCTTACCGATTCTATGATTCTATGATTCTATGATTCTATGATTCTATAGCTTTTCTTTTTTTTTTTTTTTTTTTATTGACATCATATTATTGATACATTTATTTGTGATCCCTAGCACAGTTCTCACAGATGGCTGTTGATTCTCTACCAGCGACAAACAGGATTATTTTGCATAAGCATAGAATAGGCACACTTAACACAAATTTTGTTAATATTTCCTATATATTATGATGGACTTTATGATCTACTATGTAAGAATTTTTCCCCATGATGATGCTGATTTTCCTTGCAACTCTTTCCTAACTATCTCTTCCTATGGAAAGCAAGCACCTTCATACCTTTCTGGCTGTGAATGTTAATGTCATTCCAGTTTAAATACTTGCTCTTGTTTTGTTCAGAGAGACTTCTTGTTGAGTAAATGCATGGAGCCTTTTCAAATGTCTTTAATGTCCCCATTTGAATACAGTATAAAACATTTGTCAAAAAAAGTATTCTGAAAAATGAATTAAGTGATTGAACAACAAAAATCAACTCACCACCACAAGAGTCCCATCCACCACTTTTCTCTTTATTATAGTCTCTTTTCCATCCCACTTCTGCACCTGCTTCAGTGAGCCATTATCTAGGGTTATGACGTTCTGCCAAAGAAAAAAGGCAATATGTGGCTATTTTGTCAAGAGTCCTTCAGCCTGAAGAGAAGATTATTTCTATGCCCAGGTAGTATTGAAGTGCGGGGAATCAAACAATCTACAAAACATTCTTGGTGCTCACATCTTTTAAAGGAGCATTTCTATAGCAGATGTCAAAATCACAGCTCCTTCCTCCTACTCACATATCTTTTTTGAGAGAAAAAATTGACACTTCTGGACTCACCTTTGTTTTTCTGTCATCTGCTGTGGTTTCATCAAACTCTTCACCCAACTTGAAAGAGATCTCTGTATTTTTGAAGGTACTTTCTGTTTTGATGGTTATCACATCCCCATTGATGCTGATGGTTACATTGGGTTTGGCCACATTAGCCATTTTTCTGGTGGCAAACCCCACACCTGTAAATAAGATAGGACATTATGAAATTCTTGTCTTCATTTAGGTTTTTTTTTTTTTTTTTTTTTTTTTTTTTTTTTTTGCTCTTATTTGTGGAATAAAAGACCAGCACTCAACTTCCATTTACTTTCTTAAATTTTTAGTAAGCCTGTGTTGCAGAGGTTCCTTTGTGACATCTCACTAACTAGTCCATTTATAGGCCAAGCCAGGTGGGCTGAAGTGAGGATATCCTCTCCTCTGTTACTATCAGAACAGAAAAGTAATATGAAACCTGAGACAAGATTTTAATGCCAAATATTTGCTTATACTCTTATTCAAAATAACTGCAATTAATTTTACACTATCTTGCACTATAGTTATATCTGAAAGTAAATAAGCAGAAATATATGAGCGCTTCTAAGCCACAAAACCAAATGAACAAACAAACCAAAAAAAATCATTTAAATCAGAGATATATTTGTCTGTGGCTAGGCTGAATAAAAGGAAATGATTAAGAAATAACTGGCAATGCTTATGCCCTGAGTAAAATCTGGGGTAAAGATTAAGAGTACAAGAGTATCACTGAAAGCTTTCTGAACGCTGAAGTCTCAGTGAGCAGAGTTTAATCTCTAAAAAAAAAAGCCATTTTTTTAGGATGTACTGATCCTATCCGTGCAGGTTTCGCTATACTTCCTTCACCCTACAAGAATGTAAAACTCCTTTAAGACCCAATTTTAATTCAAAAGAAGAAACCTACATCTGTAGAGAAAAGTGTTATCCATGAAGTCTTTTCCAGGTATCTATTCTGGAGTCCATGCAATATTCATATACACTGGAGGCAACTACAGAAGTTTCGGCCATGATAATTAATCTGTATCCTAGTCCAATAGTAATATAAAGATGTTTAGATATGGTAAAGCTTGCTGCATTTTAGCATTATACTACTTTGCATTTCCAAAGGATAAAAGTAAATCCACACAAAATATTGCAGCGGTGTGTTTAACCTCCAGTCATAGCGTTGCTAAGTGGGCATGCACAGACTTGGTTTACCTGAAACTATTCCTCTCAGTCAAGGTTCTTCTGCTATAGGAATTTGGCACCACTAGTCCAAACAGCCAATTTCTCCAGTTTAAGACTGTCTAATTAAACTAGTTGGACTAAAAAGCCCTTGGTAAAAAGAATAGCCAGGAAAAGCAAGTGCAGAATAAAGTTCACATTCAACATTCCTTCCCTGGTCCAGATAGAACAGCTCCAAATAATATTTCTTACCTAGTTCTTTCATATAGTCCTCAAAGTTTTCACTAGAAAGGAGCTTCCAGGTGCCCACAAACTGGTCACACATGCTGTCAGGCTGGATTACAGTCTTCCACAGGATCAAGCAGAAATACAGGACGGTAGAGTAGTATGAGCTCCAGGAGACCAGAAGTTATCTTTAAAAAGGAGCCTTGGCCACATGACACTCTAGGATAACCAATGAAGAGGGAGTTCCAGTGCCCAGTGTTTTCCTTCCTCTCCCTTCCCCTCCTTTGCCAGTAGGTCATAGTGTTATTATTCATATGCCCTTATTAGCACAAAGATCACTGTCTTGTTTTTATTTATTTATTTTTATCATTCAAGAACACTCTTCATTAAAGACAAATATTGAAGTCATATTTTTTTTGGGAAGAAAAAGGTAGGCTCAACCCAGAGAGGGTTATGTTCTCTCCCATACCCTTCTTTTCATTTCACTCCTCTATCAAGTGAATGCAGCTGAATTCCTAGACTGTAAGACCAGAAAGGATCATGAATGTCATTTAAACTGCTTTCTGCACCACTGCAATCAGAGACTTTAACTAGAGAGAGACAGTGCTGCAAGAAGAAGTGGATTTGGGGGAGAAAGAGACTGTGGAGTGGGAAAGAATTAAGGGAATAAAGCATCTTCCTTGACTGGGATCTCCTTCAGGATCCCCACCTAAATCAATTGACCAGTAGGTTTTATTCTGCTTTTCTGTGCTGGAGAGGGGATGTATGGTTCTGTGAAAAGAGAACGAAGTAACAAAACAAATGATTTATTTCCCTTTTACTCGTGTGCATTCTGAAGACCTATGTCCCAGTAACTAGCCTGATGACTAGTTCTGGCATCAAGCTAGCCTCTAGTATCAACCCTGCACATGTCATTTACTTTCCATTTACACTCTTTAGGCAGCATCTATCTGAGACAAACCCAGCATAAGGAGGTCCCATTTTTACTGGTCCTCTAAGTCATATCATAGCTTAGGTCACAAAAACTATATCGGAAAGCAGCCAAGCAGCTTCTTAGACTTTGTTTTTGGCTGTAACATGCTATTCGAATGGCAAAAAGTAGCTAAAAAGTTCACACTCCATCCCATGCATTGCTCTTTAGGTAGATTTCTTCAATGGATCATCTTGGTCCACATATCTGGGGAACTGTTGATCTTGGAAGTAACAATGTTAAAGAAATTAATAATATAGAATCATACAATAATCCATGTGAGAAGAGACCTCAAAAAGTATCCAATCCAACCTCCTGCTCAAGCAAGGCCATCTCTGAGCTCATAGCAGGTTGCTCGTGGCTTTGTCCAGCTGGGTCTTGAAAACCTCCAAGAAAGGAGACGTTATGACCTCTCAGAGCTACCTGTGCCATTTCCTGACTGATTATGGTGGAAAGGGTCTCCTTATATCCAGTCTGGACCTCTCTTGTTTCAATTTGTGCCTGTGGTCTCTCATCCTCCGACGATGCACGATGTGAAGAGTCTGGCTCCAGCTCCTCAACCCGCTCCCCCCAGGTAAAAGTGCTTCGGTCACAACAACTTGATGATCTCTGCTAGACTTGTTCCATTTTATCCGTGCCTTTCCTCTATTAGGAGCCCCAAAATGGATACAGTATTTTAGGTACGGCCAAATGAGTGTCAAGTAAAGGGAGACATCACTTCCCTTGACCTACTGTCTGTGCTCTTGTTCATACAGTCCTGGATGCTGTTGACCTCCTGTATTGACAGGGCTTGGCTTGCTGTCCACTAAGACTGTCAGGACCTTTTCTGCAAAGCAACTCCCCATCCAGTCAGTTCCCAGCCTGTATTGGTATAAAGGCTGAATATGTGTATATATATATATATATGATTAGTTACCTTCTTGTCCCTTTAAGACTACAGACTTTTTGTGAGTAAAATGATTTTTTCAACTTTTCTTTTTTTTTGGAATAGCTAAATCTTAAGTTTGTTCCATTCTTTCTCAGTTTTTATAGGCCTACTGACTTTGGGTTAATCCTAAAAGAAATAAAATAATTTTCTAATTATTAGTGTCCTTGATCCTTCTCAGAGGTAAGAGGAGAAGAGAAGAGAGACATGCTGAGGTCCCCTTTAAAAGGAAACTCTGAGGGGTCCTGAAGTTTGTGCCATTATCTTGTTTATTACTTAGGATTATTGGCTTGAGAAACACTGAACCATGTGTGAGCAGTTTGTAGGAATTCAAAAATTCAAATCCAGAAAAATACAATGATGACTTGAAAGAATTAGGTGGGGAATGAGGCAGTGCCTCCAACAGAAGGTAGAAAGTTCTTGCTGAACTCTGTTCCTGACTTACTTCTCCTGCCTTTGGGGAACTGTGCTGTGTGCAGCTTACTATCATTAGCATTCATTTCTTTGGATGGAAAATAAGGCTTTTATATTCAAAACCATGGCCTGAGAGTGTGAAATGGGTTTCCTTTGGTGTACAAAGCTGCCTGCAACTCTCACGCTGTTCAATAGGGTTTCTCAGGAGAGAGGTGAAGTACCTGCTACATACAAATCAATTTAGAACAGACAAACTCACCCTCCCTAGGCAATTACTTGCACTTATTTAAAGTGAATCTGAGCTATTTGCAGATGACTTGCAAACATGCTGACTCAAAAACGCAAGCTGAAGAAAAGCAGCGTGTGGGCTGACTTGCTTGTTTGTTTCAGAGCAAGCACTTATCTGTGAGCCGACTCATGGACTCTCATATTTAGGAATTATTCTGCTCACGGTCTCTTGTTCCTTGAGAGAGATTTCCTGTGATGAGAGACAAGCTTGTGGCATTGATGGCATCTAATGCAAACCCTGCCTGCTCTCTGAGGCACAGGTCTTGAGTAACATAATGTTACTGGTAAGGACTGGAGTACTTAATAGCCATGAAGACATCAGTGCTGCCTCTAAGCCTGGAAACCTAGGCAAACTGGTGTCTGCATCACTTGCAGGAGTGTCTTTGGCCAGCAGGAAGCTGGACAGCTTGAAAACGATGCTGTGATCATCAGCACTGATGGGGGTCTAATAATCATCAAAAGCAAGAGCATCTTCGGAAATGTAGAAACTTCCTTCAAAATGGGAGAGGAGTTTTAAGAAACCACAGCAGGTAAGAGGAAAAACAAAGTGAGGATAGGGGAAAGGAAGCTGATGAGGGTCCAGCACAGAGAGGAAGGCCTGACAAAGTAAACTCATCATAGAATGGCCCTCTCAAATGTGAAAGCATGAATTAAAAAATCATAATTATGACTAATAACAACATCCTGGTTAAATAGAAGCTTCTTTATCTGGTTTCTCTTTGCCCCAGAAGGGCAACTGTGCACAACTTCTTAGACTACTGTAGCTATCAAACTCATGAGTACCAATGAGCAGCAGTGTTTTGGACCTACACAGTTGGCCCAAATATAGTTCTGCTACTCTTTGGAGACAGATCTGGCTTATCTTCCCTTTTGAATCAAAGAGTAAAAAGATTTCAGTACTCAGTTCCACATCTGATGCTATATTAAACTACTAGCCTCTTGATAATGACCTCTGTTGAAAACTTTCTTAAAAGGAATTTGCTTCTTATGTAGGGTTACTATTGACATACAAGCCAATGTTCATAGTAAGAAAAAATACATGTTTTATGGAAATGTTGTCAAAAATAGCGATTTTCCTCTAACCAGAGAAGCAAGTGTGGCTTCATGGCCAGCTTCCTTTTCAGACAGTAAAATCTGCTGAGAATATAGTGAGCTATAGTGGCTCCCTCACGCCAGTAAGGACGAACCACATCACAGTATTTTAGTACTGTGGAACTAGTAAAAGATTCTTCTGTCACCTGTCTGGCTAGATATCATAGTGGGAATGTGATCTAAGGCTCAAGGCTAGTTTCAAGAAGGGGTGAGCTAATGCTGGAGAGCAGACGGGAACAGGTGAAGAAATGCCCCACTCAGCCCGCCAGCTTGCTGCTCTCCTTTCTGACTGAGGTTCAAGACAGGTAAGTTTCCTTAGACTTCTACTTATTCAGGCAAAGGTATAACTAAAGCTTCAGTCATCATGATGTAACTCACCGACAGATAAAAATACCAGCTTTAATTGGCTTGAAAATTCAAGGGTTTCAATGACTCCTTTTCTGGGAAAGGAGGTGAGCAGAATACGAGTGCGTCCCTTTTTCTCTGCTCAGGAGAACAGTCCACAGTGGCAAACTTAGTGCTCCTCAAGCACTTGCGGCTGAGTCCTGAGGCTTGACTCAGGACTCACAGCACTGTTGCACATTGGTCACTTTGCTGAAGGAATCAAATTTGTCTGGCAGCAACAACAACTCTATAATTTCCTTGGGTGGCTACGGGCACACAGATTGGTGGGTCCCAGCACTAGATTTTTATTTTTAGTAATGCTGAGTTCTTGTATTTCCTCCTGGACTTCAGACCAACCTGTGAGTACTCAACATGCCTAAACAGGCCTCTAGTACCTGAAATTAGTACTGTGACAGTTGAAAAATCCAAAAGGTGCTTCTGAAATATTGAGCTTGGTTTGTGGTAATACAAAGAGTAGAAGTGAAATCTTATAACTTCAAGGTATAGTAAGAACAAGCCTGAAATAAAACCTAGTGATTGAGAGCATTAACTTGCAACTAAAATATGCATGGTTACATTTTCTGAACTTGCTTTAAAGAAGAAGGGAAAAATGTACCTACAGCTGGGAGAAAAGTCAAGCCTCTGGAACCCTGCCTTTGCTATGCTGTGTTTCATGAAACTAATGTTTATAGCCAGGAATCTGGCTTTTTTCAGTGGATTGTTGGGCAATAATGTACACACTCAGTTGTGGCTTATGCCAGGTGAGTGCTGTTCCTGAGCAAAACACTGATTTCTCTTATACTGCTCCAGCATGTATATATGTTTTCTGATTCCTGGAGCAGGTCAACTGGTGGTGTGAATCCCATCAAGTATAGCATCAATTGCAGTGAATGAGTCATAAGGAACACCAGAGAAGAAGGAAAGTGGAATATTTACTTGTCATTTTTTTTTCTTTTCAATGAAAACAGATACTGGTATACTAGCTCCTACAGATATCAGACTTCCAGAATATAATGTGGGCATTTCTGGTAATGAACACTCAAATTTTAAGACTTCCAGAATATTAAGTTCAGCAAATATAACAGTGAGATTAATGATAAATCTAGCTCACGGACTTCTGAAGACCTGCATGAGAAAAGATCTTATTTTGCTGGCTATAATATGGGTACTACAGCGTACATTGCATATTTCTAAATACCTACCAAATTTCCTTGTCTAAAGAATAGCTGTTCCTGATGCTTAAATCTGTCTAGCTTTTTCAAGCATTATAGCAGTCTTATATCAGTGCATTTCCTCTTGCAAATGCACAGTGAAAGTCAGTCTTGGTCTGACTCTCACTTTCTGCCCTCTGTGGGCTTCATTTAATTGTCTCCCAGCAAATAAATCATAATTGTTCTTCTTATTCTTCTTCAAAAAAAAACTTTTCTCAGTTCTTTATCCTTCAGCTTCTTTCTAGATTTATGTATTTCACCAGCCTTGCAAACGGAGAAATCCTCTGTTTCCCAAACTGCTTTTAGATTTCTTCTAGCAATTTGCAGATTTTCTGGTACTGTTCTGAAAAATCCTGCTATTGTATTTCTCCAGACTTTCCTCTGAATAATCCCAGACCATCCAGCTGAAATCACCTCTTATAATATCCATCTGATCGAAGTGATAAGATTCTTGCTTACATCTGCTTTGGAACTGCCTGACAAGGCTCATATCCTCTTCTGCCTTTTTTTGGAGACTTGTATAATACTTTCTAGACAGAGATAGGCTTGTATCTTATTTCCAGAGATTCACTACGGTCAGTCAAGTCAAATCGCAGGTCTTCAGAGGTACTGACTCAAATTAAATATGAGAAATTAACCTGACTTTACTTGTCTGTCTATTAAATGACTCATATCTCCTGGAAATCACACAGTCCGCTGTTCTCTCCCTTTGGAGTCTGAGAGCAGAGCGCAGGACACAGGCTTCTCAGCTCCTGGGAACGAATGCCCTCAGGTCTTCATTATGCTTTTTACAAATGGTCAGACTGGTCAGCTGAGTGCTCTGTTCCATTAAAAGATATATCTGAGGATAATAAAAGTGCATCTGCTATTGTAAAGCCTGGAAGTGTCTCAGAAAGATCTTCAGGTCAGTTGTCTCTGAGTCTCTTCTTTATGCTTTAAGTAAGAGTAATCCCGAATCCACAAAATATATGAGAGAGTATTTCACTACTTGTTAGCACATGCGAGAGAAACTTTATTTTGAGTGGAAGACAACAGTAATGAATCCAAATCCTTCACTGTGTAGCTGAGAAGCTTATTTCTATTAGCATGCATTTAAAATATTAAAATTAACAGGTTAGACTTTTTGCTTATTGTAGGTAACTTGTATAGATCTCTCTTTGCTGCTTAGATGAACCCTGGTAAACACTACTTCTTTTCTTAGTGAGTGGTTAGCCTTATAACTTAATACAATTATTGTAGATATTTCTTGCAATATTATGATAAAATAAATGGAAGGCCTGCATTCAGAATCCTTCCACTGTTTTTTCATCTATTGTTAGACATTTTTTGTAAGCAAAGGCAAAATCTTCAAATGGAGATGACAGACTTACACATTTTGGTAACGTGTAATAAAGATATTAAAGTTTAAGATATTCCTCTGAAAAGCTGACCCTCTCTTGCAACAGTTGACCTCTTGTGAGGCAAGAACTTTCCCAGAATTTCACTGTTCTTTCTTAGAAAGATAAAGCACAAAGCATAAGAAACACTGTTTCAACAAGACTAAAAAGAATCTCTACAAAGCATATTAGCTTTGCTGAATCTGCATTTTGAGTAAATATCATGCATATTTTCTCCTTCCTAGGCTCTGCATCTCTTCATTCTGCATGCCACATTTTATTGCTAGCAATGTTATAATCTGATGACTCCATTATCTCCTATTGTATCTACTGGAAAGCTGTGTTTTATTACAGAAGAATTTGGAACACATCCTATCACTCCGTGTAAAAGAAAGGAAAGAATCATGGTATGAAATACACCAGTTTCAGAGACCAAGCATTAATGGAAATAGTAGTCTTGCTCTGGTGCTTCAAGATAGCCGGCTGCACGTGAAAGCTGGCTGCTCTCCCTGCTCGCTGCAGTGTTGTGAAGCTGACTGCTGCCCCCGAGTGCTGGAAGCTGGAGGAAAGGAGAGGGCTGCTGGTTTGCAGAAGCCATGGGCCACTGCCCAGCAGTGCACCTGGTCTGGCTCCACAGCCTCGTATTAAGGTGACTCGGTATCGCTGCCTCCTCTGCAGCATCTCTGCTGAATGTCACTGTGTCACAGCGATCTAGCTTCATCTGGTACTGCATAAACCAAGTTAGGAGTCAAAAGAATCGTTGAGGCAAGAAACGTAAGGAGTTTTCCAAAGCAATCTATTACTCCTGTCCTTCCCTCTTTAGAGAGTGGTCTCGCCAGAAACAGCAATCAACTGTCAAAAGTCAGCAATGCTTATGTTTGGCATGTAAAAAAATCACATCCTGAATCAGGGAGTACCCGTGAAGTTCATTGCTTAATCTCGGGTAATAGACCAGCTCCTCAATGTTAACGCTGTAGATGGGGTGGAGAGTTGGCACATGCCAGGTAGGTCACCCGGGCAGCTGGGAGCCGTGCTGTTGTATGGGCAGGAGCTGCTGTAATTCATCCTCCACAGCAGGTACCATCAGGAGGATCATGTACAAGACAGTGGATCTCTAATCACAGCCTTCTGGTGGAGTCTTGATTTGAATCTACACAGTGCCTCTAAAGCAGCTAGAGAGCGTAAAAGCATCTAGTGAACCCTGAAATGGCTGTAGTCTGAAAATGACTTTAAAATCCTCTCTGCCTTCTACCTTTACCCCCTGAAGAATCTCAATACAGCTGGGATTCTTTGGAAGTTGGGGCTTTTTAGAAGAGATAATATGATTTTCCAGGAAGAGTGAACATCTAATAAATGTGTTTTATTTAGTTACCTCCCATGTGCTTTAAAGGGGGCAGGGAGTTGTATTTATCTAAACATCTTCCCAAACTCATCTAACACCAAAAAGTGCAGCTTCAGCCTGTAACTACTAAGACTACTGTTTTTGAACTGTCAAAAAGCTGTCAATAAATAAACAGATCTGGAAGTCTTGTCTTACACTAACATCAGTTATTTGTATTTGCATATTAGCAATTGTAATGCTGGCATGGCATTTCTTTGTGGAAGTACTGTGCATGACTGGCTACTACCATTGCTTGCTAACTTTCAGAGTCTTTTCAGGTTAAAGCTGCAGAGTCCATCTGAACTGTTCACCAAAGGTCTGAAGTAGGCAAGGCGGTTGGCAGAAGTGTTGCTGCCTGGTTTTCCCTACAATAAGCTCTCACTGACTTGGCCACCTACATGCTTTTCAGAACTTCTGATGTTTGTTGTTCATTTAAACTACACTGAGTTCGGGCATTCCTCATGGTGGGGATTATTGTAAATACTTGGTCAGATGTTTGCTCCATGATGTAGGTGCAGCAGTTTATGCCACCTTATCAGAGGCTCCTCTGCAAGCACTTTTGATATCATTAAATACCTTGTGGAAACACCAATGGAGAATATAAGAGCAGATCAAAGCAGATCTTCCCACATAAGAACTGAAGGAACTAGAGAGCAAACATGCTATTTGGCTAAACAAATGTTCTTCTTTAACAATAGACTCTGTTCTTCCTCAGCCCTTCCAGGTATGATTTCCTCATTCTCTCATATCATTTTAGTCTTGTTGCCAAGTTATCTAATCTGAACATAATTTAACTGCTTTTATGCTCTAGTTTGGCTTTGGGATAGGCATAGATACTGTTCAAACAGTACCTTTCATATTAGTTCTGTTAATACAAACTTCTAGCAAGCCAATACTAATGTGGAATTATATTCAAATATTAGAAAATCCTTTCTCTCATTTATAACTTACTCCTGTCTCATTGCTCTTTCAGCTCCTCACCCCAGTTAAGGCATGGCTGTCCCATCCCTGCTGTTTATTGAATTGCTGCTGTGAAAAAGCTCCCCGCAGTTCTTGCACCTCCAAGTCTTTCTCTGCTTACAAGTGTGACATGAGTAAGATCATCAGCTTCAAGAGTGGAATATATGAAAGGCAAAAATTCCAATTCTGACTTTTGAGAAAGACTCCTGGGTCAACAGAGTATGAGTCAGTGATATCGGTTGTTTCAGAAACACAGCAAAATTCACTACAACGTACAGAAATGGGCTTAGTCGAAGAGAATACTTCACAAGTTTATGTTGTACTGTTTGTTTAGTTTCCAGGTAGTGACTGAAACCTCTTTAGTGTATTTTCATGTAACTACACATGCGCTAAGGTGTTGTCAAGTTCTCCGAGATGATTTAACTGTGTATTTGTGTGTACTCAGAAAAAGCAATGTTTCCTTTCAGCCTTATTCAGTCCTGTTTTTAAACACAAGTCTGAAGACTGAGATCTTCTTGCCTCAGCCTCCTGCAAGCTGTTACAGCAGTACTGAACAGGGCTAGCAGAATTTGATTTTCCAGTTTTCTGGCTATATTCCTTTGTGCTGAGAAATGCCAATCAGTCAGCTAAGGCTTTTTCAAGTTTAGATCAAACAGGTGAAGGAATAATTTATGCTGTATGGCCTTTGATGGCCTAAAGAAGGGGGCCTAAAATGTTTTAAACTGTTAATCGCAAGGGTAGTGGTTCTCAGAAAATATGGCTTCAAAGTAACTGCAAATAAATTTGTGTGACCTTGACAAAGATTATTGGCTTTTCATACCCCATATTACTGTTGAAAAATTAAGGCTTAGTTACCTAGCAGGCACTGGTTAAGCTAGGAGGAGTGAAAAATATCTCTTTTCCCTGGAATTAGTTCAGTATTTATATATTCAACTATACTACTTCTGCTATGGTGGTAGCCTGACACTGCTAAGTATTATAATAGATGTCAGTATGGTATTCTACTCTAATTCCATTCTAAGTAGCTTGTAGAGAATAATCTTTTAACATCTTCTAGGTAAGGAAGTTAAATGGTATGTGGGGAAAGTATCATGGGTTGTGTTCCCCACCCCAAGCTTGTCATGAAATGCAGTTGGAATATAAACCATATGAAGAGCAACGAGGAAGACCTGACTAGCTCTCTCTGAAATTAGCAGTAGTTTTCACTGAAAGACTATCTCTGTTTATGCAAGTGAAAGGGGAAAGAAGCAAGAGACATGTCACTGAATAGCGAAAGCTGAATGCAGGTTAGAATGAGCCCAACAAGAGAGAAGAAGAGTTAGAGCCAGAACGAGTTCAGAAGTAGAGCGTATAGGAGACAATCTGGTTCAGCTCTCCTTCCAGCCTTGTGTCCTGCACAGTGTCTCATCTTGAGGGCAGAGTGCCCTTTGTCCAAACTAACTTATACTTTGAGGGTGCCATTGGGAAGTGGGATATGCAGGTTTGAAATCCCTCAGGCTGAAGTAGGTACTGGAGCTAAGTCTCCTGATATTTGAGCAATGGGAGATAGGGAAGCTTTTTCAGATGTTCTAATTCTTTTTTTTTTGTTTGTTTGTTTTGTTTTGTTTTGTTTTGTTTTGTTTTCATAAGTGAGAAAGCTCTCCAGATCTACGTGGAGCAGGAATATGTTTCTGGCTGGTAAAGTTTCCATGACTGAGGGAAACCCCCTCCACACAGGAGAGAACTTCGGAGTGAAGTTCCTCTCTTGCATGGGCATTTCTTCCCTTAGCATGGTGTGTAATGTAGGTCCTTCTCTTTGAAACTTAAACTTCTTAATATGTTCAAAAAGGAGAATTTGCCATTTATCTGTGCTAAGATTTCTACCTCCTGGACTTCAGCTTAAGTATTAAGCATCCATTTTTTTGATCTAGCATTTACTATTTCAGCTACTAGACACAGTATCATAAACTGGCATTCTTCTGGCATTATATCTGCATCTCCTTTATGGAACTCTCTGTCATTGGCTCATAGGTATAAAAAGTGAATCCTGGATTAAAGCTGATGAATTAAGATGCAATAAATACAGTCTTTAAATTTAGTTCTAAGTAAATCCACTTTCACGGTGACTCTCAAGATGCTCATCAAGGGAAAAATACCAGTCCATTCATATTCCTCCCTATGGGAAGATGGACTTATGAAATGTGAGAACATTAGCACAGTCAGAAACCACTGAATGCCTCTTCATTAACTATCAAGATAATTAAAGCAGCAGTTCTGCTAAAGTTGAAAACAAGTCAGAACATCTATTGTTCCCTTCTAATGAGAAAAATATAAGTTAAAAAATGAAGAGAGAAAAGCATTTGCCTTCTAAAAAGATCTTTTGATCAAGCCACACTCAACAGCGTATTAGGAGATGTAATTAGGCTCAAGGGAGAGATTGTTTCCCACAGAGCAAGATGAGAGAATGGCATTGCTGAAGAAAGAGCACTCAAGCCTTGGTGAAGGAGCATAGGGAGTCACTTGAGCTACTTCTAAACTACAGCAGATGTTTAGTTAGTAGAGCTTATAGGCGCTCATTAAACTGTCGACAGGAGCACTCATGTTCATTGGGAGAGTGAAAGAAAAATAAGACTGTGGTAGTGCACAAGATGAGAGCTCTGTCAAAGTGCTCAAGCTGGGCATAGGGCCTTGTCAGGGAGAGAGGGACTAGAACAAAAAGGGAGGGGATAAGGAAAACAATATTCTTTTCCTTCAGGAAAGAAGCTAGGGTCTCCATATGCAGCAGTAATGAGCAGATCACCAGCCTTGCTCCCTCCATGACCAGAGAGCCGTCCAGGGCGGTGTGCTCTGCATAGGCCCCCTGGAGATCTTCGTGCAGCAGTGATCTTGGTTCCTACCTCCACACCTCAGTACTTTGCCAGGGAAAATATTAATAACTGGCTAAACTTAGGTTCATTGTTCGACTCCCGAGAAATGGATGAGTTGCAGGGTTATGCTGGCTGTGAAGGTCTTGAGGAAAAGTCAGGAACTCCTCTTGTTTCCTAAATACTCCAGATTGTCAGAGAGGAAGTATTTCACCAATAGCCACAGTGGAAGACAGCAGCAGCTTGAACAAAGCATGAAACACTACTGACACTCAAGAATGGTAACGTTGCTTAGGAAACTAGACTGGTTCCAATAAATACAATATATAGTAGGTTCTTCAAGGTTGTTCAGACTCCAGGGAAAATACTTTCACTTCTAGAATGAGTAAAGATTCAAAATTACAACAAGAAAGGATGAGGACACATCAGAGCAACCAAGAGGTGAGTGTACTGCATCCTCAGGTGCCTACTAAGACTAAATTGCCTTAGTTTGATCTATGCCAAAACCCATGACTAATATGCTGCTGTCATTTGTTGGCTTTCATGAAACTGTAGTGCAGCAAATGCCATAGCCTTCATAGCACCATCACAGTACTTAGTACAAATGTGTTATGTGAGAGGTTTTAGTATATTTCTAGAAGTTACTAATTAAAAGTAAGCCAAAGCTCAGAGGAAACTCAGTATTTTCCATTTGCCAAACATTTGCCAATGATTCACATGTGGATTCTCTTTCCATTTCTGCAAGAATTGTTGTCTGATGTTACTGTGATACCATAACATGTGTCCCTCACGCCCTAAAATAAACAGTCAAAAAGCTACATGCATGTTGTTTCTAGTTTACTGCTGTCTTTTTGGTTTCTTCAAAATCTGAGCCCTGGTGGAAGGAGTAATCTCTGCTCATGGCTGATCTCTCATTTTTGATGATTGCACTTTTATCTTTACAGTACTAGACATGATCAGCCTAAATTTAACATTTTTAGCCCTAATTCTGAAGTGATGTTTCATTATCATCTAAGATTTCACTAGGAATATTGGAGTTGCACTATCAGTGAAGTAAAAAGTAAAGCATAGTCTAATACAGATACAGAAATGGGATAATAGAAGGATACATATGGCCTTTTCTTCCAGAAGGAAGTAACCTCTAAATAAGGAGTTCTAATCAGCAAATCCAAAACATTTTTGAACTGTTTATATTAATTCATCAGTAAAGTACTATTTCTTCTTAACCTGAGAAGAAGGTAGCAAAGAATGCATCTTCAGTGTGAAATGGAATATGAATTTAAGGGAGTACAGACAAACTAACATGTTCCAGCTGAAAGTGCGCTCAGCAGCTAATTAATACCCATTAAGATTATGGTATTTAAAGGTAAATGAGTTTCAAGCATAAACTCAAGGTATAACATTTAATTTTGAAAGAAAAACCATCCTAAGATTCTCTAATCTTATCTACAACTAATTTTTTTTACTGGAAATAAATATCTGAAAAGGTGATAGAGGTTACTAGGCAAAGGGAAGGAATGGAAAAGAATGGAAAAGAGAGATTTGGCATGAAAACAAGAATTAGAAATGTAACTCTTTATGTTGTTCCCCTCAATTGGTTGTTCCTGAATATTAAAAGATAGCAGCATCTGTAAAATGAAAATTTTGCACTTTATCTGTCATAAGAGTTTCTATTTTCATTGCTGTATTGATTTTCATTTTGTACTTGTATTTCTAGCCTGCATGAAGTATGAAGGACATGAAGGAATCTTTAAATTTCTGTCTCATGCAAATTTAGATAGCTATAAGGAAAGAGCTATGTAAGGACTTTGTACTCAAAGCATTTTTATTTTGAAACAGTTAATAAGACAATATTTCCTCTATGTTATCTCACTGGGATGTATATTTGGGTTTTGACTTTATATGGTTGCTGAGTATTCTTAATGTACTGAAAACACTTAGTACATACCTTTGCCCTTTGAAAGGGTGAAAAATAGGACATAGCTCCTATTTAGAGAGCTGTTGTCTTAATGAAGATCCAGATGTTCCCTATCAATTATTTGTGTGCCTTCAGGCTAATTGTAAGTTCTCTTTAAGCAAAAATAAGAGCTCTGAGGTAACCATGTAGCTGGTGCTGGACTAAAGCACTGATGTTCAAGAAAGTTTGGGTTAGGATTTATTCCACGACATAGCTAAATACATAGCAGGTACAAACTAATAATTCAGCTTCCCAATTAACTCTTAAACAGCATCTCTGATGTGTACTCTTATTCTCTGCACAGATTTGCAGATATGAAGGAAGAGTAATTTTGTTAAGTGGTACTTCTTAATGACAATATTTCTTTATAAGTTTCAGTAAATCTTCCTGTTGTTTCTTGAGAATGCAATATAAAGCTACCCGCACAAGAATCTATGAAGAACAGCTCTATGTGATATCAGAACTTCTTGTGGTGGACTGATCTGATTACACCTGAGTTACACTATCATATTTTTATAAGAGCAATCAGCTTTTACAAGTGCATGGAAAATATCCCTGTAACTAACAAGCCCAGCACAAAATATTGGCTCCTACTTGGAAGAGCGTGACTCTTTACAACCAAACAGCAAATGGAGTCTGTTGGAACCACAGAAAAACAATGTGCCTAATATGATCTAATCCAGCAGCACAACATCCTCTTCTCTGTGAATGATCAGAAAATCTTGGATACAGCTTTCTCACCTGGTAGTGTAAATTATCCGTGTTTTTGCTGAACATCTCTTGGTAAAATATGTTAAGGACATGAATACGGTAGCTGTGTGCTGTTTATGAAAAAAATAAAAAATCTTTCTATCTGATGTCCAATAATGTAGCATGTTCTAGAATCAAAATGGAATAAGTTTAACCCAATATTCTTGCTGGATTTGATAAAATTCCTGTTCAATGTTCCTTAAAAGTTATGTCTATCATGCCTCAAGGTTACAGAGATAAGCATAAAGTCTGTAAAATAAGTCATATAGTTCCAGGTCAAATTTCTTGCTGCGCAACTGAAGTTCTTAGTGAATCTCTGTGCTTAAAATACAGTAACAGTTGGAAGATCCTCTTGGGTAGAATCTTAAGGAATATATTCTAGGAAATCTTATCTAGAAGGATTCTTTATCTTTTATGAATTCTTGGGCTAGTTTGAAATCTTGATTAAAATTTCTACATACAAAATAAACTTGAATAAGTCAGAAGTGGTGGCCATACGATACACATCTACTTATGTGGAGTTTTGGAAGATCCCTCACCTTCTGGTGAACATGATGAAAATGAATGTGCTAAATATTTCAAAACTTTCAAAAATTATTTTAATGTCCTGCAATTAACATCATGCCGATTAGTTTTTTCTACTTATACTCATATTTCTAGTATGAAGAAATAAGTAAGAAGATTATTAACATTGCATGCTAAAAGGACCATTTAATTCTTAAAAGATCATTTAACTTCATAACTAGGAGATAAATGAAGCTCTGGTCCATAGGTACCCACACAAGGATAACTCCAGGATCTGAGATTAAAGTAAACAAGTAAACAGAGAGAATAATTTTCCAACTCTTGAGACTGTAGTGTTGTCTCAACTGAGGACTGAAGAATGAATATTACTTGAATGACCCAAATAATCTGGCAAAATGTCTTCTTGCATGCTCTGACATAACAACACCAAGAGCTCATACCAACTGCATAACTTTGTTTTTCTACTGAAGTGACAATTTTCCCATTAATTCTGGGAGAGTGCAAAGTGCAACTAGAGTACTGAATCTCAGATGTAACTCTTGTAACTTTTAGTGGTACACCTGAAACATTTCTTCCTGCCTTAACTTTTGCATTTATCTTTAAATTTGGTTAAAATTAAATTAAATTAAATTATGGTTAAAAACAACACCTCTGAAAAAGGAAGGCTATGTTGAACACTAAGAGAAATCAATTCTGATGACTGAAAAATAAATGTAACCTGTTCATTTCTTTTGTTGTTTGGATTACTACTATCCAAAATCACAATGACTTAAATCTATATGTTTGCAAGTTTTTGACTTGATGGCCAAATTCTCAGTCTGCTGCGAAGCAAGAGGGTGGTCTGTGAGGATCTTATCAATGTATACAAAAACCTTAAGGGGATTGTCAAGAGGATGGGGCCAAACTCTTTTCAGTAGTGCCATGCAACAGGACAAGAGGCAATGGGCACAAACTGAACCATAGAAAGTTAGACCCAAATATGAGCAAGAACTACTGTGAGGGTGACAGAGCGCTGGAATGGGTTGCCCAGAGAGGTTGTGGAATCTCTTTCTCTGGAGATATTCAAAACTCACCTGGATAAGATCCCCTCTAACATGCTCTGTGTGACCCTGCTTGAGCAGGGAGGTTGGACCAGATGATCTCCAGAGGTCCCTTCCAACCTCAACCATTCTGTGTGATGGGGAACCAGAGCTAAGTTTATTCCTAACACATCTTCTGCAGAATGGGGGCTTAAGGATGTCCCTTACACCTTGAGTCTTAATTTCTGCTTCTTTTCAAGGCACAATAGTTGTGAGCTTTTTGGGGTAGAGGAATATACACAAGATAATTGTTTAAATAATCTTTCCTTCTTCTCCTTTTCCTCCACTTCTCACACCAAACAAACTGACAAAACTTTTCTCTTTTGCAAAAAGAGTAGCCAGTGAGCTTGAGATGTGTCTGTCTGTGATCACTGACCTGCTTTAAAGTATGAACAAGAGGGCTGGGGCCAGCACTGCCAAAAACAGAGCACTGGCACATGGTCCAAAATAGCAGTTGTTTAGAGAGGAAAGTGCCTCTCTTTCTCTTAAAGTAGGGCTTGCTAATGTGGTCAGGATGAATAGAAAGGCAAGAACCAAGTCTAAATAGCCACTTCAATGAGCTTATTGAAAACTGAGCAAAATCCTATGTCATTCAGGCTTGAGGAAAGGCAAAAGGAAAACAGAAGAGGGCCATTGCTCCATTTATTCCTCTCTGTATATATTAGTAACTTCTCTTGCTATAAGGCTGCTTATATCCACTTCTTACTCTCCAAATTCAAGCACTTTCCTTTGAAAGTCTTTGTCTTGCCTCTCCTGAGCCCAGCTATTCAGTACCTCTCAAGTACCGAGCCATTTTTTTTCCCCCTCTACATCCATCCCAGCTGGGGATTATTTGGACAACTCAGTCTCTAGGAGGCATGTTTAATTCTTGGGATCATTTTTTACTAACAAATGCTTGCAAGCATCTATACTGTCTGTTACTAAAAGGAATAGGCAAAGATATATAGTGAATGGCTCCTGACTGATCATACTTCCCTCTGCACAGCGTCCTTATGAGTAGAAGATGTAGGCAGGTTGCCAGTGCTGTGCCTCAAGCTGTGCCTTGATAGGCCAACATTTCAGCCCTGGAGGGAAAAGCTTAAAGAATTTGGTGAACATATGAGGGAAGAGACAAGGCAAAACTCATGAATATTCTATTGTCCTTATTAGGATGGTAAGGTTAAGCCTTTTACCAACTTGGTATAGAATGAGCTTTAATATCAAATTGCTTAAATCCTTTTCCTGGCTCATATAACATTCTTACAGTAGGATAGGTGTGAAGAATCAGCAGTTACCGTCATCAGGACAGCTTGAAAATTAGGTCAGCTTTCTGGAGCCAGCAGAGTAAAAGGGAGGACTCAGACTTGCCTAGCTAAGCAAGGAATGAAGTAGATATGCCATGGAAAAGTGTTTACCAGCTATACAGATCATGGAAATTACCCAGTCAGTTTTCTTTTCCCTGAAATAGCTGTTCCTAAAGCACAAGGGAGAAATTTATTACTCCTTAAATTTTATAATACAAGATTTCTGGGATTATGTGTGGATTTACTTCAAAGGAGGATTTAGTTTCTGGAATCTGAGAGAGGTGAGCTATTTGCACATGTTTAACATTCTTACTGGAAGCTGTGTGTTGTGATACTGCTACAAAAAGCCAGCATAGACAAAAGATGGCCATTATCAAAAATTAAGCTCCAAACTCAGTCTCTGAGTGCATCTAGACTCTTTCAGTAAGCCATTCTTCAAAACACTGAAATAAGTGTCACCATAGGTGGGCTATTTCTGCATATTCCAGTCTTCGAGTGGTAGCATGGACTTTTTTAAATCAGTTATTATCTTGGATTTTGTACTTCAGTTATGATAATTAAAGGCAGATAACTTCTGTTCAATCATGAAGTTGCAATCTGCTAAACCACAGTAAGGGCTACTCATGAAATGCACTGCGGCCATTAAGAGAGCAATCAGTGTCCTTGTGGTTCCAGCCTATGGCAAATACAGAGTGCTTAGATTTAGTTTCAGTCTTTTTAGTTGTTAGTTAAGGCAAGCTGAATAATCTTCTGGCTACTGTGACTCAGCCAATATTCTGGATGGGAGGGACTTGAGCAAATGTAAACGTTTAAAATGTGGAAATGATTTCCCTTTATACTCAACAGAGAGATATGTAACAGTGGATCTCAGGTTGTAAATCCTCTCATTTTAAGGTAACTGCCTATGCTAGAGAAATTGTTTGTTAATTGCATTAATATCTTGGGAAAGGAGTGTTCCTACATGTGTCTGCAATGTGAGTGTCTCTATCTTCATGTCAAAATTCAGGTGAGATATTCCTGATATGCATGTTTGCGCTTAAGCCTTTCATCCATTTACATTAACCGAACTTGAGCAGCTGAGGGATTATAAACTTATGGTTGTCCCTGTCTCTGTTAATTAGCACTTTTCAGCACAATATTCTTTTGAATTAGAATTTACATAATTTATAGGCCACCTAAGCACATTTTTCCAGCCATAACTTGGAACACTGGTCAGCATTCAATTTCATGCTTTCAGGACACACAGTTATGTCACAAATGACACCAAGGTCATCTCTCCCTTTGTAGTTCTAGTATCCTGATGACATCCTAATCACTAAGTAACATAACATTCCTGTAATGACAGGAGCTAACAAAGTACAGTAGTGAAATAATCTCCACGGTGTAGTCTTTAAATTACTGATCTGACTTTCTCTTTTTCTTTTTTAAAACTTTATCGTAAAGACTCTAATTATAATAAATTTTAAGAAATTGGGGAGAGAAGAGACAATCCTAGATACAGAATTGGTGCTTTTAAAATTTCTCTGTCTTTATTTCTTACCAAAAGCTCATAATATTCTGATAATATTGAGGGGGAAAAAAAAGTTTTCAAACTGACGGAACTAATGCTGCCACTTCCTTTGGTGAGAGTGGGAAGTTTAATATATCTAAGTTTTTCATAGATACTTAACTCTTTCCATGAAATGTATAGAGGTCCTGTATGACCAATGCAGGTAAGTTTGACTGAATGACTATATATTTGATGATGCAAAGATAAATATTGTAGCATATGAATCATTGGTTGAATATACTAAACAACTAATAAAATGCTATGCAAAATCTGAATTTGTTTGCTACTAATTTGTTTTCCTGGCTTCATAGGCAGATATTTGCAGAATTAACTTCAATTTCTCTATGAATTGTTTTTACTGACTAACATCAACTGATTTTGTGAGATAGCCACTAAATTATGTTAACTAACTAAAAACTGTAGATGTTTGCTCAGCTGAAAGACTTTATGGCCTGATTTTGTCATTGGAGTTTGATAGAACCACTTCTTCTAAAACAAACTTAGTATTTCTAATTTAATGCTGTTGGTTTTCGGATTTTTCCAAAAATAGCTTCAATCAATAGATTTCATGTCATGCTCCTTAGCCCCATGAAATAAACTTAGCGTTTAACATGACTCTTACCCAGAACGAGAAAAAAGCTTCTGTTCTACATCTAGGCTTGCTTCTGAGAGGAACTAAATTCAAGGTAGTGGACTCCTTTTCTCCTGTCCCAAATGATTTCTGAGTATACATCACTAATTTTCTAGTCACCTGATCTCATGCACTGGAATCGGAAGAGATGTTAAGAGTGTCTTCTCTTAAATTCATTTCCTGTAAAATAGGTCTTCAGTCCTTTATCCTGAAGTTGACTTTTTCCCCTAGAAGCTCCTTGTCCTACAGCCATCAGTGTTTCTGAAGAGAAAAATAAAACAAGACAAGCAAGTCTTGTCAGTGGTCTGAAGCACCTCCTCATCTTTGATCTCTCTTGCAGAATCAAAGAGATCATGATGCAAAGTCGGAAAATGAAGAGGGGAAAGAAGCTAGAAGGAAAAAAATAAAATAAAAGAGTTACTTTCCAGGGTGTTGACATCAGCTTTCATTCTGAAAATTTGTCGTTTATCACATGTGCTTACTTGATTTTTTCTTTTTGTGATCTTCCAATCTGAAACATATTGCTCTACACAGCTGCTGCAATGTTTGAACCCCCTAGCTCAACCAGTTTTACTGAATACAGAGTCAGTCATAGATAATGTGCAAGAATTACACTAAGAGAACAAATGGTAAGTGCAATCAGCAGCTCTCCAGAGACCTTTGTGAAAGATAAGGAACCTTGGCCACCCAAAGAGGCCAGGAGTAGACTACTGGGCTGTGTTTAGCCAATTAACTGAGAGCATCTGAGCTAGCACAACTACAGACCAGTGCCACTGGATCCTAGTTCCCTGCATGGGCTAAGAGCAGGGAGTAGGCATCATAACATCTAAATAATATGCCTGTAGTCTAAGCATAACATGCCATGGCCACAGTTCTGGGAGAGAGCTGAAGTACCTGAGAAATCTAGTGCCTAACAGTTACTCAAGTGCAGTATCCCAGCCTTTAGCTACTATATCACCTGGTATAGGCAACCCAAACCAGGTGAAAGCAGTCAGATCAAATACCTGATATTTCTAGATGGTGTTCTAGATTGTTCACAATAACTTAAATACTCTCCTTCTCCTGCTGATCTTGTGTGACTGACATAGTTTCCTCTGGATTTGTTTTCATCCAGGCAGGAAAGATATGCAACTTTTCCAGCAAATATTATTTTAATTCTTTCAGCATTGCCCAGTGAGTTGTAAAGCCCTCTAGACCCACAGAGGACACTTGTTGATGCAAGTCCTCCTTTGGTTTGAGTGATCCCTCAGCTGTAATGGATGTGTCTGGAATCTTCAGCATTCGCTTTGAATTCATTCCACAATAAACGTGCGTTAACAGCTGCAAAGTGTCAAGAAAGTATTTCTCTACAAAACTCTTCAAACTGATTCTATAAGTCATTTTTTAAGTAGATGATGAAAAAGTGCAGAACCACTGTCAGGTGCACTGTACTTAACAGAGGCAAATAAACAGATATAATATTTTTTAGAACAATACAACTTTTGATGATGATAAACTTCAAAAGAAAAAGCTATAATGCTTATTGCATTTATATACTTTTTAATAATCACACAAAACACCGAATCTTCTGCGATGAGCTCTGATTCAACACTGCAGTGACAGACGTTCATCTGCTTTCTCATATATCCTAGTGCAAGTGACATCGTTCATGGTGCTTTTCCTTTTTCCTAAAGAAAAAAATGTACACTGAGACTAACATCCCTAGCCACAGAAAAACTGCAATGATAATAGTGTGCTTAAAACAGAGAAAGAAAATTTCCATCACAGGTTATGTGAGACAAATATATACTAAAAACCACTACAGACTTGCAGCGTATAATCAGATTTTTTGTCTTAATGACTGACAGTGTCATAAATTCAGCCATCTGTTGGTTTCTCCATTTCAATTTCTAAGAATGTAAAAGCCATTCTATCTAGATTTCTCATCAACTTTAATCTATTTTTCCCTGGAGAGAGTAGGAATACTCAATTATATCCATTTAATAAGGTTGTAGAGCAGCATGGCAGGGCAGCAGAAACTCTAAGATCAGAGCCCTCATCAGCTGTAAGAGACTTAGTGTCTCCCACTCCCCTGCCTGCAGGAGAGAGCTTTGAGTGTGTAAATAGTAACTAAATAGTGTTAAAAATTTGGCAAGAATAAAGGTTGTGTTGTTACTCAGAAGCTATTGTTCATAATATACATGCAGCCTTTCTAGAATCCCTAACAGTAACTTACCTCAAACTCCTTCTTTAACTGATGATGTTCCTAGTGTGGGGCCTGGCTATGCAGAGAAGATGGGACATGCTGAGCCAATCTCTTGCTTGACTGGATATCAAAATACAGGATGCTCACCACTACCATATTCCCATCCACTGCTTGTCTCTTGATTGTATGCTGTTTGCTGTCCCATTTCTGGACCTTGTTCAGTGACCTATGGTCTAAAGTCACAATGCACCAAGGAAATATGAAGAAAATAGTCATACTACAGTTACACTCTGAATTACGATTATATCTCTGTTCTCTCATCAGGATGATATTTCTGTTATAACTACAGAAACGTATAGGTTTGGCTTTACTACATCAACTTCAGCCATTCAATAATTAATCAGACAACTAACTGAGGTTAGTCAGTTAGGTCCAGCTACAGACAAGGTGAAATGAGAGAAGAAGATCCAGACTACATGTTAATTTAATTTATTTTATAATGGGATGCATCTGGAAGTGAATTTCTCTTTCCATTGATTCCAAAGAGAAAAGAGATGACTAGCTTAAAATTAAACTTCTTGTTCTGAACAGATTTTGGTCTTGTAGAGTCAAGGAGTGATTATTCAGCGCTCAGAAATACCCATATCCTGTCTTGGAGCTTCATGCTGCAGCTCATTAGATTAATAAGTTTTTCATAAAACAGATGGGCAGTAGTCTGTACTGGCACAATTTAATGTCCTTATTGATGATGGAAGTAGATATAAAATCCTTGCCAAATAAAACTTGTGGATGACACAAAGACTGGCAGAATGATGAATAGTGACAGACTAAGGGCTGATAATTGGATGCCTCGGTAACAAAGAGAATGTGTAATAACGTGCATGTATAATGGAATACTGGAAAACTGAATTTGAAAAGG
Organism: Rhea pennata; assembly: GCF_028389875.1. Lineage (NCBI taxonomy): Eukaryota > Metazoa > Chordata > Aves > Rheiformes > Rheidae > Rhea > Rhea pennata. The sequence continues at coordinate 119,375,673 of NC_084664.1, read as the reverse complement.
ATTTTGATGAAACCACACAGTATCAACTCTAGTCTAGCAGTGACAAATGGGGCTAGTGTGATTCCTGGGAATATTGAGTTAAGAGGGTGTTTACCTTCTCGTTATGATACTAAGGATACTGAATGCAGGGTATGGATCTCTTGTATTTCTTATGAAAGATCTAGAGTAGATTCAGCAAAAAGAGCAGCACAAATTTTCTGAGGGACGAAGAAATGTCTTGCAGTGAGAGGTATATATAGTTGAGTTATATATAGAAACAAAGATTGAGAAGTGAGCAGGACACAGTATAATCATTTCCCCTTTGTTGCAGATGTACAGCAGAAAGATAATGTTAGGTTTGAAAGAGCTTCTCATTCTAAAAAGAAAGGCATAACAGTGGCCTGTATTTGGAAGCTGAAACTGGACAATTTCAAAACAGAAGTGAAGTACAGTGAAGTACATTCACTGAGTGAGTGAATTAAAAAAATAGAATAGGAATTCTCTGCATCTTGCTAGTTATTTTTCAGTATCATGCATCTAGAAGACATATGCTTTAGTCATATTCAAATTATCTTTTCCACTTACAGGCACTACTGTGTGAAGTAGAGAGACCTATAAAATACAGAAGTCAGGCTAGATTAATATCTTGACTTCTATGAATCTGATGCAGAAAAAGCACATCAGAGGAATTTTTAAAATACCTGGGTCCTCTGAATTCTTAGAGATGGAATTTCCATTTCAATTTCATTGTTTCCAAAAGCAACTGGGTTTCACAATTATTCTTGATGATAATACGCAAGTCTTCTGAACATATGGGCAGTCTAAAGGAAATCTTTCATTTTTACCTTAATTTTACAGCCATCTGGTGTGGTTTCATTAAACTCCTTACCCAGTGTGACAGAGATTTTGTTCTTTTAAGGACACTTATTGTTTTGATAGTGATCACATTCCCTTCAGCACTGATTGTAACAGTGGCTTTGGCCAGAGTGCCCAGTTTCATTAAGGCTAGTCCCACTCAAAAAAAAATAAAATAAAATAAAATAAAATAAAAGTCCTTACCTCTAAGCAAACTCTTGGGGAACTGAATGTCTTGGAAAGATAAAAGTAGCTGATGGGAAATGCAAATATTTCACAACATGTGGTCTTGAAGAGATCTTAGCATCTTAGCATCTACAGTATTTAATTCCTACTCAGGAAAGGATGAGTTGTATCAGCTATTAAAGTCAATGGCTCAGTGTCCTCCTTGTTAATAGAAAGGGTATTTTCCTTCACTGTCGGGTCACTGCAGTCTGCTGTTATCTTTTATAACTATCTTATAAGTACTTTGTAGGATGTTCCATAAACTTGCCAAACTGTCAATGGACCTGCACTTCTGTACAGAACACACTTCATGAGGTAGGAATAAAGATATATATTAAACAAGCTTCACAAGATGACTTATTTTTAAGGGCAATAGTGCACTGCTATTTTTCAGCTTTCCTAGTTGATTAAAGCGTTAGTAGTAACTGAACACCACATGGAGCTACTGAAGGCAAACAAGGCTATGTGCTTTGGGGATGAATACTGCTACTGTGAAGAAGACCAGGTATAAGCTCTAGAGTTTCAGCTCAGCAGCTCCATTTCCTGCCAAAGCTGGTGGCAACTAGACAAATAATCCTCCGGTATTCCCCTGTACCTTAAAATTGCACTATCCAGTTTCATAATGAAAAGAGAAGGGAACATAAAATGTTAGTATAAAGGTCTGTCTTGTGTCAGCAAAGCCAGAATTTGACATGAATGTGATACTTAGAATAAAAGAGAAGCCAAAAGTGTCAAGAAGTAGCAAAACAGTGTCCTACTGGTTCCTGAGGTGAATCAGCTGTGTTACTGGCAGATTGCCTGATGCTAAAAGGAGTAAGAACCTTAAACCTGAGCTTGCATTCAGGCTACCTGTGAGGTCCAAAGCTGAATACAGCAAAAAATCACTATATGCATCTGCTCTAGAAACACACCACAGACCTGTGAATGTTGCCTGGCGAGGATGCTGTATGCAACCGTTCTGCCTGCAGTTTGGAAGGGATTCATACCTGTAAAGAAAACCCTACAGATTAGCAGGACATTATGCAATGCGTGCTTGTATCTACCTGGCAAGACCTCTATGCAAAAAAACTTCTCCCAAGCTGAATGAGAATAAACTGCAAGCCTGACAGAAAAATCCAGAAATTTCCAGGGTTGCTAGAACGGAGCAAGCCAAAACAATCCTATCTGATCAATCTCAGGAGAAATAACTGCAGCATTTGTAGATCTGCACCCTGTGGGGAAAGCTAATAAGAACCTTCTCCAGAGACTGGACTGTCAAAACCGTTTTTTATTTCCTTCCAGCTTGGACTTTTCAAATCTGAGAAGTGTGAAATAAGATATATACATTCCTATTAATCAGATGCCCTTATGGTTGTGATTTGGTGATATTTTTTTTCCTGAACATTGCTAGCGTGTTTGAAACTCCAAGTGGCTGGCTTGCTGCATGCCGCGTATGATATTTTATGGAGAATGCAGTTGTACAATAATTTTTATACTAACATCAGTAATTCTACAGTTCAGTCCAATAGAAACTGAGACAAAACGATCTCGTCAGACTTCACGTCTTAGAAAAACAAGCCTGAAGCAAGGACCATCACAAGAAAATCTTATTAGAAATCCCTGGGGAGCTTCTGCCACAGCTCTAAAAAATAAAATTGATATATATACATATATACACATAAGTGGTGTATATTTTGAGACACTGGAGATTTTAGAAACATAGTTTACCAAAATCTATTTTACAGCTGATATCTGAATCATCACATTTCATTTAGACTTTGATTCTGATCATGTTTTTCAAGAATGGTTAATAAAAAGCAGTAAGATGGGGCAGGTGAGAGTCCAGGGATCACCTGCCAGAATCAGCTGGATTCAGGGAATTATTGTGCAGGCATATCTCAGGATAAAAGAGGTGTCTGAGATAAGCTGTTAATGTCTCAGTACCAAATTGTAGGGGCATTGAAAAATAAAAAAGAAAACGAAACCAGAGGATTTTTATCTGCTTTGTTTTAGGAGCTGAAGAAAAAAATGCCTCTGCTCTTATCTTCTACATTTTCTTCCAATTTGTATAAGCTTGTGATTTTCCAGCTCATTTGAAAGTTGTATTGGTATTTAAATGAATTTTCATTAAAACATTACTTCTTTGCTTTCTAGATGCAAAATTTCATCCATTTGATTAGACTCCTGAATTCATTTTTCTTATGGAAAAATAAAAACAATCATTAAACTATTAAAACCAGGCTTGTCTTTGAATATTATTTCTGTGATAAAGATATCTTTAGCAGAACTGCTTGAGTTAGAACATTTACAGACAGGTTATTAATATGTATATGGAATAGCAGAGACCTGACACTCTTCAAATGAAACAGATTACACAGGCCCTTTCCTGACAATACTCCCCACAATTTCATTTCTGGTCTTTGCCTAGTCTATTATTCCTTCTTTCCCTCCATAATATTCTATGTCTTCATAGTTATTGCCTTCTTATACTTGCAAATGTAGCAAAGAAAAAAAAAAAAAAAACAAACTTCAGCCTCTCTCTCCTATCCTTACCTCTATTTCAACTTTAGAGTAATATAGATAAAAGAGAAAACACATTTCAATTAAAAGTGTCTTACATATATATACACAAATATATACATTTGTATATTATGTATATAAAAAAACACATTTCTGTAATTTTTTCATGTATTCTTCAAAGTTTTAACAGAGGGCTGATTTCTAAGTTCCCAGAAGATAATCTACCATCTTTTTGGATGTGGTGAACTGCTGCTTCTGGAGAGAAAGAAACTGCTGTTCTACTGGCATAATTCAAAGAACGAGAGACTCATTTCCAATCTTTATCTAAGTGTCCTTAAGCCCAGCTAACAGTATATTATTTACGGTGGGGCAGTCCTCCATATCCTAAAAATTTCTCTAATCTCCTTTTCACTAAATCCTATTCTAAACAATTACTTAAGAAAGAAAATGGTACTGGGTAGAACAGGAGTAAAAGACTGATCTTATCAATGAGCCAAGACTCAGGAAAATGAACCTATCTCACAAATATAAGAGTCATTAAGGCTTAGGTTTACTTTTGCTGAATAGGATTAAAAGGAATATGACAACCTGCTAATGTTTCACCTAAGGCTTTCCTCCCCCACCACTCCTTAGGACATACACATAATAGGAGGAATTGCAGAACCCTACTGAAGTATTGCAAGACTTCTCCGAATCTGAAGTTTTAAAACAAATCCTTAACTGGGGAGAGAGTAAGACCTGACATTCGCATACAGAACTCACTGAGTATTGCTCAGTAATGGATAAGGTTTTGAGGTGTTGTGAAAACTCATCATGCAAGGACAACTCTCTAAGTAGTAATTTCATCACCTCCAGGCATAACAGTCTAAATCCTGCTCCCTACTCTTTCAGGAGACGTGCAGCTGGCTTATGAGGAAATACATGGAAAAATGTGTGCATCTTCCAATCTCTGATAAAAGTCACACGTGTAGGCAAGAATGCCAGACTTGCTGCCACAGCATTTTTTCTGGAGAAATGAAGTTCTCTTAAATTGTAACAGGTACCTTGCTAAAAAAAGTAACTGAAGTTATGTGCCAAAGCCCTGGTAAGAGATGACAGTGAAAATATCCCATTGCTGGGGGGCTTCTCCTTTGGTGAGTGTGACTCTACTCTTGAAGGCTTGATGCTGATCAGATAAGAAGACTGACAAGATGTGAATTAAAAAAAAGAGTACTCCACCATTTATCTTTCTCAGCAAAACATGAGTTATCATGCTATCAGCAACAGTAGAGCAAGCACTTTCTCGGCTACTCAAAATGGGATGTGCAATTCTGTTATAACAAAGAAGCTGAAGTTTTTTGCTGTTCAGTTTATTTTGCTCAATATCAGTTATTCTGTGGTGTCATAAATAGGTCTTACAAGCATCCAAAAAATGTCAAAAAATCCAAAGTCAAAACATGATAACAAACCTAATCTTTCCTACAGCTCTCCTTAAAATAACTTTTCTTCTAAGAAATTTGGCTGTTTTCTGATCCTGTCAGTTTTGGTAATATGCCCCAGAGTATGCACACAGAATATTTCTAGCCTGCTAGAATGCTCTGCATTGCCAGCTGAAAGGTTTTTCTGCATGTCTCAGTATTTAGTAACTTCCTTCCAAGCCCCATGTGACAAATAAGCTTTCATTTAAAACTTGAGTTGGTGGCTAGCTTTAATGACTATGGGAAGAAATTTCAAAATGTGTACTTAAGAAGAACTAAAATGGCACTTATTTTCTTGATTCAAGCATACATGTATTTTTCATTATCCACATGAGCTCGGTGTTTTTTTTTTTAATGTTGGAGACTGCACTGAATTTTCTCAAATATGTTTATTTAAATACGGTATGTAAATATACATTCACACACATGCAAAACCAGTACAACATGCAGTATAATAGTAGACAGAGTAGAGGTTGCACAGAAGTTATGCACTGATGATCACCTAGGCCACTCCCTGAGTCTGAAGATAGAGCTCAGAAAGGGGAGGTGGTCAGCCTGAGCTGGAGGTGGACCAGCTGCAACTGTGTCTTCACTAATATCAGACGTGTGATACCACCAACTAAAGAGGAACCTGGTGTCCTGTGTCTCATTTCATCAGAAGACTGTTAATTTTCACTAACCATAAAACACAAAGATGTCTGAGAGAGAGGCACAGTTTGTAAGCACAGTAACAGTATTTGCAGACCAGCTGATCTGGTAGAAGAAAAATGGACAAAATTTTGAGCACATCAGCTCTTCCAAGACACATTTTGCCTTTCTGTCTTTTATGTATGCAGAACTGACAGGTGTATCAGTCCCTATGGCTTGCTGCTCATTAGGCAAAAGCCATATGTGGTCATCCTCTGCCTAAAATCACCCAAACTCTACTGAGAGTATCCCAAAGCTTGCATAGATTTCTCACATCTGTCTAATGAGTTCTGCAAGCTGCAGTGAGCTGGTAAGCTGCATTGCTCACTTGCGCTTGGACAACTTCCCCATTAGGCTGGTTACCTTCCCCTGAGGCTGGATAGACCAAAGCCCTGCAGAAATGCCTCATGCTAGGTGGTTTGGTGCCCATTCATGGCTTAGGCCAGGTTCCCAGCGATAGGCAGCACCCTGGCAGCATGCAGTGCTGTGACTGTAAACATTTGTGGTGGTTAGTGGTAGCAGAAGTACTGGGTTTCTGTAGCATGGCCATGGTGCTCATGACCCATCTTCTGTCCTCTCCTGGATTGCCCATCTAGCACCTGGCACCCACTGTGCATGGTGTCCTGCTCTCATCTCTCATCACTGTGCTGCCTTGCGGCCTTACCATGGAGTGAAGTCTGCCAAGGACAGGTCTCAGCTCCATTGACAAGTTGTATTGAGTGGGTAATGCAAAGTAATGGGAACTAGGCGAACAGAAGAGATGCCTCTGGCCAAAGGACCTGTCATCTCATTGACCCATTATCCAAGGAAATTTAAAGGTATTGATAATATAGTGACACTCTTGTGATATCATTGCCATAACAGATCCAAATGAGTCTTGTTCGCCCTTATATATTGTGTGCATATACACACACAGAGATAGTTTGGCAAATTATTATTTGAATTGTTATTTGAAAAATGCTTCCCAGGTTCATTAAATGTGACCTTCTGTTCCTGAATGAAAAGTGTATCTACAGAGTGCAATCTACTGCTAATCTTGCCTAAAAAGGAAGAGAGATTCTTGCATTTCAGAGACAAACCAGGGCAGGGAATTCAACAAACAGAAAGAAAGAAAGAAAGAAAAAAAAAAAAGGTTTGCCTGTTCCTTGCCCTCTCATCTCTGTCTCCCCTAAAACGAGACTGTCTTAAAAATCAACTTGATCTGAATAATATGTTTGGTTTCTTTCCTTTTACCTCTGGGCCTTCAGAGTACTCTGCATTTCTCTGCATCTGGGAGAATGAGGAACACACTTTCCAGACAGAAGCTGAAAGTCTTGTGCAAATTTTTGGCTGCTGACTCTATAGTCTCCAAAAAAAACTGCTGAAACCCAAAAAGGATCGTGCACAAATACATGAAAATATGCAACTAAGCACAGAGTTAGCTGCACTACAGCCATAAAGGAAGTCTGCAGCTCTTTATAAAGCCAAATAATGCTGTCGAACTAAAAGATTAGGCAGAAAAAAGTGGGGTTTTTTTGATGAACAAGATTCGTGTTATTGTCAAATTGATATACAAAAAAAAATAGCAAAAGCAAATTAACGGTACTGGAGAAAAGGCTGAGCTCACTCTAGATAAATTATATTATAACTAAACAGGGAAAGGTCTCAAAGAACAGCATGCACAATACCATCAAATTGAGCAAAGACTACCTAGTCTAGGTAGAGTAGACCTGTCTAAACGTGAACTTGAGTGACTTTCTTTGAAAATTATTGGAGCCAGTATGTTTTATGAGTACCTGAAATTGAAGGGTCTAAGCTCAGGGGATTCCCATAGGCCTGCCTTTCTGACTTCATCTTACACTCTAATACTACCAGTTGGTAGCCAGGAGCACCATATTTGATGTCATTTTTAGGGTAATCTTTTTCTAAAGATTTTTAGACTTGTCTCCTGATTAACAGAGGCCCAAAGATCTTATTCGGTAATCTTGCTCTCTTTCTGGCTCAAAATGTAGCTGATACATAGTAGAACATCTTTCAAAAACAAGCCTAAGACAGCAGGTTTCCAAAACACCCCGCTTTCTGAGTAAGTCATCAGGCTGAGAAGTAAGAGACCTGAGTATTCAAGATTAGGAGTACAAAATAATTTAACTTGGGTTTCCCATTTCAAATTACTCAAATTATGGAGATCCTAGGCAACGGATTCCTCTCTATTTTTTTTTCTTGCATGAGCATGAAGTGACTCTTGGAGAGGAATTAATCTTTGACTGGATGGATGTGTCTTCCCTTAAGCTGGGTAAAAATCAAGTAAATCTGAGATGCATGGAGTTTCTGCCGTTCTTTCCCTACTTTGAATTTCTTCCTACCTTGCTTTGCCACTCCTCTCACAATGTGCCGGCTTTTGTGGGTGCCATTCCTCTGTGCTTACCTTTCCCCCTGCACTTAACAGTAGAAGCCAGCAGTCTTTCAAGAATGATGTGTGAGAGTGTATTTCTCTTTCACAAGTTAGTGGTGATACATGCAAATACAAACTCCTCAGGTGCTGTGAATTGCTGCTTCTCAAAGACCACACTACTGCTGAGCACATTCAGCGCTCAGCAGGACCACAGCCTCCTCCTATAGAAACCTCTTATAAGTTGCCTCATCTCCCACCTCCACACCTCAAAATCTCCCCTTACATTATTTTTGGCACCTGGCTCATAGGTTGCTGACAGCAGGCAAGTGGGTATTATCTCAGGGCTCTGAAGTCTCCCAGATTAAGGCGATCAGTGAAGAGGGAGGAGATGTTGCCTGGAGCTGTGTTGCCTTTGTGGAACAAGCTCTAACAGACAACAAGCTTTAACAGACAAAAACCCTTTCTCAAACTTTAACATCGACCTTTTAATGCTGACGTTATGGTTGTACAAATTTATAGAATGAATTAAAATTTGTTCTTCTTTTTTTCCCTCTTCTTTTTGCATGTTATAAAACTATGTGTGGCTACCTCTGAACAGCGCTCCATGGGCATGTCTAGTGCCAATGTGGACCCCCAGTACATTCGAGCTCCATTCTGCGCTGAGTCCCAGGGGCCCATTGCTCCTGTTTCTGTCTGCTCTTAAAGGTAGGAAACCTGGGCAGGCAGCTGGAGAGAAAACATAACACGTTTTGAATGAAGATCTGTGGAGCGTGCTGGCACATGCATTGGTCACCCAGCCGAGATGGAGCATCTGTATTTCTGCTTATGTCAGTTTCTATTTTGCAAGTTATACTGGTTCTTGCTTCTCCAGTTGTTTGCTGAGCAGTCCTGAATGCTCTCAGCCCACCAGTTGGGCAACAATCCGGTTCTAAAATTTCTGTTACTAGAATTTTCCAGGAGAGCATGACCCTGGTCAAAATATGTTCTCTTTTCACATTCTCCCCCCCCCCCAAAAAAACAAAACAAAACAAAAAACAAAACAAAAATGCATAACAGGCAGAGTAGTTGGTTGCATCACGAAATATCTGGGCTAGGCTGCTTGCATTTTGTTGCAAACGTGGCTGAGTATGGAGAGAAAACGACCAAAAGGCTGAGATCAGAAAATGGAAAGTCATGTTTTAACAAGCCAGTTGAATTTATTACAGGCTTTTTGCTGACTTTGCAAGCAGCAACAAAGAAGAAAAGCTGCAATACTCAAGTGATGCAACTGCTCTGAGCTCTTCCTAAGTGGCTGATGTTTGACAGTTTAGGGTGAGATAATCTGCTAGACTGAAATCTGCAGAAACAAATGAGACACCTTTGGTTCTCTCCATGAATGTTTAGAAACAATTTTTCCCATCTCCTGCTGGACACAAGACTAGTCTCTGCATCTGGTGCAGCACATCTCTTAAAGATTAGGATCTTTTGTATGTCACAGTTCTACCATTTTGTTAGAAGTTTAATTAACTTCATAATTAATATCTAAGGTCCTGATGGTGTTGCCATTAGAGTGTACAACTCCCCTCGACTTCTGCAGTAATTATACATTCAAATTATTAGAGGACCTTTCAGTTCCCTCTTGGTGCTACTACAGATAAGCCTACTCTTACCTGTTACCATAAATATTTATATATCTTCCAGCTCAGCAACATCCCTAGGGAATAAAAGGGAAAGGGAATGTAGAAGATCTGGATTCTGTTTCTACCTTCTAAGTTCCTTTATGCTTATCACTTAAGCTTTTGGATTCTGCTCCCACATTATGTCTGCATTTGGTATTGAAGCATGGCCCTAGGGAGCTTCCAGTCTCCTAAAATAGAGAAGCAAATGAAAACAACATTTTAAACTTTTAAAATAGATGGATTTTCTTCTGTCTGCTAACATCTGTCATATCTGCATTTGTTTTGAAGATTATCGTAGAATTACAGACAATATGGCTGGAAGGGACCTTGAGAGGTCATTGTCCCTGAAGAGACAATCAGCAACACCTCATTTTTGATGGATATCTGAATAACCTGTTCTTAACAACTTGAAAGTACAGATATTCCCCAGTCTCCTCAGGCAATCCCTTCTGGGCTTACCAGTATGAGACTTTTTTCTAATGAGAATTAATCTTTCTTACTATCGTTTAAGCCTATTATTTCTTGTCCTATCTCCAGTGAAAGTCTATTCCTTTTCTTTCTGCAGTAGCTGTCTTTTTTAAGTAGTAGTAAGTACTGCCTCAGTTTTTCCTTCTCAGCGTTTAATAATCATCCTTCTTCACAGGCCAAGTTTTCTAGATATCTAATCCTTCCTGTTGACTTTTTCTGAACTCCTGCTGACAAACACCTCAGGATAGGCTTCTCTAATTTGTTTCTTTTTCACTGCTGTCTATGCTTAACACATTATTCAGTAATGACCAGCAATAAGGGCTTCAGTATGTCCTTGTAGTTGCTCCTTTTGCAGGAACAAGTTTTAAATATACTTCTATTCTCACTTGTATGAAGTCAGGTTATGAGTATGGTCACTGTTTTGGGATTTGTTTTCTTAGTTGTCCTTCTGGGAAAAGGACTATACTTGTGCACAAGTAGCTCCAAATATTTTCCAAGTGCAGACCTGCTATTAGGAAGAAAGGCAAATAATTGCCCATTTATCTGTAGAAGCAAGCAGAATAATCAAATTCTTTCTGAGGGAATTGAACTGGATTTGAAGAAATAGATGTTCAAATGAGACATTAACTATCATAGCCAGAATGATCTGGGGAGTGCTGTATGTATGCAAGTCAGTCTTTTGAAACAGTATGAGTACTGGCTGCTCAATCTAAAATCAACTAGTCATACAACTCCTGTTCCTTCCTCCTGGGCGCCCCTCAGGAGATGTCCCAGTCCAAGTCCAAGAGGGGTCAGATGCTGGATTGACTGCACAGACACACAGCTGCAGTGTGGCAGAGGCACATGCTACATGAGGGAAGAGAGCTATATCCCCTTGGTTCCCCTCGTACCAGCAAATTTTCATCTGTTTGTTGATGCATTGGACAACTTCAGTTGGACTGCATTATTCTGAGAACAGATGAGATTGCACAGAAAGACTCAACTTTCTGTTGAGTCTGCTCAAAAACTGCCTGGAACATTTCCTCCATGACCAGAATATTTCCTTTTACCACCAGAAAGTGAAACAGAGGCTTTTGTTGGCTCTAAGTCTGTGCTGCAGATGCGTGTTATGTGCTTGGAAAAATGATCAAAGCAAAATGGATCTTTAAACAAATCAATCACTTTGGAGAAATGCTAACAGCATCCTCAGGATCTGTGTCATGGTGTCTGTTCCCTGTAACTATCTGTTTATCAGCTGTATTCCTCTAACTAAGTTAACAGCTGTTATTGCTGAGAACTCAGCAGATAGGGTCATCTTTTCCAATATGGCTTATTTGCTGCATGGACACTGTGTCGTGGAGGTTTTATATGCTGTTTTCACTAAGTAAACTTTTATGAGTGACATAATAGCTTTGGATCTAGTGTTGCAATCAAGATCCAGATGCTGCTGTACACACTTTGTGAAGCAATCATTACAATCATAGGATGTTTGAATCATAGAAGATTACAGCTAGAAAGGGCTTCCACAGATCATCTGTTCTCCCACCCAAAGGCAGGATTAACTCTACCTACAACATTCCTGGCAGATATTTCTCTAATCTCTTTTAAAACATCTCCAATGATGAAGCCTTTCAGAAACCTCCTGAGGCACTTTATTCCAGTGCTTGGAATCTCACTCTTTTTCCTAATCTATAATTTAGATAAAACTAATGTATGAATTATCTTTAGACAGCAGTAGGATCAGAGAAAGTAGGAGGGTAACACAAGTGCCACTGAAGAACTAAACTAGAGAGATTTGTATAGATACAAATATGGATCTGGGTATGCTAGTAGCGAGCTTGTTAGGGAGCTATGTAAATTAGGTGACTGGAAATGCTGAGGTCTGATATATTTCTTAAGTTTATTCCTCATTGGGCCTTAGGTATCTTACTCAGTGCTATAGTGATACTTCCCTCCATGCAGGTTTCACAACTTCGAGCCTTCACCAGGAGCCTCTCTTTCAAAGTCAGGGGCAGTGCTCACTCCCTTTTTTCAACATACACTGGAAGGAGGAACAAATTCGCTTTATATATCACTCATTTGCTGGAGAAAGGTTCATTAAAATAGAAAGCAAGAAGACGATTTTTAGATGCTCACATTGAATCTTGGAATGATTGGTTTGGGCCTGGCCACAAGGATTGTGTAAATAGTTTATGCAATATTTCTTTCATGTAAAATGCATACACAAACCTTGGCTCAAAGCAGGTATCTCCCTTCACCCCCAAGGTGAGAGCCCAACCACTTTTCTCAAGAATCATGCTCACTTTCTGTGACTCACTAAACATTTCACTTTTCCACAGTGAAACAAGTTCAACAGGCAAAGCAGAGAATACCCTACCCTCGAATGCACACCCTTTGGGAAGTGAATAATGGTGATTTGAATCATATCCAACAATGAGGAAAAACTGAACCCTATAACCACCTCTTGGTGACTGCTTCAGATGATTCAAAATTTTTCCATCCAGCTACATTTTGAAGGGAAGTGGCAGTTTCCACTGGACTTTTGTGTGGACCCAAATCTGGGAGCTCAGAGAGAATTTTCTGCCTACGAGACAGGCAGGGGACTGTCTGGTGGGATTTAGACATGGAGGAGAGGAGCTGGACTGCTCACAGCTGTTTGAACAGGCTCAGAAAGGGTACTGCTGCTGCGTAAGGGGAGGTAAGGGTAAGGCAAGGTAAGGAGGAGGAAAGGGGAAGTTAGAAACTCAGATTCTTTCATGGTTAAATAGTAACTAATAGATCCTGAGGGCAACAACTGGAAACAGCTGGATTTAAATGGCCTTCCTAATAAAAACAAGAGATCTAAAAATTTCCCAAGTTCCAGTGTAGTGAGTTAACTCCCAAATTAACTTTATTCTTATTTCATCAGTAAGATGTTAGGGGATGTTGACTACTTTTGAAATTGTTATTCTGCATCTTAGAGCACAGGACACCAATTAGTTAACATAGCTTTCTTGCTATTCATCAAAAAATTTTTATATAATCATGGTAATTTACTATAAACTTTTCCCCAGGGAGTTTCAGACTGTGGTACTGCTAGGTGTGTTGAATACCTTAATGATGCATATTTCTAATTCAGCTATTCAAGAGTATTTTAGCATCTAATTCACACATATTTTCTTATCTTTTTTGTTGTAAACTCAGATGTGATTGGATCAATTCTGGAAAATTAATCAGTAGAGAGAATACGAGATTGAAAGCAGCTTGCATGAATGTGGCCAGAAGAGAGAGAATTCACAATTAAAAGGAACAGAAAAAGGGAGACAAACAAAACAATAGACGTCAGGAAGATCGATTTGAGTAAATTCAGGTAATGCATGAATAAGACTTCAGGAGAAGTAAATGTAAAGGAAAGGTAAGTTAAGGAGAGTGGGTGTCATCCACATAGGAACAATACTAAGGACAGATACAAACAAATGCAGCGCAGAACTCAGACAGGACATAAAGGCCAGCTTGTCTCATTGTGAGTTTGTCACTGACTTCAAACACAAGAGGAACAATAAAAACCTGGAAAGGAGGTCATATTTACAGGTAATAGTTACAGGAAAAGAAGAATAGCATTAGTAATTAAGGACAGAATCCAAAAGGCCAAGGCACAAAACAAGATGCAACTTGTAAGAAGACGATAAATAACAAGAAATTCTTCTTTAAGCAGGCTTAGAAAAGGAAGTGCCAGGCAGGAGGAAGGCCTCTGCTTCAGTCTCTGAGCAGCCTGACGTAGAGAAGACCAAAACATTCAGTTCTCTATTTTGCTCAACTCTCCCTAAAAAGTTCACTTTTAAACAAAGGTCCAAAAAGGATAAGATCTCAGTCTAGAAAAGATGTTTCTGCACAGTAACAAATTGCCTGGTATGATATTAAAGGAACAGGCTGAAGTAATCTCAGAAATTAGTTGTGAAATTATGGAAGGTGAATGAGATTCCAGAGGACTAGAAAAGGCACGTGTAGTGCCTGCCTTTGGCGAGAGTGGAGACAGTTAAAGAGGAAATGGGAATAGCACACCTTACCGATAACACATGAAAACAATTCATAAGCATCCGGATGATGAAAAATATCGTGGTATTTGCCAGCACAGATGTCAGGAACAAATTACCTCAAATCAATCGAATTTCCTTCTTCAGCAGGGTAACTGGTCTTGTGGTTAGGGGAGAAGTAATGCACGTCATCTGTCCTGACTTTAATAAGGCTATTCACATGTCCCATTGCTTACAAGGGTGCTAATGAGACACAGGTAAGAAGAAATTAGTTCAAAGAGTGTGAGAAAATATAGAAAAACTGTATTTCTCCATGGTTTATTGTCAAAATGGAAAGACTGGGGTTTCTGTAGGGTCCTTACTTAGGTTCAGCTCTGTTAATATTTTCTACTTGACACTGGAATTCTTTTTTCCCATGCCTACGCCAGATAGGATAAGAAGTAATGACCTTAAGTTTACAAAGATTTTTTATAGATATCTAAAAATAAAACCTTTCCAACCATAAGAAGTAGCAGCAGACTGCAGAGTTTCCAACACTGGAGGTCTTTAATAACAGGTTAAACAAACAGATGTCAGGGATGACAAAACTGTAGTTGACCTCACCTTGAGGCAGAGGAATAGGTTAGCTCTCTTCTTTCCCTCCCTTTTATCTATCATTAAAGGCATTCAAAGAAAAAAATCTTAACCACAAATGCAATAAAAAAATCATTTTCCTGGCTTCCAAAAGAGAAGAAGCCTCCCATTGCTTTCTATAACCAGGCACTTACATAGCTTTGAGAACCAAAGCCTCTATCACAATGGTAGTGATGTTATGAACATCACTATTTATCTGCATCTTTTATCTTTGTTTCTAACAGCTGTAATTATAATTAAATTTCAACATTGCTGTTGTGGTTATGTTAAAGCTTCTAGCTTTGCAATTTAATTGCTGAGACGCTGATCATTCTCAGGAACTATTAATTAAAGGGCGAACACTCAGGGCAGAGAATGTTAAAAAATGTATTGTTTTGGTAGATTAAGTGCTAAAAGAAAATACAGGGATTTATCAAAAGAAGCAGTAGTAACACTGTGAAAATAATTCCAATTAGTGAGAAAGACAAAAGAAGGCTTCAGTGAACCCAATTACTAAAAAGAAATAATGTCAGTATTGTCTCCTCAGGCTCAGCACATGGACTGTTGCCTGCTGGGATAGAGGGCAGTTCTCCAGCAAAACCCTGAAGTTCTTGTATATTTTCAAGCATGTGCTTCATGAAGTACTCCACGATGCTGTAGGGAAAACACATGAACATATGTAAGCATATCATAAAATGTTTTGCTGGACAAAGCTGTAAAAAATCAATAATATCCCACCAACAGACAGTATCATGTAGAAGGGTCAAGAAAGGAAAATACGTATTATTTACTGGATGTCTTGTTACCCACCAACAGTCTCTGAAGCTAGACTGCCCTCCTCCTTCAGATCTGCAGTGTTGCAGGGTCATGTAACATCTGATGATGATGACATCAGGAGTTGTTTCTATGGCTCATTGATCCACAATTTATGATTCCACAATTAAATCAATGGAGTTATACCAAGAACTATTTTGCCCTTAGAGGTTTTCTCCCCTACTTTCAATGAACTAATTAGTCCAAGTTGTATCCGCGACAATGTGATTTAAAAAGACAAGCTCCTGTATACCTCTTCATGCCCCCATCTTCAGATCTCCTGTAAACCTATTTTAAAAAGCCAGTGAACAAATCGCTGAAATGAAACCAAACCAAGCACACTCTGTTGCAAGAAGCCTCAGTTTACCCAAACATCTCCCCTCTAGCAGAAAGCTATGACAAAACATCTTCTCTAATGTTAGCTTGCAAGATTTCTGCCACTGTACGACAGCTCTGACCTATGTGCCCTTTTCTAAAACAAATGCATGCTGTCTTTAACGATATTTCAGTCTGACCTCATTAAATTAATGTCTCCAAACTCACTAACAGAAAAAGAAGTTACAACAGGTAAGGTCAAGAATGAAGTTGCAGGAAGTCAGCTACTGAGTCGCATTTGCAAATGTTGCGGCAAGTTTTGCACTGACTGACTGTAACGGAACAGTCCCTCACCTGAGCCTCTGCCTCTGCTTTCAAATGGAACAACTCCTTAAACGTGTCGCACTCAGGTAAAGAAGAAAACAGCAGAAGAAAACAGCAGAAAGGGTGATATGTGATGGCCATACAATACAATTTCTTCTTGAAGATAACTTAGGCTACAAGAAAGACTATAATTAATCTGCCCATGGTATTGTCTAATCTTTTAGTCTTTCCTCTATAATCTTCAAAATATTCTTAATTTATTTTCAAATTTTGCTTCTTTTTTATGAGATTTTGCATTTTTTCAACAATTATAATTTGACTAGGGAGTTTTTTGTTGGAGCTGATGCCACTCTTGGAAAATCACTAGCTTTCTTACAGGTTAAACTGAGTCCTTCCTGCTCTCTCTTCCTCTGTTCCATTTTCCTTTCTTGTGGTGGTAAAGTCAACAAAATACTTTTAAATATTTGCAAGAAACCTATGACATTTTTTTCTAGTTATTCTGCTAAAATAAAATGTTTTTTTTTTCCATAGATGCATATGTCTATTAAAAAAGTATATTCCTTGCTGGTGCAATGTTCTTCATTCTTAGGAAAACTGATCAATCAAAATACAATCAAATAGACAACAGCTGATCCTATAGAGAGTAAAGTCACACAAACAATCTCTGTTCATTGGGACCGCAGACTTCCAGGAACATCGTTATGGATTGGATCATGAGACTACTCCTCCGAGTTCCAGACACAAACAGAGATCACCGGAGCAGAGCCTCATGTAAAGTTGGAAGTAATGGTTTTAGTGTTCATTTCTTTTTCCAGATACTCACTCAGACCACTTACCACAAAATCCATGCTAAACAATAAACATCTGAAAGATTTTACAGATTGCTATTCTGCTAACTGAGACCCAGGCCTACAAATGCACATGTGCATGCTCAAACAGTTATTGAAATCATGGAGTCCATTCTTCAGTTAAATATGTACAAATGTCCTTGTTGGATCTGTCTGCAGATCTGATATTGTGATGCTCAAGTGAATGGAAAATCTCTCATCAATTTAGGATTATTACAGAAATGATTTCATTCTCATTCTCAGAGAATAAATAACCACAAATAAGAGGAAAAAAACCCTTAAATTCTGCACAACTTTACATAACTGCCAAGGTTATACTAACCTTCTAAATGAAAACTGTATCTTAGATTATTAATATGTCAGTGATTGGGAAATATGGGCTTTTATACTATATATTTTTTCTGTATATTATTTTTCCCCTTGAAAGTAGAAGGAAATAAACTTGTCATGGCTTCTCAGTTTCAAGGGTGATATAATTGCTGAATTTCCACTTAGCATCTCTTTTCTAGGTGTGAAGATCAAGAAGATATTGACTGAATGTGTTTGGCTATGGTATGTTTAAACTCAGTGATCTGTGTCCCCTTGCTGTTACAGGGCACCATGAAGTGACAGCCAGGAACAGAAAAGGTGTCTAAGGGTCTGTAATGGGAGCTCCATAAAATGGACACACTTAAGTCTCCAAATTCATTATCCTACAGATCTATGCAGAGCTGCCACTTCTCACTGAAGGTACCTAATCTCTCATTACTTCTTTATATGTTGTGAGAATTCTCAGGTGCCCCTGGGCACAACTCTGCAAAGCCCAGAATTGCATAGTACTGTCAGTGCCGAATACTTTGGGCCCCACAATTTGGCAAATAATTTACCTGTAAAACTACCTGAGAATGAAAATTGGACTCAGCTTGAGAGACACTGTCCAGAAGTTTTCATAACATGCTTACTAAGTGGCACTAGGATCAGACTCTACAGAATATGCAGCTGTGGTCACTACTTTGTTTTGAAATCACAGTTGAAGAGCTGCCTCTCTACGGTGCTTTTATATCCTTTCTTGCACCTGTTG
This sequence comes from Rhea pennata, assembly GCF_028389875.1. Classification (NCBI taxonomy): domain Eukaryota; kingdom Metazoa; phylum Chordata; class Aves; order Rheiformes; family Rheidae; genus Rhea; species Rhea pennata. The sequence goes on along the minus strand of NC_084664.1, from coordinate 119,357,510 downwards.
AAGCTGTGTCACACTGAACAGAAGGGTATCCTAACCTAAAGAAATCTACAGGACTCTTACAAGCTGAAAGCACTCTGCCCCCTATACAAGATACCTACCTTTGCATATGGCAATGCAAAAAAAAAAAAAAAAAAAACAAACAAAAAAACAAAACAAAAAAAAAAAAAAAAACAAAACCAAAAAAACCACCCAAAACAACAAAAAAACAATTTCTGCCCAGTGCCACAAGAACACAAAAACCTTTAGGACCCCTCCTCCCTTGTACTCTCCTAGCTATCACCAAATTTCAGTTCAGAGACTCCCTGAGCCAGATGTGATTTATTTATATTTAGTAATTCTCAACTCAAAAGTTCTCTTCGCTGACAACTTCAGGTTCCCTTACTTTCTTTTTTCAGATCTGGCTCTAAATTTCTGCTAGTAGTATGATTTAAGACATATTGCCATTCTTCAGCTTTGTCTACTGACTAATTTTAACAACTTCCAGCTCAAGAGTGCTTTGTTTTGATGAGTCCCTCGGTCTGCATATTCATTGCATGGAAAAACTAGGCAATCAACCCTCTACTCTGGATTTCACACGGGAACATAATCAACATGATTTAAATTGAAGTACATTGATAAGCTCCCATTGAGACTGCATGAGAACATTAAGAAGAAAAGGAAAGAAATATTAGTGATGAAGTCCATTGAACTGGAAGAACTAGCTTGAGCATAGAGTTGGGCTAACATTTCCAAAAATTTGAAGTATTAGGCTTAGTAGTTGACAGGTGTGCAAGGGGCTGAAAGAAAGACTTTGGACAGATTCTAGTTATTCACTTTGCATCGTATTTAGATAAAAGACAAGAAATTCATTGAATATAAACACCCCCTAGTGGAAAACATACTTTCTCTCTTAACTGTTTACTGAATAGCAGCATTTTTCAGCTTCAGATACACAAATGACTCTTGATGGGAATCATTATGTTAGTGTTTGCACTGCCTTTCTCTGAAAACAGCTATTAAGATCTAAGCGTCTACAGAACTAAACCTTTTAACCTCTTCCTGCTACAACAGTTTACCATTACGAATTCCATTTCAACATAGCGAGCTGAACAAGATGCACAAATGAACTAAGATACAATTTACTTTCACATGGCTAATACATTGCTAATTATACCTGAATAAATATTGAAACAGTAATTTCTAACAACATTAACCATCATTCGTGTTTAAATGTGTTTTGCTGTAGGAGTCTTCAGGACTACAATCATGATTTCACATATAATGAAGCAGAAATAAAGGGAGCTTTTATTACTTTTAGCTTTCACTAGCGAGATGAAAATAATAAGCATTTTTTTAGCTGTTTGCCTAAAAGAGGCTAATGCTAATATTTAATGAACTACAGATTTCTGTTGTTAATAGCAAGTAAAGTCTTCCTGATTAACACACAAACTTGAATTAATTTTTGATTCTGTTCTAGAAAAGGTTAGGAAAATGGAAGAGCTACACAGAAGCTTTCTATATAGCTATATAGAAAAATGATACAGATTGCATCCTATCTGTTCATCATGAGAGCTGGAAAAAAAATGACTTTTCTAAAACTAGAGAAATTCCCTGTAGCTACTTGGACAGGTGAGTCCTAAATGGACCTTTTGTCCCTTTCGCAGCTAGCTGCTGCTGTCAGCCATCTCTGGCCAGACCCTCCATCCCTCAACAAGATCACACACCCAGTACATTCCCTAGTTGGTTCCTTCTTCACACATCAATGTATTCCTCTCAGCTGGGACTCTCTTTCAGCAGCCATTTATCCTCAGCCACAGTCCCCGCTGTCAAAAATAGCATCTGCAGCTAGCCTTTCTCTTGTTGAAAGGGGAACTTGCAATGGATGGATAGCTGGAGGCAGGAGAGAGTAGCTCTCTTGCATCGCAGTAGAGACATCATGGAAGAGTTGTGTCATACTGATCCCACACTAAAGTAACTCAGTGATTTTAAGTCACTGTGGCCTATACTGAAATTGTGTTGCAGACACTCTTGGCCATATTTCTCCTTTCACTACCTGCTAGTACCTTGCAGAGTACCTTATGCCTGCTCATATCCTGTGCAAATGTGCTTGGCAGTGTGCTAACACTGGGCATGTTCTGGATGGCATGCTCTGGCAGGACACCTCCAGATGTGTTACAGGGAGGGCAGGCAAGTCTGCTCCTGAGATTACTGTTGAGGCAATCCTTAACCAGTCATGCTGATGTAAATATTCAGTCTTTAGTCAATCATATGTTGGCACTTAATCTGCCACTATTTTTCTTGGGCAAAAATCTCAAAACAGGGAAATTTTTTACAAGATGTAGAATCCTAAGCTGCAGAAGAATGATATAAGGGGATGAGTCACCTATACATACTAGAAAAACTTCCAAAAAGATTTGTCTTAATACAGTACAGTGACAGTGCAGACACAACAGGTGAGGCTCCTTTACACAACACAACACATTTGGGGAGAAATATTGTTCTTGCTAAGCCCATGTTCTTCTCTTTATAAAACGAAACAGTTACATCTCTACGATTATAAAAAGCTGCTCATTTGTGTCTGGGTTTGTGTTCCCAGGTTTGCTGTATTTGCATACTGATTGATGCATGCATGCATGCCCAATAGATTATCCGGTAGGTTCAGAAAAAGACTAAAAGCCATGTGCTAATTTATGACAGCAAAAACACAGGATAAATGGCTACAGTCTTAAATACAGTATAATCTAATCTTTTCACAGCTTCTGTGTATCAAATCTTTTATCTTAGGATTCAGATTTGAGTTCTTGTGACAAATATGACAATCTTTCAACATAAATACACTGAAAGGGAGGAAATGTTAATGCTGCTGACAAAACAGAAGTCCTGTTCTTAGCAATTTTCTTAACAATTGCTTCTTTTGAAGTAATTTTCTTAACAAGACATAGACATGCAGAGCCCAAGTTCTCAATATTTGAAGAACATTTATGCCCATTAATATGCTCTTAGCTGTATTCAACTTTACCTTAATTACAGTTAGCAGAAGAGAGAGCAAAGGGACAAGTGAAAAAGGAATCGTGTCTATGAAAACGTACACTAGGCCTTCTGGTGTTTCTTGGCTCTGGCTGCCATCTAGTGTTTAGTCAGGCACGACGAAGAATGCAGCTTATTTTGTCTATGAATTTTCTATTGCGATTCTGAACTCCACCTACAGGAGTCAGGAAAAATAGTACAATCTCCAAAGTATAACAGAGGAAGGAGATTTAATATAGCAAGTTGAGAAAGGGCCCTTATAAAGTTACCTCCCGGGAACTCCAGCTAAATCGTATGTAACGAATATAACTGTTGCCTCTGCTAAGCTAAGTACAGACATCTGAAAGCATACACTTTGATCTTCCACTGCATAAAAAGAAAGCAGACTTCTGGTTCTTCCATTTTGCTGTTGTAGTCACTGCTGTTTGTTCTGGGCTTCTTTTTCTTTCACTTAAATGGGTGAACAGAAGGCCTCACCTAGCTGCAAGAATAGTATAGGAAAAATATCAGTGTAAATCTCTTCACTGCAATTGAGCAATACAAGCATAAGTACAAAAGACAATGCATAAACTCAAAATAAGTTTCTAGAACAGGATCAACCTACACAATTATTCTTAGCATATTACTAGCTTGAATTATGCTAGGAAATTATTTCTGTTGTACTGTGGAAGATCTAGTCTATACTCCTCAAGTGAGCAAAAGTTCCTACCTCTTTATTAAAGTGGCATAATACGCTTTCAGCTCAGCACGCTTCTCCAGCTTTTTTCTTCCAGATGTTACATATAGCTTTAAGTGTGGCAGCTTTTGCTTGCCCCATCATTTTATCAGGCACATAGCAGAGAGTGGACACAGTGGAAAACATTTCAGTGGCTACTGCTGATCCTTGTGAGGCAGCAGATCTTTGAGTGGCGATTGTGCAAACTGGAGGGTAATGTGATAACTAGTTATTCCGCATTTACTGTCACTTTTGGTGCAGAACAGGCAACAATACAGAAATGTAGTGGATTATGTTGTCCTGAAGATCTGGCTCAATAGCAGAAGTTCTTAAAGTGTCAAATAACTGACTACCCTTCTGATGTGTGGAGCTTGTGCAAATAAAGGAAGTCATGCCAACTGCTGCAGATCCAAAAACAACATGGTGTTGGAAAGTTGCCTGTCAGCACACTAGCAATAGGATCAGGCTTGTGAAGTAATTACTTTATTCACAAGTAATGAATGGAGCTTAAGTAATAGCTGGCTTTGAGAGAACAGGAAGAAGCTTATAAAATGAGAGATCTCCCCCTTATTTAACTTGCTTCACACTGAAGTCACAAGTTGACATTTTGTGTTGTTAGAAATGCCTGTTTCACTTCTAGGCATTAGACTCTTGAGAAGCTTCTTAAAACTGTAGTTTTAGGTCACAGATACTATAAGAAATAGTCCATATTCAACCATCTTTAACTTATTAGTGTGTGTGTGGGGGGGGGGAGGGAGGTTTGTAGTGTTGCCTTTTATCATTTCAGTTTAAGGAATATTTCATGCTTCCCAAGTACTCTGAATCTAGCAGAGTACCATGTTTTTGAAAGAGCAAAGCTTTGCAGCCTGTCACAGAAAGCTATCACAAATTGTAAGTAAATCAGTTAATAGAGAGCGCTAATGAACAGCAAAGACAGCTGGAAGCCATAGGCTGAGGCTGCCTCTTTTTCTGCCAGAAAGGTCTTCAGAAAGGCAGTACGTACTGTTTTAACTTCAGGCTAAACATCTGTGTCTCTACTCTGAAGATTGTTTTTTTAAAGAATATCAACAGGCTTGTAGCAACTATGATATGAAGTGACCAGTTAAATTTTCCCATATAGTCTTTTGATTTCCAGTAGTTATTCTCAGATGTTTTCATGTTTCAGATGCTGTATCTATCTGCCTGATCTCCTCCTCCTTGCATGGTAAATCTTCAAGTCTTTTTTAACTCAGAGTCAAGATTTAAATTCTGGTAAAATTACTTGGTTGAAGTTATACTTTACTCATTAATCAGCTATGTAAGACAGCTTCTTGTATACTGAACTGCTGATGTCTTCATATGAGAACAGATCTTAACTGACACAGAATCTATAGACAAAATACATAGATGCTATCAGTATTCTATCCTATCAACAGTAACTGATTTTCCTTCCTATTTCAGACGTGAATTGCCCAACAAAAGCTATCTTGTAAACATACAGCTTTATCCTAAATCATGTAAAAGTTAACATCAGTTCTGAGACAACTGACTTTGTCATTCTATCTTTCACAACAAAGTCAGGTATTCTATTGTTTTGACCGTTAAGGGAATCCCCCTCACATGTAATCCATCAAAAGTACTTTGATTACACAGTGGTCTTTATTTCTGTTTAATTTTTGCCAAGATTGCAGGCTAGTCCAGATATAAAAATAAAATGCCTTTAAACTTGATTATGGCTTGGGCTCCCTTCACATGACTAAAGAGTTACCCATGATGCCATAGCTGAAGAGTTATTTGAAAGGATAATGCTTTAGCAAACAAGCAAGCAACAGGGATCTCTAATCCCCTTGAAAGGGAGACTGAAATTGGAAAACAAGCAGACACAAACGCCAGTTTACAAAAGCTGCCATTTGTAGAGACAAAAAAAAAAAGCTGGTCTTCAGTGCTAACACTGAGAAAGCAAAAACAGGAAATAACACTCAATGTAATTTTTTCCCCTAAATAGCATTAGGAAACCTAACAGTGAGAAAGCTAAATGCTTCAGCCAGCTGATACTCCTCAAAAGTAAACTACAGACAAGAATCTATAGTGTTAGAACTCTGAAAATGGGTATGATTAACCCTCATAGGCAGATGTACGAATACTGACTCTCAAACATAGGGTAGCTGTAAAAAGAACTCCATTTCTGCAGAAGGATAACAGCTCATGATCTATGTACACCAGAGGTCAGGAAGAAGAAGTGTTCAACTCATGCACAGAGATAGAAAGCTTAAAGCTCATAAATCCAGCATGCTGGGATCCAACATTGTGCTCTGACAAATGTCAAGCAGGGAAGCACATCTGGAGCTGCCACTGCTAAAGCATGCATTTATTCCAAACACGTATTCTCACCTCAAGTATTTTTAGACATGTCTCCATTTCACAAAATAAATCAGTTTAACAAAAAAAAATCTGTATAGTTTGTATTTTACACAACAGTCATGGAAATGATACAGCAGACATTAAAAAATAATGAATTATGAAACAACGATTCCACACCAATTATAACAATAAAACTATAATGAAATGCTCAAAAAGAGCATTCTTACTAATTCTTACCAATGGGAACCTTAAAAGTAAAACTGACCTTTGAAGAGCAGGCAGTTGCTGATCTCATTAATGTTAATCATCTGATATTAGATACAATTTCAATGAAATATTTTTGCAAAACCTGCAAAAAAATTAATTGATACAGAAGACTCAAATTTATAGAAGATCCGCTGGAACTTCAAGACAGAGAACATCCATCATCTTCCAAAATAAAAACAAATAGTGGAACATCAATATATAAAGCCAGATTTTCCAAAGCATTGTCATGCCTGGAGTGGACCAAAGTTAAATGACCTTTCTTTGAAAATTTTAGACACAGAAAATAGTGCAAAAACTGATTAAGTTAAATAGTTTTTTAAAGTGCACTACTTATTTGAACACTACACTGATACTTTTAAAAAGCTTGAAAACAAAAATGTAAAGAACCACCCACAGTATGGTTTTGTGCATTTACAACAATTAACATCAAGAATTAAATTACTAAGACTTCTTAGATTTATCTCTTCAGATCTAGGTATACATCCTCTCATGCGCCTGTAGAGAATGTAACTCAACGGAAACCTGATCTTGTTCGGTCACTGACAGAAACCACAATAAGTAAGGCATAAAATTTGGACTTTTGGCTTTTTTTTCCCTCCCAGTTCTTTGATTTACTGAAAACTCTCTTAGATTTTAAGAATTTCTTAAACTTTGAGATATCCTCCTCCATGAAGATATCCAAATCAGATTACTGGAAATCATATCTGACAAGTGATATCAGCTGATTCCAATGAACAAATTCCAATCGTACCTCATTTTAATTTTGTATAAACCTATTTGTTGATAGGCAGTATGCTCAAAACTTATTCCTGAGACAAGCACCTAATTTTTTAGCACAATGATCTATTACTTTTCTACTGTAATAAATTTGCAAATGCAATAGGCACATCAACACAATCTAGTCTCTGATCTCTTATCTACAAGAAGTAATGCATGACAATGATCAGAAAGACAAGGACTAGTAAGTAACACTAGTGGGTAACAAAGACTATAAATTAGAGCCCAAACTAATAGCAACTAAATAAAGTTTGGAAATATATGATCTACCCGCAAATACAGGAACAAACTGAAGAAACAGATAAGCTGATCACACTGAAGAACTAACAGACAAGAGAAAAAGGAAGAGACATTGGATAATAATAATGCCTTGGTATTTCTAGATTCAGGACCAAATGTGAAGTTTTGTAGTTAAGATAATAAACATTATTTTGTCACTTAAGGAACTACACATTTTTCATTTTAAAAAAGTCTCTTGCTATGTCTTCCAGTATAATATAAAACTTAAAATATTACTTATACATTTCATTTTACAGATTTTTATGCAATTATGATATGAAACAAAATATCTAACAGTACAATTTACTTCTAATTATTTAGTAACACCACTATGTTGGTCTAGTCTCAAAACAGTACTTGACAGTCGCACCTTAAACTATCAGTAGCGAAAGATTACCCCATTTATCCTGTTTTTATCAGGTTCATGGTATAGAATTACAAGTATATGAGATTATGAGACAACCATTGTATCAATACATTTAAGCTGTAGCTTTGGTATTCAATTTGTTGCATCATCCCGTTTTAGAGGAATTATCTGAAGTGCTTTGGCTATTCTCTCTCCTACAGCTCGACTGCTTGCAGCAATTATTCTTCGAGACATCAAATCAAATGGTCCACCTAAAAATCAAAGCAAGCACAATAACTAGCTTATACGCTTAAAAAGTAAAAGTTGGTAAGAAAATGAGTAAAAATCAAATACAAGTGATACATTAACAGACTGGTATTACCATTCAGGGTCAAGTTCTTCCCTGGACAAAAATACATTTCAACTCAACAGGTATCTCAATACAAGCTAAATTTAAATTCTCCTTGGAGTACACTAACTCTTTTCTACTTATGAGGTGATGCTACTTTTACTTCTCTTCTAGGTGCTCAGTCCAGAAGATGAGAAGTGTCTTTTAAGCTTAAGAGCAAATGATTGCCTCTCTCTTTGTCCATTAACTGGATAGAAACACTGCTCCTGATAGAAAGGCAAACGATTCCTGAGATGTCACAAGTGCTCTCAATAAATATACGACAGAAATAGATGAACACAGAATTGGTAAGGTTGGCAGGGATCTCTAGAGATCAGCTAGTCCAACCCCCAAATGTGTGGCCCATATGGGGATTGAACCTGCGACCTATGGCATTATTAGCACAATGTTCTAACCAGCTGAGCTGCTCAATACTGCTAACTTACGAGGAGGACTGAAAAACATCTACCTTCTCACTTCAGCTACGCTTTGCTCCCAATTACTGCTTAAAAGGACACAGGAGCATTATGCATGCCCATGCATTTACCTTCTCACTTCAGCTACGCTTTGCTCCCAATTACTGCTTAAAAGGACACAGGAGTATTATGCATGCCCATGCATTTACCTGATACATCTAGCAGCACTCCACCTGCTTCAGTAATAATGATTCCAGCCCCTGCCATATCCCAGCAATGAATTCCCATTTCATAATAGGCATCAGCACCACCTGTTGCCACAAGGCACATGTTCACAGCTGCAGTACCAACAGCTCTAATCCTACAGGAGATACAGTTGTTTTTTAATTGAGAGCAGTTCCCAAGACAGTCATAAACATTGTGCATAAACATTGTGGAAACCATACAGAGCATAAAAGCATCATACGCAAATGAACTAAGCAAGAGAAAATGTGATAGGACATTGTGGTGAAACAAATGCACATAACTCATTCTCTATTTAAGTATGTTAAAGAGTCCTCTGATTATAGCAAATTTCCAGAAATAAATCTGCTTGACTTTAATATAGTTTGTAAATGTTACTTTAAATGTAAAGGGGGAAAAAAAAAAAGAGGAATGTAGCTAAAATAATATTAGTTTGTGGACAATTTCAACTACTTGGATAAATTCAAACATTTATATGGAGCGGAAAGGAAGATTTTTGTCTCCTGATGCATTAAAAAAAATTTCTCTCTTTACTACAGCAAAACTAAATTATTGAAGATAGCCATTCTAATTTAACATAGCTGATCTTTATGAAGTTCCTACTACTCCTTGTGTGTTTCTACAAAAATACAAAAAATTTTAGTTAAAAGACTGAATACAAAAACACCACACTTTCTAGCCCAACAAAACCAAACATGCCTCAGTTCTTAATGCCATATGATTATGTCCCAGCTTGAAAAAAATTAAACACACAAAGTCTCTCTGGAGAGCCTACTAGACAATCACATTTAAATCATATTTCATTTTTGAGAAGTTAAATGTATGCAATGTCTGTATGCAAATTCTGATTCTTCACAGAAATCCTCATATTTAACACTACCAGTAAATATCAAAATAAGAAATATCTTACCCATGAATAGGAATGCTGAGAAGTCTTTCCATGTTTGAAAGAATTATTTTTATAGTCTCTGGATCACGATTTGATCCCAATTCTGTTACTAAAAGGGATTTTGTAATGTCTGGAAAGGAAATAAAACCTCACTTTTCAAACTGTGTAACTTACATAATGACAGTAATTAGGTATGCGATTTAAATTCAAGCAAAGTTTACTTCATTGTTCTCTTGTCAGACTAAGAAGAAAATTGAAGTATTTAATATTACATGACTGAACTTATAAAAAAATTCTTATATGAAAAGTGACAGGAAAAGATAAAATTAACAAAGCATGATATGGTTTAATTGTGTATATGCTTTAACTGAAGTCATTGCTATATAAAATTATATTGTTAGAACAATAAGAACAGCTCTCAAACCCGTAGAAGTCCCAAATCAAGCATTGGTTTTCCTTTATATAAGGTAGTAAGTATACAACAGTGATCCTGATAAGATTTAAACCAATGCTAGTTCATAACTAGAAGTTAAATTGCTTGGTAGATTCATTACAGTCTTCAAAAATGATCACAGAATGAATACAGACATACAAGGAATAAAATAAAACTTAAAGAGACACACAGGGAATACAATTTCCAGCTGCTGAGTTTAATTCTGCAAAGATCACAAGTGTTATATATTCATCAAAGAAAATAAAACCTGTTTCCTCAAAACAAATACTATATAAAATATAATGCATTTCAATAAAACCTTGTATTTGCAAAACAAAATAACATGATAAGAAAGAGAAATATACCCAAATGTAAAACTGCTGGTGTATCATTTTGCAAAACATACAGAATTATTAAAATAAGTTACCCAGTTCAGCTTACCTTCTTGGCCTGATACTTTAAGTTTCTGACCATTGCAAAATGCACCTTTTCCTTTCCTAGCAGTGTACATCTTGTCTTCTACACAACTGTACACAATTCCAAATTCTATCTGCAAGAAAACAGTAAAGATACCTTGAGTGTTTTTCCCCTTCCTTCTATCTGCTTTGAAAATACAGATCTTAATGATAGCTAGCAACACAAAATTAATTTGGTTTTGCTTAATTAGATATTAAGTAATAAAAAGTATACCTCTTTGTTTACAACAAAGCCAATTGAAACTGCCACAAATGGAAACCTACAAAACAAAACATTTCACTATTTTACAGAGAGATACTATGCTTCTTTCATTACCATGTTTACATTTATTAAAAGCAATCTTCATTTAAATGTCAAGCATATTAAAAAGAAAAGATTCATTAAATATTTAGGCAATACTGGTTTTCTGGGACTTGTACCATTCATTGTGAAAACAGACCAAATGATACTGATCACAGTTGCACAATTTCCACTCACTGAAGCTGAGCCTGTTACATTTGGATTAGGAACAGTCATCTCTTTTAGCCAAGAAATACAAGTATATAGGACCCAGTATAGCACAGTGTATGTGCTGCACCCCAATTTTACTAAGTCTAAAATTAATTGGTTAATCACTAAAAACATACTTTTTTAAAAATTTGCAGATCAAAAAACTTACTGTAATTACAGTCTGTAAAAATTACAGATTATTTTAAGTCTCTAAAATGTAAAATGGATTATTTTCTTGTAGCTTTTCAAACAAATTAAAATCTGTAAAAATTATAATATTTTACTAAACTCATCAAATACTTTATTGAAGCTTTTTGAACAAAAATGCTATTTAGCTGGATTTGGCAACTGTTTAAAGCTGCACGTCATATAGCAGCAGTCATCGCAATACTGGAATCAGGTATGCTCAGAGCTTGTCAGGGCCAGAAGTCCTTAAGGAGTCAGGGGACAGGCAGTCAGCATTACTCTGAGAACTCCTTCCTCATCCTGATGCAAAATACCACTAGATAGTTTGCCAGTGATACCTCATTTTTCTTCATAGTAGCAGTTCCTAGATCTCAGTGAAGTTTTTTGGAAACCAGAACTAGAACTGTCATAGCCTCCCAGCAATATCTCTTTGAAGATGCTGTTCTTAATTCCCAGTCCTGTTGCACTACTGTTAAAAATCTGCCCACCTATTTTTAGCATCTCTGTCAAAGGCTGTTGATTCCTGCTGTTTAGTACAAGTCACACAATCACAGAATCAGTAAGGTTGGAAGGACTTCTGGATATCATTTAGTCCAATGTCCGAAAGATTTCCTGGTGCTGGTTCCACTGGGGCTTGAACCCAGGACTTTCATTGTGTAAAGCAGATGTCTGCTATTGGTTACAGAGTATTGTAATACTTACAGAAATACTAATATGGTAACAAAAACTGCAAAACAGTTCTCAACAAAAAGCAAACAGCAATTTGTGACTATTCTTGAGTTCATGGTATCGCTTTTAAAGCTATTTAAAAGTGAAAAAGCTTTGCTCTCACAGAACTGGAGAAACAAAAAAGGTAATCAGCTTAAGTTGCTAACATAAAAGATGACAGCTGAACCTGTGTACAAAGTTGGTAGTTCCATCAATAGGGTCTATAATCCATGTGGGATTAGCTGTCAAAATGCTGCCTTCTCCAGCTGCAACAGATTCTTCTCCGATGAAACTAGAGTAGGAAACACATTAAAAACAATGAAAAAAATGTTCAAAATGTCTGAATTACAATACTGTCCTTGGAATTAAAATTTTTAAAGGAAAGTCACATATAGTTTTTATATCATCAATTATGCATATGTAAAATTGAGAAATATAAAGTTTGGTTGGAAAGTACCAACTGTATCTAGTAACTGAACAGGCTTCTACTACTACTCATTATGTCAGAAATACACTTAGTAAGGGAAAAAGATCTTTAATTCCATTAAGGTAACTCAATAGCCAAAACATTGAAGTTTTTAGGATTTTTTTTTTCCAGTAACAGCATTATCAACTTTGGGGGTAGAATACACAATTATGGAGCAGTTGAGGTTGGAAGGGACCTCTGGAGATCATTTGGTCCAACCCCTCTGCTCAGAGTCATCTAGAGCAGGCTGCTGAGGACCAAATCCAGTTGGGTCTTGAGTATCTCCAAGAATGAAGACTTCACAGCCTCTCAGATTGTTCCTTTGTTCAACCAACCTTGCAGTGAAATAGTTGTTTCTTATGTTTGAACTGAATTTCCTGCTTTTCAGTTTGTGCCTATCACCTCCCATCCTGTTACCACCACTGAGAACAGTCTGCCTCTATCTATTTTACTCTCTCCTATCAGATACTTGATACAGACATTGATAAGATCCTCCCTTGACCTTCTCTTATGCAGGCTAAACAGTCCCAGCTCTCTCAGCCCTTCCTCTCATGAGACATGCTTCAGTCTCCCTCAGTCATCTTTGTGGCCTGTCAGTGGACCCACTCCAGTATGTCCATCCCTTCTTCTACTATATAGCCCAGAACTGGACACAGCACTCCAAATGTGTCTCGCCAGTGCTGAGTAGACAGGAAGGATCATCTTCATCAATCTGCTGCATCAATCTCGTAATGCAGCCCAGCATGCCACTGGCTTCTTTGCCATGAGGGCACAGTGCTGGTCCATGCTCCACTTGTTGTCCACCAGATCCTTCTCCACAAAACTACTATTCAGCTGAATCATCCCCAGCCTGTATTGGTGCTCAGGTTCATTTCTGCCTAGGTGCAGGACCATGCACTTCCCTTTGTGAAACTTCATGAGGTTTCTCTCCACCCATTTCTCCAGCCTCTCGAGGTCCCTCTGAGCAGTGCCACAATCATTGGTGCATCAGCCACTCCTCCCAGTTTTGTACTATAAGCAAATCTGCTGACAGAACACTCTGTCCCACTGTTCAGGTCATTAATGAAGATGTTAAACAGTATTAGACTGAGTATTGACCCCTGGGGGACATCACTAATGACTGGCCTCCTGCTAGACTATGTGCCACTGATCACAACCGTCTGAGCCCTGCATTTCAACCTGTTTTCAGTCCATCTCACTGACCACATTATCTAGCCCGTCCTACATCAGCTTGTCTATAATGATGTTACAGGTGACAACATCAAAAGCCTTACTAAAGTCAAGATAAACAACACTGCTCTCTCTTCAGACACCAAACTTCATTTCTTCATAGAAGGCTATCGGGTTGGTTAAACACAATTTCCCCTTTGTAAATCCGTGATGACTATACCTATCCCACTTTGGTGCTTCACATATCTAGACATGGTACCCAGGATTAGTTGCTTTATCACCATCCTAGAGATCAAGGTGACACTGATCAGCCTGTAGTTTCATGGATCCTCCTTCTTGTCATTTTTGATGACAGAGGTAACGTTTGCTTTATTTCAGTCCTCTGGAATCTCTCTCAGTCACCTAGAGCTTTCAAAGATAAATGAGACTGGCCACACAATGACATCAGCCAGCTCCCTCAGTACTCATGGGTGCATCTCAGCAGGTCCCATGGACTTGTGTATGTCTAGTTTGCAAGTGTTCCCTAAGCTGACCCTCCTCCATCAAGGGTAGGTTTTCACTGCCTCCTGCCCCTCTTAGCAGGAGGCTCATAGTTTTACAAGAGTAAAAAAAAATAGATGACTTTGTAAAGGGATGAAATCCAAAGCAGAGCTCCTCTTGAAGCGGAGGGCAGAGTGCATGCTCTACTATACTACTAAATCCAAGGAATACACAAAGCACAGTGCCACAGGAAACTAAATTTCATGATTTTTTTGATCACTAAACTATTTGCTTTGAATTAAAAAAATTACTGGGATGAACACAAGTATGTGGAATTCTCTTCTATACCTTTTCCATGTTGTTAACATATTACTCAACCCATGAAAAGTCTATAACAAAATCAGAATATTATTTTCCTCCAAGAACTGCCAATATGAGAAAAACTGCTAAAATTAAAGAAACAAAATCCCTTTAATATTAGGAGTTTTATGTTTGGGAAAGATAAGATAACTCAGAACAAAACAATGTTCCCGAAAAGTAAATTATCTTGAAGGTAGACAGACAGAAAAATTATTCAGGTGAATGAAAAATTCAACAGAAGGAGAAATTCAAAAGAAGTATGTCTAATGTGATACCAATTATCCAATTTAAAAAAAATGTTTTAAAATACTTTCAAATGTTTATCAGTGTCATAGAAACTGTTATTTCAAGGTCATTCCACTAGTTTTTATGTTTACACAGATTTGGCAAAGTAACTGATATTTTGCATCACTTCTGTTTTTCTAATTTTGTGTGTTATTTATTATATTTCACACACACTGTTACAATGAGAACATCTCCAAGAAAATACGATAAAAATTAGCAAACCCAGCTTAAGAAAACTACTAAACTTGAGCCATTACATCAAAATAGGAAAGACAATCAGTTAATTAAAATAGATTTCTTCTTGGAGGATAAATTTTATATTTCTGAAAAAAAAAAAGAAAGATTGAGCAATTAAAAAAAAAAATCTGTGAGACCCAGTAATACAGATCCAAAAGATGTCATTTTCTTTCTAGAAAATTTTATGTTCTTATATTGGTTGAGATTTGCTAACCTGAACTGAAGGCCCACTCAGAACCATGGGACCCAGTCTGTTTGGATGTTCAAGGTATGTTAGCTTCTACAGCAAACAAAAGAGAAGTTTGGGTTCCAAATATCTTTGAGCCACCTTTGATTATCCAACACCAGTGAACAAGCATTTATTTACACCTGGCTCAACTGGAAGCAACTTTCTGCATGAACTTTGAACAAAGTTAAACTTTTATCAGTAGATCCCGGACCGTTGGATCCCTGACTTTTTTTGCTACTGCAGTCCTCTAAATTAATTGCAAAATTAGCTAGCAATTGATTTGGAAGCATTTGGGCAAAACTTTGACCTGCTACTACTCTGAAATATTTGATACATTCAAGTCATAGGAGCATTCTGCAAAATTTTAGCATGTCAAACATACTGAAATGTTATCAAACAAAATTAGAAACTTTTCATTTTGTTCTTCTAGTCACCTCACCCCTTCTTTTATCAGAAACATATCAATAAGAACCTGTACCTGTGAGAAGGAAACTTCTCTTTTATCAAAGATATAATGAAGTTTTCTACTTTTTGATCCGTTTCTGTCACTAGATCTACTGGTGAACTTTTAGTCATAACAGATATTTCTTCTTTCAGCGCACCACGGATTATCTGTTAAAAAAAGAAAAAAGCTTTCTTCATAAACAGTACAGAAAATACTCATTTTGTCAAGATACTGAGCATCATTTTTACTGTAATTATCCATACTGCACATACAAAACACATTACAAGTAGTGACACAAAATGGATTTGGCTGCAGGAGCTGTGGTTCAGCCCTGCTTCTATTCCTTACCTCTAGTAGTACAAGTTTTCAGATCATGTAAAAGTTAAGCACTATGGGAAGATCCATTCGTAGATGAAATAGAACTTCATTTTACTAGGACATGTTTTAAACTGATATATCTAACTATCAATAAGTTGAAAGAAACATGAAAGGCTGAGCTTAAGCAAGCCATTTTTAGCCAGATCATGCATCTATGATTGAAGAACTATGAAAATCAGCTTGATAAAGAATGTATGCCTCACAGCCCAGAAAATAATTTTACTATAACTAAAAAAAGTTTTGTGTGAGACTCAATCCCAATAAGTTGATTGGAAGGGCTTCTACACTATGATGTTCTAGAGGTTCTGTGGCTCCTGAGAACCAAATTGGTACATGTGCCATCTTGTCTGTTGCAAGAGCATTCAAATGTAGCCAGCAGAACTACTAGAGTAAGTGAACACCTGCTAATCAATTCTATACCCAGGCTTTGCTGAGATGTGCAAGTTCTCTTTCTTATTCTAAGCCATTTGAGACCACAAACAGGCAAAGTACTGCCACAGAGAGGTGTTTCTTATTTATGTAAGAAAAGCAGCCTTCATAAACAGAAAACAGTAATTTATGTTGCACCAAGAATAAGCCAGTGAATAAAGAAGTTGATCAAAAGAGGTAAAATAATGCTACAGAGAAACTGTTCAGATGATCAAAAAGTAAATTAGACAGGTACATTTCTATGGATAAAATACAGATGTTGTTTATCACAATTCCCAGATCATTTTAAAAATCAAATTTAAAGAATAAAAGATATTCCTTAGTTTTTATCAGATTCTAGTCCAAAGAAATATGTAAAACCGTTTTCTTAAATTGACCAAGATGAGAACAAGGAAGATGCTCCAATTTTGAACATCACTGAATGATTGCGCTAATTTATATTTTTGACAAAATATTCCACAGAGTAATATCTAACAGCAAAACAACTTTAAAAGCTGTAAACATATTATTATCATTAAATAACAGTACTATTTAGTTTATACTTACTTCCCCAGCTTTCCTTGCTAAAGCAACTGCATAATCCATGCATTCCTGCCAAGGATCAGCCATCTTTTCTTAGCCTAAAAGACACATTAACATATAAATAATTATGGCTATATTAACAAATTCTAATTGCTTTACTCTCCTCTGGACTGCAGTCCCTTGGATTGCAATGTTTTTGCTTTGCTGAATGTAGTTTGTCCTATTCCTCACTGTGGATGAGTCTATCAAAAAAAATTTTTTTAAACTTTGTCTGGTTTAATGGGTTTTTTCCTATGTTTTGTGAATATCTGTATCTAACAAAAATATCAACAGAGATAGCATCAACATTTAAAGAAATATGCCTGCTAAATGCTATATTTAGACATGGACTTCAGTGTACATGAAATCTTTGAAAAGCAGTTGTGTAGTTACACACAAGGACATTTTTAGATACACTGCACAACTCAGGGCTTGTTTGCTTAAAAAAATACTGGAATCTTCACTACAACTTATTGCAGATGATTGCAGGCATGGTATAGTCTATTTTAAGCATGGTTTAAATGCCTTTGATTATCCTTAATTAGAGGGGAGCAAAACCAAAAACTATACTTTCTGTGGCTTAATCCTCTGTGCCTTGTTCTAGGGGTTTATTCCAGATATAACTTCAAAATGGCTTTGATTCTACATAAAAAAAATACAAGAAACCAGTTATTTTAGTGCCCTTTACATTCTTAAATACTATGAAGCAATATAAGCTCTTATATCTTGCATATATCTCTACTTGTGTGAGCAATACAGCCTTTCTACTACATTTCCACAAATTCATATAATGACACAATGGTATTCTGAATTTGGGAAGTCTCTTTCCATTTCAAGACCTAGCCCTTCCAGATGCCTTCTGGATAATTCCTACCCAGGTGAGTCAGTCTTTGGGAAGTGAGGACCAAATTTGACCAATCTTGCAAATTCACACAGGTTAGGTACATGTGCATGCAAAAACAGCACTGAAAAGCATCAAAAAGACATTGCAGTCAACACGGTCCACAAATTCCCAGTTTAACAGTACTCATCTAACAGACATAGCCTCTCTTAGTCTTGGACCTAACACAGGTAGAGATGGCTAAATAAAAGCTATGTAAAACGCGTATGGTCCAATGTCTCAGTTACACTGATAACCTTCTTTATCTACTACAGCTTTCAGAGTAGGTTGAATTATATAAAGACACAAATAACTTGCCAGGACACAGAACTGGGTCTAGTGCCACGGAATGGCACTAAATACAGTTTCCTTATTTTCCATAAAGCACTGGTAACACTAATGGTGTCTTATATATATATGAACTTCCTCTTCAACGGGGTAGCTTCCTGAATAACCAAAGATTACTGAAGGCCCGCAGCCCAGGGTCTTCCCGCCAGCAGCGGCCCCGGCTCTAACCCGCTTCTCCTTTCGCTACGGACGGACTACACGGACAAGCGACTACCTCCCCGGACAGCCCCAACGCCAGCACTGCCCCGCCGCCGATCCGCGGCTTCAGGCGCAGCAAGCGCGTTACGAGCCGCCCGCCCCACAGCAGAAGGGAGCGCGCAGCTCCCTGGCGGCACCCCGAAATGGCCGCCGGGCCGCAGGAGACTCACCACTGCCGCCTCCGCCGCCGCCGCTCGCCGTGAGGCGCGCAGCCGCACCGCCGCCCGCCGCGCAGGCACCGCGCAGGCGCGCGCCCGCCGCTCGCGGCGCCGGCAGCGAAGGCGTTAAGGGCCGCCGCTCCCCCGCCCCTGCGAGCCGGGCGGCGCGCCTGCGCTGTGGGCGGCCTTGGCGCGCGCCTCCGCCCGCCGAGGGGGCAACGGTCAGTGAGCGCCGCCTTCTCCGTGCCCGCGTCAAGAGGCGGGCGGCTGTGGGGGCCCCGCTGCGAGCCGAGACCAGCTTTTGGCAAAAACTTTTTTTTTTTTTTTTTTTTTAAGTAATTGACTGTGATAAGATGAAGGGCACGCGATAGGCATTTGTCAGAGCATTTATTTAATTGCTGAGGATGTCAGCGGCGAAAACAAGGCTGCATTATTCAGCATCTAGAGTAGCGTACAAGGGTTGGCCAATGGAGGGGGGGGGGGGGTGAAGGAAAAATCGAAGCTTAACCGTGGAGATTTTGTAGTAAAAGGAGAACAAGTGTTGTGGAGTGTGAGCCAAGACATTTAACCAAGATACCGCAGTTGTGGGGTGACTGAATTTCTATGAGACCTTCTCCTTTGTGACAGGTACACAGTCAGGCGCTTCATCTCGGAGATGAACAAGCCCATCATTTTCTTCTTTTAGACTAGATCCATAGACTGTGGCTCTATTTTGACAACTTTGGTATAGTAGGACGGGGGCTGTGAAAAAGCATGAATATATGCTCTACAATTCCTATGAAATAAAACAGTAATTAATTCATTTAAGCTACAGTACCTAAAAAGATAAGATTTTTCTCCATTACATCTTGATTTTTTTTTCCCTTAAACACTGTCAATACCTTTTAAATGGCTTTTTTTTGGGGGGGGGGGCTTCTGTACTAGTCCATTTTGTTTTAAGTTCTGGTAATTAGGATGATCTCAAATCAGTAACCAGAGAGGTGACTGATATTTTTAATATACAATAAATCCTGCTCACTTGTTTTCCAAAAGTCCCCTAGCTTTCTGCCAAAGATTTTCAACAGCATGTCACAATTCAAAACATGCCTTTTCAAGATTGTTATAATTATAGTGATACAGAGGGAAAATGGCATCAGCTTCCTTTGTAAGATTGACTGTTACTAGTTTCATTGTTTTTCTGTAAAATCTTGACCCTCTTGTCTTTCATCCGGAAAAGGTAAAGCACTGCAGTTTTGTATTCAGTTTACAAATTACATCTAATACTGGCATATATAAAATGATGACCTAAGGTAAACACTTAACAGCAAGGTTTGTAGTTTGATGTATGACTTAAAATGATCATGAAATGACTGCCACCAAAAGAAGCAATCTTACTCCATTTTTCCCATCTGTTTCCATCCCACAACTAGACCCTTGTTTAATGCTGTAAGCCGCTTCCGCCCTTGTGCTGGCACTCATAAACTGATCTGGTTTAAAACTAAGCTGACTTTTAATAAGGGTAAACTTCACTGAAGTTGTTCACTATGAAACTATCCAAATATTTGGGATGACTGAATGCCCTGTGCATAGGAAAAGCCTTTTGAAAAATACATCATGATCTTTTATTTCAGGTGTTGGAACTGACACAAATATATTCAGAAATGTCCCTAGAGGATTAAAGAAAGGTACGTTTGACCTTTGTTTCGTATCAGTGAAGATGTGGTTTCCATTCCAAGCTGTGCCATAGTGTTGGACAAGTCATTGGAGCTTTTCATCCATCCCACTTTATAAAGAAACTAATCAGATAGACCTGCTTTTTTAAGTATTTTAGAATCTCCAAATTGAAAGAACTTCATAAATGTGCTTTTATTAATTATTTTACAATTTATTCTTTATACAATTGTATTAAAAGCATAAAGCCAGTTGAAAGATGCACTTTGGCTCTCATTCAGTTTTTGTTGAGACAAGCTGCCAAACATGCCTTGGTACAAACTATACTGAACTACAACAGCATTTTGGAAAGTGGCTTCCTTTATGCCATTAATGGTATGCTGAACATTAAAACAAATGTTTTATGAACTGTATAAGGGAAATTCAAATTCTGCATTGATCCTAAACTCAGCAGAAATAAAACAAGATAAAACAAGCAGAAATCCTAGAAATTCTCTTACTGGAGTAAGAATGTTCTTGGTCCATTCCATGTAAAGAGAGCTATTGATAGCTATTTCTATTCAGGTGAAAGGAAACCTTGTATTTCATGTAAGAGGCTACTGAGATAGAAGGTTGGAGCTGCAGAAGGTGTATCTTTGTGTGAACAAGATGAACAGAGACAATTTGTTGATAAAACAGTCTTTTTCTTTGAACTAGAGTGGTAACACTACAGGTTACATACTTTTCTATCTTTATAAAACTGACAGGCAAAAGGAATCTGATAAAAGTGTGACAGATTTCTTCTTTCTTTGTATGGTATTTTGTTTCTTGTTTGCTATAGCCTTGCCCACCAGACCTGACAGGTAACATTGCCAAGGAAAATTATGTAGTCAGCCAAATATTTTTATTTATGTTATTTATACTTATGTTTATGTTTATGTTATTAGTTATTGGAACCATATTGTAGTAGTACTTGAACCGGAAAAATGCCAGGAGCTGCTACCAGCAACATCCTCAGTGATAAAATGCTCGCAAAGCCTTGACTTCGTGCATTTTCTGAAATTATTATACATACAGATAACAGGGAAAAAAATGTATTTTCATCTATTTTAATAGCTCAGTTGATTGTAAATTCGTTAAATATTTCTCTTGGCAAATTCACCTTCACAGCTGAGTAGCTTTGCATACATTTTCCACAGTGAGTATCTACTACAAGTGAGTTTTACATTTTATTTATTAATTTGTAAACAAAACAGTTTAGCAACACAAATCCATAAAAGTACATTTTGTTTTTCAGTTTTAAATGTCTCCTCTGAACTGGTTCTTTTTTCAAATTCAGTTGGGATACACTTTTAGTTTTTCCTATGAAAATGTGCTTTGTTATTAACCTTTAGAAAACCAAAAAATTGTATACGGTCAGCAAAGATGTGCTAGAGTCTAACAGCTAAACTCAGAGTAACAGCTAAACAGAGTAACAGTTAAACAGAAAGAGTAACAGCTAGACCCTCAGCCAGTGTACAGTAGCTCTGGGAATTGTTTCTGCTTTTGCTTCTGGATTCTCTCTAGGATCTCCGTGATTAGAACAGGGTTTTCACCTCTCTTTAGTTATTTATCCATGTATTAATCTAACTTCATTTGGCTTTGCTTTTCAGTTTCTGAAAACTGAGTAATCTGAACTTCTACATACAATTCTACAATGTTAGAAAGCAAACATTCTTTGTTATGACAGCACTGGACACACGGGGGATCTCTCCACCTCATGTGCGTGCCGAGGCATCTAGTTTTAGAGATTAACTACAACTAATGCATACATATTCATCATTTTTCTGGGAATTTATCAACGTTTTCATTACTTATCCGAGAACTTCATTATCATATGTAACAGACATGTAAATGTCTTTGACACATGTGCATTCCTGCCCTTGGGTGGTCTTTTAGGGTCCTCCGGTGGTTGTTGATAATCTGCCTCACCATGTCCTTTAGTTAAACTTGTTTCTCACATATATTCTATTCACTCTTGGTCCGGTTCCATAATATTGAATTGTATGAAAAATGTTACAGCCAGCAGAAATTTCTATATATTCTACTCAAGGACGGAATCAGATGGACTCCCTTTATCTTGTTGAACTCAACATAGTTGTCAGCACTGCCTCCACACAGGAGGAACCATCCTGCTCCTTCAGGTTTCACTATAATAGTTAAATTTTTGGGGAATCTTATCATTCCAAAATGCTGAATTTGTATTGTCATGTACAGAGTACTAGCTCTTTGTAATAACTGGCACTAGGTGAACACAACCTTTCTGATAAAACCATCTAAATTTCTCCAAAGACTTACTTCTTGCTTACCAGGCCTATTCTCTCTCTATCCACAATGAAGCTTATTCAGAGTAATTATTCTGGATATCTGGATTATCTGAATAATCTTGAGTGATTATTTTGGATATCTGGATGTCATCTCCAAGCATATGGAGGAAAAGAAGGTGATCAGGAGTAGTCAGTATGGATTCACCAAGGGGAAATCATGCTTAACTAATCCGATAGCCTTCTATGATGGCATGACTGGCTGGGTAGATGAGGGAAGAGCAGTGGACGTTGTGTACCTTGACTTCAGCAAGGCTTTCGATGCTGTCTCCCATATCATCCTCCTAAGCAAGCGCAGGAAGTGTGGGTTAGATGAGTAGACTGGTTAGATGAGCGGACTGTGAGGTGGATTGAGAACTGGCTGGAAGGCAGAACTCAGAGGGTTGTCGTCAGTGGTGCAGAGTCTAGCTGGAGGCCTGTGGCTTGTGGAGTCCCCCAGGCTCAGTACTGGGTCCCAACTTGTTCAACTCATTCATCAGTGACCTGGATGAGGGGACAGAGTGCCTCCTCAGCAAGTTTGCTGATTCTACCAAGCTGGGAGGAGTGGCTGACACACCTGAGGGCTGTGCTGCCATTCAGAGAGACCTGGACAGGCTGGAGAGTTGGGCAAAGAGGAACCTCGTGAGGTTCAACAAGGGCAAGTGCAGAGTCCTGCACCTAGGGAGGAATAACCCCATACAATAGTACAGGCTGGGGGCTGACCTGCTGGAGAGCAGCTCTGCAGAGAAGGACCTGGGAGTGCTGGTGGACAAAAAGTTGACCATGAGTCAGCAATGTGCCCTTGTGGTCAGGAGAGCCAATGGTATCCTAGGGTGCATTAGGAAGAGTGTTGCCAGCAGGTTGAGGGAAGTGTCCTGCCGCTCCACTCAGCTCTGGTGAGGCCTCATCTCGAGTACTGTGTCCAGTTCTGGGCTTCCCAGGGCAGGAAAGACATGGAGCTACTGGAGAGGGCCCAGCGCAGGGCTACGAGGATGATCAGAGGGCTGGAGTATCTGCCCTATGAGGAACGGCTGTGAGAGCTGGGCCTCTTCAGCCTGGGGAAGAGAAGATTGTGGGGGGGATCTTATCAATGTCTACAAGTATCTGAAGGGAGGGTAGCAAGGGGATGGGGCCAAACTCTTTTCAGTGGTGCCATGTGGCAGGATGAGAAGCAACAGGCACAAACTGAACCACAGGAAGTTCGCCTGAATGTGAGGGGGAATTTCTTCCCTGTGAAAGTGACAGAGCACTGGAACAGGTTGCCCAGGGAGGTTGTGGAGTCTCCTTCTCTGGAGCTATTCAAGGCTCGCCTGGATGCAACCCTGTCTAACATGCCCTAGGTGACCCTGCTTGAGCAGGGAGGTTGGACTAGATGATCTCCAGAGATCCCTTCCAACCTTACCCATTCTGTAATTCTGTGATTTTCCTTGCAGTTACATACACTGTAAAATCTGCATTATGAGTAAAAAACAACTTCTCACGAGGCTGTGTAGGGACGTTTCTAAATGCAGCCTCTGTACTGTTCACACCTCTGATCCAAACAGGAGGTGTGTGTTGGGGGGGAAGGCTGTATGACCAACAAGTTCTGCTTGCAGGTGACAGCTGAAAGGAAGGTATGTCACAGTCCTGTTTTACACTACAGGAGTTCCTCCTGCAGATAATACCTAAAGATTGGATAAATTTATCCAAAGGACTTTTTCATTTTTCCATGGAAATTAGGACATAACTGGTCCAAGGAACATGCCAGTTAGCTCTGTATGACAGCAGTCTGCAGGAGGTGTGAGAGAAGAGATGAGCCATTCAACCTTGTGCATCCCCCTTGAAAACCTGTAGGGCAAAAACCTGGTGGAAGGAGGAAGAGGATAAGGAAGGAATGCGAGGATTTTCTCCTGCAAAAGATGACCCTGTTCTGCAGGATAATTTTCTTTGGCACTCTCTGACTTCCCTGTCCCACAGCGATGGTTGGCCTTTTATTGTGTCCTCCTTACCAGCCTAAGATGCATAAGAAAGTGAATAGGGGGATTGCTAAGGAAAGGCAGGAAAAAAAGTAAGGAAAGAGAGGAATGTTCCTCATACGCTCTAAAGAGAGATCACAAACTGCTTTAGAGGGAGGTGGAAGAAACAGAAGAAATACACACGTATCTCACTATAAGGAACCAAAGATTTCTTAATTACTAAAATAGCCACTGAAGTACTACCTTTCCCTCCCTGTAGAACACTATTGATTTCTCCAAGCTTCCCATCAATCTTAGCTCCATCATTGCTTCCCTATTCTAAACTCTAGGACTCTGAGCTATTTTCTCTCCATTGCATGGATTACCCTTTGATCAGCAATTCTGCTCTTTCTGCAGACTGCTTTATCCCTACAGACCCTTGACTTAATTCCTGATCAGTATGTCTGTGAGTTACTTTAAAGGCCTCCACACTGGAAAGAAAACTGGAGCCAAACCACTCATATCTAGTTAAGTGCTTACTCTGGGTCATCAACCTTTTCCTTCATGGAAACCGGAAGCACCTTCCTTTTCATGACATCTACACAGCACACAGTAAAATCATTTAACAATACCTAAGTCATGTTAAAACTACAGTAGCAAAAATGGTACAGTAGCAAAACAAGAACAATAGCCTCACACTTACTGAGATTTGTTTTTTTTTTCCTAGTCCAATCACTATACTACAGAGATTTCTGAATTGTTACCGGAGCTACACTGTTCGGCTGTAAAAGAATGTGTGATAGTTTAGGGCCACCTGAACAAGACCACATTACTGCTCTGCTTATGAAGAGTATCTTTTGAAAAAGACACTAGGGAGACTTCTCTCATAGTGATTTTTGTTTTTATTGCAGTTATGCCTAAAATGTTTTTTGTCCCCACACGTGGTTATCTGTTTTCAAAACTACATATGAACCAGAATCGAGCTCTGTAGCCATTGGTTCCCTCTAGGAGGGCAGGAACTAGAGAAAAACCTGGACTGGAAACGTAAAATCAACAGAGCTACTGAATATCAGCCAAAACAGGGATCAATCATTTCATGCTCTTTTTTATCCTTAATCAAACAATAATGTTAAAATTTTTAAAAAAAGAGAGACAGACAGACATTTATGAGAATTTACATTAAATTCAGAAGCCTTTTCTTCTAAGAGTCATTATGCTGTTATAAGGAGAAAAGTAAATGAGAACCTAGAGCGTGGATAGTGCTGGATTCTAAACTCAAGGAAATCTGTTCTTGTAGAACAGAGTGACAGAAAAGATATTGCAATAGTGTACACTGTTTCTTACCTTTAAAGAACTGATACACTTCAAATTCACATTTTCATTATTTATTGGTCTTAATACATACTTTTATCATAATTTACACAAAAATACCATAAATACAAAATTTAAGAGAATAGTACTGACATTATACAGATATAAAGCAAAGATTTATTCTAGAACACATCACTTATATTAGTTATTACAATAACTAATTTGGCTTTTAGAACAGTATTCAATTCAGTCAGTGCAACTGGAGTATTGATGGAAACTGTGTCTTTGTAACAGAGGACAAATTATGATATACTAGTGATTTTAAAAAGAAAATGGACTTGGTTTGAATGCCACACACATTTTGAAAAAATCTTTGATTTTTTTGTTTGTGATAGTTTGCTGATTAACTGAAGTATGATTCCATATCTTCTATAAATAGAACTTCATTGTCAAGATATTCCAAAATGATGTTTCCACCATTGTACAATGGACATTCGTTATCAGATAGCCATGTTTCCAAAGTGTGCTCAAATGGTAAGGCTTCTCCAGAGGTAGTATGGCATAATCTCAATTTCTACAAGATAAATAACATAGGCAAATCTTGATGTTAATTTGTATCTGAGAAGCAAGAAGACAGCAGGGGAAAGGGAGAAATACCAAAGTGGAACATGTTTATTATTAGTAATTTACCTGGGCTGTTGATTTGTTGTTGTCATTTTTGAGGCTTGCTAAGGAAGCTGCACTATCTACTACTTTGCCAATACTCCACTTACTGCAAAAGAACATGGGCTTGCTTTTTTCTTTGTTTCCCTTTGGTAAGAATACTTGAAAGTAAATTCTTTCTGTCTAGAAAAACAAGCAAAAAATATTAATAGAAACAAATAACTCCAGACATATGTATCGAATAGTCTTTCAGTAAAAAAATTAAACTTCAACCCCAAAATTGTTGTCATATCCCAACAAGACTGAGGTCCCATTTTACTGCAGAATGAATTTAACAGAAATGGCTGAGATCAGAAGTCCAGATCCCTCCAACTACAGGCACTTATACATTTGTTCAGAAAGGTCAAAAGAGCATCATTCTTCAGACTTTCACAGATAGACGGCATTACATATAGACAGACTGTCGGGGCCTTGGCTATCTTGCAGGACTATGAAGAGCTGAAGTAAGCAACAAGCTGTTCAAAGGTCACCAAGGAGGAATTCCTTGAGGGCAAGAGGATTAAGAAGATAAGATAAGCAGACGCCTGTAATCACTCACAAGATATGCATCCAGAAAGGGAGTCAACCCAGCAGATAAGCAGATGCCTGTAATCACTCACAGGACTGTGCATCCAGAAAGGGAGTCAACACAGCAGCCAATTAGAAACTGAGCAGATGCATGTGGACAATGCTAGACAACCAATAGAAATGCTTTGCGAGGTGCGTGGATGCATGAGCTTGCTGGAAAAGATATATAAGCTAGATAGACAAAGGAATAAAGTTGGATTGAACTTGCATCACATTGATGTGTGTGTTCCTTCCCGTCTTGCCAATAATGGGCTACGGCATCTGGTGACCCCGACGTGATCCTCAGAGACCAACTGGGGTAAGGAGTGGAGCCGTAAGCGGGCAAGGATCCTGCATAGCCAGCGACCGTAGCTGGGCGCCCGAAGAAAGGCGGATTGTGGCCACGACAGACCGGTGAGTCAGGGAAGCAGGATGGGGGTCGCTGCATCAGCGACAGAACAAGCAGCAATAGAGAGCCTGTTGAAATTGGCTCGGAAAACGGACACCCAGATAACGAAGTCAGACTTAACTGATTTATTACTGTGGTGCCGAAGAAAGGGGCTTATAGTGGAAGCTCCAGAAGTATACAAGCTGGAAGCATGGGAACGAGTCGGAAAGGAACTGTGGGAAAATGTGCAAGTGGGATCCAAGGAGGCACGGGCGTTGGCAAAGATATATCGACCGGTCCGACTGATGCTGGAACAGCTGCACGGGGAAGCGGCTGTTGCCGCCACCATTCGCTGTGCCGTGCAATGTACTGGTGAGGAGCATGAAGGCTCGGGAGACTCAGAATGGACGGCTGTGAGTGGCTCGGGACCTCAGTATGAGGAGGTGCCTGACGATGATGATCTCAAGTGTCCCCTGCATGCCTGTCCTGTCTCCGTAGCCGAAAAGGAGGCTTGGGGGGGAATAGACGACGATTTGCCACCCTGGGAAGGGGAGGAGCATCCGGCGTGTACCGCTCCCCCAGCGAATATGGACATTGATCCAGTAAAGGTCCCGCTGCCGGATGATGAGCCAGGGGACCAAGAGCCTCTGAGAGAGATTTGTCAAGAGCTCCGCGACCAAGCTGACAGGATGACTGCCTTGTTGGATCAGATGAAGCGCCTTGACTGGGGATCGGGACGAAGGGACATACAGGCAGCGTATAAGGCTGCCCATAATTCAGTCGTAAAGGGGGTAGAGAACATTGAACGACAGATTGACAAATTTGAGTCGGGTCAGGCGGCCAGCTGTAGGGCGGGCCACGGGGCAAAAGGGGTAAATCCGGACGGGGTGAATCGGCAGAAACGCTGGCTGCGGAGAATGGTAGAGAAGGGAGAAATGACGCTGGATGAGGCACCGAATTACTTGCAATCTAAGTTTGGGGCAGATGGGTGTTTCAGCAGGCAGGAAAAAGAGGAAATGCTTGAGATACAGCGGCAGCTTGGAGGCACGGGGGAAGAGGCCCGAGAAAGGGAAGGGGTGTTGTCATGGCTACAGTCGGTGGTGTGTGGTAAGGAAAGGGCGGTGATGGAGCTTATTTTGTCATCAACCACTTTCATGTTGTGGATGGCAAAATGGCAGGAAAGGCTGGAGGAAAAGCAAATGAATAATTTGAACCTACGAGATGATCCTCTGCAGGTTGCCAGCTTGGATCAGCTAATGGGAAATGGTCAATATAGGGATCCAGCAGCGCAGGTGGCTTTACACCCTAGAATCTTGCAGCAATCTAAGAACGCAGCCTTGGCGGCGTTCTTAGCACTGCCACAAGTGGGTACCCCGCAACTACCATACACTAAGATTACGCAGAAACCTGATGAGACATTTTTTGGATTTGTTGATCGTTTGAAGGATGCTCTTGACCTCGCGCCAAATGTTCCCCCAGACATGAAAATGCTGTTGGTAAAGGAATTGGCGGTGCAGAATGCCAATAGGGCATGTAAGCAGTTGCTTGCGGCATTACCCCCTGGGGCATCCATCACTCAGATGATAGAGGCCTGTGCCAGAGCACCATTAGTCGAAGAAGAGCAAAAGGCAAAAATACATGCCACTGCATTAGCTGCAGCGCTGAAAGAAGGAAGAGTGTTGGGTAAGGGAGACAGGGGTCCAAAAGGCGCCTGTTATCAATGTGGAAAAGTAGGTCACATGAAAAGAAACTGTCCGGAAAGATCGAGAGGGCAGGGTGGAGCGTTAACTGGGAGCCTGAAAGGATTTAATGGGAACTGCGGCAGGTGCCAAAAATTTGGACACAAGGCAATTGAGTGCCATTCTAAGTTTAAAAAGGATGGAACTCCGTTGCAGGGAAACGGGATTTAAAGAATGGGATGAGTAAACTGAAGGAGGAGAGTTGGGGCTTGGAAAGTTGGTTAAAATCGCTAGGTTTAAGCTCCTGGCTTGCTTCTCTTGTTCATCAATTTATGCTTATGGGACTGGTTGTCCTGATGTTACTTGTATGTCTACCCTGTATATTGCAATGCTTACAGCAATCCATGCAGAGGATAGCTGCTTCTGTTTTTGAAAAAAGAGGGGGAGGTGTCGGGGCCTTGGCTATCTTGCAGGACTATGAAGAGCTGAAGTAAGCAACAAGCCATTCAAAGGTCACCAAGGAGGAATTCCTCGAGGGCAAGAGGATTAAGAAGATAAGGTAAGCAGAAGCCTGTGATCACTCACAGGACTGTGCATCCAGAAAGGGAGTCAACACAGCAGCCAATTAGAAACTGAGCAGATGCGTGTGGACAATGCTAGACAACCAACAGAAATGCTTTGCGAGGTGCGTGGATGCATGAGCTTGCTGGAAAAGATATATAAGCTAGATAGACAAAGGAAAAAAGTTGGATTGAACTTGCATCACATTGGTGTGTGTGTTCCTTCCTGTCCTGCCAATAATGGGCTACGGCAGACAGACATAAGAAAAACAGTCTCTGCCCTGGATCTATTAGACAACAGTGACTGATCTGAAGAGGAAAAGGTGACTTTAAATAGGCAGGGCTGGCTTTTGGCAGCAGTATAATCTGACTCAAACTAGAATGCAAAAGCTGTTGAAACAGAACAATCCACTGTGCTAGAAATGCCTGCTTCACGAAGTAGCATTTTGGTCTTGGCCCACCTCATCATTTATCCCATTTTCCCTACTTTTATATACTAATGTTCTTTGAAAATCTACTGGAGTGAAACATTTCAAGAGTAACTTATGAAAGACTTTACGTAGGGGATTGGGACAACTTCTTCTTCAGGTTTATTTCTTCTAAGCGTTCAACTGAAAATGCAGAAGCAAGTATCATTGATATATTCATCTGTTAAGATGTCCCTTGATGAGTCCAAGCCAAATACAATCAAGTGTTTTTAATGGATTTATTTATGTTTTACCTAGAACAACAAGAGTTCCTCCAACTATTTTCACAGAACTAAATCTGACTTTCAACTTGTGTATTTTCCTCAAAACTTGAGTTCTCTCCACATGCAAACATTTTTAACATCAAGGAATATGACAAAGGGCAAGGGAAGTAGTACCTGAGCTAAAAATGTAAGTGACCACAACCTGTAAAACAACTAAGAGAGCCATTCTGCATTATTGACATCACTCAACTACTGTTTGTGCCTCAGCACCTTCCTACACTTCCTTTTCATGTTCAACAGATGAGGAGACAGTCTTCCACAGCTCATTGGAGTGTAATTCTCAGAGCAGCTCATTCTACTATTGCATCTCAAACTATGGGATATGCTTCCTGTGCCATACCCAAGAAAATACCAGTCAATCAGGGACACAGTAACTAATGTTACTTTGCAGCATTCCTGTTTTGAGCTGGTCAGTTTCAAGAAGGGTAACTCATATCCTCTCTGAAACCAAAAAAAAAAAAAAAAAAAAAAAAACTGTAGGAAGCTAATCTCGAGGAAGGGGTCAGAGAAAAGTTAAGATAAATCTAAGATAGCCTTATTTTCCCGATCATAGAATAATACAGTCAGGAAGCTCCTGCTGAGCACAGGTTTGGATGAGATGACTCTAAACAGAGCCAATTTGAAAGCTGGATCTACCTCTCAAAGTAGATTAGATTGCTCAGAGTCAGATCCAGTGAAGTTCTGAACATCACAAAGATGAAGACTCCATAGTTGGAAACTTGTTGCACCTGTTAGGACAACTTGTACCAAAGTCTCACCACCCTCACTCTGAATATTTTTTCCTGTTATCCAATTGGAA
This sequence comes from Rhea pennata, assembly GCF_028389875.1. Taxonomy (NCBI): domain Eukaryota; kingdom Metazoa; phylum Chordata; class Aves; order Rheiformes; family Rheidae; genus Rhea; species Rhea pennata. Next base: position 119,326,265 of record NC_084664.1, on the reverse strand, counting down.
TTTCCCATGTTGCAGTTTGTGGCCATTGTCCGCTGTCCTTGTACTGCTAAGGAAAATCTGGCTCTGTCTCCTCTATATAGCAATGCAAGAACTAATGTGTCTAAGAGGAATCCCAGAAACTTCATATTAAAAAAAACTATCACTTGACTGAAAAGAGCTGGGCAATAGAAAGCAGTAAAACACCGCAGCCAGGAGTCTGAGAAGCAATTTAAATAGCCAGGTATAGGAGACTAACAGGTTAACTTAACAGTGTTACAGTTATCACATTTCAAGATAGTTAAACAATATCCAATTGAGAAAATGAATAATGAAAGAAATTAGCATACAGTCATTTGTGCTACAGCTTACTGGCTTTGAAATTAGGAAGCAACTTTAATTTCCTTATAAATATGGAAGTTTTATTTTTTTAATAGTTCTGCAGTATTTGAAATCAATCACTTCTTCCAACACATATTTATTTATCTGTGAAGTATGCTACAAGTAGGTTTTTTATTGTGTTTCCTGCCTAAGCAGAATTTTTAAGCACAGTTTAAAGCAGAGACAAAGAAATTCGTGACAGGATTCAGAAAGCGGCTAGTTGTTGTTATTTTACAGATAATAATTAAATGTATGCTACAAAGACAACACCTAATAATAAAACTATCACATTGTCAGAATTATAAATTCAATATAAAAGGCCTAAACTTTATGTGCTCCAACATAAGTGTTGTGAAAAGCTATTTAAACACAGTTCCTTAAACAGGACACGTAAGTACTGATCTGAAGTAAAACCCTACATGAAAAAAGTAAGGGTTTTCCAAACCAACATAATCTTAATCTGGGATGGGGGGGGGGAGGGTGGGAGGGGGAAACTCTTGGTATGAGTGGCCACTGTAGTGATTAACAATAAGGAATTTTAAGTAGTTCAAGAATCAAAGAAATTAAAGGCTGAATGAAACATAAGCAACTATCAAGACCATCTTTGAGCCAGACCAGGAACAACTAACCTCAGGTTCACTTCATGTAAAAATGAAATATATATCTCTTAAATCTGAGTACTAGAAACAGGAAAGAAAATTTACAGAACACAAAGTTCAGTTGTGCATGGGACAGAGTTGTACAAATTGTGTCCCCAATGTGTGCCAGAAGCCTTTCAGTACCCATCATGAAAAGCATCCCTATGAGATAGGCTAGCTGTGTGGCAGGCAAATACATTTCTGTTAAAATAGGAGGGAATTTGACCTGATTGCTCTAAACTGTATGTAGACATCTTGTAACAGATCAGAAATTAATGAGATTGCCAAGTTGAAGTCTTCATATAAAAGATTGTAGGCTTGTAAAATTAAGACTAAAACCAATGTGGGTCGGTGGGCAGGGAACTAAATGAAGAAAAAAAAATCTAGAAAACTTCTCCTCTTCTTTGATAAGTCAGTTATTGAAAACAAGTATGACTGACCTGAGGCAAAGACTTATCCCCACAGGCGTGCATTTTCAGTTTCATTAGTGCCACCTTTGCTGCTGTCTCACTGTTTTTCGCTCCTTTCCGTTTTTTGCTTTTGGCTTGCTCACTTTTTTTAGCATCTGAGGACAATAATATTTCTGTTAGCGTGAATCCAGTTTTCTCCAACTCTGTTAAAACTCATCTAAATGTATCTTTTGACTCAGGCACTGGGCCTCATATCTCTAATGTTTCCATCTCCACCATGCATTCCAGAAGCCACAAAACTAGGTACTAGTACTTCAGAGCATACGAAATTGTGCATGGTGCTTACAGAATTGCTATGTGGTTCGGTCCTGAAATGTAGATGCAACCTATGTTTATGTAGCACTAGATTGCAAAAGCTGAATTCAACCACCAGTGCTTCTGTATGTGCGGCCATCACAGAATCCACATGGTAACAGGTTATGCAGTGCTTATTTATTCTCTTTCCTGCCATAGGTCTAATTTAAAGGTAGAAAACATCACACTGTGGTCTCAACTTTTATTAAAAAAAAAAAACAGCATTGTTGGCATATCCCAGTAGACTGGCATGTATACCCAGGATATATAACCATTGGGCTATGTGGGTATGATTTAACAGAAATTGCTAGCTACGATTTATTACATTATAGTATTTGTAGAATGAGAACCAAGACAATCATCCTGAAAGAAACCTGAATCTGATTTAGTCTTCAAAGATACTCTTTACAGATACCTACTCTTTTTATCTTGTCTCAGTCTAGAGGAACAGAATTACATGCTGACATATGGGTTTAGGGCTATTTAATCAAGGCACCTCCATGCTTTTATAACAAGCTCAAATAGCCTACTGGGGGAAAAAAATAGCCCCTGTACTTGCCTATAATATTTTGAACTAGCTGCTGGGTGGCAGCCATTCGAGGTTTTGGTGTGTCCAACTTCTCACATTCATGGTCTGATTGATGCTGGTGCCTGTACCAACAGAGTGGAAAACTTCCATGACCTTTTCAGTACATTAATGAAAGGATATTTATGTTTCAACATTCTGTTGCACCCACCTTAAGCAAAAGTGTTTTCCACAGCAGGGGCATAAAACTGGTAAAAGCTCCTTTCCATTGCAGTCCTTAAATGAGCATGGGTAAGATCTATGCTGATCTGATTTCACACAGTTATTTCTTATATTCACCTAAGCATTAGTATGAAATATTCTGTGTAAATAAGCAGATATTACAGATACAAGTCACCATCCCAGCTTCCCTCAAGAACTGTGCTAGCTCACAACTCTGTGGGTGAAACTTGTCTGGGGAGTCTCACCTACTTCTCCTATTTTTGTTAGGTTTAGCTCAGAATTAGGAAAAGAACCACCACTCTACTCCAACCTGATTTACCTCTGACACACAGGAAGATAGTAGATTCATTTGTTAAGCTTGTCACACTCTCAGTTAAGTACTTCACACCAATATACTAAGCATAAATATCTCAAAAGATGCAGTTAGATAAGTTACATGGTATTTTAATATATTACGTGCTAATCATTTATTATTAGATTACCTCAGAACACCCATGAGCATCCCGGCTCCTGTGCTGCAGGCTTAGTGGCAAGAGAAGAAAATATCACATCATTAACAAAATTTCTAGAAAAGAAAACTGCATGTGGAAACATAAGTGTTTGAAGAGTGATCTGAAAGATTTTATCATAGCAACAATTCAATTATATAATCATTCTTCCACAAAGTTTCTTCTAACTTACAGATTTCACATCATTAATGGATTTGATATTTTTTTTTCCAGAGTATGTAGTACATTTAGCTCATTGGACTTGCACCTGAAATCAAGAAAGCATTCTAAGAGGATAAAGATATTGGCATGCTTAAGAATTCAACTCAAAGCAACTGGAATTGGTCTATAAATTTTAAATGGATTTTGGATCACTTTCCACAACAGCAGAACTGCCTTGAAGGCTCCTGACATTTAAAGTAAAATGTTAAATGACAGTCAAATCTGCCCTTAGCTTAAGGCTGCTGATCTGAACTGTACTTTGCTGAATCAAAGTGCAGGCTCTAATTTGAGACCTAGAAAAACTTCAATCATTTCTACATGACAAAATACCCCCCCAAAAAAACCCAAACAAACAAACAAAAAAGCAACACGAGGTCTAATTCAACAACCTTGCATAACAAGTTATCTTTATTCTAGAAATATTCCCACAGATTGCAAACTTCTACTACAATGTCTTTGGAGAAAGGTGGCAGGTTCAGTGAACAAATTATTTTTTAATTGAATACATCTAAATTGTGAGTCACATTGTGTTTTAGACATCTACCTCTATACAACTTTCACTGTAAGAAAAACTTAGCAAAACTAGCAGCACATAACATAAAAAAACCTACCAAAATACTCCTGAACAGCCATCACATACAAAGGGGAGAAAATCTGAAACCAAGAGAGATTTGCTTTCAGTTAGACAACATAGTCATTGTTTTGCTAATAACTTTTAGCTTAATATTTAATTTTACCTTAATATTTACAAGACTAGCTTTTGCTTACCTATGCCATAGGGTATCTTTGCAAGGGCATTTAGAAACTGCATCTACACAATACCTAGAAGGAGCTTTTGTAACACAGTTACACTGTTAATTACTCTATTTAGTATTTCTGAAAAACATACAAGGATAAAAATTGCATTTTATATGTTCCAGATGCTGGAATTATGCTTTACATTCCTAGAAGAAGTTCTTTTAATATCAGACTTTGAAACTAAAACATTTCACTGGCCTGATGAGCAACATTATCCTCAAAACACAATCTGAGATCACTCGAAATATTAGTTACTGTATAATGGAGCACTGGACAAATTTCAGTTTTAGTATACAGATTATTAACTGCAAGAGATGGAATTTCTTCCAAAAAGCTAGCAGCTCCTCCGCATGAAAATCCTGATGATCCTGCTCCTTCCTCTCTAGCCTTCCTACCATACATACTCTGCTTCTGTAATAAAATTGAATATACTTATTAAGGCTCTGTACACGTCCGCCATCCACTATTCCAATTTTTACAGACAAAATTGCTTTGCTGTTTTCCTAACGCAGCCACATCACCTACGGCTCTGAACGCCCACCTCCAAGCTGTTACTCCATTCGTGATCCTCCAGCTTTGATGGAGTGTAAGCAACCAGATCACAAAGGATCCGGATCGCGAGGATCCCAGTCATTCCATCTACAGACTGGGTGCTCTCATCTGCACCCAGCTTTGTAGCTTGCAGTATGAGCATTTTTCCTTCCTTCGCAAGGCAAGGGAAGGGAAAAGAGGGTAATAGCAGGGAGCAAAGCAGGCACATAGAGCTGCTGTATGTTATACCAGTAAGACCTGGCTCTGGGACATTTAGCCCCTGCTAACAGTTACAACTGGATCTGCGGCTGTGCAGCTTATCTTGCCTTTCTAGTTATTACCATTAGCAAAACACCTCTTAAACGTCCTTATCAGTAGGAAAACCCATCACTTTGAACGGCATTGTTACATCTGCCTACTAACAACAGCAGACAAGACAGAGCATAGTCTCGTTCGGAGAAAAAAAAAACACGAATGAAGCAAGCTTTAAATCGCACCTGCCTGCAGCAGCACAGAGCGCGCCCCGCGGGAGAGGCCCCGCCCCCGCCGCGCCTCGGCCCCGCCCCCGCCGCGCCTCGGCCCCGCCCCCGCCGCGCCTCGGCCCCGCCCCCGCCGCGCCTCGGCCCCGCCCCCGCCGCGCCTCGGCCCCGCCCCTAGCCACAGCGGGGCCGCCTCCCCGGGGCGCGCCGCGGGGGGCCGCGGCTCGGCCACCCTGCGAGACACCCACCCGCCGCGCCCTTCCCTACCCAGCTGGCGGCACTGCGCCACCCCGCAGTGCTGCCCGAGCTCCAGCTCCGCCATTTCCCGCACGCCGCGCCTGCGCCGCGGAAAGCTGTGGAAGCGGCGCGCGCAAAGGCTGCCGGGCTACCGGAGGCCACGTGGCTGCCCGTCGGCGGGCAGGCAGGGGCGGTATAGAGCAGTGGCGTGGCGCAGGGGGAGGGGACGGTGGGCGGGGCCGCGGCAGTGGGCGGTGCCTCGGGGGCGGCCGCGGGGCGGGGCTAGTGGCCGTGTCTGTCGGTCCGCCCGGCTGGGCACGTCGGGGCTCTCACAGGAACCGCGCGGAGATGTGGTACTGCAGAGAGGGCTCCGGCTTGGGTGCGGGCAGAGCCGCGGGTGCGCACTCGGGAGCGCTTCGTGTATCGGCCGGCCACTCTCAGGAAAAGGAAAATAAGCAGCGTCCATATCTGCTTTACTTCTGCAGTTGTGTTGCGTCTCAGGATAGGGGTTATTTCAAGAGACAGAGGAAAGAGGATGGGGAAACACGACTTCCCGTGATGTTTCATCCACACAGTTTGCTTTTTCTGTCAATTATGTTTCCTTAGGCGTGCGTCTTTATTTTTAAAAAGCTACATTTCTGTCCTTGGGAATTTAGTGTTTATCTTCCCAGTCCTAACCCACATTCATTCTTACGTGTGTGAGTGTCCTCTAGTAGAATATTGAAGAGCATGACTAACAGCTGTCATTTGTCATGCTGGGGTCTGTATCATCACTTGACTGCTCTGTAGAGTATTCCCGAGGAATCCCTTTAATCTTTCTTCAGTGTCACCTCGTCATTTACAGGATGCATCAGTCATTCGTATATTATAGGCTAGTCAGCATCATAATAATAAGGTGATCATCCCTCCGAAAAGGCATCTTTTGCAGTGTGAGACTAAAGGGAAAAAGTGCATAGTCTGTGAAGACATCCCTCAACTTTATTCAGATTTTTAATCGCCACAAAGCAGGACTGTGTTTTCTGCACATGTGCCCTTCCCCAGTAGCTGGTGTGAAGCTTGTGGAGTATCAAACACAAAATTTGATTAATCAATCTTTCAGGGAACCTTAATTTTTTAAAGCTGCCCTGCAGCCAGGTATGTTTTGGGTGTTTTTTTTTGTTTGTTTGTTTTCACTTTGATTTTTACGTGTCTGCAGAGTACAGCTTGGGCCGGACACGATGGCACTGCTGTGCCTGCAGAGGAAAGGCAGGGCATCGTGCAGGCGTTGTGCACGGCCGCGCTCCGCATGAACAGGCCCAGGAGGGCGCAGCGGGGCCGGGCTGCGCCGGGGCCGCCCCGCCGCCAGGTGCGCCGCGCCCCGCCGCGCCGCGCCGCGGAGCCGCCGCCGCCCTCAGGCCCAGGAAGTGCCGTCACGGCGGTGCCAGCGGGGGAGGCTCCTGCGGGCCGGGCCGGGCCGGGCCGGGCCGGGCCGGGCCGGGCCGAGCCGAGCGGGCGGCCGTTGGTGCGGCCGGGCGGCCGTTGGGCAGAGCGGGCGGCCGTTGGTGCGGCCGGGCGGGCGCCGCCGCCATGAGCAAGATTTCCAAGTTGTTCAAGGGGGGCGGCTCGGCCGCCTCCCGGAGCCGCGGCGGCCCCTCGCCGCAGGAGGCCTTGGCGCGGCTGCGGGAGACCGAGGAGATGCTGAGCAAGAAGCAGGAGTACCTGGAGACGAGGATCGAGCGGGAGCTGGCGGCAGCCCGGCAGCACGGCACCAAGAACCGGCGAGGTGAGACCCTTTGGGACTCGGGCATCTCTTAGCATTCGGTGCTGTGTGGACTCGTTGTTGCGACCCGGTAACAGGATGAACTGACAGGAGAACTCTCAGTAACTTAAAATAACTTAAAACTCGTAATGCCAGGGGCCTGCTCAGCGATACCCCTGTCCTATGCACTACCGTCGAGGCAGTGTGTCAGTTGGATAACTGGCGCCGCAAAGTGCGGCCGGAGGCTCGGAGGTCGGGTGTGCAGAAGTAGAGCGGTGATGATGCAGGTGACAGAGCGCCTGAAGCGTGTGAGGCGCTCCCGCCTGCTCGTGTATGTATTGCTGGTAACTGAGGAGCAAAGTGATTAAATGGTTTGCCTCAAACTTTGGCATTATGTGATAAAACTAAAAAATGAGTGAGTTCAGAGCATTAGTGGCTACTGTACCATCCTTCTACTGCTAGCTGCAGTGGAGAAGGCACTAAAGGGATACTGAAGGTTTGATCCTGCTCATACTGAAGGTATGGTCCCTGGGAAGAAAATGACTAGAATTGCAGCAAGCCATTTGGGGGGATATAAAAGGTTTTGAGAAACAGATTAATTTAATTACCCTTTAAAGACAATTTGAGTCCTGGCTGACCACTCTGAGATTTATTTTTTTGAATGCTCAGAAGTGAAGCAAAACGTTTTGAATTAAAAATTCAGGATATAAGAGTAAGTTACTCTTTAATCTGCTCTTTCTTTTGCTAGATAATTAATAAAGTTAATGCCATACAATTTGTGAGGAGTTGCACATTAAAAGTGTTTTACTTAGTCTTTTCACATATTTGTGACACTTCAATGCTTAAGTGAAAAGCATTTAGTTAGAAGGGATTTAAAAACATTGGTAGAGATGGGACAGATTTTAAGGCACAGAAAGTCCAAGTGAGTAAAGCCAGTTCAGCAGCGCAACTGAGTCTGTCACTGCAACACTTGAGCCATCCAGGTTGGCATTCTCCCAGGCTTTTTGTTACGTCACTGTCCCAAACGGAGTGTCCCTCTTGTTCCTTTGGGCAGATACTGGCACTTATGCACTTGTTAATGGAGGTGATCCAACTAAAAAGTAATGCTAAAGCTTCCTGAACTGGTTCACTTTGCACTTGTGTGAGCAGCATACAATCCTGCCTGTATGCAAGAAAACAAACCTGTTGTGTGACGGATCCTATTTAGATCCAGACATGCCACTGTGAAACTTCATCCCAAGACTGTACGTCAAGCTGGCATTGTTGCAGGAAGAGCAGTGTTCCCTGCCTCATTCCTGTCCCTGTGCTCCTCCCTTCCTTATGCTGGGAGAGCTTTGTGTGGGGTGTGTTCAGAAATCTGGATGCAGCAGCTGTACAGTAGCTAGGTTTTAGGGCTTTTTTTTTTTTTTTTTTTTGACTAGATTATTTTTACCCTGGGTAGGCTGGCTTTGCAGCTGCACAAGTGTTTCAGCCCCTGTGAAGCAGATCGTGGTGCTTACAGAGGAATGAGTACTCATTGTTGGGAAAAGGAAGATCTGCTTCTCTTTTAACCTGCTGGTTTATGCTGGTTCCAAGTGTTTGGCGAACGATGGCTTTGCACTGTACTTTCAGAAATGCAGCATTTGACGTAGGAAGCTTTTCTCCTAGGTACTTGTTTCCACTGCTATGCTGCAGTATGTTGTTCCTTGAGTTACATTTATACACTTGTTTGTGGAGTTATGTTTCAAACTGGATTGTTGGTCTCATAATGATTAAAAATAACTTTTATCTTTCTTGACATTGACTCAGTAACCTACAGTCAAGTACAGTAAAGAGAGAGTCAGACAAGAAGAACAGAATAGGAATTTTTTATGCCAAAAATGACACTCAAGCCAACAGGGTAGTAAAACTACAGTCAGAGTAGAAACAAGATACAACCTTGCTCTGCCAAAATGATAGAATTTGGTAGACATGGGAGCAAGCTTAATTCTCCAAATATACTCCTTCATATGATATAACAATTGTGTTAGTTTTAATTGCTGCTGATTACATATAACAATGTATTAGTTAATATACTGTGATATATTTCAGAGGAAATCTGTGGTAACCAGCAACTACTGTAGCATTATGGACGCATACAGGCAAATGAGAGAATAGAAATTTTAATCTGCGTTGTCTTGTTAGAGTGAATATTTCAAAGCAACCTAGTAGGAAATTTTAATGTGTTCTTTTCATAATTGCATCACTAAGAAGCCTCTGGAATTTAAAATGGGAGTGTCTGAGACTGGACTAGGATGTATACATATATATACAGATGTATCTGTATATAGAAAATACACCAAGTTAGCATGATCTCGTTTGAGTTTTCAAGCATGTGCATCTGAGTCGGTTGCAGTGACACAAGTGAGATCACATTCAAGCTCCAACAAATTTTCATGAATTCAAGTGATTCTTAAATGAGTTCATGTGACATTAGAAGACTTAACCTGATTTAAAAGCTATAACAGCAGTATATGTTCAATTGCCTCTTGCAGAGATTATTTTGTGATAAGCAATATGTTCTTTAACAATTAGTACTATCTTTTAATCTCTCGTTATTCCAGATACAAAGTCACGGTTCTTCTAGAGTATCTCTTGCTATGTATATTGGCTAGTTTCAGCCTGTGCACAGCTCTCAACTCCGAATGCAAATTGGCTTTTTGCCTTGAACTTTTTGAAAGTCATATAGGAAAATTTAAAGGACAGAAAGTGATATTGAATATTGAAATTGTTTAAGCTTGAAGTGAGCGAGGGACGTAGCACTGGGAAGAGGCAAGCTGTTCAGTTTTCTTTTACTTCTGGATCACTACATCCACATCAGTCATGACAATATGCAGCTTTTTGATTATGATGGGTTAGGACAAAAGAAATGTCCCAGTCTTCACATTTGCCAGATGCTTTTTCATCTCAAACTTACCATCACTATGGTGGTCATTCAATTAGTGTGTGGAATGATATTGACTCCTTAATTCTGGGAATGAAGCTTTTGCCTAAGGGCTTAAGGTTTGGCATCCGATTGTGAGGCAGTGTGGAAAGTTGGCTATGTTGATTTCTGGATTCAGTTACTATGTTTTCATTGTAATTAGTAGGGTTTTTTTGTTATTTGTTTTTTTAAAGTCAGTTTATCAGCAGTACAGGTTGTATGAGTATGCAGACAGTACAAGGGAACATTATTCCAGGGTAAAAGTTTGACTTCTGTCCTCCAAAAGCCTCTGCTCCTTATCATTATTGTTTGTTCTTTCTCCTGCAATAATCCCCTTGCTTCTGAGTTTCTTCCCTTGCCTTCTATTTTACACCCTCCATACACACACCCACTGCCTCTAGAATTTAAAATGGGAGTGTCTGAGACTGGAGTAGGATGTATCTGTATATAGAAAATACACCAAGTTAGCATGATCTCATTTGAGTTTTCAAGCATGTGCATCTGAGTCGGTTACAGTGACACAAGCGAGATCTGCCTCTGATTTTTTTGTATGTTATTTGAGAATTCTGTATAAGGGAAAATGGGTTTTCTGAAGCATGTTTGTGCATGTGAAAATGCTGCAGTTTGAAGGGTTGTGTCTTAGCCAGGCATCTTCTACAGATCCTAAAAAAATAGACTAGATGAAAAGAAATAAAACAAATTAAAAGATGATACAACTTTTTTTCAGAACAGGAGGAAGGCTTAACCAGAGAGTCACAGATTATTTCTGAAGATAAAACTTATGTAGACAGTTGGAATAGCAAATGTAGGCTTTTACTAATAATGCTGCTACATATGTCATGTGGTACATTTGAGCAAGGCCTGTGTAAGAATACCATGTGGCATTCCTTTTCCATGAGTTAGTCACAACCAGAAGGTTATTGAAACTAAGCAGTGAGGTAGTAGTGGTATGTTAACACAGACAGGGCTCTCATTCCTATGGGAGGGTGTGTGGCAGGTTGGGACTGAGGGTTATTAGGCGTAGCGCTGTAGAGAAGCCTTCTAGTATCATTTTGTTCTGTGGTTTACAGTCCTTGTTCTTTTCTCTGAGATTATGTCTAAAGTATCTTCTGTGAACTGGAATGGTTATAATGAATCAAGTAGAGTACTGTTTTTGAATTATTGCTTCGGTTGTGGGAGAATTTGCATATAATCACAAGTTTTAAGGATTATAAATGCTGATAATGATCTTTCTTAAGCTTGTATGATTTGTTGTGGTCTCAGCAACATTACCTCTCGTTGCTACTGATGTTAAGTGAGATCAGAACCTGTACTCCACGAGTCCCTTACAGAACAGAAGTGTAAGTATCAGGCTAGGAGGCAGGCATTGCACATCCTCAAAAATACTTCTTGGCCAGAGAGCGTAGGTGTAAGCAGATTTGGGCCAAACACCTGCTGCCAAGGGAGTCTTGCTCATTTCAACCTCCCTTTTTTTTACGGATGTGCCCAAACCAGAAAGCCCTTAGAGCTGGCATTAGCCTTGAGAAAGAGACTATGTGTATAATTTCACATCCAAGAGGGCCTCTTCATATTGCAATGACAACTAGAGACCTGTGTTAATAAGAAATATGTGCTGAGTTAAAAAGGAAGGTAATCACTACTGCACCATTTATCAGCTTTGCTCTGTGATATACAACCATTGTTCCTTGCTCTTCATGGTCATATTTAAAGCAGGACTTTTTTTTGCTGGATAAGCTGATAGACAATCTTCTGCATGGTGCTACTAATAGTGAAGAAATAACAGTGAAGGAGGATTAAATTTAGCAATGAGAACACTGCAAACATGTCTTTAGTAGTCAAACTGGTCTCCTAACAACAAGTCAGCAGTCTGTACAGTAATATTTTTTACAGACTATATTCTTGCTCTTACTAGAAAGTGAGTGCTCCTAGGTATTTATGATAGGTATGTGCTATGAATTAAAATAGTCATTACTTTCAAATTTATGCCATCTACATGACATTTGTATTTTAGGATTTTTTGTTTGTTTGTTTTTGATCGCGTTAGATAAAGATAAATGAGAAAAGGTAATTTTGGCAACATTTTCTGTGGCTGCAAATAGGCACCAATAGTAAAGCACGAAGCTTTTCTAAGGGAGGGAGAGGAGCTAAATACTTGGTTGTAAGTGAGGCTTGAGTTTTGTTGAAACAGTTTGTGAAGTGCATCCAGGGATGATGTGCAGAACTTTCATAGCAATGATATATCTTCTGAGGAAATGCTCTTTTCCTTCTTTACTAAGTTTCCCTTAGGAATTATAAGGTTTACTTGATGGTGCTCTTATTTCTGCTTCAGAATATTGTATCAGTTGTTCCTTTACTGGTGGCTGCCCGTGGTGGGCTTGACAGATACAGGTGTTAGCATCACTGTACTGTCTATTTCATTCTGATCTGTTGTGAAGACATGGTGAAGGCGCCAGGACTACTATCTTTGTTCTTGCTGTCAGAAACCTGGGTCTTCATCGCTATTGTCCGACCATCTTTCCTTCCTTAATAAAATATCAGCATAGTGAATTTGGAAAGTGTCCTTCCATATGTTAATGAAAGTAGTTCTAAATACGTAAACTGACCGACATAGTAGTCTACTGTAATTCCAGCTACGTATCTTGAAAATAAAATAAAAACTCAGAATACAAGAGCAGTGGTTCCTAATGCCATGATCTATATCCTGCTTGCTGGACAGCTGAGTCCAGAAGTAGGGCGCATAAGAGATGCTAAAGCCCAGGCATCCACTACCGTATCACTGTGAGGGAGGTGAACTGCTTCTCTGGAGTGCAAAGAAGACAGTGTATGAGATTCCTTTTTCCTGAAGGAAACCGTCCTCTTTTCCTGGTTAAATAGGTATTACACTTATTTCATCAGATGATGCTTAGATTCTTCCTACCTGACTCTCTTCCTTTTCTGAAATCTTTGGAATGGGCAACACCCTTTTGCAATTTCATTCTGTGACCTTCAGTAAAGTTTATCCTTGACACTCAATTTCTTTGCTTTTTGATGGAAATTATGTTCTTTTTCAATTGTTTATTATAATGCAAAAGCCCTTGGCAAGAGTTGCACACAACTTTTAACATGCTGACATGTGTAGTAGGAAAATCATTTAATCAAAAAGCTTATGAGAGTCTGTAAAATGTAGAAAATAAGATTTCAAAACAGTGAGGAAATCCTCATATCCTAGCTGTAGTAGCTGTGACTACAAAACACTGGGCAATAAGTATCCTTTCAAATTCAGAATTCATTTACTGTATGTGACAAAATCATATCATATGGTGTTGGAATATATAATATCTTGGATGATAAGGAAGAAATATGAATTAATTTGCTCTCAAGTACTTTGTTCTACAAGTCACTGTAAAACTAAAGAGAATTAATAAAAGTGATATGTTGTAGTACAGTAGTTAGAAAAAGCTGTATATGAATAGGTAAAGTTGCAGAGAGTTTACATTATTTTAATTTAATTTATTTTATAATTTCTTAGTTTGAATATGGTTTAATTAAATCTTATACAGGAACCTGCAGGGTTTTGAAAACAACTACTCTGCATGTAATTGAGGAAATCATTTTTTTCTTTGAGCAGTCAATAATAATAGCATCAATAGAGATTTCTGAAAAACATTGGCTAGAGTATTTCCACATAGTAGCCATTTACTCAAACTCAAGTCTTTCTGAATGAGCCAGTTAACTTTTTTAGGTCCATACGACTTTAGAGTCCTCTCAGGCACAGCCATTAAGTACAGATATAATATAGATATATTTTGGAATTGCCAATAGGAATCAAAATTCTCCCATTTGTTATTTGCATAGTATCAGCTGGAATTTGTTAGTCTTCTTCAGAATATATGTAATCTTTGGACCATCCCCCAAAATTTGGGAAAATCTTCAACTTGAACATGATCTGTTGCGATTGCAGATTGTTGTCCTGGAACATTTTACTGCAAGTGTTAGAATTGTGACACTCTGTGTTTCACAGGCTGAGCAAATGCTTGCCCTTGTGCAGCCACTGATAAGTAATTTGGACTATGTTGATTCAAGCACTTACCAGTAATGCACAGCACATCTTAGTGTGTACTGTAACTCACAATAAATCTGTGCCTGTTTCTTGCAGGGCACCTGGATTTGTTTGAAAAGTTGGGTACCACAATGCGTGTATTATTCCACCTGACAGTTGGTTCAATAGGACACCAGCTGCTGTTAGTTGTTTGAGTTTGTGAGGCTGCTGTGCTGCAAATGCTTGCTGGCACTGATCCTAATTTAGAGATGAAATGCGAGACAGGAGAAAGGACATAGGGATATTAATTGGCATTGAAAATACAATGAGTTAACTCAGACACCTTACTCTTGTCTGGCATTGTGTATTTTGGAAAGGACAGTGGTCCGGAAATGCTTGTGGCAGGGTTGTATTCCACACCCAGAGACTAAGTGAAGCCTTTTTGTCCTTCTGTTTGTCACATGCATTTATGCTGGTAATGATTTACTATGGGCGAAGTATGCTGCTTATTACTGTTTTATATTTGCTAAGCTATCACACTCACTTACAAAGATAATAGGGAGTAGCTAGATTTGACTGTGGCTTTGTCCACAAAGTGCTATATATTTTCAAGTTTGAAGGTTTAAAGGTTAGTCATAACAGCCAGGCATAGATACAACTGAAAGCCCGAGAAGTGTTAATCTTTCCTCTGATCTAACCGGCCTGTATGGTTAGGTGATTAGGACTTTCTATTGCACTTTTCGATTTCTGTTTCTCAGACCCAGTTTAGAAAGCAGCATTGGTAGAGATGTAATTATTCTTACTCTGTCTTCCTTATTTCTTACTTATGTTTTGCAACCTCTTTTTCTCTTTCTTTACCCTGTTCCCTCCTTTCTGATTCCTCTTCAACATTTTCCCTTTTCCTCCCTGTCATCTCCTGCTTTGGCTGTGTGCACAGGATGGAATTCAAGATCTCCTAGAGTGGAGGAAGAAGCTGTTCTTCCCTGTGATACTAAAAGGAGTTAACCTAAAAGAGGCTTCCCAGCATGTTCATGCAACAGCATGTTGGTGATAAACAGGCTGCTGATCTGGTGTGGTCCAAGTTTGTCTTTCTACTAGTAAGGTAGGAGGGTGAGAATTCTCCAGGTCAGATTGTTACTGAACTTCTTGTACTTGCATTTCACTATGAAAATACACAGTGTACTTTGCCTGTTTGTGTTCCAGCTGCCTTACAAGCACTGAAGAGAAAAAAGAGGTATGAGAAACAGTTGAGTCAAATTGATGGAACACTCTCAACCATTGAGTTCCAGAGAGAAGCACTGGAAAATTCCCATACCAACACAGAAGTGCTCAAGAATATGGGATATGCTGCACAAGCTATGAAAAAAGTGCATGAAAATATGTAAGTGCTTTCTACTAGTTTTCAAGATGAGCTTACTACATACCTGTAAATCATTTCATCACTTGGTCTGTTACCTTCTTAGCCAGTTTTTCTTTGTTTTGGTTCGAGCATTTAAATTCAGGAATGCAGTTGGTGCTGTAATGTTATATTTGGCAGCAAAATATCTCTTCTTGGCAAATCCAGTAGGAAGTCCAGCTAACTAAGGAGATCCATGTGGCACTAGCTGTATCAATATATCTTGGCAGTAAAGATCTGTAAAAATCAAGGGCAGAAGTAGAAGATATTTGAAGAAACTAACTGAACTCTTTTCCTCAAAGTGTGTAAGCTGGATTGTGTGATTCAAAGTGCTAGTTAGACCTGAATAATAAAAGGCTAATATTTATATATATGTAGTATTTTCATATGTTCTGTATTGTTCGGTGGGGTGTTTTTCTGCCTGAATAAGCAGAGTTAAATCAGAAGAGGTTGTTCTGGGAAAATAAACAGGAACGGAAACAGTGATGAAGTTAACAATAAGGGGAAGCTTTTAAGTGGGGAATAGTCCTGTTAAGTTCTCACCAGTTCTGGCTGAAAGCTTAAGATCAAAAAAGATGCATCTGTAAAGGTACTGATCTCAGGAAGGAGATGGAGTCAGCCTAGGAAATGTGACTGTAGGCTGACAAGCACTTAAGAAGCACAGAAAGGGAGGAAAGCACAGACTGCTGCAGTCTGACTTTTGCTATAATTCCAAAGTGGAAGGAATTGAACTGGCTGACTGTGACACATAGAAGGGTGCCAGGAAAAATTAAGGTGTAGATGTAAGAAAGTATCCCCCCGGAGTTCTGCTCTTTCTTTTCATGCCCATGGATGTATGTATAGTCTGTTTTAAAAAAGGTATTTCAGAGTCTCTCCTGTAGGATTTGAATCATATATCTTTCAAAACTGTTTCCACATCATTTTGCCAGGGACTTAAACAAAATTGATGATTTGATGCAAGACATCACTGAACAGCAAGATGTTGCCCAGGAAATTTCAGATGCTATCTCAAACCGAGCTGGGTTTGGTGATGAGTTTGATGAGGTTAGTACTTCACTAAACCTTGTGAGTTTTGTCTATAAAATGACCCAATGGTTATTTTGTTTTGCAGTGGTTTACTCCAAAAATTCTTTATTCAGAAAGTGTAATTGTAAAATTGATTTGTTCTAGCTTATCCTATCAAGGACATTTTATGTCTTCTTTTCTTTTCAAAGTAAGTTTTGACTGCACACTGATACTTGTTATTCTCTTTTGTACTGTGGAAAAAGGAGAGCACTAAAGCATGCCATTTTTTACTGCTCCAAATGGATGCTGAAACCTTTAATTTGTTGTGCTCCAAATAGACATCTTTCTTGCTAGGTGCTGTTGCTATTACTGCACTGTCATTAACCTGATCTCAGGAAGGAGATGGAGTCTGCCCAGGGAATGTAACTGTAGGCCGACAAACACAGAAGAAGCACAGAGAGGGAGGAAAGCACAGACTGCTGCAGCCTGACTTCTTAAAGATTATTGTTCACAATTCTGAATATTTGGGCCAGATTTTAAAGGGAATTATTTGGTAGCTGGAGATGCAGGTCTTCTCAGCATTTTCCAGAAATTCTACAGAAGTAGATTAATTGGGTAGAAGATACTCCTGTTGGAAGCAATGAGAATTCAATCTTTGAGCTCTTTTCTTTTGAAAACATCACGAGCTATCTAGTACCTTCTGAAAATTTGCTGCAGAAGCTTTCCAGGGTCCCTGGACTTGGATTTGTGTATCTTATCAGGCCATTACTTGTTTCTGATTCAACCAACAAGTATGGTTGAGTATTCAAGGGTCTAGTATATTCAATTTTTTTACAATCCATGGAATGCAGAGCTGGTAATCAGGTTCAATATCACAGTCAGTTTATTTTTAACTATGTTTTAAAATGACCAAGCACTTGGAATCATTTAAAGAATAACCTAAAGAATCAAATAATCCCTCCCAACTAATTCATTCCTATGTACCCAAATTAAGAGCAGATATGATGCAACATATGCATTTATCTTTGCTTGATTTTTGTCTATTTATTCAATAGATATCCTTTTGATAGTTTGTTGAAAAACAGTAATGGTTCTTTTATTTTTCGCATTGCCTACTTTCCTGTCTTTCCACTTTCAGTGTAAATGAACTTTTCTAGAAGCACTAATGAATACTGGCATGAGGAATGGGTTTCAGGCTGTATAAACTGGACCTTGGACAACTGAAAAACACCTCCATCCCATGCTATGTAGTGTCACTTAGCATCAGTGTTAATTTGTAGGAGTCTAGACTCAGTAAGCTTGTTGTAGATTGACCTGAAAGTTCCTAACACATGCTAATCTTAGTTGATGGGCTTGTTCAGAAAGGCCTGTTCTAGCAAGCCACTGTCTCTTATATGAGGCATCATTATACCAACACCTTGCTTTTCATAAGGGCTAAATAGGGCGCTTGTCTAGTAGTTGGGAAACCTGGTGCAAAGGCCTCTTTAGCTTAGAAGAACTAGAATCAATGACTTAATCACTGTGTTATGAGGTGATTTGTGTTGGAGGATGATATTTCATTTTGTTTTTTGAAGAGCATTTTGACCACACATTTGTATTCTTGCACCCATTGTACACAGACGGAGACTGTTAAAGCATGTAATTTATACTTCTTCAGATAGAAAAACATAAGGATTCTTTGTTTCTGGGATGACACAGTGTATGTAATGAAGAATGCAAACAACCTCTGCTTTACCTGAGTAGGATACTCATTTGAGAGAGGCAATTCTTGCTTGGAGACCTGTTTCTAATAATCAAACGCAAGATATATGCAAATTCCAGTGGGCAAAGTCTGGAACTCAGATTCTGCTCCCCTCCTCATGACTTTTCCCTCTATTCTCCTTCTGGCCTAGCTTAAACAGGAGAAAGAGGATTTGTTACATCTATTACAATATGCCACAGCTTAGCTGCAGAGCAATTGTCAAGTTGTGGGAAACGCAAGTTCAAGCTGTTTGACTTAAAATCTGACTTCCAGGGCATATATCCTAGCTATTACAGTATTATGTTAAAGGTAGGGATCACTGCTTCCTCCAACTCCTTAAAAAGGAGCCAGCCTTTCATGGCTGACATCATCTCTTGGTTGCTTACTTGCTCAACAGAGGGAGTTAAGGCCTAATTTGGTCTGAGAGGGGGTTAGGTGACCCTCTAAAATCTGCAGAAGTACCTGTTTCCATTGACTTTACAAGGACTTAGAAATTAACTTTTTTAAGAAGATTGTGTTCACACCACTTGTTTAGGCACTTAAAATACAGAAAGATTTGCACCTCAACTAAGTGCCTAAGACATAGGGTCCCAGCCTGCATGTTTCTTTGAGAGATCTGCGGTCAGTCGAACATCATCAGGGGTGGGCCTGATGCCAAAGCTTTTAGCTAATGTGGATTTGCACTGTGTATGAGATCAGACTGATTAACTAGCCTTTTTTTGACCTTAAAATAAATAAAAGTAGGAAAGCAATTCTAGGAAGACATACGGTGGCTATGTCATTATAATGTTAATTTCCATATTGGTGATAAATGAGTAGGCAAAGCCCACTTCAAAACCTGGCAGATCCCCCTTTGCCCCAGCCACTTTTACCTTTTTAAACCATTTTATCTAAGTGACAAAGGTCTATTTCTCTACAAATGTGTAAATATTGGCTTGATTTCTTTGGGATGCTCCTGCCAAGGAATAAGTTTTTGTTTTTTTAAGTGTAAAGCTTTTTTAAGTGTTACAAAATTGGGTTAGAACATCTGTCCAAAGCTTCTCCAGCTAAAATTCCAAGAGTGTTACATGCATCAGGAGTGAATAACCGGACCCAGGGGGAAAGCTCTGATTCCAGTGCTGCTTTGAAATCGTATATAATTCTGAGCTTAATCTGCCAGGGCTGTAGCATAATGCACTTAATGCCAGCCTTCCTTATAACCAGCAGAGCCTGGATGCTTTCTGAAATGATTGTTTCAACTTTTAAATAAGATTTATTATTATACCCCACACTTACTAAAAGTTATGCTGACAATATGCTGTTTTCTGATACTTATTTTCAAGTATAAACTGTTAAGTCAGTAGTGCTTTGCTTTGTAGTGGTTAAAAAGCGCTTGCCTGAGTTCCCCGGCAGGACAATGAATTTGTAAATAATGTTTTCCTTGAATTTAGGATGAGTTGATGGCAGAATTAGAAGAACTGGAGCAAGAAGAAATGAATAAGAGAATGACAGATGTCAGACTGCCAAGCGTTCCATCCACATCACTGCCGTCTCGCCCTGGTAAACTGCTTGCTTGCCATTTTAAGTTTCCTATGATTAAGCCGTGCTGTGAACAGGAGGAGAGGAAGATATGCGTTTATCTCTGTTATAATTTTTAAAGTACTATTGGTTCATTATAGTATTTTTGTATCTGTGGAAGTAGAATTCTCATTTGCTGTATGGAAGGGTTTAGAACTAAATTCTTCATAGATCTGGGGAGATGAATTCAGGGAACTTGATCTTTCACATATGCTGATACGTCTTCTACTGAAATATGTAGTGAGATCAGTGAGGAATGGGAAGACTTTTTTTCTCTTTTGGCAGTTAAATCCTTAGCCTATTTTAATTAGTCTGACTAATTCAGATTGAAAATATTTGTGTCATAGAGATCTCCTTTGTAGGGTGGGGTTTGATACTTGCCACTGATATTTTAATTAGAAATTAAGAAGGTGACAGGAAGTACAAATTTAAAGAAATATTGTCATTCTTTCACTTACTTTCTACAAAACAGACTTATTTCTAAAATTAAGAAGATCAGAATCAGAATTCAAAAGTTAGCTATACATCTGATGTTTTTCTGTAGTCCAACACTATTTGTTCTGAATTAAGCCAGAGACAGGCAACTGTTAACTATACCTTTTACTGTGTCACTGTTGCCTTTTATCAGTGGAGAGAGTCACTGTGTACTGATGCTGGTAAAAGAATATAAATATTTTTTAGCAAGGACAGCACATGTGTAGTGCAAATTGTTTTAAGGTACATTCTGCTGCCAAACAGGTTACCTGAACCAGCTCAACCAAACACTCTTTATGTATATTTTGGCAGACAACGCTTAAATCTCTGAGAAGAGGTTTAAAATGTTTATACTGAGATCACGGCTTCTTCTGCTCGTGTAAGTTGCACAACAGCTAGTAAAA
The DNA here is from genome assembly GCF_028389875.1 of Rhea pennata. Taxonomy (NCBI): domain Eukaryota; kingdom Metazoa; phylum Chordata; class Aves; order Rheiformes; family Rheidae; genus Rhea; species Rhea pennata. The sequence continues at coordinate 119,305,729 of NC_084664.1, read as the reverse complement.
CATGTATTGAGGAAAAAGTGCAAATCCCAGTCTTGGTACTTCAGACTTGGTCATACATCCTCTTCCAGATCCAGCTGTGCCAGCTGACAAAATTATTAAATTCAGGCCACTCCCATGTGCTTCTTACTATATAGTAGTATTTGCTATTTCATTTGTTTGTATGACTGTGTCAGGCAAAATTAGCTGGGTATGTTTATACAGTTTAAGTATTAAGTAAGGCTTAATAACTAAACATTAAGTTTAGCAAGTGCTAAATTGGTTCATATTTTCTGAAACTGGATGCTTACTGTTACACAGAAATACTGAAATAGTAACAACAGTTAATGGTTCTATAATGCTTTTAGCTGGTGATGCATATTACCTCTAACTTTATAGATGGGGATACTGAGTGACACAGTATCTCCCACAGTATCTCACACAGATGGGGCACAGTGACCTTCCCAAGCCACTCAGTAACCAGTGGTAGAGCAGAGACTGTAACTCAGGTCTTCTGTGCCCTTCTCCCAGCTTTAGTCCCTGATAGTGGTACTCACACACCTGGTGGTATGCAGCCCCTCTCAAGATGATTTACCATGACTCCCAGCAGTATGGCTGCCACAGGCAGGAGCCAGCTGGCCACTGACATCTGTTAACACATACACAAGGCTGGTGGACCCAGTAAAGTATTTCACTGATGTTTGGAGGAATGCGAATCCTGACACAGAAAGCCTAGAGATGGAAAGAGTCTAAGACTGGGTCCTGTGCTGTTGTGCCTGCAGATCAGTGAGTGACAGTTATTTGGGGGAGGTTTTAGCTCAGGGAGTGTGAAGATGTATGATTGTAGATTTGGAGCGGGGAAAAAAAAAGAGAGAAAATGTATGTGGGACTTGGTACAGAGCTGGGAATTGCTGTTGCTGTGACCACTGTAGTTAACTGAATATCCACAGATGTCATCTGAGCAAAGCACGTTTAGGAATTTCTTTCTCCTTGTTAATAAACAATACCTCTCCTTAAACTTGGGTGTGTCTGTTTGGAGACTGGACATGCACATGCAGAACCCTTCAGCAAGGCAGCAGGGTGCGCAGCCAGCCATGGTAGTGGGGTAGGTCACTTGTGGAGGTCAGAGAACAGGGGTTGGTAGCATTCTGGTGCACACTCTCTCTTAATTTTATGGCTAAATATATTTTCTGTGGGAGTCTTTCAGTAGAAGTTGTATGCAAGATAGTAGTGTGGTGGAATACTCACATCTCTCATCAGCTTCATCACTATGTTACCTATATTTAGCTTGCTACTCAGTAAATTGATAAGAGATGTTCAAACTGAAAAGCACTATGCAAGTCTTAATGCTAACAAATAAAATGTTTTTCTTTGTTGCATTAGTCAGTGATTATTTTTAATCTCTCTCTGCAGTATCGACCAGGAAGAGAGCAGAAGATGAAGATGAAATGAAGCAGCTAGCTGCCTGGGCTTCATGAGAGTGTAGTTTTCTTATAACATTGAACATTACCATGCAGATGTTATAGCATTACCAATTCAGTGTGGCCGCATTTCATACAGATTGAATTTTCTTTTTTCTTTTTTTTTCAAGACCACTCATACTAAAAATAGTTGTGTGACTTTCATGTTGCTGAATTAGTTTAAAAACAAACAAACAAACAAACAAACCTCAATAGCTGCCAAAATTTCCTAGCCCTCCAAGCCCCAAAGTTTTTCCGACCTTGGGCAGAGGTTTGTTTTGTTGTTAGAATGTTGGCATTGTGAAAGTATTTTTATTCATATCAACTTTCCTTAGGCAATGTCTTACTATTTCTTGCTATTTTGTGAAACCTGTATATCCCACATATGTGCACACAGCTGCATTTATGAGTATTCAGTTCCTGTTTGTATTCGATTTATGAATGGAAATGATTTTAACTCTGAGTAAAAGCTGATGGAATATTCTGAATGTTTGTAAAGCTGATGTACATTATTGCCAAGTTGACTACTTTTTGATTTAAGGAGTAAATGCCACTCTGAATGCTAAACTACTGTAGATACAGGTAAATCACTCACTCTTCAAATGGAAAACAAAAATTAAATAGACTACTTTGTATGAACAAATTTTATTTAGTAAGACTTAAGGGTCTGTGCTATTAGCTTGCTGTCAATCACAATGAAATAGTAAAACACTATGGACTTCCTGGGAAGTTGGAAAGCAGAGTCAAAGTGGTCTTGGTTTCTTGTTTTCAAGTTAATCTAAATTTACTGGTGATTGAACCACCTAGGAAATAATGGAAGACTTGGCGTCTGTAGATCTGTAGAAGCATAAGACTGATGGCTTCTTATGGTGGGCTTTAGCTTGTGATTTGCTGGGTCTAGCAGATGGCTTCATCCAATTGCCTGTTATATTTTATGTTAAGTGTAAACATTAGTATGTGTATTTCTGGACATGGGATGCTCAGAACCTTTCAAGTTGAGTTCTGTGGATGAAGCCAAAAATTTACACTATGGAAATAACTTCTCCTTTTTCAAGACTCTTTCATTCTCTGCAGTGGAATTGCTTTTGTTTTGCATCCATATGAATGAAGGATTGAGTCCTTTTCTGATTTATTTCAGATAAGATTCCTATAGGAGAAGATTAAGTGTGTAATTCCATCCTAAAATTTGGAGACACCAGGAAGATTATCCCTTTCTGTTGAGAGAAGAGAAAAACTGGAACATTCTATTTTTCTTTTACATCAGAAAAAAAAATTAAAACTACTAAAATTTAAAAATATATTATGAACTATCTGTAGGAAACCAAATACTCCCAAAATGTCATTTAGTTTTATTGCTTGCTGAAATTCAGGATAAGAAGCCAGCCAGAAGCCTTCTTGACAGGCATAATTAGTAAAATAGCAAATATTCTGAGTTATTTAGAATCCATTTGCTAAGCCATTTGGCTGGGATCCCATTTTCAAGGTTAAGGCAGTCTATGGAAGTCTCTGAATTAGGTAGAGAAAGCATTAGTGTACTCTGCATAACTGTGCAAGACTCACTGGCCATGTGCTTGTGAGCACATCTGTTATTTATGAAAGCAAGTGAGGTCATGCCAAGATAGTCACATGCTTAGCTTGGAAAGACTGGCTTCTAGCATTTGTTCTTTGTTGAATTACTGGTTTTCCAATACTTAGCACTTGCATAACACCATATTTAAAATGTTCTACAGACTAACCAAAATACATATCTCAGCTTCCAGTTCGAAAGTAAAATGATTTTCAGTCCGCTTTGGAAAATGTGGACCTGCAGCTTTTGTGCAAAGATTGTCCATGTGAACACACCCCACAGGGAGGAAGAAATCATAGGAACAGCCTTCTCCTTTGCAAGCTGATGTGTGACTGCCAACCTCCATCAGTGGTTTGGCCAAATGCCGATCCTGGGAAGCTTCAGATAGCTTCAGCTTGTATCGATTTCAGAGCAGGCACTTTAAAAACAGAACTTGTGAAGGAGGAAGAACAGTAACCATGGTCATTCACCTGAGCTACTCTAAAGGTTTGAGTACAGTGGCTGGTGTTTCAGGACAACGAAGTCAGAGGCTAGGACATGCTTGATTTGTGAGGCTATACTGAGAAGTACTATAGTCATGTATATCAAACAAAATACAGCATGGGCTCCCATAACTGGAGTGCTTTTTCTCATATGTGCTTGTGAGACGGTAGATCAGTGTTTTTCCTTCAAAAGCAATGGAATTGTAGGGTTTTACTTCATCTGAGGAAGTAGCTCTTTTCTATGTAAAGTCAGATGAAACTGTGACAACTGCCTCTTTCTTTTTTGAACATGTGTCTCTCTTCTGTGACAAGATGGTATTTGTTCAGCATGTAAACAGATGAGCTTGAATAGTGTCAATGTGTTATTGTAAATATGTTCTTTCTATTAACTCAGACATATTTTACAAGAGGACTCTGGAAGCACATGGTGAACTTGGTGTACTATAGCTGACTTCTTTTCCTGATTCTTATTTATTTTGGAAATCTTTTCTTCCATTAATAGGCTTGGACATTTTAATCTGGGTGTCATCAAAAAGGGGGAAATATTTTAAGATAAAGTAAAAAATTAATATATATATATATATATATATGTATGCTGTAAATAAATATTTTGGTGTCATGCTATGTGATTGTATTTATTTTTCTGTCAGGAAAATATTAAGTACTCTCTCTGCACTGTCATTAGGATATCGTGCTCTTAAAGAATCTGAAGATTTAAGAATTTTTTTTTATTGTATTGGTCCTTGAACATAGGTAATTTAGTTTAATATATACATATATATATAAAATATATCCTATGGCGTCTGGGCTTCATTCCTTCAGCCTTAATTATGTTTGAAGGGATTCTTTATTTCAATGTGTCCAAAACACCTACTACTCTTTTTTACTAGATCGCCTCAATGTTTCAGAAATGTATATATTTCACTTTTCAGCCCTTAGTTGAAAGATGAAATGGTCAAATCTTTATGGTCAAACCTCTGTCTCTTTTTAAAGCCTCAAGGCCTCTTTGCCAAACATCAGAGGACCAGTTTCAATATAAACACAGGCCAGGTTGAGGGGGGAGGGGGAATATCTTACAGCTTTTACATGATGCCTGAATTATATAGGAATGTAGAAACATACATCATTTTGTGAGACATTTTTGAGTCCTCCTTAACTGCAGGACTAGCTTGAGGGGCTTGAGAGATGCCAAATATCACAAGTCTCATTTTTTATCTAGCTCATATTTTCCTACCTCTGTCCCAGTTGCAGAGGCAGTTGCAAAAACCATCATTGTAGCACTGTTCAGTCAAATCAGTGTTGCAGGGGAAACCTGCATTTGAACTGTTTTATTGGTTACTGACACTAATCACTGGGTGATCAGTACATTGGGATCAGTATCAGTAATGCAACAGCTATAGATAGAACACAATACTGAACACTTATAAATTTTTAATATATACCCCCAAAATTCTACATAGCCTTAACTACCTAATCCAGAAAAAACATCCCCCCCCCCCCTTCCTGTGGGGGTCGTGGGTGCCCCTGCTGTGCTCTCCCAGGTGCTGGTGAGCAAGTCCCCGGAGTGCCCCTGCCTGTGAGCCCCTGGGTCCCCTGACGGGCCTGCGCTGTCTGCGGGCCAGCTGGATGCAGCGCCTGCCGCAGGACTGCTGACGGCCCTGCCTCTGCTCGCTCTGCTGCCTTCTTGTCATCTCATTCTGCTAGCTTTTAATGGTAATACGTGCCTAAACTGAGAAGCTGAGATTTGTTAGCTAAATTTTATAAAGTATGGAGGAGACTAATCATGCTGAATGTGGTAACTTTCCTTACCCTGACATCAGATTTCAAGGATGTACTGTTTCAGTGGACAAGGAATTGCTTTATAGCTTCAACTAGTATTTACATAGATGGTCCCCTCTTTCCTCACCAAACTTACTTTTTACCATTTCCTCTAAAACACACACACTTCAGCAGGAATGGAACTTTTCGGGTCTATTTAATACAGAAATATGTTGTATTTATTTTTGTGATTTGACTCAGCCTTACCAAAGGAACCTTAGTACAGCTGCTGAACTTACTGAAGTCAGCCAGGACAGCCTATATGTAGGGATATAGAGAGTTATGATATATACACTATACTTATCTATTGTATATACCCTATATACACACCTCGTATGTATTTAAGGTTATTTAAGTGCGCAGTGTGCTGCCATTTGCAATGCTTCTGCTGTCTCCAAGCAGCAGTGTTTAGCAGGAGCAGCAGCAAGCATGGACTCTGCACACCTCCAGGTGGAGCTCTGCATTCAGCATACTGCCAAGAAACCTGGGCAGAAAAGGCAGCAGTTTTCACACAGGGCCTGATTTCAGGCTAATTGCTCACACAAGAAGGAAAAGGGCCTGCCAGGAAGGGAAACTTTAAAAGGGGGGGGGGGGGGCTTCAAAATGGTCCTCTTGAAGGATAATAGTCTAGAAAGAGGGGCCCATAAAAGGAGAATATTAGAAGTACACATAAATGGATAATGCTCTGATTCTTTCACTATGAGCAAATATAGCCTTTATATTACATGAGCAAAAGGTTCAGAAAAGAAATCCTTCACCTCCTGCAACAAGAGGCTGTCAGAGTGTCTCAGCTGAGCTACAGATGTGGCAGTGGCAAAGACAGAATTTGGTGGTGATAGCAGGTAGCTCAGGGCTTCTTGGCCATCATCTCCAAAATCACTCTGCTATTTTAACCCCTCCCCTCAAGGCAGCTTTCTTCAGCAGTAGTTGCAGGATGAAGTGTTAAAAGTCCTCCGTGAAAAAATGCCTTCTTTGGCTGACGTCATTGCTGCTAAAACAAAAAGGAATCAAAGGAAACTGCATATGGACGCACAAGTAGAATGGACTGTGTTACCAGTGACCTTCCTGTGGCTGTAATACAAAGTCTCAAAAGTTAATAGCTAAACCTGCGTAGCAAAGATCACATCACACTTTTCCAGCCTGAAACCTCTAGCTTCCACTGCTTTGCTTTGGAAACTGTCAGCAAAACGTGTCTAACTGAATTAGTTTAACAGCTGAGTTAGGAAAAATTCCTATTGCATGGATCAAGAAATTTTCTAGAAAAGGTTTGTAATAGCATTAATGTGACTAGAGATTTTACTTATATATTGTATCAAACACCTTTAGTTGGAACAGGAAGGTTACATTTCACAAAAGAGACACTGAGAGAAAAAAGAAAAAATCACTGAGTAAATCCCAGGCAGTCAAGCCACCGACGTATGTACACTGAGAATCTGTCTAGAGATCAGACAGATCGTATCAGAGAAACTTAAATCTGAGCCAACCTTTGCTCTACTATATTCCATCGTACACCATCATGGGTATAGCATGAAGCAAGAACAAAGATGTGTGTATGTTGAGAGATGTCCAGTATCTTTGCTTTGACCTTTAGAATAGCATGAGTCTTGTGTGACGTGCTTTGAAAAGAAAAATATGTAGGCCTTTTCAGGATTTTCTAGATTCAGATTTGAAACGTTCACATAATGTACCAAGGATGCCAGTACTTGTTCACAACACAGGGACAGCAAAGATAAAAGTAATTATTTGCACATACTCTCCCTCACGTTAACTAACAGCAAGCTTGAGCTAAATTTTCATTGTTTAATACTCCTTCATAACATGTAAGTTTTCACAATATTTTTGCAACACTTGTACTTTTTTAATTGTCTATTTAAGTAGGAATGAGTGAGTCAAATCCAATTGCTGTGAGAGATTAAAAAAAAAAAAAAAAAAAAAATCTCCGCTAGAAGCTGGCTTATCTGGGCCCTTCTTGTACACATAAGTAGGAACACCACCTTCATAGGCCCATCACCATCTCACTGAATGGCTGATTTTAATATTTGCAAAAGATTCCACTTTTTTCTCATCTGCCTCTTCCCACAGAAGTTACTATCCCCTTGCTGTACATTATACTACAAACTACGCTAGAAATTCTCTAAATTAGCAACTGATGCTGAAAACTTCTTCAGGGGAAGACTTCCCCTAAATGAACAAAGTAAGTGCCATTATAGGGTGCATCTCTCACCTGAAACCCCTGCTTGCCCCTGTAAGAGGAACATACGGACTACAGAATGAAGGAGAAAGAGAGAGCTCTTCAAACCACAAGCTATCCACCCCATGATCTGGCTACCAGAAGTGCAGAGAACAACCAGGAAAGAGCACAGGAAATTCAAGAGAAGATGCCCTGTAGGAGATTCACCACATGTCTCAACTGCTTTTTAAATTACATTTATTTAAAGTGTGTGAACCAGTAATAAGATCTTAATAGGTCGATATGCAACCTTCTCCATCTCCGGATGAGCAGTACTTGACAAACCTGCATAATTGCGAAACAAACAAACGAGAAGCATTTTACAGAGTCATCCTCAGCATTTCCATTAAGCCGCTGTGGTTTCTTTTAGATGAAAAGTATTAATCCACAGGGGTTTCAGAGGAGAGAGGCTTGTTTCTCACTATGTTAATGCAAAGATCATAACATTTTCAGTTTAAACGAATACACTCCTCCCTCCTCAAAAAAATAGAATCAGCTAATAATTTATGAGCAAGGTTATTTAGAGCTATTTGACACCTTGTCAAGCTATCCCAAGACACAGTTCCTGTATACAGGCAGGAGTCTCACCAGAGCAGTGAATCACCTAGTTTTAACCTGCTGACAGTCTATGGGATCAGCAGTAACAAGGGCTATACCAACTGACTTACTGGGCAATTAGAGTGAATCGTGTAATTGCTTTCTTCCTCTTCTTCCCTACGTGCAAAGAGGAGGTAATACAATACACGAGGATAAATGCAGTATCTGGAGCAGCCTTCGACGTTCTTCAGTCACAAGAGCGGTGAGTGTGAAACAGCAAACTTTTTGAAGCATGGAGGGGGCAAAGGTCTCTACAGATATTGTGCTGAAAACCACAACCCTAGTCTTGAGGGGCTAACAAGGTTCTGCAGAACCTTCTAGCTCCCTTTAAGGCAGATGAGATTCAGGCACTGCTGGGAGTTGAGCTGAGGATCCCCATCATGAGGCAGCTGCTTTAACCAGCTAAGCTACAGTGCCCACAGGCAGGCAAGACCGGTCCTTGGTGGCGGTGTCAGTGCAGCACAGGATGAACACTGTGTGCTTACACATTCTTGTTTCCCCAAGAAGGGCTCAGCTCTGGCTAAGAGAGACAGTGCCACTGATGGCTGATGGCAGTTATTCAAGCTTTCCAGTTTCAAGTCTCCTCTTTTTCCAGAGCCACAACGCTCACAGGTTTACTGTTTTACAAGCAATACCAGAATGCTGGCCTGAATCAGTCCCAGCATGACACTGTGATAACTGCAAGCAAAGGCAGAGTCCCAGTTCAGAGTAGTATCTTTGACGAGACAGGAATGGCATCAGAACAGGCATAGGGTAAGTCTCTTGTGTGTAACCCAGATGCAAGTGAGTTGCAGAGTACTTTTCTTTTAGGTTGGAGGTTAAAAATATATATACTTAAAAAGAAATGGGGGGCGTGAGGGGGGGTGAGAGAAAGAGAAGCTTTGCCAGTTCAGTTAGAGTATTATTCACAAGAATGACTCAAACATCAGGATTTACTCAGCTGCAGAGAATTACCCTTAAGAACAAAGTAAATTTCACTCTTTGAACAGCTCCTTCAGCCTTTCTGTTATTCCCAAATGACAGTGAAAAAAAACTCCTCCTTCAGCCCAGCTCTGGGCAGCTTAATTGTAACTTAGACTGACTCTTGTTGAAGTGTCCTTTAATGCTGCTATCAGTTTACTTTGATGCTGCTGGATAAAAGAGCATTTTGGGTCCTTATGAAATGTGCCCACCAAAAGAAAGAGATGCTTTGCATATGAAGGACTGGGTTATGCTTAGACATATTTCATAACAGTGTCCTCCCGTCTCTGGAGCAATCATCAGACTAGTTACACATTCACGAAGCCTCGAAGAAATTTAAGGAGAAACATTTTGTATTTCAGTATAATGTTCGAATCATCCAACTGGAGACTAATCTATAAACCAACAGCATGATATATATGGCTAGGAGTCACTGTAACTCCTAAGTAGGGATGACTAAAGTTAGTCACGTATATCTCTTACAAGGTAAGATTATGTTAATCCTTTATTCATTTTAAAAATAAATGAGGGCTGTATTTTCCCACTGTTCTACTCTTCCAAAACTCTACAGTTAAATCTCGTAACAAAAGATAAGTCAAACTTTGGAAAAGTCAGGTTAAAAACATCTAATAAAGAAAGCCTAGCTCAGTTTGTTTTCTTTGAAATACACACATGAGAAGGACCAAATTCAGAGATTACCCTCAGAAAGAAGACTAGAAAAAAGGTTTGAATAACAAATAATTACAAAGAAAATGCAGTGTTACGGACAAAGAAACTCTAGAAATCCAGATAGAAAGAGGTTTAGGATTAGGATATCACAGAACATAAACCCCTTGTAACACAGAAGATAACATTTAGTGAAGAAATGGTACTGGTTAACAAATCATTAAATTCATCTTCATTTTCAAACAGGAAATGTCTTTAAGTGTAAACAAGGTAGACAGTCACCTCTTTCTCCCCATTCTCTCTCATCTTTTCCTCCAGGTAGGAAATACACAGTCATATGCATTAAAAAAAAAAGTGATTAAGATAAAAACTAAATGTAGAACAAAAAGATGCACTGACATTGAACTGTTCATCCAGAATACAAACTGTCAGAAAGAGACATCTTATTTGGAGATGCCTACATTAACAGTTTTCCAGGTTTATATAAAGAAACGTGTATGAGTGAATAAAGCTCTGATACTCTAGGATCTTTTAAAAATACATCTTATACTTTACAGGATATTACGTAATTGTATTTTTGAATGTTGGATCTGCCTACAGATCTAGAGGTACTAATCTATGGGACAAAGACTTACCTGAAATACTCAAAGAAATGACAGAAGGAAAGACCTCTTATTAGGATCTTCCCAGGAGAGACCTGGTATTCCACAATGGGAATATTTCCACAGCATTCTACCTTCCCTTGGAGATTTCATGACTCTAGCCTATTTACTTGTGGCATTTGAGATGTCACACACACACACACACAAAAAGCAGTAGCACCAATTTCACATGATGAGTCTTCAGAATTCCTCTCTCAGTGATTACTAGAGCTTGCTGTAGCACAGAAATAAAATAATAATGAAAAAAAACTAAAATTCCCTACAGAAAGTTGCATGTTACCAGTTCTACCAGAAACCCAGACATGTGGCAGGATCATTGTTACTGCTCCATAGCAATGATTCAATAGGGAGTAGAAACCATAGATTGGAAAAAAAAAAAAATCAAGCTAATTAGTGGTCTAATGCAGATGCATATGGTAAAGAACAGTTTGGGACAGACATACCATCCAGACATACCTACTTACTCTGCCCCTTTTCTCTGCAACTATAAACCCCAAAACAACAAACAGATGCTTAACACATGAAAATGAATACAGTAACATACTGGAACACACTTTATAGGCTATTCTCTCCTACAACTGTCAGGTGCAGTTTCATGAATTAGTGAATTTGCTCCCTTCTCTGAGCTCATTCAATGGAACTATTATACTCACAGTAATTAACAGTTGTCAGAGTGGGAAAGGTATGAAGTGGGAGTTTTATAGGGACTCATTCTTGATTCAGTACTATTCAGCATTTTAATTCATTTAGGAGTACACAAATCAAAAGCAGAGAAAAAGAGCATGGGTGGACTGCAAGTGCTTTGGAGGATCAAAATATTCTGAAGGATTAACAACTTTCATAAATAATCTGAAGTAAGAGTTAAACCTCAGTAAAATTAACCTAGGTACAATGTATCAAAATCTAGAACTAAGATAAAATAAACTATAAATCACTTGCTGAACTATTAATTACCTTTAGAGTAATTTATTTACAACAGGAGAACAAAGCGTGTCTGTCACTGGTTGCAATCCTTACAATTAGCTAACTACGCTACGATTTCAGTTCAAATGCTCCTCCACTCACTGCGAAGAACCCAAATAGAATTCCATTGTCCAATTCTCATGAATGAAATGATTGCAAGTTGGCATTTTCTGTACTAAAAAAAAAAAAATACAGCAGCAAGTCAATACTTCATGAAGCGGGAGGCAAATATTGCCAGAAGAGAAGTACGAACACCAGAAAAAAAAAATAGTACAAAACAGACTTGGAAGCCATCTCTATTAATGTCACAGATCACTTGGGGTTACACAAATTGAAAAATTCAGCATTTGTTTTAGCAGGATAACTATTCACTCACCTATAACATATGTAAATGATACCACTTACCATGGCTGCTGAGCAAAATCAGTTTTTCAGCTCAGATTAAAGGAACTTTGACTTCAATTAAACAAAAGTGTCTATACATGTGACACTAAATATTTTGAGACAGCAAAGTATCTTACAAGCTTAAAGACAGAGCACAACAAAATTTACATTCCTTTTTCCTTCTCATAACTAAATTGTAAGATGTTTGTATCATGCTTTAATCTTTAGTGATGAGATTTGCAGATTTATTTAAATAAAACTTTTAAAATTCTTATCATGTATGGTCCAAGCACATTTTCAAAATTTTAGAAGCATTTATAGTTGTAAAGTTAACATTATTTTAATAAACACAGTTTAATCTTCTTTTCAAATAAGTAATATCTAACAAAAGATTACGTGAATTTTCAAGAAGTGTCATAACTTTATTGAGTTCACTCAATGTCTGTGATGATTCATATAGAATATAAAAAAAGGTGAGTTATTTTTCATTTTAATCTTCAGCAAAATTTCAGCAAAAGTACAGCAATTTTTCTGGTGTGCTGTTACAGCGTTCTCATTCGTATTCATGCAGACAATTTTTGGTACAAAGACAACTGGAACTCAGAGCAAAACTTGAGTAATTATATGAAATCACTGAGGTAAGAGATGCCTCTTTCTAATAATATTGTCCTTTTTAACAAACAAGGTGATCAAAGTATTTTCTGCAGTGGAAAAGAGAAGACAGGTGTTTTGTCCATATTTTTATTTCACCAAGAAGGCTTATACAGTTCTGCATAAAGGTCATTGTATGCACAGCCTGAAGTACAAAGTTCCCTTTGAAAACTCCAGCACAAAGACACTGCATATTAACAACATTAAACAAAGATGTGGGTGGTATGGGGAGGGGGGGAAGATTAAAACAAAAGAGCATTCTTCCTATTGGAAAAGCAGAATAAAACAAGGCACTTTCAGTAAATAAATGAAGAATAGGGACAAGCTGTCAAAGATTCCATAAAGCTGACCCAGAGCACTATAACAAAAATCTGCAGTAACGAACAAGTAAAATACAAAAAGGCACTACACAATCCTCTCCCTGCAATTCCCCTTTCTCAACCAATTAGCCAACTGAACTTGGCACAATGGAGTCTTAATTATAATAAAGTGCATCTCCTGTCTTAATACGATTTGAAAAATAGGCTATAGAACATATGCAGCAATATCCCCATGTGTACAATACACTGAAACAAAAATACATTGCAACTAGATACAATCTAGTTATGAACTGTGCAGAAAAAAATATGGCTTCTTTACAAGTCTTTCGATCATCTCCATATAATCTAGAATATTTTTAAACAAGGCATGAATGCATTTGCAAGATGGTAAGAGGTAGTGTTCCAGGCAAAAGGCAAACTCACTGACATATTGTTATGTGGGTATATAGCAAAGGTATCCCAGATTAAAAAGTAGCATTACCAAACCAAACAAAGTATTACAGCATGCTTTCTTGGGATGTAAATACACAGTGTTTTGGGGGTCTCATTAGTTCCTTCAGCAAAAATGACCAGTTTTTGATTAAAATGTCCAACTATAATCCCATTTTGCAAGTACTTTTCTCTTGGTACTGTAAGTTTTCCTATTGCATTGCATTAAAATTTCCAGAGAAATAATCTTCATTTTCAGAATTTAAAAACAACAAATTCTAACACTCTCATTAAACGTAAGATGAGTCTGTTTTTACTTCAACAAGCATTAATTTATGGCTATAAGAATATGAAAACACAAATACCAAACAGATGAACACATCAGATGTGTCACATCAGTGGCAACACATGACACACTAGTTAAATGTGTTTGCTGACACAAAGTGAAGTTTTTATCACTCCACTAGAAAATTCAGCCAAATTGCATATGTACATTACCTAAATTTTAGCTGATTTTAGCCCTTATTAGACTTCAATATATTAAATATATAAAGGCTAGATAAAAACTGAAATCAAAGCAGCACTGAGTATATTTCTTATTTCAATAATTTGTAAGGATTTATGTAAACATTCACTATGTGCATTCTTGCTCTTTACTGTAAATTCTGTACAGCTACTATAAGCCCCTACCCACAGGGTCTGTCCCAAGCATCACTTTTCAAGGTAACAGCAGATGCTGCTGATCTATTCTTCTTCATCAGCAGTATACGCTACTTCAGCAACTTCAATTTCTGGTACAGAATTTTCAGCCAAAGAGCCACTCCAGCACGCCTCGTGATTCTCTTTATCTGAGCTGCAATAATGGATCAATAAGTTTTGTCAAATGGAAACATGATTCTCCACAGTAGTTTTACGTCTGCAATCCACCACACATTTCAAGACTCATTCAACTTATCACTTGTACCAGTGATCACATTTATACTGCAAGATCTATCCTGAGGGCCTGCATGAAACATGGGATAGCTACAAATATGTGCAATAAAATGCCAAATTCCTCAGCTGAGCAGTATTTAAGACCACATATTTAAAAATGTACTTTAAGGAAAAAAAACAAAACAAAACAAAACATATTTTATGAAATAAAATGGTATTTACCAGCTGTCCTCACCCAGGGTACCCTGGTCTGCTTCTACTGCAGAAGACTCCACCTCACCACTGCACTCACTTTCTTCTCCTGACATTTGACGAGTCATTTTTCCTAAAGATAAATCCCTATAACAAATAAGAACAGAGTACCACCAATCCATTTATGGCAAACACTCATCAGTGAAGAGCTGTTTATTTCACTAAAACTTAGCTATTTCTGGAAAATCTGACTCCTATATGCCCCATTTCTTTTATCACTGCAAAGATGCAGGGTTTGCACTGGATAGCTATTTAAATAATTTATCTGTTCCAGCTACTCATTCCTAAACTGAATTCAATCCTCTGGGTGCATCACATTTTAGTGGCTGTACAAAAGAATTCAATCCCAGAGAAGCGATTAGAATATAGGTAAGAAATTAGAAACAGATGATCTAAGCCACACAAATCCTTCTAGGCTAAAATCAAAATATAGCCAGAAGTAGAAGAGACAGGATGATAAAAAGATTTTCTTTTTTTTTTTGAATAGTTTCTCAAGCTTCTCCATTGTAACTTTATACTCACATATAAAGTTATCAGAGCAATGTATTTTCCATTAAGAATAAAAGAGATAGGTAACAAGCTTTTCCTTAACAGCATCCCATGAATTGGCAATCCTGGCTAAAAGTGAAAATATGGCCATGCAGAATGGGCAAAAAAAGTTTCCAAAATATTTTTCCGTGTGGAAAGCTTATTAATTTAGTGCCGAAAACTGCTACTTCAGTTGGCTTGTACACAAGTTTGTGCTGAAGATAATCTTCACTACTTTCCAATTGCTCTAAGTACTATTTCTTCTACTGTTATAGTTTAAAGCATGCATTTTTAGTAATACAATAGTAGTATTCTCTAGAATTATTTATCATGTTAGGGCCAAATCCAGTGAGATGAGATATGTGGATGCCTACAAGTCTAACACCTTGTCCAATTGTTCTGCTCCTATTTTACATAAATCTCAAGTACGTGGCCTCTAGATGGTAAAGGTAGAAGACTCTTAATTCCTGTTGAGCTATCAGATCAAAATTTCACTTCAAGAAGGTCAAATTATTTTTTTTTTTTTTTGTTCTTTCAGTGGGTTAATTCCCATCAGATAAACAGATTTCTTTAGCAAGGTCAGAGTTTTACTCTAGCAGAAATGGAAGAATTAAGCAACTTACTTTTACAATTGAAAATTCACAGTAATTATTTCTCATGTAGACTTCAGCTACTAATTGAATTACTTTCAATACAGTCAGAGAAATAGGGCACCCTAGTGTTAGGAAACCTATCTTCAGGGAAAGCAGTAAAAAAAAAATCCCCTATGCCTTCTTAATTTAATTTTAGTAACAAAGAATTTTTTACCATGATGAATATATCATGGCCAAATGTGAGTTATTTGATTTTTATTGGCCATATCAGTGTTCAAGCTAGCAGTAAGTGCCATAACTTCCTTCTCAAAAAGGGAAAGCATTTTTCAAACCTCATTATTTCCCTTCAGGAAAAGTAACAAGCTGACTATGGTATTTGGATCAGAATTTATAATAAGCCACAACAACTACATTTATATTCTTTTTCATATCTAGCCCATTTAAGCTTAAATCACCCCAACAGGGATATGCTAGAATGAACATCCAAAACACTATTAAAATAGCTTCTAATCCTTTGCTAAGGAAACTCCACAATGACTGACTCAGCAGATTAAGTACTTCAGCATCAACTTCCCTGCACAATTCAGCAGACAGTCACCATAAAGTTTTACTATGAAATGCCATCATTTTTTCTTGGACATAAATAGATAATCTCCAATGTTATTTCAAAGCTATCTGTTGCATCATTCCAGGCACCTCAGAACAACACAGTTAAAGTCATTAATACAGATGTATAATCACTTGATCACTATGCTCTATCAAAGCTTCGAGTACACAAGTTGGAATTTTTCTACCGCTGTCAACTCTAGTGAGGTGTTCCATCTATCCAGAATTTCAAATGCAGAATCTTTACAATATCTTTACAAGAACTAAAAGATGAGGAAACATAACCAGTGTTACTTTAGGGGAAAAGATGGAATAATATTCAATTTGTAGGAAATTAACAGCTTTTTGACAATACAAGAGAAGGAAGTACTTTCAATAATCTTTCTGTGCAGCTATCACGTGGAAAACATGTTTCAAGAACACAGTTAGAATTAGGCGTGACTATCCATGGAAAACATGTTTGTGGGAAGAAACTCCTAAAAATCGTACAATTTCTACATACCTAATTCTTCTTTCAATAGCATCTATGTGAAGTTGTTTTTCATTTAATAATTTCTTCAGTGACTCAACTTCCCTTTGTTTTTCAAGTAGTTCTTTCTGTAGACGGTAATTTGTTTCCTCCAGAGTTTCACAGAAAGCCTAAAAGAAAGATTTAAGAACTTTCCATTTAACTCAGTGGATCACCTTTATTGATTTTGCTTTTAGAAATACCAAACTGTAATGGGATTGTAGCTATTCTTTGTATTGATTACCATGAACAGCTATATGAGCTTTTAAGAAAACAGATCACTTTTGTCCTTAATATAACACGTCACTTTGCTTCGGACAACACATTGTACTACACCGAACTGCAATGCAAATACCTTGCTGCATCCTTGATGTTTGTATCACTACAAAATAAACACTGTTCTCACAAAGAGGTTTCCCTCTTCCGACGTGCAGTCCCTAGTTGTGAATCTTTCTGCCTGTACAGATCAGCTGAACTTCCTCCTACTCCTCTCCCCTCATAAAAGCATTTTTCACATGATTTTGAAGTCTGTTTCGATGCAAGTGTCAGAGACTAGCAATTTCATGACAGAGAACAAAGACTATTCAGACAAATTGCATGTTTTCTCCCTTATCCAAGATACAGATGGAAAGTAGCACAGTTACATACCAATATGTAACTGTTACAAATTCACAATTATGAATGTGAGAAGACCAATAGAAAAAAAGATGTTTGAAAAAGTTTAAATACTAAATCCACTAACTACTCCATCATAGTAGGTATTTTCTGTTACTCTCCTCAAGATGACACATATACACAGTTCACCCTGATGAATTTGAGTGAGCAATCTCAAGACTTAATGCACAAAGCCAATGTATAATGCAAGATCATTCAATGTAGGAAATGAAAAAAGTGTTGGCACAGAGCCTGCTATTCTATTACTAGTAAGTATATCAACAGCAGTGTACAATTCTGATTTAATTTAAACGTTCTTGATATACAAGAAACCCAAACACATCTTAAAACCCAAGCAAGTTTCTCGACTTAATTCTACATGCAACTAACTACTAATTCATGGAATATGTTGAGTATCAATATTTTATGAGCTCAATAAAAACCAAATTGGTTAGGATATTGTTCTAGATAATTTTATGATCTTAGAAGAACATCAAGATTCTATTCTTTGCTTTAACTGAAGTAAACTTACAAATCAATTTCTTTAAAATGTTGTTTCCTTGTAATTATACAATTAAAATAAATGTAATATTTTTCAATCATATATCCATTTCTACTGATTTATTTCTTACATTAATTGATGACTTTCAAGTCAATTTGTCTTACTGACTGGGATAACAAAATGATCTTAATTGACAGACACTGAATTACTAACAGAAATGGCTAGTAGTCAGCACAACAGCAGTAGATCTATTTTAATAGTTTGCCTAAATTCCTGTGGTGAAAGAATAACTTTGATGATACTTCTGCACAGTATGTATGATCAAAGTGAGCTTATGTTTCCTAATTAATATGAACAAATAATTCCTGTAATGTTATTATCTTTTTAGTTCTTCAACTTACAATTAACTATTTAAGATAAAAGGTAACCACATAGAAATCAAATGAAAATCTGTAACACAAAAAAACACACCAAATCCTTCAGATGTACATAGTAGTGGAACCAGAGCCAAAGCACTCCACTCACTCAAAAACAGTAAAAAATAAACCTAGTAGAAGGAGCTTTGCTTAACATTTACACTTTCTATAGTATTAACAGTATATGTGCAGTTCCAAAAGGTATTTTTATTCTACAAAGCAAGAAAACTAAAATGACCAGTTGATATAGCTCTGCATGCCACTGAAATACTTTTGGCAAAATAGGCTGCAGCCTACAGCATTAGCTGTCCATTTCACTCAAATGCATCTTGAAAAGCTGCTGTCTTATGAGACTACTTGAACCAGTTGTTTGCAAATATTTTGCAAGAACACTACAGGAAAATTGTCTGAGTTAATGATTATTTTTGGTGGTTGAAGTTAACTGTTTCATTAGATTTCACAGCATAACCACTTTACTGCAAGACTGGAAGTCTAATTTCTACACATTGTTACAATGTGTCCACTAAATCTTCATAAACTTTCCTTATTCATACTCAGAACAAAATCTCTTCTACTGTCAGTTGTTGTCTTAAAAAAAAGAAAACAAATGAACAAAATAACCCACCTGATGCTTGCAGAGGCAAAAAAAAAGAGTACATCTTAGGACAAGTATCAGGTACAGCAGTCATAGATTATCAGTGTGCACTAGTTATCAAAAGATCATGTGTCAGTTTTAAAATATACGCATTTACAATTTTTCAGGAAAGAATGGAAACAAAGATGTTTTATTTGTAACATCCGCCCTAATCAACAGATTTTCACAGTATTCTAACAACTACTGCCTTTTGCTTTTGTCATATTACATAGTACTTACCCTGCTCTCTTCTAGACTATCAAAAGGACCCGGAGGATCATCCAGACAAAGAAATTCTCTCACTGCAAGGCTTTACCAAATAAAACGAAGTGAATTAGTTAAAGTATATAAAAAAGCAACAATACTTAGATATGATGTCAATATTTCTTCAAGAGACTTGAAGAAAATTCACCCTCACTTTACTCCCAAGCAGTCCTAATAATTTTAACAAACTACTAAGTCTCAAGTATGTGTGTTAATCAAGGATAGTACTCTACAGTTTAACTTAAAAGTTTGCAAAAGTGCTCTTAAGAGTTGTAAAAGAGAAGGCAATATCCAATTTAGAGTGTTTTTTTTAAGCTTCAGAGAAATTATTACTTCATGACAACTGAGAAGTAAGCTTATTACTTTTATATTGAAGATGCTTGAAAAATTCTCCTAGTAAAAATAAGAAAGTGAATAAAAAAATATTCACTAAAATTCATACATAGATCTCTTCAGGGTATATCAATGCAACTAACCATGGGCAATGAAAGATGTGCTCATGTGTCTCCATATTGCTAACATCACAATCTATTGACGTATACACAGTACAAAAAAAGTTATAAAAGAAAAAATTGCCAAGGTTAATGGATCATGGATGTACTACCTGTCTTTGCTAAACATACATTTGCAACCAATACATTCATCTTGAAATTGTGTAACAGTCGTCTTGAAATTGTGAAACAGTCACAATGTTCATCCATGCACTGTTTTGCAAAGGTCAGAAGAAGAAAGTGTGTACAATCTTCTGGTTTACTCCAAAATAAGGTATCTGTTATCTCCAACTGCAGAGCTTATATAAGCAATTATTCCCAAACATGCATCTTCACCCAATTTTCCTGTGAATATACCTTTCCTGCTGTTTAATTCATTCTTCTACAAATACCTTTAGAACAGAATAATACAGGCTTATTAGCAATTCTGTACCTTGCACTCACTATTTACAAGTCTGTAAATCATCTTCCATTGTAATGAATGCACAAAAATGGAAGATGTGAATCTAAAGGAATTCATTCTTTTTCTCCCATGCAAGTCCCATGGGAAGGTAAGAGTAAAATGAAGTAGTTTTCTGTCTTCCTCTCATTCTGTCTATCTGAAGCAAACACTAAGTACAAACATAAGAAAGGACACTATTTTCTCCCAGCAACTAGTCTGACCAAACAGTTCAGGTTTGGTAATCAAAATGGGGAAACGTTTTTTAAGTAAACACTTAATTGTTGATTCTATCATGACTTTTAGGAAAGCTCTAACAAATATTTATCTAAAATGCATGCTGTATTTCACCTTTATTTTGTTGCTGGATTTGTGTAAGCCTGTTTCCAATTTGCTGTTGCAGACTTTAAGATTTTTTTTTTTTTTGGCCAACATTTGGTTTGAATTCTTGTCTTCACCTCCATCTTCACCAGTAGCCTTTACACATCCCAAAAAATTCCTCCTTCTATTACGCTAATCCAGTCCTTTCCCCACTTAGTCTGTGATAGATGTGGTCCACAGTGGAGATCTCCTCCATGCTTTCCTTACAAACTTCCTTTTTTCAACCCTCCCCAACACTGACTTACATAAATCGATTTATGATCTGTGCAAGCCATGGCCTAAAAGTCTACAACTACAATAGTTTTCTTCAAGTACTTGAAAGATAATAAAAATCTTGCTACTTAAAACAAAATTATCCGTCCTGTTAGCTCAGAAAATGATAGACAGTGACAAGTCTTTAAATTATTTAAATTATTAAGAAATATAACCTCAAACTTTACCAAATGAAAGGTTATTCAGCTGTAGAAAGTAGTCTTTCAATGAAAAAGAACAGTATATTTGTTTTCCAGATTGTTTAATCTGCCTATTTGAAGTGACCCTTTTCTAACATGATGCTCAAGTCCATCTTTTATGGTTGAATTGTTCTTTTCATGAAGAAGAAAATTGTGCTGAATGAGCTCACATATGGCTTTCTCAGAAGAACTTGTCACATGGGAAAATTTCTGTTCATTATTTTTCTTCAATAACTATCCTTCATTCACCTACCTCTGTTCAAATGTTTATTTAGAATATTTAGTTTCTATATTTTGCTAGTAATACTACACTTCGCTACAATAGAATTAAGATGACACAACATCCAGTAATGCTTGCACATGAAAAAAGGAATACCCAAAAGAATGAATGTGCACAAATGTTCGATTCATATGTATAATTACTTAATAGTTCATACTCATTTTTGACCTTGCTAAAGCTGCTTGCAGAATATTCTTTTCTATAGTTTTGGAAACATCTTGAAATCAAGAGCTGTAGATTCAGTCTTGTACATATGGAAATCAAGAAACAATGCCACAAGTCACTGTAACTTAGGAGCACTGAGAACATGTTTAGTTTCTATTATAAAAATGTTTCCTTGGTAGCATAAATATTAATTTCCAATCTAGCTTTGAGAGTCTTTGACCCTATTTTCCCCTCCATGTCATACCTCTTTTCTTCATTTAACAAATAGGAGAAAATTCTGTCTTAATACTATGATAGTTCACACACATCTTCCACATCATGTAGCACTGCTGCTATGCATGGATCCTTCCTTTCTTTTTCACTCCTAAGCCAGCTGACATCCTTCTCAAGAAAGACAGCAATGCCAAAACAGTGTTAAGGGCAGCAGCTCAGGGCAGGAAAGTCAGTGCCGTGCACACAGAGTCTGGTTGTACAACAAAACTCAACAGCTGAGTTCCTCCCTTTCAAGCTGCTCCTTGCACAGAGTGGGAACAGAAGAGCTATCATTTACGAAGCCAGCTGAGGCTTTTGTTTAGCAGGTTAAACTTCTTTCTCCCACCTCCTGGGTTATGTGAAATTTTCTTGAACATACTAAACTCTGAGTGGATTTCAATTTGATCTTTCACTGAATCTTCAATACAATAAAAAAGATAAGAAATTAATCCATAAAATGCAGATTCTGAACTCAGTGATCTGCAGGCCAGCCTATGTTCTACCTTTAAACTACTTTGTGAATCTAGTGCTATTATCAGTAGATAAAACAAATAATTTATCTAAAGGGAGAGTTTCCTACATACTAGCTATATCTCAATACTAACACAGTGCATAAATAAAAAGGAAAGATTTCTCTACAAAGACAGATGGGTAGTTTGGTTTTGCTATGACTCAAGCAGTTTCTGATTTTTTTGCAAAACTGTAGAAGTAAAAGGGTGAGGTTTTATGGTAGAAGCAGAGTTAGATTCTCACACTGCTGCTATAAAGTGCAAATATTAACTCAATAGTAACTTTTATTACTAAGCAGGGAAATTCAGACATATCAAACCTTCCCAATTTAATAATTTCATGAAGAATCCAGACCTTCATTATATGCAAGCCTTACATCCTAAAATGTAAGGCTTAAAATAACTTAAAATTTAAGGCAGAGTCTTACACAGCCAAAACTTTTTTTTTTTAAAAAAAAAAACCACCCTCACACTACTATTATCTACGCTCTAACTAACAACTCCACAACCATTTAAATTCCCTTCTAGATCTGATTAGAAATGTTTTCAAAAGCTATATACTTGTTTTTGCATTAGATCATGAAAGATTTTTACAGTGTTTTGTCCAATCATTTTGGACCATCATCAACATACAAATAAACTAGCTGAAATCCCAGACTAGCTGCAACAATGTGACACTCAGCATATAATCTTCAGAGACATTCAGTCCATCTAGCTTACTATTCTATGTCTAGTAACACAGCAGTAACTGATGTTTAGAGAAGAATCCCTTTTTTGGCATGCTCACCACTGCGCCCAATCTTAATCTTAAAAATGAGGAAATTCTGAAACTTACTTGTTCAGCAATTTTACATTTTAGTTCCTGTAAAATTCTTGAGGGAATCCTGTTTGCTCTGGACAATTTCTTACTCTTCATTTTTAATGATATTTCAATTGAAGATAGTTCCTCAAAAGAATGGAACTGGTAAAGTAACCTCTCATTTGCTCTGAAATGAATGCTAGTATGAAAAAAGCATTTAGGAATTTCACAACAGTCTGATCTTTCCTGAATGATCCTTTTACTTAGGTCAGAAGATGATCAAGAATTCCCCAAGATTTTCTATTTCTGATGTTGGAAAAAGTATTTAGAACTAACAGCTATGCCTTTAGCAACTTGCTTCTTAAAATTCTTCTTTGGCCTATATTAATATGATGTTACATTTAATTTGCCAGAATTATGCCGCTCTTCTCTGCCAGGCTTGGCAGGATCTTGAAAAAAAAGACTTTGGTCAGTAAGACCTCTGCACTTGGTTACTTAATCATATTATGATTTTTTAGACTCTTCTTCAGTCTTCTTTGACTTGTTTTGACATTTGCTTATGTAAAGTAATCTGTAAAAGTACTTCTCTTATTATGTCAGGTAATGCACATTATGCCAGTTTAATGCAAATTTTAAGAAGTTACTGCATAACATTGTAAGGGCTTAACATTATGAAAACCTAATGCTTCATTGCAATATAAACTATGACTACATCAAATCTGCTTTCACTGTTCAGAAAAGACTCTTTAGAAGTAAAAAATGGGTTAGTCTAACATTTTTAAATTAAATACTACTGCATGCAGTTTGTAGTTAACCATGCACAGTTCAAAATACTGCAATGGCCTTTTTGTGCTTAAGGTTAAAATGTAATAAATTTAATAGGACACCAAATAATGCATATAATGACTAATTGCACAACATTAACAAAATTCTATACTGTGCTGCTCAAAGACATACTGCTGGAATTTAATGGCCTATGCTAGCAGTTTGAGTAGAAAAAACATAACCCATAAAATTCAAATCATGTACCAGTTAGCAATATCTTTATGAGCTACTAGGTTTTGGAGGAATGCTTGTAGTCCCAACTGTCGATCTTCCAAGAAGTCAGGATTATAATTATCCTTGAACCAGCGCTTTGGTGGAAGAGCCAATCGAAAGCCTGGAAACATATCCTTCAGCTGAAATAGAAACCAAAGATGAATGGAGAGATACAAAAAACGCCAGTACGAAATATTGAAATTGATGAAGGCATTGAACTTTACTCAGAATTACAGGATGTTTTCATCTTCTGTTAAATTCAAGCACTAGGTAAGTCTCAACTATAAGTTCAATCCAAATTGTTGTATAGATTCTAGGCACAGTTCTACTGCTTCCTGTTTTGCCTTAGGCAATCAAATGACCTCAAATTCACCACATAAAGATTTTTTCACTTCTGTTTTTGTTTTGCTCCCGAACTTACTAAGTTAGTAAGTATAAGAAAGTGTTATGTAAGTAGTAAGTGTTAGATATCTGGGTAATCATTTTGGTGATGTTTCTTCTAAAGTACTCAGAGACAAAAAGTATCATATAAATAAAAAAATATAAATGCCATTACAGACCTTCAACACTTTCAATTCATCTTTTTTGAGGAAAAACTTCTGGATCAGAATGAATTATGACAGATGCATGAAATACTTCTAGCATCTCCTTGAAGACCCAAACTATTTATACATAGATGTGGCATAATTCTTAGTACTAACATGCAAAATTATACCCTTGGCTTACCTAAACAGCAATTAGATATATTCAGTGTCAGAAATACCTAGAATGTCTTTCTTTAATTCAGAAATGAAATATGGAATTAAATAGAGGCTTAAAATTATACAATGCTCAACTTGGACAAGAATGCCAATTTACTTACTTTTCTACAATGCATGAACATAACAAAACCTTAACACTTTCATAAAACACCTTTAGATTTGTCTTCTTAAATGGGATGTTTGATGCACACACATAAAATCTGGATTTACAGCGAACAAAACAGGTTTTACAAAACTAATGTAACTGCAATTCCCACAAGAAACAGTTAATCTTTTCATGAAGACAGGATCAAGCAAAATTCTGTCAGATGTACTGAATATATCTAATACATTTATATGAATGTTCCAATAACAGAGATTCCAGAATCTCCTCAGAAAACATTTTAGCACTCAATGTTTACATAGCTGCAGGACAACCGTTCAGTGGGCATGTTGATCTTTGCGTAACAAATTTAAGCACTGTGACAATAAGATTGCTGTTTTTAACTATGCTTTATGGACTCTCAGAAAAAAGTTCCTCAGTAACTCTTCAGCAGATTAAGTTAAAAAAATTAAACAAAACATAACAAAACCAAACATTGTATTCCAGCTAGAATCTCACTAAACATTTTAGAGAAATAACCACCTTAGGGGCTTATGTTTGTTCATAACATGAGAAAAGTGCCTTTTAAGATCACAGTCACTGCACAGTTAATTTGTAGTCTATGGTGACTATTAGTTCCTTATCTGTACAATTGTTTATTGTCAAAGTCTTCTTACTTTGTGCATTTAGTGTTTCCTGACAACATTGTACATGTCATCTAATAAGACAAAACTCAGTCTGATAAAAAGACTATTTTTGTCTTTGATCATCTTCAATAGGTTCCTTCACCTATTACAAAATTATCATCATCACCATGCATGTAAGTATCTTCCACGCCCCATAACCCCTGTTAGTTAATGAAATACTGAATGGCACAGGACCCAGAAGAGATAACAAAAGAAGGTCCTGTATAATCTTAATTGTAGAGAGGATGATAGATAACCATGGCTGGGAAAGCATTTCAACCAGCTGGATTTCTATTTAATGATGATTTCACTTGTCTCTTTATGCAGATCACACCATTTTCTTTGTAAGGGAAGAGTATGTCTACCCACAGATTGCTCCTTTTGTGGATGAAGAGTTTGAGAAAGCTGTCAACAAATCCACTTTCAACAACATACTCTTGAGGTATTCCTTCTCAAGCACTCCTCATGTGCAGCAGAAAAAACTGTGGGTCAGACAAGTTCGCTGCTTGTGACACCTTACATAGACCCAGAATACTTCCTAGATGTCTCCTACATCATTATGTGATAGATCATGCATGTCACATGAAGGAAAGAATGCACACCCTCGGGGAAAAATAGTTAAGTTCTTGCTTCTTAAGAACTGGCCATTTTATTATTTAACACCTTTACAGGTAGCGTAATAAACCACACAAAGTTCTTGCATCTTTTCTCAAGATAAAAGTGCATTTTTCACACATTTCTCCAATCCACTAGGTGTCCTTAAGCTTCAAATCCCTCAGATTCCATCATATTCAACATGCTCTCAAATTAATGTTTTTGTTAAAATTATGGAGAAAGACAATTTTTGTCTTTGCCATATCCTTTTCTATTTGCTTTCCATAGTTTGCTTTCAAGTAACGCACCTGTATTTTCCTCTCTCCTATTAGTTCTGTCTCTAATAATTAATAGAGCTTTATTGCTTCAGTCATCCTGTGACAGTTTTTTCCTGCATCTCAGCACTTCTGCCTTATTCTTTTCCAGGTTTGTGCTACTCCTTTGTGCTGACCTCTGTTTGTGTATTCTTCTCTTCTGATTGATTGCTTTTGTTTCTGAAATCACTAGAGGACTTCTCATGTACCCATACTGGTAACATATTTCTCTTTCCTTTGCATTAGACTAGTATGCCATTGCCTTTTGTTTTCTTTCAATAGGCATGACATTTTCATATCCTTTTCATCTCCTGGAAAGAAATGTTTTGAATGTCAAAACTCTCTAGTTTATTGGGTTTGAATTCTGCTCTTCTGATGCTTAATTCACTCTACGCTTATGTTTCTCAAAAGAAGGAGAGTTCATCATTCTGATGTCTTTTATTCTCATTAGTTTTTATTTACTGCCCTATACTAAAAATTTTTAAGAAAGTAATGGAAGTTGCATCCAAATTCTTCCCAGGATCCTATTCCTGTCTATTTTATGTTTTTTTTTTTGTTTTTTTTTTTCAGAGAAACTGCATTCATCTGGTCTGTGTAATTTTATCTACATATGTTCTATTGTTAAGTTGTCCCTATTCTTTTCTCCATTTTCAGTCATTTCTAAGTCCAACTCTCAGATCAGCTTGGACTTGAGAACAAGCATTTATCTAAGCATTACCACACAATGCAAGACCTGCTCTTTTCTCTCTTTACTTGGTCTTCCTGAAAAGCCATCTGTCAATCAGTACTCCAAACTATGATACATACAGCACTCAATTATTCAGTTCAGTGGGTGTTTAATGGCAACTTTCTGATATCATTTCAGAGAATGAATAATCTGCCACCAATCACAAGAAGGAGGCTGGAAAAATGACTCTATATATTGCGTTTCTAGCAATGTATAAATACATTATGTTATAGAGTCATGTTTAACATAATGTATTTATACATTGCTAGAAACTCAATATAAACAAGGTACAATGTATAACAAATATGGTACAGAAAATCCTAAATGTATACATGTATGAAATTTCATTTCTAGTATTATCAACAGGGAGCTGCAAATATTGTATCATGTCTTTTGAAGCACTGATAAGAGCATACAATCATTTACTCTTCAACTCTTAAGAGATCTAGAAATGCCAGCTGCATTACTTGAAATGTGCCGTAATTCTGAAATTTAAAGAGAATTCCAGAATTGTAACAAAAAAATTGTTTAGATGTATATTAAAAGATGGAAAAAAAAATAGCCAATGATACAAAGGCTAAAACTTCCTCTTCCAAATCTAGGCAGAAGTCAAATATTCTTGTCAAAGATTTGATTATAGAAATTTTATTTGTATAAACGAAAACATCTAAGTATGTAGTCTAAAAAGGTTGTGTGACATTTTAGTTTTCCACACTACCGATAGTGATCCGATATGTCACAATTAACTTCAAAAACTCTAAAAACTAAAGACTGATCAACACAAAAGATAACTCTTTTTTGAGCATCAGAAGTATCAGCCTATGCCCCTCAAAGCCAGATTTTGCTGCACTGGAGACAGTATACTGAAGTCTAAATTAATATTACTTGATCATTCCTGTAAAAGGAAGGATACAGGCCCTACTTCTATGTCCAGGCAAAAAAAAAAAAAAAAATTAGTAAGAGGTAATTCCCTGTACATTTGGTGCTAACACACCCTATAAATTATGAAGCACACTAATAACTTCAAGTATCTTCCATATACTGATTATTTCACAGGCACAATCTTTGCAAAAATGAAGAATCCTATGTGTTTCTTTTAATAATATAGTAAATGTTTTATATGCAGGAAAGAAGCCAAAGCAGAAGAAAAAGTGACAAAAATATGAAACAGAAGGAAACAAAGAATAAGAGTGAAGCAAGCTGGTTGAGAATTTACTATTGTAAACTTATCACTCACCTTGTCATTAAGCCTGGAAAAGTCAGTGTACCGTCTGAAAACCACCCAACTTTCCTCTGGAGTTCTTTTTACTAGTATTTTATACACCTGTGTGGGAAAAAAAAACATCAGAAAAAAGTGCAGAACTTCATGCTACATTGGCTGGAAGGCTGAAATTCTTCTTTTTTTTCTTTTTAATGAAATAGAAAGAACTCATCAATTAAAAAAACTCTAAAACAACAGTATTAATAAATTCAAAATTTAAGGAAAGATTTTCTTATATTTTTCCAAATATAATTAACTACTTCCTTCTTTGGCACGTTTGTGAACTGTTTCCAGATTTCTCCTCTATGAAAAATCAAGTCCTTGCAACCAAAGAGATAAGTGAAATATGTTTTATAGATCCACTTTAACTTCTACCGAATTTCAGTTTTACTTATTAATTCTGGAGGCCAATCTGCTTTTTAGACAACAGTAGAAACCATGCAGCTATTGAGCCTTATATTATTTTAACACAGCTCATATGCCTTGGTTCACAAGAGAAAAAAAGATGTAGGATAAAAAAAATAAGATCCTGTTCTGTTTCTGTCTTGTCAAAAATCCTATTTTGATTTGTCTTGAACATCAATTTTTGTCTTTCCAGGTAGAATATGAACACCCAACCATCTCTGTAGGTAACTACATCAGAATGATTACACTAGCATTGTAAACCAGAAATAACTGATCTTTTGAATTAGATGTAGCAAAACAACAGTACAACAGTACTATTCCCCAACTTACAAGAAAATAGGTTATTGCAACAACAACAATAAAATCAATCACCTTTTGGAGGACTGCAGTGGGAGTGTGCAAAGCAGAGTAAATTAAGAGAAAGGCAAAAGTGACCAACGATCAAATGCCTAAAGCCAATAAATATAAAATATAACTTCGATTAGAAACAAAGTCTAGGAAAACAGTTCTCATGTCACAGCCTTACTTTTTCCAATATAAGAAAAAAGAGACTTTGCAATTGCACTGAGTTACCTTTCTTAATTTACATTTTCTTTTAGATTAAAATTACTAATCTCTAAGGAAGAAAAATATATTTCTGGAACTATAGTGATAAACAATCACTCAATAGGCATTTAACTAAATTCTTCTTTAAACCTTTTCTAACCTCTACTTTGAAGTAGCAGCACCCACAGACATCACATACTGGGGCAGAGGCAATATGTTAGCTATAAAAAGCTATTAGCTTTTAAAATCCATTCTGTAAGTATAATGTGTCTGCAAAGCCAGCATCCAAATACAATCCCATTTTCTTGCATTTTTCTGCATAAATGTAGATCCAAATATTTTACTCTTCCTGTCATACTAAGCTTTGAACAACCAGGAAGCTCTATTTTATAAAGATTTCATAAAGCAGAACTGCTTATGAAGCTAGTTTGCTAGTATGCAGTTAAACACAGAACAAGAAGCTTTGGAATAGGTTTGTTCATTTACAGAGTATTCTATTAAAAGTTTTGCAAAAGTATTGCTTACATATCCACTTATGAAAAAAACAAACAAAAACCAACCCTAGCTAGCTTGTCCCTCCCTTTGAATGTTTTCCAAGTAAATATTAGGCAACTTAAAAGTATTCTTCTCAAATTACGGTCAGCCTAACAAGTCTAATGAGGAACATAATAGGTCTTGTGATTTACTGGCTGAAAAAAATATGGTCAACCTGAAACAAACATTTTTTTGTTTTCCTACACAACTAGGAAAAAAAGGTATTTTTTTCCTTTTTAAGGCTTGCAATTAAGAAACAAAGCTCTCAAGTATTACAGAATTGACTCTCAGTTAATTCACACATGCTTTAGGGGGAAAGCAACAACAGAATTCAACAAGTTCAAGTCAGTCTTAAATTGCCTTATTCGATAAATGCAAAATACTCAATGAAAATATGCATTAGAAACCAATTTCTAGATGATTTAGGATCTCACTATCATTTCCACTTAACTTATTAAAGTAGTGAAAATTTCAATTAATTCAAGACCTAAAAAGAAAAATACTGAACAGCAAGCAAACATTCCACATTAGCCATAGTTTTTTTTTCCTAAGCTTTACTATCTATGCACTCCAAAAATAGACTAATATTTAACTTTTAAAGTTAGTACATGTCCCAGCATAATTAATTCAAATTTATATTCTTGGGAACAACAAAATGCTATACAAACTGAATGAAAACTTTAGAAAGTCTCCTTTCTGCAGTTTTTAAAATTGACTTCAATTTCATTTCCACTTCCTTCCACTGATTTTGCACTATAGCAGTGACCAAATTTTTTAGCATTCCTTACTCACTAGCTTTAACACATAATTACAAGTTTATCTTTAATTAATTGCTTATGTTTCCATTGCTCTCTGAAACAAACATGGCAAGATAAGAAGTGAATTCAGAAAGAACAAAAAAAGCATTCAATTATGTTAAATATGAAGAATGTTCATTTGTACTGTGATCCAGCTTTCCACATGTAATGACTATAAGCATACTAGAATATGCTTTGGCATATTTTCAGATCAAACTATGTCAATATAACAACATACATACAACATTTATAGTTTTAGCTTTGAAGGTACTATTTTAAAAGAATCCTTTAACTCACATGCAAAATTTTGAGGGCTCTTGTTTTATGCTACCATGCATAATAATATTAAAAACCTATGACAGCATTGTCAGCTACTGTATATTTTGAGAAAAAAAAATCATTTTAAACAGTTAAGCTAGTGTTTTGCCATAAGCTACCACCCATGCGACAGCTTACCCTGAGGCCTCCGGAACGGAATAGGTTTCCCCCAGTGAGAAACTAAACCCAGCAATGTCATAGAATCAGTAAGGTTGGAAGGGACCTCGGGAGATCACCTAGTCCAACTCCCCTGCTCAGTGTTTGTACTCAGAAACACAATATTTACTTCAATGTAACTGTAAAAGCTAAATATCAGGGTGTTTTGCTGCTCATTCAAAATAAAAATTACATTTTAAGATGTTTAATTATCCAGTTCAATTTTGCAAGGAATTTAAGTTTGTAAGGAACTTAAAGACTTTTCCCGGAGAAATTCATGATACTTGAAGTAGAGCAAAGCATTTCTATTCTGCATACATAATTTCAGGAAAAGACTGGTTCAATTCCCTCACCACTAAAATGGGGAGGATACTTTCCTGCCAGAATACAGTATTTTGAAGCTAGATTGATATTTGCAAAGTACTACAATATTCCTGAACTGCAGGTTTCATTTACGAAACAGAATACAAAGTATATTCAATCATTATCTGAATGTCTATGTAAGATTAACCGTACTATCCCTGAAACTTACAGTGAATTTTGCCCTTTCCTCCATCACCTCATAACCCAGTATAGTAGGTGTGGATGGTCGATCTTCCCAGCTCCTTGAATCTGTATTCTGCTCCATATCTTCTACGGGTTGAGAACAGTATTCTATGGATGTGTCCATACCTGTAAACTTAGTCCGAACAAGTGGACTACTACACACAGATGACGTAGAGCCAATCTGGTCAGGCACGCTCATCTTTTTAAAACTATCAACAGTAGAGTCCTCCACCTGTCCTTTTGAGGAGCTTGAACTTGTTGACACACTCCCAAAAGAAGAACTTCTTTGGTTTCTGTTTGTAAAGCTGGAAGATGAACTTCCAATAGGAATAGGAACGGGAACATATGGTGTTGCCATCCTTCATGAAAAAAAACAAAAAACAAAAAAGCCCTCAGTTTCTGATCCAGGAGTTCAAGGTTCATCCACTTGATGATCCATGCCTTCCTCTTCAAGAATAGTACCTGCAGGGGAAGACAGATATGTTATCATAACTTTTTTTTTTTTTACTTTAAGTGAAAGCAACCACCTTTGGAAGAAACTATAAAATATTGAGATGGTTAATATCAGTATCAGTAGTTAAACACTCCCACAAGGAATTTAATACGAATATAAAATGCTGCCTTAAAATGACATCTGTATATTTTAAAGGATGTCTTTTCCTGTCTCTGTCTTCCAGGTCTCTGACAGAACTTTCACTATTAAAATGAAAGAAAATTAAAGTAAGATTGTGAAAGATTTTTTATGATTTAAGTGCTATTTTGTTTTATGAAGTCAGCAATTTTAAGTCTGAGAAATTGATACAGTTTAACTGTTTAGCAAAAACAGTACCATTTTTTTTCAGAATTGTTTCTGTAAGATGCACAGAGCAGACTATATGAATCAAATATGCATGCAATAATGAATCAAAGGAAAACATAATAAACTGTATTTGCAAATATATACAGGTGAAGTAACATATATTACATATACTCACTGAAGTATGACAGATCTGCTTTCAAAGTATTTTTCAAAATAACTTTATTGCATATAATACTGTAGCAGTGTTAACCGGGCAGATTTTATGCAGCTTGAATTGAAGCAATTAAGTTTTACAAGCACATACATCAAAACTAGTGTGATAATAACTAGTTTTCCATTTTGACAGCAGACTAAAATGGAATAAAATAAGTTTGGGGAAAAAACATAAATAAGTCTGGGTATTTTTTTCTATAACAAAACCATTTCAAGCCAAAATTAATTTTTGTGTATGCACACACACATTTCAAATAAAGTAACATAAAAATAAGGTAGTCTCAAACTGCCCCAAAAAGCAGCAGCATCCAGTTCTAACAAAATATCAAAAGAAGCACTCACACAAGATGCAAATTAGATGCTATCTCTTTGGATTAATAGGATTTGAGTCACCACACGTTTTGCCCAAGAGTATACCAACTACAAGGCTGCAAGCTGTTGTGAAATGGGAAACTATCAATCTGATTCATGTCATACAAAATCAATCACCTACTGGAGTAAAAACTGAATGTGTTTCCTAATTGCAGGGTGATATTTTCATTCTCCTGCTTGAAATAAATATGAAATATGACTGAATACAAATAAGTAAATATGAAATGAACCTATGTCAGCGGGAAAGATTGAGAAAAACTCTTGAGATAATTCCTTCAGTCAGGGAAAGCAAAACCTCCAGTCCTTTGACTATACAGTAAAATCTTCACACACTCAGTATGTTTGAAAGCTATGGGAACACAACCACAAGGAGAAATTTCAAATTGGCAACGACTCCTCAAGAGCATCTCTGCCTCACGGCGGGATGAGGCTGACTATTTAACAGCATCCTAGGAAGTAGAAATGTCAATTGCATAAATCCCTGCTGGTTCACATTTTGCTACTCAGGTGTGGGATTTGGACAATTCAGTAGCTTCTAGAGCAGCATAATCCTGTGGTTAGTTATATGACTTTAACTCACGAATCACACAGTTGAACTGCTTCAGCATCACACAGTTTGAAAGAAGCTAGTCACACCTGCATTGGAGCCAAGACACTCTCCTGTAGCTAGGCTAAGGTCCAGATTCTTTTCTTCAACTTTGAGTTACTGAAACTATTTTCTGCCTCAAACAAACCCATACTAGCCAGCAGCACACCTAAACATGAGCAGATCTGCACAGCAAAGCACTCAGTATTGTGCATCCAACACCTACACCAGGCATGCTTCAGCAGTTTTTATTTCAGACTACTTTAATTGATGGGATGCTTATTAACAGCTGAAATGCATTAGGTCTGTTCCAGGGAGCATTTTCTGGTTTAGTTTCTTTTGTATATTGCAAGACCATCCCGCTTTGTGAGTCAAAGCATATTAAATGGTGACCAAAACTTCCTTCTAAATGACTTTCTTGATTCAAACTAAGATAGTAAACTCACCCACTAAAAAAGAAAAGGGGCTGACACCACCAATGCACTGCCCACATCCCCAAAACTCTTAACAGTGATAAAAGAATATTCTTTAAAAAATGGAAGCGTTAGGTTAAGTGAGCTAGAGGCACACTTGGTTGCTTAAATCTTATGTATTTTTTTCAATAAAAATAAGCACACAGGGATATTATGTCAGAACTTATATAAATATATATATATTTATGAATATGGTATTTTTTAAAAAAATCCTTTATATGCATACAAATGCATCTGCTACTGTAGATGCACCAGAATTTCCAGCTATCTAAAATATTTACTTGCTACAAATTGTAACAGGGTTTAAAAATCACACTAATACATAATTTACAGCTCAAGGATACAATGTTCAGATGAAGGTCACAATCTTAGGGTTTAAGGCTTTTCTATGAATATATAAGTTTACTGTCAATTCATATATTGGAAGAAGCAGAAACTAATTTGGTAAAACACTTTTAGATAAGAGTTCACATCAGTGCACCAAGGAGGGAAATGCAGAGCCAGTTACATATCCAAACTCCAGCGCAGACTGGTCTCACATGCCATTACATTAAAGCAGGAGAATCATCTCTGTAGAGTAACCTTCAGAACATGCAGATCACTGTGCTGCCTTCTAGAAGACAAACCAACCACTGCACTCTCTCATCTAGATATTTACATTCTTTATTTTTCAGAATATTTTTTCCTGTTCATAGCTTTTATTTGGCTTAATTTGATTCCAAATTGCAAGTCCAGAATGAAATGAAAAGACGAGAACATTCTCTGGAAGTACTTAATTGCTACATTTGAAACAGGATAGTAGAGCCCCAGGAACCATACGTCACATGCTTCAAAACAGCATGACACCAACTTCTCCTACTCCCCTGTTTACAGCAGTCACCTCCCTTTCTACGGGCAAAGCAAACAAACTATAACAAAAACACTTAAAAAAGGTTTACTGCCAACTCTAAGCCATTGCAATTCCAAATCCTTTTACGCTAATTGTTTTTAGGTTCACTGAAAAACACTTAAGCTATGCAATTCCCAGAGAATAGATTATAAATAAAACAATCCTTGTTTAACACTTAGCTCAGATTCAGCAAAACTTCAGTTATGCAACACTATGATCTGGTTACTTATAGGTATGCCTGCTGAATTTTATTGTTCAGGTTTTAAACAATTTACCACAACGGAATGTTTTCTTAAGACCTACAGGAACTTTTAAAGTATAGGAACATTTCGGTTGTGTTATGGTCTACAAGCTTTTTAAAATAAATAGAGATGTTGTGCTAGCTTTGACCAATCTCTTCCACCACGTATTTTACTTGCTCCGCCTAACCCGCACACTTGCACACAAAGGGAGGCAACTACCGCCCCGGAGTTTGTTACCTAGTAGGAAACACCGTATGTTTGTAAACCAGCTGAAAGCAACCCTCCCGCCCCCAAGGAAAAAAAAAATACAGTAAGGTGCGTTTATGTTTACTAACTTTGTGAGTAATGGAACAGAACGGAATTAATATGAGAAATTCCACTTATCTTCTCCTCGCTCACCAGCACCTGGCGGCTCCGGCCACACCGCGCCCGCGCCGGCACACGGCGGAGGCGACATCAGCCCCGCCGCAAGGCCGGGCCTGGGGCCGGGCCTGGGGCACGGCCTGGTGCCCGGGCGCCCCGCGAGATGGCGGGGGCCGGCGGAGCCCGCTGCCGCCGCCGCGGGGGCCGCCGCCGCGGGGGCCGCTGCCCCGCCGCCCGCGAGGCCGCTCCCGCCCACCCGCCTCAGCCTCTGCCGCCCCGCAGCGCGCTCCCCCCTCACCTGCCGCCGCCGCCGCCGCCGCCCCTCTCCCCGGCCGCGCGCCGGAGCGGGACCGCGCCCACGGGGAGCCGCGCGGGAGGGGGCGGGGCCACGGCCCGGTACCTGCGGCGCGGGGCGCGCGGCCTCACGGGGGGCGGGGGCGGGGCCTCACGTTCGCTAAGGACTGCAGGTACCGTCGTGCCCCGCGAGCCAGGAAAGCCTTCACTTCCCGGCAGGCAGTGCGCGGCAGCGCATGGCGACCGAGCCTGCCGCGGGGCGTCTCGGGTAGTGTAGTTCCCTGCCGTCGCGTTGCCCGCTGGGATCGGTAGTTTGGTGTCGCGCGTGGGTGGCTGAGGGGCGCGGCGGGAGCTCCGTCCCCGGGCTACCACATGCCTGCTTTTCGGAGGGGCTGTCTGTGTTTTTCCCTTTGGATATTCTCAGTTCGGTGTGTAGTCCTCAGCTGAAGCAATACATCGGATTTTTGGAATGCAAAACATCTGAGGAGATTTAGTTAGATTTAATTAATTATGTTTTCAAGATTGAACTGCTGAACCTAATGTGCTCAGCTAGTAACTATTAGGAACTTTAAACTTGGTCTTGCTGAAACTTTGTCTCACTGAAGATGAAAACGTCCCTTAATATTTAGGAGCAGAAGAGAAAAAAATGCTAGAAACAAACAAACAAACAAAATATGGTTTACTGTTATTCAGGACAGTTTTTCTATAATCTTCCATATCCGAGGAGGGTAACATAATTTTTAACAACCCCCTGAAACATACCGAGGTCATTTTTCATGACGACCTGTCCCAGATTCTCTTAAGGAGGACAGATATTTTTTCATCACAGTGAGCTGGTATAGGATCAAGGACTGAGACTGCGTTGGTCATTCGGAAACGCCGCAGAAACCGGTGGGATTTTTGGCTGCTGAGGCATGTGGGCTGCGCGCCTTCCCATCGCAAGGCACTGTGCACCCGCGAGGTTATCGGGGACGCTGCTCTGGCGGATGCCTCACGGTGTGTGAGAACCTGCGCAGGACTGAGATGAACTCGAATTGCTCCGGCTTTCTCTTTGCAGTGGTTCTCCGCGAGCTCTGCCTGAAGCAGCCTGTAATTGTGGAGACTTTGTGTCTCTTCAGCTGCAGCAAGCAGAAGGAAAACTGTGGCTTTCATTCTAGGCTAGACTGAGCCACCCGGTGGCAATACCGTGCATTTCACCTTTATTGAAGAATCTGTACAGGAAAATCAGTTGCTGATGTGCAAGAGACTGGAAAGTATTTGCTGGACTGCCCTGGAGTATCTTTCTGCACATACAGATACCAGAATCCACCCATGTTCTGCCTCCATCCATTGGATTCTCCAGAAAATTTGTGTGTTTTATTACAAGACCCATAAAAATCTGGGAGGCCATCATAATCCTTTAGGCCAAAGACACAATTTCTGCTAATGCTAGCTGTTTAGCTAGCATTAATTTAACTATAATTCATTTAACCTCATTTAGGGGAAGGGCTTGCAGATTCAGGAAAGCCTATTAATGCAGAAAAGGACTTTATGCAACCTCTGTACTTTCTCTTCTCAGAAGAAGAATGCCGGAACTGCTATTTTGTATAACACAGAATTGTCCAGCAACTCTGGTTTCTATTGTCAAAAATACAAATAATCCTGTATGTGACAACTTTGGGACTATCTTTTATTGAATTAACTGTAGAGTCTGTTCTGCTATTTGGGGCATATTTCAACATATTTTTCAAAGTCCCACCTGCACTCATGATCGTGCGAAATGCTGAGGGTAGAATTTTCAATCCAGTTATGAGATTTAGGCACTCAAATCTCATTACATTTCAATCAGTTGTAGGCACTCAAATTCCATTGTGTTTTAAAAGAATTCAGGCATTTAATCCCATTATAGTTCAATAGGATTTGGGTATTTCTCTCTCAGGATACAGTGAAATCTGTTACTTGAAGTAAAGTTTTAAAACTTTAAAACTTGAAGTTTTAAAACAAAAAAGCCAATTTCGTTTCTTAGCTTAGAACCTGCAGTATTAGAAGTGATAGAATTTCTCCTGAGAGCGACTATTTCTGTAATTCCTTCCAGATTCAAAAAATATAGAATTTTAAAGAAGTATGATTAGATATTCTGAAAGTGAAGTTAAGAGTTGAAAGTGGGAATTTCATAAAATATGGGCATCCAAACCCTGAGAGGTGATCCTGAAATCTTTAATCAATTGCCGTATCATTCTAAGGTGTTTCCACCTCAAAGATACTGCATTAGCATGTGTGTGTGTTGTCCTCGTGAGATGCTACTTCCGAACGTGTGCAGAATGACCTTGGCCTTTAAAGGGCTGAAAATCTTGACTTTTTACACCTACCCTTTGAGCATTCCTGTCCTTGGGAGACTGTACACAGTTTCAGATCTCTGGTGGAGGAGACTGAGGGAAAATGGGATTAAAATTCAATTGCTGGCTGGTTTGCAGGTTTGGTCTGATTTTAGCTGACTTCCTGTTCTGCAGCTGGCTGTGTTCAAGCCTACTTTAAAATCATCACAAGGCATCACACTCATGCAGAAGCTCCTGGAAGCCTGCACTCCTTATTCAGTGTTCAAAATATCACATTGAGGATTAGGTTCAGCCAAAGTCCTGTTCTTTGTTAATTCTGGATCTTTTATCATCTCTAGGACTTCTGTTCTACTTTTATTTTGAATTTCACATGAGTCTCGATTGTTATTTCTTGTCCAAAGCACTCAGGTGTGAAATACCAATTACCATTTTTTTCTCGTAACTGATTACTATCAAGCTGGAAAGATCTATATATAATCTTCTGATGCCTACTATAAACTTTACTAAGAGTATGTTTTTTTCCTAAATTGTGGCATTTATAAAGGTGGTATCCTGATAATAAACTTTTATGGGATACTAGATTCACAGGTATAGTTCAGCTGCTGTGCATTATTTTGGTGGTTCACAAGGGGACTTACCTGCTTTCTATTACATTGTATCCACTGTGCTTCTCTGTTATATGGAGTAAGAAAGCAGAAGCAGCATCCTCTAAGGAGTAAGGAGTCCTTGCCCATCATAGTCTAGGTCTGCTTTGAGTTATGGGAAGTTTTTCTCTCTCAGGGATTGCTTGTGGGTATAGAAGCTCGCAGGCTTAATGCCCAGCACTTTCCGATGAATGAACTATAAGTGAGGCTTTTTAAATCAGACTTGAGTAAAGCTTCTGCCTAGAAAGTGCTGTACTGCCTTCTTCCTTTCTTTTTACCCTCACCATTAGCATTGCCAGCCCCTATGCTAGCTGTGTATTTCTTGATTTCCCTTCAAGATAACATACTTATTTAACAACTTGTTATGCCAGTGGAGTTATGTTAAATTTTCTTTGTCTTTTTAGTCATTAAGTGTCTTGGTAGAAGCTGGTCAGGATCTGAAAGACTCTCAAAGAGTTAAGTGGTTTCTCATCTTGTTATTAGTAATTTCTGCTTTTGTTTGAGGTTGCTGCCCTGGCTTTTGAGGTCAGTGGAAGGAAAGATCTGCGAGCTGCTGTCTATCACAAGTGCTTGTCTCAGTGTCTCGGCAGGTGCAATTCAAAATCTGACTGTTACGTATCTTTCTGTCTCCTCTGCACCTGCAAATGCTGAGGGAGCTGGCTGATGTCATTGTAAGGCCACTTTCAGTTATCTTTGAAAGCTCATCGTAGTTAAGAGAGACTCCTGAGAGCTTTCTTCAAGAATGGCAAGAAGAAGAATACAGGGAGCTCCTGGCCTTACCGGAGTCCTTGGGAAGGTAATGGAGCAAATAGACCTGGAAACCATTTCCAGACATATGAAGGTCAATAAGGTGAATTGAGGTAGTCATCATGGATTTATGAAAGGGAAATCTTGCTTAACCAACCTGATTTGATGAGATAACTGGCTTGGTGGTTGAGTGGAGAGCAGTGGATGTTCTTTATCTCGACTTTAATAAGGCTTTGACACTATCTCCCATAACATCCTCATGGACAAACTGATGAAGCATAGGCTAGATAAATAGACACTGAGCTGGACTGAAAACTGGCTGAATTGATAGGATGAGAGGGTTATGATCAGCAGCACAAAGCCTAGCTGGATGCTAATCACTAGGGGTGTCCCTCAGGGTTGATACTGCTGAACATCTTCATTAATGATTTGAGAGATGAGACAGCGTGTACCTTAGCAAGTTTGCAGATGATACAAAACTGGAAGGAGCAGTTGATACACCAGATGGTGTATCAGATACCCAGATGGGACCTTGATCGGCTGCAGAAATGGGCCAACAGGAACCTCGTGAAGTTCAACAAAGAGAAACGCAATGTCTATACCTGGGGAGGAATAACCCCATGCACCAGTACAGGCTGGAGGTCAGATGGCTGAAGAGCAGCTTTGTAGTGCAGGTTCTGGGAGTCTTGGTGGACAACAAGTTGACCATGAGGCAGCAAAGTGTCCTTGTGACAAAGAAGGGCAATGGCTTCCTAGGATGCATTAGGCAGAATGTTACTAGCAGGTCTAGAGGGAAGTGATCCTTCCCCTCTACTCTACTGATGAGACACATCTGGAGTGCTGGGTCCAGTACAAGAAAGACATGGACATGTAGCTAAAGACCATGAAGATGAGCTTGGAGCATCTGTCATACAAGGAGAAGCTGAGAGATGGGGCTGTTTCACCTGGAGAAGAGAAGGCTAAAGGGGAGATCTTACCAATGTGTATGAATACCAGATGGGGATAGGGAGTAAAGCAGATGGAGCCAGGCTGTTTTCAGTGGTGCCCAGTGACAGAATGAGAGGCAACAGGCACAAACAGAAAAACAGGAAATTCAGGTTAAACATTAGAAACAAGTTTTTCACTGTAAGGGTGGTTGAACACAGGAACAGGTTGCCCAGAGAGGTTGTGGAGTCTCCATCCTTGGAGATATTCGAAGCCTACCAGATACAGCCCTTAGCAACCTGCTGTAGCTGGTTTGAGCAGGGGATTGAACTAGACTTCAGAGGTCCCTTCCAGCCTAAGCTATTCTGTGAGTTTGGTGGCCCATTTTCTTATTGTTATTGCAGAACAGAAAGAGACAAGACACGGTTTCTATTTCTGTTTTCTTAGAAGCATCTGCACTTCAAAGAGTAGGGGAGCAAAGTTTATTCTCCTCTGCTGGTGCTGGGTGATGGAATAAAATTCAACCTGTTGGAAGTTGGCAGGTAATCTTTGAATATACTTCCAAATACTTTCTTCCTGAATAAGTTTTTTTTCTCTCTTGTCTTTTTTTTTCTTTTTTTTTCCCTCCTGTAATCAATGTGGTAGGAAAAAAGAATTGTAAGGACAACCCAGGGAGCAGAGAATAAAGATTTACTGTTATTTGAAAAGTAGTCTATGATGGTTTCTTTTCAATCTAAATAAAATTATTATGGCAGAGATTTAAGGCATTTTGATTGAGGAGTCATATTCATGAGCAATAATGACTTCATTATATGTACTTTTAGCTT
The DNA here is from genome assembly GCF_028389875.1 of Rhea pennata. NCBI lineage: Eukaryota > Metazoa > Chordata > Aves > Rheiformes > Rheidae > Rhea > Rhea pennata. Next base: position 119,264,453 of record NC_084664.1, on the reverse strand, counting down.
CAAATTTAAAAATGACTCATTTGCTCTTAGCTGGAAGAAGTAGTTTTAAATGTTCTTTGTTTTACATTACTGAAACATTCACTTGCTTTCCTTTTCAGATCATTATGAAACGTGCAGAGAAGAGGCTCTTCTTTTCCAGAAATGACCTTCTGGACAGAGTTGTGTTCTGAGTCATAATTTGATGTTGCAAAGCTTCTATCATTTGATACTACTTTTGTGAAAGGTTTTATATTTCTCTCCTGATGCAGTTTACTGTTTTGTGTGACACTGTTTTTTAGTATTGATTTGTGAGATATCTCAAAAATACTTCTTTCTCCTTGGGGAAAAGAAGCAGCTTGGTCTTGTTAACACATGTAAGTGGGACTCCAGATTCCACTACTAACTATCTCACTTTTTTTCTGTATGACCTTGAACAAATCACCTTAATCTCAATTTACTGCTAGTTCCCAGATTTTGCTATAGGCTTACTAAGCCAGCTAACAAAATTATAGTGAATATTACCTTCTGCTAGACCTGGGGATGGGAGGCAGCACTATTACTTGCACAACCCTGTGTTCTGAATATAAAATGATGCTTTTCTTTCCAGCTCTACTATGCAGCTTGATCGCAATACACTCCCTTTGCAATCACTAATACAACTTGATACAGGGCAGAGGACAATAACTGTATCCTGTGCACAAAGCATGAGAGTTTCATTGTTTTTAACAATAATACAGAAACCTTTCTATTTGTTTCCAAAGTTCAAATAGCACCAGTGGTATGAAACAGCTTTGTCTTGGAAAACATGTGGCGCATTCATATGCAAATAAGTACACCCTGTGCTTCAGCAAGTGCCAGCATGGTAATGTTCAGTACTGCCACACTTAAGTGAACTTTTGCATTATGCTAAGCTTGTAGTCAGCAAGCCAAAATTGTAGCAATGTTTCCTTCTGTTAGATGTAAACTTTGAAATACTGCTATACTTGATATTCTTACCTATAGATAGTGTTACTCTTTTTTTTGAAGTAGCAATATGAAGTATGCATATTTTTATAAAGTATGCCCATAGTTATTTTTAGATTACTATTATGCAGTAAAGTATTTTGTTTATATTAAAACAAACACCAGAATTTTGAGAAGCCTCTTTTAGCTTTGAGGAAGGAAAAATCTCTGTCCTTCAGAAGGACTCTGTATTTATTGCTTTTTGTTTTATTTAGCTTTTTAGTCTTTTCCTATTTGTACTGTACCTTGCAAATTGAAATTCAAGAGTATGTTACACAGAGATATGCTAATTCAACATTAACTTGCAAGATATTCTAGGGCTGGAGGCTATTGTTTAGTGATTATTATTATTCCTATCTTGCAGAGGCCAGAAGTGTGCCAAACATTTTCAGAAATGTGCAAAAACATAATTCTCTGGACAGAATATTGAACAGGATGAAACAATGATGGTAATAAATACATGAATAAGCTGGTAAGAGAGAACAAAGGTTATCACAGGAAGACCAATCAGTTGCTCATTTTAGGCCTTCGACATATGATTATATTATATATTATATTTTGTTATATTTTTATAATATAATACCTATTACTTATTTTATTATATTTTTATGATCAAACAGTATTTGTTGTGAAGGTTGTTGCATCAATCAAAGATCTTTAGACATCTCTTAAGACAGTGCAGCCCTAGTGGAAATACTTCAACTGCTCTTAGCTATGGCAAGGCTTGCAGAGTGAGTGGGGTAGGCAAACCTCAAATCTCATGAATTTTGGGAAGTTCATTGCACAGTGTATGCATACTGCAGTACTTGTCTTATTATCCTACTGGTTGGGTGCACCATCACTTGCTTTTGAACCCCCTGTGTGTGTTTTTTCCCAATGACTGCAAGAGTTTGGTGGAGCAAAGGGTGGGATGGTGAGATCCTCTCCCTGCATGCTGGTCGGACACAGCCACAGCTCGCAGGAGGTGGAGAACTCCCAGGCAGAGATGCCTGAAACATAATTTCCCCTGGAAACTTAGAAACATCTGATCACTAGTATATTGCAAAATTTCCCCAAACTCAATAATTTTAAATGAAGGGGAAAATTAGACACTAGAGTGAGTGAATCACACTTTTTATGCACTGAGGGGAAAGACAATCTTGCAGATGCCTTTTGAATGAAAATATTGCTGTGGCTGTGTGTAATGGAAAGAACAGGCATTGCAAGGGTAGGATGAGATGATAAAAAGCATGAGGGAAGTTATAAGAAAGGTAAGCAAATATCAAATGGAGATTTACTGTCAGAACTGTCACAGGGATTGCTAAGGGAGTATACTATGCGATGGAGCAAAGGCAGTTTAAAATAGACAATTTTTAATAGGAATCAATATTGCCTTTCACCACTTCAGGCATAAGTACCCATACCCCCACAAATGTGTACTTCCTGTATGGTTTTAAAATATAAACTTAATTTTGATGGAGTTAATTTTGATGAAATAAATGTTCATAAATGGTCAGGTGTGTTAACCTGACTCTGTCACTGTACAGTATTAAGGATTTGAAGTTTCAGCATGAAGACTTTGGCCTGCTTAGTCTATGGCAGACAGTTGCCACTAAAAATTACTTTAACTTTTAAATAAATATATAGAAAAAAGAGGAAAAATAATTAAAGCATTTGAAACATAAATGATTAAATGAAATTTTGAAATAGAAAATATAGTTATAAAATACATATTACAATAATTTTTTAAATTTAATTTAATTTTAATTTAATTTTTATTTCAATAGCATCCCCTGATAACTTTCGCTTTTTATATATTGAGATTTTAGAAGGAACTCTGTTAGATTATAGTACAGCTGGTATTAAAGACATTATGGAAAAGAAAGTAATTATTTGAAATGGGCTCAAGCTATTGCTTTTCCTACATGTTATACTCTGATACCTCTTTCCTGGGAACAAAATAAGACAAATAGACACAAAAAGGGAGAGAAAACAAAAGCTGGCAGTACAGTTTTTATTTTTGATGCTGATTTTTAACTGGCAACTTTGCTAGCTGGAATGACAGAGGTACTCAGAGATCTCAGTGACTAATTCACGACCCAGCAAACTTGCATTAGCCAATTTCAGGTCAGGTGTTCACAATGAAATGGAGAGAGAGTCTGTCTTGTTTGGCTATATTCAGACTCTTTTTACACCAAAGACAAAAAGATAAGTAGGAAAGAGCAAAAATAAACCGGATCAAGAAAAAGAGACATGAAAGAAGTCTTACAGGTAGATCCAAATCTAACACGCCAGATGATGCTTTTCTAAAGCTTAATGAAAAATTATATAACAATATTGGCTGGACTTTTTTAACACTGTACAATGTAGAATATTTTACACCACAAAGCTCGGTGTAAAATTTGTCTTGTTGGATATTAAACAAAATGAAGTTTCTTTGGTGTGAAGTAAATCCTGTGCCGTAATTTGAATGGTAACAATCTGACTTCTGTGCAAGAGAGATGGTTGAGAAGAAGCATAAATAATACTTTGCCATTTATTTCTGACATGTAGATCATGTTGCACATTAGATGATGAAGATATTTCTGTCCCTTGACATCTCATGTTCTCACAACAAATTATTATACATTAAGGAAATGAGCTCTGAGTCAAAATGATAGTAAAGGTGATGAGCTAGAAAATAATGGAAGAGCTGGTACCTATGAGATTACTGCAAATGTCTGAAGGAATGGGGTAAAGGAAATTGCTCACAGAGTTGTTCAGATGACTTCAGCTTCTCTCTGAAAAATAAATAATCTGGGATATGACTTCTAGAAATGAAGGTTAAAAGTGGTTAAAAGTCGAAGTTTTGAAACACTGTGCCCAGTGGAAAATAAAATTACTGTATCAGGAGCCACCTTTCTTTCTTAACTTCTTTCACTGATTAAAGTAATAAAAGGATTGTAGTTGGGGAAAGTAGAGGGCAAAAGGGTTGCCAATGTCACGAAGAAACTAAGTCATTAGTTCCTTTCCAGACATATCAATAAGTGAATTGAAGTCATTGCTATCTAAAGACTATTCAGCAGTCTATGTGAAATGATTTGGTTGTTTCATTTTTGTTCCTGTTAGATATTTACATTATAATATAAAAAAATCCATTCAATTGATACAAGAGATTAAGCAGTAGTTGAGATTCATCACAAAGTTAAATTTATAGTATCAACATGATAGATGATCCTTTTAGGAAAAGGTTAAACTAAGTTGTCCCCTCCTTCAGAAGATGCTGGATCTCAATTCTGTTTATATGGCCAGAAAGGAAAATTCATGGAGAATGAGGTAAAATGACTTGGGGGTTAAACTTTTGCCTGATAGCTACAAAGTTAAGAGAAGAGGTGAACAGAAGATGAATTTTCATTTATGTAACTTGTTAGTAGGTGCGAAGTGTTCACACTGAAAATACTAGTGATGAAACTTACTTTGATGGAAGGAAGCAAACACTATTCTTTCTTTCTCAGAGCACAGATTTTCCACAGATTCCTGAAGTATATTTATCTTATTTTTGCTATCGATTCTTTCTGGGTTCTCAAATCAACTACTTATCTGTCTGTTTCAGTTCCTGAGTCAACAAAATGGGCATAATCATGCTTTTCTCTCTCCCAAACAATGTTACATAACATTTTGATATTGAATTATAGATGAACAGTGGTAGGTGTGTATTGTGTGTGCTCAGAGGACTGGACTAGCACCAGAATCTCTTGAAGTGGTTGGTACAGACTTGGCTTAGTTATGTGACTATGACATTGTGACTATGACTATCAGCACACAGTTATGAGCTGGACATGCACTTTTCAGCTTCATCTTTTGAGCCCTCTTTTGTTCTCCCTTTTTGATTGTAGCCTTAAATAAATTTCTTTTCACAGGGGAAAACACAGAGCAGAAGGGTTACTCTAAGCTATGTTCTTGGTGATATATTTTGATGTTATGGAAAATTGGAAAACAAATTATTGCCATGTCTGATTAAAGATCCATGTGTCTGGACCAGATGTTTGCTCTACAGCCAGTTTTGCTAATGAGGAAAAGGGTAACTAACCATAACATGATTGATTTCTGGGTAAAGGTCCATCTTTGCCTCAAACCCTAGCAGGTGTGTGTATAAATCTAAACATTTTCTTTATTGCAGAAAGTGTTATATAGTCCACCCACTACCAGGACTTATGAAAGAACAACATATCTGTAGGCAAAGACCAACAGATCAGTGCTCTCTTTTTAGTTACCCCTCCCATATGATTTATTAAAAGTAACTAGACAAGTGGCAAGTGAGTTTTGTTCGAAAATACTTTTTTCACTACTTGTCTTGCGTTGAACTGTGAATTGTGGCTACTTGGATAAATGCATTGAAAGACTATTTTCACTTTGAATTCCAGAAGTACCTCTTTCTGTTCTTTAGGGAGGTACTGTTTTGTCATTTGTAACATCAGTCTCATTGTGTGAATCCCTGCAGATACCTCAGCACCATCTTCAGGAGTAATACTGTGGGGGTGCCATTTCCCTTGCTCGCCGGCTGTGAGAGAATAGCGCTCTCACAAAGCTGTGCTAAATTAGAGGACCAGCTTTTTCTGCACTAACTCCCTACTGTTATAGTATGATTTCAGAGAGAGAACAGTTAAAGAAAAGAATGAAGCAGTCCAGCTTTCTGGGTCATTTAAAAAAACCCTATAATCTCTGCTCAGTTTTTCACAAATGTTTTTTAGCTTTTCTTCAAGTGTCACGTCTGAATTTGAGAATCCCTGTACATGGCAAGAAAGATTCAAGCAATCTCTGAATGTAACTTTTTTGAAGTGAGAAATGGGACTAATGAAATCTCAGTGTGGGTCCCTAAAAGATAATCCATACTGAATAGACTACTGAATAAAGCATGCTGAGCGAGTTGGTGATGAATCCTCTAAGACTTACTCAGATGCAGGATCAACTAACCTGAGAGCAGAGCAATAATTCAAGCACTTCTCCTGGGTGACAAAATTGCTGCCTTTCTATAGGTCAATTAATGCTGAAAGATGTAACAAGATCAAGCATATATTATCAATAGGATTTTTTTTAATGTCAATATATTTAAAGCAACTAGCTGTTCTATAAAGGGATCATAAAAAATGGATATTGTTTAATACATTACCCTCCATTTCTTTTAAAAGAGAATTCCGAATGAAAGCTTAGCACTAATTGGATATAACCAAAATAGGAAAATTTGGCCATTTTCCAATGCATTTTAATTCCGTTCTTGGCTATTTTAGTATAACATTTTTTTTTAGATTTCTCTCTCATTTGTATTATCTCCACTGTTTTTCAAAATGATTTTTTCCCACTAAAGATGAGTAACTGCACCTATCTCCCACTATGAATTATAAGTTTATATGTGCAAGCAGAATTTGAAGTTTTGCTAACTAATCCTTGTTAAGAAGCTAACTTTTAGCAACAAAAAGTGTGTGGTCATATTAGCTGTTAGAAGTGTACATTTATTTGCTCTCAAGAAATCCTGAATCTCTTTCTCTAGATTTTCTTAGCTTAGTATTACTTTTGCTGTTCAGCAGTTAATCTCTGCTTTTTTTTTTTTTTTTTTTTTTTTTTTTTTTTTTTTCCCTGTCAGTCGTCAGTCTTACTCTAAATTTATCTCCATTTAACTTCATGCGCTGTCTGTGTGCTTAGGGATTTGGTCTAAAACATAGTACTTTATGTACTTGATTGCATTGTGTATCATCATTTGCTATGCTTCCAATTAAGTATTGTCTGGGAATCTGGCCATTTCCCAAGATATTTGAACAATCCTTATTTTTATTTTTACCTGATTCTTTTCTGTTTATTTAAAAACTCCGAAAAATGAATTCAACCCAAAATATACCTGACCTTTAAATAGGTTAATATCCCAAACAGGAGAAAGGCATTTTTAAGTAAATGAGGCCACATTAATTCCAACAAGACTCTCTCCTGCTACTGTTTAACTTATTTCATTATGTGTGAAGCCATTCAGTTATTTCTACTGGAAACTATAAACATAAATATTTTAATGCAGAATAAAGACAATGATATGTATTATTTTATATTTAATGCAATCAAATACCTATCTGTTTTCCTCCAGACAAGCAGAGAATGCTTTCAAAGACAGCAAGGGTAAAACCTTACCTCTACTCAAATATATGGAAATTGATTGGTTTCCTCTTCAATCATTTTGAAAGATTTCTCTACAAATTCCTATTCCTGTGGTCTGCAGACTGAAAAGAGGAATTCTATTCTGAGAAACTCTCTGTAATATATTGAGAAATCAATGCTTCTTAGCCCTGATAAAATAAAACCCTATCCAATATTTAATGGTGGGTGGTTTGTGTGTTGGTCACTCGAAAGATTCGCCAAATCACAGTCTCAAGATTTTTCACAGGGTAAAGGCACAAATTTTAATTTCCTTCATGCTTTCTCTCACCTCAAAAGGTGCTGAAAAGTCAGGTGAGGCGATGTAGATTTCTTAGGAGAGGAGCTTTCCTTAAGGTACTTTTACATTTCTACCTTGTGCTTGGTTCATGTTTAACTCTTTTGTCTTCACCTAAATAAAACAATATTGTCCAACGTTGCTAGAAAATTACCATATTTCATTCAGAACCAGTCTTCTCAGGTGAAGCCTTTCTTTTACTGGAATCCCCTGAACTTCGAGCCCTGGTTCTGTGGACCCCAGCCATGTGTCAACGTTTATCATAAACATGACCTCTTATATAATTTGTAACAGAAAGCAGTATGAAATCTTAGTATGGTTTCGTGGACCTCCTCTGGCAGTCTAGGGACCACAAAGGCAAAATGTACGGCATTTTACTTTCCTCCTTTTCTATACAACCATCTTTTGTTAGCCCTCTGAACTGCTGCCAAATAAGAAGAATATTGACTTTTTATTGTTTTTACTTCTGAATATTTGACCACTCACATCCATTCAGTCACTCATTGTCTGTCTTCTGAATGCTGGAGCACAACTGATTGCTCCTTCACAGTGGTCATATTCCATATCACTTGGCCTTTCAAACTCAAAAATCTCTTTGTAGTACGCACACACAGAAATGCATGTGGGATGGGCCAGATTTTCATCTGCCATCCATATTTGCACGCATTTTGGGGCCCTTTTATGCTGTCAGAGCACTGTTAGCAGGCAGTAGTGGAGTGTACCTGAGAATTAAGCCCTCTTTAAACAGGAAAGGCTCCGTTCTGTGTCTTGACTGAGTTTCCCATACCACCTTACTGTACAAGTGGTTCAACTAGATTCAGGGCAAGTTTTGTGTGGCAAAGTGCTGTTTATATGGAGAAAGGGCAGCAAAACTGGTCTCTTTGCACTAAAGCACAATGGGAAATAGGATATTAGCTTACTCTCCTATAGAAGAAGAGCTGTTGTAACAGAAATATTTGACTCTAAGAAAGAAAGAACAGGTCAGCAGGATAACACCCTGAAGAACACAGTGATTATGTGTCATTATTTGTCAGTATTCATCTTTTGTAATATAGAGCTGTATTGGGAGGTTAGCTGCAAAGCTCAGGAGTAACTAATGAGATGTTGGCATACCTGAATGGCTTAAGTAATGCGAACTGAGTATGATATACCTTCTATCAGTGGCAGACAGACTGAAGGCAGGTTGGCAAAATTCCTTCTACTATATTTTCAAGGATGTTCTCTGTAGAAGACAACACTGTTTTGAAGCTTATTTGTTTTGAGGCATTTATATTCTCAGAGCTCATATTACCTCTGAGAGCTCAAGAAAAAAGGTTTGAGAGGAACTGAAGAGAACTTTATGCAAAACAGACACTATACTTAGGAATTACATTTTCCCAGCATGCATAATTCTAAATGTTCAACGATGGCAATTACTCTGGGCATTTTAAGAGTGGGTCATTCAGGAGTGTTGTCATATTATATTAGCTATGGATAATAGCTGCTGACTTTAGAACAGTGATGTGAAAATCGGACTGCTTCAGAAGATCAATTTGGAAGCTGGGAGAGTCAAGCAAGGTGACAGATCAATGCCAATGTAGGAAATGTCTTAGAGGCAGATAAGTGCTGTTTTATGCATAAGTAATCAGAGTCTCAATTTTTTTTCTATGCAAATCAATGTCAAAATTCAGGTTAACCTGATTAGGATCATCTCCTTGCAGAGAATTCTCTGTTGCTATATCACAGAGAAGAGATATAATTACATTATAGATGGAGAAAAGTTATGAATTCAATCATTTACATAATATGTTGAATCTAGAAGTCCCTAGGAAAGTTCTCAGAATCAGTTATTGTTTGTATAGGACAAATTTTCATTGAAAAAAATAAGGAAGGTGTTTTTTCCTGAGTATAAGAAGGCATTTTGAATTGCCTGGTATGCCCTTGTGCTGATCCTGCAATGTACATTTCTCATAAGCAATATTCCTAACTGTAGTTCAGGAGACACTGGCAGAGACCTACAATATGTCTCAGGAAAGAAGGAATATTCTTTCTAATCAGTGTTATAAGTAATAAAATATGGCCAGGCAAATCATTCTTCTTCCATGGAAAAGTTCAAATGAACTATAAGGGAGATATTATGAACTCATCCAGCATGTAAAAAACCTCATATTCTCATTCATTCAGAAGGTGACAATAAGGAATTTATTCTGTGTCTTGCATCTTTATCATTTTCAGATGTCAGAAGCATTGCTTTTGTCATCACTTAAAATAATTTGCTGGTTACCCACTCACTTCCTTTAAGGAATATGTATATTATACTAGAAAAAGAGTTATTTTGCTCTCATAATATGAGCTGTATTTTAGAATGGAGTTAACTATATTCACAGAAAGACTGTTTTTAATATATTGGTATTTAGATTAGGGGTGTTGCCACTCTAAACAGCATTTCATATAGGAAAATTTTATAAATGTAGAATTACTTCAGACTATGTAGTCACTTACTGAATGTGACAAAGTATATTGGTCTCAAGATTTTCATATTCTGTGTCTAGATAACAAGAAGTGTAAGTCGTAATGAGATTGCTTAAGTAATATGTTTTGCTCAAATATAGGAAAACTCAATGCTCTTAACAAATATATCCATTTCTACATTTATCTCTATTTGTTATATCATTTCCTCTCTCCTCATAGTGATGACCTTATTTCTAGAATATTATCTAGTATCTGGTATCACCAACATTAATCCTTTTCTAATAAATCCAAACACGAATGCAAAATTGGGCCATTGAAAATGATACAAGTGTTTAGCTGTATCTATTGTTTCAAAGTCATTTCTTTGCTTCTTTACCCCAATGATACCTTTTGCTTTTGTACTACCTGAATTTCCTTAAGTGGGTGTGACAGAAATAGAAATGTGTTGTTTAGATTATTACTCACACTATTTTAAGATTAAAAATGGGATTGTTGTGCCGTGGTTTGTTGCTGAGTATTACAGCAGTGTGCACCCTTGATTACTAGGTTGAGAAACAAATCTTTTTTTTGTTGTTGTTTTTGTTGGCAGAATATAAACAGAAGAAGAAGGAGAAAAGCATACTAAATTTGAACATATGAATTGCTATTATTATGTCTTGGATGGAATCCCATTCACTACAGCATTAAGGCTTATGCTGGTTTGAAGTACAGAGTAGCCAGGTAATTTTTAGCGCTTAATATTAGGTATGTTCTTGCGTCTCTTTTTAATGCTGGTCTTGTCAGTTCTGGTGGTTGTCTCTTCTTAGCAGTTGCTTTAAATTTCAAGCAAAGCTTAATATAAGTATACCTAAAATTAAGAATTTTTGGTCACAATATACTCTGAGTCTGAACCCTTTATGTGAGAGTAGATGTTGGTAATGACAAGAGCACTTGTATTACATGATTTGGACTACTTTTTGTGCATTTCCTGTGTTAAGACTCACAACCTTGTCTCTTCTAAGTATTTTTCAAAAAGAGATTTTAGAGAGGAAATGGTGGGTGGTGGTGTTTTTGTGGGGGGGGGGCTTTGATTCTTTTTATAGCAAACACTGGCTTCATTCTTAACATGTGCTACTGATAACTCTATCATCTTTTTTTTTGATAACTCTGGAGAAAAGAAGATACATTGCAGTAAAGCTCAACCATGTTATGAATTATGTGCATAAATATAAATTTGCTTGCCAAGGCAAATCAACATTAGGTGTCAATGCAACACTATAACATGGAAAAGAAATACAGGTCACGTGTTCAGAAACCATGATGTAACATGTATTCACAGTCATAGGAAAATCTGCACACTATTTTTAAGAGATTTCTATATTCTGTAAAGGTCTTTATCAAAAATTCTTGCAAGCTATATGAAGATGTTTTTGTCTGATTAAATTAAATGAACATATGAACTTTAAAATCTTAGAAACTCATTTTGTCTCTTTCCTGATACTGTGATTTGTTAACATAATGCTTTGCTACTGTATCTGAACACCTGAATATCATAACATATACAGAATCAATGGAAAATTATTTCTAAAGAGAGTAATTGTATTTGTTAAATGACACTTATCCTTGCTGCAGAAATATTATAGAGGATACACTTATTCCTTTATTTAGCCAAGGACTTTTGCATTTCCAGGTCCATAATCTACAGCTGTTATTTGTTGCAGAAATTTTTCATATATAAATGTGACATTGAAGTGCAATGAAGCTTCATTTCTGGAAGAAGGGATTTCTAGACAATACTTGTGATTTTTCTACCATGAAAGAAACTTCAAACCAATAGGAAACTCCTGAATTTGATGAATTTGAATGCTTTGGAAAAAGGTCTACTTTTAAATAGGACAGCACTGTATCATTTTTAAAGTAACACAGAATAAGTAATTTAAAATCAAGCAAGAGCATAGTTTCTGACATTTACAAACATTTGTGATGGCATCAGTTCCAAGTAAGTTAGCTGAGGCAATTTTAACCTGTAGATCTGAACAAATAAATAAGTGTGGGTTGCCAGAACCTATTTCAGAAATGTACCAGAATTGCTGTGGAGCTTTGTGCATCCAAATAAGTGCAGAGATCTACCAGGTTTCTCTGGGGCTTCTTTCAGACAAGACATTGTCTGCTTTACTTGGAAGTGTTTTCACAACAGGTAAAAATGTTACACTGCAGAAATTCCTAGGTTTTCTAGAGCTGCTGCAATGTTAGCTGGTCTGAAACTAATGGGCTCACAGAAGACTCAGTTGTAAGGTTGAAAGGTGCAACTAGTTTTCATGAAATGCCCCTGATTGGCAGGTCCGGCAAAGGTTTCCTTTCTTTACCCATCAACTGAATCCATTCTCTATATAGCTATATGCAATGATTAGACTGTTTCCAGTGCAGGTCTGAACCTGCCCTTGGTCCCAGACTGACTTCTAATTCTTTGAACCTAAGCCAGTCCTGACGTGTGACTTTCTGCAAGCTTTGAAGAATGGAGGAGCATAATAATTGAACCTGTGAAAATTTTTAGTATGGTGGAAGCATGCACTTAATTTCAGGAAGGAGAGCTGAACAGAAGTGTGTTTGCTCTTGCTCTTGCTCAGTCCCCTGCCCTAAGTCTCACAATACTTTGCAGTAATGACCATATGCCAGATCAAAAAGACTGATAATACATGCAGCATGTCATTATGGAAAATATACATCATGCAAGAAGAGATGATGTAATCAGCAGTCTAAGGGCAGAATAATTTGGAAAATATTAAACAGATATCCCTGTAGTTTCTGTGGAGAGATTCGGGCAAGAGTGCATGGAGTGGGTTTAGTCAGTGACGGAGACTGCTAAAAGGACAGTATTCATAAGGTCTTAAGTCTCTGCATTGATGGTACTCAGATGAACCTCTAACTCTGCAATCTCAGCTCCAGCAACTTGAAGCGTTTTCCCTCAAAACCGTTTAAGAAAATAAACCTGATGTGGCATTCAAAACTGAAAGCCTGATTTAAAGATAAGGAAGTTGCAGAAGCCCAACCAAGGGTTAATTTGGGGTTACTGTGGGCACCAGTGTGAAACCTGGAAACAGCCTAGCTTGACTTTCCAGTTCCCAGAGTGAATTTGTATGTCTGAGAGCTAGAAGAAAAAGCTATTTCTGCTAAATTGAGAAATTTAATGTGCAAATCTGTGGGAGAAGACAAAAATGCAACTATCACAATGTCTTGATTACAGAGTCACTTTTAGCGGAAAATTGCTTTTAAAACTGGAAACAGTGTATCAATACCAATTGTAAAATGCATCCTTTAATACCAATTTCCTGCAATCGTCTGTTCTGTAACAAAAACAAGGTTTTGGTAGGTGACTTTGTACTTCTTGGAAGATGTTGTGCTTTAAACCAATTCTCTCCTGTGGTGCTGTGCAGTGGGAGGAAAGCTTAAGGACAACTTTAATCATGCAGTTTTAGCAAGGATCCATTAGTTTTAAGCACCAGCAGAATTTGGCCAAGGATTATGTGTAGGCAGATTCTTCAAAACTGAGTGCACATCTAAGTAAGACCTAGAGGCTTGATGCAAAAGGTTTTATGTTTGTTCTCTTTTGGGAGTTCCTTTATAAAAGCTGCTAACTGGGTGATGCCCTAGTTTATAGACAACTTTTGCAAATGTGAAGCTTAGAGTGTAGAATGATTGTTTTGTCTGTAATTGCAGCTGAACCTCATGGAACCTGTTGTCCTATTCTCTACATTACTATTCATGAGTGCCTGTTTTTTGCCAAGGATGTAACAGAAGTCATCTTTTCAGTTAATAGCATATTATATTTAAAAAAATGGTTAAAAATTATAACATAATATACTTGAAATACTTGACCATTGATAAATTATTGCATTACATTGGCACATGGTACAATGCTTTTGCATATGTAGCATTTTGAGGAAGCTGAAAGACTTGCTGTTGTTACCATCTTTCTGAAAGTACTCTCTACCTTCTTTTTTGTTTTGTTTTCATTTCCTCTCAACATAAAGTTGATAGGTTGTTCATGAAAAGAAAATTATCATCTGCTAAACATTTTCAGCTGCTGGAATATCTTGTTTTAGCAGGCATAGTTAGGGTTGACTTGAAGCAATCCAGAATATTGATATTTACAGATATCAGCATTTTGGAAATAAATGTTGAATATTCCAAATAAGTCTGGAAATGTCTTCCAACTGACAAAAAGTACTGGCATATTATTTTCTTAGGAACAACTTATGGACAGAAAAGGAATGTTTTGATGATTTTGTGTCTGTTTTCAGTGTTTTTTTCAAGTGAGCTCTTTTTCCACAATAACAACAACCGTTATGATTAATAATTGCCTACATTGACAGAAGAGTAGTTGAGCTGAAAGATTGTTCTAGTGATGTAGTAGAAATACAGTCCAACTCAGGTTTCCTCAGCCACATCCAGTGTTCTCTTGTAGCTATCTTTAAACAGACTTTTCTCTAACACTGTGGAGATATAGTTAAACACAGCAGGATCTTCCCACCTTACAGGCCCATAAGAATTTGTTTTTATGAACTGATCAATCTCTTTTAAAAGGGTGATGAAATACTATTCCTACTTGTCTGTGCTGGGATGTGAGGACAGGATTAGGTCCTGTTGCTCAGGTGTTATAGATCCTATAGGTAATCCCACATTCTCTGGGGAGATGCTGCAGAGAAAAGCAGGCATATATGTAAACATAGGTGACGATCTAGTCTGCCTAATTAAGGCATTTTCCTCTCCCCACTGATAACATAGGGAAGATAGCACCTCCAGAGTGTGCTGGAGTTCAGTTAAAATGAGACTCTACATCTTCCATTGAGAATACAGGAAACCCATAGGATGCACAGGGTTGTCCTGTTCACCAGTCTGGTCATGGTGTCATCACTCAATTTCCATATAATGGTCTTAGAGCATTCTGGGGGGAAAAATGACATTACAGTCACTGCTTCTTGGAAGCTGTGCACACTTTACATGGCTGGATCGAAAGCAGTCCCCAGCAAATGGACCTTACTGACCCACAAGCCTTTCTTGCCCACTCTCCTTGTTGTCCCATGGCTCTTGCAGTCCTAACCTTGCAAAAGCCCAGTTCCAAGTGAAGTATGGGAAGAGTGGCTATCCGGAAAAACCCAGACTCTGATGAATATAATACTTTTGACATAGACAAGTGTGGAATTTAATCTCCTTGTAGGCTTGAGTGTAACCTGGAAGCAGGGCTCAGCCATCCTGGATCTCTGCTCTGTGGACTAGCCCAGGGCCCTAGAGGTGGGCAGCAGGGTGGTCTCTGCTACTATACTAGTCATAGTATGGACACCCATAACTTTTTAGGGCACTTAAGTCCTCATGCTTGTCTGCTTTGTCTTACATTGCCCTGGGACTTCAACTGCTTTAATTTCCCCGAAGGCTTTTGTCCTTGTAGGGGCAAAAAAAGTTAAAAGTCTTAGGAATTTTCAGGTTCAGTAGTAGATTCCTAGTGAACTTAGGAACCTACGATGTTAGTTAAGTGTACTCAGTCACAAATTAAGATGGAGAGTAACTCCTTGGTTTGCAGTTTTGGACATTCAGTGCGTTATTTGAATCTTCCCAGACATTTAGCTGTCCTCCTTCTTTCTTTGCTAACCTAGGAATACTAATAATTGAAATCACCTCTTTAGTTAGAGAACATGAGCAACACCCCAGCAAGGCGGCCATCTCACTGTAACTTTTGTAATTTTAACTCAGCTATGACAGAAGTTGAGGGCAAAGTGCAAATGGGGAGATTAGAGTTCATCCTTTGAAGTGAAATGAAGTTCACAAATTGCTTATTTGTGAACTTAGTTTATTTTTCTAGCAGGACTGCTGCTGTCTATATAGTCCACCTAATATTTCTTTATAAAGAGATCATTTATCGTTCAGAAATATGGCTTATTTTTTTTCTGTGCTGATGCACACAACTAATGTATGTCATTAATGTAATCCAGAGGGAGCAGTTCAGAAGATGAGAGGATAATTTACTCACCATGTGCATTCAGTCCTCTGTTTCCTTGCTGAGATCCCCCTGCTGGTTTGGATTCTGTTTTCTGTCATAAACTTGCCTTTCCTTTAACAACCAGAAATGCAGTGAGCTTACTAGCTTAATTCAAGGATAGGATGAGAAAAATTCTTTTTACAGTTTTTTTGGATTCAGAAAGCTCAATTCTATTTTAATCTGCAGACTCATTTTTCTAGTTTTGGCATTGCTAACCTCTATAGGAATTGATAGCAACATCTGGAAAGTGTATGAGATTATTATTATGACTAAATTATGACTAAATTATTCATATATATTACCTCAAAATATGTCTGAGTTGACTCCAAGTGAAAGAGAAGATTCAGTAGGGAGGCTCCCAATTTCAAAATGTACCATGCTCTCAGAGTGTTGCACAGGGCCATAGGTATGGCAGTGCCTTAGTCTTAGTAACGCTAAGGGCTAACTGTTTGCAGCTCTGTAAGCTCTTCCTGAAGCTGCTGGGGCAGTTTTTTTTCTGGACCCTCTGTGGCATTAATTTTCCGTTATTGTTCTCATGCTGTGGTTGTTGTATTGTTCTCATGGGCTTGGATCTGTGAACCCTGGTGGGTTTACAGTGGGATTTTACAGGAACCAGCCACCACAGGTGGGAGAATCACCCCTTTCCGTTATTCTGTTTGTAGATTTAGGTTATGTTTCAGAAACCAAACATAGTGCACATTGAAGTAGGTAATACTCATTTAAGTGTTCAATAAACATTATCCAATAATATATGTGAACAAAAGCTTATCAATCAGTGTACAACATTTGCACCTGATTACCTTACACTAGTCAGTACTAACAGCAACTTAAGCAGGAATAACACGTTGGGAGTTTGAGTGGGCCCCAGTGAAAAATATTTACTACCAAGGAAAAAATCATCTTGTAATCATCATCATCACCACCACAACCACCACCTGCCTCACTGGAGAGAATGTGCAGAGCAAGATAAGACCCCATTGCTGTTCTTCCTGGCTGGCCATGGGGGAACTTTGCCTCCCTCCCCTCCTCTTCTCCATTTCCTCTTTCTCCCCTTTCCCCTCTCTCCCTTTCTTCCCTCATTCTCCTTATCCTTATCCTTCTTTCTTCTTTTGTTTTTATTTCTCTCACAAATTTATTTTCTCTCTTAGAGTTGATGCATGTCATCATCAATGGACCTTGCATACCTTTGTGCAGCAGGGTCCTTGGTGACCAAGGCTGAAGTAGAAAAGCTATAAGAGAAAGTAGAAGGTTGTGATGAAGACTGGCAAGAGCTGTTGAAAAGGAAAGAAGCGCAGAGCAACAAGACCTTAGACCAGATCTAGAGCAGGAAGGCTACACTGGTATGTCTATGCTGATCTCTCCTATCAAAGTGCCCTTGCTGAGGATATAGTTTGGAACAAGAAAAATGGAGAATGCTTTAAGATCTCTCTAGAAAAGTGTAGTTTTTCTGGAATAACTGCACCCCTCAGACCTCACTGGCACTGATGTGTCAGTCACAGGAGTGTTGTACTACTGTTCCAGCAGCAGTCTGGAGGACTCTAGACTACTTGTGCATGGTGAAGAAAGAGGGTTGCCTGCAGAGACAGACTTGCATCCCAAGCTTGGCTCAGCACATTGCCTCTGACAGAAAGGCACACAGAATGCTTTAAATTTTGCACTCTGTGAACAGCTTGAGTCTTCCTGTAATTTGCTTATTGAATATTTGTCAAATTGTTTTTTCTCTGTAGTACAAAGGGTGTCGGATACTACATGATACTCCTCTGCATAGAGAGGTGCAGAGTCCCAAGCAGTGGGCAGTCTTGTAGGTGTATTAGCCTGAAAGGAGGTCTGTGCTGCAGGGTTGAGGTGCCCAGCATGGGGCTGGGGTTGGGCTGGGGCTGTGGGGTTTTGTCACCCAGAGATTCCTGCCTTTCCTCATCCCTCTTCAGCAGAGACTCTAGCACAGATATGAAGCCTGTCTGCAGATTTCCAGGGCTAGTCTACGTCTCTGGACACTTTGTAAAGTGACTGATTTTCATTTGCTACTTTTTCTGCTTACAGAAGCAAATTTATCTTGTTTCTTGTTTTCTTTCTCTTCTGAGTGTCCTTTTCAGCCCATACTATTATTTTGTGTTATATATTAATTCTATATTCAGTGGAAAAACTTAACTGAACTGTGAATAGCTGAGTTATTCACAAAAAGATACAGTATCAAATATAGTGTTAATTTTCTATTCATAAGTAACTGATAGAAAACAGCAGGTGTTATATTTTGTCTTGAGCAGATAACATTCAAGAAAGAAGAAAAGGAAACCTTTCCGTCCCCAAAGGTATGGTGCTGATAAATTATGCCACAGTAGATAAACCTGGAACTGATATAGGTAACAAAGGCTTTGGAAAAAAAAATACATAAAAATAACAATAATAAAAGATGAACATATGCTCACACCGCCAAAAACTTGTTTGGATGCTGAGCTCCAAAACTTTGAATACTATTGAAGCAAGAAGAAAAGCCTTTTATTGCTCTTAAATTAAAAAAAAAAAAAGAAAAACTTAATACAACTGCATTGGATTTCAGATTTTGACTCTAAAATAAATAACCCAAAACTCTATTTTTATTTTTACTCAATTGTTTACATATGTGTGCAGCACAAAACTGAAATTCTAGTGTAAGAAGAAATTGCAATTCCGGTAAAGGTTTTGTGTGTACCTATCAAGTGGTGGGAATAAATATCTAGGAAATATCTAAACAAATTCTTCTGGGAGGATGCTGAAATAAGGGGACTGGAACATAATTATCCCTACCCATTCCTGGCACTGGCATTCTCATTCACTTTTTTTGATTCTACTGTTTTGTTCTTTGTCACCATCTGTATTCTTTCAGCACACGTTTCTCTCATTATTCTTGAGCTACTATTAATGTTTAAAAAATATATCACATACGCAATGAGTTGTCAAGATTCATTCAAGATTCCTTGTCTCTTACAGGGCACTTCTAAGTGTGCTAAGTGTGCTATCAGAGTGCTTAACCTGGGAACGTAGTCAGAGTTTCTCCCCCACTGTTTGTTCACTCCTGATGAACTCTCCTTAGTTCAATGCTCCTCGATCCATCCTTGATGGTCTGCTGGAGGCTTTTGCTGAGGTATGCTCTGCAGGAAAGTGTAGGCCAATTCTTAGTCTGCTGTGCCAGCCATGTAGTCTGCTGACCAGTGCCTGGGACCTGCAGTGCTGCTGTAGCTGTTCTGATGGACCAGAAGAAGAGTAAGAGATATCCAGCAGTGAAATCCACACCTAGGACGGTGCCAAGATAAAATTTTCCAGTGGTTTGGGTGTTGGCTAGAGTCTCTTATTTGAATAGTTCTACCAAGAACAAGGCAAAAATATTCACTGATGATTATTGGCTTCATCATGGGATCTGTGCACAGACTTATTCTGCTGAAGAAAAACTATCTTGTTCACTCCATCCAACTCATCAACATGATCTTCAACAGAAGATTAGAAGTTAGTTTTAATCAAATACAGAGAAGTAACTCACAAAATATGTCCACTTGCTAAGCTCCATGCAGTCCTATTGTCTTTTACTGACATCTATCTGTTTGGTGATGATTCTCTTTTCTTTATGATTCTTCACTCCTTCAGTGTAGTTGAGCCCTACCTATATGAAGTGTATTTAAATGACTGGGTAACTGCGGTGCTGTGCAATTGATTTTAAATTGATGCTAAATAGTTTAGTAATTTTTTGTGTTACAAAATAATAAATGGAAGTGGCTTTGAGATCTGTCCAAGAGCAGTTTAGAGTTCAGAGTTAAATTAGATTTTGTGAAACTGGACACAAATCCACCCAAGTTGATGGAATTATGTATACTTATGCCAGAGCTGAGTTTGGTATGCTGAGCTACCGGCTGGGTTTGCAGAGCAGTTGATGAGCTAAAGCTCATTTGGACTGAGCTTTTCTATTTGGTCTTGGCCAAAGAAATTTAAAAAATTCCAGAATATTTTGAATATTTTGAAATTTGCTAGAAATTAATAAGGGTAAAGATGGAGACTCACTATCCTGGAAGAATTAATACTAAGGTATTTAGGACATTAAAAGTACTTCATGGTAAATAAATGGGTGAATCTCTGCTTTCTATGACTTGGAGAATGGACTTTTCAGGCCCTCTTTTCAGGGACCCTCTTTTTCAGCAGGAGACTGATCACAGCCAAATGGCAAATTATGCTTTTTGCCATTTGGCTGTGAGCAGTCTCCTGCTTCGTGACTCTTGATCATTCCTCTGAAACAGCAACCGCATCTAAGACATATTTCCAACACAAAACTTGAGAATTCCAAATCTGGAAATGTTTACATGAAGTTAACTTTTTGTTAGAAATTAAGTAAAGCTTAGCATTTCACCTAGCTCCTCAACATATCCTTTAATCTGATATACTGCCTGGACTGATCTTCAGCCAGCTCCCTTTGATCCATCTCTTCACATGAAACAAATTCTGTGATAGGCTTCTGAAAACTCATAGGATGGATGACACAGAGATATAACTTGAGATTTTGAAAAGTGAAAGCTTTAATATGAATGTCTACATAAATGCTGTGACTTGATGATATGGTAGGTAGGAACATTGCAGCCTCCTTAGTTACATAGTAAAACTTCCCATTGTATTTACCCTGGGAAAATGTTGCCTCTCTGCTAATATCTGCATGTCCATTACAATTTTAATGATGAACAAGAGTGGGCTTATTTTGAGCTTAGCATTATCAAAGAACCCAGAAGACTTTCTTGGGTTAGTGGTTTGTAAATAGGCTCAGAGGTAAATCAGAGGGTTTGTATTGCATTGCCATTTATTAAGCAGAACAAAATAAAAGAATGGGCTGAAAATTTGACTTGCTTCAGCAAGAAACAAATCCTGAGCTTGCATCTCTGATCTTTGGTTTAAAAGTATCAGATACCTCTAAAGAAATGGAACATTGTTCCTACCCATTTTACTTCTCTCCAGAATTTTTGTAGACTGTCTTTCCACACCAAAATGTGAAGACTTCTTTGTTTCTCTCTTTCAGGTCCTGATTCTGTTGCATTTCAGTCACCTCTTGGAAAATGCTTAATGCCTTCACCTGCCTTTGAACTAAACTGAGCTGCAGCTCAGACAGTGAGGCTCTCATTTAGCTGGAGCAAGGGGCACAGAGCAGGACCTGGTGTTCTAACACGTACAGCTTCCCAGAACTGGGAAAAATAAATCAAGCTCCTTCATGGATTCGCAGTCAGCTCTTCAGTGACTGATGCCAGTAAGGGTTGCTTTCATTAGGAAAAATTGACTGACTTTATTTTCATTTAAGTTCCTGATTAAAATTAAACATGTGCTTAAAATACCATTTCAGATATGGATTCTTTCCTTAGTTTCTAATCAGAAGTTGGTCTTTTGTCTTGTGTTAGAGGCATTTGCTAATTGCATGAGTTTGAACTTGTCCAGTAGGTGAGAAGAGAAAGGAAAATAACCAAGTCGGAATTATGTTGTTGGAGGCAAAATTTGGAATTTTACTCATTACAAATTTGTAATGTACAAATTTACAAAATTGTCATTTTACTTATACAAGCTGAAGGTATATTTTACAGATGCAAAGGAATTTGAGTAGAAAATGTTCATTTGTCTTTACATGAAAGGATGCAGTTGAGTTTTGAAACAATTTATTTTAAATTCAAAATCTTGCAGTCTAGTTGCAAGAAATACAAAGAGTAGAAACATACTAGTAGTGGGCCAAATTTTAAGCTTTGAAGCTTTGTTAGTTATTTCCCTTGCCATATTTTTCTATTTACTTGAGGTGCTACAAGGGTATAGAGTGTTCTGGGTTGCTGACTCAATAGTGGTGCAAATGTTCAGTATCATACTCTGTAACATTTTAAGCATCAATAATATTAGCAATATTTCGTGGAGTCTGATGATGATTTTGAATTCTTACAGTTGAATGATTTTGCAGTAAGGTTTTTCATCTCATCAGTGGATTGAACATTAGAAAATAGGGTGGCAGAGTAAAACACACTATCTTCTACATTTGTTCAGGGATGGAAGCATTCTTGTTCTTGTTTTTGGAATATTACACAGCATTCACCTGACTGTCATCTGTTCTATCCAGTTACATACTAAATTACTTGAGTATATAATTTCTTAATTCATTTTTTAATAGAAAAATGTTTTAGTGTTAAAGCACTAAACCTAGGAGCAGCTGGTCTTGTGTTAGTGGCCAGCCACGCAACAGACTTCCTGACTGATCTTTGGCAAGTTGCTTTATCTGTCTGAACTTCCTTTCCCTGTCTGTAAAAGGACAGAGGGGTTCACCCTTTCTCCCATTCTTCTTTTGGAAAAACTTATTCTGAAAAGCATTTAAACACATACATAAATGCCATTGTATCAGTAGCACTTAAGTATATGCTTACAGCTTTGCTTGAATAAGCATACATACATGCCATTACATGCTTTCTTGAATGAGGACTGTGGACTGAAGGCTGTTCAAGATAAGAAACATCCCTTATTGTGTGCCTGTGTTTGTCCATGATGTAGAGGCTCCTGCAGGAGAGAAAACCCAGAAGGTTTAAATGATACAAATGACTGTAGAAGAGTGTTTTGTACAAGGTCAGCTGCACAATAAGCGTACAGCTAGAACATTTTGTTTTGGCCTGGGTCCCCTTCATGTCTGTATACAACTACTTATACACACTGGCACCAATATTCATCCTGTTCCCTTACATATTGTACCTGTATCAGTTCAGCTACCAGGACATATCTACATATCTGGACAAGGGAGCTAGACTGGTACTTTTCACACTAGAGCATTAATTTATCATCCATTTATTGTTTCTTCTTCTTCTTCTTCTTCTTCTTCTTCTTTTTTTTTTTTTTTTTTTTTTTTTTTTTTTTTTCCATGATTACCTCAGGGCTGCATTTCAAACTGACCTGTAATCACTGGTATTAAAAAAGGAATGACTTTATCTCTCTGTCCTGCAATAAGGGAGTCAACAGCTATCTGTCAGGTTGTCTGAGCATAGGATCACCAAGTCTTTACTGTTTCAGTCTTGCTAAGCTAGTAGTAAGCAGAACAGCTTGGTTAACCATCAAATCTGGTCTCTCTGCCAGTCTGTACTGAGCAAGGATACTGTGAAAATTCTGCTCAGTTGGTTAGAGCGTGGTGCTGCTAAAGCCAAGGTCGTGGGTTCAATCCCCATATAGGCTCCGCTGAGGCTTGGACTAGATAATCTCCAGAGGTCCCTTCCAACTTTACCATTCTATGATTCTATGAAAAATGCAATTATTTAATTGAAATTCTTACGGTAGTAGAAAAAGCTGTATTGAAATGAGATTTTACTTTATTCACTGCTGAACTGCAAAATAAGTATATTTTGATTCTGTAATCAGTTATGAGTATCATTACTTCATACTCAAAGAAGGATATTCAGTCTTTTGCAGAATTGGGGTCCTTGTGATGAGGCTAAATTGTAATTTTACTAAATTGATCCTGTGCTTGGAGATGAATTTTAAACTTGGAGAGTTCTTTTTTGGTGGCAGGGGGGAAGCTTATCTATTTGTTTAGCTTAACATTCAGTGGCACTTACACTAGGGCTGGATGGCTCACATCATTTAATTTTTGAGACTGGAATTAATTTTGCATTTTCAAACCCATTTCTCTCTCACTAGTAAACAGAAATAAGCTGGAGATTATTTTAGCTGTCTCATCATCTGTGGAAAGTTGCATTATGTTTAGTTTTATAAAAAAAAAGATGCTTGCTCCAAAGTTGGAGTCCTGAATATTCAGAAGCTAACATTCATATAATTTTATAAGAAATACATTGATGACCTTTGAATCAATTGATTAGCATGTATTTTTCCAAAATATATGAGCGTATTTAGGAGCTATATGAAGATAGTGTGAATTAGAATTATCCACATAGCAACTGAATTAAAAAGTAAAATTTGCTAATGTATTAGTTATAGAGGGAAGTGACTGTAGTAAACCATCTCGCTTTCTGAAAAAATCTTATTAATATTTACATTTTAAAAAATCTGAGTTACAGTTGGTGCTGCTGAGTGTTTGCTTCAGGGGCTGTGTACGTTGAATCTACTTTGGATCAGCTCTGTGCGTGCAGCCAGGCGTCCGTCTGGATGACAACGCACAAACCTGCAGCTACTCTATGCTGCAGAGACAGCAGACAGACAAACAAACAAACCCTAAACTGCTTAGAAAAGTACTCAGGTACTCAGTAAAAGTACTCAGGTACTCAGTAAAAGTACTCAGGCACTTTTCTTCTTTTAAGTTGCATCATTTGTTGCCTGGGTTGCTTTGTGTTTCTTTTCCAGTGTAGCTTGTGTAAGATTTATTCTTTCATGGTACTAAAAGTTAAAGCATGATGTGAGTGAGTTTAATTGTACTTCTGTTTGTAGATCAAGCTGTTCTCTCCTTATGTCCCATGAGATTAAGATATGGCATCAACTGTGAAGCCCGTTTCCATCAGTCATTTAAAACAAGGCAGAGTGATTACTGTGTGCATATCCATAAATTATATATATATATATATATATATATATATATATATATATATATACACATATAAAAGAATTCCTTTCAGAGTTTAAATTGATTTCTTCATGTATTTTTTCCCCCAATCTCATGTAGCTTTTTAGCCATGTAGAAAGTGTTTTATTCCAGGTGAAAGTTTATTTGTCCCTTTAGATAACTTGATTCACACATGAGTTCAGGTGGAAGTACACCTGACATTTATTTCCAAGACTGTTTGGTAGACAGCACAGCTGTATTTAGAGGCTGAATTTTGTGCTTGTGCTGAGAGGGAGCTGTGTGTTAATGTACCACAGAATCCTTTCCTACATGTCCTAAATACAATTTCACTGGGATTTCTACAGTGCATCAGTACCTTCAGCAAGGTAAATTTTGCTAAAGATTTATATATAGCCAGTGATGAATGTCAATGAGTGGGCTAATGTATTTGTTGTAACTATATATAAGGAAGATTTTAGCGTGTCTGTAGGGTTACTCTTCTCAAAAGCCCACTTTTATCCTTTCTATCATATTAAATCATCTCTAGAATAAAAATTTCAGATCTAGATGAATTTTATTCTGTGGAAATAATGAACTGTCATAAGCCCATATTTACTTCTAGCAAATGATATTACTGTCTTCAGTGGAAGAAAAAGCTTTATGGTTCATACTCTCTTCTGCTGTGGGCAGAAGCAGAGCAAGAGGGCAAGGCTCGTTCAGCAGCTAAGAGTGGTGGAGGTGCAACGAAGAAGTTAAAGCTAGACAAGTGCTGTATTAGTTTGCAATAGCTTCCATGCCAACTGGAGACCGTCAAAGTGCCTTGTGCTCCTGTGGATTCCCATCACTGTTTCTAGAGCTTTTGGGGAAAGTGATACTGAAGATCTGTTCTTGCTCCCTATGCCTGGGGGATTACCGTAAGGGGAATATGGAGCTTATTTGTGATCTTTCTGCACCGCCTTGAACAGTGCTTAGGAAGTAGAGCATTGTGCCTTATTTGCTGTCATTGTATTAAGCGGCTCTTTGCCCTCAGATACTGCAGCAATATATATATCAAAGTAAATTCCATATCATTCTAACATCTGCCCATGAATACCCTGAAAAAGAGTCATCATACTGTTGACTTTCAATGTTATGTATGAGTCACAAGTCTCCTGAGTGGCTCTCTCTGCCTTTGCTGTTTATGATTGTACAGTAATAACCTCAATTAGATATGACAGACACACAGAAAGACTGAGTCTCTTTCCCAAATAACGTATGGGCTAAAACCAAGAAAAGAAAGAGATGAAGATGTGTGGGAAAAGTGTGTAGTATATATACCAGACAAGTTGATGATAGACATGTGCTAATGTGAGTTCCCACTTTCATTTTTATTGGTTGAATAAACATGAATCACTTCCAACTTCTCAGTCTTCAGACCTCAAGAAACTAAATGACAACTAATTTCAACCAGTTTTTTCGGTGACTGCTTGCAATGGGGAAATATATTCTTCCATTCCAGCTTTGGGCTGGAAATCCTTTTTTGCCTGACTTCCTGCTGATGCCTTAGGCTATTTGCAGCTTGCTCAGGATACAGTTGCTATTATTTCAAGTGACGCAGCAGCAGAAGTGTTAGCTTGGTATTTGTATTTTAAGACATCTCTTCCAAATTATGTAATTCTACCTCCTGGAGGCTCTAGTGTGGGCTAGCTGCCAGGAAGACAGGCCTGTGTGATAGACCTCCTTGCTCTGGTCTGGGTCCTATGGAGAGGTCTAGGTCATTGCTCTCCAGTGTAAATATAAGTAGGCCTCTGTGTTGAACCAAGAAAAGTAGGCAAAATCAAGCAAAGAATATAAGTTATTTTAAACTCCTTGTATACCTACTGCTTTAATATCAAGGATCCAGGATAAAATAAAGGTGCTAAGGTAAGTGCAGACAAATGGTATTTTTACAGAATCACAGTGTAATCTTCATAATCTTCAAATCATTAATCATTAATGATGGATCACACTTTCCTGAACCCTTCAGCCTGCTCACCAATGAGCACTGTATTCACCGTCCATCAGACGAGCCGTTAGGTAATTTTGCTATTGATACTTCTCTTTGGAAAAGAACAGGTACTGCACAGCGGGACAGACAAATTCTGATGACTCCGTGCCAGACCTCAGCTGTCCCACACACAAGTGTGGAGCTGATCTCCAGGACAGCTCTGGAGGTCACAAAGGGACTCCTCTGTCAAAAAAAAGCCTTCATCCAAACACAAACCAAAAAGTACAAATGTTTGCATAATACCTGGTTATTGCATGTAGTTTAAAATTTTGGCATTCAGTATTTTTGAAGGGATAAAAAAGGGACAGTTGTTTTCCATCTCTATTTTCTAAGCTTCTCTGAGCCTTTAGGAATTGGGAACAGGATGATATTATGAAGCCAGAGAGTCACATGAAATCCTCATTATGGATAGATTTTTTATTTGTTGTGGTTCAATAGACTGTCTCCCATAGTTCAGGACTTGTCCTTGTACAGTCTCCTCCTTTATCTCTACTGGGCCTGAACTATGTTCCATAAAATAATTTTTCAAATGAGGAAAATACGTTTCTAATCCTTTAGTTGCAGAAGCAACTTTCAAAGTATAAACTACTAAAGCCTATATAAATTTCCAGGTATTCTAGTTATGTCTAAAATGAAGACAAAAAAACCCCACCCAGCTTTGAACCGTCTAGCTTGCATATACCACAGGCAGTATGCTGAATTAATGTAGCTAATTAGCTGTGATGAAAAGCTGATACAGAGCTTGCTTTAGCCAGCTATGTTGCTTCTGGTCTAGCCTGTTCTGGGGAACCTCAGGGACCTCCCTGCAGCACCATGCTGGGTTGCACCAGCGTATCGCCAGCTATGGAAGTTTATACAGCTGTAAACTGCAATTATTAATCTTATTACGGTGCTATCTTAGGCTACATCCTGACTCTTACAGCCTGTGGCCTGGGAGTGCACCACACACTGCTTCCCTGTTGCACCCCTTTGCTCTGATTTCCACAGAAAAGAAGGCCAATCAAGCTCTAATAGGATCTCGACTGGACAGTTGAAATCCTGGAGCATGCTGTGTTTTCTCTTGGCACAGCCTTAGGCAGTAGGAGTGGGGTTTACCTCATTTAACTGGAAGTGTTGGAAAGTTAGCCCTCAGTTCTGAACTGATTGTGTAAGTTGTCTCAAAAATCGAAGGAGAGAGACAGGTACTTACTGTGCTCCTCCAAGTGTAGGGCAATGGGAATAATGATCTGGTCTTGTTCTGGAGTTCCAGGATTTATATTGAGAGCTTTACTTTGTAAATCAGTATACAAAATATTAGTGTATATTAGTTTTCTGACCAGAACCACGTAATTTTTTTTTCCTAATTATTATCAAAGCAATTGCATATGGAAAGTGACATTTTGGTACTTATGGGTACTTTCTAGTTTCTTAATATTCATATATTCTGAATAGATGTATGGAATTTGTCACGTTTCTGCTTAAGGAATAAAAAGAAAAACACTGAGAGCTAAACCCTTATGACTTCATCTGTGCTTTTAGGTCATCTCTTTCCCAAATGCTCTGACATTAAGTGAAATGAGTTTATTCAGCTCTCACTTCATCAGCTCTTGATACCTGGCTGGCCAACTGATTAGCTTTTGGTAGTGACTGGTGATTTTTAGAATTTGTACACACCCCTCTCAGAATGGGATATAAATCTCTGTTATTAGCAGAGATGAATTCCATATATTTAAATGTCTGGAGTTCCTTACAGATAGACTTTTTATGACTATTTTGGTCAGCAGCAGCAGCGTTTAGTGAGATGGCTGAGTGATATGGGTAATTCGGTGCTTATTCACCAAAAGGAGAAAAATAAAATTCCTCTGTATAATGGGTAATGAATGTGTTTGACTTCGGTGACTACAAGGGGTGGGTGGTGAATCATCTTTCTGCAAGACTGAACACAGCTTTCTTCTCAATACTTTTTGACATGTTTCATACTGAAGAAAATATAAATCTATCTTTTCCTTCATGCAGTTTGGCTTTAACAGCACTAAGCAAGTTATGGTGAATGAATCAGACTATAACTTCAGGTCTGTTGTTAAAGAGATTATCATTCCTTCAGATCATGATGAAAATTATTAATTGTTATGATTTCAAGTGGCTAGTTTTGCCTATGTTCACTTATATAGTTAGCTTTACATTGTTTCAAGAAAGTAATTGATTGCAAAATAAATACAAAATATTAGATTCTCAAATATTGCTTTGAATACTGCAGAGTTTCAACTTCTTCTTTCAGAGCTAGTACTGAAGTTGCCCAATACATTTCTCCTGGGAACTTTGAATTCTTTCAAGGTAAACAATACTCATTTGTAACTTCTAATGGTGACTACTGGTGCTGATTTCCATTTCCATGTCCAGAAGAAATCATTATGATTAGATGATCTAGTTCTTGGCAAATTATGAGCTGTTGATTTAAAAATTTGTATGAAACCATAACTCGCTGTCTGAGTTATGACAAATCTTTTAGAACCTTTTTTTTTTTTTTTTTTTTTTTTTTAGTAATAACAACAACAAATTTTCCCAGTAAGTTATTTTACTGAGGACAGTATTCTATTAAGGGTCTCTTTAGTGTTGCATATGGCACATTATCTCTCCTATTCTATTTTATATTTAAAGATTTGGGTTCCCAATATTCTTTTTTGTTACTTGTGTGCTTTTGTCAACATATGTTTTTATCCCTTGATTGTGATTTAAAATTGTGATTTTAAAATGTAGTCAAACATAAAGATCTTGGTAAATGAAAAATATAAAGTGCATCATCAGCTTAAAATTGTCTCTCTTGTAAGGAAAGACTTACTATTTGTTTGAATAGTAGATCAGGACTTGAAGACAGATATTATTCTGGTCCTTAAGTTTCTTGCTTTTTTAGTTTATGTCTGCTTGGGAAACCTTTAATTTCTTTACTTTTTTTTTTTTTTTTTTTTTTTTTTTTTGGGAAGAGTATTTATTTCAGATAGGGGTTCTGTTTTCTGGCTTGAAAATATAATATGTTTTTGTCATTAATGAGCTCTTGGACATTTACTAAAAATATGAATTAATATCTTATGAAACTTAATAAGGGACATCAACATTAAAAGACCAGATTTTGAAGGAAAGATTCTTTTCTGTATTATCAAAAATTTAAAACCCAGTCTGATTTTTGAGGGAAGATCTGACTTCTTAGAGAATAATGGAACTTTATTTATCCAAGTGCTTTTTTTTCTTTAGCAAAAGAAAAACTTAATATACAGAAATATATATTACAATTGGTCCTGACACAGGGCTTCAGTGTACTGTTAATTTGGAATTGACCCAAATAGGATTAGAGAATACACTCCTTCCTTTCTGAACACCTGGACTTGGAGAAGATCTGAATTCGGAGTCATACATGGAAAAAAGACTTCTCAAAGCTTCTCAGAAACAAGTATATTTATTTCAGAGGTGTGTATATACAACACCTTTGAACAAATGGAAATTGATATCTAAAAGACTGGATGTATACTAAGGCTTGGATATATACTGTATTAGGAAGAGCTTGGCTGAAAACCTCCTAGTCTTCTCGAAGTCATTCTAGCAGTGATTGTATGACCTTGCAATGTGTTGCAGTGGTGCTGAGTCAGCTGCCCTCCATGAAGATTACAGATCTTCTATCACCTGCCAAAAGTTAAGCTAGCAGTCCACAAGGCCATGGGAGTCTCTCTTTTGTCTCATTGCCATAGGAAACAGATTTGGGAAAGACCCATTTGGTACATAGTCCTTGGCCATACAGCTATACGTTTTAGCTACCCACAGGAAAATGTAGATCAAAGCAATCTCTGTAGCAACAATAGCTACAATGAGATAGTTGAACAT
Source organism: Rhea pennata (assembly GCF_028389875.1). Lineage (NCBI taxonomy): Eukaryota > Metazoa > Chordata > Aves > Rheiformes > Rheidae > Rhea > Rhea pennata. The sequence goes on along the minus strand of NC_084664.1, from coordinate 119,234,185 downwards.
ATTACTGTAGTTTCCTAATTTTTGTACAATCTATTCTGCCAACATAAAATAACCAAATAATTTTTTTTTGGGGGGGGGGGGAGGAGGGATTTAGAGAGGGATTTTTTTTTGTTGCCTAGGACATGGTTGGTTTCTTTCTGGTTCCTTCTTGGCACCCACACTTAGATTATTTCTCTTCCCTTCATCTTGATATATGCTTTTTTGTCTCTTGTTGACCTTCAGGAAAACTCTTTTAAGATGATTGAGGTTAAGGCACATGAATCTTTAGATTCTCTTTAGAATATGAGAATGTGTCCTGAATGAACAGGGAGTCAAGGGTCAGGGGAAGGAAGTCTAGCAGCAAAATTCTGCATGTTTCCAAATCTCCCTACTACAAATTGTTTTTAAAGTTATGCAGAAGAAAATCAAATACTTAGGCTGTGGAAGTCACTCAAGATAAATTGCTTCCAAGAAATGGAAATGAATACAGTAGTGCTCCCTGGGTAGTTATCTTCAGTTGTGGTTCTGCAACCTTTTAGCTTAGAAATCTTAAATTAAAGATGATTTCTTTACATAATTAACTAAATAAATTCATATTGTATGTTTATTTTCAGCCACATTTGAGCATGCACCCAGGTTTGACTGTGTCATTGAATATTTACTCTGCAAACTGAGAAATAGCAGCCAATCTAAGCAAGTCATTGCTTTTCAATATTAACTTCACTTCTTGTGCCAGGCTCTGTAAATAATTCCTCGTACATCATTGTCACAGTGCCATACATTTGAAATGTCATATTATGCAGTGTCTAGTGTCATAAGCATAATATCAACAGCAGAGAGCGACAAAAAACATGCAGAGAATAAATATGCATTTTCAGTAGTTGCCTTGCCTGATGCTGCACTTCTACAGATAAGAGTTATCTGAGGGTCATTTGGACGTATAGAAGATGCATCCTATGAGTATCTTTGTTATCCTTTGAAGACCCTTTGTCCTATGCTGAAAACAAATGGTTTGTGCATTTCTGCTGCCATATTTTTTCTTTCCCTAAGCACTTGCATCCAAAGTGAGCGGGCCAGAAAAGGCAGATAAACGCCATTCTTTTTAGTAATTATTTCCCAATTATTGTTGGTTCACAAGCCTTTTATGAGAAATTATAGTGCTAAAGCAGAGTAAGAGGCAAACTTTCAGATGACTATGTATTGTATGTATGTACTCTCCTGCCCCCCATTTACCATCAGATTTATACTATACTAGAACAGCAATAGAAAATTAAACAGGGATTAACCTTTCTGGTTACCCACAATTTCTCACACTATTTGTAGAAATAATATAATTTACTGCTGGGTTATTATTTTCCTAGTGGAGTAATGTTACCAGACACTAGAGAAGTCAGGGCTGTGTAATGACCTATTTATAATAATAAGTGAAAGATGTTCACATTATTATCCTCAAGAGGCTTCACAAGAGGAGGGCCATGTTATGTTGCACTTTATCATTCAGACAACGTATTTATCCTCAAAGCAAAAGACTCTGTGCTGCTTATCCCTGGAGCCAAGCTCTGCTGCCCTACCTCTCCTGTCCCTGATCCATTCCGTGCCTTTTCCCTCTGTGCCAGAGGATTTAAGAAGATACTGAGCTATTTATGTCAGCATCTCCTCGTACAGCTTGAACATTTCTAGCCTGGTGGATAAATCTCAGGTGCTGAAGACCAAATTTTGCGTTGATTCACTTGCTCACGCATGAACATCTAGTGCCATCAGAGATACTCTAGGGGATCTCACCCAGCCTCTAGCAGCTGCTCGCTCCAGAAGGGAACGGCTCTTGCATAGATCTTGTGGCATATGTACCAGCTCTGCAGTATCTTTTCAGATACTCTAGTGCATCTCAAGTGCATCTTAAGTGGTACCTAAGTATGCATCACTGCATTATGCCCCAAATAGTCAGTTTACAAATTGGAAATGCATCTTCCATATTAGTTCTGTAGGATAGCCATGAAGAGGCAGTGATGTTCCTGAAGGGAAACTAGTTGCCTTTCAGTTTGACTAAATGTCATATGTCATTGCTCAGGTTCAGGAAAAAAACATGCAGAAAATGTTTGGCATTTCAACCAAATGCCTGCATAGGAGCAGAGATGAGCTCTTGAACTGGACCCTCCACTGACCAAGAGGGTTATCCCTCCAGGAGATAACTCATCTTGGTATATTAACATTAATCATAATGTGGGAATTTAAGGTAAGATGAACTGTGCCTGGAAATACCTATCTGTGTGGTTCCTCTTTTTGGTTCCTTCATAGATCCCTCATTTTTGAAATGTGAGCAAATCAGGTAAACTTTCTAAAAATTGTCTATTTCAAGCTATATGTTTATATTAAATACTATTTCATTTATGGTTGAATTAAGATTTTTTTTTTTAATCTAACCATGATTAAAGAGATACTGATAAGACATAAACAAGAGAGATCTGTGACATCATTGAATCACAGGACTCTTGAGCTGAGACTATAAGAACAAATCCAAATGGCAAGAGTCCAAATAATGCTTCACCTGTTCTTAAAAACCTCTAAAGACAAGGATTTCTTAAATTCTCCAGCTGTTCCAGGACTTAACTCTCCTTACAAACAGACAGATTTTCCTTTCACCTTGTATAAATCTTGTCTTTTACCAATGCTGCCAATTTATTCTATACAGAGGGTACATAGAAAACAATTAATCACTGTCATGTTTATGACAATATTTCACATACTCTCATTATGCCTCTTCTCTGTTTGAAACTAAGCCAGTCCCATTCCTTCAGCCACTTCTCATATACTGCATTTATCAGCTTTGTTGGTTTATTCTGAACTTAATTTACTTACTTTCTAAGCTGCCACCTCTGTGTCTGATGCAGAACACAACCATACATCCCAGATTTGCATTTGCCTAGTGCCCGAAGCCCAATTTGTAGCTCCCTGGTTCTTTTCTTTGCTTCTTTTTTTTTTTTCTTTCCTCTAGCTTTTTTTGCTCATTGATGATAATAATAGTGGTGGATGTTAGTGTAGAGTAAGAACAAGACCATGGTGTGCAAGGTGCTGTATAAACTCAGACAAGCATGACAGCTCTGCCTCTAAACAGACCCTGCCACCTTTTCAAACCCTGTCAGCATTACATTCCTGGCAAGAGTGGGACTACCCATTATTTACTCATGATTTACTCCATTCAGCTGAGAATCTTTCTCATTTCCACTACTTGAGGCTTAGCTTCCTTGTTGCTTGAGTGTATTGTATTAAACCTCGTTCTGCTTCCCATAGCTAACAATAGTTAGCTGAAAAGAGCACTTCTCTGGACAATACGTACAGATAGCTCCTCCTAGCAGCAAGGAAACTGCTTATTTTTATTCAGCATATCCACAGAAGGTAGTGCCTCATGTTTTCACTGTGTGCTACATGAAACAGTTGTAGTTGCTTTGTGCAACATTCATTTTTGCCCTTAATACTTAAGAAAACTGATATAGGAAAAATCTCACATAGTCGTCATATGCAGAGTGTGGCTGTAACAGGGTAGTTATATGAATCAGTGAAAGCTTTGCTATGGAAATCAGTAGGGCCAGGATTTCACATGGTATATCCTAAAGTACAATCTTCTATCTGGTGATTCTGCTTTCCCCATTTTAACGGCAACAAAAGGTATATGATGTCTCTAGGTGACCTAGAGGAGGTTGACAGAGGTAATTAAGTCCTGGGAAATTAAATTAGTTTTAGAAAGCCAACTAATGTAATGTTTCCTTTATACATGTATCATTTTTTTAAATAAAATTGTTACATCTTCCTCTCATCCTTTCATTGGTGAATGAAATAATGAATGCAAGTGAGAATTTTAATTTAGAAGACAGCCTATTTACCAAGCTTTACCTGCAACTTCATCTTCTACTCTAGCAACTTCACAGTCTAAGAAGTTGTCTTGACCATAAAAATTATCAATCTGTGGCTTTTCAGTCTGGGTGGTAACAGTGGTGATTGCAGCCCAAGCTCTTCTCAGCAGTACAGTACATGTTTATAGTCACAGGAACTTGTGTACACTTGGCTTCTTGATTTTAATTGCTTTGTGAAAACAAATGGCTATTAAAAGCTACGAGCGGAGCAATATTTTCAGCCTTTCCGAAAAGGAGCGTGGTTCGCCGTTGCTGGCTGTCCTGCAGGTGGCATTGCACAGCAAGAAGACAGCCTGGCCGGGAGACGCATAGTGAAAAGTTAAAATTAGCTCGCTTCACAAATATATGTCAAAATGCTTTCTTATGCTTCTGAGTAGTACATCCAGCTTCTTTCTCTAGTGCCAATAATAAATCTGAGTACTTGTAAAAACAAGTGCTGGAATCATTATCGAAATCACTGTATATTTGCAATTTACTCTCTGTGCTCTGTTGGGAATTGGCATTTACGGTTTTGTTCCCTCCCTTTTTTCATTCTTCATCTCTTTTCTCTTTGTTTGTGCTAGGTACAGAAGTCATTGGTTTAAAGAAGAAGCTATAAAATATCTGCAAGCCAATTTATATCTTCTGCTTCTGTAGGCGTTCCAGAGGGTTTCTTTGTTGTATTCTTCCAACTGGATCTGGTGGGCATATTGCTGCCAAATTGTATCAGCTGCTCCACTACAAATTCAAACGCCAGCCATGTTTCCAGTCTTGTTACCATGATTTTTCATGTTTGGGTGTTCTCTTCACCATTGTCTTGGGGCTTGTATTTATGTTTTCAGTATTATAAGACTATATTGCAATGCTCTTTCCATGTATAATTTGAATACTTTCCACTATTTATTTCTAATTTAAACACTCGTCCTTACTTTCACTCCTCCAGAAAGTAATTTTTTTGCTAATAGTACTAGTTTTGCAGCAAATGGTGACATTTTCAAAAGAGAAACTAAAGAGGCTGTTGCAGACCACTCACTGAAATCTAGTAGTCTTGATCATAGACTTTATTACTTTCCGTGTAATTTTATTCTGTTCATACTATTTTGATTAGAAATTTTTCCAGTGAAGGAGGCTGCAGTATTTCAAGTACTTGATCTTCTTTAAATCTTCAATAATTAAGGAAATAAAGAGAAATCTTTCTTTCTTTTTGACTTGTTTTGTCTTCTGCCATTTTTGGGTGTTTAATTGGTCACTGGAGCCTAGAAGTGTTATTATGGCAAGACATATTAGTGAATATGGACTGTGGTAATGCATAGGCATGGTTTCTGTAATGCAAAATTTCTAAAATGATGCCTTAATTTCTGCAATACCAGTTGTGCACACACATAAAAAGGTTACATGTGCAAAACTATTATTTCCATAGTGAAACTGTTGCACATAATGCAGGTTTTCTACTGTAGATGCTGCCATTTGCATGTCTTAGTGGAAAACTGTGTGTATGACTTAAATTTTACATGTACAAATAAGTAGAAGGTTCAAATGTTTTCTGATCTGGGAAAATTTCTAATTTATTGAGTTAATTTCCCTCCAAATTTATTCCTGTTATTGCCTTTAAGTGTCTAAAATAGATTGCAATGCCAGTTGTACTCCTGATTTATTTAAAAATACTTTTAGTTTGTGTGATACTCAGGGTGCTGAACCCAATATGTGAGGCAAACTCCAAAATAAATGTTTGTGTATGTTCTATTTCCAGTTTTTCATAACTTATGTCTTCCCCTTCTTATCTTTGTACAAAATCTTGTTTGCTTATTTTTCCCTTTGTAAAACGTCGCACATTTTACCCAGTGTTAGCCTCTTTTGCCACATTCTTGTTCTGATTTGTGCTTCTTTTTCTTCAAGATCTTATAAGGTGTTTAAAGAACTGACTAACCTATGTTTCTCTCTTTTTCATATTTGGTTTTACTGTAGCAGATCAAATTAGTCATTAGTAGTTTGAAGAATTTAATCAAATTAATCCTAATCATGTAGTGTATTTCAAAATGCATTTATGGTGTTGTCCTCAGACCAGGATTCTCTACTTCCTTACCATGATTTATTAATATGACAAATACAATTGATGATCATTCACTGCAGGGTTGGGGAAGGGCATTCAGTAAGGTTCACTATATTTCAGATCTCTGATTCTAGAAAAGCGCAGTTCCACCTGAGACTCTTAGCTTTGGTGATTTATTATTGTACAGCAGCGGTATTGAGCCTCTTTTCTGCCGTAGTGATAAGTCTAGGATTCTCAGGCAATGCACTGCACCTTGACTTGCAGCTTTACCACCAGAAAAAGAGGAGTGTAAGGATGATCAACTCAGTTCAGCCCTGAGCTCCAAGGGTCCTTGCCCTGGGGTAAGTCATCGCATGGGAGGTTGCCCCATTTCAAGAAAATATATTTCATCCTCGAGGAGCCACCCAAGCATCCAACAGAGACAACAAACGTGCAAAGACCAAACAGAGCTGGGAAAAACAGGGGATGCCTTTGATTTAGTGCCCTGGCCAAAGCCAGAAATAATGTGAGATGGCACCAGACTGACTTTGCCCAGCTGTAGAGGTACACTCTTAAACAGCGTTGGTGCAAACCAGACTGCTCTTGTCTGAAGGAATCCTTCAGAGCGCAACAACCAAAACTGGTAACTTTGGCATCCTTTTTTCCCATACAGTTCCCATTTGGGTTCTTTAAAAATTTTTATTATTATTATTATTATTATTATTATTATTATTATTATTTCTCTGCCAGATTTCCTTTGAATACTTTCTCTACTTTTTCTCCTTCTCTTGATGAATTAAGCTATATTTGGAAATCTCTTAATGGAGTATTTCTACCATCTGTTATCTGCAGCAACTATTCAAATTATTTGCAACCCTCTGTGCCAGCAATGGTGAATCAAACACTGTCTTTTAAAGCTACAGATTTCCTGATTGACATATTTTGCCATAACAGGTACAAATCAGTAATTCCCTGGGGGAGGAGCAGAAGTATTTATGCTTACATTTCCAATGCTTTCAGTGCCGGAGTCTCAAGACAGGATTATCTCCTAATTTGTAAAGGACAAATCACAAGAGAAAACACAAGAAGAAAGGCACATCTATTTTCTCCCAGTTTTCTAGTTTTGAAGGTTCTCCTTTCTTTGCAGTCTCAGTCTGTGCTAGAATCTTCCAAATCCTGAATAATGTAAATTGTTCACAGGACTGAGCATAGTATATACCTATATATATATATAGCCTATGTGGCTGTTCTGACTGCCTGGCTCTAATTCAAAATATGGATCTCTTCCAGTTTTTTTCTACTTAAGATATTGCAGTACCTATTGCATAGCTGATCCGTTTGGCCTGTGTCTTGTGATATTCATCTGCTATAATAAGAGGAATGATTTTTGTTTTTCATATCCTGTACCACTTCTTTCTAATAAATCATACTTGTTTCTGAAGTGGGAACCCAAGCTTGGGATATCAGCGGATCTGCATAAACTCTTCACAGACTTAATTTTTGTGAGGAACTAGAATGTAGACAGGAAAAGTAATGCACGTATTACTGTGAAAAAAAGAATCATAAACTGCTCTAGAAGGTGTCAGAATATTATAAAGAGATAACTAATCGCTCTATATACCAATGCATATATATCCTAGATGAGAGTTATAGTCAGTTCTGGTCCATTTGAAGCCTCCTTAGTTAAGGAGGTTTTCAAAACAGTATCAAAATAACACGACAGCCAGCACAATTTTTTCTAGCTTCAAGTGAGTATTTATACATTTTATAGATATGCATATTCCTATGAAAGGAGCATGCTACCGCCTACCTTCTCACATAAGATACACATTTAGAGTTAATTAGTTGTATTTTCAAAGCCATATTAGAACCATTGACCGTGTTTGTGTTCTGGGCAGCAGCTATGGCTGACATTTAAGACTGATAATCTCTGGGTTTGGGCACTAAAATAATATAGTCTCCAGGCCCCATAGCTGATGAGGGGATATGTTAAAATGTATGGCTTTGTGCCTTTTTTTTCAAAATGTGTGAAGGTTTTTCAGAATTTTGAAATAGATTACTCATTGCTATAGCTGCAGAAATGTAAAACACAGTTCAGCGAAGAAAAGGTGTTTTCTATGGTGCTTTTCTGAGTACTGCAAATGATTTCTCTTTTGTCCGAAGGTTGCTGCTAGAGTTTTTACTAAGCTGCCAACCTCTGTTTCTGCTTTACTTTGTAACAAATACTGTGAGAGGGGCTGTGGGTCACCTTTATTGCTCTTTCTCTTCTGTGGCTATTATTTATTATTATTTTAAAGCAATATTGTTTTATTGCTAGGAACATATCTATGTCTATATTAAAGAATTTCATTCTTTTTTTAGGCACAGACTGAAACACAGGAAATTCAATCTGAATATGAGGAAAAACTTCTTTACTATGAGGGTGACAGAGCGCTGGAACAGGTTGCCCAGAGAGGTTGTGGAGTCTCCTTCTCTGGAAATATTCAAAAGCTGTCTGGACAGAGTCCTAGGCAACATGCTCTAGGTGACCCTGCTTGAGCAGGGGGGTTGGACTAGAAGATCTGCAGAAGTTCCTTCCAACCTCAACTATTCTGTGATTCTATGTTTGGGAAAATTATACGCCTCTGAATATAAAACATCTCTCATAACTGTCAGAAATGAATGAGTGATCACAATACTATTTCAATAGTCCTTCCAACCAAAGGCAAGTTTTATGTCACTTGCTGCATTGGTATGCGCCTATTCTGCACATCAGTTCTACTGACTTGCTTCATTTCTGAGGAATTCAATTACCTCTTGGAATTTTGGGCTTCTGTAGAGTTAAAAATCTGTTTAGGAAGCAACACTAATAGAGTTACAAGATCAGCAAAGGTGGAGACTGGATCATGTAAAGGCTTTAAGCCCTGAAACAAAAAACAAGACTGAAGCTACGTGGAAGTATCAAGAATTCTTGTGCTTTAGAATAACATTCAAAGGTGTGGGTAGGTTTGAAGAGATCATAATTCTTCACATTTGTTTGGTCTTATACTCTGAGTAAATTGCAAATCTCCTGTGGCATTTCAGAGGCCTGCAGGCATGCTGGTGTATGTATGTCTACACTGGTCACAGCTAATAATAGCTAATGTGGACGAAATATAGTTCCCGTTTAAACTTCCCACTCAATATTCTGGTGTTGGTTGGTCATTGAATTACTGAGGAAGGTTTATTAGTTCAGTTCAAAACTGACCATTTATTTATTTATTTTCTAAATCCTTTTTATTATTATTATGAAATATTTAATTTTTCAGGAGATGTTGTATAAGACTAATACCAGATGTATAGACCTGTTTTTCACCAATACTTCTTTTTTTGTGTGTGTGTGTTTATGAATTTCTGCATGATGTCCATCCAAAATGCAACTTTCTTCTTCTGCGAAGATTATCTTCTAGCTAGTGAAGGAATATGAGTTCTGACTCCTTTTTCAATCAATACCTGGCTTATAGGCTGAAACTGCAAACAAGGCTTCCAATTACTGCCAGTTGTGATGGTGGCTTTTATTGTATTAAGACCACTAACGAATTTATGAGCTTGTCTGCTGGGAGTGTAGTTCTGAAAGCAAGCAATAAAAAGTAACTCAAGCCAAAGTAAAATGCAAGAAAGTGATGAAGATCAGGCTCAGCATAGTGATAATTGGGCCAGCTTCTATGACTTGTCTTATGTAAGTTGTCAGGCTGGGTGCTCTAATGGTATATTTTATGAATCGCTGAATAAAATGTCTCCATAAATAAGCACCTTGCTGCAGGGAATTATTTGTATCAATATAATAAACTGAAAATGTATCCTCTTGAGAATATAGGTAAAAATCAGGCCTCATTGTATATATAGTCCTTCCCAAAATGATTTTTCCTGAGTAAAGGACTAGCTCAGTGTGCGTGAACACAGAATTTGCCTCAGAGATCAGTTTCAGACAGACGAAACAGTTTTCTTATCCCCTAAAACCTTATATATTTATCTTATACTTTTCCCACCTCACATCAGGATGAAACCAAGACTATTCAAAGTGATTCAGGGGAAAGAAAAAGAAATTCTAGTTTATTAAATGGCTTGTTGATCAGAAGATTTATGTGAGAGATCAAAGATTAAGTTTCCATTGTGTCTGATTTGAAATAGCAGTTAACTCTGGGGTTCAAACAGCCCAGATGAGTGTTTCAGTATTGCTAGTTCAAATGTCCGTTATCTCATTATTCCTTACTTTTAGCAGAAATTTAATTCTCAAGCAGAGAAGCCTTCTTAATTACAGCTTTTCTGCAATCTCTATATTCTCACAGAAATCTTTGTTTCGATCAACCAACAAAAATACATTTTAGGGACAATTCCCTACCCTTTTGTCTTACGGTATGCATTTACAATATGTATTTTTCCTTTTCATTTGTCTTTTGCATCTCCTCCCTTGTACTTTCCAGGTTTCTCTTTTCATGATCCGAAAATGCTGCTGAATACAGATGAGCCAATAGTTAGTCCAATTCCAGACGGTCTTTTGTTCAGGTAATTACTCGGAACCACGGCAGCTCTTAAGAGCCACGACTTCCCTGACTGAGAGATTGACTGATTGAAAGATTAGGTGAGGCAGACATTTATAGCCAGCCTAGTTTGAAAAAAGGAAAAAGGTAGACTTATTTGAAATAGTTTTCTCCTCTCCTGTGCACCCCCTGCTCACTTCCCTTACCCCTTACCCCCCATCCAGGACAAATCCTGGGCGTTTTCCAAAGTTATGTCTGTGAGTTGGAGCCAAACGAACTTCATTTGTTTGGGTGGAAGCAAAGACACCCCTCCGGTCACTGGCACTGGAGCCATGCTGGTATCAGTCCCACAACTCGTATCATGCTCTGCAGGAGGTCTAACTTTTGAAAGAAGAAATTCTACCAAGCTTCTCAGAATAATTAATGTGGTTCTTCTTACAATAAAGCCGATGGTTTAGATTTATACCCGATTTATTTGCCTTGATGTCTCCTTTGCTAAAGACATGTTCTAGTATATACCAGATGATGTAATGCATTCATAACCAATGAAATTGGCTTTGAAACCTTTATCCCGGACTTATCACCATGGTCACCACAGATTCTCAGTGAGCAGTAGGAACATTTTGTAAAACAAACAATATAGCCTCATTTCTGTATGACAGCAAATAAACTCATTGTAATCCTGCTAAAACATATTTAATGACTCATGTAACAATGTTACCAGCCTATGTCTAAGAGACATGTTCATGAGAAATACATAAAATCATATGGAAAAAAAATTTCCAGGACTGCCCAAAAAATCAGAGTAAGTGAATTCACAATATTTCCAGCAGTGTTTTTTAAAGAAAAACTTAATGAAGGAGAAACAATGTTTCATTTTCACGTCTATTTTAGAGATTAGAACCTACAAAATGATTGACATCTTTATGTAATATGAAATGGTTATTATTAATTGTATTTGCTGTAGATTGAAATATTACATTCTTTCCTGAATTATAGTCAGTATTAGAGCTGCACAGCTCCAGGATCAAAAAGAGCAGGCATCTCTTTGCTACCATTGGTTTTGACAAGTGGCAGAGCTCGTTTCTAAGACTCACCCTCTGTTCGGCTGCACTAACTTACATTTGGGAGACGGAATCAAAACTTCCCCCTTTTCTCACCCTTGGGCCTTATGTTTGTGAGCAGAAGAGAGAGGATAGAAAGGAAGGAGATGGCTGCTTAGGTGCAGCTGCTTTCTTTCATTGCTTCTGCTGTGCCCTTGAAGGGAGCAGCCTGCACAACGAAGCACGGGTATGCGAAGAGGGCTGTGCTGCCAGCCAGGAACAAGGCTACGCTTGCTAAATTCCCCGCTGCTCACAATTCACAGCTAGGGAGTAACACGTTATGCCCTTTCTCGCCATTTCTGTTCACTGGGTAGGAGAAACCCTTTGTACTGGCAATTCTGAGACATTTTGGCTTAAGAAATCACAGAGAGAGAGAGGAAAAAACCCCCCTATATATATATATATATGTATATGTATGTATATTTTTTTTCTCAGGATATAGCTTTTGATTGTTAACAGTGTTATATGGGATTAATCATTATGCTCTGACATAAATAAGATCAGTTTAAAGATTTTTAAAACTGAGGCATTATAATTTAATCTCAGATTCTCAAACTCCTACCTGGGAAGCACATTCCCTTTAAATACGCAAGCTGTTCAGTGATGACCTTAACATGCAAACAACAGGCAAATATTCAGAATTAAATATTGAAGAGATGGAAAGATACAGAACAGGGAAGATGTAAAAGTTCTAAGATTAATATATTTAGATGATTCTATTATCTGTCTCAAGTGTTACCCAGCATGATATATAATTTCTATTAAAAACATCAAAACACTCTCTCGACTGTGTCTAAGCAAGTGGACACTTCAAAATCTTTGTTTTATATCATTCTAAGAAAAATAGTATGTGTCTCATACACTCATCTTCTCACACACTTCACCTTCTAGTCTTGGCTGAAAACAGAGCTTTACCTACACCAACAAGGAGGAAATCAGCCTTTCTTGAATCCTTCATTTCCCACAGAATTAAACGTCTTTTGCTCTTGAGAAAAATGTTTCAACTTGAAGGCTGGATAATCTTTTCACTTTTCACTCTTTAACTATGTAAAAAAATTCATGCAATACTAATCCTTCCTACAACTTTGTCCTCTAAGCCCTATGCAAAGTACATCTATTCTCTGTGAGTAACTCACCTGAGGCAAAAGTGGAGTAAAAAGCAGTTCTGTTGAGATTTGTATCTAGGAAACATATCTAAAATTACATTTTCAAAATGAATACAGATTTTGCAAAGAATCCATTGTCTAACTAGGCTGCAATTTGATAATTTATATCTTAAAATAAAATAAGATTCTTTACCTCTGTGTATACTTTGAAAATATTTTCATCAAATATTGCCTAGAAGTAATAGAGCAAATATGAAGCACTATTCTGGCATCCTTATTTTTTATAGTATAATCTTACTCTATGAACAAACCTGATGAAGAGTTAAACATGAAGCACCTTTGCTTCCAAAGAGTGGAGGAGTTAATGTACAAGAATGAATGATGTGAGTATGTATTATCCCAATCAAATGGCCTTTGTTTCTTCTGAGGGCACCGTGTTTCATGTTCATTCCAGCTAAACAGAGGCATTTAATTTTGGCACCTAAGTTAAATAGTCTGCTATAATCAGAGTGGAGAGACTGACAAGTGCACATGTCTGTCCATTGCTAGTGAGAGTACTTAGGACAGCTGGACTCCTAAATTAGGTCTTTCAGTGAGTACTTAAAGGTAGGTGAGCCAAAGCTCAGTTTTTATGCAGAAAAAAAGATCAGAAAGGTTTGAAGGAGCTCTGAAAGCCCAGATTTGAGTAGCGTTGCTCTGAGAAATTGTTCTAAATCTTATATTTGAGAGCTAACATTTGGACTTCATCCGTATATGGACATATATACATATGGATGGATTCTGGTCCACCACTGCTGCTGTGGGATGGGCTCAGGAAAAGTGCTGAACATTGAAGGACCATCCTAGATTTTGGGGCAGAATACAGAATTTGGACTTGAAATTGGTACCTGGCACCACTAGCTCTATTGTGGGTAAATAAGAACCACAGATTCAAACATTCCTGCAATGTGGAGGCCACAAGTTGGCTTGCCAAAACTGCTGAAGCTAGGAACAGCAGAATTTTTGTAGATTTGATGTAAGATCTTGATCATTTAATAAAAATCTCTATTTTTGAATATATGAAGGTTTCCTAAGCTCTACTTTGCCAGCAGAATGTTGCACAGGATCTCTCTCTTTCTCTAAAACCAGTACTTTTTCCTTAATCCAAATAAAGACTCCAAAGCTACTCTGAATAAGTGAGTTCAAGGGAAAAGATGAAAATTAGTTTCAGGCCAAAGGCATTGCTTGGGTTTTATAAAGAAGGATCAGAAGATCCCATTTTCTAACTACATCATCTGTCAGCCCTGTATATGTAGAAGACTAGACAAAAATAAGCAAGTAGTGCTATTGGACTGGAATATCATTATGGTTATTATATGGCGGTTCTAGCCTGGTCTTGGAAGAGTAAGAGAATATTTATCAGGCTCAAATTGCTAATGGAAAAAATAAAGCAGAGATGTGTTGATGGGTAGGATGTTTTATTCACATGATGTGTCATTTGCAGGAGAGAAGCAGGATTCATTTCCTTATAGTACTATTTAAAGCTGAAATGCTGTTTTTCCAATTAGGTGTGTGTATCTGCATTTGCAGTGTGCCATTGGCAAGGTAAATGAGATCAGCAGCAAGCGTTACTGAAAGCTGCAGCTGGCTGACAGTTGCAATTTTACAAAATGCTGTTTTTTTTCTCTTTCTCAGAGTCTGCAGATATGAGTTTCAGCAACACTTGCCTCCAGCCTCTTTCAACTTTCTTTTTAATTAAAAAGCTTAATTGGGAGTAATAAAAACTTCCAATTAAGCTTTTTAAATAAAACCCAAAAGCTTAAAGTGGCTGCAGTGGCAGATAACTGCTACTGCAACCCGTAACTAGCAGTTATATTTGAGCAAGGCTTTTGCTATATTATAATAAATATTGTGATTTAAGACTGTAACTCTACATCTTTCAAAAGGCCTGTACTTTTAAGTTGTGCTTGTTTGTGAGATATTGGTATCCTTGTGAATTTTGGTTAGCACAGTACAGGGACTCAAGTCTGTGTAGGTAGCTATGAATATATGCCCCTCAGCATCATGCCATGTGTTATATCTGTAAGCAGAAATAACAGGAGTAACAAGTTTTGATCAACCAGCTTGCTTTTGAATTCATGTGATCTTATGGATAACTAAAAAGAGAAACCACCAAACTCTGAAGAATTTTTTTCAGCCACTTCTTAACTTTGTCCATTGTGTTGAAATATTTAGGACAGCTTGGTGGCTTAATGTCGTGTAACAATTACATTCTATTTATATGTGTGTATGAATTCTTCCTCTGAAAGGCCAATGACCAAACACGTGAATTACATTTTGTGCATCATAGAATCATAGAATCGGTAAGGTTGGAAGGGACCTCTGGAGATCATCTAGTCCAACCCCCCTGCTCAGCAGGGTCACCTACAGCATGGTAGACAGGGTTGCATCCAGGCGGGCCTTGAAGATCTCCAGAGAAGGAGACTCCACAACCTCTCTGGGCAACCTGGTCCAGGGCTCCGTCACTCTCACAGGGAAGAAATTCCCCATCACGGTCAGGCAGAACTTCCTGTGCTTCAATTTCTGCCCATTGCCTCTTGTTCTGTCACACGGGACAACTGAAAAGAGTTTGTCCCCGTCCCCTTGACACCCTCCCTTCAGGTACTTGTAGACACTGATAAGATCCCCCCTCAGTCTTCTCTTCCCCAGGCTGAAGAGGCCCAGCTCTCACAGCTGTTCCTCATAGGGCAGATGCTCCAGCCCTCTGATCATCCTTGTAGCCCTATGCTGGACTCTCTCCAGTAGCTCCAAGTCTCTCTTGTCCTGGGGAGCCCAGAACTGGATGCAGTACTCGAGGTGAGGCCTCCCCAGGGCTGAGTAGAGGGGCAGGATCACCTCCCTCGACCTGCTGGCAACACTCTTCCTAATACAGCATGCCTTCAGACTTTAGGGATCTTCCACAGATATAATCAAGGAAAAGTATAAAGGGCTTGGAAAGTACATAACATTATTAACGCTCATTAGAGAAATCACTGAAAATTTTGTAATTGTGCTTTCGATGAAGAACTTCATGGAATGTAGCACTTGTTTCAAGTGATACGTCAGCTGCTTGAATGGGGCATGAACATGGTCAAAGCAGAATCATTTTTAAATTTGCTGCATTGTTTGTGGATTTCTTTTCCCCAGTTCTACCAGCATTCACTTCTGTATAGCAGGAGATACCTACACAGCTAGAGAAGTTATTAAATCACAATAAACTAGAAAGAAAATAAAGAAGCAGCTGGTAAGGTTGAAGTCATTAAAAAGGGAGAAGCCTTATAGACTGCTTATTGAAACTTACTGATGCTGCACAGCAATTCTGAGAGAAATAAAGACCGGAAAATCACTTTCAAAGTGAATGGCGCTCCTGGCCAAGCTACGCTTCATTCCCGATTCCAAGGGCATGTGCAGACAGTCAGCAATAGGATCTAAGAAGGAAAAGAAGTTTCACTATTATCCTTATTTACAAATTCTAAGTAATTTTGTTTCTTCTGGCATAACCTATGAACAGGGAGCTGGTCTGGTAAAAATTCAGGTGCTCAGTTCAGCTTAAAGTCAAGAAAGGAGGAAGAAATTTATTTTTATGTGACAATTTAACTATCTATCTATTTCCAGGGAATGTCGTATGATGGTTCATGCAATATTTAAAGTATCTCTGGAATGGAGATGTCATCCTGCACAGACAGGAAAGATAGACCAGGCAGTTTAACAGCAGTTTTAATTTCTGTTTAATTGTATTATTGTGTGAAAATATTAGACTGAATCGACTTTACCTGTTAGTAGCATCATTCACAGATGTGATTCCAGATAATCTCCATGGCTTTGTGCTTGATTATTTATTCCACCTTTTAATTCAGTTCAAACTTGGAATGTTTAATTATGCTGACTATACCTGAAATTCCCAGGACTGCTTCACCTGCTACTTGATGGGGATTTTCTTTCTTTTCTTTTTCTTTTTTTTTCATTTTTCATTTATCACTGACTGATTCCTAGCTTTTCCTTTTTTTGAAAGCCTACTTGTGTTGGCTTCAGACACCGCTGACATTAGTTTCACAGGCTTTTCTCATCAGTTTGATGGACCCAGGTGGCCTTGTGTTTTACTGCAGTTGTTGCTTTCATTTCCTTGGCCATCTGTTTCTGACAAGAATGAATTACAGTCCTAATTTCTGAGAAGTATGTTGATAGTTGTAGCTCAAATGATGAGAACAAAAAAAACCCCAGATGTCTTGATATGTAAAATATTCATATAGAAAAATGTATTTTAACAGTCACAGGACTTTTAAGAAAATGAAAATGCTACTCTTGTGCCTAGCTAGTATTTAATTTATTAACATTGATGAACTTAAATGCTTGACTGATAGGTAGAGAATGGCTTTATTATAATACAAAACACATTTTTTTTAGAAAAATTAAAATTTTTCTCAATTATACCTATTTTCTTGCACTTCTTACTCCAAAATTTTGAAAACAAGAATATTTTGGTGAAAAACTCCAAAATCTCTTGGTTGTCATTAGAAAGAGCATTTTTTCCACCAAAGCCTGCTTCACTGGAAAATTTTAATCTATCCCAGTGGTCTAATAAAGTAATAATGTGCTAGCGTGAACTTAGTAATGTGTGTCTGACAGATGTAATGCCCTGTGTGACCAAGCTGCATTTCTGTCCCATGAATTTACTTTTGTCACAAGTTAAGGAGACACTGTATATTGAACTTGGTGAGAATTACCTCACTTCCTAGGGTTTCTCTGAGTCTTGGTTTTATTTGCTGAATCTAGGCTCTGATTACCAGGCAAGAAAATTGGCATAAGGAGTTACAGGAAGGTAGGAAAGATTACTTTTAAAATAGCTTTCTTGTTTTTTTTCCCAAGCTTCCTTTAAAAGCATTTTTATAGAATAAATCACAATATCTAACAACTCAGTGAGGCTTTTTAAGTGGAGCTTTAAGAGTGTACCAAGGTCTTATTGAATCGTGTTATCTACAATTTCAAATCCTCTTGAAGTTAGATACAAGGAATAATAGCTATATATTCAGTTTGAAGAGTCTGAAGATTTTACTGACTTCGGATTAAGAGAAAGATTTCCAACCATCAGTGTTTAAACTTCACCTCTCTGTCAGTCATTCTTGACAAGGCCAGAATAAGGTACTAATGGCAGTGACTTTAGAAAGGGTGGTTTTTCATTAGTTTAAGCAGAATGTCAATTAAAAAGGAATTGAGATAAAGAAACAGCAACTAGATTAAGTTTATACTTCTTCATGGATGATAAGAAAAATCCATTTACAGGTTCCATTTCACTCTGAATGTACTTCCTAAGGTAAAGGCTGCTTATATTACAGCTTTAAAAGTCTACTGACAATTTCTGAAAAGATTTAATAACTATTGTGTCAGAAATGTGGAAGATTTTTTTAAGCACTGGAAATAATTATCTCTTGCCTAGAATGAATGTACTAAAATTAATTTAAATTTAATTTCATACATTTTATTAGGGAATATTATCTTCTGCTGTCATTTCCGTTCCTCCTGTCTGACTATTATTTGCATTCTTTAGGAACTGACAAAGACCATTTAAAATATGAAGAGAGATTTATCTTTCTGGGATCTCTGGATGGAGAGAGGACAGGCCGGGGCTGATTGCTGTTCTTCAAATCTTGGAGACAACACTAGCAGATCTGTAATGCCTTTGCCTTGATCCACTTCTGCCCTCTTTCAAAAGGCAACTGTTAGTTGTTCTGCCTTTTGATTACAGTCTGAACGGAGTGCAGTTTCAGAGAACACGGTACGTAAAAAATTGCACCTACTGTTGAAGTTGAGTAAATCATTCATTCAAAGTATTATCTGAGGGATTCAGTCTTCCTTATTATTCCTATGACTAAATTCTGAACAGATGAGTCTTATTTTTTGGATAGAGAAATAGCTTTCAGTTTTGGTCCTTCTGCTAAGAAATCATAAAATATTAGCTAAAGAACCCAAACCTTCTACCACTAATAAAGTTACAGACAATTTCTCTGTAAGGTGACCAAGGAACAGGCAGCAAAATACCCAGCTAGCCTAGAGGGGAGAAAACTACCATTCAGAGACATTCAAAACCATGAAAGATACTGATAAACTCTCTGATTCTCCTACGCTATTTATACTGGCTGACAGAATGAGGCACATTATGCTACTTTTTAATAGCTTTCTCACCTTTCTAGAATGAATTACATGGTTGCAGAGCAGTGATAGTAAACTAGGATTCATAGCTATCATTATTAGCTTAGCAACATCCTTAACACAGCATAGCTATTTGTATTCAGTACCCATGAATCAGCTGTAATATATTTTGATAAATAATCTGTCCAGAGGGACATAAGCATTGCATCTGAAGAAGAGCACAGACTGATCCTGTGAAATCTGCTTTGCTGCACTCTGTGAAGTTAAGTCTTGTTATATCTATCTGAATCAGGGAGGTGGCTATTACCAGCTAATTCCTCCCAATAAAGAAATTATTGAGAAGCTTTATCAGAAGTACCTAAATCCATCATTACTCACAGCTTAAGGCTGACATTTTCAGCAGCAGTGTGTGACTTTATTCTCTCTATTGGCTACTGATACATCATTGCATTAAAACCTTACCTAAAGCAAAAGGAACACATTTGGCCTTGATGGAGGGTGTTCCTTTGAATGTTGTATTCCAAGATCTCTTGGCAGCTTTGAAGTGTTCAGATGAATCACTTTTCTTTCACCAGGTTATGCAATTCTGCTTCCATTGATAAAGCTGGGACATTAAAAGAAGCACATGAAGATGTGAAGACATGTGGCAACATCCAGCTGAATCTGCAAGAGAAGAGCCTGAAATGGGTTACAAAAAGTAGGTCAGAAGTGGCTCTGAGAGGTCATCAATGTAGTGTGCATGCTGAGGCTGTGTTAACGCTATCTGAATCATTTTTAATATTTATAGAGAAATATATATATTATTTATAGAGAAATATTTATCTAACCTACTCTTAAAAAGTCTCCTTCAACAGTGAGGAAGGACATGATATAACTCTGTTCAGCTACCGCTGAAAGCCAGAAAAGTTGAAGGCCAGAAATTTTGGCTGCATCAGTGCTGATCAGATGCAGATGCTTTTAGCTTTGATCTGCTATTGGGTGGACTTTAGCTTTATATACAAGGGAACCACATCTGGGGTGCGTAAGAAATCCGACCTCCCAGGTACTGAATATTTCTGTATTGCAATGGCAGAGCAATTGTGCTTCATCAGTGCAAAGATCTGGGGATACTCCGAAGATCTTGTATGACAACACAAAGTAAATGAGATTAACATCCCAGTAAGAAGCAAGAACTGTTTTGACTGTAGCTAATGAAATAGTTAAGGTGGTGGGAACTCGTGGGTAGTTCTCCTGACTCTCTCTTCATGGCTCGGCATCTATGCTGACTCCACTGGAGGCCGTCAGTCTCCTCAAGTGGCTTTGGTTCCTCTGCTCTTCCCTAGTTTATGCAATACTGAGATTATATTTCCTTTAGGATGTTAGGACAGCAGGGGAAAGTGATGCAGAGGATCTTGAGTTTCAGGTGACCCATCGAACTTTAAGACTGGAAGCAGTGCAGTCCAGTAGACCGGTCATGTAAGCACAAGCAATCCATCCCAGAGCCAGGGGCAGTAGGTGTATCTTTTCAGTAGGACTAATGTAATCTGAGCAAGTTCTAGGAAGGCATTTTTGTGACTGTGGTGTATCTGGATCCTAGTATGTCCTGCAATGCTGCTATGTGGCAGCACTGGATATTGTAGCTTAGGATGACACCTACTTAGGGGTCTGAAAGACCTTTCAGCTCAGCAAATGGACCTGCAGTGCTCTGAGCAGCTGTTGCTGGAGAGTGAAAATCTTCCTTGCTCCTGCTGGTAAATCCAATCCACTTTTAATCTCTGTACCATGCATCTTTATTCACTGTATAAACTTTTCTACTGTTTTGTGCTAAGGGCATCTTCCTTGTCTAAATGATACGTGCCAACAGTTTATTAAGAAATAAAATCCCATTTTTAACATAACCTTTTTCAACGAAACTTTGTTTCAAAAGCCTCTCTATTCAACCTACCAATGAAGAAAGACATGACTAAGAAAGCTTACAGACTGCCACAAGTTAGCCTGACCCTAGCCTGTCAAATACCAACTCTACAAAATAGCTTTTATATTTAAGGTGCATTTATGTTTATTGCTTTAGTAGTACAAATGATGATGATGTGATTTAATGGGCTATTAGTGCAATAATGCTCCATGCCTCAGAAGTGAGACAAATTTCTGTTCTTTATTTGGATAGCATCAATCTGAATCTGCATCTGAATGCAATGGGATGTCTTCTTCCAATATCTGGCTATTTACCTCTGTCTGATGATGAATTTAGGGATTTTAAATATATTTTTCTGAATTTAACAGCTTGAAATTTTTACTTCTTTTTGCTAGCACCTTATATATCAGTCCCACTGGTTGATACAAGCATCTCATACAGTTGGAGATGACATTTGGTAGTTTGTGTCAAACACAAATGTGTGGATTCAGCATTTCATAAATGAACAGTCATTATATAAAAACGGTAGTTAGTGTTTGTTATGAATCTTAAAAGTAATGGTGCTAATTATTTTGAAACAAAATAAATGTTTATATATTGTTTTTGTTATTTTATTATTTTCCAGAAGTTATAAGTTGACCTCATTGGCTATGATAGCGTGAATTTAATGAATTCACTCATTATATACCAATGGAAATTTTACATATCACTTCTAGTATCTCTTTAATGAGCCATGTAATACAGACATAACTGTGTATGTCTTCCACAAACATGCCATTAATTGGGAAAAGGGTCAAAATAAGAAAAATAAATCTCTATACAATTGTAGTAAAGGAGTGGAGTTTAAGATGTGGGAGCATCTGATTGAATACAGATGTGGTACTATCCCAGTGAAACAGATACAGACTTTGCTTGCAGTAGAAATGATTTCTTTAAAATGTGAGGTTCCTTTCCAGGAGAAAACAGAACTCCTAACACACAGGGATGAGTTTGTCTGCTTCTGTTTTATTGGGTACAGCTATTTTGCCTTTGGATTTATTATGTTCCAGAGTCAGACGTGCAGACAAATACGTTAATTGCCCTACATCTTTTGTGTGTCTTCTGAGGTTAGGTGCCATCTCAGGAGTACCATGAGGGGAGGGTTCTGGGCACATGTTCTGGGGTCTAGGGGAGAGGGCTGCAGAAATACACTGCTTTCCTCCAGGACAAGGGCCAGCTGTGCAATTTGGTTGGGAAGTGCAGCTGAGACGACCAGAACTGGGAAGAATGACCAGTCAAAATTCAGATATTACTCAAGGGTATCCAGAGAATGGGATGAATCCACTTTGTAATAGTACATTTGAATTAGCACCATCAAATGTAGGTCTCTGTCTTGCAGAGACCCCCTTTCTGCAGGTTCAGGTGTGGGAATAATGAGTTAATTTCCTGTGGGATGGTTCAGTGAAAGATCAGTTGTTTCATTCTGCCTAGGTGATATGTTCCACTGCCAAGATGTGGTCTTTAGTGATATGCACTATTCCGCCAGGGAACATAATGAAGCTATCTAAATATTTACTACAAAACATTAATCACAGCTTTAGGGGCACTGTCAATGCCACTTTTACCTACAAAAGCTAAAGGTTTATATATAAAGAATAGCTTAGCTTTAGCTTTCTTAGCTAAAGAATTATATATAGTGTTCATGTACAGCTAGCTAAACTCAGTCTCTTGGAAATTCATGATCAGATTCCCATTTGTCAGCAGAAGCCAAGTTAGCTTTTCCTGGAGCCAGCCTATGGAAAACCGCACAAGAGACAGCATATGCACTCAATCTGTCATGGAGAACTGATTCGCAAGACTAAAGTGAAAAGCCTGATTTTCAATCTAAATACTGAGAGTCAATTATTTAAATAATATCCTAATTTACTTAATAATAAGTAAGGCTTTCTGTAAAATTGGCCAGCTTTTACACATTTTAGAACTAGACAGAGACTGACACAGGAGCTTCAAAATGTTTCTGTGCCCTACTGGTTCGCAAAGAGTGTCATTAGTAAGTAGAGTATTGGAGTAAGGAAACATGATCACTCACAACAGCCAAGCAGGTATGTTTAATTTCAAGCCTGCCATTGTTGACATAGTTCCTTTAATTTTTCTAAAATCATCTTGTACATCTTAATTATCCTCTGCAGTCTAACAGGATGGATCTGATAAGGGCAAACACAAACTGTTAATTTTCAACTGTGGAATGTTAAAATAACTGGTGATGAATGGGATAAAAGAATAAAGATAGTCATCTTCAGTGTCAAAATACAGTATTTTTTTTTTGTGTGATGAACATTCAGTTTATATACTGTACCCTCTAGCAACCTTTGTATTTTCAAACCGATAGGAAACTGACCTTTACAGGAATGTAAGGTATATGAAAGTGCCCAGGATACCTGACCTCCGTATCAGCAGTGTGCTATCAGCTTTTTCAAGGTATGGTTAAGATGAGATATCTATCTATAAAATTATGTAATTTCATATATTTAGAGATAAACACACAATATGGTACACTGGAGAAACATTGCAGTTGATTAACCTAAGGGATGTTTCAGTTTGTAGACTGAAAAATGTACTTGTCTTTCAAATACTATGCTTCTGAGAGGCAGCACAAGCAAAGGTTATATGGTTAGAAGATCCATTTTTTTTTCCCAGATGCTTGTAGCAAAAAGACAAACCCAAACTAAATCATGCCCGTTTGGATTACCTCCTTTGTTCTGGCAATCAGACAAGCTTGCAGCTGGGACAAATCTGCTCACTTAAATTCAAAGAGCTCTAGTCATATCAGTTAATCTTTGCTAATTTATATCAAGTTAAGACCTAACTGATAAAAAGAAAGTTTCATCATAATAATACTTTAAACTATTTAGGTATGTCCTATTTTATTGCTAACATGCTGACTACATGGTTCTGGTCAAATATACTGTGAATCTTTCAATTATCCGATCTGCTGACCTAATGGGGAACGTGACCTGATCATCCTGTATAACTATCATATAAATGACACAAATGAAATCAACCACAATCATAAAACCAAACGTATCATAGAGATTAGAGACGTGGAAGACTTAAGAAAAAGTTCTATAAATAACTTTTTACTCTATAATAATAATGTGAT
The DNA here is from genome assembly GCF_028389875.1 of Rhea pennata. Lineage (NCBI taxonomy): Eukaryota > Metazoa > Chordata > Aves > Rheiformes > Rheidae > Rhea > Rhea pennata. The sequence continues at coordinate 119,210,384 of NC_084664.1, read as the reverse complement.
TTATTATTATGCATTCTTTTAGAGCTTTGGTGTGTGTGTACTTTATAAGGAAGTATAAAATAGACATTTATGAATTCTCTGATGCCAGTCATCAGGTGGAGCAGGTGGAAGGTTAGAAAAAAGGATGCTGGAAGGAAGTGATAAATTCCGGGGAAACAGTGCAGAAAAAAATGAAAAATAAAACTGAAGAACATGGGAGATGAAGGGAGAAAAAAGTAGTGTCAGTGGTTGTTAAGTGGAGGAAAATGAAACTGGTCATGACAGCAAGATGACAGAAGCTCGTGACCTATGAGTTAATGATAAAAGAAATTCTGTGATATTTCCAGAATTGGGAAATGCAAAATGTGCACAATTTAAATGACAGGCTGTGGGATGTCTGGTTCTCCCTGATTTAGAAGAGCTGTCTTATAGTACAATCAATATTTTGTCAAATATTCCCTCCACAGGAGTGCTTGGACAGTTGAGGGTAATACCTGGTAAGAATTTCAACATTAGGGAATGATTTTTTTGAAGTTAAAAGAGGAACTTAATTTGTCTGATCTTGTTTCTGATAGTGGTAGTGGAACCGTAAATACACTAGTATTGAAGGGAGACAAGGATCAGAACTGCCTGTGAGAGGATTACTTGTGCTACTTATTTGGTAACCCAGGAGTGTTTCATCCAGGTGGGTAAAACAATTTTTTTTTTTAACAGAGAAAATAGAAGTTACTTGATGGTAAAAGACAATTGTGTATCATCACTGATATGTTATCCACCTTTCCTTGAGGATTTAACTATAACTTTCCCGTGAGAATTTGAGAACATGTGGGATGCAGTTCTCAGGACATATCCTTATAACTCTTTAGGAATTTGTAAAATCTTTGTTCCAGAGGAAATTAGACTCATGCATCTGAGTTGCTAATGGGTTGTTGGACCTACTTCTTCCATTCAGTAGAACTAGAAAGTATCCTGTCTTGACAGAGATCTATAAGAAAATGCTTTGTCTTATTTTGGATTCCTTTTTATTTCAAAAAAGTTAAAATAAATTTCAAATAAGAATTTTATAGTGGGAAAATGAATTTGAGTCAAGTTTAGAAGTAGAGGTAGAGGGTAGAGGCATTTGCAGGAGTCTAGCTATAGCTTTACAAAGATTCAGCTATATAATTCTTTCTTTTGGCATCATAGTAAGAAATACTGGTTGTAGTGGCAGGACAATCTTGCATTGATCAAGCAGTTATGTAGCTCTCTTTGGAATATTCTTGTGGTTAAGGTGTTTACCCAGATTTATCACTTTCTCTGAGCATCCTTTATGTGTTTTTTTTCAGACCAGCACAGCAACATCTGCAGGTACTAGTGAGTCTGGTTTGTATCTATTTCATGATTTGCAGCTTAAGTAGACTCTGCAATATGAAATGAATATTTAATATGAAAAAAATATTAAATATATTTGTTCAGAGTTTCAGCAAAAAGGTCATATTCTTATGAGTTTTTATCAGGGATTTGGATTAGGGGAGAAAACTATTACTTCGGGGCTTTGTTATTTGGATTTTCTGTGTAAACTGGTGTATTGCTATTTCTAAAAGAAAATGGTAGAAGAAACAGCTAGTTTGAGATAAACAAAGCAAAGCAAGCATATGTTTAGGATTCAGGTTTTCTCTTCTTTAAACTATGTGTATTTCCTTCAGGAGCCTGAAATCAGCATTGCTCACTCTCCTAAACTGGAGCCAAAACCCAGCAACCCCCAAATCTCTGAGAAACTTGGATTGACAACTCTTAAATAGCCATGGAATACACTACTTGTACCAGAAGGAATGTAAAGGGAGGTAGTGGATATTTGTGCAGTTCAGTGTTGGAAACTTTGCTCAGTCAATATTGAAACACATTTGCATAAACTTTAGAACTTAGAAATACAACAAACAGCTAAAACACACACAAATTCCATGGAGTCTTCATTTTTGTATGCTCTCTGTACAATGTTAGATTGCTTAGCATTCGTGGTTTATTTTGGTGTGTTCAATGGTGCTATTAATCATACTTTCTCATTTTCTTTCACTGCTAGGATTTGACAAGGATTTTCTTTCACCTTGAAAAAATGGATATTCTGAAGGATTTCTATGCAATACTCCTGTAGACACAGCACACCTTATTGAGTGGAGGCAGTTTGTTTTCTATACTGCACTTCTATATGAAAGATGGTTTCAAAAACACGTGTTTGATCTCCCTCTTGGTAGTGAAAGATCATAAACAAATGTCTTTCAAATTATTTTCCTACTGAAAGCCTTTATGGTTTCATAGAAGAGAAAACTGGACTAACTCAATAAGCAATGGACCATAAGGCAATAAACTGATACATTGTTAATTTTTATTGCTAAAGCGTCTTTCTACTACTCTGATTCAAAATGCTATTCATATTTTTTATTATTACTGATTACTATGATTGCACTGGTAAACCCTTCTAATATTCTACTCAATACTTCTGTTGAAACATGTTGGGTGAAGCAAGCAGCAGGGCAGGAAGTATAGCAATATCTCCATCTAGAAGAACAAAGAAAGAGATCATAAAATTACAAAGGGACCTTCAAGTTTCTGGCCAGAGCTAGCAAAGTACCTGGCTGATTGTTTGGGGAGCTAGCTCTCGAAAAGCCTTGGGAGAAGAACAGTCAATGCCTGATGAAGAAGAGAGTAAAGGAGATGAAAGCAATCCTAAGAATTGTTTTTGGTAGGTGTGTAGAAGCCAACTAAGCAAATGTATGTGATCTTGTAATCTCTTGTTTCTCTTAGTATTTTTACACATTGTGCTAGTGGACTGAGAGAAGCAGGAAGACTGGGGCCCTGAGAGCTTACAAAGGTGTGAACCCCCTTGAAAGCAGCAAGTTCTCCTTAGGCTGCAGAGGTGGATGCTCTGTTCAAGGTGTGAGGCTAATTTGCTCTCTGCTAGTTCAGTACAGTTCTGTGCTGTGTTTAACAACACATTCTAAGTGTCATGTTTGTTTTCTTTCCCAATCTTAGTTTCTCAAGTTTATTGATTGCCTAGCAGAATGAGGCCCCAGTCTTGACTAAGCTTTACCATGATACATCTGGCTAATACAAAAACCAGTTTGAAAGTTATCAAGGTACTGATTTTGCAGATTTTGAATTCACAATTACGTTTGTTAAATAGCTCTGAATACAAAGACACAATCTGTTCAACCAGATTGAGTTTTTGGTCCTTCAGGTCCATTATTCTACTTCTAACAGTTGCTTTGTCTAATGCTTCAGTGGAAGGAAGAGGACAGACATAATATAGCTGGCCAACAGTGTGAAGGTCACCATAAAAGCAAAATTCTATTTTTTAATCCTATGATATCAGCTACTGCCCAAAACAATGAAGATACATTCTGTCCCATCAGAACAAAATTTAATTTTTGTTCTTAGAATGATTACTTCCTTTTAAAGTTCAATACAAGGCACTGTAATCCCTGCAGAAACAAATTTCACAGGCTATCAGCAAACTGCCTGGAGAAATGTTCTCTTTTTCTTCAAAATTACTTATTATAGTGTTCTTCTTCTCATGGTTAATGTGCATTTGAGATTAGTATAGGTATTCCAGGAACCTAACTCTGCTTTGAGTGTACTGATGTAAACCAGACATAACTCCAGTTTATCCCTAGGGTTAGCTAAGATCAATTTAGTCCCTTGTACTGGTCTCAGACATGGTCCTTGGTTTGCAGGCTTTGTTGTAAATTGAATCATCATCCTTAGTGAAATGACTGTATGGAGAAAAAAAGAGGTGCACTTATGATACAGTCATATGAGCATGTGTAAGATTATCTTCAAAGATGTTCATCGAAGTAGCCAATACTATAGTTTTGTAAGAATTATGGTATATTACTCCATAAACTTCCTGCCTGGCACACCACCAGTGACACATCTAAACAGAGATACACACATGAATTTAACATCTGACAGCTACTCTGGTCATCGTAGCCTGAAAGTTAGATCTTCAAAAGCCTTGTCCAATCATTGCCTAATCCTTGAGCATCTAGGGGCCCTGCCTGCATTTCTGTCAGCACTGTTCCTAGCAGCATGAATATTAACATTGTTGAGAATTTTGCGTTTATACCTCGGCTGCTTTGCTTTGGGGTTCACTAACTAAGCATCCTTTTCCCTGGCTTGTCTGTGTGACTTGGCACACTAACAGTTTGCAATTTTAGTTCTGTTTTGAAAGATGGAGGAAGTAATCCTTCCGTTCTCCCACTCCATAGCCTAACATTTTAAGAAACTGCACAGGGAATTCATTTCCCAGATAAAATCCTATCTAGTCTTATGAGACTTGGATCTTCCAATATTTGGGCTACTTTATTGTTAGCTCTGATCTGCCACATTTCTGAATTACAGTATTGATTGGGCATCAACCTTTCCTTCCCTATTTAATAGGCCCATGTGTTTAACAAGCTACTCAGGTGTCCTACTTGGGACTCATGTCAAGCTGCCTTGGCTGTGAGTATTACAAAGTTGAATCTGTGGTGTTCAAGGTTCTTTATGGTCCTGTCACAGAAAGAAAGTATTTAATGTGGTCACATGAATTCACATTAAATGGTTATTCTTTGATTTTTAAATGGATTACTCAGGTCATAAGATGCTAATGTGGTAATCTCAAGAAAACATTCACTCTTGCTTAGATATAAGCAATGGAAAGCAATTAAATTTAACCTGTATTTTCTGTGGGACTCAATGATTCATTAGATTTCCATTTGGTCCCTACTTCACTGAGAGCTCAGTAGCGAATACATGATTGGTAATAGAGCACTGGCCATAACACCTCTTTTTCCAGATGTTGGTAGGTGAATGAATCATCTGCTGTTCACTGAATCTCAGCAATCTGAGATGCTGAGAATTTTGCCAGATTCATAAAAGAAAATTTTCAAGGCTGGCTTGATTTTTGTCAGTGCAAATACTGAGATTCTAATGTTGACCAGGTATTTTCCTCTGTGTGTAGATTTATGAACACCAGTGTAACCTGAAATGAACATATGTTCTAATATATGCTTCCCAACAATATATATATGTATAGTAAGATAGATTCAAAAACCACTAAAGCTACATGGTTTAAATGGGAAAATTGCAAAGATACTTCAATACTGTCTACAGTTTCATTTTTATTTGCTTAGTGTGCAGACACAGTGAAGTTTACTAGTACCATGTTGAACTCATTAACATATTGCTTAAAGGTATTAAGCTTAAAACACGTTTATCATAATTCATGACACTTCACTGAACTTGTGTTGTATCAAGATCCATTCTTCAGAAATTATTTAAACTTGCATTGAATCAGTATAATAGACACTTAAAACTGTCAGAGATGACAGATTTGTTTGCTGTTAAAATAGTTGTTCTTAAGGTGGCACACGTTTTCGTCACTTTTCCAGTCAGCTTATCATTAGGAGAGTGCAAAGAAGTATTTCATAATGTCAGCTTTAATGTTCTTTGTAGTGAGAATGGAGATATTTTTATTATCTTGTAATCATGAAGCTCTTAAAGTATAAAAAGTATTATAGAGCAAGCAAGAGACCTACCAATTCAATAACTATTGAAAAATAGCAGAAAAGCAGTGACTCAGGTTGGTCAATATTTGTACTTACCAAATCTTTCTCCTTATTACTGATGTTCAGAGAATAGAGTCCACTTGTGAAAGATGAAGTCTGTCAGCTTAATTTGTGTAGTTGTAAGGACTAAAGGCTAATACATGCCAATTTTGATCTGATGACCTTAAAAAGAGATAGCTCAATATTCCATTACCATTTGCCTGGAATACCTAAATGCATTTAAAATTGTACTAACATTATTTTTAATGATAAATGGGAATGAAGTCAATGCAGTAACAAAGATAAACAACATTGGGACCTATTCTGCATCTGACAGGATGAGCTGAGTGATTCATGCTGTCTTCAGTAGTCAAATAACTAGGCCTACTGTTTGGCTTCTGTACAGCGGGAGACAGTATGTAATTCAAAAGCTTTAGTTTCAGGACTTATTGAAATTCAATTTCAGAGGCGGTGAAAGCACCATAAAAATGCAGTAATAAATCTGCACATACATGCTAAGCCCAGCAATCTATGGATTTATGTGGCATTCAACATTTTCTCTCTCCCATAAAGAGTTAAATCTGTGTATTAAAATCTGTCCATGTCCATTTCCAAAGAAATAGACTAATCATTTACCAAGGGACAAGTCTCTCTATAAAATATTCTATTCCTGTGTTCTAAACCTCTCCGCAAGACTGAATCAATTTTGTCCTGATCCTCCTACTGTGGTGTGGTTTTACTGTTCCTTCCTGTGTTTCTTCGCTGTGCATTTCTCTGCGGAAAAAGGAGGAGGCTGGCAATGTGACCAGCACTGTGCCTCCGGTGTCGTGCCCCAGAGAAAGGAGACTCGTCCCTCTGTGATATCCTCGCGAGGCATTCAGCAAATGAGGGAGCCACTCACCTTTCTCTTAGGATTTGATGAGACAGCACTTCAGCAGCCGAAACTTTGAAATAACAGCTTATGCTCACGTTTCAGAAATCATTAGGCATATTCGGGGCAGGACTATTCATGTCTATATATCTTGGCATCAAAAAAAAAAAAAAAAAAAAAAAAAAAAAAGACAAGAGAACATCTCCTTAGAAAAGGAAGCTGCAGTTTGTTTTTAGACAGCGTGTTATGTTCCCCTAGCAAACAAACGCATTAGATTTTCTCAAATCTTTGCAAGATCTAAACCTGCAGACACATTTGCATCTGAACATAAAACAGCTTATTAATTTCAGAGTAGTCCCAACACTCAGGCAACAGTAGAAGACCACATACAAACTAAAGAAAATGATAGTTGATGTAAAAAGAGTTATAACCTGTCTCTAGATTTATAAACATAATGACGTAATATATTCTGTCTCCAGCCAGTGAAATTAATCCTGTCAGCAGAAGCAATATAAATTTAGGCCACATTTTCCAGATGATTTTGCTTATTTCTGATTCCCTTTCAGCATATAACATACTATAGCTCTAAGAAAATTAAAGCTTACAAGAGTAGATGTTCATATGAGTCAGCAAAGCTGGCATAAAGTTGATATCACTTTGTATGCCCAAAGGAACTGACATTCACTGCTTAATGAAGAAAAAAGATCTGATCTTCAGGCCGATTACAGTGCAATAGAGAAATGGGCCAACGAGTCTATTTGAAAACATTATCTTGTGCTTGCATAGCAATTTACTTAACTTGGATTGCAAGAAAGAACAGACGTGGACATAACCCATTAAAGGCACATGCTGAGAATAACCCAACTGAATTCAAAATACTGCAATTTCAGCTGGTATTAGTGGATCTACTTTAATCTTTGCTAGCTCTCTTAGGCAGAACTTTTCTCCTGTTGAACTTTGTCTTCATTTGAATAAGATGCTGCCTGCAATTTTTGCAACAAATCCATAAAGGTGCTCTCAAAATGTTCCATTACATAGCAAACACACTCTGTGACTCTGTACCATGCTATGTATTGCACTTTGCATTCTTTTGGTTTTATTTCACCTGAGAACTAGCAGATCCCAAAGTAGAAATTAAGGGACAGTTATGAGCAAAGACAAACGAAACTCCTCTTCTTTACAGAGAGTATCATTAGGTGTGTCTCTTCCATGGTTGTCAGTGGGAATTCTGCATTTTACCCTTGGTGCATATATTGAAACATGAAAGTTTCAGATTAAAGGTATTTATCAAATTAAGCTATTATTTTTGTAAGGAGTCTAATTAAGGAATAACTCTGGAAATTGCTGTGTTCTGAATAACTGCCTCAGCCTTGCAAAGAAAAAAAATGAAATCTTATAAATGTTTCTAAGGTCGAAGCAGCAGTAATTACCTCAGCTGCAAGTATAATGGGAAGAATGTGAAGTGGACGATAGGCTCAGGGGCTGGGGAGGCAGATCATATCTAAACAACATCGCTTTCCCCCCATTTTTCCTTCAGTTTTGCCAAAAAAGAACTGTGCTTTTTTTGACTTAGTACAATTTCTTAGGGGACATATCATGTTTGTTTAGTAAAACAAATGCCAACCAGATTAAAATATCGAAAAGTGATTTGCTTTTAGAAGATGTATTTCATCTGGAAATGTCTTAGATGAGAATCTTAGACAAGGTGCTGTGACAAGACAGCAAAAGTCAGTGCTGTGCTGCAGCATGGAAGATACATCTGGTCAGATAGCCTGGACAAGAAAGAACTATGGAGACTTCAAACTCCCTTGAGATATGCAGGGAAAAAAGGGGAATCATGAACTGTCATGTAACTAAAAGTTCAGATTTGGTCCAGATGATGCACTGAAATTCAGTTTTGATTGACTCTGAACACTTAAGTGTTTAACTTTTTAAATAGAAGCTTTCTGGTTTTGGAGGCAAAATTCATCCCAGAGTAGTAGACTTTGGAGTATTCTCCTCCAAAGACAAGTCAGCTTTTGTCACAGGCTGTTTCTGTACTACTAAATAAGGCAGAGTCTGGGAGTTATTTCAAGCCCTGGCCTATTGACCATCTAGATTGCTTAACTGCAAGCATCCTGCAAGCCTCCGAGATACTTTGGTCTGTGTTAACTGGCCCTTTCTGAGGCAGTTTTAGAGTATGGCTCAGAGGACGGGAAGCAGCACGGCTGACAGCAGTAGAGGTTAGATTACACTAGATGTGGCTCCAACCACCCTGCCCAATGCTCTAGTGCTGCCTCAGCAGCTTTCGTGTTTCCAAATTGCTCGCATGCCTTCATGGCCCATTGCCTGGAGTGCCACAAGGTTTCATGCTACAAAGCGCTTCTTTGGTGGGCTGTAACACAGCCATTATTTCAGACACTTTGGAATAAGAAAACTTCCCCACCTCCAAATTAATTACATTGTAGGGTGATGAAGATATCAGATAGGACTTAGGCCTTGTTGCAGTACACAAATGGCTTTAATGTGAACTCAGATGTGCCCACAGAAGACACAGGAGTAACAAGCATGCTATAGATTCATGTCTTCTGTGCTGCACACTGGCTATTTTTTGAAGAGGGGTGCTGCTACCATATAGCACCTTGCAGAGTCAGGGCTCCCAAATTTTCCCATATTTACCTAGATTTGTCTTTGGAAACAAGTACACTTGTTAGAGTGAATAGTTAAGCAAACAATTTCGAACAGTTCTCAAACTAAAACTTATTTATTCAAAGTGTTTTGTCCTCCCTGCTGAAGTCACCTTTTAGTTGCCTTTTCTTTGCTTGGATGGCAGGAATACTCTGGTAGTTACTTTTACAGTCGAATTTTGAAGAATAATCTCTTAGGAAACAATGAATTCAAATATTTTCGGTTATCTGCAAGTATGAACAAACGTGAATTACAGGGAACCTTATCTGGCAGATTGCAACTGTGTAAATGCTGTAAATTCAAGACATCTTTACCATTCAAGAAATTTTTGTCAGAGCGCCATTTAAGTTAGGTAGCCTCCACAGTATGCATTAGATATGCAATCAAATATGTCTTGTAAGTCTAAAAGATCATAATAAGCAGGTTACTCTCATCATAAAAAATCATTTTACTTTTAGCTTTAGTTTAAACTTGGTCTAAAATACAAACAATATTCATCCCCTACAAGGCTCAGAGAAACTAGCTTTTTGCAGGCGGATACCCAGCTTTGAAAGACACACAGTACAAGGCTAGTCTGTCAAAGGTAGAGAGAATTTTAAGCAGTTTTGGCATTATCATAACTGTATTAAGCTATGTTTGGTTTTATCATGCTGTGTTCTTTGACATTCTGCTTTGTGTGTGTGTGTTGCCTGTCAGTCAGAGTGTCAGCATGTCATGAGGGAACTTTACTGCAAAAATGGTACTACTTGAAGAATTCAAATGAACAAAAGAGAAAGGAATACTTGACAGCTGAGAGAAGAGTTTTTGAGATGAATCTCTGTCTCATTAAATACATGGTTAAAGTCATGTACAGAAATGAGATGACTTAGAGGAAAAGACTCTGACATATTATCCAGATATCTTGTACTGAAAATATTTTGTTTTAATCTCACTACAATTTTTCATTGGTAAGAAGCTAGCTGCATTGATTGAGCAGCTAAAAATAGCAATTTCTTTTTAACGTTAAAAGGTAGTACCTGATACTTTTTAAAGGACGCATTTATGTCTATCCAATTTACACTGAGCATGAGGAAAACAAAAACAGGGGCAATTCCGTTAAATTTCCTCTTCTGGACATTTTAAGACAAATTTGTCCTATGCTCTGACTTGGTTGTGGATCTGCAACGACATACTGGTTCCAGGGTTTGTATTGCATTTTGCATTACATTTTAGCAAATCAGGTACCTGCTTTTGTCAAGCCGGGTACTGGCTGCCTGCTGGTTGCCTGTTTGAAGCTGCCCCTGCCTTGTTGGACTCCATGACTCAGTCCACATGAGGAAGCTCAGCTGTGCTTCCCCCCGAAGCACAGGAACCTCACTGGCTGCACTGACGACTTGTCACAGTCATCCCAGGTGGTCTTGGGCCCTTGCCCAGGCCTTGTTCAGGAGTTAGGACTGGTGAGGGACAATTTCTAGTGGGCAATCTGGATAAGGTTGGCCTGTTTTGGAGGGGAAGAGATTTTAATAATATGGACTGGTCCACAACGTATGACTTTAATGTCTTAGAATGGTATTGGCACATTTAATTTACTTTCCTACAGATTTGATGTTTTTCTATACAAGTGGTAATCTGCTGCTCTGACTCCTTCCATTTCTCTTCCACAGCTTTGGGGATAAAAGTGTGAGTCTGTTACTCGTGTTCTCGGGAACGGAGAAAAGAAATACAAGATCTAGGCCCTGCTTGATAGTTGCCTGGAGCATGAGTAATGCCAGTTTCTGCTGCAGTTACTTTTTTTCCAAGTTTAGTAGATTGTGAGGGGTTAAAAAGACTGTGGAAGGGAATGGATCTCTGGCTCTCTCCTTTTTCTGGTTTCACAGCTTCAATAGCAAAATAGTCATCACTTTGCCTGGTGTAAGGGTCTAGTGTAAGCTACTTCTTCTCCAGCACTTTGAAAAGGAGAGAGCTGAAATTAGAACATGACTGAAAAAGTTACACTGTTATCTCTAAGCTTCATGCTAGAGGCATGTGAAAATCATGATGTGTTTTATTTGCCATAGCAAAACTGCAACTTAGCTTCAAAATGATGCTAAAAGCTGGATGGTAAATTCTTCAGCGGAACTTTCTTTGTGGGAAAACAGAGTTCTGGCCAAATAAAAAGCTTTGTGAAACACCCTAAAGTCTTCACCAGATTTTTAGTTTTGAAGAATAAGAGCAAACCTAAATATTCCTGCAGTATTGTAGTGTTCAGTTTTTGCAACATTCACTTTCAGTGTTTTTGGAATAAAAAAGTTTGATTTTTTATTTTTGAAATTATTTTTATGACAATGTATTTCTGTGTTATATTATTATACAGTTAAATAGAATATTTACAGAATTTAAATTGGGTAAAATCCCCACAAATCAGAAATCCCCATGAAGCAGAAATTCTGTCTTCAGTAGAATTCTATTGAATTCTAGACAAATAAGGGGTGAAAGAAAGATTTGTCTCCTAGTTGTTGGAAATTCTTTCATTTCCCTAGTCTTTCAGAGGCCAGGAACAGTGAAACTTTGGTGATGAAAAATACTATTTTTTTCTTTCTTGTTAGGAACCAAGAGATACTGCAATGACTGCTCCAGTTCCATTTGACTTCCAGAAGCAAATATGCATGTTTGAACTTTATGCTTGCAGTGGGCTGAGATCATTTTTGTAAAGACAAGTTAGGTGGTAGAACTAGTTGTTTTCAGAAAAAGGAAGAAATTTTATAAGTACTGAGAGATAACTCTGGCTACAGAAGAGTTACTTCAGACAACCGAAGGAGGAATTGAACTAAAAAACTATTCATTTTAATCAGACCAGTGTTGCCTTACAAAAGCATAGAAAACCTTTGCTGGTTTTTGTGATATTTAATTACATTTGGAAGGTTAGATAGAAAAGGTATATTTTCCAATTAACCTTTACCTCATTAAAATTTCATTCTAAATTGTGTGCAGTTCTTAGAGAACATGCTGTTAAGCACTATCTGGTCATTTTATTTCCTGTTATACTTGCTACTAATCTGATCCTAAAGCAGAATATCTTTATTTTAAATTCTCACTCTGGAAACATGTTTTACTCTACATAGATTCCCACTAATTTATGTCATATTGTATATTTAACACATTCAAAATGTAATCTAATTCAATGTGATTTTTGTATGATGTAGGGAAGGCTTTTTTCCTGTGTCTAAACAGAAGTTGCAGCAGGGATTAATATGACTCATAAATGCTAGCATTCAGAAAAGAAATAAAGTTTTTAAAGATCACATGCCACAAAGCTAAAACATTGACACCCCTTTACTCCTATCTGGAAAAAAATCAGCTCAGAACTCCATCCTTACCATTGAGTTGCCAGATATACATGTTAAAACTTTTGTGATTTATTGAGACTTTACCGGTAAGAAATTTGGATTTTTTTTAACCTATTGATAGAAGAAATAAACATGAGAAAGACAAATATCATTGAAACAGAATGAAAAAGAGTCATGTATCACAAGCATTATTTTGATCTCTGAATAACTGTTCTTTCACAGCTGCAATAAATATGACTAGAATTGTGTGTACTTTCATAACAAACAAAGAGATACAAATACAGACCAAAGTATGAAAAAGCTGATGATGAAACTGTTAATAATTGCGGAATGTGCATTTTTGTGTGTGCTACGTGAGCCAACCAACCCTCTAAAAGAGCTTGATTTTCAGAGTAGAATATCAAGAGTTTCTGAAAGAGTCCAGTATTTGCTCCCTATACCTGGGAAATCACTAATAAAGTTGCCAATTTGCCCAAAATTCCTTTTCAAAAGATCACCAGCCTTGTTCTTTTGCTATCATAATATAATATTCAAATCCTTTCTGATTTTTCTGCTTCTCATGTTGCATACTTTTCGGAGTTTTCTAGGAAAGTTAGTACTCTTTCAGCATAGACGCAACATCAAAAGCAAAAATAAAATGATAGCCATTGCAATGAACGTTCGCATCTTGCTGGATGAAGCCAAATGGAGGATAGAGGCCTACTGAACGCAGACCTCGCATTAGGGCAAAATGTGAGATGCAAAATATTGGTTCAGGCTAATTTCATGAGATCAGTCAGTTGAGTCTTCTCAAAATGATGGCATATTGCCTTCTGAAATCATTTCGCTCACTTTTATTTATTGCAGCCCTAAATCTTTTGCAGACCTGTTTAGGACCTGCGTACCTTCTCATTTAAACCCCAGTCTTACTCCTTGTTCATTAATCTATTTTTAAGTTGAATTTGGATTTAGGTAAATGTCAGAATTTTACTGTTCTTTAGGGGACTTTGTACAGACTCAAATTAACACTGATTTGCCAACATTTGTCAAATACTTCATTTGAGGTGAAGCAGAAATATTTCCTCTGAAATAGATCATACATTTCTATAATACCTATAAGAGAAAGAAGAAAACCATCTTGCACCTGTAAATAACTACTGAGCAACATAATACTGTTATTTTTATGCTGGAGCGAAGAATAGCCATTCACAAATATTTGTCTTGGTGGAAGAGTAATTAAGAAAGGGAATTAATGGGTTTTCTGCAAGGAGAAAGTAGTCAGCTTCATGACAAAAATAAATATCTTAAGGATCTTCATTCTTCATTACTTGAACTCATCTTCCTGGATTTAGAAGGATAAAATGAACCTATTTAAATTTACTCATACTGTAAGCAGGTATAACTCCTATTAACACTGATGAGAAATGTACTGAACTTACTAGGGCTGAAGTTATTTAATTCTCCAAAACAGCTTATAATTCATTTTCATGGCTGTGATCATTCCCTTCCTCTAGCATAATTATATTGCATGCAATATAGATCTCAGCATCATTATCTTGGAGTTACCCTTCACGATCACTTCTTCAAGGATTTCTGTGATCAGGTCAGAAAATTACCACTGATTTGGAACATGGGAATGAAACAAAAAAGGTTCTTAGTGAAAATTTTCAACAATTCTATATTCTCTATTTTGTATTAGCTTTATTTATCTGTGTTAAAACTTGAAAAATGCAATATCATATTCCTAATTGGCTGTTTTGTTGTATGTAGAACTTCACACCTTATTTTTAAAAATCATTTCTAGATATTTGGATAGTATTTCTCAATAATAAAATGTTATAAACAAAACAGTACTAAAAAACAAAGACAATTGCAAAAGATAAACCACACATTTATGTAGACTTGATCTCAAAGTACTTAAAGTCAACCTACTACTGAGTCTCTTGTACTGTAATAAAAAATTTAGTATTATACCTACCTGATTTTTCTTTTTACAATTTTTATGTCTAAGAATCTTTACAATTTTAATGTGTTCAAAATTATCCAGAGAGTCATAACGACGTCTGTTTCTTTTATGCCCCTTGTGAAACTTAGGCAGTATTTAGGCATTTGCTCAAGACCCAAGAATTTACGAAAATAATATTGTGCTGCAGAACTTTTAACTCAGACCCAGGAGGACCCAGATTGAGCGCCTGGTGTGCTGAGTAAGATGGCATCGCTCATGTGAGCACACATCACTCTGCCCCATAAAACCGAGCCCTTGGACCTGTAGGCACATCTTTGTAGTCAACAGGGTTCAGAAGGCCATTTCTTAGAAGAATAGGTAATTTAATTAACTCGAGTCCCTAAGTGTCCACAGGTAGAGAAACATCCGTGGGTCATCGATGCCACACGAGTGCCGGGATGTTGCTAGGAAACAGCCATCGGCTCTGCCGGTGCCGGGTTTTAGGGTGAAGCACTTGGCAAGAAAAGAAAAGAATTTTTTAATCCTTGCATGTGTTAAGTTACTTTTCCTTAAGTTTCAGCTTGAAAAATATTTTTATATTTAGTAGGAATTTTTAGCTTTGAAGTTGTTTCTCTATGTAATGGCACTGGTTATTCCATGAAAAAACAAATAGAGTGCATGCTCATAGCAGTCGGTTCCACCTGAGATCCTTTTGACCAAACATACAGCTAAAAAGGACATCATCACTGCACCGATCCAAACTACATGAGAAATCTGGTCAAACAGCTGCCTGAGATCAGAAAGCCTGGTCACGCCGCTGTCAGCCCAGACCGCCTCTGGCCTCACCAGCCCTTGTCCCTACCTGGCTGCCTGGGGAAATAGGATGGTCACGGCCCCAGAGACTCCCACGGCACACATGGTGCTGGTGGCTGACCCTTTGCCCATCACCTCGATAACTTAAATATCTAAATGAATTAGGAGGGGCTATGCTGCTGCTTCTTGAAAGATAGGGAGAAGGCAGTTTCCATCTCCTATCTTTGTTAAAAACAATTAAAGAAGAAAAAAACACTCTCTTAGATTATGAATTTTACTCCATAAAATGTGGGCAACAAAGTGGTGAATCAGATCTGTATCTTTAGATTTTAAGATAAATCACAGTGCTCCAGACAATCTGTGTAGAGTAAGTTACTTTAGACCTTGGACTTTGTGGCATGGGCTGATGGTGGACTGCCTACCTAACACATCCCAAATTAAAAGGCAGCTCCCTTTTCAGCAAAATATATCCTACTGCCAATATACATGATATTTTATAGCTAGAGTTGGACCTCACAGGTTTAGTAAAGGTTGCTGCTCTGAAGATGCGGTTACTGGACTATCCCCAAGTATTGTTGTTACCTTCACTACCTAGCCATCAGGTCAAGAAGTAAAACTACACTGAGATCTCTGCATCATAAATCCTGTTTTATGTTTGTTTTCCTTCTACATAAATCCAGCAAGGATTTTTTCTTTGTTTATTTGTTTTTTAAAAGTTGATACATTTCGGCCCTGTGAGCCTGTGTCCTGCTCCAGGTCACTGAAAGCTTCAATAATACAAATACTGGTGCTTTTAACAGTATTTTTATTCACTGGAGACTAAATGATTTTCTGGACATGCGTAACTCTGACCTCAATTAGAATTATGCTAGAGGATACAAACTTGTCTAAAGCTTATAGAATGCAGAGAATTTTATATTTCCTTATATTTAGTAGTCTGATGGGATTACTCGAGTGTTTGAAATTAAATGAGTCTGGGATGACTTAGGTAAACACAAACTTTGTGATTTAAATTAAATTTTTGGAAACTGAAATTTTAGAACTATGGTATTGACACTGACAATTAAGAAAAGTGATATTGCTTACCCAGAAGCTTAATGAAAAGAACTGCTATGATGTACTTCCAAAATTACTATACAATCACTTATTTTCATTCGTTTTATCCATTACATGGCATATTTTTTCTGAATGTTAGAGGTGCTACCTAATTATGTTGTAATTAAATGTGATTCATCAAAGAGAACTGAAGACAAAACTGTTAATCAGTGATTCTTTTCCATTCATAGAACCTGTAAAAAAAAAGTGTATTTTGTAATTAGTTTACAGATGTTTACTCTAGAACAAGTAAATCAAAATTATAGTATTTTTTCCCCTCATCATCTGGTAGAATATTTTAGTATATATTTGCAGTGCCTTACAATGGCTTTTATGACACTATCAGAAATTATCAGCATAGTCATAATAACAATAACTATTCAAGGGGTTAAAAAATGTAGCTTCTAACTAAATGTAATGAATCAGATGATACTTTTAAGTCTAGATGGTATTTTAATTCTGGGCTGTAGCATGGAGCCTTCCAGCGCCTCCCGGTGGCAGAGTAACTCTGGGCAAGAGAGCACAGAGGGAAATAAGAGCCATGTTTCTCTCCCCAAAACCCCGGACCAAAGACAGAGTGAGCATGCAAGAGTGCTAGCTAGGTCCTGACTCCCCCGTGCCTGCTGTGAACTGAGTGCAACAGAGGCTTTTCAGAGAAAAGGAAATGTTCTTTCTTTGGTTTTGACTGCCAGAATTGTATTTTTCCTAATCATGCTCAAGGCAGGTAAGCCTTAAGGTGAGCCATCCTGTTTGTTTAGCGAAACTGCTTTCTGCTAGAAAATAAATATGTTTTCCTTCTGAATACGGAGTCAAGCCCATCATATTTTCATCGCTCAATGTGCTCCCCTACATTTATCCACCCACACAATGTGTCTGAGGCTAATACCTTTTGTAGAACTGCTCTTATCCTCCCAGACTTTACCAAGACTGTCTGGAGAAACAAAACAGCTAAGGTGCTATTTAGGGTCTCCTTTTCCTATTCATTTTTTTTTAAAGAAACATTTGGTCAAAATCTAACTTTTCCTCCTTTACAGGTGTTTCTGCTCTTTCAGTAGCAACAAATCTTTCATTTTGTGACAAGCTATTTCCAGGACAAGTAGTTATGATATGACAGAAAATTATAGCTTAAGTGAGGGGGAAAGAGAAGGAGCAGATGATATCTTGTAACCCTCCAAGCTAATCCTATTGTTATAAAAAGGATGCCTATTAATAGACTATAAAGATGAAGGGAAAACAGGTATGACTTACAATTTTAAAAGGATTGTTGCTAAGCCGAATGTTTTCCTAAGGACTTTGAACTGCTTTTTGATTCTGATAAGCCACTATCAGTTCTGAAAAATGCCTAGCAATAGACATGGAAGTTAGAGATACAGCATAGGCAGACAGGATACTCTTGAAGCCCAATCACATGTGAATTGGAGATTAATAGATTGCAACCGACTCTGGTGTGTAAGAAACATAGTAAAGCCTTCATATACCTTCCATTTTAGTCCCTCATTAATTTCTTGATGTGATCATTCTTAACAGAGGAAAATTCAGAACTGGGAAGATGGACCAAAGAAACCTTGATCACTCTGCTGTGAAATCAATAGAATCATTTACACAGTTGTGGTTTCTGCACATGCACATCTTCCCCCTAGAAGGAGAGTTAGGATTGCAAAGTAATTTCGTGGAAACCATTAAGATGTCCTCCGCTACTACTTATTGCCGAGCCTATTCCATTAAATAATGAAGCCTCTAGGTGGGTATCTCCTGAATAGTCCTTTAAGTAGAACTCTATTTTGGTTAACAAGATTATTTACTTACAAAGATTCTTAAACCTGTTCCCAAAGATTGCTTGGCCAGTGGGGTCTAGAAGGGATGTCAGGATCTCTGAGGCCACAGCTGAAGCTTGTACCTACCATGTATTTCAGTTAGCACTTGGCCACTGTCATCTGAAACTCTGATGCAGTTGCCCTATCGATTAGGCCCTTGCCAAGCACCACGTCTTCTCTAATGAGCCAGCTGTGAGTCCCTATGCAGAGATCTATTTACAGAAGAAACTAAAAATAATGTTGTTATATTTGTAAGGCATCTACTCTCTTCATTTTATTACTCATATATTGGTGTTTGTTAGTTAAATCAAAGTATGAGCTGTAGATATGCATAGCACAACATGAAACCTCTCGTCTGCTATGAACTGTGCCGTGGATTCACAGGTACGCAGACCTTCAGCAAGGAAGGACCATTATGATAAATAATCTATTGCACGATTTTGATTCAGCTCTTGCTTCTTTGTGCTTCCTGTGTCCATTTGTAATGTGATGGTAATCAGAGGATATGTTCAGACTTGATATCTTTGAAGAAAACATTTTTTACATCTCCAATGTGAAACAGATTTCTCTCATTTTTAATTATCAGTAATAATAATAACAATAATCCGTCCCTCAATATATTGCAGTGCTTGCTAAATAATTAGTGGGAGTTAGGTACTTACCCTTGATACTGAAAGCTTAGTCCTTGGTGCCTTACGCAAGTTCATCCTACTTTGAAAATTTTGAATACAGTGACTTTGGGTAGGGCAATGTTATATTATAGAAACAAGCAGACTGTGTGCTAACCTTGACCTGCATGCATACTCTTTGTATATTCTTTGGCCATACTATTTAACCTTCCTGGATTTTAGTATTCCAGTTTATCAAATGAATGTAAATATTGTTTTTTCTCCCATCAGGATGAAAACAATTTTTGTCTAATAGTAGAGCATATGGGCCAGATCTTTAGCTCAGGAGAATATAGGATGTTCCATGAACTCTGGTGTGTTGCTGATTTATGCTAGCTGAACATCTATTTTTTGAGGTAGAAAAATTTATCCATAAAATATTTTACCAGTTGCTGGTAAATGTGTTCACGGGTTTTCTTCTCCCAGCTTTGTCTTCCTATTCAACCATAGGAAACACTGTAAGTCCATTTATTTTTATATTTTTAAGTTTTAAAAATAATTCTCTGCCAGTTCCAGAAAGTCAGAATTTTTGAATTTGGAAGCAGATGAACTGTCATAAATAATCAAAAATTATGAATTTATGCCAAGTGATCATTCAGATGTCAAAGGGCCAGAGTCTTATTTATACAAGAGCATTTTACACAGGATTATCGGTAAATTGTTTTTATTTTATGATTAACCTTATGTCAGTTTGTGGTCACAAACCAAAGAACTGTAATTATTCTCCTTGTATCCTTTTTTAATAAGGATTTTTTTTATCCTTTTTTACACAAAAATGAACACAGGAAAGAGACTATGCACATATTCTTTTATAACAAGAATAACAAATAAATTATGAACTTCAGGTGCTGTCAGCTGGATATAGAATGCAGTATTCAATTTTGTAAACAGTTCACTAGTATGTCAACTGCTATACTGACATGAAGAGAAATGAGAAGTATTTTCCCAAGAAACTTTATTCCCTTACATGAAATCCCAGGCTAAATATTGTGTGGGAGCTGTATCGACAGGAAAAGAAGAACCTCCTCCCCCCCCAGAAGGGGCTACTCGCAGGCATTATTTACAGTAGATGCTAGCCTAGGAGAAAATTTCTTTTGAAAGCTAAAATGGTACTGTGGCTATTACAATAGACATTTCCTTCAGTGTATAAAAAGATAGCTCAAAAAGCATCTTTTAAAGTACTCTTTCTTGACAAAGAAATGAGTGTGTAGAGTTAAATAGACCTGCATTTTCCTTAAATGTTGTAGACAGAAATGGTAAATATATGCAATTATCTTCATATTGCAAGCACAGATCCAGCATATGTGAGGAGTTAAAGAGCTGAAAAATGATATAGTGCTTCTATCCCTTAGGGAATGGCAGTAACGTGAACAACAAGACTGATAGAGCCCAGTCTTCAGCTGATGCAAACTGACAGAGCTCCATTGAAATAAATGGAGCTATTATGAGTCACGCCGACACAGAAGCTGGTCAATAGACGAATTGCTTTGAGACTCGAGGTTTTCTAAGATTAGGGTAATTGTAAGTGTTACAGATATTTTATTTTTTGTTCAGAACAATGCTTATATCTCCTGCAACCCAGTTGGCATTTTATAATATAATATAATTAGAACAAATCCTAATGCTTTCTAATCTTCCAATCCTCGAGTCCTTTTTCAGGCAAAGCTCTCAGACTTCAGTGAATATTAAGCCTCATTAGAAACTCAGATTTTGTGTGGAAATGAGCAGTTTACTGCATCTGTGAATGTATACTGAAATTGGCCACTCCTTCCAGGGAGCTGGATTAGATTCTCAGTGTGAATAAATTTACATAGCTGAGAATAAGCACGCCTTTGGCTTAGAGTGAACCAATACTTTGATTTAGATACACAGAGGCATTTCTAGACTGTAGGCTGAGACTTAAGTGAAATTTAGATGGCTAAGTCCAAACTGGGACAAAACTCCCATACCCCAAGGCCCATAAAACTTATTAAAGGGCCATTTGCATTCTTACGCACGGACAGAGCATGCTGGTCTCAACACTGCCCGATCACTTTCACGGCCCAGAAGTGAGATAGACAGAGCACTTCTGTCTTATACCCTATCACACACTGATCTGGTAGGTGTGCTTCTAGCAACCTAGAGTACACCAGCAGTATGGAGTTCTCCAAGAAGCTGTCGCACTGCATGCCATTCTTAAGAATTCTCATGCCTCAGCTGGGAATACCTGAATTTCTTCTCTTGATCTTGCCTCACGTCTTTCCCTTCAACTGAAAGCTGGCAACAGGGTATCATGTAGAGCCTTATCAATGACAGCTATCAATGGCAGGACCTAATGGTCCTGTATGCCAGTACTCCAACATTGTCTCCATCAGCCATATTTCAATGAATATTGACCAGTGTAGGGCAAGGTGGGAATAGGTTTAAAATAAAAAGTTCATATATGTTCCACACATTCTTATACACGTTTCTAAAATTCATAACATTGCAAGAGTTCAAAGTTATTGAAATCCTGAGTAGCTCAGATTTTGAATACATAGTAGGGATAGTGAATAGTTCTGACTAGGCTTTTATGCCTCTGGATGTCAGTGTTGTTTTTCAATAATAAAAAACAATATGATATGAAAGAAGAATAAATGAAAATGGTATAATTGTCAACATCTCATGCTTGTCAGAAGCTACAGGGCTGACAACCTAAGAAGTACAGTTACTTCAGCGTAAGGATGAGTGACTGAATGTGTAAAATAATGTTTACTTCAGTTTAATATTGGGATAAGAAAAACAAAACAACTAAATACTTTTTCCTAGAGTAAAATCAACTTTTCTGATGCCCCAGAATGTGTTCCCTTGGAAAGGTCTGAAGTGGAGTACCAACCCTCATCACTCTGATTTGGTCATGTCAAACTGCGCCAAGGATAAATATTGTTTAACCTGAATGAGATGCAGCTGTGAAATGGCTGATGGGGAGGTGAGTAAGTGACAAGGCCCATGCAGAACCACAGCTGCTCATCCTTCCTGAGGAGCAGAACTTAGTTTTCCCAAGCAAATCCGTTCTGCATTTCTCAGCACTTTGGGAGCAGGCAGAGAGAATAAAAAAAAAAGTCATATTTTTCTTCTTCTACAGTTTCTTACTCCAGCAATCAGTTCTACTTCTGGAAGTAAGAATATATGTAAAAGTGACACAGATTTAATGATTATTTTCTGTAGGAATATTCTAGCAAAGAATTCATCTTACAGGGGATATTCAGAGCATATTTTCAGAAACACAAATTGCTACCATTGCCCTCCATTATTTACAATAAAGTGAGATGCCTGTCTGTGCTGTGTGTCCTTGAAAATCTTCCTTGGAACAAGATACCTTTTTATTGGAAACTTGCAGGACTACTTATGTATAACAGAAATAAACAGGAGATTACAATTTTCCAAATCTCTCTGATCTTTACTTTTTGCTGACAGTTTAATGGATTAGAGAAGGACTGCCTTTCATCGGGAAAGGAATCAAATACTAATTGAAGAGAGTATATGCATCAAAAACAGAACTTGTTTTTAATTGTAGAATCCTTGAATTTCATTTGGCATTATTCTAAGTGGAAAAATTTGCTCAAGGAAGGTCTAGGACTAGGAAATACAGTGAAATCCTTTTTTTCACCTAGACTAGATTAAAAGTATTAAATCTTTCCCATACCGTAAAGAAGATGCTGATCTTAGTCTATTTCTTCCTTTTCCCAGTAGCAGGGTGTTAATGTCATATGTCATGCTTTGTGGGTGGGTTTTCATTTTTTTCTCTATTTTAAGCCTGCCAAAAAATATCTTATATATTTCGCTCGTGGCTTCAAACTGCTACTATTATAAGCCTGATTAATAAGCCTTTATGAGCCTAATTAACATGCTTTTATCTGTATGAGCTTTTATCTTTATGTGCCTGATTACTGCAGTAGTTCTTTTACATGATCGGAAGCTATTTATTTCAAATTTGCGATAGATATCTTCTTGATCTTTTACACATGGGTAAGTCAAGGGCCTGGCCTGTCAAGTGCAGGCAGGGTAGCTCACGTTATATAACACAGGCTGTAAATCAGAGACTGATAGGCGAGTGTGATCTCTGTTTCTCAATGTTTATGCAGCATTTTATTCTCCCTAACATAAATGATGATTGAATTGTCACACACTACAGAGAAGAGTAAAACAGCTTCTAAAGAACAACTCTTATGTGACTGAATATGTATGTGCATTTATGCCACTGACTTGTCCTCATAACTTAAAGCAGTGGTTCCCAGGAGCAAGCTCTTTGGGACCTCCAAAGCCTGTGTGTGCTGCCCACCAAAGGCTGTCTTCTGCAGAGTCACAGTATAGTCAAGGTGTAGAGGTAGGGAACATTACCAGTGTTTACTGGTGAGTGAATGTCAGCGCGCTGGAACCAAAAGCCTGGGCAGCCCTGGCGATGCCTGAGGTTGTACCCTCCTGGCCACAGGGGGGTATCCTCCATCGCTCCAGTTACTCTGCCCAGGAGCTTCTGCAGGGTGTGTTTTGGGAGACCACCAGGCTGGGATGGATTTCCATTTCTGATTTGTGATCCCCACGCAAGCACAGCATCTGAAGCCAGTAACAGAGCCAATCATGGAAAATTTCAATTGTAGAAACAACAAGTCATGGATATTTATATTACTGTAATATTCATGATCTCAGTACAACATGGACTGAGTTTGGTGCTTGGTGGTGGACTAACCTATAATAGGAACTTCTCCCTCTTAACATCTCAGCACTGGCAAAAAAAAAAAAAAAAAAAAAAAAAGAAAGAAAGAAAAAGAAAAGAAAAGAAGAAAAGAAAAAAAAAGATGTTAGAGTGAAGGATGAACAATGCTTCCATTTTTTGATGACTGTGACTGCTTCAACACTTGTTTGCATTCAAATGCATTAAAAGACACTTACAAGGGAAGTTACTTAGAAGGGTTTGTTTTCTAATTTTATTCAAGATTTTTTCTTCCTCTCCCAGTGCTCAGCTATGTATGGCTAATTTTCGCTTATGACTTTTTGCTTCACCCACACAGATTGGAAAGAATCTGCTACTTTCCAGTTGCAAATGAGATAGGAATTCTCTAGAAAAATCTTTGGCTTGTCTTTATAATGAAGAAAATTTAAAATACAAAAATAATATTACTCAGAAAATAATAAATGTTACTATTCCCAACATTACTACTTGGATAAGGAAAACATATACTTTTTTTAAACTCTATTGTAATTTCAAAGTAATTAAAAAAAATCATTACTTTTGCTTTATAAGCAATTTTAATTCAGTTCCTCAAAAGTGCCTGAAGTCTGATTTATCTGAGTATTAGAACTGTTCTAACTTCCTTCCACTGATGTTAAAATATCAAGTTCTGGACTATTTCACAAAAGGATTAAAAACTGTACTGTGTCTAGGGGAAAACATTCACAAAAGAATGAAGATGAATTTATGCGGTATTTCTGTGACTATCATATGTACTGTCAAAGGATTTCTATTGTAATTTGAGATTAGTTGAGCATAAGTTAATGGACCCTTAAAGTATTACCCAAAGCTTATTATGATAGACTATAGGAGCTTTCTTTTAAAATGTTTTTTAATAATATCAACTACTAGATCCCTGAAGACATGATATTTCTAGACTCAGTATTTGATCATCAAATATTAAAATAGGTCAAGCAATTTTGTTTCAAGTTCTTCTCTGCTTATTCTACTGCTGTTGCATGCATACTAAATAAAGAGAGCATATTATGTAGACTTACCAACTGTTGAGTTCCCTACTTTGTTCAATTATGTTATTTATTTTATAATCTATGTTGATAGTAGAAGAGCTACAATGGCATGCTGAGGGAATTTATTAATTTGGTAAAGTTAAGGACATTTTTTGGAGCCAAAAAGAATTAATTAATTGATCCAGAATCCAATCTTGTAAACACAGGTAAGCTGATATGAAAAGACTGACAGGAGAACAGTGAATAAGATTCATAGTTGCATGATTAACATATTAACAACTTAGAGTATGAATAATAGTGAAACTCTCGATCAAATTTTGTGGTTCTCAGGGAAAATTTGCACTTGTCAATTTGAATTTTACTCATGGGCTTCAAAATTGTATTCTTAGAACCTAATAGTCCAAGACAGCCTTTAAAAAAAGATCTTACTGCCTCACTTTCCAGTTGAACTATTTTCCATACCACTACATTTTCTTTTTCCTGAGCAGAAAAAAGTATGTGGCATTTTAAATGCTTAACCCCTCAATCAAGCATTAAATTCTCCACAAAGTTTCACAAGGATTAAGCAGGAATCAAACAGAACAGGGTCATACAAACACAGTGAAATATCAGAGTTGTAAAGTTAGTTTTAGTGATATATAAAGGGATGTAACCCTTAAGGCTGATTTTATTTTAAAACTGAAGGTAAAAAGTAGTGTATTACCTTAAAAAGACACATATCCACATATAATGTGGATATTTAGAATGGATCTGAGATCTTTCGGTGTTTCAGAGATGACGATGCACATATTTATCGTATTATAGCTAATATGGAAAGCAGATTCTTCTGCCTAGCAACCCAAGATATAAGTGGGCTACCTTTTTGGCTTAAAAAAAGTTGCATGGCTTGTGTAGAGCAATGTCCATGATCCAGGAGCAGGATCCATGAATGAGTACGTCAAGTATAGCTTTGGAGTTTGCAGACTAAAATTATCTGTGATTTGTGATTTTATTTTGATGCCAAAGACATTCTTTGCTCTGATATCCATGCCAAAGACCATCAAGTCCTTGTCAAGTAACAGTAAAATTGTGTGATTCAGTGTGCGCTTTTGACAATATTGATGTATCATTATCTTGGTTTACCTCTCTTCTGTGTATGTGCTTCTGTTCCTAGCAATTTAAAATGCTTAAGATTATGATTTCAAATATGCCTTATTGCTAATAATATGTTTCAAGATGAGATGCTAGCTATTCTGATTGAATTTCTCAAGGTACTGCTTTGAACAGACTAAGGTTTATTGTTTTTAGTAGCTTTCTGTGAAATAAACTTGGTGATTTTCCTCTTGTCATTCAAATTATTCTCAGATTTACTTGTACTCCAAGTTCTGTAAGAAATGAGACAAAATAAGGCTCATTTTTTTTTGAATGGTTACTGTGAATTGCAGAATAAAACAGTTGTTCCTTGGGAAAGAACTTGATCCAACATCCCTGCATGTGACTGAAATGCATCTCTTCATCTGTAGAATTTTAGATCATGCTGTACATGTGCAGAGTCAAGGAGCTAACAATTTCTACAACTTCACTCTACTACATATCCTGTTACATCTTTGTTGCAAATTGTGGTATAGGTTAAATAGGAAGAACTTTTGTGAAAGGATTATAGTTTCTCATTTATGTGGAGTATTTTGCAATTTTCTAGTCACTCTAAGATAATTAATGATTCTGGATAGAAAAATGAATAACCTGAATGATAATAATTACAACTTCATTTTTAATCAAATTTTAAATATTAGAAATTTGCAAAACTACTTATGCAAATGAAATTGCTCCATATCACTGGCTATAATAATCCTGCTCGGTTCTGGTACTGTCAGGACATACACATTTATCAAGTTTAAATAAATGTGCATAATTCTTCAAAGGCTGTGTGTAATTGCTTCTAGATTTGCCATCAGCAGTACTTGTCTTTGTGATCGTATCTCTGCTTAGTACATTTTTCGTTTTGTAGTTATATGGTAATTGTTTGTGATTGTATCTATAAGTATTTTTTTATGTTGTAATTTTGAATGGCAACACTGATTGTACCTTTGCTAGAAATTTTAGTACTATTTTTTCCCAGAAAGTACTTGTTACCAAACAGTTTACGTAGAACAATATGTCAGAATATCAGAATCAGAATGGTTGAGGTTGGAAGGGATCTCTGGAGATCATCTAGTCCACACTGCTGCTCAAGCAGGGTCACCTAGAGCATGTTAGACAGGATCACATTCAGGCGAATCTGGAATATCTCCAGAGAAGGAGATTCCACAGCCTCTCTGGGCAACCTGTGCCAGTGCTCCATCACTCTCATAGTGAAGTTCTTCCCTATATTCAGGTGGAACTTCCTATGTTTCAGTTTGTGCTCATTGCCTCTTGTCCTGTCACTTGGCACAACTGAGAAGAGTCTTGCCCCATCCCCTTGACAACCCTCCCTTAAGGTATTTGTATATGCTGATAAGATCCCCCCTCAGTCTTCTGCAGGCTAAACAGGCCCAGCTCTCGCAGCCTTTCCTCATAGGAGAGATGCTCCAGCCCTCTGATCATCTTCGTAGCCCTACGCTGGACTCTTTCCAGTAGTGCCATGTCTCCCTTGTGCTGCAGAACCCAGAACTGGACAAGGTACTCGAGATGAGGCCTCACAAGGGCTGAGTAAAGGGGCAGGATCACCTCGCTTGACCTGCTGGCAACAGTCTTCCTAATGCACTGCAAGATACCTTGGCCTTGTCCACATGGGCACATTGCTGGCTAACAGTCAACTTGTCATCCACCAGCACTCCCAAGTCCTTTTCCACAGAGCTTCCTTCCAGCAGGTCAACCCCTACCCTGTACTGGTGCATGAGGTTATTCCTCCATAGGTGCAGGACTCTGCACTTGCCCTTGTTGAGCGTCATGAGGTTCCTCTCTGCCCAACTCTCCAGCCTGTCCAGGTCTCTCTGAATGGCAGCACAGCCCTCAGGTGTATCAGCCACTCCTCTCAGCTTGGTATCATTATCAAATTTTCTGAGGAGGCACTCCGTCCCCTCATCCAGGTCATCGATGAAGAAGTTGAACAAGACTAGACCCAGTACTGACCCCTGGGGGACACTGCTAGCTACAGGCCTCCAACCAGATTGCACCACTGACGACAACCCTCTGAGCTCTGCTTTCCTCAATCCACCTCACTGTCCACTCATCTAGCCAACACTTCCTGAGCTTACCTAGGAGGATGTTATGGGAGACAGTGTCAAAAGCCTTGCTGAAGTCAAGGTAGACAATGTCCACTGCTCTTCCCTCATCTACCCAGCCAGTCATGCCATCATGGAAGGCTATCAGATTGCTTAAGCATGATTTCCCCTTGGTGAATGCATGCTGGCTACTCCTGATCACCTTTTCTTCCATGTGGTTAGAGATGCCATTCAGGATGAGCTGTTCCATCACCTTTGCAGGGATGGAGGTGAGGTTGACTGGCCTGTAATTCCCTGGGTTTTCCTCCTTGCTCTTTTTGAAGACTGGAGTGTCACTGGCTTTCTTCTAGTCCTCAGGCACCTCTCCCATTCTCCATGACCTTTCAAAGATGATGGAGAGCAGTCTAGCAACAATGTCCACCAGCTCCTTCAGTACTTGAGAGTGTATCTCATCAGGGCCCATGGATCTGTGGATGTTAAGTTTGCCTAAATGATCTCTCACCTGATCCTCCTTGATCAAAGAGAAGTCTTCCTTTCTCCAGACTTTCTCTCTCGTCTCCAGGCTCTGGGATTCCTGAGGGCTGCCCTTAGCAGTGAAGACTGAAACAAAGAAGGCATTCAGTAACTCTGCCTTCTCTATATTCTTTGTCACCAGGGCCTCTACTTCATTCAGCAGCATGCCCACATTTTCCTTAGTCTTCCTCTTGCTACTGATGTATCTGAACAAGCCCGATTTACTTCAAAATGGGCCCTAGCCTTCCTCGTCGCATCCCTGCAGATTCCGACAACATTCTTCTAATCCTCCCAAGTAGCCTGTCTCCTCTTCCACATCCTGTGTATTTTCTTCTTCTGCCTGAGTTTTGCCAGGAGCTGCTTGCTCACCCATGAAAGTCTCCTGACCCCTTTGCTGGCCTTCTTACTCATAAGGATGTACCACTCATGAGCTTGGAGAAAGTGATGCTTGAATGCTAGCCAACTCTCTTGGACCCCCCTTCCTTCTATGGCCTTGACCTCCAAGTAGGTCCCTGAAGAGGCCAAAGTCCACTCTCCTGAAGTCCAGGGTTGTGATCCTACTTACTGACTTGCTTCCTCCATGCAGGATCCTATATTCCAGCATCTCACAGTCACTGCAGCCAAGGCTGCCCCCAACCTTCACATCTGCAACCAGTCCTTCTTTGTTTGTTTGTGCAAGGCCCAGCACGTGCTCGAGTATACATCATATAACTAAAGTGGGAAGGCCTTTCCACAAAGATAACACACTGTGAAGTATAGAAGTGAATACCTTCCCTTTTTATTTAATGGTCGGCATAATCTGGACATAAATTATACTTTAACATGAAGCTCACATTGTGATTAAAGTGAAAGGAAGGATGTGGTGAATTTGGTAGAAAGTTATATCACATTTGTTCTCTGATAATTGGTTCTGGTTCACTATTTCATGAGTCACTATATTAATAGCGAATGCTTCATAACTGGCATATGCAAGGCTGAGTCCACTTGCTAAGACTCAGCATAGGCAATTGGACTAGGAGAGGGAAGACTTGCAAGAGTTATAAGAATATCGTCTTTTCCTCATCCTTGTTAGACAGGTTATGCAGCTACATATTATGCAGCTTCACTACTGAATAAAGTGTGGAGGATTTACTTAGTGAAGTCCTAATACTTAGAATCATTACAAATCCATGTCAGACTGGCCCAAATCACACTTTCTTCTTGTGCTTCTGATATCAGCAACTTTTTTATAAAGACCAAATTTCTCTAAAACATTAAATAAAAACTTTACTGCAAATTCTGTTTTTGTTAGTAAAAATGGTAGAGCATATGGGTAGCCTTTTAGTATTTCTGGTGAGGATTGGACCAATCTGGAGAATGAGAGTGAATGATCTGTGAGAAATACTTGTGATCCTTGTTGTCCGTAATCCTTCAGGTTTCTCCTGGGATGCTGTCCTACTGCTCTGCTTTGGGAGGGTTTGGAAAGTCCTTTATACTTGGATATTGTTTGGGAAAAAGATATTGCATAGATTTTTGTTTCATTGCACTGATGTTGACCTTTTTATTTCAGACTACCTCACTGCAGTGATCTGCAGTGCAAACTGAGCAATGTTCTGACCATTTTGTAAAGGGGAAAGATACATATAGGTATTAAATGTCACCAGCGTTTTGAAACTAATTATAGCCACATTTATAAGGCTGCTGCACTAATCAGATATAAGGCCTTATGCCCTCCATCACTAAAAAAGAAAAAGCCCTGCAGCAGAGTACTGGTGCTTATATTTTGAGTTAATTATTGCTCTTTGTTTAAAATTTCATTACTTTTGCTTTCTGCTAGATATCATAATATGAATTTTATAAATGCTTGTATTCTCATAGTTACCAAAGTAAAAAATCTTGGGGAAAAAATGGTGACTTCTGATTGCTTCCCTTGCCCTTGTCCTTTAGACCCCTTACGCTCACCAGGTGGCATCGCAGCAGTGGTTGTGAAGGGGGAGTGGAGATCACAGTCGTGCCACTATAGCCGCCAGCCATTCTGGCAGATAATCCCATATCCTCCAAAGCCGTCCAGGCAAGCTCTTTGTCTGCTCTGTCAATCTTCCAATCCAGATAATTGTTTACATTGCCGATGTATAACATCTTCCCATACCACAATAAATATGAAGATTTCATTCTGGAGTTGGTGACAAAAAGATTGTGCTGAGAGGAAAAAAAAAAAACACTGAGAGAATGGATTTTTAACAGATTTGTATTTTTAGAAGTCAAATTGAAAGATTTTCCCTATTAGAAATGATTCAAAAAAGACTCAAATGATTCAAAAAATAAACCAAAAAAGACTCTCTGGAAACCGGGAAAAAACTTTTCATTTTTTAAACACTTTTACAGATTTTTTTTCCTTTAGTTTAAGTAAATTTTGTAATAATTAATTTGTTTCAAGAATTGAAGACTGTCAACATCCTAAAATGCTGCTCGGCAAATTTCTGAAGCAAAATGATTTCTTTCTGGGATAATAGAATGATAATTTTTTCCTACTTTTCATTGCTTTCCAATGTTTTACATTTGCAAATATTTACTATACTTGATTTATATTTAAAATGGTTTTGATACTCCTGAAGCTCCATTTTGTGAAGTACTGACTGTAAACTAAAAAAAATTCTGCCCACATCTAACCAAGATTTTTTCTTTTAGTGGCTATCTGTAATTTGCTGTATTCAATCAACATCATAATTTTTCTTGTAAGGTATTAAGATCATGTAGAGCCCAGTGATAACAGCCATAAATCATGGAGACAGGTCCCAGATGAAGAGTGCTTGACTTAATCATCCAGTACAGACCAGAGTAAATGTCACTAGCTGATGGGAGAAAAGGTGCATCTTATTTCTTTGCTCTTTAGCATGTATAAGAAAAATGAGGTTTTCTCATAGTGAAGTCGCTGGAACATTTTCTTGAAATTTTGAGTAACTTTTTATAGTTGGCTATTATGATGCATTTGCAAAATGCAGTAATGCATTTTATTGAGTAAACTATCCTTTAGCTTTTTTAAGTTCACAGATGCTAAGCTTAGAAAATACTACTGCAGTAACCTAGATTGCACTTCCATATAACAACCTATTCTCTCCTATATGACTGCAGCATGTCTTTCAGAAAGATTCTCAATCTTTATTTAATGACTTTAAAGGATAAAGAATCCACCACAACCCTTCATAAATTAGATCAGTAGTTATTTTTCCCTAAAGTAGGTAGATATATACCTATATTTAAGCTAAACCTAAATTTACCTATATTTAAACTACAACTCACTTAAAATGTGCACCTTATTTTTTCCTTGAATTTGCCTAGCTTCCATCTCAATTTGGTCATAATATGCTTTTATCTGTTAGATGAAAGAACACTGTAGTGTTAGATCTCTTCTTTCCTGTGTAGGCCTTAATTGTTTTATTAACTAATATCTACTTAAAAATACAAACTACAGAATAACCAGAAACTGTTGCTTGCTTTCTGCAGCTCTTTAGAAGATAGTTTGTAAAAACAGTAGACGTAAAATTTATATTTTCTATATTTTTTATTCTAATTTTTAAATAAAATTTCCTGTCTGTCTGTGTGGTTCCATAGGCATAGTAATCTGAGTGTTACAGATTCTGACCAAGTTGTTTCTCCCAAACAAAAAGCATTATTTAGTAGTTTAAATCCCTCAAAGTAAAGGAAGGGAACAACAAATTTTTTTGAATGTGGATGCTCAAAAAAAGTTTTTCAGCGATGACATAAAAAGAGGTAATAACTATATCTTTTAGATCAACTGTAAGTGTTGTGCTTGCGGACTGCTCTGGCTGTCACTACCACTGCTCAAGTGCACTGAAGCTG
The DNA here is from genome assembly GCF_028389875.1 of Rhea pennata. Classification (NCBI taxonomy): domain Eukaryota; kingdom Metazoa; phylum Chordata; class Aves; order Rheiformes; family Rheidae; genus Rhea; species Rhea pennata. The sequence continues at coordinate 119,178,434 of NC_084664.1, read as the reverse complement.
GTCTTACTAGGGTCAGAGGGAGACTGGCTTGCCTCAATGGTTTTCGGTTCTTGGTTAACTATGATATGCAAAATTCTCATGCTTTAGGGCCTAATATTCCTTCATGTCATTTTCAGGATCTTCTTTTTGAGCTCAAATTACATAGAATGGATGTAGAAAGTGGTGCACTAGCACGTAGATTTTTTTGCCTGCTTGGACAAACCACCGTCTCATGTATTCCTCGTGCTCCGAAGGCAAGGTGTGCACAGGGAGACGTATGTGTATGGTCACATACATCTACAAACCACTACATAAATCAGTGGCAAAACTATTTTGTTTCTTAATCCTCTTCTTAGATAAGTAGCATCCCTAAGGAAATGTCTAGGATGCCAGGCAAGCATGTTTTGTAGTAAGCCCTTCATGTCAGTGCCCTGACAAACCATGTGGGCAGCCTGTGGGGTACATCCCAAAGTTGCCTTCAGTCTGTGTCAGGGCTCTGTGCCTGGAGCCAAACATCGCAGGAGGGAGAAATACCCCATATACACACAGACATGGCTAAATAGACACCCACGTGTGTAACCTGGTAAACTCTCCTGTGTACTACCAAACACAGAATCACAAAATGGCTGAAGCTGGAAGGCACCTCTGGAGATCATCTACTCCAATTCCTCTGCTCAAGCAGGGTCACCTAAAGCATGTTAGACAGGATTGTGTCCAGGCGGGTTTGGAATATCTCCAGAGAAGGAGACTCCACAACCTCTCCGGGCAGCCTGTGCCAGTGTGCTGTCATTCTCTCAGTAAAGAAGTTCTACCCTATACTCAGGTGGAACTTCCTGTGTTTCAGTTTGTGCCCACTGCTTCTTGTCCTGTTGCTTGGCACAACTGAGAAGAGTCCGGCCCCATCCTCCTTTCAGATATTTATATACATTAATAAGATCCTGTGCTTGGAATGGTACACAGAATGAACTACTCCATCACCTTTCGAGGGATGGAGGTGAGGCTGACAGGCCCGTGGTACCCTAGGCCCTTCTCGCCTTTTTTGAAGACTGGAGTGTCACTGGCTTTCTTCACACCTCTTGTGATCCCCATACCTCTCTCAATCATCTTGGAAAGGTCCTGGTGACAACAGCTGCCAGTTCTCTCAGCACTCGTGGGTATATACCTTCAGGTCCCGAGGAAATGTGTGTGCCTAGTTTGCTCAAGGGAGCTCTTAGGTGATCCTTCTCCACCAAGGACAAGTCTTTCCTTTTTCCAGGCTTTCTGCCTGGGATTCATGCGGGCTGGTCTTGCCCGTACAGACTGAGACAAAGGTGGCATTTGGTATCTCTGCCTTTCCTGTATCCTTTGTCAGCAGGACCCATGCTCCATTCGGCAGAAAGCCTACACCTCCCCCTTATCTTTATTTTTTTATGGATGTATTTAAAGAAGCCCTATTTGTTGTCCTTGACATCCATCATCGTATGAAACTCCAGATAGGCCTTGGCCTTTCTAGGCTCCAAGCCAGACTTGGGCAAGATCCCTTATTGCTCCCAGGTTATCTGCCCCTGCTACCACCTGCTGTACACTTCCTTCTTCTGGTTGAGATTTGCCAGGAGCTCCTTGTTTATCCATGTAGGTCTCCTGCCCCCTTTCCCTGACTTCTTGCTCATTGAGGGGGAGCATTCTTGAGCTTGGAGGAGGTGATCCTTGAATATCAAGCAGCTTTCTTGGACCCCTCTCTCTTCTAAGGTCCTATCCCATGGGATTCTTCTGAGCAGGTCCCTAAAGAGGCCAAAGATAGCTCGCCTAAAGTCCAGGGTTGTGATCCTGCTTTTTGCCCATCTCTCTCCTTGCATACTCCTGAGCCAAGGTTGCCCCCAACCTTCCCATCTCCAAACAGTCGTTCCAAGTTTGTGAGTACAAGGTCCAGTAGAGTATTATTGCTCATTTGCACCTCTACTACATGTCTCAAGAAGTTGTTACAGATGCTCTCCAGCAATCATCTGGATTGGTTGTGCCTTGCTCCAGTAGATAACAAGGTGGTAGAAGGACCTGTGACTGTGAAGTTACTTCCAAGTCTAGGCCTCATCTGGTCGGGTGGATTGCAGCAAAACCCCTCAACTTTATCACCCATGTAAGCCTGCCCCTTCACCCTTACCCTCAAGCTCCAAAGAGCCTATCATTCACCCTGAGGCAGAGCTCCAGGCATTCCATAATGCAGCTGTCTCACATAAAAGGCAACCCCCTTGCTAGCATCAAGGAGAAAACCACCTGGACCTCCTAACCCTAAGCAAGGCCCCCAGGGTTCTGTGGTCATGTTTGATACATTCCATGTTGCCCTTGGCAGTCTTGCTTGTGTCCACAGGGAAGAGCAGCGAGGGAAAAGCATTGGAAGGATGGAGAAGTTTCAGCAGTCTCTCCACAACATCCTGGATGTGAACCCCTGGCAAGCAGCTCACTTCTCTAGACGAGTAGTAAGGTCAGCAGGTGGGTGAGTTTGTGCCCTGCAGCAGGCAGTCAGCCAGCCTCTACTATCACTCACCACTTCCTCTGGCCACACTTGCATGGGGCTGAATCCATCAGCCTAGTTGCTTCACTTGAAAGCATGTGCAGCTCCTCCTCAGCTTGGAGGGTAGAAAACCTGTTGATCAGCTGCAAGCCTTCAAGAGGAGCAGGAGCCTTCCTCCTTGTTTGAGGAGACACTAGCTTCCAGCCTTTACCACTGACAGACCCAGAAAGCACTGACTCCTCATGCATCTCTACTGCCGTTGGGGGTTGGAAGTTGTGTGATCTCTGCAAATATCTTCTTTCTTTATTTCTTTGTCATCCTTTTGGATGTTACACAGCCTGCTCACTTCCTCCCATAACTCCTTGACACAGCTGGCGACACAGCTCAACAGCAGTCCATCCTCTGCCTTGCCGAGTGGCCCCCAGCACTGCCTGCTTCCTGACTTTGTGGAGCTGCATCTTGCACCAGAAGGTTCGTCTAGGTGGATGCCTCCGACGGGGCAGGGAAAGCAACCCCAACAGCTACAGGGAGACACAGCCTGGCATGTGTCACAGGCATATCTGAGCACAAGCAGCTCTAAGGAGAGTCAAGGTCCCCTTGTCTACACCCACTCTTCTGTGCAAACTGCTGCCTCTGCTGGCTGCCTCTGGTAGCTGCTTGGATAGATCCTGTCAGGCATCTCTGGCCCCCATCCGTCCACAGCCAGGATGTGGCACAGCCCTGAGCCCAGGTCACGCTGGGCTCCCAGGAACAGCCCATGGTGATGGAACAGAGCAAGAGCTGTCCACTTGGCCCCAGGGCCCTGAGTGGCCGCAGCAGGTCCGAGTGCCCACCCAGGCTCCTGAAGCACAGGTTAGGCAGCAGGGCCCAGGCTCTGGAACAGCAACAGCTCTCCCTGGGGCTCTCTTAGGGCTGACACTGCCAGGAGGCACTGGGCAAGGGGTCAGCTTTGCTGGGACCCTGCAGGGAGATGGTCCCATGTCCTGAAACCCTTTCCTGTGGGGCCCTGGCTGGGCAGAGCAATGAACCCCTAGGGAATGCTGACATGTGGAAAAGTGGCTCCTCCAGGGCTCCACTGCCACCTGCCAGCAGCCCTTCACACCAGCTCCAGGCCAGAAGGTCTTGGCAATATCCTGAGAGCACACAGAACCACTGGTCCCATCCCCCAAACCAGCCTCTGAGAAAGGCAAAGGAGGAAGCAGCCAAGGAGGAAACGTATGATCTCCCAGTGCAGCTGAGATTAGCTGCCAGTTTTATTCTCCTGGGGGCTGGGTCCTGGTGCCCTTACTTGCGGCTGGCATATGGTTCATCCAGCGTGGTCTTCACAGCCTGCGGTAGGGATGTTGTGGTCTTTGTAATAACGTGGAGCGAGCTGCCCTTCAGTCCGGCCCCGTCTGGCCTGACTGGCTGCTGCTCTCCAGCTCTCTAAGGAGCTGGAGGACAATGATGATTGTGGTTGGCTGCTGCTGCTGGTGCCAGCCAGGTCCAGCTCCACAGCAGAGACTGTGAGGGAGCAGGAGGATGAGCCCAATTCTGGCTGGCCGCTGCTGCTGCTGGTTCCAGCCAGGTCTGGCTCCGCAGCGGAGGCTGTAAGGGAGCTGGAGGATGAGGATGATTCTGGCTGGCCGCTGCTGCTGGTGCCAGCCAGCTCTGACTGCTCGCTGGGGCTGCAAGGAGAAGCGGCAAGGTCAGCACCATGGCCCCAAGCCCCCCCAGCCAGAGAGGCTGGAGCAGTGCTCCCAGCCTTCCTGGAGGCAGAGACACTCTGCCAGTGCATCCTGGAGCACCGGCTAGGGCCCGAGCCCGTGGGCACCTGGGTGCTTTGCCTCTTACCAGGACCCAAGCTGGCACACCCGTCGCATTCCCAGGTGTCACTGGCAGTGCCCAGGGCCGAGCAGCGCCGATGGGTCCCCTTGGAGGCACAAGAGGAGCACAGCAGCAGCTGCCAGGGCCTGGGGAAGCAAAGGGGTTGGTGGCAGTGGCAGCCAAGGCTAGCAGTGATGCCAAGAAGGCAGCCGTGGGCAAAGGGCCCAGAGCAAGGCGATGTCCAGTGGAGCTCTTGTACTAAGTGCCTGCTCCCAGAGCCCTTGGTGAGACCAAGAGCCCCCACAGAGCCCCAGGAGCACTCTCCACTGCTTGGAGGCCTGCTTGGTCAGCACTACATGGAGGGGGCCATCCCTCCTGCCCTGCAAGCTCTGTGTCCCCATGCCAAAGGAATGTCCCTTTCCCTGTCCCCATCCCTTGGAGGGGGTCCCTGCACCTCCTTGCCAGGCCTGCGGAGAGCCTGTGGGACCAGCATAGCAGCATCTACTGCCGCACCGGCACCGGCACCGGCAGCTGTGACATTGCTGTGTTGGTGACATACCCGCTTTCCTCCACCTGCTCCCTGCCTCGCTTAGAAAGGCATTGGCTGGCATCACGCTGGCTGTGCCTCTGATATAAATTAACATAGCACCTGTCTTCCTCCCAGGCTGGTGTTCTGCAGGAGAAGCAAGGGCAAGTCATGAGCCTCCCATGCACTGCAGATGCAGGACGTCCCTGCTCTCCTGGCCCCCTGCCCCTCTCCCAACTCTGAGGGGAAGCCGGGGCCCAGACTAGCAGGAGCCCTGTGGGTCAGGAGTGCCTCGGAAGCCCTTGGCCTGGCACAGCTCTTGTGCCCTTCTGTCTCAGGAGCCTGGCAGATGTGCAACAGGCCACACACCTGATGGGGACTAGGATGCCCATTCTTAACATTTCTGGCAGAAATTTTCTCCTATTATTGCACTGGGGGCAGCGGAAGCACGACCTGCCCGCGCGGACGGCCTGTCCCTGCAGGAGAGACACAAGCAGCGTTAGCAGGAGATGCTGCTGGGCACCAGCCATGCCCCCAGGGCGAGGGGGAAGGGCCTCCTACCCAGATGCAGCTGCGGTGGAACCAGGCACCTTTGCATGCGGGGCACACCATGGTGGTGTGCGATATTCGGTCACCCACGGGCTCCAGGCAGATGATGCAGATGGTGTCCACATAGGGGCATGCCTGCACTGCCTGCTCTGGGTGGTGCTCCCAGCAGAAGGACCTGGGATGAGGATGGGAGAGAGGGGCAAGGTCGGAAGCACTGGGGCCTTTGCCGGTCCCGGGGAGGAGGCAGGGAGGCTGCGGCACCCCGGCCGGCAGCCCTTACTTGAACTCCTTGAAGAACTGTGTGACGCAGCCGTGCTCGGAGCCGCAGGGCAGGTGGAGGCTGCAGCTGCAGCCCTTCTCCTGGCAGCTCATGGATGCGCCCCTCTCACCACAAGCGAAGCAGCCCTGCAAAGAGCACAGCCGCCCCCATCGGGGACCCACACTGGGCCTCCGCAGCCAGCCCCACACCTCCAGGAAAGGCCCCAGGCTCTGGGTCCTGCTGCTCACAGCCCATACATCCGCCTCACGGAGGAGGTTTCTGCCTACAGTGGACCTGCTGGCAGCAGGAGCGCCGCCCAGAGCTGCCCGGAGACGTGGGCCTTTCTTCCCCGTGGCACAGGCTGAGCTCCCGCGAGGCTCTCCGCGAGCAGACGTCCCCCACCCTGCCGGGCCCTCACCTTCTGGGCTGCGCTCTTGATTTTCTGCTTGATATCTGCAGGCAAGAACCCGCAGATCCCTTCCTGCCTGGTGCCTTGCTGCATGAGCCCGCTGGCTACATACTGAAAAGCAGAAATGTCCAGGAGGTTGTGAGGTCGGCGAAGCAGGGACCATGGCTGGGCAAAGCCAGGGGAGCCCTCAGGGCAACTCCCAGGCAGCACTCGTGCACGCAGAGGCCTTGCTGCTGGTGTTTCAGCCCGCAGATGTCCGAGCTGACGTCTGCTCGCTGACACAGCATGCATGCTGGAGGGCAGAGGCAGCGGTGCCCGGCGGTGAGCACCCCGCCAGGGCCTGGGGCAGTGTCCGGGGAGACACCCGGCAGGGCCCCGCTCTGTGCCGGCCTTGCAGGTGTTGGTCAGGGCTGGAGGTGCTGCAGAGGAGCTCCGCGGCCTGGAGGGGACGGGGCGCTGCCGGCAGGGCTGTCCCGGCGGGCGCCCGCGCCCCGTCCTGGGCCCCCATTGCGGAGGAGGTACTGGCAGAGGCTCTGCAGTGGGGCCACGGGGCACCGCCGCCTCGCCCTGCGCCGCTCGTGGGCCGCCCCGACAGCACCTGCAGCGGGATCGTGGGGCGCCGCCGCCTCACTCTGCGCCGCTCGCATGCCACCCCGACAGCACCTGCCACGGGGCCGCGGGGCACCGCCGCCTCACCCTGCGCCGCTTGCGGGCCACCCCGACAGCACCTGCAGTGGGACCGTGGGGCGCCGCCGCCTCGCCCTGTGCCGCTCGCGGGCCACCCCGACAGCACCTGCAGTGGGGCTGTGGGGCGCCGCCGCCTCGCCCTGCGCCAGTCGCGGGCCGTGGGGCACCGCCACCTCGCCCTGCGCCGCTCGTGGGCCGCCCCGACAGCACCTGCAGCGGGATCGTGGGGCGCCGCCGCCTCTCCCTGTGCCGCTCGTGGGCCGTGGGGCACCGCCGCCTCGCCCTGCGCCACTCGCGGGCCGCCCTGACAGCACCTGCAGCGGGACCGCGGGGCGCCACCGCCTCGCCCTGCGCCGCTCGTGGGCCGCCCCGACAGCACCTGCAGTGGGGCTGTGGGGCGCCGCCGCCTCGCCCTGCGCCAGTCGCGGGCCGTGGGGCACTGCCACCTCGCCCTGCGCCGCTCGCGGCCCGCCCTGACAGCACCTGCCGCGGGCCGCGGGGCGCCGCCGCCTCGCCCTGCACCGCTCACGGGCCACCCCGACAGCACCTGCCATGGGGCCGTGGGGTGCCGCTGCCTCTCCCTGCGCCGCTCGCGGGCCGCCCCAACAGCACCTGCCATGGGGCCGTGGGGCGCCGCTGCCTCGCCCTCCGCCAGTCGCGGGCTGTGGGGCGCCGCTGCCTCTCCCTGCGCCGCTCGCGGGCCACCCCGACAGCACCTGCCGTGGGCCACGGGCCATGGTGCGCCGTGGGGACGGGCGCATCGCCCTCACCACTCTACCTCGAGTCGGGAACCTTCCGCTTCATGGCGCGCCCGGGGCTCGTCGCCTTGGAGAGCGCCTTGGAGAGCTCCGGCCGCCGCAGCGCCGGGGTCGCTCCTCCTCGCGCTGCTCTGCCGAGCCCGGGGGAGAAGTGGGCGCCGGGCGAGCTCGCAGCAGGGCGGGCGAGAGCCCCGAGGCAGGGGCACCCGCTCCTCCCGGCACCCTGCGCTGCCGCTGCCCCACCTGCCCAGGCTGCTCGGAGGTGCTGCCCCCCAAACCGGGGTCACCAGAGCCGCCCGCTCTTTCGAAGCCGCCGAGGGCGGCGGGCAGCCGTGTCATGGAGCGCCGCTGTGACTGTGCCACCACCGCCGCCGCGAGGTGGCCTGCGAGCCAGGCACGGCTGTGATGGCCCTCGGCTGCCCGCTGTCCTCTGTGCCTGTCCCCGGTGTCCCTGGGCCCGTGCAAAGCGCTGCGGTGTGGCCCTGCCCTCGGCTGCCCCAGCAGAGAGGCCGGGTGCTGGTGCAGCCCGTTGAGGGACGGCGCCTCTGGTCCTGAGGCAGAGCCAGGCCTGGTCACTCCACAGCCCATCATCCGCCTGGAGGCAGAGCTCCAGGCACTCCAGAATGCGGCTCTCTCACATAAAAGGCAGCCCACTTCCTCGCCTTCCTGGCCTGTCCTTCCAAAAGGGCCTGTGTCTATCCGTCGCAGCGCTCCAGCCAGGCGAGCTGGCCCACCTCGTAATTGCAATGAGATCATAGCCTTGGAGCTGCACACAGCTCTCTCATTTGTCCTGTTGCTTTCCCATGCTGCATCTGTTTGTGTATAGGCACTTAGCAGGGGCATCCAAGCACACTAATTTCCCAGCAGGGGTCAAGAGGTTTCCCCAGAGTCTTGACTTGTAGGCGTTTCCTTGCCTGCCTGCAAATGCTTGAAGTAGCCCCACTTGAGCCCCATTTTGTTGACTGCATGATCCCCATATCTCTCCCCTTCCCCTGTTCTTTCCTAATTTAAAGCCCTCAAGGAGGCATCTCACAAGGGGATGCTTTGCTGGGTTGCTGGAGGGAGATGGTCCTGGGCACTGGAACCCTTCTTCTTGGGGCGCTGGCTGGGCAGATCAATGAACTCCCAGGGAATGCTGACGTGTGGAGAAGCCACTCCCCCAGGGCTCCGCTACTGCCTGCCAGAGACCCCTTGCGCTGACTCTGTCACGAAAGGTCTTGGCAACATCCCGGGAGAGCACAGAGTCTTGCTCCGTCTTCCTTCCTGATACTTAGAGATTATGATAAGGGCCTCCCTCAGCCTTCTCTTCTGCAGGCTGAACAGGCTCAGGTCTCTCAGCCTTTTCTCATAGCAGGGATGCTCCAGTCCCTTAGTAGCCTTTCATTAGACTCGCTGCAGCATGTCCATATCTCTCTTGTATTGGGGAGCCATGCAGTGGACACAGTACTCCAGATGCAGCCTCACCAGGGCTGAGTAGAGCAACTGGATCACCTCCTTTGACCTTCTGGCAAAGCTCTTCCTAATGCAACCCAGGATATCATTGGCATTCTTTGCTGCAATGGCACATTGGTAGCTAATGGTCAACTTGTTCTCCAATAGGACTCCCTGGTCCTTGTCTGCAGGACTGCTCTTCAGCAAGTTAGTCCCCAGCCTGTACTGGTGTATGGGATTATTTTCCTTCTCATGTGCAGCATTCTTCATTTCCCTTTGCTGAACTTCATGTCGTTCCCCTCTGGCCATTTCTCCATCCTGTCAAGGCAGTGCAACCCACTGGTGTGTCAGCCATTCCTCCCACTTTTGTATCATCAGAATATGAAAACCCCAAATACAGTCACCAGACTTTCTCAAGCAATTTTACTTTGGCTGAAGAAATTAAAATGAAAAGATATAAATCATTAAAGCTCTTTATCACATAGTATTGATATATCACATAATGGCTACAAACAGGATATTAATGATTATCTGAATCTTATTTCATGAACATGAATTTCTTAATTGGGTGAGGCCTATTTAATTGAGTATAGTCAGATCAGAGTAATTGTCTCCACCATTAAGTATTCATGTTAAGTCTTTAGGCAAAGAATAAAATGAGCACATAAGTATTTTGCATGTTGCTATTTTCATGATATCTAATGGAAATGGAAGGCAGTGTCTGTATATAGAAAGAAAAATAGGTATTTAAAGAGGAGCATTCTCTGTAAATATGAAGATGGGACCTCTTCTTTGTTTTCTGCTGCTGAAAATACTTCTATTCAAAAAAAAAAAAAAAAAAAAAAAAAAAAAAAAAAAGTAAACAGCTATCATTTCCTGCAAAGGATAAGCTGGCAAAATGCTAATAGCTATCATCTCACTTAAAAATGAATGTGAATGAAATAGGTAACTAAATCATTTTAGAAAATTAATTTTTATTTCATGCAGTGCCTAGCACTTGTATGCTTGCTTGCTTGCTTTTAGAAAGAAGAGCTTACCAAGTGATGGATACTGTATTTACAAGTATCATGTTAGTAGGTGCACACTCACTACTTCATCTAGCCCATAACCACTTTGAAACTTGAACTGCTTCAAAAACCTACTTCTTAAAAAAAACAATAAAAACAAACAAACAAAAAAAACCCCAAACCTTTTGTCACAATCTAGAGTGGAGATTTTTATAACCTGGTTCTTATAACTGAAATATTTGTTACTGAAGACAAACATATTCAAGATCTGGTATTATAAATGGGTTAAATAAAGAAGTTCTTGATTAGAAAAAACTAAGAACCTTCTTTTTCTAAAAGGTCACAGCCCCTCTAATGTTCAATTACATAAACATTAAAGCTGACATAGGCTTATTTGACAACACTGGACTTTAGGAGAGCTAACTTTGGCCTCTTCAAGAATCCTGTGGGATAGGGCCCAGAAGGAAGAGGGGTCCAAGACAGCTGCTTGATATTCAAGGATCACCTCCTCCAAGCTCAAGAATGCTCCATCCTAATGAGCAAAAAGTCAGGCAAAGGAGGCAGGAGACCTGCATGGATGAACAAGGAGCTCCTGGCAAATCTCAGCCAAAAGAAGCAAGTGTATGTTTGGGAGTAGTCTGCATAGATTCCTCGAGGGGAAATCCTGCTTAACCAACCTGATAGCCTTCCCTAAGGGAATTCCTGCGGGGGTGGGGAGTAGATAGGGAGACGGCAGTGCCTCTTGTCTACCTTGACTTCAGGAGGGCTTTTGACACTGTCTCCTTATAGGAGGCCGAGAAAGTGTGGGCTAGAGGAGTGGACAGGGAGGTGACTTGAGAACTGTCTGAATGGCCGAGCTCAGAAGGTTGTGAACAGTGGCGTAAATTCTAGTTGGAGGTGTGTAGCTAGTGATGTCCCCCAGGTGACAATCCGAGTCCAGTATTGTTGAACTTCTTCCTCAGTGACGTGGAGGAAGGGCCAGAGTGCCCCTCAGTGAATCTGCTGATGATACAAAACAAGGTGGAGTGGCTGACACACCAGAGGGCTGTGCTGCCATTCAGAGGAACCTTGATGGGGTGGAGAACTGATGTGAGGAATATCATGAAGTTCATACAAGAGAAGTGCAGAGTCCTGAACATGGAATAGGCACCCATACACCATTACAGGCTGGGGGTGAGCTGCTGGAGAGCAACCCTGCAGAGAAGTACCTGGGAATCCTGGTGGAGAACAAGTTGACCATAAGCTAGCAATGTGCCTGTAGTGAGAACATCTGTGGAAGATCTGGCGAGGAGTCAGTGACTGGCAGAGTATGCAGTAGGAGGTCCAGCACGTAAAGCTACACACTGACCAAATTCCCATCAGGGCCAGGCACATATATTCTATTTTGGCAATAATGTCTAGCTGCTTCACAGCTAGCAGTAGCTACCCAGGGTTAGTATAGCTGAGACAAGGAAATAGTACTAGTAGATTTAAGTGGCCCTTATGAACAATGAGTGGAATCTGGCCTAGGCGCCTGACCCGTGCGTCTGACCCATGCCTTCAGCAGCCTCCCATTGGCAATCCCTCCTTGTGGTCCCTGGGTCTTCTCTTTCAGCTTGTAGCATAAGTTCTTTATTAAACATTTCCTGTTTAACACATTAGGATCTTTGAGTGTCTGTCTCCACTGATATCCAACCCTTTTTTGCCTGCTTTGTGGTCAGAGTGCCCTTGTGGACAAGAAAACCAAGGTATCCTGGGGTACATTAGGAAGAACTTTGCCAGCAGGTCAAGGGAGGTGATTCTTCCCTTCTACTCAGCCCTGGTTCGGCCGCATGTGGAGTACTGTGTCCACTGCTTGGCTCCCTAATACAAGAGAGATATAGACATGCTGGAGTGAGTCCAGTGAAGGTCTGCTAAGATGATGAAGGGACCTTAACATCCCTACTATGAGGAAAAGCTGAGCAAGTTGGGTCTGTTTAGCCCAACTGGAGAAGAGGAGGTTGAGGGATGATCTTATTAATGTATATAAGTATCTGAAGAGAGGGTGTCAAGAGGATAAGAACTCTTCTCTGTTCCAGTGGTAGGATGAGAGGCAGGAAGTTCTGTCTGAGCATGAAGAAAAACATTTTTTTATTGTGAGAGTGGCAGAACATTGGAACAGATTGCCCAGAGAGGTTGTGGAGTCTCCTTCTCTGGAGATATTCCTGGAGATAGTCCTGCCTGGACACGATCCTGTGCAACGTGCTGTAGGTGACCCTGCTTGAGCAGGGAGGTTGGACTAGATCTCCAGAGGTCCCTTCCAATTTCAACCATTCTGTGATTCTGTGATTCTTTCTATTCATTCCTTATGGTCATTCTAACCTAATGATATATCTTTTACAAAATGACCACATTCTGTTGACATTTATTTTCAAGGTAGAACATAGGTGAAAGCAGAGGCCAGGGCCAGCCTGGTACCATGTTTTTTTAATATCCATATAAAAATGTTTTTACCATCAGTGGTACTAAAATACTTAGGTGCATGTGTATGGGGGTGATCCTTTCCTCTGATCCTATTGACTTTTCGCAAGAGAACATTGATATAATTCTGTCTAGGTGATAGCTCAATTGTATCTAAGAACTCTAGCTACTCTAAGCTCTGGAACCCTTAGAGGCTTTCAAGACCAGATGCAAGCATGGTTTGGCTCCTCATGACTGAGGATAGCTGGGCTCATAAATGCTAGTATATGACATCTGATTTTGCCCAAGCACTCACATACAGTAGACAAGGGCTAGTTTATGGTCAAAGTGGTCATTGTGGAATTAGTTCTTTTCATGTATGTATTATGAACTGATCCTGATTTTCATGATGAATAGAATTAGAAAAAGTGGAAAACTCTCAGATAGTTTTACAAAACTCTCAGCCACCAACCCTTTGAGCTATAAATTTAAAGACTTTATTTTTATTTTTTTTTCAGTAAATACTTCTGGTTTTTTTAAAGGTTTTATGTTATTTTATTTATGAAGATTCATCATCTTTGAGAAATTCTGTTTTTTATTTTTACTTTTGTCAGTCAGAATAAGTGGTAGGGAAGTCTCAAGTACTTTTTTCATAGATTACAGTATTTAGATGTTTTTCTTCTGACTTTTTCTTACATGTCTTGATCTATATGTATGAAGTTGTGTAAATCTATTTCCCTCAGTACATTTTCTTAATTGTTTGATGCAGGCTTGATGTCACTTCATTTGCAGAATGTGACAAAGGATTTTACTCCTTTTTTATCAGGGAATATCTATTCAGTTCTGACATTATTTGTGTTTCTTAAGAAAAAGATTGGCTTTTCGTTTTTTACACTTTTTTTTTTTTTCTTAAACTAACCATAGATGACAAAGGTGGAAGAAAGATAATTTCAAAAGACATCACTGATCAAAGTTAGATCTACTTATTGTGTGGCCAGAATTCAGCAGTAAACAGCAAAAAGGATTTCATTGCAGGCCATTTATGTTATCAAATGTTGTATGAATGAATCACGAATAGGCTAGCAGGGAAGGCCAGATGCACTATTTAAATGGATTAGGTGGGACAGTTTACTTTTATTAGGAGTTATTGCAATTCATTTAATTGAATCTGTTCTGTTGGCAGTGATCCCAATAAACAGACATTTAATTGCCCAGAATGCCTGTGGTAGATAAACCATTTCAGACTAAATATGGTCTACTTCTTTATTTTGTGGTTCCCCTAAGCATAAACAATCCTTAGTCTTTTTTTTTTTTTTTTTTTTTTTTAAGGTATGGATAACCTGAAAGCACTGGTTTTGTTAGTGCTGCTTTTGTGCAGCCTATGGAGCACTCTAAGCTTTCCTGAGTGTGTGTGAAGAGTAAGACAACATATCAGGAAACGTGTGCCACCTTTCCAGAGAAAGCTTCAGTACCTCATTAGTATAAGATGACAGACTCTTATAGCAAGTCTTGCCTAAGTAAGAATATCTCAAAAGAGATAATACGTCAAGTTTTCTAGTTTTCCACAGTCTAGAATTTCCTCATGCTGCTGGATCTTTTGAAGCTTTTCATTGCTGGATGGAAAGCCACCACTGTATCCCTCTGTATCTACAGAGTTACTACATTTTATGCATGCCTAGATTCCATTTACAGGTAGCAACTACACATTTGTTCTTAAGGGACTTGAATGAGAGAAAGGAATGCACAGGTTAAGCCTGCATTTTCTGAAATGTTAATACATTTTACACTTGAGCAGTTAAGAAACATCAATGAGTCCAAACACACCAAGTCTGGGATTATTTCCAGATTTTCCTGCACACTGGGGACCGTATCTCATCCCTGATGCTTGAAGTCATGTCATTGTGCTGCAGGAGCTAGACGGGTTGAAATGGGACTTGAAAGAATAATCACAGCAGGCAGACATCAGTGGAGCATGGAAGTGAGCGTGCTGCCGTACTGAGCTAAACCTGCCCCCAGACACATAGTAATCAGTTTTTTTTTTCAGATGCAAATTATTAAGTTGTTTTATAGACATTACCGACTGTATATGAATACTGTATTATGAATAGAATCATAGAATCATAGAATGGTAAGGTCGGAAGGGACCTCTGGAGTTCATCTAGTCCAACTTTTTGGTGTCTGTTTTCAGGACTGTGTCTGTATTTTATATTCAACTAGCATTACATGCAAACCAGAAAACCTACAGAAGCAATCCATGCCTCTCTGCTCTGAGCAAGATGGACCAAGTACTAGCTGCCCTAACTCACTGACTGCTGGGCAAACCCTTGCCTCCTGGAGTCTGATGTTCTTTTATATAACTTCAAAGTCAGAAGTGACTTAGCCTATTGTCTAGCAAAATATTCTGCATAGCAGATTTTGAACATTGTGCGGCTAAGGAAGGAACAGAGTCGGTGTTTCCATAAGAAAACAGAAAATTTTCTATAAGAAATCTCTAGTCACTTGAGTGCTGTATAGAAGACGGGTAGCAACTCCCCTTCTAGCCATTTTTTAGGTGTCTGCAACTACTTGGTGTAGAACTTGATCCTTGTCTGGTGTACGTTAGGCATGTTGGCAAAATATGTAATAGGCAACATGCCTGGGGGGCCTCAGGCATGCCTCTGAGTCTCTAGATCTCCTCCAGATGTCCAGCAGAGGTAGGAGGTACAGCTGGGTTTGTGCTTTGGGGATAATTATAGGATCCCAGAGAGAATATAAAGGTTGAGCAAGTCTAGTCTCACATTTTGCATTGGAGCATCTAAAATCTGCTAAGTCCTCTGTTAGATGTCTTAAGACTTTTAAGGGGTTAATTCTGAATCTCATCCTATATGAAACAATTTCACTGCATCTGCATGGATGTTACTTCAGTTTCCACTGTGTGTCATTCTTAATCTGAAGTCCTGATCCACCGTAGTGTAAGACAATGTCTTATTCCTTTAAAATAGGTAGATTTGCATTTGTGATTTCTTGGAATATGAATTTTAATACTGTTATTTTCAATTATCACATGAAGTTTGACATGAACAACACTCAAAAATCTTTTGAATTAATGGTTTCTCAAAGTGTCTTCTGATTAGGCACTGCATAAGCTCCTCTACAAACTTGCCTACTTTCAGATTTTCCTCAGCTGATATCCTGAAAATGGGTAACACTTTAAGTGATGCCCAAAGGCACTTGCATGACCAAAGGCTAGTCTGTAGCTGTAACCTTCATTCTCTTTTCTTACTGCCTAATATTTGGCTATTCAGTTACGTTAACACATTGCTCATTTTTACATTTGCCTACTTAACAAGACAGGATACTGTCATTCTTAGTCCTGTGTTGGTCATTTAAGGAACTTTTTTTTCCTTAATTCTATTTCGAAGTCTTTCTCACAGAGTTGCTCCTGGTCCTCAGCAGTAAAACCAGACCAGCTAGGATGCAATGTATTATTTATATTCTAGTAATTTTTTTTCTTGGCTTTCAGCTTTGAATAGGGTTATTATTATTATTATTACTTTTTTTACTATTGTTCCTTTTATTAAAATACCTAATCTGTAGCTTATTGGCTGTTCATATTGACAAATTGTTCTCTTTCCAGTATAAACAAACCTATAAATGTCAGGTGAATTTGGAAGTCCCGTCTGCTAGCATTTCATCTTAGGATAATTTTGTGTTTCTTACTTACTTGCTGATATTTGCCCAGATGAGAATAGTTTTTTAAATTATTAGATGGCCACAGGCTTCAGAAAAGATCTGAGAAGCTGAAAAAATACTGAGATATATGAAAAGCTTCAAAAGAGGCTGCTATTTCCAAACCTAGACTTTCTTTCAGATCTCTAGACCTGCAAACAAAATTTTCACTAAAACAAACAGATAAGCAGGTAGGCATTTTCCATGCAAACTGTTGAAGCTTTCAGACCTCCACTCCCTAACTGAAAGTGTTCTGGAAATGAGTGGACACACCACTCACAGGCCTCCTGTCGCAAATGTAGCTGATGGTCTGAGGACCTGGGACTCCACATTGTCGGGTACTATTCATCCTTTTTCAGAAGAACAGCAAACGGACTTTACAAGATCTTTTGGGAATAGATGCCCAAACCTTATTCACAGATCTGAATGTGCTCCTTGCAAAGTGAGTAATTTCCTGAGCCAAAATCAGCTTGTTTAAACTTCACAGCTGGTTGTGCCAACAAGGCCATGTTCAAAGCATAAAAATCTCACCTCCTTAAAGAGTACATATGTCATTGATAACAGGAAATAAGGAGTGAAAAATGTAGATTAAGGGCAAAGCTGAGCTGAGGCTCAATAGGGGCATTTGTTTGCTGACTCCTGACTGACTTGGTGCAGAAAGAAGTTAGTCAATAATATAATAAACAAAATAATAAACTCTTCTGAGGAAACTGTATCCTAAATATCAGATTATTTGATTGTAATTGTTTGTACACATTTACTGAATGACAAAGAATTTGGCCACTTTAAGTGGCAACAGTAAATTATATATGTTCACTGGCATTTAATTACTTTATACTAATTGGTTTAGTAAGTACCAATTATATCCCTAAATGGTTTTGTAAATGTTAATGTATCAGCTGCATTCCTCATTTTCCTGTGTATTTTGTGGTTAGAAAATGAAGCAGTGTAATGTCTTTCATACTTATTAGTCATCATTATATTCTCTAGTAAAATGGTATTTCCAATGTAATGATATTTGCAAGTATGTTTAGACTGAAATTCTCAGTATCCATATTAGTCGGTAACCCATTGTATTACCCTAGGTAGAAGAATGTGCGAGAGAAAAAACATCATGAAGTGAAACTATGTTCCGAATGTTTTGTACACTTTTCTAGTAGCCACATATAATATTAGCTGACTAATTAAGAGACTACGAAGACTTTGTAATGATCTTAGCTATTGCTAAAGTCAGTTCAATATTTACTATTGTATGACATCACTGGTCCTCACTACAGAAGTGATCCCATTGATATTACCATATATATTTGTTTGATTTTGCACATTGAAAATTTTCTACTGAAGAATATTGTCCTGCTGAAACAAAATCTTCCAGGAATGTGTCAAATCTAAAGAAATTTCTGCTTGATTCAACAAGAAATGTTAAAATGATTATTTTGGACAAGAATTGACTTTGGAAATAAAATGACAATCTTCATTTAGTTTCAGCGTAGAGCATTGCTTCGTTTGAGTTAAAAATAAAGCAAAGCATAAATGCTATTTTGTGTCAAAATGTTGATATGAAGTAACAATGACCAGGTCTAGAATTTTTTCATGCCCATTTTCTATTTACCTCCTAGTACTATCAATATCACTCTTGCCTCTTTCCAGAAACACCTTACATACTTAGCATGCATGATCAGTGGAAAAGGATCAGCTTTTTGTTTGTGCAATTAACTATAGAAAACATGCATTCCTGGAGACCATGTATACTGATTCTGCATATGAGGAGGCATATAACATCTAGCCGTAACCGAACTTGCTTGCACTCCTACAGCCGTCTAGTTTCAGTAGAATTGAACACCCCGTGAATTAATTTATCCTACTTTTCAGGCTGCTTCACTGCTTTTGGCACTCATGGTAGCAAATTTACAGCTGGCCTGAGGATGACACCCTGCATGGCAGTATGCAGCACTGGCATACCCTTATTCAGTGTTTAACATTAAGCATGGGAGTAACTGTTACTCTGAGATGTCAGTTGGTTATCTATTAGAGAAGCTGTCATGGGGATTGCATGCTGTGGAATTTACATTACTGTCTTGAAATGCTATATGATTTCTTTAGATTAAAAGACACTGTCAGGTAAAATCAAATCACATTTCCTATAATGTTTCTTCCCTTTACTCTTAATATGTTTTGAATTGAAAAATTTGAGTTTGTTTTCAATTTGAGTTACTCTCTACTACTGCGCTTTGCTTTTATGACAATCTCTGGTCCTTTACTTGTGAAAATGTCTGTTTTACATTTCTGAATAAACAGTTAACATTGGAACACATGGTAACAGCATTTGACAGAAAGAGTCATTTCACCCCCAAACAATCTCACTTAATAAAGTCCCATTACATATATTCTTAATCACAACCTAACTATATAACTCAGTAGAGTCTTTCTGTTATTATTCATTATTTGTTTGGTGGGAGTACCTAAATTATGAATCAGAACTGAGACCCTATTGTTCTAGATGCAGGATTTCCACAGAAATTTTTCCAGACCATAAAAAGTGCATGAAATGAAAACATACTAAACACCACATGTACATATAACATTCCAACATTTGGAGTTGTAACCAAATTCAAATCCAATG
Organism: Rhea pennata; assembly: GCF_028389875.1. Taxonomy (NCBI): domain Eukaryota; kingdom Metazoa; phylum Chordata; class Aves; order Rheiformes; family Rheidae; genus Rhea; species Rhea pennata. The sequence goes on along the minus strand of NC_084664.1, from coordinate 119,159,786 downwards.
ACAATTAAGTGCAACTACCTTCTCCCTTTCCCTTTTAAACAAAATATGATATTTCTTGGGGTTGTGATAACTCTCAAAATTCACTGCTTATCATAATACTTCCTGCATTACTTCAAAATCTTGCCTTGATTTTTCCTTGGCTTTGGTCTTTGAATTGGCTAAGGCATGCAGTGGGGGAATAATTTCTTTCCCATTGTTTCCAAAAGGATAATGTAACAGAAAATTACTGGAACTGAAGGGGAAAAAAATTGAGATCCTCAGAGAAAAAAAAATTGTGCAACAAAGTTTAAAATTAAAATGTACTGAAGCAGATTTGATGTAGTACATAGCAGGCTTGATCTAAATGGACTGTTGCCAAGCTGGATATTACTTCCTGTAGAACAAGGAGAATCTATTTTGAATCCTATGATCAAGTTGTCAAAATATTACTCATCATAATGTTAAAAATAGTAAGCTTAGTGCAAGACAACAGTGCAGCAACTACTGTTACCTGCTAGCATGTTCTCATCAGAGAGCTGGTCTGTTTGGTAAACTGGGCATTGAATAAGTATTTGCAAAACCTGTGGTCTGCAATGAACTGCTCTGCCATTCATTTTCTTGGTGATCTTGGGAGTATCACTCCTTACTTGATTTTCCTACCTTTTTTTTTTTTTTTTTTTATGTCTTAATTATACAGGCAGTAAACTCTCTGGAACAGTGCCTGTATCTTATTTTCCAGGAAGCTAAACAAGTCCCTTGGTTTGTCCTCTGTCTCTGCCCATCCAAATTCTAAAATCCTAGCCTGATTTGCCCCCTATTTCTCAAATTCGTTTGTGTCTTCTCAGCTCCTTTGTTCCTGCCTATTCCCTGCAGGATGCCTCCTCCTCCTGAAGAACTGCAGCCATCTGAGACCCTGTTGCACCAAGTTTCTGTTCTCCGGGGAACCTACAATGCTCAAACAATTTCAACACCAGTTTGGCTTGGGTGGCTGCCACTGCACTTTGGTGCTTCAGAGACATTTTCTTGACAACTCTCTTGAATACATGTTTGTTTCCACAACTGAAGAATGACTTCTCCATAGAAAGGCACAACTGTGTCTTTCTCAGTCACATAAATCAAGATGAAATCAATGAAAGTCTGAAAACAGAATGCTCAAGTCTGGCCATGTTGCTTTTAATTTTCCCCAAATTAACATTTTACACCTCAACTGTAAAACTGAAATTATGTATGATAGCTCTTGAAAAAAGACAATCAATTTCTAAAGAAGTTTTCAACAGAGTAATATTTAAGAAAGTCTGTGACTTTAAAATATTTTTAAATCTGGTAAAATTCTAACATTATTATTCAATCACATCACGCTGCTAACACAACAGCTAACCATTTTCCCTACATTCTGTGGATTTATTCAAGAAGGGAAGAGAAGGCTTCTCTTTCTGATGAAACAAATTTTTGATAAAAAAGGGTGTTTAAGAAATTATTGGTTTCCTAATTTGAAAAGTCCAATTTAATGATAAGCTTTTACCAAGGGATTTTATTAAATAAGCTTTTGTTTTCCAATTAATGTCAGTAGAATTTACTTTGTCTTTTTAAAAAGACAGCAAAGATTAACTCCTTTTTTGAAAAAATCAACATTCTCTTTCTAATAGAAATTGGGGATTTAATATATTTTTGTGAAGTCTTTCATATCACTATCTTCTTTCCCAAAATTCTATTTAAGTAGAATATGAACTTTGGGTTTTTGTTTGCTTCTCTGTTTCAGAAAAAAGGTCATTTTCTGCTGGGATTAATGGTAGCTTAATAATAAGAGTCAGAGTAGGGGAAAAGAAATAATTTACATGAGACCTTTTATAAGTGCTGGTGTTACAGACTTTATTTTAAGAGATTTATATTAATGAGATGTCATATGCAGAAAGAATGAGGTGTCATATGCAGTAGGAAATAAACCACATGCTTAATGAGGGTAAAAGCACAGAAATAAAATAGAGATAGGATTAGATCAAGCTTCCAACCATTATATTTTTCAAAATAGCCAAGTCTGTAAAGTGAAAAACATAACTTGGTCATAAGTATTTAAACTAGTTGCAGTTAAATGTTTGGGAAGGAGCCTTTTCAATTTAAGTTACTTTTATACTGCTAATTTTTATTTAATTGACATACGTATCCTCATTCATACAGGTACAGATACATACATATGCAAAAACTGAAGATGTGGCCGAAAAAAACCTCAGTTTACTTAAACAGAATAAAATAAATCTATTGAAACAGGACAAATCACCTGATATTTCACCTTTCAAAAAGCACTTTCTTAAATAATTGGGTTACATGAGTTTATTTTTCCAAGGAAAATGTAACCAAGTATTTCTCAGTGAAACTGACTGAGGGGTAAAAATAATCCTTTAACAAATAATATCTCCCACTACAGAGACTTTGCAGCTTCCAGATGTGGTTTTAAAAGTAAGGACAATTTTGGCCAAGATGCTTTCTGTATTCCTTCTTCTTATCAGAAATGTGTTTAAGATCACTGAGATACTGGGGGTTAGGTTGTCATTTTTTTACTCTTTGTTCTTTGAATTTCATTTGACTCTTATTTGCTTTGATTTTTAATGTCAACATCCAGTTATGTTTTTTTTTCTTTTTTACAAGAAAAAAGAACATATTATTACCATTCTGCATATTATTTATCTACATTTTTGATCTAAATTTACTGTTTTCTGGATTGGAGTGCAATGTAATATCATAGTAACAAAAGATTCAATGATTACAGAAAATAACAAAACGAACTAGAACTAAAGGAACTATAAATTACTCTTGATGTTGAATGTTGATTCATATGGTTTATTTACAGTTCTCCAGTTAGTTTTAAGTCCATATAATATATCCAAATAACTGGAATCAAAGCGCAGAACTCAAGTGACACATACTACTATGGCCATGCTACCATCACTGCTGGTTTTGTTCTTCGTTACTTTTCACTTTTCCAGTTGTTCCCTCTCTCTTCACTAACTTTTCTTGGCTCAGAAATGCAATACAAAGTACTCTGTGAAAAATTCATACTTTTTTATGTTTGCTGTTTGATGTCAAAGTGCATTAGACCTGCCTTTCTCTTTGTGTTACAGATCTTGTTATGAGGCTACTGAAGCGTGGATTACCAGCTGTGTCCTTCAGACTAAAGAGATACCTATTGGTATTCTAGAATGAGTTCTGAAATATCTAAAACATATGGAGAACCAGAAAATAGTAGCTCAGGGGTGTTATGGTTCCTTCTTCAAGTATAAGTTTAATTCCATGTTTTCTATATCTATACTTTGATACTGTAAGGTGAAAAGCAAGAAATAGGTTTAAAGTCTATTGACAGAATTTATTTCAGACAGGATGCAGCAAATCTTACTGCTAACAGTATGTGGCAGATGAAAATGTCAAAAAAGTTCACTGAGGACAAAAAAGTAAATTGATTTCTCAGTAAAGGAATATGAAGTTATATCTTCAGAAGAGTGAGATGGGCAACATCTGCATCAACTGCTCTTAAAAAGTATCTAGGTACCCTTGCACACACATGAATATATCTTGCTTTCTCAGAACTGCACTTTCAGACTTTGAGCCTGGCTTTCTGGGAATATTGGTGTATCGCAGAGCAGAGTCATAGCTTTTCATTTCATTTTATGTCATTGCAAAGGCTCAACCTGAGTCTTCTACTCATAGTGGGGTCATATCAAATTCAGTCTTAGAAATCATACTTATGTTAACAACCTCATGTTACCTATCAGTGTTACATTATGTAGCCATAGAAATGACCTAAAAGGACAACTTTTCTTTATAGTTTTGCCTGATCTTTTTGGTCTATCTACTCCAAGATTTTCTTGTCAACTGCTTCCTAAAAGAAATCTGAAAATATAAAGATTATCTGGTTCCACAGTGTTCTTTTGGCAGAAGGGTCTCATAAAGTCTCTGACATTTAGTAATACTTTGTTGTTCATTCTCTGCGCATTGTTGCATAACTTTGTTGAGCGTGACCAGGTAAAAGTGAAATCCTTTGTATGGATGTTGAAGATGCAAACTGCTATCCAGTATTTCTGTTTCTTTCCAATAATGCCAGCATTCTCTGAGAGTATTATCTATTTCTCTCTCTCTCTCTCTATCTATACAAAAAACCTAATACACACAGAAGGAATAGGTATATTTAATGTATACCTATCCAAAACCTCATTTGAATTTGTTGATGTGTTTAGAAAAGCTGACAGAATACAGTAAGTATGCAAATGTTTTCATGCTTTTCAGAAAGCATTGATTAATTATACTTTGTAGGGCAATGAGCTTGTCAATTAGACAGAAGACTCTTACCAGCACTATAAAACTGACTGCTATCTAGACATGTTTGACATGCAGTGAACTCAGTAGTGTAGATACCAACATATCATTCCTTCCAGTGAAAATGATCTTGAAAGCTATATGCTGTATGTGAGCAAAACCACAGAAGCTTCTATTTCCCTCAGATCTACCTCGAAGTCATACAGGTTCTAAGTGACAGAACAAAATTCTGCAACATTGAACTAGAGATATCCCTTCAAGGAAAAATAAACTAATGCCAATAATCTTCATTTCAGCTTCAAGAATAAGTGCAGTCACTTGAAGGTAGCAACCGTTCTCTGTATTAGTGACTAAAATGACACCTTAATTTTCTAATAATTAATGTTATTTCTGAAGGCTCCAATACAAACTCGTCATAAGAACAACTCCATCCTAGGCAGATGATTGTCATCCATCATAACTGGGGAATTTTCAGTGATATGAGATTTTCTAAAGCTTAAATGAGAGATGTCAAAACATCCAATCATAGGGAAACAAACACAAGTTATTCTAGTCAAGTTTGCTGAGCTAATCACTTCAGAAAAAACTTACATCAACTCTAGATACTTATCCTAATTCTTGCTTATATGGGAAAGAGTGATGTTATTTTGGCACCAAGGGCAATTTTGCCTGGAAGGTATCTTTGAATCACAGTCTTTATTTTCCTAATAGTAGTGAGAGTAGGGTCCCCTATTTTTGTTCTTTGAGGTGTACTTGGACATAATATTCCGAGTGATACTCAAACTTGTCTTTATTGCTCTCATAATAAGCTGTTATGGAAATGAAATATAAGACCTGGTACACTGATTCAACTATTAGACATTTTCCTATCTGATGACATCATTTCCTCACACACTTAGACTTCATCAAGGAAAAGAATATATGTTGCTAAATGTTGTGGGGAAAATGTTGCCTATTGCAGTTTTGGCACTAAGGGATAGGTACACTTCTTGTGCCATGACCAAATATCTCAAAACAACACTGAAAACACACTTTGGCAAATAGAATCATTATTAGAATTAACTAGAATTTAGGGGAATTAAAATTAAGCATTACTTTGACAACTTGTTATTTGTTTTTGTCCAACCGGAGTTGGACAAAAGCACTTGTCTGAAAATAGAGGTTAAAATAGTTCATTCTTACAGACTGAAGAGCTATATTTTTCAGTTGGTATATTTTATGCTGCTGATTGTTTGATTGGTATGACAATAAGTAAAACGGTAAGGGGATCAAACTGCCGCATGCATTTCTAATGTCTGAAAGCATATAAATATTTTGACACAAGGAGCTGAGATTTTAAAATGCTAAGCACTACAGCAAAATGGATTAGCCTTTAGTAAGGGGAGCTTCAAATTGCCAGTGCCAGGGGGTTAATGGAAAGCAGAGTGTCATATTTGCTGATTTACCCTTTCACTATCTTATCCAAAACACCTGGGTAATATGTTACTCACAAATTATAATTCAATAAACAGACTTTGAGTTTCAACCCTTATTTTTTTTTCAAGAATTTCAAATAAAATATATATTAAAATGCTGGATCTGTGGAAAAGTACTCTGCTTTGGTTACTATTACAGAAATATCCTATAGACAGAATGAATATAAAGTACAATACACAAATCCTTTTGAAAACTTCAGAGTACTTCATGATCTAGAGATACTTGAATATTTTCATAGCAGGACTCATAGGGAACAGCTGTATTAATTTTAAATGAATTATTTTATCTGGATCTGTCATAGTTTGCTGGGAATAGAGAAACATTTTATCTGAGACTGTAAGTTTGAAAAATGTGTTAAGGTCTATTATTTCCATTACTACTTTAGAAAAACATACGTGAAATAATTCCTGACACTCTCTAACAGCAGTCTTCAGTACTAATACCAGGTGAACCCTGGCAGAAACAAGACCAGTTTCCAGAGGATTTACCTTGCCCTTTTGCAGTTTTTTCAGCTGATGTTGAGTTGTCGTTGTGTAATGTTAATGATTTCAGGGTGGTCTAGTATTAAGAAACTTATTAGCCTGAATTTGCACCATATGTTTTCCTCATAACAGGCAGATTCTCCCTGTTTCTAATGCTACCGAACTGCCTCTGTTAGCCCTGCCAAAATGGGATGTGGTGAGCTGAATTTAAGATTTAAAAATGTCTATATCTTAATAAATTTTTACTAGCTAATCCTGGCCCTTGGAAAATGATATTCCTGTCAGAGAGAGAAAGAGTGCTATATGTTGACTGTGGTAGATTGCTCTTGACACAGTAAAGGCTTTGGGTCAGGAGAAAGGCCGTGTCCTCCCATTTTTGTTTCTGATCCTGATATAAACCAGTGTGCCAAATGCCAAGCCTTCCTAGGGGTCCATTCATTAGTAAAAGATAATCAGATCATGCTCAGTGTTAGCTGCTCATCCCACTCTCCCTTTCCTGCTCCCCATAGCAAGAGCAGCAAGGAGAACAGAATAGGAGCTGTTCTTCGTCCTGCTTTGCTGATACCTTACTCCACTGCGCAATAGATGGCAGATACTTCCAGATACCTTGTGCAAATAGGAGTAAGAGAATGGAGCAAGAGAGTAGAAGTTATCGAGACATGAATCCCAGGAACACACTTGTCAGAGAGAGGTGATGTTGCTAGCACCAAGTGGAAGCCTTGTATGTAGTTAAATGATTACTTTGAGGGAAATAACTTGCCATTCCTTTCTTGAAGTACTTTGTTGCTTAGATCTGCATCCTTTAATATATGGGTTTTAGCCAGCTATTTAGTGTTAAGATGCAGTGTCTTATTAATATATACAGATTATACATCAGATATATTACTTAATAAATAGTACACAGTTTATATATATTCTGTATATACTACTGCTCTTTCATTTTCTTTCTTATCTTTCGATCAATTTTTAAAAGTCAATCAATTTTAGTCTGTTTTACTTTCTGATTTCCTTTCCATTCTACTCCTTTCTGAAAAATAGGTCAGGGTATTTTTTCCACATTGGATTTTCTACCATTTCTCAAGATTCTTCTGCAGCTCTTCCAAGAAAAAAATCAAACTTTGTTCTTGGTAATGAATTCATTATATCTGCTCTGCTTCTTCAAAGGACTGTGCAGTATTGAACAACCTCTCAAAAGTTATGCCAAACAAAGAGGTTTTTGAAAAGTGAATTTAATATTGGTCACAAAGAATGACAATCTTGTTCCAGTGAAATTAATGGGATTTTCTATATGACCACTATTTTGCCCTGCAAAAGAAACAAAGTTCTGATCCAATACATATCAATGGAAAAAGCTTCATTGATCCTGTTCAAAATGAAAATGCAGTTCAAGGTTTCAGCTCCTGTTCATAGAAATGCCTAAATCTAAAGGTTTGCTTTTACCTTGGAATTTTTGTTCAAAAATGTACTTTACTTAGTGTTTTATTTTCATGTAGATGCTATGTCCATTATTTTTATCTGTTTTTTTTGTTACTGTGTATCGTGTAATAAATGCGGCAACATTGTATTCTGACTGCAGACATGTCACAATATTAGTTCTTGAACAGCCCTGTTTTATATTCTGTCTGCTCTCCTGCTGTAATGCTTCCTCTTGTACATATGTTTGAAAGCTCTGCAGCTCACTTATGCATGAAGAATGCTGAGCTAATAGAGAAGGGTAAAATCTGAGACGGTAACACAGCACATGGGTTGAAAGGAAGACTAGAATACCCTGGAATACTTATGACTCTAAAACTCCTCCAGCCTGTAATATTTGGCAATTTAAACGCTGCATAATACAGTGGCTGTACTTGGTTTCTTAAATCTAAATGTGTCTTATCATGACTGGACATTAATTTTTTCTTAGTTTCCTACAGCAAACCTTTCCCTTTGTGTATATTTTGTGTGCACATTTTTTGGATATATGCTGCAAGTTTCCACAACTAGCTATATAATAAGAATACTCTGCTCAAAGAGCCTTCCCATATCAATGTTTCTGATTGATCTAAAACCCCTTTATGGCAATGTGGAAAGTGAGAATACCCTACTCCAATGACAACAAATGCTAGGTATACTTGGTGAAGATATCTAACAACACAAGAGACTCAACCAGTATGATGGTATGATGGTATAGGTCACCAGTACATGGTATTGGGACCTAAGGGCATTAAACTTGATTGGATTAGATTTTTCATTTTTCCTACTTTAATTGTGACCTCTTCACTGTATAGTTTGACTCATAGGAAGTATATTCTGCCTTAAGCTTTACTCTTTCTATTTATAGTAATGATACTGAAGGGTTTATTATATACTGTCTAAAGTCTTTTTGTACTGTTTCATATTCATTAGAACAGTTGTTTTTCTCAGGTACCAGGCTTTTTGTGGAGCAATAATTCAAGTAACTCCGTTCTGTATTCTTAACTTCAGCTTCTTTTATTTTTTTTCTTTTCTTTCATCCTTTGCTGCCTCTGGAGCATTTCTTTACATAAAATTTAAAATACATACTACATTTACTGCACAGTGTACATCAGCTTTTACTAGGCTTCTTACACCTTACAATATTTCATTTGATGCTACATAGGAAATTCTTATTTACATTTTTAAAGAAATTCTAAAGATTTTCTGCCTCACACTTCATGGGATTTTAAAAAGCACTTTAAATAAAATAACAGATTTCATATTTTACTTTTTTTTCACCTGGTTCTGGCCAGCCTGACGATTTTTTTCTAAGAATGATGAATCGTTTGAGGCTATGATTGAGAAATCTTCATCATGCTCCTTAGGTAATATATAAACATCCAGCAAATCACTATGATCTTTTTCTGAGAAAACTTTTTATTTTATTTTATTTTATTTTTTTATTTTATACTTTCTGGCCCAAGAGGAGTATCCATAATTCAGCACACAGAGGAAAGATCTGATGATCACAGCTTTGTTTGGAGTTTCTCAGAAACAAATACATACCAAGATATCTTTTGGAACTTTTAAAATAGAAATCTTGTATTGCCTATTACCCTTAAAAATGTGTTTCCTTTTCTCTTGACAAGCTGTACTTCCACAGTAATCATGAATAGGAACAGGTCACTGATGAGGTGGAAACCCTCCAAATACTCTATACAGTCTCAGTGTGTGCCTGTGGACAAGCAGCACAGCTACCTGCTCTGCAGACTGGGCACAGCTCTGACCTGTCCTCCTTGCCATGTTCCTTACACACTTTACAGTGTTCAGGGAGAAAATTAATACTGAAGGAAGTCATAATGTAAAGGTTGGAGGGGAACAATTTCACACAGATATTTCTTACTGCCTAGGACTAATATCTATTACATCTTATCTGGTTTGATTAGGGGCTATCAGAATTGCTCTTAAGTATCTGAGGAAAGAAACTTCCTCAGTACCACAGACAACCAAGGCCTAATTTAATACTCAGCAGCAGTGAACCTAAGGGTGACATAAGTAACAGAGAGAGTTCATCTGGCTTAGGATAAAGTTAATAACTTTTTAAAGCAAAGGCTGATACTTTCCTGAAGTCATACGACGCCAGGGTCAGAGTTTAAAGCCAAACATATCAGATTTTGAGTAAAGTAGAAACAGAACTAGGAAAGAAAATATGTTATTGATGTTATTCATTGTGCTCATTGTGCAGCAAATGGTACTTTATGCAAAATGCAGTAAGTTTTATAGTAATTATCTGACATCATGATGGAAATGGTCTTTGCTCACCACTGTATTCAGACCTGCACCAGGTAATCCTGTTCCCCATATCCGTGTTCCAACACGGTAAAAATCTAGAGGGTAGGCAGAAATTCACAAAGTGAGAAAATGTACATTAAAACCATGGAGATTAAATTTATCCTTAAAAGTAATCACAGAAAAAACATCATTTGTGGATAGTCTGGATGTGACCCTAATAAAATAAAATTACATATTAGCAATGGAACAAAATTTGTTTTAAATTAGAGCTCAAAGATCAGCATGGAATTCAATTTTAAAAGGGGATGATGGGAAGTGCTGTCACAGTAGTTTTGAAGGTTTGGATTAAAGACAAATGAAATCAACACCTCAGGATCTTTCGTGAACCTACTAAGATGCACTCGCTAGTAATAAAAATGTGTAGGACTAAGCGTCTTTGACTTCTATACTCTCGAGTACCAGTGGGACTGCAATTATGATAATGAACCATACTGAAACTGAAGTTCAAAATTAGGATTTTTCATAGGAGCTAAGGTGTGTGGCATGTGTTGAGATTGGTCACAGCAGTGTTTAGGTTTTGTAATTGTTTGTATCCCATATGTCACCAAATACTGAAGAGATTCAATGGAAGAATCCCTCTTTACATACATTTAGCAGCTGATCACTAACAGTGTCACTGTGGCTATTGAGACTATTTTCCTTATAAACACAGAAGAGCTCTGCTTCAGTCATTGTTATATGCAGCACAAGGTAGCTTATCCAGTAAAGCATGTAGCTGTGTGTTTAACTTTTGAAATGCACAGTTATATTGCACAATATTATGGCCTCAGTGTGCATTTATTCAGAACTCTCCTGAAACCTTGCAGCACTGGGACCTTGATTTGGTAAATTTTTATGTGAGTCAAGGCTCTGGAGCTTCAAGGCATGGATATATGGTTTTAAGGTAAAGTTTGTATCAGTCACAAGGTTCACGTGAAAAATCATTCAACAGTCATTGACAAGTGCAAGTTATCAATCATTCTGCTTCATGTAGGGTTATAGGAGTATGTTTTTGTAAAGCTCATACAATAATTCTTATGCTACCAGCAGCCCTGGTCCATGTACAGCTGGAGTACTATGCCTAGATTTGAAGGATTTTTTCTGCAAAGAACAGACCATTTAGGCAGGAGATGAAATAATGGCCAGAGGTCTTGAAAAATTATGGATGAGGAAATATTAGAAGAAATGCGATCGTTCATTTCAGAGAACACATCAAGAAGACATAATAGCTAATTTCAAAATGTAGCTGCAGAATGAAAGAAAATGTAAAAAAAAAAAATGTTTTCCATAGGCAGAGGAGACTGCAAGAATAATAGTTTTAATTTGAAGCAAACAAAATATAAGTTATACATTAAGAAATAGTAAAAGTAGTTAGATACTATAATACATTGACCTTGAAGGTTGTGGGATTTTATGTCATTTGAGCTTTTAGAGGACAGATTGCATGGATGTCCCTTAGGAATGTGTTACGTATCACCCTGGGTATGAATTAGCAATTTACTCCCCCAAATGACATGGAGGTATGAGGTGGAGCTCAACTTGAAAAGCTGTTTGAGACATACTACTGGGTCTGTGCCAGGACAAATTTCAACAGATTCAGCTGACTTTGACTGGGTTATTATTTAAGCAATGCCACCATAACACTTGGGAAGGGAGAGGAAAGGAGGGGGGATGAGGAGACCATGGTGAACTTAAGAGGTGGGTAAAGATTGGCAGTGTGGTCCTACTATTAAGCAGCAATGGTGAGACCCGGGTACAGACAGGACTGAGCCTTTGTACTCAGTGGTCTCCCAAGGTCAGGTTTCCTTTGATATCACTTTGTAGAATACTATTTTTTTTCTGCCAAAAGATTATTTTAAATAAATATATTAGAAGTTTGGAAGTTATTTAAAATACTTACTTTTGATAACAGACTGTTAAACCTGAAAAAGTACATATAGAATTTATTAGGATTTTTATTTTTTTCTCTTTGTGTTCTGAGTAACACCAAGAAATAGGCCGGCATAAATAAGGGCTTTTGGCAAAAATTTGTGTTGGCTTCATTTTCATATCTAAGTTGTTGATTCCTACAGATATGTCCCCAAGTATTAATAACAAAGGTAAAACAGATTAAGTAGTCATGGAAGAGGTTTCCCAGAGTAATTTTGTTTTAGTCTGGCCCAAAGCCATACAAAAATTTATCAAATAGATTAAATGCTAATGTTAATGGTAATATTTCAGACCTCAGTCCAAAATGGGAAATAAAGGTTCCACAGAAGATTAGAAAGTTCAGCTGTAAATGGTGACTCCTTAAATATGCAGTATGCCTGTAGGCACTCTTTAATATAGCTATAATTAAGATATGTAGAGGAAAATGTATATTCATTCTTTCAGCAATAATTGGATTAGTATTCAGTTGACATTTTTGAATAAGTAGCATTGTTCAGTGTCAAGGAATAAGCAGCAGAATAGACTTTATTAAAACTCATAAAGAATGATCTACCAAGAGTTTGCTAGATCAGATAAGTTGCTCATATTTTCAAACCTTTCCCCAAATTTTAAGTCTTTTTCTTCTTTCACTTCTCCCTTTTTTTTTAACAGTATCTTTTCTCAAGCATTATGGATATTTCTTTTTCTTCTGACACTATTCTGCTCTCCATCATTCTAAGATGAAGCTATTTGATAAAATTGATGTTCATTTTACAGCCACTTCCTTGCTCATTAATAACTGCCTACAGAAAGTCCTGCTCCTATTGGTTGCAGGCCTCTCTCGGGAATGATGCATTCGATGAATCCTTCCCAGGAGTGTCCCTTTGGGTTACCCTTGCTGCCCTCCAGATTTGCTCAGACTTGGGTGTGAAGGTTCACACTTCCCAGATGGAAGAATTCCGTCCTTGCCGAGGACTGAATGCATCTTCTTCACCTCTGCTTCTTCACCTCTTCTCCACCATCTTTTTCCATTTTCAATGTGAGGTGCTATTCTTTTGGCACCTCTGAAAATCTTGTCATATTTCACTCTTCTGCAAGCCAGGTAATTAAATGTGACCGTGATTCCAGCTCCTGATCTCATCCTACCAACGATCATTCCTCATCTCTTTGGATTTCTTTTGCCCTCTACTTCTTTTCTCCTTACTTCTTTCTGATTTTGCCTTTCCATATTGGCTCAGATTTATTCTGGCATTTGATTTCATTTCCTTGCATCCTGTTAATATTCTGATTTTCCCAGTGAGTTTGAACATTAGGATCTTCAAGTTGTGTGTCTCTGATCCTAATAAAGCCAGAGTGAAAACAACAGTGATGTAAGTGATCCAGCAAATCTGCTGGATCAAAGAGACTACAGTATCAGGTTGTTAGGAAATGCAAGGAATCAGAGAAAGATATTGAGATAGTATACTAAGAGTATGACTAAGTGATGATGTGTGTGTCAGAAATCATTCCTCTTGGAGCCAGCTCAGCTAGTATTGAAATTGATTTTGCTCCAGTGTAAACTAGAATAGACACTTTCAGCACTGCTGTAGAAAACTCATTAAGACTTGGTGGAAAATCACATCTATTGCAATTCTTTCAGCAGCACTAATAATTAATTTAATCCCATCTCCATTAGCAATTAAGTCATTTTCAGATCCAGCTGAGAAAGTTAAGCTGATGTAACATGAGATATTTTCATATATAGCCGTGCTATTGTGGCACTATCCTCAGTCAAAAGCTCAAAAACCTTATCAATTACGTTCTGCATAGTTACACCTAAGCTAAGACTTAATCTATTGCAATCTACTACTGATGTTAGTATACCTTTTTCTTAACCAAATGAAAAGAAGAGCATGATATTCATTATGGATGATTCTTTGTTTATTAAACAAAGATTATGCTTCGCTCAGTGTTTAGGTTTCAGATATATTTTAAACAAACATTTCCATTCCTAATTAAAAGATATTCTTTAAACATCTAATCTCATACCACAAATAACATGTTTTATGCTTCCTCATGCTATGTTTTCAGGTTAGTTTTTGTAATCATTTACAGCTGTTTAGCAATGATAGCACAGGAATTTGTCTAAATCAGTGTCATTATTGTTATTACAGTTGTTGCTGCTGTTTGCATGTGGAGAAGCTTTATCTTATATCTCATTTACATATGTGTCATGGCATATCACGAAGTGTCTGTGATATATGGCTATACATCTGTGTTGTCTGTTCACAAATGTCTTACACTTAAGATATTTCTTCTCTATCATAACGGGGCTGCTTCCAAAAATCATAAAAAGCCTATAAACATTCTCATGAAAGTATCTCTGAGAGGCTGCTTTATTTTTATGTTCTGCTTCATACAAAGTGTTGAGAACGCAGAAATTTAGGTTTCCTTCACTCTCTTTTGTTTGCATTGTGATCTGTCTTTGATATTATGTTATGAATTAGGATGTCGGCTGTATAAAAGCAGTCAGAGTATAGTGTGTTAATAAAAGAAGTAAAATGTTAGTTTCTAGTTCAGAGAACAGTTGCTTTGCATCAGGGATTTGCTGATAATTCACAAAGGCAGTGAATTCTGAAAGTAAAAGTTCTGTGCTAAAATATACGAGAAACACACGTAGGTAATCCAGGCATTTTAAAAATGCAGACAATAAGCTGCATGAATAGTATATAAATAAAATAAGAAGATAACTACTTATTTAAATGGAGAGTGAGAAGTTGATCCATACATAAAAGAAGGTGGTAAAGGGTCAAACCCTAGCAACTGTAAAGGATCTTGTCTTTATTGGGGGTGGTTATATAACTTGAAGAGAGAAACTAGTTCAGAGAAGTTTTAGTTTTGTTCTTAAAATTTTATTTTGTCGTTTCATATGTGCTATTGGAACAATACTGGAATTCATTCAGGGAATGAATTCGTGAATGATCAGTAACTTACAGAAATCCTGCACCACATGCAAATGGGAGGAAACAATTATCGTGACAACTCTGTATAATGTCCATGGCAGTCCCACTGGTCTTTCACTGTTCCAGGATGAAGTCTGAGATTTTATCTGGCCACAGTGCTGTATCTGGTAAATGAGTAGTGATGAACAGTTGCAAGTGAGATATTCGGGGTGTCTCATCTCAGTTGGTGTTCTAACAAGACAGCTCCATAATGATTTGCCACAGATTGAAATAGAAGGCACAACCATCACTCTAGCGGTGAAAAAAGCTATTCTCAGTCATCTGGTAATCAATCTGGCAGAGGTAATATCATAGGAATGCTCCAGATGGAACTCAGTGCAGATAATCATGGAGAGAGGTTCTGCAAGCTTTAAGTCCTTAGCCTCTTGGCCTGGGAGAAATAATTTGTGTATCTACAACACTGATGGGCAAGTGTTAATAGACATGTGAGGAGTTTATGGGGAGAACTGTATGTGAACTTAATATGAAACAGGGAATTAAATACATGCTGAAGTGGACCAGCAATGGCTTTTGCAAACGATGTTAGTTTTTGCTTCCCTAAATATAGCTGTTGCTGTTGCAAAATACACAAGCATTGGCAAGGTTAATTGGTTCAGAGATGGAACAAAAGTTTTCATTGGAAAAGCAGCTCTTTGGATCGGCATTCTGGTTGGCCAGGCTGTGAAGTTATAAATTTTAATTACTCTTGCTCCTACAGAGTTTGTAGAAGACCTAATCCCAATTTCTGTATGCACTAAATGCCTAATGACTTCTATACAACTGGGTACGCAGAGAATGCACAATCAGACCTGAAAATTATTATATACTGTTGAACCTGGTTACTGTTTGGCATGCTGTGAACTGATTGTTGATTTAGTTTAACCTGGAAGCATCATTCTGTGGTTGAATTTATTAGCTCTGCATTTTTCTGGATCTCTACATTGCACTATGTTCTTTCTCTTTCTGTCAGTTCAAATACCACAATGCAGCTTTGTCAAGGTTTTTTTTCAAGATGGCATTTCTCGAAAACCAGTTAATGGATAATGCTAGGAAAAAAAGCAGGGGGAAAGAGTATTTGAGTAACCGTAAAATTCTATCTTAACTTTGGTCTTTTAGCCACTGTTTACATTAATATTTTAAATTTTCCCAGAGCCATTAAAATATTTCAAATGGAACTCTTTCTGTTATCTAGATGTCTGAGGTATTGTTTACATGAGTGCTTTCATACTTCTATAACCTTTTCTCCCTGTATCACTTTGGGCAACTTTTCACCATTCATAAAGGGACTTGGCTAGCAGAATACATGTAGTTTATGAGTATAAAGTAGTGGCCAGTGCACAGGGACAGCCCTTGACTGCACAGGCTCTGAGCTGGCAGAGAGCCCTTGCAGCCGAACCCCCAAGAGGGGGGACACTCTCAAGGCCCTTGTAGAGCTGCTAATGATTCCTGCCTCAATGATCTTACATCTTCTGATGTTTTACCTTTCTTATCTTACATGGTTGTACCCTACAAATTTTCTAACAACTCTTTCAGACAACTTAGCAATTTCCTCAGAAGTCAAAACCGAGGGTTACACAGTTGGGTCACAACAAAATAGGCCTTGGATCATAGACAGATAAACACTTAGAAAAAGGCCATATTATATACCACAGACCTCTAGGTCGTTAGTATGTGACAGTTCTGCTCTTCCGCCTAGCTACTCATCCTTGGAATTAATTCATGATAATGAGTAGTGAAATTCTTCTAGCTAGAAACAGCTGGAATGAGGTTTTGTGCTTTCTGAAGTGTGGACGTGCAGGCATGCCATGGTAATTCCTCAGTGTAGCCCCTCTGGTGTCTAGATTGGAAGATGTGCTAGAAGGCACCCTAAAGCCCCTCTTCTGACCTTCCTTCCAGGGGCAGCAGGGATCTGGAGGAAGAGATTGCTGCATACAGAGTCATGTCCTGACCTGGAGCGAGGACCATTTAGAGCTGGGTATGGGACCATGCCCAACACCCACACTGTAGCTTACCCATCCTACAGGCCCCAGACTGGCTACATCAGAATACACTCATGGATCCAGTTTTAAAGTTTGCAGGTTTTAAAGTTTACAGGTAACTGTATCATATCACTATAGAGTTAGGGATTGTTTTTCTTTCATAAATCTAAAGTTGGAGAATTGACTTTGCATATTCACTTACAATAACTGCTGTTCTCAATGTCTCTCCCCTAGTATTTGTAGATTAACATTTCTAGAATTTGTTACTTTTCCTTTTAACATAGTTTCTTCTTTGTGAGGAGCGTTCTTATTTTAGGCAAAACTAAGCAGCATT
Organism: Rhea pennata; assembly: GCF_028389875.1. NCBI lineage: Eukaryota > Metazoa > Chordata > Aves > Rheiformes > Rheidae > Rhea > Rhea pennata. The sequence goes on along the minus strand of NC_084664.1, from coordinate 119,142,577 downwards.
GTCTGTTACTGGAGTAACAGGGAAAGGCAGGGAAAGGATCCAAGCAGTGCATGTGGGAAGCTGCACCAAGGAAAGAGAAGGGAAAAATGTGATTGGTCATGGTGGAACCTGGAGCAAATAGCACTAGAATTATCTGAATGACAATCTATTCTGGGATAGGCAACTAAGAGAGTCAGGCTGTTTAGGCAAAGATCTGGAGACAGGTGAGGAGTCCAGAGGGACTTATTAGCCCTAGAAATGGTGCTAGGATCATGACTCTTGGGATATAGCACAAACAATGTGTTATGGGAGTTCACTGCATGATCATACACTACTTTTTTCATGGCATCTAGTGTCATTCAATGTGCATAGGAGATCTCTCCATTAAATTCATCACTTCTATTTAATGAAAGAGAATCATGTTTGCAAAATGCCAGGCTTTCAGATTTATCCATGTTATTTACTTTGCAGAAACCAAAAATGGTCAAGATGAAGACAAATTGTGCAGAACCGTTAATCCACATTTTCTGCAGTACAAACAAGTTCATGTAAAAAATGTGAAAAAAAAGAAGACAGTAAAAGTAGTTAGTTCAAACTATGCCTCCTAACGTCACCCAGAGGCTGTAACACCAGTTGTAACACCCAGATGTGGTGTTACAACTGGTGTTTAAAATGAAGGTGGGCTAAAAATCACTCTATTGCAATAGCAAGATTATAATTAGGCTTAATTATGAACAACAATGCTGAAGAGATTTATTTTGTCTTTTCACTTGTCTCACGCCTTCTGTGCCTTCCCAGGGTCATTCTCCTTTTTCTTATTTTTTTTTACTTTTGCCTGACATTTAAATAAAAAGACTAGTTTAACCAGCTAAGATTTCATCTTTTGTAACACTGCTGTGACCCATGATGAGAAGGGCAGCTAACAGCAGTGGCTTAAAGAACATGACTCTGGTATCTGCCAAATCTTGAAGAAGCTGAAAGATTCTACAGCTCCAGCTGAAAATATATCTTTTTCTCCCCTTCTATTTGTGTTTATCTTGCCCTGCCTTCTGGAATAACAGAATTTAATTCAATATTTTCTCCTCCAAAAAGTAATCTTTCTGTAAGATATTCAAGTAGGAAATTTCCTCCTAAAAGCTCTTTACAGTTAGATTAAAGTTATATTAAAAAGAAAACTCTTACAAAATATTTTAGATTTCAAATAGTTTCAATACCAGCTTTTCACAATGATGAGTCCATGGTAAGCAAGCAGGCTAAAGTCTCTGTATTCATTACCTTAGTAGTATTCAACAGCCTAATGCTGTGCAGTCATATGGTCATTGTGCACCTTGACTTCCTAGGCTCATTTAGTGTTAGTAAAACACATGGCAGGAAGAGAAGGAATGGTAGCTTGGTTAGACCAATAGAATTTGCTATGAAAATTAGGATTTTTGTTCCCAGCTTCAGTTAATTGACACCTTCAATTAATTGAGTGGTTAAAAACAAACTTTTCATTTACTCATAGTCTTTGCTTTCTGGACCTGATATCCCAAGGGCTGATCTGCACGAGTGCTGAGTGTCTCCAGTGCAATTGAAAGTAATCTGAAGTTTGAAGATATAAAAATCCTATATAATATTAAACTGCATTGAAAAATCAAGTACTAATTCACAGTTCTGATTGCCTTCTTTCTGTGCTACAACTTCCAATCAGTAGGGAAGCTAATATTATTTTCTCTGTTTCAAATTTGTTCATTTTGATAATGACTGATAACAATGACAATGATTATTTTGACCCAATAGTAATTTTATACTGCAGATGAAATAGATCAATAAGTTTAGCACTTTTATAAGATGACATGCCAAACTTAAAAATTATTCACTAGCATAACCTTTCTTAACCATCTCAGTAGCCAAGTCACAGACTAAACTTACACAGAGCAGGTCTTTTTTATTTTTTAGGTTTGTAGATCCATAACCATTTTCCAGTAGAAGCACAGATCTGTAGACTAAATCTGAGCTTCCTGAAAAAAAGAATTTTCTTTTCTTTGCTTACCCTTCATGGACTCATTAAAAATTGCTCACAGTCTGTTAGAGGCCTTTGGGCCACAGGTTAAAAACAGCTTCATACACTAAACTTTCTATCTCAGCTCTCTGCAGAGATGAAGTTTTCACTGCTGTTATCTGCATTATACATGTTCTAGAGATAAAAATTTGATTTCTATTTACAATCTTTCCTCCTGGACATTAAATCTACTTAAATATCTACATCTTTAAACTGCATTTTCAGTAAGAGAGATGACTCTTATGTTCATTTAGTGCATCTGTTTGTCCCCTTAGAAAGAAAAGCACATAAAATGAGTGGTGGGAATTCTACACAAGATACAAAATCAACATATATAAATATGGCTTGATTTATATAATGGAACAAGTAACATCCCTGGTGATTGTCATGCTGACTACACATATCAAAAGATGGACTGTTAGGAAGAGATACTAAGACTGTATTAGCTGAAATGGCAGTCCCACCTGGCTGTCAACTGCAAACCTACCTGAAAACAGCAAGTGTGCTTTAAAACAATTCTGGAAGGGAAATAAAGAGAAATAAAAAAGCTATTGGTACTACTAATTTAGGAAAGAATTAAAAGGTTAGTTAAACAGCTCTGTTTTGCATTTTCATTTTAAATTATTCATTGTGCTGGACATGCAGAAAAAATGACAAAGCACAAGGGATGTGCTTTAATTAGTCTAAAACTTTATTAACTTCATTCATTTGGGAGCTATCTGGCAGTAAGTTGTGCAGGATAGGTCATGATGCCTTTCTCATTCTTTACTACCTGTTTAAAGAGGATTGTGTTCATTCCCTTCCCTGTTACCACCCATGGGTACTGACTTGTTGCAATTGCAAGAAAATTTAGTTGCCTCTTAGTCCACACATGTTTAAACTTTGCCAATATGTAAAAATCTCCCTCTCCAGAACATATATGGCAGCCTTCAAAATTCACTTACAGGCTCTTTCTTCTACAATAACCACTGCATCCAACTGTCTCTCTATACAAGAACTGGTGCATCTGACTGTCCCTTGGACGGCAGATTGTAGAATGGGCGTTTGCTAGTCCCCACACCTACTCCACCAGGGATCATTCCTCAGTTTTACTTCCCTTTCTGTGTGATTGACTGTGGTCAGACTTTCATACATCAGTTACAAGAATGCCCAGGCCTCTGAAAAGGGTGTGGATAATAATATCAGTAATTTGTTGGGCTCAGTTCTGACTGGAGAGAAGATTGGGTGGAGAGTCGACAGACTCATATGTGCCATGTACGTGTTTCTCTGTCTGTACACAATGCAACTTTGCCTTAGTCCTAGACCAAGATGCACAAACAGGACAGTAAGGCTGTCCAGAACCAAAATTAACCACAGGGAATGAGAGGCCAGTCTTCAGCCTCTTTCTGCTAAACATATGTCCTGAGTACCTCAACTAGGATAAACTTCTTAGTGGGAACCTCTTGTAGTATTCTGTTTACCTTCCCTGGTCTGTATTTGATCAAAGACTACCCAGTTCCTGTGCTTTAAATCTCCAAACTTCTAAATGGCTCATCCTTACTAAGCCAGTTACCTTTTCACTGCTGTAAACAGTCCACAAACGCCACCTGGACTGTGGCTGAGTGTAGAGAAAACACAGTTATCCCAGCATATTTAAACTAAACAGGGACAACAAATGTTGTTCAAAAAATACTAGGAAAATCGTTTTGACTTTACTAATTAACTGGCCATTTAAAATTGCTATGTTTTCCATTTCCATTTTAACTGTGTTCATGCCCATTTCCTATTGAAACTTTCCTTCACCTGAGATTCCCCATCTGAGTAAGTAATTTGGAATATCCATTTAGACTAACAACCTTTTACAAGCTTTTCCCTGAAGTTCTGACATGGAGTTGAGAAGAATTTTTATAGGATATAGCAAAACCCATCTAAGTCAATGCTGACCTGAAGGAGAGGTGAGAACATTCAGAATTCACATGAAGATGGAAATCACTCAAAGTGCAGGAAACATAAAAGCATCAGGCAACCCATGTATCATTTGAATTTTATTCTTCTTAAGTAATAAGTCTCAGATTGCCCTCTAACTCATTGAACTGAAAGTCACAGACAAAGATATTAAGTATGAGGAAATATAAACATTCAACTTATCCTTCTGCTAACTGAATGTCAGGAAGCTACTCATAAATTCTTTGGATTTCATCATTATTATTTCCTTCATGTTATCAGATATTTGCTATATGTGTTGTTCTGTGCATAGAATGAGAACACTTGACTAAGCACTTGATACTTCATGTTTGAAGTTCATATATTTTGCTTGACTATGATGGGTTTCCCAAGAATATTAAGAATATTGTTCTTCTGTATAATAAATAGGAAAAAAAAAAGCAAGCCAAAAATATAGTATATCATAGTATATTTTTTAGTATAGTATATATAGAATAAAAATATTCTTATTTTATAATTGGATAGATTTTTATCAGGTATATGAAAAAAAGTCTAAGGAAAAAGATGTATCTAGCGTGAAAAAAACTGAAGGAGAAAGTCTTACTTGTCTGTGTAATAGGACTCAGTTTGGCTATAAAAATAGCTATAGTTGCCTTTTGGTATTTTTTCCAGAATCAAGAGAATATTAGTAATACAAAGCATTTGATATTGCTGGGATAACTGCATATAACACCTTAATACTTGAGGTTGGAAATTCCTTTGAATATATTGACCACATCATTATATTATCAAAATATAATATGATTACTCAGTAAACTATCTCAAAGACTCTCAAATATCACAAAGCAAAAGAATACCTTATCTCTGGATGATACTTTATAGCAATTAGTTTCTAACAACTGACTACTTGGTGACATTTTAAGATAATTTGGGTGATTTGGGACATTTTCCTCTTACGGAATAAGCATTTAGCAAATTTGTCAGCTGTTAACGATGCATGGGCAGTTGCTGCACCTTTCCTGGTCCCTCAAGAGACAGCCTAGATCAGTCCTTGAATGTGTGCAAAATTCCATAAAATCTAAATCAGTGACTGACTACCTTGTTCTGAAATACTGAGCACTTTAGAGATGAAGAAACTAAAAAGCTGGTGAATACAGATTGGGAGCAATGCTTTTTATCAAATAATGAGCCTTGAGGATTTGCTCTTAGGGTCTTTCAAGAGAGCAAAACTGGGTTCATGTAGCCTTCATTTTGGTTTGATAGGTTTGACTTATATCTCATATGGACTACATAGCTATCAAATCTGGTTTCAAAATGTATTTGTTATGAGCTTCAAAAAGACTATGTGGTGCTGTTGAAAATTCTCCCTTGTCTGTACAACACAGATGAGGGTATCAGATGTTCCTGGCAGTCTCTTTGTCTCAAACAGCAGTGTCTGCTGAAAGTCTTGGTTATGAAATCCTTAGTATATAGCAACACGAAAAGCATCAGATACTTGAATATATTAGTCAGACAGACTTATTTTGATTCAGAAAGGATGATAAACAGACACACCCAAATCTTACTTCAAACATTTTGAAGGAAAGAAAGGATAAAATAGGAAGGATCATATGACACTCTATCCATGAACAGATATCTGCAAATAATAGAACTTTTGGTTCATCGTCCTTTCAGAAATGTATAGGCATAAACTTGATTGGGGTCTACTAACCTACTCAATCCTTATTTTCTTTTAAAAATGCCTTTATACATTTGTTTGTCAAAACTGAACTGAGATAATATGTTTTTTTTTTCCAGTTCTGATTCCTTTGTTTCCTGGATAAGGCTATTAATCAAATATCAATTTAGGTTTTATTGCTCCGAAACTATGTTTTCATTTTGTTTTTGGAGTAAATTTTGAAGAGTTCTGCTCATGAATGTTGTGGGTATAGGCAAAGTATGAATATTCAGAACACTGCCTTTACAAGGAAATAAAAAAAAGAATACTAAAGCCTATGGATTTTGAAATAGTAAACTGAATATACATTCAAGCCATATTCATGCTAAAGCACAGCCCAGATTTGTTATATTCTCCAACAGGTATTAAAGTTCATAAGCTAAGACAGGATAAATAGCAAAGTCTAATGAATTTATAGTGCTTGGCTTTGGAAAGATACAGGCATAGACTGACTATGAATTACAGAGAAATAAAATATCAATAATTGTTGGTGCCATAAGGATAAGAAGGAAATATATCGCATAAAATGTAGATTCTGTAACTGATTGCTGCAAAGTTAGTTTGCCTAGCATGGAGTCCCCAAGATAGTTGAGAAATATTTGAAAATTTGCAATACCATCAGAATTCCAATATATTTCTCCCTGACTTAATTTAAAAAATCAAAACTACCTGTGATATTTGTCAATAATTTATTAAACAAAGACCTACTGGGATAATATTACTTTAGACAGAAATACTGGGCTGGAGAAAAGGCATACTAGTATAGCTGCCCATTTTACAGAGCATGTGGAGTCTGCTGTCTACAATACATACATGTTTGAAAATATTAATAGAGAAAATTCATCATGGTGGAAATCATTATGGCAAAAATATAGACTACTTGAAGTCATGACAGTGTCTTCAGTTAAAATGAAAGATGTAAAACCCAAAGAGAGCTTGAGAGAGCTTGCAAAATGTCAACAAAATTCTCTGGAAAGCTATTTTGTGAAAACTGTATCTATTCCTAGTGGTGACTTTCACAAACTGGTAGTGTTGATTTAAAAAATACATAATGGAAAAATTAAGGTTGAAAGTGTGTGTATGGGAGTCCTCTTCTCCAAACAAGGTCAGTTTCCAAGGGAGATTGGGTTGCTCAGGGCCTGTCCAACTAACTCTTGGATGGAGAGTCTACATCTTCTCTTTGCAACTTGTTCTCAGTATGATATCAGTCTGAGGGTGAGAGAAGGAAGAGAATCAGAATGGGATGAGACAAAGTAGAACAGCAAAATTCTCTCCTTATGCAGACATTACTTGGTTCGTAGAAATGATTCAGGTTTTTTGGGGAAAGCAAAATCTGTCATTGAGTGCTCTAGGCTTGCAAACATGCACTGATAGTTTCAGTGCTTAGTGCTTCAGAACGAGGGGATATTTTAGTGTTAATAGAACTGCTTGCAGCATGCCAAAGACAGCTTGTTCCGAATATTTTATGGAGCAGAGACCACATCCCACAACTTCTGTTAACAGTATTCTAGCTCATGAAAAGTGCAACAGATATACTGCATTTATTAATCTGTAATTCTGCATCACTACAGTAACAGTCATGTGCACAAAATAAATCATCATTGTATTAACAATTTTTGTGCATTTCTATATTTTTATGTATTTCTATTTCCGATGTTTATAGAAGATTTAGTACTTCTGTAGGTCTGCAGGTGAGATGGAGCTCTTTTTCTTTCCCAGTCTGCTGAAATAATTGCCCCTTTGGTTTTGCTGGTACCAGTCCCCTAGCCACACTTTGTTGCTTATTTATGTCTCCTATCCTAAAAATCTCAAAAGAAGAGAATTCAAAAATTCAGAGCAGGAATGCAGAAACCTCTCAATGGCTAAGTCTAACACTATAAAGGGATATTCATTGCATTGCATTGTATTCTAAACTCTGTGGATCTAAACTTTGATACAGTTGTGAGGAAAAAGCCTAGAGAACGTGGGAGATGTAGATGCATGATTGAGCATTTCAGAGCTCCTAAGTGCTCTTAAAGTTTATTCTTTATTCAAGGTTAAAGTACATTCCAAAAGGAGGTAGTGGGGACACTTATTCTGAGGTGAATAATACATTATTAGTTTCTTCATTAGTATACATTATCTGTTCCTTTGTTAGTATTAATTTGTTTCTGTGTTTTTACCTGTACTAATATTTACTTAGGTCTTTTGTCTTTGTACTTCTTCTCACCAGCCTCTGTGCTCAAAATCATCATCCATGATGTCAGTGTAGCCTGAGGAGCAAGTGTGTTCTTGGCTTTATCATTATTCATTATTTTTGTATGTGGTTTTCTTTACATTTTTCTTTTTTTGGCAGACAGAACCCTGTGCATATTGCCTTTCTGATTAGTACAGAACAAATGGCAAGGGTAAGCGATAGCATTTGACATTGCCTATTCAAACAGTGACACAGGGTAGGACATGGGAATGGATAAACAGCTGTTTGAAATTAGAGACTGTACGTGTGAAATGAAGATGTGTCAGCTAGGGAATAGAGCAGGGTCAGGTCTTAGACCTCTGCTTCCCTTAATGAGACTAACTTGCTTGTGAGAAGAGACTGGAAGAATATTAATTGGAGCATGGAGCAAATAAAAGCTTTTGGAGATCTTTGAAAAACAGGTGCTTTGTAGCAAGTGAAAGAATGTCTCAGTCACATAATACCATTACGTCCAGCAGACTCAAAGCGACACAATTACAGTAACTGCAGTATTGTACTAGGGACAGAAGGGAAATGAAGTACTGACCTCAGAATCAACAGAATGTCACAAATAGGACAGACAATATTTCCATGGGACCATATCCTCGCTTGGTGTAATTTGGTATTCCTCCATTGAAGTCAAGCTGATTTATGCCAGCAGTAGCTCTGGCCGGGTATATTTATAACCAGGAGGCATAAATATTAGACGTGCTCAGAATGCTTGGTTGGATTTGGTTTCCCAAAGCAGAATGGTGAATCCACAGGCACGACAGTTTATCTGTTCTTTCAGTCTACTGCAATGCTCATCTTCGGAGAGTTTCTGACTGGTTGTTAGTCTTTCTAAATAACTCTATTCCTCGCTTTCTGCCGTCCTGTTTCAGTGTGATGTCCTGCAAATGAAGAACAGATTTATGTGCATAAGTATAAAAACATTTGCTAACCTGTCCACTGAAAACTCTCCTGCATCATGATATTTTCCTTTAACTCCCCCTAAAATGTTCTCTGCAGTGTACCTTCCCTCATACCTTCCAGAATGTGCTAGAACAGAAGAGGGTGGCCAACATTGAATCAGCTACATATCTTGCATGAATCAGTGACTGTCAGGGGTATAGGATGGATCACTTTTGCCTCTGTGCTCAAAAAGAAGAGTATGAAGTGATGAAAATAAATCACTTTATTCTAGTGTTTTGAGGAGACTTTGCTATGAGCTTGAGCAGTATGTTCACAGAAAATTTTATAATGCGTCAATGCACCACTAGGATAAAGCACCATGGGAGACTCCTCAGAAGACAAGCATGTTTCTACCAGCGTAAAAGTCCCTGCTATGTGCATGTACTTTGTTTGGGATGAGATGAGGAGCAGGTAATCGATTATGATGGAATAGCCAAACCAAAGCTGTATGCCAAATGAACCCTTCTACTACCTTCAACCTTTTTATTGCTGCAGTGCTATTTACAGTCTGAAGATCAGCAAAAGTGCTACTGATGTCCCTACTGGTCCTCAGTTTGTTTTACTTTCTTATAGACTTCACACAGACCTACATGCAGTGTTTCAGGTTTACACTCTGTGGATTAGCTGGAGTAGTCTAGACCCCGTGACAGCCAGCTTTGGTCACTTCTGGTATAGATTGACATGAGCGAGAACAAAGACAACTAATTCTTCATTTTTTTTTTCCTAATAAAGACAAGGTTCCTAGCTCTTTTAATACAAATCTATACTTATCTCAATATAGAGGAGTATAAAAATCTAGAGGAATATATCTTTGTGAATATTTCTGCTAAATTTTCCCATCAGAGAATCTTGGATAATCTCTTTGAAGTTTCTTTTTTTGTTGGCCTCTAAACGCTCTTGAAACATACACATTTGTAAATCAATTCATTTTAGCTATAGTTAATTTTCTCTTGATTTACATCACTGTAAATGAGAAGAAAATTTAATGTCAGGTTACTAAGGAACCTTCAAAATATTTTGGGCATGCTGTACAGAACAAATTTTTGAAAAATAAAGAATTGTCCTGTAGTTGTAAATATTTAATAATCCTAGGTAAGCAGTGAATAAAATTCAAAAATATTTCCAAGTAGATAAAGTTCCTTTTATGAGTTACCAGGGGAAAATCTAGAACTTTTGATTCAATATAACAATTTTGAATTTAACTATATACTGATTTGATTAATACAATTTTCTTGAATATTATGGTAATAGATTTTAGTCAATCTATTGACTGAATACTATTCAAAAAATATGCAAAACACAACAAATAAAAGGAAGTAAAATATAGCTTTTGTTTTTCGCTATCACAAGCTTTATTGGCTCTGTGAAGAAAATTGTCTTGTTAGTTGTCATTAATGTACAATGAGCAGTAACGACAGAGGAAAAGAATCTGCCTAACTCAAACATTAAAGATTCTATTACTGTATAAATATGAATAATAAATCTGAAAGGTTTTATTGACTGGTTAGCAAATTCTTCCGCGTGAAAAGATCAAGTCTTCTGATTTGTTTATAATCAATATATGTCTGTTATGTCTAAAGCCTACTAGAGCATATTAAAAAGAAAAGAAGAAAAAACCCTCAGTCCCCCATTCCAAAGGGCCAAAAGACTCTCAATCCCACAACTGAATTCAGCACAATTTTTTATGATATGCAAGCACTTACTTCTGGTGAAGAGGGGTTGGAAAAAACAATCATCTCCTCTTTTATTTTTTTCTCAATACAAATTTGATCAGCTGGATTTTTTAGTTTCCCTCTGATTAACCACATAGCTATTCCGTAGTTTCTTTGATTTCTGAGAATGCAAAATAGTTACATCTTAATAGATTATTCTCACTTAGGGTAATCTTCAACATGCTAGTGTAGTGCAGGAAGACTGAACATATTGAAAGCAAAATTTTCCAGTGGTTTTCTGACTCATTGATGTACGGAACAAGACTCCATACTCTTTTGGAAATGGTACATACCTTGCTGGAGAAAGCTTCTTCAGCTTCACTACAAACAAAACAAGGCACAGAATGAGATAGTGCAAGTGAAATCTTACCATTTCACAGGCAGGAAAAATACTTTGTTGCCATTTATTTTAACAAGTTCTCATTTATTTAATGAAGCAGGAGAAAATCTTATTTCAGAAGGAACTATTTTGACAGTAGAGACTGTGAAGTGGTTTTACTCTTTCTTCCTTCCCACTTCACGTGATCTCACGTCATGGAGCTGACCACGAGGAAGCAATAAATTGGCTCAACTGTTTCCCAGCAAAATCTATATCTGGCACTTGGCCATAGCCTGCCACTGATCAAAGAGAAAAAATTCTTTCTTAAAATCAATTCTGAATTTGGTTGAAAAGTCAGAGGCAATAGATGGCCCTTGAATAATAGAAATAGAACTATAATAAAACCTAATTTACATAAAAAATGGAAATCTTGGGTGTTTTGTCATTTAAAAACCCAAAGAATGCTCTGAAGACCAAATTGCAACAGAACATTTCACAAATGGAGAATAACTGTTGAATATTTAAAGAAAATGAAACAGATTCTTCCTTTGATAAAGGAAGAATTACTTTTCCACCCAGGTGTTTTTTCACAGACATGTACATGCAACTGGGATCAACAGGATTTTTTTCCCCTAGAAAACCAGGTCAGTTTAAGAAATACATCTCTGGGCCCTGAAAGCTAGATTTCAATTTACTGCTTTTAATCATGTTGATACCTTCTCAGCTGAAAATGAGTCCAGGTAACTTTTTTTTAATTGATTTCCCGTACAATCAGGATTAAACACATTTAAATGGACTTAATCATAATATGGCCTGATGTACTTACAGTGGTGAAAATTAAACAGCTTGATAGTTTAGTATTATTTATAATTTATATGATATTAAACGTGTCCACAAAGCTTTGCAGTACTATGGAAGGATATGAAGGTGCTACCAATTTAAATTAAACAGATACAACACTATAAATAATCAAATACACAGGCAGAGCTGAAGAGGGAAGATGCTCTGACATCAGATGATGGATGTGACATGAATCCTGAAATTCAAAAGACTTCATAGCCTATGCACAACCAATCTATCATCTTCCAGGCAGTCCTGGGAGGTCAGTTCCTGCCTTTCACTGGCCTATGATATCAGTGACTGTCATTCACTAGTTACATTATCAGACAAACACCCTTCTGTTCTCTCTTATTCTGCCTGTCATTTGTAAAAGCTCCCTATAAAAAAACAGGTAAAGCAGTTCTTCTTTAAATATTACCTGGTAGTGATGTCTTTGAAAACATTGTTAAACAAATTTGCCTGATGCCGTCTTGAGACTATCGTCATGAGACAATGGTCCCCTCTTTTTTTGGTATCTTTTGGCTTTTTTCTTAAAAGCTTATAGAGGATGACAAGCTTTTGAAGACAGGCAGGTGCTGTAATTTGGTTATGTATTTGTCCAGCAGTGTTATGTTCCACAAATAAAATTTAGTGCAAAGAAAATTCAAAAATGCACATAACCGGTGAGTTTTAAGGACGGAGTAGAAGAAGGAAAAAGAGCAAGTAAACACTGGCTGGTAAACCTGTGATATCAGTCTCCCTAAAATCATCCCAGTGTCCCCTCCCTATCTGGTTTCTCTCCTCCCAATGGAATCAGCACATATACCCAGCGCAGATGCTGGCCTGAAATTGGTTGATATTGTTCATACTACCTCTAGGTTGGGGCTTTCTCTGCCACAGCAAGAAACAATGTAAATTCTTCATATCCCCCGTGTTATACTAGCAAATCTCTATTTTCTTCTGGGACTGATCTGTAACGTACCATTGCATATGAAAGAGGTAAGTGACAGCACAAGAAAGAAGTAAGTCAGAGAGAACTGTGCATGTCAAAGGGGCAGATTATGCAACTCGCACAGTACTCTAGCAATATGCAGGGTAAGGAGAAAGAGAGAGGAGCAGTGCCACACAGAGGCTGGGAGGAGCGATCTGGAACTCGCACGCCAAACCTTTGGCGTGGCAGAATGGAGGCAAAACCGGATCTGCCGGGACTTGGCCTTGGGTGGCCCCCTGAGAAGAAAAAAGGCTTGAAAAAGGAAATATGATGAACAATAAATTGGACAAGCAGAAGATGGTTGTGTATGAAAAAGGTACTCACCACTCACAAGAGGGAGATAGCTGACTTTTAGGATCGATCATATGAAACTGAACAACAGAACTAAATTTTGGGGATATGAGGGGTCAAGTCATCCAGAAGAGGAGACAGAAGATACTGAGGTAGTAAAGGAATATAATCATTGTAAGGGAGAAAGGGAAGAAGACAAGGGTGCGATGCAGCCTGTTTATCCCACTTAAATTGCATTGAAATAGGTGTATTTTGGCACCATAGAATTGATAGGTTCTGAGTTACTCCTGAAGCATTTTTATAATGTACACCCCTTTGAAATATCGTTCCTAAGAAGTGATCCACTGATAATCCTCACCAATGCTTCTCTTCCAAGATGGTTCTGGATCCAGCAAATTCCATGCGCTTAGTGAAGGATGCTTGTTACTGGTGTGCAGAGTGTGGTGGAACATGTGGAATCATTCAGGGAGAGGGAACGGACAGTGGCAGAGCCCAAATGTGGACATATTCTGCCAAAGAGAATTCTAGTGTAAACTTCCACTTGTGTAAATCTACAGACAGATATATACTACCTATTGATAAATAAAGGCATTTTCTTCTCTATTGGTAGAAAACCTTTGGATTTTCTTGTGAAAAATCCTTATTTCTCAGTTTCTGGGAGTTTGTGCGGGTACAATCTTCCTGCAAAATGGCTTTGAGAAGTCAAGAAAGATTTCTGAGAACCAGCAGAACAGAGGCTATGGTTAGAGGAGGTGGACTGAAGGAAGAGAAATGATAGATTTATTTTTGAATGTAGCTCTAACCTACATGCCTATTGCAACAAATCCAGCCTGCCTGCCTGCAGCTTGCATCTGGCAGACCCAAGGCAGTGCTTCCTGGCAGGGAGTGCAGAACTGGCTACATTACTGCTTCCTCTATCAGAAATGCGTCTTCCTTGGTGAGAAATACATGGGGAGCTCATTTATGCTCCTTTATGGTCTCGCCATGCTATTGTAGCCTTTGGGAAACGTTGTGGTGGGGTGTAAATCCTGGCTAGTACCTGGTGCTGAGACTACGCTAGGCAGCAATTCCGTATCTTTATATCCACTCGGTTGTGTCAGAAGTCTGCCGCTGATATCATCAAGGGGTGCAGAAACATGCGAAGATTGAAACTGCTTTTGGTATTTTGTGATTTACTATGGGAAAACCACGTCTTTTCAGGGATCCATTTAAAATTCTGAAAGCATGCTGTATTTCTCTCTATAAACACATCTTAGAGCAACAGGCAATTTTTTTTCAACTAACTTGCATATTTCTTTCTAACTATTTCTGGCTGATTTGCAAGTACTCTGGGATTCCTAGTGCTCTGGAGTGTATAGCCTTCAGTTATCCTGTATACACACAACTTCAGTGGCTCACAAAAAAAGAATATCATTGAGGTTTAAAAGTCTAGCAACTATTTACATATATCTTTGTGGCTTTACTCTCCCCTGCTACTTCTTTGTTTGTCATATTGATTTTGTATTTGCAATTCATTGGCCTTGAATAGGAAGAATGATTATACTTTGTTTGCATTGTAGAAATGCCTCAAGGCAATGACAATTTAGTCAGAGAGCTGGACGCTGTACAAATGTACAACTGAATGGATAAACTTTGGAAGAACAATCTGCCAGAAAAACAACTGTCAGAACAGGTAACTAGAATGGGCTATTCTGTGCAAACAAAAGGCAGGATACAGTCCCACTGGATTTATTATAATAAAGTCAATGCTGGCATAGCATAATGATGGGAGTTTAAGAAAATAATGATTTTAATTAGCTTTATAAGGGAAAAATAATCTATGTCTTAAGCTATGTCTTAATATTGTATCATTAATGGAACTAGAAAGGACTTGCTGGGTCACACAGTCCTGTCGCTAGCCATGTCTTCCCTCTGCCCCCACTCAAGATAGCCTTGGCACAGCAGCACCTTTGGCACCTGATCAAGCAGAAGTCTGTTACAGTGAGATGCCTATCTTATAGTAAATGAACATGAAGTAACTGCAGAGGACTAAATAAAGGCTCACTTTCTTGGATTCTTTAAGGGATAAAAATATCCCCATGGAACTTCTGTATGGGTCTTCCAGGTTGGGTGTATCATGTGTATCATGCCTCTGAAAATTACTCCAAACTGAGTGTCCAGCTTGCAGTTGCACACAAGGTACCACTTATACTGGTTTTCTGTAGCTACTCCACTGTACTTTTTACACCAGAGTTATCTTTAAAGAAGAAAGATCTGTTTGATTTATCTGAGAAGCCAATTTTCTTCGCTATGCAATACTGCAGCTATTGATGTTAGCTTAACAAGTGAATAATCTTTGGATCACTGTGTCTTGAGGCTAACATTTGATCTTCACCTACGTAACTGGCTTCCTTTACTGATCAGAGAGATTCCATGTCACACCAATTGCCTGAAAGCACAGGACTTTACTCAGTATCTGATGCCACAGATGGTGTTGCTGAGTGGGTATGATTATGTATGTGCTTGACAATATTAGAAATGGACATATCTGTCAATTATAATGTCATACCCCTCTTCAGTTCATATTCAGAATAAAGTCAAAAGACATGGTCTCACTTTCAGCTGAACAAAAGGACTATGAATGGGTTCAGGGCAATTTTATTGCTGCCCTCTATAGCTCCCAGTGAACATGCAGTTAATGCAAGAAATCTGGCTATATAATCCCACCATCCACTGTGCAATAAGACTTCTGATTGGCCTCAGACAGTGGAAAGAAGGTGTGCCAAGCAGAGTGAGGTCCTGTTTTTATGAGAGTCTTTGCCCTATGCAGTTATTAGCAGCCTGCGTTTGGACAATTTCTGGAGGAATCTTTCTCTCCAAGCTCCAAGAAGAAAATCCCCTATAGTGAATCAGCCATCTTTTTGCAGGTCATTTTATGGAAGGAAAGTATGGTTCTAAAATGAGCTCTGCATACTGAACAGAACAAGGAAATATTGTAGTGCTTTTTAAAAAAATATTTTGCTGCTTCATGTGTCACTAATCTTTACCAAGCTGCCATCTTGCTTGTGGATGAACCATCCGAGACGTGACTGCGAGGCAGAGACCTTACTCTGAACATTACACTGTGTTTTACCTTTAGCTTTGTTAGATCGCAAACTTAAAGATTTTCAGGTGAGAGAACTGAATTTCACTATTTACTTCCGATTTTGTCCTTCATAATTAGTTTAGTTCATAATGCAGTCAAACCTGCCTGAAGAGCACAGCTAACAGGAAAACAGCAGTATAAAGCCTTCTTGTAGTAGTAGACTCACTGCTGCTTATTCACTGGTTGCTAGTAATATTATGTTAACATATGTCTACAGTTTGGTTGGATCATATGGGCTAATGAGTGAACTTCTGAAACTCTGTAAACACAATTACATATATATTTGACATTTTATTTTCTAGTCTAGCTAGGCATTTTTTCTTGTATCTAGCTGGACACTAATTAAAGTGCAGTGATTTTTGCTAATGAGAAGATTTCTGCATCTAACTTACATGACTTTACCTGAACACTACATTTTAAGGTTGAAAATCAGTCATCACATTTAGATCACTTTTCTGCAATTGTCATTATCAAGAACACATTCACTTCCCCAGCTAGTTCAAATTAAAAAAAAAAATCTAGTTATTGAAAATAATGGAAGTAGAAAAACATGTGCACTGTTGCTGTATGTTTTCAAACCTAAATTGCCTAGAGCTGCCCTGATTTCAAGCTTATGAGTCATCTAAGCTCAAGCTGTAGAAATTCCAGAGGGCATGTTGTTAAATAATGCATGAGTGATATAATTTCACTGTGTATCTCATTAGCAAAAAGCTGCAGGAAAGAATTAGGAAAAAGAACTTAAACCAGTCCTGGTCCTACCTCCTTACTATTTTTTTTTTGTCACTTTCAAAGGGTTAATTTATAAGTAACCAGATAACAAACCTATGTTAAATTATAACATGGCAGTGACAGTTGCTTTCTTGTAAGTCAAGAGAAAAAATTCTGAGAATCTTTTCAGCTTCAAGTCCTAACTTTGAGTATGTCTCAAACTTACTTCTTTCCCAGTGTGTGGGTGTCCATGTGTGAATGTATACATCCAGTATATGTAAAATTATGTATCTACAGAAAGAATGGGAAAGAACGGTCTTGAAACAAACTATATTGTATATTTTCCATCAAAAAACCTCAAACCTCTTGGTCTCAGAGATATTGAAGCCTCTTTATTAACTTTAGCACTGTATAATATTCTAGTAAGCAATCAGGTTATGCAAATAATAAACTTCTTTGATCTAGAAGTATGCATCTGTAATTAAGAATGTCAGTCACCTTATCTTGTAAACAGTCTGTTCTTAGTACACAAATATGGGCTCTGGTGCAGATGTGTCTGTGTATGCCAGAGAGCCAACATATCATTTTTGCTGCATCTAAAGCCTGCAATTTCATGCTTAGCACTTGGCATTGTAACCATGGTTATCTTCAGTTAGAAGCAGGATCCAGAGGCTTCAGCAGATGGATTTTTTACTTAGATCTATCACAGGCAATCAAAACACAGAAAAAGACCAGAATTCTAAATATACACGCACATAAAATGATAAACATAACAGTATTATTTATTCTTACTAATTCTTGTTACAGCAGATTTAGACTGTATTGGGGGTGATTTTTTCCTGAAATTTCTTTACACGCAAGAGGACTGCAAAGTCATGCAAAATAGAAATGGACCTGACTCTTTTCTTTCAGATGAATGTTTTCTCTAAAAGCTGGAAGGCTGGTATTTGAATAAGAGTAACGTCAATGTGACACATTATCTGTAAATGTGCACACTTTCAAAGGATTGGCAACTTTATTGTTAAAAAATTCTACTATTCTATTTTAAAAATTTTGGAAAGTAATACAAGTTCATTGCTTTTTTATTAGCCTAGAATTTCAACAGTTTTTGTGGGGCTGCATATGTCAGTGTTTGCTGAGCAGAAAGAATTTACAACAAGATAAAAGAAGCAGATGATCAGTGTCACTTTACAAGTTCAGATAAATTATGTAGTTTCTGAAAAGTGTATGTGATTGTGACGTTGTTTTTCTGAACAGTTATGTTCATGGTCTTAAAGTATTATATTTGTTGACTGTTAAAGAGCACAGGATTTTCTGCAAACTCAGTGTTTTATATGAAAAAAGTGTGATATCATTGGTCCTTATTCTAGAATAATTGTCTCTATAAATTGCAAAAAGTTTGTATAAGCTTGAATGGCCTGAGCATTTTCATTAGGATCCACCAGGTACCATGCTACAGAGAGAATGTAATTGCTATGATAATTCACTAGAGGATGTTGGTTGTCAGGAATGGAACTGAGACAAAATATTGAACTCTCAAAAATTCACATGCAGCTCTGTTAAAGAAGATGCTTTGTTCAGAGCATCCTCCCAAAGCAAAATTGGATTATCCTCTTAAATGAGAATATCTACCGTAAGGAAGAAAGCCAGCTTGAGCATTAGCTCAGCCTTTCAAACAAAAATATTTACTTCCTAACTGTTATTCATTTGTTGGGGCACTGACCTGGCAAATGCAACTTACTCTGAAAATTGTACTTAATAATCGCTGCTGCTATTCAGCAAACCTTATACTGAAAGAGTGCCATACAGTGACAGCCTGCTCTGGCTTACTGAGACTCAAAGGCTACTGTTAAAAATGTTTCTCTAGAGCCAAGAGTGAATTCCAGGGGTATTGGGACCCTTGGCACCTGTCTGCTGCTGAACTTGTGCAGAGACATACAAAATACTACTGTCAGTGGGTTTCAAAGCTGTCATTGAAGCATGCATTTAACCTATGCAGGTCTGAGAAGGCAGAGTACTGCATGGGGAAGAGCAGCGTAAGTGGAGGAGAAATGAAAAGACATCAATCTAGCTGGAGTTGACCCACTTGTAACCATGCATGGGAAAAATCAATAAGTGCTTCACCTGAGGCTGAAGACAAAGAGCGGCTGTGGTGTCTGGAAGGGGAATGTGGCACTCAGTTAAAAGCCCTACTTAAAGAAACCAGGCAGAATAATTGTACTACTTCAGGATTTTTCTTAGGGCTGAATGTTGAGAGATAGAGCTTGAATTTAATGCAGCACCACTAAAATCAAGTAGCTGTGTCACCTATGGAAGATAGGAAGACAGGTTCTCCCACATCTCTGTCAGGTGTAAGAAAAGTATGGGAAAATAGGGAATACTCTTTGGGTTTAAATACTCTCCTTTTAAATGTGCAGTATCCTGATGGTCCGGCTCTGCTGTGTATTTCCTGAGGTGAAGCTGTTTGCGTGATAGTACAAAAGCTAAAGACTCTTTTTATACTATATACTTCATAATAAACACTGCAGTGACAAAATAACAAAAAGCTGGTCTTTTCCTCTAAGAGTTTACAGATTCAAGACAAAAGATAGCAGATCTCAGATGAAGGGGAGAGGAATACCAGGGGAAGGGGAAGGAGGAGGAGAAAGAGAAGGTTTCCATGTACAGCATGAAAGAAATCTTCATGATTCTACAAGAATGACATTTTTATCATTCACTTATTAAATTGTGTAGCTCTCCTCCGTAAACATCAGTTGTGTTCTGCTGATTATCTGATTACCCTTAAATGTGCAAAACATGATCTCTATGTAAGCTCTTTCTAAAAATCAAACCATGTAGAATTTTTATGATGAAATTTAAAGTTGTGCAAAACTCAGTGGGTTTCAAGGTAACCAAAAAAGTTAAAGATTGGATATTAAGCCCAATGATCAATATGTCCTGTAGCCAAACCCTCTAAATTTGAGTTAGGTTTATGATAAGTCTTGGCAAAATTTTATAATGAACCAGGTTTAGACTATGTTTTTGTGTTCAAATACTGAAATCTGTTACAACTGCCTCTTTCTCGCAGCCTATCTGAAAGGGTGCAAGAATACTGGCACTTTTAGATGAGCTCAGCTTTGAATTTTTGGATTCATATGAACATAAAATGCAAGGTATAACACAGAGTATGTGAGAGCAAATAAATAAGAAGTCAAAAGTTTGCATGAATCCCTGCAATGTGAAATAACCAATTTTTGCACAGATCTACTTATTATCTAAAAATAGTTAGTCCCATCTGTATTCAGCATCTTCTGTGATAGTATAAGGAATGATATAAACCCAACAGACATCTGAGAAACTAAGTTGATGGCTTAAAAGGAAAGCCTCAAAAAGAGAGACACTGTAACTGTGATGTGAACTTTGTCCCTCTTTCAAATGACATTTAAGTCAAGTGACTGTGGCATTTTCTGTAAATGGATTATCATGCACACTCCTAAAGCTGTGTACATACCCTCCATGAGTATTTGAGTTTTTATGTGCTATTCAGTAGTATACCAGACTTTTTCCTTTAAAAAAAGAAAAAGAAACCAAATAAACTTTATAGAAAAATAGTAGAACAAATAAACAGAGTGAAGGACAAATATTCTTGTCACTAATTTTAATAATAATAGCTTTCTTCCATAGACAGTTCAGTACTGAACCTGCTGCTATCTGAAATAGCTTAGTTTTGTTGTGAATATGAGGCAGTTGATATCAACTTATTCATCTTTTTCTCTGCTGGGGTATTTCTTCAGCTGTTATTACTTACATGGCAGCCTAAATTGCATTAGCTATGTTTCAAACAAATGAAAAGACAGGTCACCTGTGTAAAGGGACTGCAGCCTGAATAGAGCACGTACAGAGGAAAAAAAAGTGGGATAGGACAGAAAAAGAAAAGACATGTCTAATAGCCAAGACCTTATTTCCAAATAAAAGAAATACTCCTCTTTCTTTCTTCAAGCTAACATCTTCTTTCCCTTTTATTAGTTTTTTGAATATACCTTAGTTGTGCAAGTTGTGCCTATTTTGCTTTTATTCACCCTTTCGGCCAATGCTTGTGCACTTTTTGAAATTTATGCCGGTTGAGTATTGTCATACTTAAAGCTAGGCTATACATAAATGTTCTATCACTGCCAGTTTAGCTGATTTCTCAATTATTGTTATAAAATATTTTCTAATATTTTCTGTTTTGCAATATTGAGCTATTCCTACCTTTATTTTCACTGACTATTATGAGTAATCAATCTGTTCTAGTCCCTTATGAAGAGCAATCTCTTCATATATCTTTCTCATCATGAATATACCTCACTTGTTAAAGCTTTCCATAAGCATTCCTCCTAAATTGTTAATTATTTGTTCCTGTGGATAGACTTTGTTTTTTTGTTTCTTTGGGGAAAATGATGAAAAATACCCCAAACTAAATAACATATCCCAAATGAGATATAACCACATATTCATAGAATCATAAAATCATAGAATCAGTAAGGCTGGAAGGGACCTCTGGAGATCACCTAATATTCATTTTATCTAAATTTGTCCTCTGTTGTATTTTCAATCTCTCTCAGTTTGGCAACACCAGGGAATTTTTGTGTTCTGCTAGGCTTTCAAGTAATCAATGGCTTTATTAGCTAGCCTTCAGTGACAGAAAAATCTCTGCCAGTCAGCAAGCAGACTTTATTTTTAGCTCTTACTTATAAAATTCTCTACACTATGATTGGGCCTTACATGCGTGATTACTGATAACTATGGAATGAGCAATTCCAAGTTCATTAATAGCCAATCTGTACATTTAGATGTATAATGTCTCAGTACTTAGGTCTTGCAGTGCAACTGATAAGATATCAGATAGTTTTGAGGATTCTAAATATCCATTAAAATGTGGAACAATATTTACTGGAGAAGTTTATGTAGCTGTACAGTCCCCTGGGAAACGTACAAAAATGATTTTCACTCTTAGCTATATAGTCACCTCAAATTCATATATGAAGGGAGGCAGTTCAATGCTTACCTTATGTTGCAAACCAAAATAAGATAAAAACATAAGCAATGTGATATAAGGACAAAGTCTTCAGATTTTTTTTTTTTTTATTTTACTATCTATATTGAAAATTAGATAAAGACATTTCCCGGGGAAAAGCAGCAATCATAACTCAGTGCATTTCACTGGATTTATGACCAGCTGGAAGATCTGGTTAATGTAGACAGACTGCTAATTGCCCACCAAATATCTTAGATGTAGATCCTTATTGCTCTGGTAATCCTTTTACTATAATACTAAATCAGTTATTTTTTTCATGCAATTACATTTCTATTAGATCACAGTGTGTTTTCAAAATATTCCTCAGATAACTGTGCTTTTGGGTTCATCTAAAGAATTCTTGACTGGCTTTAAATTCAAGAGGCAGTGTCAATGAAACACTAAGGCATGTTGTTAAACACAGTTCCTTGATACAGGATGAGGAGGTTAGCAACCCAGAGAGCCCCAGCTCAAGCAAGAGGCCATATGTCTCTACTGAGCCAGGCAGCCTGCGGTCCTATGCCACAGGGCTGGAGCCTGCAAATCCTAGGATGACCTGGGAGGCAGTACTACTGCACTGACAAATCACTTCTGTCGTGCTAAATGTGATACTCCCATGCTAATATCAATCAGTAACTGTGGATCTCAGAAAACACTTTTTTTTTTTCCTGAAATGAAAGACTGCAGAATTGCAGGCCTGTGATAATGTTTTGATTTTTTTTTTCTCTCTTTGAAGTGAAAGATAGGTGGAAAACAAAATGGCATTGCAAAATTGAAATTTGATTTCCTATCAATCTGCTTTCCATTGTTCAAACTGTAGTTCTTGATGTCGATTCACAAGTATCATCTTAAAGCCACGCATCTTGGGAGGAGGTAGGTGGTTCTGTGAGCATTACTCCATTGTTACTTCCTTTGGAAATTATCACATGGCTATCTCTATATTTCTATCTGAGAACTTAAACAGGTTGAGAACAAGCTTGTGGTCAGTCTTGCACAAGCAGATGAAAGAGTAAAAGTGAGTAAAGGTCTTGTCTTTAAGGTCTTAAAGGTCTTAAAGGTCTTTAAGAAAACAGAAATATCCTTCCTCAATCAACCAACTGTGTTTGGCTGGAAGGTAACTGAGAGGTCAAAGCTGAGCAATTCAGTTTGTAGATCCACTTCATTTCTCTAATTTAGAATGTTTCAGACATTTTAATTTTGAATTTTGCTTCATAATCCATGATTTCTGGAGGTTGCAAAGAGGCAGATGGATTTTGGAAGGAGCAAGTAGCTCTGTTGCCATGGCACATAGATATTCTAAAGCTCAAAATCTCTTCACAAGTTTGTGCATAATCTTATCCAGCAGATTAACTAGCACTTCTGAGCCTAGAAAAGGATCTAATGAAAGCAAGAAAAAGTTAGAAGAAAAAGTATTTTGTGTTATTGATAGAGAATTAAAATAGTGGAAAATATACATCACATCCTAATGACAGAATGAATAAATCCTGTTTTGGGGCTGGATAACTGATTTTCTCCCTGGTGACAAACTTGACCTATGACTAAGCCCAGAGTTAATGTGTTGTAGATGTGTGAACCATATAGTTTACAGGGGAATGGTACAAACACGGACAGAAAATGGTACCAAAAAATGGTACAAAGATTGATGCAAAGCATGCAACCGCTAACTTACAAAACTGATCAAATGATTCTGGTGATTTTCTCAAGGTCAAACAAAATAAACAAAGCAAACCCAAGAACTGATCTCCAAAGTCTTAAATCTCAGTGTAGTCAGTATAAGACTATCTTTTCCCTCTCTGAGACTCTTCTGCTAAATGCAAATATTGTTATTTGTTCTTTTTTCTCTGCCTTTGCTAAATTGCACAACTAATTATAAGTCAAAGACATCTATGCACTGGAGATAGATACTCTTTTCAAGATAAGTGTGTGTAATAAAAGGGAACAAGTGGGCAGCAATGCTAGAACACTTTGAACAAAACAAATGGTGCAAACTAAGGTGTTTGTTACTTGTTATTGACCCGCTGCTGAGAGCGGCAGAGGAAAACCTGGAAATATCTATTAGAAAATGAATGACTTTGATAGCTTAGGGAAACAAATTAACTTAAAGATGAATACGGATTTGTTTTGGGCTATAATGGTCATTGAAAGTGAATGTGATATGCAATTTCTAGTTATTTAAGCCCTCAAAGCCATTTCTAAACTGTATAATCAATGAGTATTAGGTATCACATTATCCTTACTTCTGCTTCTAAGGTCTTATACATCAGAGTGACATAGTGTTAAATTACTTACTGGTTGAAATATGTTAGTTCTTACGAACCTTTGTTGGATGATAACAACACCTTTCCAGTTCTGCAGTAGTAATAAAATAGTAAGTTCAGATGTTGATGTACAATAAGTGAATCATCATGAAAAAATTACACTGCTTAGTTATATTTTTGTGGGGCTGTAGATACAAAAGGATAAAAGTGCTATATGAGTATACCTATTCCCCCACAAGGAAGGACACTATAATATTCTCTAGTTCATGCACATAAACTAGTGAAGCTGTGCCCACACTAAGGAAGGTAGCAGTATAAATACTTCAGTAGAAAATCATGTCCTTAATAGAAATTATGCTGGTAAAACTACTGTGTGTATGCCGGAATCTGCTGACAGCAGTTCATTCCTCATTCTTGTGATAATAACATTAATAATAGTGAAGTCCTTTGGAACTAATGTGGGATATGAATGTAATTCTGAAGGACATCCACCTCACAGGCTAAAGATAATTTGCAACAGGGTGTTGAGGGCGAATGGCTGTGTTAACAGAGATGTATGGAAATGCTGAGGGTAGAAATGGATGTATCTTCCCTGCTTCTGATCATTATGTCACACAGACGTATACTAGCTTACAGTAGCACTAGGCTATTTCATAGGTTATCAAAACTTCAGCATGATTTTAAGTGTTCTGCAGACTCTTTTTCAAAAGGGAAATTTGGGAAGGCTTTGATGTATTCAGTCATTTCTCTTTCTGAAACTCCAGATAAAAGATCTACAGTATATTTCCCTATTTTAGAGATGAGGAAGAGAATCAGGAAGAGAAAGACCTTAGAAAATGCTTTTGCTCTTTTATGAATTTTTAGTCAAATTACCTTTTTTATTTCCAGAGGAAACAATTCCAATCTTTTCAGTCGTGAGTCAACCATTTCTGGAACTGATCCTGCTAATTTAGAACAAAAAGTACAAAAGTAATTCAACTTTCCCTCCAGTTGGCATTTCTACTTCCCTGGAAATCAGTATACTGAGAAGACTCCTTGAACTTGAAGAGACAGCAGGCTGGCTCCACGCAGCAACGTATCATCCTCTGTGAAGCAGTAACAGTGGGCTTTCCTTACAGTTATTGCAATGAAGAGAGTACCAACCAGTTAACAACTTGTTTCAGCTAATTACACCTGTTGTAAGGAAAACGCTTCACAGAGGTCAAAGAAGACCCTATTGACACACACAGGGCACTGGTCCCCTTAGGGATTGATGTTGCATTGAATAGCTGTAACTTCCATGTCTTCTGAAAGATTTTCTTAGTTTCTGCTGAGAGAAAGGAGGTGCCTCACGTAGGCTGTTATTTGAGTCTATTTGTCCTGTGAAGAAGATCCTCAAAGAGTAAATACATGCAGAAACCTTTCTCCACATTTCCTTTATTGTATGGATGATGGTTGTTGGAAAAAATCTACCTAAAAATGCTGTGGAAAGCTTCTAGTTATTCTGTACAAGGCAAGCTCAGAAATTTTCCCATGAGTTTCTTCTGTGATGTGTTTTGCTGAAGCGTGCAGCATAGAATAAAGCAGGTTAAATGCTGCAATTTGGATTCATCTAAAGTTAGCAAAATGAATCCTTTCCATGGACAAGGGAGAGAGAGGGAGAATATTAGACACTGATTCAACCTAATTTTGTCAGTGATAAAATTTGTGAATTGCTGTCTAGCCAGGTTATTTTTTTCTGTAGAGTTTGGAATAAGCCTAGGCAATAATTTAAGACATACATTATATGTATATAAATGTATATATATGTATATATACATACATATATATATTTAACACATATACAAACATATTTAACTGAGATGCAAATCCATGGAAGCCATAGTAAAGGCTTCCAATTATATCACTGGAACTTAAAAGAAAGACAAATATTCAACAAGAAACTGATGATTGTTCTGCAGGTTCTTCGTTTGAATTAAGGATATTGAGTGTTCTCCAACTTTTTTCCCTATGTTCCACTGTATTTTTCAGATCTCACACAAATCTAATACAATTAAAACATACTCAGTTCTTGGAAGAAAAAAATCATCTTTTTGATGCTTGCTGTACTAGATCTAAAACTCAAAGTTGCCTGGAACTGAAGGCAGAGAATAAGGTTAAAAGTCCTAATATCTAGTTCATTAAAGAAACAACTCAAATCTTATCTGCCACTTGTATTTCTTCCCAGGTGTCCAGGAGACATATTTTATTTCTTCTTATGGTCCCCAATGTGGTTGTAACTGCAGACATAGTAAAGGGAAATTGGAAAATATTAATTGCTTTATGTGTTTAGACTTGTAAAATACTTGTGGTCATTAACTTTTCAGTTTGTCTCCCTTTGAACATTTTTCCTCGCTTCCTTTATTATCATTTCTGGTTATATCTGCCTGGTTATATGTGTGTGTGTGTGTGTGTGTGTGTGTGTGTGTGTGTGTGTACATATATATATACACATATGTATATACACATATGTGTATATATATATGTACACACACACACACACACACACACATATATATAGTGTTTATATATATACATTCAGTATATATTCAGATTTCTATCCCTTTTCTATTATCTTATTCAACTGAATATTGTTCATTCTTCCATGCTGCTGTTCTGGAGATTTTTTTTTTTTTTCTGATGTGAGGTCTGCAGGAATGTTTCATATTTTTTTTCCTTAGCATTACTAATTCTTTGGTAAATGGGTTGTAAAAACTATCATTTTCATTTCAGGTGCCAAGAATGAGTTGACAGAAAACAAAACAAAGCAAAACCAAACCTTTTTTTGCATATCCTGCTACTCTGCTTGGGAGGTAGAGAGAATAATCTTTATACATACCACATGAAGCAGATGATGGTCTTTTGCTACCAGAAGGACCTGAAATATTTGCAAAAATGGTACTGTTAATACTTTCCCAGGACAAATGCTAGCTCTTATACGTGCGCGTTGGTTGAATAATACATATTCCTATTGAAGTAATATGCTTCAGAATGATTTTGTAATTGATGAACACATAGGAGATGTACAGTTGCCATTTAATTTATTAGTGACTCATGCCTCAGTACCAGCTTGGTGCAGCATATCACCAAATACAGAGAGACATATATAGTCTGTTCAAAGGCTGTTTATTTCTAAGATACAGACATTGGAAACAGCTGTAAAGGGCATATTATTATGCAGACTTTCAAGCATATTAAGTCTGTTTGGAGAAATATGATACAGATATATTGCTGGCAATGCACAAAGAGGGCTTTATGCATGTCATATGCTAGACAATGTTGATTTTACAATATGGAAATAAAAATTGATTCCATGAATGCTTAGTAGTAATATATGCAGTCTCGCAGAAAGGCTTCCTAAACTGAATTAAAAAATGCAGAATTTATTTCAAGTGTTTTGGGCACTGGGATGCAACTTGACCTTGTCATTACTATATAGTCCTGATATCTATATGATAGAAAAATGGCATTTCTCTTTTAGTTCAGGAACAGTTACTTATGGCTATATTTGCTTCCTGACAAATAAAACTGAAATGATATAGAATAAACCTTTTACCTACAGGCATCTCATTCTTATTAATTCCTGCTATTTTTTGTCAGCATCAGAAAATATATTGTCAAAACTGCCACCAAAAATAAATTCATGTGGAAAGTACTTAAATTTCCCCTGCCATATTTCTGACTTCACATATATTCTTTATCAATCGGAAAAGGATTCAAAATTCTTTATAAAACAGAATGAAAATCACCTGAATTCTGAGCTTAAAATATGTTGGGTATGGTTTCATTTTGAGGCCTATATTTAAAATGACAGATATGGATAAATTAAAATGCACTTCTCAATAACAGTAAATATAAAAATATTGTCAAAGCTAAGTTGTTCCATATAAATAAAATTTTTTTTATATACTGATCAGGCATTTAGGTTTGGAATGAAATTCATATGTGACGTGAATGGAGGTAAAAACTGCTTGAATCAGAAAGAAGAAAAGTGGTAGAAGGCTGGACAGGTAATGGAAACGCAGTCAGGAGAGCAATAGGCAAACAAGAGCTAGGGAACCATAAGATAGCATGGACATCAAAACAGCTATTCAGGTTTCATAATGACTCAGAAATTGAGAGACTTGTAACGTATAAGCAAAGGAATATAGATAAAAGAAAAATTTGCCTTAGGAAAACAGAAACTGCCTACTTAGGAATGGGAATAAAAGCAAAAAACAGCTTGAACAGAGAAAGTGAGTCTCATTCTCAGCCTTGCTTCTTGAGATGTGATTTGGATTATGCCTGGTTTCTGGAAAAGGACCATCATGAGCTTGGAATAGCAATCAAAACATGTCATAAGTAAGTTTATTGCTGTCAGAATCCATACTGGAAGAAATAGATATTTTATAGCTTCTGCTACTCCATAAATGGAAACATTTAAGTAGGAATTTAATTAAAAATGCAGCTTCTCAAGTGCTGTGTGCAATGTTAATGTAAGCAGGTAAATCAGCTCAGCATGGATAGCTGTGGAGAGGGCACACAATATAAGAATATACACATAAAAAATAAAACCAAGAAAGCAGAAAAGCAAGAAACCTTTTGCAGGCAATGAATAATAATCATCAAAATGGACTTTATAAGGACAGGCTACTGATGCAAAAGGAAAGCAATCATGAAGCACATATACACCCCAAAAAAGCAGCAGAATGCAGATTAGAGAGAGATTGGTCTTACTTTTCTACTCCCAAACTTTATAAGTATTAATATTTCATAAGAGTTCATCAGCTCTTTCCATGTGATCAAATTTCAGTCATCTCAGTGCAGTAGGATAATTGTATATAGGTCTGCAAGAATTTCACATTGCTATCTCTTTTTAAATATGTAATGTACTTAACCTTTTTTTTTCTTTAGAAAACAACAAAAAATTGAATAAAATTGCTAAGCTGGCTCTTCAGATTCAAATTGCTGTATTACTTGCTTTGATAAGCAAAATTAGAAGTTTTACTGGAGGACTAACAGACAACCAAAATGAAGCCTCTGTGGATTTTACATCTCCCTGAGTGCTGAAAAAATTTAACTACAGCTTTATGATGCCATTTGTTTAGAAAATTTATTTGACAATATCACAGCCTTAGAACTAGTCTTTCTGGAATAAGTTTTGAGCTTACAGAAATTGTTATTTAATACATTTTCTTCATAAATCAATCTGAACTCTTGACTAAGTTTGTGTTTTACTGAAGGGGGACATAGAAAGTCAGAAGGATTTCAAGGTGTCAGTCCAAGAACTACTACTACTTCTATGTAGTGCCAAGGAAACTAGAGCACACAC
Organism: Rhea pennata; assembly: GCF_028389875.1. NCBI lineage: Eukaryota > Metazoa > Chordata > Aves > Rheiformes > Rheidae > Rhea > Rhea pennata. The sequence continues at coordinate 119,113,165 of NC_084664.1, read as the reverse complement.
TTCAGGTGTTCCCCTCTTATGTTCCCAGATAACTGGAATTATGCCTTTTCTTGTTTCCAGTACACCAGGTGAGCAGAATAACATAGACCTCATCATGCTGGCTTTAATTTTTAAAGGATTTCTTCTAGAAGAGGTTCCAGGAGGTACCACATTTCGTACCTACAAGTGTGTGAGAGGCCACATCTTATTCACAGCTTCCAGTCAAGAAGACAGAGATGAGTATCACACCAGTTCCTCCTGCATCACGCATTTAGGAACATAAGTTCCTATTCTGTTAACAGAGAGTGCTAGGTGCCTGCTCCTCTGCTTGCCTGCAAATATGATCCAGAGTACCTGCTTTAGAAACCTGGAGTCAGACAGAGAGAAAAACTTCTCACAGCAGTCGAGATGTTGATCAGAGCCCATTCACATACTCCATCTTCACAGAGAGAAGTGAAGCTGAAAGGATGCTCACAGTTACCTGCATAGTCTATTACTTTAAGTCAAATTCCCTGTTGTCAAACCTGGGTGAGCCTTGAGGTGATGTTTCCTTCCAGTTTGATATTGGATGCAAAAATCAAGAAGAATAATCTTAAACATGGCATAGAAGTACTGCTTCTTAAGTTCTTGTGCAAGTGGTTTCTAACCAGGAGCATGTATCAGAAAGGTACTTAGTAGATGGTTTCCTGGGTCCCTTCAGCTTTTCAATAATTTCAATCTTCTCTTTCCTCCAAGACAACAAAGTATTCAAGAACAGTTTCAGTTTTAACTTTTTAAAAAAGAAATATATTTTTTATGTTAGTGTTTTCCCAAGCTTTACATTTTACAAAGACTTTTTATATTTTTAGGCAAATTTTTTTAAAAAATTAAAAAGCCGGGAACACTGTTCCATTTTCTAGGCTTCTTTTCCCTTCTTCGTGTCTTGTTTTGTGCATTGCTATTGTGCAAGATCCTGTTTCTCTGCTCTTTGAGGTACAAACAGTTTCAATGGGCTACTTTATGGTGAAACGTTTGGAAGATTGAGAAATGTTTAAAAAGTGAAATGTTAACATTTTATGAAAAAGTTTTGCTTTATGAGTTTTCTGATTTAACAGCTTGAAGGTGAAAATTTCTGCTCTGCAAAAACATGAAAAATGAAATCCCAAACTGTTACAGGTAGTCAAATACACACATGCAGAGTAAGTGAAGCTTTCAAATTCACAACAATTCTTCTGTTTTATTTTGGTCAGCTCTTCGATGACAGATAAAATAGTGTCTTCAAGAGAGATTAAAGCTTACTGCAATATCTAATCCACATTTTCCCAAAGAATCCACTACTTTAAGTGTATCCATTGAGTACACATTTTTTAAAACTGTCACCTGCTTTCAACTCACAAATTCTTTTGAATTACATCCATAGAATAGTTCTCTCTCAGTCCTCAGCAATCTATTTCCATCCTCAAAAGTTCTTTTGATGATGTATTCATATTATAACTTTTGTACTGCCTATAGCTTTTTAAAGATTTTTTTTTACAACCACATATCACTGTTGCAGTTGAGCACATTTTCCATAATATGGTGGATGATAGTCTGTGATTTAAAGGAATTATTTTGGTAGTGTTAATTGATGAGACTGCAAATATTTTATGGTTTAAGTAAGTCATTACCTTGATGTGAGTATGTGAGTTTTTCTGAAGCAATATGGTCCTACATCTTAGGAACCTCTTTTATAAACAAAGAAATTACACCATGTTAGAAAATGTATCAGCAAACCACAGTTAACACTACAAGTACTGACACGTTTTCTATTATGATGCAATTTCCATTATAGAAAAGTGATATAACATATTATTTAAAGTACATATTAAGGATAAAGTGAGAAATTCATATTATTACTTATTTAACAGTTGTGCTGTAATGCTTTACTGTCAAAGTAAGAACCAGCTGTATAGGCTCTACGAATGTAATCTCTCCATCTGTGCTCAGGTGCTCTAGCATGTGAACGCAGCTCCAACAGAATTGCCTAACCCTGTTTTATCAGCTTTCATATATACGGCTTGCCTCACAGCTGAAAATTGAATAATGCAGGTCTCTCAGAGGATGTAAAGTCCACTAACTGGAAGTATGAAATGAATAATAATGTTTACAATTGCAGTCAGAGAATAGCCCATTTCTCGAATACACCTGCTGCTTTTCAGATAGGATTCAATTAGTTAGAGCAGTGCAAATTATTGATAATTATTTATATGTTGCAATCATAGATGCAGCCTAATGCTGACTATTCAAGCTAAATTGTTTATGGTCTGTGCATAATTTAGTAAATGACTATTCTTCACAATATTGTAAGTGGTATGTACACACCTTGCAACATGGCATTCTTGTACTGCACAGTAACCAGATGGAGACATTTTTTCTTTCCTGTATATTTCTAGAAATGAGGAAAAGAAGACACTAAAGTAAATAATTTTCTGGCTGGTTTCACTCAAAAGCTGCTCTGGAATCTGCTGATAGCTTGAAAAGACCATAATAAAAAGTTGGAAAAGGAGAGATTGAATAGGATAAATAATAAGAACCAAGGTGAGGAGAAAGCCTGAAAGATAAATCTAGTAAAGTATACAGAGCTTTGACAGAATCCCTTGAATTAGACTGCTCTTAAACTACTTCAGCTGAATGTGGGCCCTGAAGCACAATTTGCTGTGATACCAAATTGGAAGAAATTGTTTTTCTATAAAGCACCTTGGAGTGTTAGCTTTGATTAATCAGAGACAATTATCACGGCTAACAAAGCATAGCTATAAACAGAGGGAAACCACAATCATGGCTAAGTTCACAGACTTCTTGTGCCCATTGAAGTTCTGCAGACTGCGTATGTGATCTCATATGCAGGCTAATTTGTTATATGCCATTGCTGCATGTATATCTTCTAAGCATCACAGTCATCAGTGCCTGCTTCAAGCTAAGGTAATCTTACAAACATTGAACACCTCTGTCTGGAAATTTTGAAATAACTTTGCCAGATTTTGGTGCTGTAAACAGCCTAGCAACAAGAAGCACACCCTCGCAGTACTAGGAGGTAGTAGGTCCAAAGTCAAGCTACTGTTTAGGATAAATCAGTGCTGGTCTGAATTAAAAGCAAAGTCTTAGATAAAACACAGTAAACTGTACTTTAAGGCTAGACTTCCAGTGAACTATTTAGTCATTTTGATCATTCTGCTGCTTTAAAATATCTCAGTCTAAGTATCACCTGGTGTGGGGGTGTATGCTAGATTCATCGTCTCTACCGAGTTGACTTGAAATGGACTTCAGAGGTTACTATGGTGGAAGCAACCTCTTCCACCTCCTCAGCTAATCCATTCAGGGAACTGTGAATTAGAGATCTGACCTCCCCTCCTTGTCCTAAGCTTAGAGGTGATTGTAAATAAACTTGCCAGTGCTCAGTATTAACACAGCAAGTTTTGGGCTGTGGTAACTCCAGACTGAATGGAAAGCTTATTCAGGTAGCTCTGTAACATGAGATGTAGCATCTATCTGACAAAAGGATTGGTGGTCAGATGGAGGCAGCAAATCCTTATATCTCCATAGCTTGGATTGCAATTCAGAACCTACATAATTTTCTCAGAGCCAGAAGGATGACCTGTATACTTATTGCTTGTGTCCAAGAGAACAGTCTCTTAAAATGCAGGCTGACAAAGTTCCTCTGAGCTGTATGTGTAACCACTCTCTGCATATTCAAAACTAACAGCTGAAATGCAAGGCAGAATATAGTTGCTATTTTTTCAAGTAATGTTATCTGTTTCATCTTTTCCCAGATAATTTCATAAACATTTATATTCATACATAGTAGAGGTGGAAGTATTGAGTCACAAGTAGACTCTCTCTCTCTCAAAAAAAAAAAAAAAAAAAAAAAAAAAAAAAAAAGCAAAACCAAAAAATCTCCAAGAGCACTTGCTTCCTTATAAAAATATAAGGAATCAGTTATCATAACAAGAAGTTATCACTGCAGCTCACTTTGAAGACACTTTTCTTTCTGAGTGCTGATGGAAATAACCCAAATACACTAGAAGTTATTTTTTTTCTCTCTTTTACAGATGCAGAGGCACAGGGACACTAAGAAAATACTCAAAAAAAATACTTTTGGAGCTGCAGAACTGAACTCAGGAGCTCATGGCTATTACAATACAATCTACCATCTTAGACAAGGAGCCTGCATGCCCCATGCTGGCATGAGAAGGCCTGAACTCCTCTGAATGGTGACACAAATATACCAGCTGCTTCAAGGGAATACGTATCCTGAGGGAGTGGATGTGGTGTACCTCAAACTCGACTCCAAATGTCAAGGAGAAGCTGCCCTCCACTACAGTGACAAAGCCACACTTGATGCTGAGCACCTGCTTAAGAATAAGCAATGCCTTGTGGTGACACCACCACCTGTTTTTTGCATACCAGAAATAGGAAGTGGGAGGGATGTAGGTTCACTCAGTCTTAATCTGAGAGAGTCCTGAGCATCTTCCATCTTTCCACTGATGAGGCAGGCAGGAAAAAACAACAGTCCTTAGCACAGTCCTCTTTTACAAAGGCAGCTTTGCTGTCACCATCTTCTTTTCCTTCTCCTTACTCCCTGACTCCTGCGAGAGAAGAGAGTGTCTCAATTTCTGCCTCCAAAAACTTGCACCGCATCTTTGACATCACCTTCCATGATCCTGAACGTTGCTTCCGCTTTCTCTTTTTTATGAGTTTGTTTCCGGCGCCATGCTTCACCTCCAAGATCGGAAATGGGGGACCTTGACTACAGCCAGGTTGCCTTTCGTGCTGTCCTTCCCTCCGGCCATCCACAAGCCATCAGTCATTCTGCACTATTCACTGCTGAGGGGATTTCAAGCAAAAAAGGAAAGTCCTGTCCATTCCTGCTCAGCTGGGGCTGGCTATGAGGCAGGGCTTTTAAAGAAAAATAAGGAGGTTATCTTTGTTTTGATTTATGATTTGTGTGGTAGTAACGCTCTGAGGCTAATCCCTATTGTATTAGAAACTGTACGTACTTCTAACAGCGATGGCCAAGGAAATGTTGGTTGCTGCAGTAAACTCTGTGCAAAATGAAATATCATGAAGCAAGCGCTGAGTAGAAAGACGCAGAGGTTTCATTTCTTATTGAAAAGCATTGCCATCCCTGTAGAAAATTGATTTCTTCAACAGTCAGATCTACAAAAATGCATTAAGAATATGGAAAAAAATCCTCCTTTAAAAGCAAAAGTAGCAAAAAGTAGTTATATTGACAGGTTTGCTGGTTTCATTTTTCTTAAAAAAGCAGTTGTAAATTAGTATATTTTTAAAATTGCAGAGAAGGCAAAGCCAAGAAAAGTTGGGATCTAAAGAAAAATTAGGGTCTCCAGCTCTACCTGCTCTATTAGTTATGGCTCGGTGATGTGCACTATATAAACACAGAAATACGATTTTTAAAACCCAGTTAAAGAACTGACCTATAGATTATGTAGGGGCATCTTAATGTGGCATATGAAAGGAATGTCCTGTCTTTCAGCCTAAGATAGAGAGGAATAGGAAGAATAGTTTGGGTTAAATTTTCCAATACTTATTCCAAAAATAAATAGGTTTGTGGGACAAATAAAAAGAACAGAAATTCAGAAGTGATGACCTGTAAAGTCTTTCCTTTAAGTACAATTGTCCCTTATCTGCAATTCTCTAAGGAGCTGATAAAAATATTATACAAAATGTTAATGACACATGACAGACTTTGAAACATTTTTTACTATCTTCCTCCTTTATACCTAAATTATAGCCATAAGGAGGCTTTAGTGTTTCTTTCTGAATAGGGAGAAAAAGCATGTAGTATTTTTTAAAATATTACCTTTCATTCCATTTATCTTCTGTAAGAGAAAAAGTGAAGTACATTTATAATACGATGAGATAAGAAAATGCAGGGACTATGAAAAGCTATGCTCAATATTATAAGCATATTTTTACAGTAGCTTTTTCTACTTTAGAAAAAATGCTTATGTTCTATTGCTCAGTTTGCGATATAGGATGTGCATGGGTTGGGATGGGATGCTACTTACGGTTGAGGCAGTTGGAGTAGATGCACTCATTCAATTTATTTTACAAACTTCCATTTCTCAAATGTAGGCTGCTGGCATACACAGCTGATCAAACCTTCTTGGAATATAAGGAAACAAAGGAAAATAGCTTTATCTGCTTATTATTTTTTAAAACATCCTTGGGTTAAAAGAAAAAATAGAAAAAGAGATAGGAAAGATAGGAAAGAGAGACATTCTTTTGAGAAGAATTTTTTTTTATTATAAAAGTTGCCAGTTAATAGGCAAAGTGATCAGTTGAACCAGACCTTAAAAATGTTTGTGGCACTGGGTACAGAGCTAAAGCGGATAAGCAATTTACAGGATGCAGTTTACCCTTCAAACAATTTTTTTACATGGAAGCAATATCCGTGATCAGGTTGCAAATATTTTGGTTAGAATTACTGCACTTTGGGATAGATCCTCTATGGATTGACGACCACAAATAATCCAGCTGCAAGTATATGTGTTCCCTAGTTTCAAAATAGCACCTTCAGTGCTTGGTTCAAACAAGTCATATCCACAGTTTTAAAAAAACCTGACTAAATCTAACCAAAAAAAAGGGGGGGGGGACTAGAAGCCAAAATAATATTAATTCTCTCTGTGTTAAATCTGTTTATGAATGATATTTCACAAGTAGGATTAAGGATTTCTACAAAGTTTATATTCCTTTTCTTTTTCTGAGCCTCCTTAACTTTGGCTTCTGGGCCAAAGCTAAATTGTAACTCTAAAAAGATTTGTGGTTTGATTAGGTTCTATAGTTTTAGACAGAGATCTCTAGTATTTAATTTTTTAAAACTGTATGCAGTTCATGCAGTCCAAGTTAAAGTTCTGCCTCATTTTATCTTTTCTGTAAGAAATTCTATTATGAGAAACTGACCCCAACAAAAATATTGTAGTTGTGATTTTCTGCATCTCTATGTAATGGCATTCATGTACATAATGAGTATCAGTGCTGCAGTTTTGAATAAAAGAGGATAACTTAACTCCAATAAAAGTCAGTTTTTACTTTTGTTTATAATTTTAAAATAGTTTTACTGTCACTTTATAAATGACCACTGAAATATTTTCACTGAGACGATTCCTTTTCATGCTTACCTTTCCCAGTCACTGCAGTTGTAGCTTTGGCTCCTCTGTAGATGCTGATGCCAGATTTTACTCCAAAATGGAATTATTTACCTTCCTCCAAGGAAGCAGACCTTTCCTTCAGCATGGAGAATCTTACTCAGAACACCCTTTGGGGTGTTCTACGGGTTTAACTAATAATTCTTTGTGAAAGAGAGAGGCCAAATCTTATATTGCACAGTCATTTCTTCTAGTAGTTATCTGACTGTAGTTATCTGACTGTATTATTATAAAGAAAGCCTCTTCCTTATTGGAATCCTTGTTGACCACATATTTTGCTAGCTTCAGGAAAAAAGAAAGAGAGAGGAAAGAAAAGAGGAAGTACTGTGAGAGGCGTGTATATTGCTTAATTTTAAATCTAACTTTGTGCTCTGGATCTCCCTCTGCATGTCCTTTTTTTCTTTCTAGTACTTGTATAGGAGTCTAAGGCTTAGCTAGAGAGTCTCCAAAAGGTGCTTATGTTAGACAATTAAAGAATTTTAATGTAAATAATATGAATTCTCCCTTAGATTTATGACAGCTCTCCTCAGAATTTGTCTTTATCATTTAACTAAGATCTCCTTTAACATTGCTACTTATATATGATTCACTTCTCTGACTAAATACATTTTATATTTTGCTACTTGGATTTTAATTCTGTCATAGCCAAATGAATGCCTGTTACTGATATAAAATGATCTGGACAATTGGAGTTCACAACAGAAATAAACATGTCTGGAAATGATCCAGGCTTTAATCCACCCTAAGCAAAAGTTCTGTGCAATTTGATGTGGGTCAAATTCTATGATTAGGTTGCAAACTAATAGACTTCTGTAGAAATGACTATACTTTTGGATTCACTGTAGGAAACAATTGTAACTTTACTGTAAATTTCCTAAATTATGCTGTGGAATTCCAAATGTCAGAGACATAACTAAGATTGGTCCCCAAACCTCTGAAGTCAGACTACAACAGACAACATTTTTTTCATTAAGAAATTCCAGGATTAGTGCTTCTGATCAAGTGTATGTTTTGTTTTGTTTAACTCTGCTACCTATAAACAAAATTTTACTATAATAGATTACAATAGCTCCAACTTTAGAATCCATCATTTCCATCTGTTAAATAAATAGACCCAGAATTCTCCCACTTCTCTTTGGGCTGTGTCTCTCCTTCTGAGGGCTGCTGTGCTACATTTTTAAGGCTTTGAAGGTCGAGAAAAATAGGGAAGTAACTCAGGAAAATTTGAATAATGATAATAAAATAATCAGTGTAGGCACTGATAACTGATGCATGTTCAATCTGTGACGAGTACTGCTAGTTCCACCAGACTGCGTCCATAATGTTATTGCTTGTGTTTCTGTGTGCTTTTTGATCTGAGATATGAACAACACTTTGTCCTATGAAGAGCAAGTATTTTCTGTGCTTTTTGTCTTAGGAATCATACAAGACATTGGTCAAAATGAGGATGGTCTAAGTGAAAACTGAAATAAATGGTCAAGCATTTTATTTTGTTAAGCCTTCAGATAAATAATGATTTCCCAATCTGTGTGTAGTTACCCTCTTGTTCTTGCTGCTAATAATCATACCAGTGGCACTAAACATTTTTTATAATCAGTAATGTATCAGCCCAGCAAGCAAACGTGAATCACTGAATCTGCTGAAAATTCTGTCTGAAATGCCCCTCCTCCACAAAATCAGTAGAGCATAACACATCAAAATAAAGGTCAGTACAGCCCCAGTTTAAACATTGCTAGTTTCTACTCTGAGTTCCATTTATCAGTGTTAGCCACTGAAATGATCTCAGTGTTTCCAAACTGTTTCTAATTTGTTCCAGTGCGGTCATTAAAAAGGGGAGACAATCATTTCTCTGTCTTCCCTTGTTCATCATCTTTCACTTTCTCCAAACACAGTGTTCAACTTTGCATTTCAGGATTCTAGAAGCATACAGAAAACTACATTACTACTACTACTACTACTGAAGTTTTAAGTTACTGTCTGAGTAACTTAAGAGGTGAGAGAAATAACAGAGCATCCTAATGACCAGATATTAAGGCTTTCTTAACTGGAATCATCAGAAAGGGTGAAAATTGGAAGGTTTGTAGAATGTTTTGCCACGTTACTGACAGGCAGCTAAAGAAAATGGGACCAAACATATACAGTATATGCTTTTAGCTTAACGGCTTGCAAAACTGATTAAAAAGGTAAAAGTAGGAAATACCATGAGCTGAAGGGAAAGAAAGAGGCAATAAAGATAAATAAGTTTGGTAGGCAGCCAGTCTCCTTTTCTTAGTTCACAGAAATTGGAAGCTATCTTTAGATGAAGAGCTTTCCTGAGTGGATCAAAAGGCACAAAGGAATTTGCGGTTGTCCAGTTTATTGGATTATACATTCACAGCACAGCTAAGGGCATGGTTCTCCTCCAGTTTAATCAATGGGAACATAGCCATCGTCTGCAGTAGGAGTGCTCATGACTATGCTTGCCCAAATGAAGATGTTTATTTTTGTGTGCAATACAAATATACACAGGCTCCAAGCTCCCTTATGGCTCTGTTTTCACTCCATCTGGTGATTCAGTTACCTAAACATTGTTATCTAGAGACACTTAAAAGAGCTGTACAGTATCAGAGACATCTGAACAGGGCTGGCACATGTGCCAAAGGACTTAGGGAGACCTTTGCCTCTGAGAGTGGCAACAGCAGTCCAGGTGGGATGCTTTAAGGCATCCCGAGTGGCACTAGGTGACGGTACTGCATCTGAATTGAATTCTCAGTTTCTGCTCAGCTTTGCTGGCCCTAGGCTTCCAACTTTCTTTCACTGCTAAGATGGCTTGCCAATTATACTAAGTCACAAAAATTAGTGACGTGTTAATTTTGTTCACAAAGAAGTGAACAAAGCAGTGTACTGCTCCAGGCACTTAGTGGTGATGGACCAGTCTGCTTTTATTACTGTTAATAGCTCTTTCAACGTGTATATGTTCTGAACTTTATCAATCTTTTCTAGGGTTAATTGACAAGGTATTTGAACTACCTTACAATGTAGAAGCAGAAGGGAAGTGCTTACACCCTTGATGTGCTCTCTGACCCAAATTACCCTTTCTCTCTCTTACAGTGCCCAGATATTGCTCATTCAGTTATATATGTGTTTTAGCAATAGTTTGGGAGTTCTTCCTTTGATGGCTCTCAAAGACCCGTGTCAGTAGCAATAAAGACACATTCTCTGCTGGTATAACTTGACGTATGTCCAATGAAATCACTTAGTACTTTAACTCATAGCTTTTTTCCTTGAGCTAAAATAGAAAAAGAAAGATCTGGTTTAAGTAGCTAGCTGAAGCAGATAATATCCCTGAAAAGGAAACATAAACCTCTGTTTCTGTGATTCTTGTATTTGCTTTAGCAGTTCAGCTTAAAGACATGAACAGGTTGGTAAACATCACTTGCATAGTTTGGTAAGGTCAACAGCAAAACTGAGTACTTCTTGAAGTGTACAATTGAAACATGAAATCATTGATTACCACAGACTTTTTGTGAATCTTTTTTCCTACATGAATTATAACGTGGTTTGACAGTTAAAGACAGATTTGTTGTTAAGTTTGAAACGCATGGTTGAATAAAGCCTGAATATAAAGATGTAACATTTTTTAGAGCTTGTATAAAAAGCAAACCTCTGAGTCCCTACACTATGCTCTCAGATGCCTGATAAAGGTAGGGAGCTGGAAGGAATATAGAGGGGTCGAGTTGTTGACTTATGAGGAGTTAGTTGTTCAAGGAGCTGAATGTTTATAGCTTGGTCAAATAACTTTGTGATTTAACAGCCTCCGAGTACTTTAATAGTATACACTTGAAGAAAGGCAAGGGATTATTTAGGCTGATGAAAAGGATATCAAAATCACTATATTGGACAATAATTAATAACACTGTTTCTGCAGCATTTTCCACTTGAAGATTCCACAAACCTTTATAAATTTTAACGAATTAAGCCTTACAACATCAACATGAGAAACTGAAAAGGAAATATCTCCCCCTCTTTATAGTAGAGGACGGTGTAGACAGTTAGAGGTAATTCCAGATTTATTCAAGGTTACTCAGCCTGTCTTTAGAAAATCCATGTAGAACTTACACTTTTTTTTTTTTTTTTTTTTTTTTTTTTTAAAGAGAACTGAGCCTGAAGCAATGGAAAGAAATCAGCCAAAAGAATTCCAGAAAGTATTTTCCAAATATGAGATATATTATTTTGAGCAATAATCTTTGCAGGGAAATAGCAAGAGACCCATCACTGGAGTCCAAGCTCTGGAGAATGTATTGCAGAAAACAATCTCGTGCTGGCATTGGAATTGACTGCATGATTTAATGTCTTTTTCTTATCTCAGATAGCTATTGTTTTAAACTAAACAAGAACTATCTCATGGGATTCATGCAATTTACCTCATAAAAAAGAGAAACTTTGAACAAGACTATAAATATATCTCTGAGTTTTTATGACATCAAGCTGCCTTAATTTACTGCAGTGTCTCTGCAACCCTATGCAGTACTGCCTGTAATTCAAAGCTACTCATTGTAATATATAACAAATATTTTAATTTTCTGTCTCCAGTCTATGTCAAATGGTTAATTAATATGAATCCAAAATGAATCCTGACAAAATTTCTTTTGTATGCAAGGTAGTTATTTGTGTTAAGTTTGGCTTAAGTCCTGTAGGCTCTAGTTTCAGCGCTATCTGGACAATTTTTTCACAAATGTCAGTGGTGTGTTGTTACATGAGTACCAAAACTTAGTGCTCTTGCTTTTCCTATGCAAAATGTTGTTGCCTCTATTAGTCATGGAGTTTGACTTCTGTTAGGAAACAGAAACATTTTGCATTTTCCTTTGCTGATGAAACTCTAAATGATGGTTGCATCATAGCTTGTATAATCTAATACAAACTCATGCTCTAGGCTGCATAGCATTTAGCTGGAGATCATGTGTCTCTTGATTTTTAAAATAGGACCAACTTAGCATAGAATATTATTGATCATACTGTTGATTATTTCAGTTTACCAGGGCATTTTTTAATAGAAATTTTACTTAATGCTGCTGTCCAATATATCTGTGATGATCTCAGTATGGTGATATCATGTGTGGTCACTGATGTCACTCAGTATGGTGATATTATGCAAAAAGAGTTACATCTGTAGAAATGAATTTACCTCACAGGAGCTTTACTGGCATAATCAAAATAAAGATATGTGACTAATATTTTTATAAAATGGAATAAATGGCAAATGATGCACAAAAGTGCCAAATGTGCATTTGAATACTCTGTACTTCATTGTTTACCATTTATGTGAAGACTAGATGTCAATCTGATTCCAGCTGACATTAGTTTTTGCTTCATTAGTAATACAGCCTATTTCAACATCTCTATTCTAGACACAAAACTAATCTTTGCTTGTTTAGAGAAACCATTTCATGGTATAGTTTTAGTTCTGCAATTGTGTTCTGCAATAATAGCTTTAACTTCTAAATTGAGAAATTATGTGGCTTACTTAAAAATTTTCTGTGGTTTACCTATAGCAAAGTCTCCTTTGACTGAGATGTCACCAGTCTATAATTTAAGAATGCAAAGTTTAGTCTTATTCTACAAAGAGATTAAGATCTACTTTATCAACCTCTGTGACTAATATTTCATATTATCTCCTATTAGCTAAGAAACTAATCTGTCCATCCCACCTACCTGTAGACATGCTTACTCCCACTTCTTGGCTGGTCTGTAATAAATGTGGATGCTGAAGTATGAAATCTTTAATCCTATGATAACCCAGGTAGAGACATGTATTTTAATATTGTGAAATTATATCTATTAAAACAAGCAACAAATTGGGTTGATGGTCAGACACTAGGTTTAAATGAGATAGAAACTTCCAGATGAAGCTAATTATTTTAGGGTTAGTACTGTTAGGTACTGTTTTCAGTACTGATATCAAAACAACCGAAGCTAGGTTGTCCAGGAACACCCTGGACATCATTGGACATCGATGGAGTCCACCTAAATTCTAAAGGTCAAAGATCGATAACAAAATAGTCTGGTGATCATTATTGATATCAGAGTAGCAGTTATTAGATTTTTCTTTGAACCTGTTTTTTTGGTAATATTCTCAGTTAACCATTAGTTTTAGCTATGTCTCAGAAAACTATTGACAGGAATAGCACAAAAATACATTCAATACATGAGATTTTTCAAAATATTGTCCTTTCTTGAGTGTCTTGCAATTATAAATGTTTTCTCTTTCTTTCAAAGTACAAAGTTCTGCAAGCTGAAAGCATGCAACACAAAGAGCTAAGGAACATTCAAGGTATTACCGAGTTGTATAACCTCACTGTTCCCTTGTCCATTTATTTCCTTAAATAACAGGCTTACCTTACCGGCAAATGAAAAAAGGTGCTGTGGCCAACCCTGACAACACATCTGGTTCTGTAGCTAAATTACTCAACATCAATCATTTAATATCCTATTGTGGAATTCAGTCTCGGTGTAATTGTGGTTTCTCACTTGCTTTCAGATAAAAATATTCCATTGTTCAGTTAATGCACTTGAGAAAAACATTATGCCCATTCTAAATAAAAATAAAACCTTTACTATTCAAATCTTTCATGTAGCAGCATAGTCTCTAGACATAAAATGGACATCTATAATGATTTACCCTTGTAAATGAATTATTCAGTACATACTTGAATGCTTTTAAATTGCAATTTACCTAGGAATTGTACAGAAATATTTAATGTCAAATGATCTTTTTCAAGTCATTGTTTTGCTCTTGTTCCTTTTTTTTTCAAATAGATGGCTGAATGCTATTAGTTTCAAACATTGTGTACTCATGTACACAATAAACAATTAAGTAATTTATTATTAATTGAAAATATTTTTGAAAGTTTCTTTGTGAATGCTTTTATCAGATTGACAGTCTTAGGCAATAAAAAATTGTCTTTGCTATCATCTTATGCAATCTCCAGTCAAAATTCCTGTAGCACTTTTTCAGCAATGGACCCCTAAAGATGTACTTTTAAAAAGTTCATCTTTATGTAATAGAAAAGCAGTTTTTCTTTGTAGCTTACAACTTTTGATACTCTTTGTTTAGACTCTGGCTGTAACCCCTGAAAGGGGGGTTATATATTTGTATATATGCCCTATATTTGTAGGGCATTTGCTCATTACAGATGAGAATGAGGTAATGAACTGAGTTCTCGAGGGCCTCCAAACAGCGTATCATGAGATGAGCTAAATCTGAGTGAGTAATCCGGTTGTGAAATCGCTTCAGGAAGAGTCCTGCTATATATATTTGGAATTGCAAAGACTTCCTGCCATCCCATCCAAACCAATATATAGAATAACTGTTAATTAAAGAAGGAAAGTTATAATTCCCCTATGAAGACAGATTTTTACCTGCTTTTGCGATAAAAATACTAGTTAGCTATGGAAACTGGGCAAAGATGTGTGCCCCTCTCCGCGTGTTAGACACACTCATTTTAAAATACATTTTCCTCACCTAAAGTGACATTGAATCCCCAGATAACCATTTTCTTATCTTTTAAGTGGACACTGCCCTTCCAGAGAACATTTTTAGGTATTAGTTGCAGAGTCTCATTCACCTCTTCCTCTTTTTGTGGGATAGAGGAGGGAATGGAGGAAATAGTAATAGGTGATATCTATAATCCTGTGGCTCAGTATCTGTTCACATTAATTACAGGGCTGCATTTATAATTACAGGGTTGCTGTTCAATTGAGATGTTTTATCACTTTGAAGCCAAATGAAACATTCCACAATCTTTTTGAATCAGTTAAGACAAAAGCAACACATTCTAACTCTGTCAGCATCCAGCTCAAGACACTTCCATCTCAGCTAAACTTTGAATGTTATCTCTGAAAAGCTTATTCTTCTCTGGGTTACATCTTTTTAATTGATTTTACTATATTTCACATTTATGTATTTTTAATTTCTTTTCAAGTTCCCAAATTTCCTACTCCTAATATCCCTTCATTCATCAGGTCCCTTTGTATTGCCACGTATAATTCAGAGTTTTAAAGATACTTTTCTCCAGTTCTTTGCACTTTCATGAGCTTATAGTCCAATGGCGCTGAGTGCTGTTTCATACTATTCATTGTCATGAGACTAACTTCTTCTTTCATGGAACTTCAAGCAATCCATCTAACTTTCCTGTCCCTTTCTATTTAGATGAAATATTGTGGACTTACTATAAAGAAGGATTAATATCTTAAAGCATTTGTTTCAAAGTTTATTTTTCAAAAATTTTACTTAGACTTTAAGAACATGTCTGGCCTCAAATGGCACAACAGACTGCACTCAAAGCTGATGTTATTAGGTACAACCCTGCTGAAATAAATTAAGATGAGCCTGTTTATACTGGAATTCAATCTAATCTGAAGCTGAAATGTGAACATGAAAATGCATCTGATAAAGCACTAGTGTCCTGTTAACTGAACTTGATGGCAACTGTTCATTTAATGTTCTAGATATACACCACACATATTGCCAAAAGCAAATCTAATTAGAGATGTGAAGAATTATTATAGATCTGTTCTCACTTACTGAAATGTAATAAATGAGAATAGATCTATGTCAATTTGCTATATTAGTTTTTAAGCTGGCTTCAGAATGTTGCATTCTGAAGTTAAAAAAAACACTGGATGTCTACAGAATACTAAATACCTCATTTTCTGTATCAGGTCATTACTGCGATCTTTATTAACATTGCTGCATATTTGAATTGAGTCCCCTTCTGTTTATTGTATGCAGATGTACATCTGAAAAATACAAAAAAGGAAAAATATATATGAACTATGCAGACAACATGCAGTCATTTGGCCATATCTGATTACCCCTTGCAATTAATTAAAACTAAATGCTGGCTCACATTCATCATTTATCAGAAGTTCATTTGAATAACAAATAGGATAAAATACAAGACCACATGATAAAATAGAAGGGGCATGCAGTCTGAAAAATGCAACTGCTCATTAGGGCCTTATTAGGTCATGGCTGCCTGAAGGGTGTTTAAAATGCAGGAGAATTTTAATGAATAACAGTGTTTTTGGAAGCCAGTCTTACATATCAAGATACTTGTTCTTCTAAATAAAATAACCCTCAAGTTCCACAGACGTTAGTATATAACTCAATTTTCTGTCAATTTGACTTTTCTTCTGGAGATAATATTTTTTAATGAAAGCTCAACCTTCGAAATAGTTTAAAAAAAAAAACACACACACAAACACATCAAACAGCTGCATGCTTCCATCAAGATATGAAAAGATATGTGGAGGTTGGCTTAAAAAATGATTGGGCTTACAAGTATTTCTTGAAGTATATCTCAGACAAATTAAGCTCTTGAGGAGGTCAAAAAATAAAGCATTCTGGACAAAAGTCAAGAGATTCTGTAGGCCTGGGGATTATTTTTAGGTTGCAAAGATGTTCACAGATGGAAAATGAAACTTATGGCTTCAGTGGAGGTATTCGTTTGCTCCTAAGTCCTCCTAAGTCAATTTATGCTCTGCCACCTGAAAAATGATGCCTTTGTGGCTGTAAATACTGTGAAATCTGTGGCATCAGGGAAGAGATGACTTCGGCTGCAAATACTCCACTGTGTGAGTTATAGCAGTTCTTCATGAATCTAGGCTATAAGAAATATTAAAAATTTTATTTCAAATGTCAGCTGATTGAATGACAAAAGATAAATATGAACCATCAAATATTTTAGCAACTGGCCTTTGTGAATACTGTAAGAAACCATTCCTAGGCTTTCAGGGAACTAGATAATTATAACAATATCAGGTTCTGCTTAAAACAGTGGAGCCTTTACAGAGGGCATAAGCAGGAGAATGCATTTAGCTGATATTTTTTGTACAAAGGTGTCTTGTGTGTCTGGGATGAAAAAAAGCACAAAAGTGCCTCAGAAACAAATGCAAAAAAGAAACTCAAAATGAGGTACATTGCAAGAGCACCCACAGGGACAAGGGCACTAAAGAATTAAAGTTTTGTCTTTCCTGTTTTACTGTAATGAAGGAAAAGTCGTATTTTCAACTAATAATATTGCTGCTGTTAGTCAGAATAGTTACGGAATCAAAGAAGAATTTTCTCCTCCAATGAAGTTTAATTGTGTCCAGTGGGTATTCTTCTCTTCTGTTTAAATCTTTCTGGAGGGTTCAGTTTAGTTTAACAGAATTGACACATACATTTAAAAATTAAACTAAAATTTATTTTTTTCCTAATCTGAAACTATCTAGGCTGATTACAGCCTGACTGGGAACAACTCTGACAGAAATATGTGTAAGAAGCCTCAGAGAAAACTGTTGTATCCTTTTAGCCACAGCAAATAAGAGGAGAGCATATGTCTTTGTGGATACCAGGCTTGTTATGTATAAAATGAATTATTCTGGTCTAAGCTGATAAAGAGGTGTGAATCTTAACATAAAGCTGATGACGCAAGCCTGAATATTAGGTTGCATAAATGGCCATAAAAGACTTCATGGTTTTGTTCCCACTCACATTATTCAGAGGTGCTCACCTAAAAATGCGATCAGAAAGGGAGCTGCAGGCCCAAGCAATTGTGGTCTTGTCAGACAGCGCTAAATTGCTTCTTGTACTAGAGATCTGCTACCAAAACGTCCAGTAGGCTTTCCTGGGGAATCTATGCTTGATAATTAAATTTAATGTTCTTTTCTTGCCCCTGTCTGAACACAGTGTTTCCTATGTGTCCTAGTTAAATGCATTTTATGGTCCAGGCAAGTAGCCAGGATTGCCAGGCCCTGTGTCAGTGGGAGGTATCACTATTAGCTGTAGAATAGCTCCATGCAGAGAAAAAGGCCAATTCTGAGAGCCAAAGGCAATTCTACGTTCACCCTGATGTTTGCCAGAGAGGTAGTGGTGATCGGTCCCTGGGGATTTTATCGCAGCAATGAGGGTACCTTGCAACAGTTATGAAGTACATGCCTAGTTCTTCTTGTTTTGGGGCTGTTTTGAGAGTCCCTTAACGATTTTGCCAATTTATCCTGTTTGAATGGAATAGTGCCCTCTCTGGCACCCACCTCAAAGAATAAGCCTCAATACTTGTCCACTCATTCAAGGAAGACTTTATCACTGGAAAGAATTAAGAATAAACTAACTTTATTTTGCTGAATTAGGAGATTGTTTTTTGTTATAATGTTAAAAAGAGGTACAAATATAAATATGAATGCCTATCTGTCTATCTATATTTTTTGTTCCATTATACATATATACATTTCAGCAAGAGTTTTTCATAGCCGCTTCTTTGTCCAAGCTAAATCAGAAGATTGGCAATTTAGTCTTGCCCTATATACTTTGCAGAACTAGGAAACAATCTTCTGTTCTTGGAGACATTTGTCTCCACCGTGCCCCAGAGCTGAAGTCTTTTTATATTCTCCTGGTTTAACTCTTTATCTAAAATGGAATTTTCTCTTTTCTGATTACCTAAAACAATCTCAGGTACCTCCTCCCCTCTGTTTGGTAGACGGAGCAAGGATTATTTTTTCTTCTACCTCAGCAGGAATCACCAACCCTTCATTGACTTATTCAGCATACAGACATGCCTTTTGTTCATAGGGTTTGGTTACTTGGTGCTACATAATAATGTAGAATGTACATATTTTCTGCTTCTTCTTCTCATTAAAGATTCTTAAATAACTATACTGTCATGTTGTTTTTAACATATTTCTTGTTTTTGATTGCCTTGCATTGTAGGTCTACTGCTTCCCCAGCACCTTTGTCTTATCTAAATAGGGTATTTCATGCCTTAGAACTATGTGTTTGTGAAAAATAATTTTCTTCACATTTCAGAACTGTTTCGTGTTGTTAAAATTTTATGAGAAAGGCAGTAAAATTTTATAAACTGCATGTATTTAAAAACAGCAATTTAAAATCCCCTTATTAGACATAGAGAATTCCCTCCTGAGTGCTCAAACAGTACAATAGACTGAAATTGTGAAGGGAGGCTGTATAACACAACTCTGCCTTGTATTAGAGAGCAAAAATTTTTAATCTGAGACATAGCACACTATTGCAATTATTTAATTTATTAGCTGTTTTATAATAAACTTTTCTTTCATGCTAATAGAAGTAAATGAATTTATGTTTACTTCAATATATTGAAAACATTTTTACATGCTGCCATAAGGAATATAATTACCTGGGGCATCTGCATAAAATGTTTAGTAGATGACCATTCTTTATAATTCAAGGTCTCACATGCAAGATAAAATAGGGTTATATCTGGAATGATTTATCTAATATCAACATTTTTTGAAATTATAAAGCTCATATTCTGGAAAATTAACTGAAATGATGTATTGAAATAATAATAAAAATAAAAATAATAAAAATACTGTTTATAAACTATATACTATAAAGCAGTCCTTTTGTGATATTTGTTGACTACTCACTCACTGTTTCATCTCAGGAATCTAATACAATAACAATTTGGAACAAAATCAAAACACTTGTATGGAAGTGTCCTATAATGTACATCTCAGGCTCACAGTTGCTTTGAATCTTAAAAAGGAATATCCATCCAAAATTTTCAGTAATATCATGTATCTTCAAAACTTATAATTAATACACTTAAAATAAAACTTATCCTAATGAAAATTATTTTTTAAAATAAATTCTCAGGGAATTTTCAACATATGAACTAAGTTGATACTTAGGAAAAAAGTATATAATTGTTTTTTTCACTTACTGACCTAAACACATTTAAAATTTATAAACCTTTGTCATACAATTCTTATTGCTTAGCCACTCTACTACATGATCAAAACTTTGAGAAAGTTGATAGCTGTTAAGAGCAAATGAGTTCATAAAGCTGGAAAAGAAATCGCAAGCTATGTCTATACTGATGAACAGGAACAAACATGGGTCTGAGCACAAAGTTCAGAGCCTTTTGCTTGTCTCAACATTAGTGAGTTTGCTTGCATAACTTATTTATAGCCCCTGGTAGTTAAATGATTTTAACAATTGCATTATTATTTTTAGTTATTTATTGTATTAGTAATATTTCATATATTAGCATTATTATTATCACTACTATTATTATTTTCAGTCATTGACCAAATAGGTGCTTTCCAATATCCACCTCATCCAATGACTTTTCTAGGTCTTCACCTGTAGTCAATTAAGTTTTAAAAAAGATTAGTATGCATTTCAGATCCTGATATTTTTAAGATGCTGCCCCTCCCATCCTTCACAGAAAGTGGATGTGAAGCTTAAAGAATCAAAATTTCAAAAAGTAGGACTCAGAGGCAAAGATTAGCAAGTTACTGCATATTCATCACAGTTAGTGAATTGTACTCCTGAGAGCTGGTGTGTTACTTCAAGTGCTGAGTTAACTAAAAATGTGATTATATATTACACATTTATTGTTGTGATTGTGTTGAGAAGTAGTGAAGCTGGTTAAAATTCTACTACATCTCATAGAGAATAAACAGCTGTAGTATTACTCAGTTCTCCTACTTTCTTATAAAAGCATTGAGAATCTGTAAATAAGTCAAACAAATACTTAGTATTGCTAAAGCATATTATTAGTTTCAAACAGACTATTTTAGAAGACAAAATGTCACAATCTCCTGTTTATCCTGCTTCCATATCAATATAAAATAGAAAGCTAATAGATAATTTAGTGGCATCCGCTGCTTAATTTATCAAAAAAAGTCCAACACTCACACTAAACTGCTATCCTTGTGCAAATAGTTATATAAATGAGGAGAGTCATATATTGTGAACACTTTGTTTAAGCAGATGTGACTTACTTTTCAGGGAGATATCTGCTGTTATATTTCTGCAAGTATTTTATATGTGGAATATTTGTACTAATCTACCCTGCTGATTTAGAAGTTGGCTTCCTGCACTATTATGATATATCTTAAAGTTGGCAGTCTGATCAATGCGGACTTAGGACAGTACAGTACATTTGATGATAATTATATTTTGAACAACCCAAACTACAGAGAATGTATTTAGATCAACATGCTTTCTCTAACACTTAGCGAGCATCCTAACATCTGGTTACAGAGTCTACCTATTTTATTTTATTCTAATCACATGACTATTACATTTTTGGCCACCTATTTGGCCAAATTCAGGAAAACTAGTTAATACTCCTATTCAGGTTTCTTGGTAGCCCAAGTCACCCATGTTCCATGGAAATTAAAAGAAAAAATGGTTTATGCAAAAGATGGATTATGGAAATGCTAAGGTTTTGGAATGAAAATGACCGTGACATTTCTTTGTGCTGTTCAGGTGCATACAGTGCACTAACAACATCCTGCTTTCTAGTGACTTTTGGCAGAGCCTAGGCATCTCTCCTTCCTCCATATGAGTTGTAACAGATTTCATATAGAAATTAGGTATAAACCTCTCCAGAATATCACTCCTGGGGAGCTTCCAGACCAAACCTAATGAGGTTTGGTGTTTCTATTAGTTGGTGACACTCATGTCACTGGGGACAAGAGAGTTGGTAACTGAGTTAGCTCCTCCTTATACTTGCACAACAAAATTACACTGAATTCTCTTTTTTCAGCATCAAAATAGACATCCTACATCTTGTCCTAAGTCACATTCCTATGGCTGTAGAGAATGTGTGGTGAAGACCTTTCTCCAGCTGGGCTAATTCCCTCTCCTTAGGCTCTTTTTCCTTCATTCCTCCAGTGTTAATACAGTACTAATTGCTTGAGGGATGATGTTAGCATTGACACAGATATCTTAAAGATTTTGTTTTTCTTGGTTCTTTCATATCAGTACAAAAGATTCAGGATGGCTGAACCAATCTATGTTCAGATGCGAAGACTTGGTATCTGCTGGCTACTGGAGGCATGCCGTTAGCAAGAGCTCCATGCTTTAAGGCCTCAGTGTGAAATACATGTGGCAAAACCAATTTCACAAACCAGTGAACTTGGCTCTGGCAAGTTTCCATTAATGAACCCTAAATGTCTTTTCCTCCTCTTTCCCTCTTTTCTTTCTTAGTCTCCTCTTCCTGCCTTCTTCCGTATAGACACATACATTCACATTCTCAAGATGATCCCAGCATTTTGACTGAGATTGCTTTAAATTCATGTGGGCCTGAATAATGTCAACACTTTCAACTGACGCAAACAGGCAGGGAATTATCCATTAAGAAGTACACTGCCAAACTATATGAGGCTTTAAACAGATGGGAAAATAGGCAGAAAGCTGAAGCATGAAATTTAATGTCATTTAGTAGAAGGAAATATTTTGGTTTCATTGTCAGTTCTCCATGTACTTAGCAGAAGAAGAGGAAAATGTCTAAAAATAAACTGCTGTATTAGGGCTACAGAAAGTGTAATAAAGAATATCTTTCATCAAGCTTGGTCTGGGAAAATAAATATATAAATACATAAAATAGGACCATTAAAGAAGGTGGGAGCAGTCATCAGAAAACCTCTGACATTAATTTTTATGAAGCAGTTAAAATTCTCACAGCAGCTCCAGATTTGCATATGAACTATGACCAGTCATTCTCTCTGAAAACAATATGAGATAAATTTACAATTTAGATTGTGTTCTCCATGGCTCAATACAAATGAATCAAACAATATGCAATAAATTTCATGGATTGTTAAGTTTTAGTTCTGGTGATATAAATCACAAGTGGGATCACATTTAGAGAGATATTCTATTATGTTGACCAAACTCTAAAAGAGAAAATCAGATCTGAGGAGCCAGGTTTCGGGGGAGGGAGGGGATGTGTGTGGAGAAACACAGAATTGAGATTAAAAATGGTGGAAAAAAAAGAAAAAAGTTTATCTTATTGCCTTAAAGAAAAACATAAATAGCAGCAGTGAAGCCACCTGTTTAACCCACCTGTAGAGAGACTACAGTGCTTAATTGAGTGGCTCTACTCAATGAAGAGAAAGGAAAAGAAAGGAAGGAGTTTTAGGAAAAGAAAGTTTCCTTTAAGAAGATAAAGTATCCTGAGTAACAGTGCAGAAGGATAGCTATTATGTTTTCTTTCAAGCTCAAATAGTTCCATCATATTGAAACAAAAGTACTTTATTCTCTAGTCTTGAAACAATTAGTAATTTTGGTTTCACAGTAATATTTTTTCTATATTTTGCTCCTGACCAGAAGAAGATAAGGTATTTCATGAAGCACTATATTCAGCTCAGCTCTTGTGATGATCCTCCCTTTTGCTTCTATTTACATGAGATTCTGAAATAATGTAGATTGCACAATAAACTTAGAGTTTCCAGTCAGTTACCAATTTTGTGGATATTTTCTGTGTGAACTTTATAGTGGCTCCTCTTTTTAACATAAACTTTTCTATACACGTCTGTATAATTTCTTCCTTCGGATTTCCTCATCTTTCTTGTCACTCTAGATATGTCTTCTAGAAAATGTCCATTTGGGGAACAGTGTTTGAAACATATCTTCTTTTAGATACTGAAAATAAAGTAAAAATCATTATCAAAAACACCATTTAAAGAGTCTTATCACTGATTAACTTCAAAATATTAATTTCAGATCAGGTGAGTGAAATCTGGTAACTGGCTAAAACACTCAGGAGAACAGAGTCCCTCGGACATTTTTCAATGTTTTTGATTAATAATTACATATTTCAGTAATTCGGATTCTAACTTGGAACAATGTGAAAAAGTAATAAGATTTTACATTTTTTATGTGCAATTTTGAAGTGTTACAAAGACTATTCTAAGCTCTAGGTATTATCTAACTATATACTAACTATATACTAACTATAAGATCACTTATAGTGTACTGTAAGATTACTGTACTATAGGATTAAACTTTTAAGAAAGGGAAGGCAACACATACCTCCAAACCTAATTAGAGACACAAGACCTTTGTAGACCAGTGGTGAAATACTATTGGTAGACTTCAAAATCCACTGGACCTTACAAAAACACCATGGCTCCCTGAATACAAGGTCTTTGTGGAACACCTTAACCAAAAAGTTAAATTTTGGTCCTTTTTTTGTTTATCTCTGAGGAATGGAACTCCACTTCACTTGGAGGGCTAATCTTCCCCATTAGCACAGTAAAAACAAAGTGCAGTAATGGAAAACTGAAGGAAGAACTGAATCTAACACACAAGAAGGGTGATTGCCACTGTGACTCAAAATGGTAATCAAGTTTCAAGAGGATGTCTGGATCAATTCTGATTACATTGACAAAGTTGCTGTTAAGAAGCAAATACTAGCATTTCAGAAAGAGAATGAATAAAAGAAATTTTAGGGAAAAAAAAAGCTGAGAAAGATCTTAACAATGAAAAAAAGGAGGAGTAAGAAAGGTGTAAATTGAAAGAGAAAAGAAAGGAGATGAAGTATGGACTTAAAGTTTTATAATCAAGGTCCAGCAGATCTGTTGCTTTTTGTCACCTAGCAGTATATCTACTGACCACTTTCAATGTATGAAAATAAACGTACCTGTGCCTCTAAGCCCATCATTAGAGAACCCAGAGGCAAGTCATTTAGCCTGCCTTGAGCAAACGTCTCATTAATAACCTTACTTCTTTGGTTTTGCTGGTTGGTTCATTAAGTTCATGCATGCATAAAGTTGCTGTTGCTGCAGATAATATGCAAAGCCTTTATAAACCAAGGTCCTTAAAACTGTTAAAGCATTTATTAATTTAGGGAAACTACACAACTCTAAACACTTACTTCAACTGAGGCATTTGATGAGTTTTTTGTTTTTTATTCCACAACATATTTATTGACTTTTCAAATTTTACCTTTGAAACAAACTGTGCAGTCAAGATTTTTTTTTTCTCCCTGTGGGATGTTCTAGGTCTCTCTCTCTCTTTCTCCCTATTTTTATTTGTACTGTGAGCTCTTGGGGACTAGGGTGCTGGGCATGGCTGTACATGTCCTTACTTTGAATTGCACTCAGAAAAGAAAATAACTGTAAGAATATAGCCAGAATTATGAAACGCTTCATTATTCCTACATTGAAAAAATGAATTATATATGCTAATAATAATGCTATAGCTAAATGCTATAGCCTTCTAAACTGTAGGGACATCCTGGGGAAGTGTGCTCAGTCCTTCCTATTGTCTTTGACATACTTTGAATAAATTGTTAGATATTCATTGTTACAGAGTCTGGAATCCATCAGTGAGGCAAATCGCCTAACAGCCAGGCTGGAATCACTTA
Organism: Rhea pennata; assembly: GCF_028389875.1. Lineage (NCBI taxonomy): Eukaryota > Metazoa > Chordata > Aves > Rheiformes > Rheidae > Rhea > Rhea pennata. The sequence continues at coordinate 119,087,835 of NC_084664.1, read as the reverse complement.
TGCAGTCTGGCTTAATGACTGTCTACATATTTTTATACAAAGATGAAATGTGTAAGCAGTAAGGACTGTGAAAACTCTGCCTCAGAATATCTAAATAGTCAGTAATTAAGACTATAAAGAAGTGGAGTATATGAGTTCAAATTCTAGTCCTGAGTCTAGCACAAGCTTTGAACTTGGATTTTTTTTTTTTCATGGAATTCCTATTCCATAACTAGAACTGAATCACTTGCTATCATTTTTATTTGCATTGTTCTAATCTATACAAAATTGAAGTCGTGGGATTGAATATGCTCAGAAAGAGGACGGAAATTAGCCTGCAACTCTCCTAGGTCTGTGCAATCAACCAACTGAGGCATTGAATGAAATTGCTATCAGCTTTTTCTCTGGTTCTTTTTAAAATTTGGCCTTCACAATATTTCTCTAGGAAAAAGTCTTGAAAAATATCAAACTAAGTTCAAAAAGCTTTTGATTCACATAAAAATTTCATTTCTGGCCACTCTAGCGTTCAAGAAAAACAAACAAACAAAAAAAACCCATCCCAGATAGAGCTAAGTGCTGCTCCAACAAAGGCATTGAGGACATAAGTGTGCTATTATGAGGCAAAATAGAAAAGAGAAAGATATGAGGAAGAGAGAAAATTTGTAACTGGGAGAAACCGACCAGATCAAATGTCACTTCACAGTACCGCCAAAGCTAGCACATGACATTTATGAATTTAAAGTGACTATGTACGTAGGTATTTGAACATAAGATAATTTTTATCAGCTCACATTCTTAGCTAGATATCCTCTGCTCTAATCATTTAGCTGAACAATGGACATTTAATTTATTTCTGCCAAAAAAAAAAAAAAAAAGGCATTTCATTGTGTTTATGGCAGATGATAAACATATGAGGTGAACATGAGCAACAACCTGTGCCTTCTCACATTGCCTTCAGAGAGAACACACGCACTCGAATAGCCCATTGTATTATTTCCTGATTACCCTACACCCAAAGGGGCAGGATCACTTGGGCCCTCCTATGTTGCACTGAAACTTATTAATTATACTATGTGGTTATCTGTATCAGAGGTTACTTTCCAAACCTCAGTTTGTATTTCTGTCTTGGCAATCCCTCCTCCCTGTCCTTTCAAATAGGAATTTTGTGTAAAGTATGAGCTTTTTGAAAACTAAAGCCTTAAAATATTTATAAATCTAGTGAAGATGTTTTTAAAAAGCTGCCTTTTCCCTCCATGAGTTTATGAGTTATTTTCACCACTGAAAGAAAAAAAAGAAAATGAGGTTTGGATTTTAAAATAAAAAAAAAGTCCCTGAAATAACACCTGAGAGCTTGTATGGCAAGACTGGATCTCATTATTTCCGCCATTCTTACTATTTTGGCTTTTCAATCCTTACATTCATTTAATGCAGTTGGTGTGTGAGACAAAAAGTTGTGTTCTGATTTTCTAATTTGCCAGTTCACCAGTGCAGACTTCATAGACTCACTGCCTTCAAAGTAATGGACTGGAATTCAATATATATTGTATCTTCTTCTAAAAGAAATATAAATAGCATGAAAACTGTATTTTGCTTCTTTCTGATGTTCATATTTCAAAAGTCTGCACATTAGGGGAGAAGACATCAGTCCACAGAAAGTAATATAGCTCCTCATGTTTCAGAATAAATGTATAGTGTGGCAAGACTGTTTCTGAATTTAAAACTAGATAAAGTGTCTTTTAAAAAATAATATGAACAAATATGAGAATATGAATAAATGTCTGCAGAGAAGCACCTTGCAGGAATGCATTCCGAATAATTTGGTTTGGTTAATTATCTGGAAGGGGTGATAAACAGCGCATTTATTCATTCTGTGTGTTTTACCTGACCAACAAGTTCTATGGAAAAGAATGGGCACAGAAACTCCAGAAATATGTGTTTCAGTTCATTTGTGAATGAGGCAGCAGCTAAATGCTCCTGGTGGTGTAGTTTAGTGTACTCTAGGACATTCAGAACAGCATTCAGCCAGGAAATACCCTTCCCGTTAATGTTTGCAAGTTCTTTTGATGTTTGGTGTTGGTTTTATCATCTAAAAGGAATTAGCTAAACAGAAAGACTAATCAAGAGAGAGCGGACAACAGACAGAAGGTCAGAGAAACCTAGAAAGCTGTAGAGCTGTGGTAACAAAACTGAGGGAAGGGGGACAGTATTAAGAAGCTAGAAAACACCAGACAATAAAAGTATTTGGATATCTAGAGAAATCAAAACTGTCATGTTCAGTTCCACTGAGGTTGCTTCAGAATGGGAATTTTTCAGAAATAAAACACCAAAATGAAGACATCTAATATCACTTCTGCTTTACATGCTGAAGGTCCTGGGTTGAAGCCCCAGTGGAACTAGCACCAGGAAATTTTTGGGAGGTTGGACTAGATGATCTCCCGAGGTCCCTTCCAACCTTACTGATTCTGTGATCTCTGTGTGCACTGAAAGTCTAAGCTCTCATGATATATAATGGAGATCTGGTTAATAAAATCAGTGGAACCTGGAAAACTGTTTGTCTCAGTATATGCTAAGGTAGGCAAACTGGTCACCCTCATGGCTGATGAGCTAAAACACTGGAATTTGGATAGATCACCAGCTTATTACCTAAATTTAGGTGTCTCAAGCTGTAGCTGAATCCTGTCCTCTGGGCTTGCTTCATTTGCCAGAACATGAGTGTCTAGTGTTATCTGGGCAATTCGTTAGCCTTTTAGATATGACACTAGACAGAGAGGAGATCTGCATTTTTCTGGACTGGTGGCTGGCGATCAGGTGGGCTACACCAGGGTGACCAAGCTGGCCTGCATACCTGTGTGGGCAATTCAGAGGAGCTGTCTCTATCTTCTTGTGGGTCTAGGTCCTTACCAGATTTCTTTTTGTTCTGAGGGCTGCACGGACAACAAAGGATATGCTAACTCCAATTTGTTCTGGCTCAGGGGAATAAAGAATGGTTTGGGGTTCTTTCATCTTTTCTTTTCCTTCCAGTGTTTCTGGAAACTAGATATCAATGAATTTCTAATAAGATAATAAGATTATGTTTCTTAGAAATCTATGGAAATCTTCTTCTCTTGCACAAGTTATTTTGTTTCTTCATATTTTCTTGAAGAATACTTGGAAAAAAATTCATACATTTTGAGGATGCAATACTAGGAAGTTATTTTTGTCTCTTCCTCTACCTTTACTCATAAGAAAACACTGGAACTGCATAAAAGAGTCTTCTGTTTTCAAAATAGAAAGAAGAAGGAAAAAGTAATCAGAATAAAAGCATGAATTAGGAAAATTTCTTCTTCTCCAAAGACTTAGATGAATATATTTCTGCAACTGACTCACAAAATGAGAAAGTTTGCTGCTAGTGATCTTTCCAAGTGACTGTCCCCTTCTGGGAAATTTGGGAGTTTTGTGAAATAGTAAGATATATGCACTTAGAATAAATTTAGCTCCTAAAATATTCAAGCTCACAATATAGCTAAAACTCCAGGGTACAAATTTTTATCATAAACATGCACATTGGTATCTTTCTGCTAAGAAATATCAGAGAAGATATCAGTTTCACTGAGATCAGAGATGATGACTTCAGTAATGCCAGATTTTTCCCTCTTACTTTCTCTTCTATATCTACACTCACACTAAAGAGAAAAAACAAAACCAAAAATAAACAAAAAACCCCAACCTGCTAGGTTTCTTAGGTTTAAGTTTCAGTCCTGAATGATAGAAGAAACTACAAACCTGAGAAGGCTCTGATTAACCAAACTGCTGGTGAACAGAAGATCATTTCTGACCCAGGATAGCACAAAGCAAGGATGCAATTCTGCACAAAGATTAGAACTGCAAAAAGGAAAATACATTGCACTGCCATGCACCAAAAGCTCTTCAGGAGGAAAGTTGTTAGGTGTATATTTGAGGCTCTTAATCATCTCTGTTTTGGAAATCCCCCAAGGCTTTGGCAATAATTACAATTTATTGTAAAATTTTATTCTGCTTTTGGTGTAGGCTGGGGTAAAGCTTTAATAATTAGACAGATGCAAGATCTAGACAGATATTATTAGAATAAATATTTTCAGCGTGATAGTGGGGTGGAATAAGGGTGTTTCCAGAAGAACAATACTAAATGAAACAAACAAAAACTCATCTTCAGTAACAGATCGGAGTGAGGTCTAGCAGATTATAGCATGATTTACTTAATGGAATTTGCATTGCTTTAGTGATTCCAACCCAGATTCAGTAGAATAAGCAATATTATACTATAGTACAAAAGTAGTAAGTGGCAGACAATAGTATGTGGATTTTTATGTCTCCATCTCCATTTTTGAGGAGGGAGCAGTGAGTAAGAAACTGCCATTGTTTTCAAAAGATCATAAGAATGGAAAGGTTCAAATTCTTTTCTTACTCCCATGAAATTTCTTGTGGGATTGTCATCAAAAATAAAGCAAGCACAGTTTAATTTATCTGTTTAGAAGCATACTCTGAGTTTGGAAAATTATTCCATGTGTTCAACTGCCTCGTAATCACAGTAGCAGTGATTTATTTCAGCAAAACAGGACAATTTAATGTTCCATATTGAAATCTTCACTATGACCTCAGTTCCTACTCTCTTCAGCCTCAAAAAATATTTGTTCTAAAACTCTTCAAGAACACACATTTTCTGCTCCATAACATTAGCTTCAATGATGCTTAGAGTAACAGAGGGTTAATAATAGTACTGTGGTACTCTACAGTTCACCACTTTGGCCTTCCATCTCTTGGTTTATCTACCCTAAGACCAAATTATTATCCTGTAATAAAATGAAAAGCCACTATTATTGCTTAATGTAAGTACACTTAAAATTATTATTAGTGATGTGCTTGGTAAGGTTAAATCATGAGGTCTTTGATGATAACTTCAAAAATTACATCTCTGATTTAACTAGAATAAATGAGACGGTTGCTTCTCTCTAATTAAAGCCAAAAATGTATCTGTAATACTTGGCAATTTTCTATCACTTAACAGTATATTACAGCAGCATTACATTCATTATATTATAATCACAATTACCTTACATTTACTGTGGGTCCAATCCTCAGAAACCTAAACTGCCTGAAGAAAAGAAACATATTTGTTTGAAACTAAAAGGGAGTCTGCATACCAAACTGAAAGTAAAGCTCATGGAGCCTGCTCGGACGTCATTGGCATTGCTGTGTCCAGTTAGGGTGATATTGCCGGCATCAGTACTCATTAAACATACTCATTGACAGCACTTTAAGGTTCCTGTTTGCAAGAACACTCTTGAAGGTGCCTTCCAAATAGTGAGGAGATTCCTTTCGGCCGATCTCTGAATTTTGGGCTGTCAGTGCAGCAGAAAGGCCATATTTGTATTTCTTTCTTTCACCTTTTTCAGGCTGACAGCAGTGGATGCTAATTGGTCACTGGAAAACAGAAAGTGGACAGCAGCTGGATTTATTCTTGCAGGGAGTTTAGCGTGGCAGGGACCACAGGCCAGTCAAGCTCCTCAGCTGAAAATATAAAGAGACAGACGGTAACAGTATATGTTAGAATAAACAGTGAGTGCCAACTTAATCCACAAAACAAGAGCTTTAGTGTATTAGTTCTTGAATAAATCTGTGAAAGTTTGAAAATTCTGATTCCCCAACACATATAGAAAGAAGATATTTACTATGAATTATTCAGTTCTTGTTTGCAGTAGGAAGGAAAAGCTTATAAAAGATGAGGCGACTACTTCTGTGTGTGTACTTCTACTGTTTGAACAAAACAGTAGGTCAATTCATCTGAGTAAGACCATAATATTTTGTGAGTAATATGTCTTCAAAACATTCAGAGCCCAGCAAAGAAGATACTTGTAGTTACACAATTGTATCCGCGCTTCTTGTCGTAATTTACCAGACACACACTGCTGTTTCACTGAGATCTCTGCCTATGCTATGATGAAATCAAAAGCAGCTTTGATTTTAACGGGAACAGGATCAAGGTTTAACCAGTCAACATGTCCTTGAGCCAAAACAAAACTTCCAAGGAGGTTAATGTTGTGAGTAGTGTTTTGATCGCATAATGTTGCCAACAGACAGGATAGGAAAAATCATGGGGCTGCAGTGAAATTGAAAGCGTGTGTGTCCATTTTAAACTGCTAATACTTCATCTAACCTACTGTGCTGAACAGTCACAAAATGAACCTATGTAGTGGCTGAATTACTCTCCATAAAGCACAAACAAGCAGTAGAATGTTCTTCCATTTCTACAGCACAGTTATTTCTCTGTTATTGCAGCAGTAGTGAAGTTTATCCTACTCCAACACTGAGTTGCCACATTTTTTTGAATCATTTATAGATATATTATTCTAAAACAGCATTATCTGTGAGACAATGAGGTCTCTACAAAATGAAATTATACAGTGGGCTAATCAAAACTTTACTCCCTGCGTAGACTCATCCACCAGAACAGAGGCAAATACTGAATAAGGTCACAGTCTTTCAAAAGGTTAAAGTATTTGTGGTAAACCTCTAATTTAACTTACTAAATAACCACACTTACTGCATCCTCAGTAGGTGAATGTGGCTTGAGGTGACATATAGCATTCTTTAGGATCTTTTTTTGCTGAGTGATTTATCCTGAAAGGATAGAATTCTACAAGTCAAAAACCTGCAGGAACATATCCTGTTAAATCCCAGGGAAGTTATATCCTGCTAAAAAGTTTTAAAAATATGGGACTCTATCCTAAAGAGTTTCAAGTTATTCTCAAAATACATTTTCTTTTTGAATTGTATTTTCTTAATTCTGTCCTTGCATGAGGGGAAAAAGAAACAAAATATGATTATCATTTTAAAATAAGTTCAGGCAAAACATTTCCAGTAATATCTCAGTTTCAGGACTGAGACTGGAATGTGCAGTGTTTTTTTATCTCCATGTGAGAATCCTTATGAGAACTGAAAATCAGGAAGAATTGTCCCCACAGAATGGTATGTGTGATTCTCTCCACTGCCACAGTGATCAGAAATCAGGGGAAATGTAAATCCAGTTTCAGATTCAATGCTGAATTTTGCAATTTAGTTACTCACTACAGTGTGCCAAACAGTGACATTCATTACAGTGAGTCAATCCATGTAATTAGTGGTCAGATGGAAGTTATACTAAATAAATGTATTAATGTATATGCACAATTTCAATGCGGATATGTATTCCACATTATTCTTTCCACTTCACTTGTGAAATTTGTTCTCATTTGCTATATGGGAACCTCACTGGAATTATTTTCCTGTATTCTGTTAACTATTGTTATTTATATATTTTAATTTTATTTTACAGTTTCAGTGTTGCTTCCATAATCTTCCTGAAATACTTCATCCACTAGTAGTCAATTTTTCTTATGCAGAAGGATAATAAGAATAGATAAGAAGATATTAAAATTTAATAGTCTTTTCAAACTTAATGATGCAAATCAGCCAATGCATCTGTGCATTAATTCAAAGCAATGCTACAGTTACGAAAACAAAAACTTCATGTTCTGTAACAATGGTAAAGGCAATTAGCTTAATGATTTAAATGAAATCATACTCTCACTTATTTTAATAAACAATTCATAAAACAATGCTAAGGTATACAGCGGAAGTAAACACCTGGTGTTTATGCTTTTCCTGCAGCACCACAGATGACTAATTATTCTCCAGGTGTCATGGAAAAAAAATTGGTTAATCACCCAGTCAATTTAGCCTAATGTTCTGCAACTAAGAGCTGCTCTTTCAAGTTTTGTGTGTGCGTGTGTGCCCGCCTGTGTGCGTTCAAGCATATTCTGGATCTTACGCCTCTCCTCCTTACAAGACAGCAAGTTTCAAGGTTAGACAATGAATTTGCCCTTATACAGATCCGGAATAAACACTTTGTTGCACAGAGATGAACCTGAGGATACAAGGAGCTGAGGAGACCATAGCACGTATTTTAAATTCTTTACTGACAAAGGTCAGAGTCTCCGTTATAATTTATACTTACCTGATATATCCTGAAATGAAGACCTAGATTTTGAATGAGGATAACGTTTTGGAGAGGCAGATGACCTGATCTAATGCTTGCTATCACAAGCAGTATCACTGGTGCAGCCTCCCCGCCTGGTAAATGGGGTCTTCACTGCTACGTGTGTGGAGGGCAGTTTTATAGCGCTCCCCAGGCTTTTCCTCAACATTTGACTTTTGCATGGTTCAGTTACTCCTTTGAATCTCCCACAGACAGCTACTATTCTGCTGTTTAATTTATCAGAGGACGTTCACAGAGCTACTTCATGAAGGATTTGGGAACCGTATTTTCTCAGATTGACATCTTAAGAGTAGTTATTGTTCTGAGGTGATGCCTTCCTTTCCTCAGCTCATGCTATAAATTTTTTTTCAGACTATTGTTAAACATACTTGTTTTCAGAATAATTTTTAGAACTCGTTTGGATTTCCCTCCTAAAAAATACTCTGGAATAACATTTAAAACATTGTATAGAAATATTAAGTTCTTTACAGTTCTAGATTAATAGAGAATGTGGGAAAAGTAATATGAGAAAAAGTGAAAAATTTGATAACAAGCATGCAGTTGAAAAGGATTGAGCAGGATGCAGTGGGGCTGAAAGATAGCTGAGGTGTAAGTTTATTGACAGAGACTGAGATTCATCCCAAAGAAACTGAGGTCACCCTTCATTCTTGTGTCCCTATTGCTTGTGCTCCTCTTGAACTCTTGGTTTTTTAGCCCCACATCATAGCCCTTTCTACTCAAGAAGAAGCAGAATCATGCTCATTTAGTGGCTCTTTCCTTGAAAATATCCGATTTTGGAGTAAGTTTATGTAGGAGTAAATTTATGTAGTAAGCAAATGTGTGAAAATCTTCAGACATATGCAAACTATCTTGTATTTATCTATCCTGGATGACAAGGGCAATGACATTGCAGAATTTCTCTTATTCTATCCCTTTAAGATATTAAGATTAAGAATATCTATGGCTCATATTTTTCATACTCAAGTTAATTTAATACAAACCAGCTCAGTTCAGTGATGTAAGTGGAGCTGTTATTCTCCTCAGTTACAGAATATATCTGTATATCTATATGTACATATAAAGGAAAAATCTCCTGGAAAAAAGCCAAAAGAAAATCAAAGGCCAAGGTACCAAAATGAAAAGGTACATCTTCAGAATTGTTTAAACACTATTTTATTCAGTCCTCAAAACTTCAGCTGCCCACCAATTTCCTCTTCCTTTTCCTTTTCCTTTTCCCCTTTCCCCTTTTCCTTTTTTCTTTTTTTCTTTCTTTTTGCCTTTTTCTTTTCTTGTATCTTTCTGTATCTTACTTTCTTTTATGTAATCTCCATGAGTTATTACATTATGTTTTTTGTTCTTTTTACAGGATAAAATATTTCAAGCTTGTCTTTTTCACATAATGTGCACTGGCTTTATTGTTTTACATTAATTTCTCCCCCCCTCTCCTTTTCTTCCCCTCCTAAATAATCCTGCCAAATTTATTTCTTGGCAGATACTTTGTTTGCATAGGAAATATACAATCTGGATTCCTTATAGATAATTAATGGATCAAATTTTAGTGACAGGTGGGGCAGGAGGCAGACAGCTACAGAAAAAGAAGGGAAAAGTTACCGACTATCTAGGAACAGGTCGCCTGACACAGCTTAAATGGAGCAGGAACTGTGAGTAGCTCATTACTAAGCATGCCCCATGAGTGCTATTTCTAAAGGCCCTCAGGAAGGCCATCTCTGTAACTATTGCTTGATATTCCTTTAATGAAAGTGTTCTAAATGCAGTCGTTTTAGGTGCAATTGGACAGTTAGTATTATTTTTCGATTAACTACTTGTGGATTATTTAAATTATTTATTCAGGAGATCTTTGCATCCCACTACACTTTTAAGACCACAGTTTAGTGGCTAAATCATGAGTCACCTATATGAGCCTGAAGTACCTATTTTACTTGCTCATCTTGGTATATCATATGGACAGGGCTCAACAGAAAAATTTGTAACACAGTGTAGTACAACAGGCAACTACAGTAGAAATTCTTTAGGTCAGAAATGGAACTTGGAATATCTTCATTCTGTGTGGATGTAAAATAATCCATCCAGTCATTGAAAGCTAGCAAAGAGTGATGTTCTATGCTTATAAAGGGGGCTTAAAACACTGGATGGCTAGCCTATTTGGGATCATAGCCCCGAGTGAATCACAGTTTACCGTGCCTTCCTCTATACACTATTTCTTAGCTAGAGCTTTGACCTAGTCTTTGATATCTTCCATTCTGTATTGGAATTAAATGGAGTCAATTAAAGAAAAATAGAGCAGAGAGAAGCAGGAGGCTTTTTCTCTGCTACATAGCACAGACTTTCAGTGCTTTTCTGAATCCAGAAAAAGGACTAAGAAAGGGCATGGGAGTATTGAAGGGATGTGGGAGAGAGAATGAATAATGTTAGAGACATAAAGTGCTGCTGGAGGAGAAAAGATTCCTCCAAATTTCTTAGTCTCTATGTCCTGTTCTAAAACCTTCTGTATGAGCATCTTCAGCAAAGGGGATCAGCCTATATCTGACTAGCAGAGGCAGGGATCTAAATATGCATTTGGGTATGTGTCTTGACACCCCTGAATTTGACTGTAGTTGCCTATAGTCACTGTTCACTTGAGAAGGTTCCTGAGGAGTCAGTAATTACTAGGGCTTGGTAGTGCAGAACTGATATTTGTTCAGAACATTGTTCAAATCACCTTGGTTAAGAGAAACCAGAAATTAAGGTATTCATATTCATCGCCTCTTCTGAAGTACCTACTACAGTTTTTCTACACAGCAACCTGGACTGAAAATGTGTATGTTTAAATCACAGTCCTGTGTAGTTGCTCCAAAGACCTGAAAGGTATTTATGTGCAGCCCCTGGGAGAACAGAAACAATTTTAGTCCTAAGTCTGAATCTTCCCACAGCTACAATTAGTACTATTGATGACCACTGTATTAACAGTACATAATCAGAAGATGAATCACGAAAGGGCGAGAGTAGCTGCACTAATCAAATAAAGAATCAATAACAGGCTTTCTCAGTGTAACCCTTAGCAGATGTTGATTTTTAATGCAGTTCTGCCCTAACCACCACTACGTTGATAATATCAGTCCTGCCTAGCCAGAGAAAAGCTGAGGCAAGCTTCCTGAGCTGTTTCCTTTTATCTGCATTGCCTGCTGTAGAGTGACTATAGCCTTGTGTCACCTTTCCAGAATGGGTTCAGATGGTCCAGACCAACTAACGGCTAAAGGCTGCATCCAAAACATATCACTACTACAGTACATCAAAGTTGAACCACTCTTGAAAGACCTCATACTAATTTGTGCACCTAATTTTGGCCTTGTGGCAGCACTACAAGAAGGTATGGGATATGTTGGGGAATGCAGCTATACCTTGTCAACAGTTTACAGTGTACAGCAGGACAGATCTTGCTGTTCTAGACCATAAGAGGCAAGCAATCATGACCCTTAAGTTACATAGACCTCCTGTGGTGAGCATCTACTTTGAACATCATAGCTACCTCAGAGATTAAATAAAGATGTGGTATCTATCTGGCTGCCTGGGATAGCAGGAAGTCTGAATACAGTCCTCTGTTTAAACATGACAAGGCAGAAATCAAGCCTGAAAATCCTTTAAATGAAGATATAAAGTAAGTGGATCTAATGATTCTTATGGTCTGACATTAATAGCATAAGTATGTTGAAATTCAAAACATATTATGATACTGCTCTTCTCCTTTTCTCCCTCAAAAATGCTTTAATGACCTTTAAAACCAGCATAATCAAGCCATGATTCTATTGTCAACAGTCTAGAATAAATCTTGCTTCCTGGCATTTAGTTATTGGGTAAAATAGTCACGTTTCTTTGAACTGCGCTGTGAACACAGAATAAATGGCTTGTGATGTTTAGCACTCTTGGTTAAAATCCCATTTTTACGGTTCAAGAAAAGTGCTATGACCCATGAAATGCAGCTGCTGATTTATCTACACAGCAGCTTGGGTACCAAACATGTTTTAAAATACTTCTGAAAACATCAGATGTGTTATGACCTCAAAACAAACAACAATAAAGTAACGCTCTTGAAAACAAATTCAGAGAATTTCCTTAACAAAGACTGGATGCAAGCAAAACAGAATGTATATCATCTTAAACATACCTAACTTGAGAGACTACTTGTAAAGAGTAGGAACAAGCTATCATATAGTAATGTCAAGAAACAATTTCAGACACTCAGAGCTGAAAACATTAAACTTATAATTACCTTTTTAAATGCTTTTTTCCCCTACAAATGACCAAAAAGCTTCCCTAATGACTTTCACACCATGGAACAATCTGGAGACAGACTTTTACTCCTGGCTACATCAATATAACCAATTCAATCTGCATCCAGCCCTGTCAGGAATATATATATCTGATGTGCAGTCCTAAAACTAGGACTCTAACACTACAACCAGGTCCAGCCTGGTTTTGGATGCCCCAAGCAACAGCTGTTTTGAAAATTTTCTTAAAGTACAGAGTATCTGAAACTCTCTCACCTGCAGAGCTGTCTCTGAAAACTGTTAAGTGTGATTCAAAGTAAGGCACCCCTCATTCAGATTTTCCTGAAGTTATATGTATTTTCCATCGTATAGGTTTTGCTTAGGTTTGAATATTTGTCCAGGAATAAAATTCCAAAATAGAGCACATATAAGCCTTCCCCCATCACTTCCAGGACAGAACAACACTTTTACTCTATAACAAACTCCATAGATTTTCCTCTGCTCCATTACTCTCTGCATCCTCCTTTATGCTGTAGGAGATGTGCTGCTTTGAAATACGTTTCATAATAAAGAGCCACTTTGGGAAGTGAAAACTGTAGATTGTAGCTACTGTAGACCTCTGAGAGAGCTAATGTAGAGCCTTCTTTGGTATCTTTAATATGAGAGAGTTTTACAGAAACTGTGCAGCAAATCTCACCCAGATTAGTCAACCCAGATTTCTGGAGTCCAAATCCAAATGTACAAACTATAAGAACTTCTTTCTAAAGCCATACTTTCCGGGAAAGACTGAAAAACTACTTATTCTCCTAAGGTAGTAATTCCTATCTCATCTCTTTATCTCCTCTGATAAACTAGATGATTCACATTTCTAGGCTGTGATTCAGACTCTTAAAGGAGAAACGGGAAGAGGGAGGAGTTGCAAAGCAGCCTCACTTCTGTTTCGCTTAAATTTATGGCTAGTCCATGACTACCTCAGAAGAAAGAGGAGGGGCTGCTCTGTCTCCACTCCCCCACCCAAGATGCTTCAAAGAAGACAGGATTTTGGCCTTGCCCCTATGATGGCCAGCAGACAGAGCAGGCAGGCAGAGGCATGCTGCAGCATGCACGGTGCAGTACCATAAGAGTGTGTCTTTCCTTGCATTCCTCCAGGGTCAGAGCGATTCCACACTGCCCAAACTCATGTCCAGCAATATAATTTCAGTTATATAGCCATGCAGCAAAGGCTCCCTCACAATGAGTGTTCCAAAATTTTCTCTTGAAATGCTTTATAATAATAGGTTCCTTTCAGGAGGAATTTTGATAGCCAAAATACTATTGAAACAAAGTGAGAAACTGAAAAATTAATACTGAAATATTTTGATTTACAAGTTTTTTTTTAGCTTTGTTAAAATACTAATTATAATCTGTTATATAAATTTATATACTGTATTTTATAGAATGACAACACCAATTAATTTTGCTGATTAGAAGGGATCTTCAAAAGTCGTCTAGCCTGACCTTCTGTGCAAAGTAGTTTCAGTTAGGACAGGCTGTCTAGTCAAGTTTTGTGTACCTACAAGGATGGAGATTTCACAGCTTTTTGGGCAACCTAGTCCAGTGTTTGGTCATGCCCATTGTGATTTTTTCCCCCTTACATTAAGTCAGAATTTTCCGTATTCCAGCTTGCTTCCCTTGTGAGAGCACTGTATCCTTCTGACCTGGGCCTTCGCATTAGAAAGTTGCAAACAACAAACGCTTTCTGAGCCTTCTCTTTTTAAGACTGAACAAACCCTTTTATTCTCAGCTTGCCTTTGTGTGGCAAACATGATGCAGCCCTCTAACTGTCTTGATGACGCTCTGCTAAACTCTCCAGTCTGCCAATACCTTTCTTGTACTGGTGAGTCTACAACTTTAAACAGTACCTGATAAGGCCCTAAGAGCGCTAAGCAGAGAGCAATAATCAGTTCCCTCAACTTGATGGCTTCACTCTGGGTAATACAGCTTAGGATGCAGTTAACCTTCTTTGCAGCAGGGACATATTGCTGACTCATGTTCAAAATAAAATCAAGCTATATTTCCAAAATGAAGTATCTTAATAATTCCAAGCAGCATTACAAATATTTCTATGGAATTTTCAGTTTATCATTTTGATTCAGAAAGCAAACAATAACATCCTTTTTGTAATTTCTTGGGAGGCAAAATGAATTTTCTCATAACCTCTATTAAACAGACTTTTCAAAGATTCCAATTTGTAATAATTCAAGTACTGTAATTGGAAAATAAGTAAAAATGCATTTCTGATTCCATTTCAGAGACATACTTAAATTCTAGTATCACAATATGTGTCTTTCCTAATCCAAATAGTTAAGGAAATGTCATTCTAAACCAAAGAGAAATGTTCCCAGAGCGTCTATGTGATGTATATATGTTTATAGAGTAATATTTTGATGTCAGAAATATTTCTAAATAGCAGAAACCTATATATTCTGCCATAATATGTTAATGGAAATCTTTTATTGATACTCTATTTTCTACAGTTTTGTTATCCTTATCATCCCTTCAGGTCAGCTGCAGTGAAGAGCAGCATACTTTATTAAATCAGCTGTTAAGAGTTGCACTGTAGAGGGAACAGGGCTGTATACATATGATACAGCAAACAAATAGCTTACAGAAGTATAGAACTACACATACAAGCAACACTGCTCCCTAATATATAGGCAGATAACTAGCCAAAAAGCCATGTGACTAGATTACAGAGATTCCTTCTCTTTCTTGAATATCCACATATTCAATGTTAAAGCAAGCACTACAGTGCTGCAAGAGATGCTGTCAAGGCACTGTACACACACCCTGAATCTAACTAATCATTTCTGGGGATTGTCCAAGAGTGCCCCGTCCTTCTGTACATGTTTTGGTACTCAAAGCCTGAAGCTGAAGGAAGATTTCTTCCATTAGCCACTGACCCCCTATTTGTTTGTTTCACATCACTCTTGTCATCATAGTCTACAAATAAAGAAACAGAGATAAAGTCTCTGTTTCTTAAGAATCTAAAACAATTATGCAAATTGCAGGCATAGGTCCTTTTAGAATGCATCATTGTTGATATTGATAGTTTCTGAAGGTCTGAAGAAAATTAATTGACATTAATTATTTTTCTGATGATTCAGGGCAGGATTCATCCATTTCTCTCATCAGACCATGAAATGTGCCATCTAAAATGGGTGTGCAGTCCACAAATGAATAACCAGTTTCCTCTGTTGATCCTGGAGATACCTACAGAGCTAACTTACAGTTTACATCTAATTTACTCTGTCTTATGTTACCTGAAGTGAATTCTATCCTCAGTTGGATAGAGTTACCTCTGGATGAGTTTATCATCTGACTTTGATAATTTAACAATAACTTTGAGTAAATTAACAACTTCTGTAATGTTTACTACTCTCATTTACTTTTTTCATGACAATCTCTGTCCATAAGGATGAATATTAATGATACTGGACTGTCTTGTATTAATGGTACAGGACTGATTTTCAGAACAGATATGTCTCAGTGTTTGCCACTGCAGGAGTTGTGTCCAAAGTGGGAAAACTCGCTGAAGTAGGAGCAAGAAGTAAAGTAAACCTCAAGAGAAATAAGACTTTATGTTTGTCTAGAGAATAATAATAATGGATATTTTTTTCTAATTGTCTTTTCCTAACCAGCTAGGACTTTCTTTCTTGTCAACAACACTAGTGAGGCAATTGTGGCTTGTAGAACCTGTGTTTTAAAGTGAATCAGATCCAAACAGAATGGATCTCCAAAGGGAAAGTTCTTCCCCAAGTAACCTAATGAAGCATTCCCAAGTCCTTTAGCATTTAAAGTCTGCACACTCCAAGGAGAGAACAAATTCATAGTCAGTTGATCTTCAGGCCCCTTGGTGTGACATCTGAGCAGTCTCTCAGCTGACAAAGAGGTTGAGCCGAACTTATGAGAGGGTGAACAGGTGACTGAGATTTCTATCCTGCTGAGAAGTGTTCATGAATCTTCTCTGCCTTTCAGGAATGCAATAGTTCGCAAAGCACTGAATGGCATTTCTTCTAGGCATAACAGAGCCTCACCTTGGGTCAGCACCAGCCATTGTCTGCCCATTCATCTTCTACTTCTTCCCTAATTACTTCATCTAAGCTTAATAGGTTTGACAGATATCTCAGAAGGAAGTCTACATGGGTCAGACCATCAGACTCTTCTAACTATGGCCTGAGGTAGGATTGAGACACCTCTTTACATTACTCTTGCCTGTTTCCCTACAGAGCCTTTCCTTTCCTTTAGAAGGTCACTTGTACGTTAAGTTCTCCATGAAGGTAAGAAAAAATCCCCACAGCACATTACATCATGTTCCTTTCTCACATCAATTGAGAAAGAAAGAGAAACTCTTTTCATTGGATTGCTTAACCTGCAGGAATAACACTACTATTTATTGAGGAGAATTGGTGGAGTATTTGCAAATAAGCCTATAAAAAGCAGATCCTTTTCACTCAGGTTCTAAATAACATTTTGTTAATCACACACGTTCCTTCATTATTACAACTCAACAGAAGGAAGATCATTTTATAAGAAAAAAACTTTAGAGACTCTCACTTCCTCTCAGAATGTCATTAGATTATTTCTTTTATTCATCTAAAGTTGCTGGACCAACATCTTATTAAGTGAATGTACTATCTCTACAGCACCCACATTGTGACTTGATGACAGGCCTACCTTGGAACTTTACAGCAAGGTCCCAAAGATATTGAGGTGAATTTCAGAAAGCTACTTATTTCCAAACAAATAATTTGTTGTCACCTGATCTTGTGGTCTGTTTTTTTCTTTTTTTTTTTTTTTTTTTCCTAAATCTCATAGAAGCCAAACAACCTACCCTGCAAAAGAACAATATTGCAGGCATTAGCTGTCCAGGTGCCTCTTTAGACAGGTAGCTAACGCTCACTTTGGGTGTTGAATGTCACCTAATCCTTTTATCTGTAATCATTTGCGAATTTTGTCACCAGTCTCTCTGAGGAAGATCTTCAAACCATCTAAGCAGTATTCCTGAGGTTTTAACAGAAATTCAGCACCTTACACCTCTGACAATTGGAATCTCAGTTCCCCATCTGTTAAACATAGTAAGGGTATTGCTTTTTTACACACAAATGTTATAAAGACATTGAGACTATACTTTTAGGTGTTCTCAGATTCTTGTAGTAATGGGAACTATACAACTAGATTAGATAAAAAAGATTGAATATACTGAGAAAAGCAACATCTGGCACCAAGAGTATCTCAACACATTAAAATAAAACTGGATGCCTATTTCAGAGCTTGCATGTGTCATAACACACATTCTTAACTGAACTTATGCTCTGTTACAGTAAGAAAAAGCTTAGCTGTACCATATTAAAGAAACTCGAGTACACTTTGACAATGTCATGTGAGAATCTTACTGAATTGTACATATGAATGAAGGTTGTGCCTTTAGGGCATCAAAGTAGTAAAACTCATCATCTTCAATTTCTCAGAATACATATATCTATTACAGCTTGTACAAAACTGTAGTTTCATTAAATTACACTACAATTTAAAGATATATGAGCCAGGCTAATTTATTACAGGAAATAAATGACTATAATTGAGATATTAGTAATGGAAATTTGGGGTTGCATCTTTTTACCTTTGACACTTTCTCTTCTGTCCAAGTCTGTAAGAGCTGTCTATCTGTTCTCAGTTTCAGATGATGAATTGTCACATGCAATTTCATTAGCATTTCCCTTGTCCTTGTTTTGTTTGGCTTTAACGAAAATAATGCTCTCTGTCTCCTCTCTCCCCCAAACATTTTTCATTAGTGCTTAGGCTTTTTTTTTTCTTTTTTCTTTCTTTTTTTTTCCCCTTCTTTAGGTTTCTTTCATAACAGCACAGGAGTTAGTGGTCTGCAGGGCAATAAGGTACAGTCCAGAGGATTCTCTTCAAAGTGTTAGTGCTGTAGTGCTGTTTCTAAGCTGCTATAATGATATATTTTCTACTCCCAAATAGAATATGTTGGCTACACATCTTTCTCAATTGCTCCTGACAATAAGATCAAGCCAAGAAACAAATTTCATCCCATCTGATCAACAAAAAAAGTAGTCTAGCATATCATACCTCAGTTTTGGAAGCAAATTGCTTCACAATATCTTTTCTAAAGGATCATATTACTGTCATGTAATACTTTACATATTTTCTTCCAGTAAGCTGAAATGCAAGGTGTAGTCTCAGCACACTGAACTTGGTACTACAATTAGCTTGTCTAAAATTAATTTTATATCTAAATGTTTAGCAATACTGCACCTCATAAAAATTTCTTTTTCACTCATCTTGTGCAGCTGCCTTATGATTTTAGATTGGACTCTGTCTTTGAATTTATTGGCAACCTAGGGGCATCCATTAGCTCCTGATAAGCAAGCCATTGCCAGGTGTTTGTTATTTTGCTGTCTGCTCTGTAATGGTACTATGTGGCAAAATAGGCATTTATCTGTATTTTATTCCTTATATTCTTCTACTAGCTAACATCAAAACAACTCTCACAGTTTTTAGGTACCAAAACAATGCTATAGGTTACCATATCTATTATTTATTTTAGACATGATCAATTTACGTCAGAAATCAAGCAGATAACTCCAAATTTCCACTCTGTGGCAATTGTTTTTAAGTTATACAGAGCTGAAAGCTGATAAATCTAAGCAGGCATTGGTCAAGGACAGTTTAGACTAAGAGACAGTTTGTGACTGAAATTCAGGAAGATAAAGGCATTTTGTTTATATCAGCATATAAGATCATTCATCAAGTTTTTAATTTTAATATGCGAGAAACTAACCTTTAGGATAATGTGGCAATTGCTAGCTTCTGTTATGTTAAACTAGACATTTACTTACTCTTTTTCATTGCATTTAACCTTCTAAATCAGCTTTGATTTGTGGAAAGAGCAATTAACTCTCTGGTGGAAGTTCACACTTAGATTTCAACAAAGAACAGATCATCTCTTCTTGTAAAGGGCCAACTACCTTAGAGGTACTAAGGTTTGAATGCAAAGGCTTTGTTGTCTGGGTCAGAGACACCTAAGTCAAAAAAGGAAAATATGGGCTGATAATATTGTTATAATGTTATCAATAGTAGGAATATTTCAGTTTGGTGACTGATTTGGAGTTTTTATAGTAATCATCATGTAAACTTCTGTTCCAATATGGCTATTAACAACAACAATAAAAGTTTATTACCATTCACTTGGGCTTATTAATAAAAATCATAATTTCTTACCACAAAGGTAGTGAAAGGAAAGAAAGAATCTCCTTTGTTATTTCATTTTGCGTTAATTTCCTCTCTCTTTCCAGAACAAGACTGAATAACATCAGCTCTTTAAATGAGAATTGACTTGTGCTGTTTTTTTTGTTCTTGTTGCTTAGCAGCAGCTATGTAAGCATAGGGGTGGGTCTGCTGCTCCTGCACTTTTGCTGATATTTAATCCCTTTGGGGCATTTTTCATATTAACAAGATACATCTGATGTACTTCCAAAAAAATTTGCAGCTCAGTCTTTATTGTTTAGTTTAATTATAAAACGGTTGAAGGGAGAGGTGGATAAATGTCTGCAAATTAATGTCTGTCTTGCATATACATGGTAGCAATGTACTTTCAATTTATTAACTGCATGTCACTGTTTTCTATACCTTCTTTTATATGATCCAAAAAGAGCAACAGCAATTCTAAGTATTTGAAAGGATTAGGAACCAAACATGCCACACATTTTTCTAAATATGTACCATTAAATGACTGTAGCTATAAGTAAGCAACAGTTCTACTTGTGATTAAAGTCTAAAACCCTAAAACAGCAGGGGATTCAGATCCAGTATCTAGCCTTTGCATGTCTGCTATAAACCTATGCCTGCAAAGGTGGCATTAAATCCATATTCTTTCTCTATGATTTTCCAGACTTTTAGCCATATTGATATCCAGAGTGTATCCACTGCAGATCATGAAAGATTTGCTACATCTCCTGGATCCTCACAGATCAGCTGCTCTAGTGGACTTGGTAGAAAAAAATACTTAAAAATTGCTAGTGGAGTTGAACAGTGCTGAAAAATCACCCTGTTTAAATAAGATTATGTGTACTTATAGGTAGAATTTAAGATTATTGTGTTCAGATAAAATGACAAAAATCAGTTTTTATAAGCATAAAATCTGCTCATAAGTGTATAAAAGAACTAGTTCAGAGAAAGAATAACACATAATTTTAGAGTTATGGTATAATTTTCAAAATATAAAAAAAGAAAAAAATAAACAATTCGTTAAGCCTCAGCAAAAACTAAACATGCAATTGCATATACAATCATCAGTCCACATGCAAGTAGGCAGGAAGAGGTAGTTAGGCAACTAAGGAATTTGCAGCAGCAGTCAAAGTGATATGCAGACTTGTATACAGAGGCATATTAATGTCTGATATAATGTGAGACTACTTTAGGTCATATATGGACCTAAATGTTTACTTGTTAAAATTTTTATATTCTGCTCAACTTAAAAAAATTATGAACTTAATAAAAAAGATAATAGTGGTTATGTCATAGGCTGAGATGTTATTCCAATAATTTCCGTTATGATCTCTCAGGAGGCCAATTCTTGTTACTTTTTAAGGATAGGAAGTGGTTAACAGAATGGTCTATTCAGTTCTGCAATTTAAAAAATGTTCATCCCTCACAACCCTTCTGAAATACTACCTGTTTTGCCAAGATTTAAGCCTGAGATTAAATTCTACTGACTAGGCTAATCTGCAGATATCTGTAGACAAAAAAACCTTTAATACTAGCCCCATGTACCTAAAATTCTGAATTACTAACTGTCTGACAGAGTGGGTTCATTTTGGTTGGGTAAACATTTTAAGTCACTAGGAAAAAAAATTCCAGACTCTTGTGATTGAAAAAGGTCACACACTGGAGAGCAATATTATGCTGGCTTATTGGTTTGTATGGAAAAAATCAATACAAATGGTACGAATTTGTAGGAAGTGAAATAAGAAATACATTTCAGGCCAGATGATGTTTATTTAACTGTCAGTCCTATATATTCGTACAGATTCTCTGGTATGCTAGGGATTTTATGGAATAGCTCAGATCCACACTGATGGATGATTTGTGGTGAAGGAAATAGGCAGATGGACTTCATTTATCATTACTGAAAATTAAAAATATTTTAAAAATCTGTAGATTTCATAAAATGTGTTATAGATCATAATAGGTTTTTATAGATAACAATTGCTGAATCATTCAAAATCTTCAGCAACCTAGTATCTTGTGTCTCCTTTGTCAACTCTTCATTGTGATAAAATATATAGGAATAAACATATACAGTGAATACCATTTTCTTCAAACCGTCAGCTTTAAATTAATCCTATTCACTATCAGTTTCTTTATAATTAAAGTGGGCACATAGTTATTGGAAGTAATGGCTTGGCTGGTAATTTTTATTGATTACCTACATATATTAGGAGGAGATAAATGACCGATCTAATTGTTTGCGTATTACTGTTTCCTGAGCACTCATTACATGAGGTCAGACTGAAATGAGAGATACATTTCTCAAAGAGAACAAATATTGGTTTTTATTAGCTAAGCCAAATATCTCTGAGTGCCAAAAGAGAAATAATTGGTTGCAGGTATCCATGTGCATACAGAGGAATACTGAAAGGCAGAGGTTGACTATTAGTCCCAAGAATACTGAGACATATCTGGAGGACACATACCCTGAATATGAGAATGAATAGCAGAACCAGAGAATCATTTAGTTTGAGAAGAAATCTTGAAATTACCTGATCCAACCTTTGGCTCAAAGCAGGACTAACTTCACCGTTTGGTCAGGTTGCGCTGGTCACTGCCTTTTGAATATCTTTAAGGCTGGAGATTCTGCAGTGTCTCTGAGAAACCTGTTATAATATTTGACTGCCCTCATGGTGATATTTCCCCCTAATATTTAGTTAGAATTTCTCATGTGAGCTTTCCCTTTCCAAAAGGAGTGTGATTCCATAAATACCTACAGCATAGTTGAAGACAGCAGTAAGATTACTACTAGCCTTCTTTTCTTGAGGCTAAGCAAACCCAGCTTTCTCAGGTTCCCACCTCTCTCTTACATCTTGAGCACCCTCACCTTGACTATCTTGAAGGCCCTCCACTGAGCTCTCTCCTGTTAGTCTGTCTTGTACTGGACAGGCCCCACACTGGACACAGTACTCCAGACACGATCTCGTAAGTACAAAATAGAAGGGAACAATCATTTCACTTTATCAGCTGACTGTATTTCTGTCAATGCTTGCTTTTTTTTTTTTTTTTTTTTTTTTTTTTTTTTTTTTTACCTTCCACCTAGTTATTATTCAAGTAACAAGATACTTTTGCCTTTTTAAAATATGCTAATGGTGAACTCAGGATCTCCGTCCATAGTAATTCAGCCTCTATTCCTATTCCCAAACACAAATAATATACAAATACTATCTCTGCGCACCCTTGCATACCAGCAGTATGTTAGACAATGGATCTCTTGTTTGTTACACTAGAATTATTTTTTTCAAAATGTAAAGTCAGTTCTCAACAACATCTTTTCTCCTCAGCTGCTGCAAGAGGATTAGGTTTTGAATCTATGTGTACTATGAGACACTATATGAATTTAGGGATATTCCAATTAAGACAAAATTTTCATTTCAGATCCTATTTTAACAGGAACAATACCTTGAGTGATCACTGTCCTTTCAAAGAAACATTAGTATTCCTTGCAGCTGCACTGTAAAGCTGTTTTAGGATGGACATTTTATGAGAAAGCAGTTATTTACTTTCTTGTAGAGGCTAAGCATGATGCACAGGTGCTGTGACTGTGCTAGAAGCAAAAACTGTGAATACACTAGTGCTCAGCTGAAAGGGAAAAAAAGGTAATGTCAGCAATTAAGAAGTGGACTTCATACTGTGTATTAAACTTGAAACATCATTTACAGCAGAGGTATTTTGGTTTATACATGAATATTATAGATTTTCTTTTTAATTTCATTATTTTTATTAATGTTGCAGAATAGGATTGACAGGGAATAAATTTCTCTTACAAGAAGGTATTTGAAAAGTAAAAGAACAAAAAATCCTTCCTCCCCCCACACCTAATTTTGGAAGAACATACAGCTTTCAGAAAATAATGGAAAAGAAAGAAGAGAGGAAAGAGGAAACAAAATGTGATGGTTGGACTACTCGTTTGGAAGGTGGATAAGGGATTCAGTCTCTCCTTTGACTAACTTGAAGAAGAGATTGACAAGGTGGGTGAATGTCCTAGTTAGAAAGTTTGGAGTCAGCTGGTTTCTCCTTTTCTCTTATTCCTAGCTCACTTTTGTACAAATAATTTAAAATGCATTTTGCCAGAGGGGAGATAGAGGTGTGCTGACTGCATAGTTAAAGCATGTAACATAAGGTCACTGCTCTGTTTGATTTGAAGTCTCAGTCTTGAGACTATGCTGGGATGACATTTTATTTTTGTTTTGAAGTGTTCCTTTCTGATCCTGAGAGACTTTCCTTCGGTAAGTTTATTGAAACTGATTTGTGTTCTCCCATGATCTCATCTCTAACAAGTTAATTTCTCTAACTGAAAAGTTATTGTTGATGAAAAATACCTCCTCATTTAGATTAACTGCAGAATTCACTTCTGAATGGGTCCTACCTTTAATGCCTTTGCTGCAGTCATTCTACAAACCTACAGCTGACTTAAACTGACCTCAACATAGAATAAAAATCCATATATCAATATCATATCAATACCTGAATTGAGAGTTTACAGCTCAGGGAAACCTAAAAGTCTTCACAAAGTGAAGACATTTACACGTTTGAGTTGTCTGTTTGAGAAGTGCAGGAGTGGGTTGTTGGCAGCACAACTTCACAGCATTTTTTCTGAGAATCTCTTAATTCAGAGATACTCTTATTTAATGTAACCGTGCTACAGATTCGGCTGTGGGGAGTAACAGACCTTTTCTATTGCTGAATGTGACCACAGTGGAAACAATACAAGGATCACTTCTATCCTTATGTTTGCACATGCACTCCAGTGAAAGGACTGCACGATTGCTTTATAATAATCATTTTGAAATAACATATGAGGCTTACAATTGGATCAAAAGAAAAAAATCCTACTGTTTATTAACAATATTAACATTATTAAAACATTTTAAAAAATGCTTGCACTTGAATACTTTTCTATTTACAAGTATTTCACTGAATCTTATTTTTTTCTTAACCCTTTATCCTAGTCTGAAACTTGAATAAAACCTTTCAGCAAATTTTGTCTAAAATTGAGACTGATAAACCATTTGGGAATCCCTTGATTCATAATCTGGTTATTTTATCAATTAGGTAAAGGATGACTGAGCTAGGAATGAAAACCACCAGTGTCTGTTCTTTAGCTAATATTGAGTGAAGGATGTAAGTATTCTGCTTACCAGGACATTGCAGAATCACAAAATAGGTGGGGTGGGGAGGCACCTCAGGAGACTGTCTGGTCTAACCCCTCTGCTCTGTTGTCCTTTCCCGTTTACCTTCTCCCTCTTTCGCTATCTTCCACATCTTGTGCCCTCTTCTCTTTCTTGTACCTCCACAGGCTGGTAACGCTGCTGGTTTCAGGAAACAGCGAAAGACCTAAGGCCTGGAGTATCCCTGCCTCTCTCCTCGAGTGCCTCGCTACTAAGACTCGATGTTGCTGTCGTTTTTCTGCACCCTACATTTGACAAGTGGCAGCACTGACTATCCGTAATATAAAAAGAGGGAGCAGCAGAACTGTAGGTAGACTATAAGGCTCCTTTTTGTTCTGCGTCTCTTTGCCTCTTTCCCTAAACACATTGTGCAGTCTTTCTGCTGTGACTCTACAGCACTATGGATTTGTGAATACGAGAGAGAAAAGCTCTTCAAAGGCAGTTTGGTAGGACTGGGAGTCATCACCTTTTGCACTGCTTTATAAATACACAAAACTAAAAAATCCACTAAAGACAACTTAAATCCAAAGAGACAAGGAAAAAGTGTACATGATGTGATGGATGACCTATCACATCTGACAATCCTGCTCCACTTAAAGAAAAATAAAACAAGTGAGCTAGGTACGGAAAATTATCCTTTTCTTTTCATTACTCATACGAAAGAAGAGAATTTCCAGAGAGTGCACAACTGTAAAATCATTTTATCAAATCATTTTATCAATTTGACCAAACCCACTTTCAATCTCCATGCTAAAGCCCAGAGGAGGTGATAACGTTAAAAGCTGATGTTTATTTATTTCCCTTAAATGCACTGAGCAAGGACATTTAACTCGTCAGTAGAATGGTTCACATTCCTTTACAAATGATAGGCTAAAGGTGAACTCATTACCAAATCTTTTATAGTATAGCCTTTCTTACCAATAGGAAGGGAAAAACTAGAATAACGGTAAAATGCAGTCCTCCAGCTCATTTCTCTGAGCTGTGTTGAACACATGAACACATTGCTCAATTTTTTTAGGAAATAGGAGTTCCTGTCCCACCGGATAATTGCCTATAATGCTAACCTGGCAAAACATCCCTCTGTTTCTGCGCTTAGTGTTGATATTTCAGCTTTCTGTCATGCTCAGTTCAGGTGGAGTCCAATACAGATATATACATCTGTGTAAACTGTTCTTTGTAGTGCTTTCTAGGATAATTAAGTAAAAGCTTAATAGATGAGCACAATTACTCAAAATTAATCACTTTCAGGTTGGTTAAATCATGGCAGATTAATTGCTCGCATCTATTGCCACACTAGATAGCTCTCCTAAGTTAGTACATCATTGCTCTTTTTGATAAGACTTTTCAAAATATTTGTTTATTACAATCATCAACTATATTTTTCATCAATCTTTAGAAATAAAGTGTTTTTAATCTAAATTTCATATGGCTGGAATTTGGTAGCTCTTATGCCAAGCAAATTATTAAACAGCTTTATCATTCTAATACCACCTTCTTTCTGAAAGTTTCTTTCTGAAAATTTGGAGAATGGAATGCTGCTCTGGGAAAAACAGCTCATGCTATAGATGTAGATAGTCAGTATAGATATATAGTATGTTTATATGTGTATAGTCTATACTATTGTACATAGTTCCACTATGACTATATACTGAACTTACACTATAGCACAGGAAAGAATTGAAATAATTTCTAGAAGCAGTTAAGGAATTTGAACACACTGTGAAGTTATTTCACCTGTATGTTAATTGGATTTTACAGGAATTATCTGAGCAGGCAAGAAGGAAGTTTTTGTGTATTAATAACATGTGAAACATCTGTTACTTATTTGTTTTAAGCCATACAAAGCTCCTTAGATTGAAATAGCTTTTGTAGTTGTCTGAGAAGGTTTGAACTGATCTTCATTTTAGTCATCCAAAAGTTAAGCTTGTAAATGATGCTGTTATCTCCTTATATACTCACTGCAAAGAAAATGAGAGAGGCATCTCCAAAGAATGATTGATTACCCTCAAAAATCCATTCTAGTATCACATGAATTAATTATTCTTAGATGGTCAACGTTATGTGAGACGAATCCAAACTTGTGGCTAGTAACTGCAAAGACTGCTTCCTGCAAAACAGATCTTGTAAGGCTAGAGAAGCAATCTGGTATTCTGCCAAATTGGCAGTATATAGCACTTTATCCTATCTTTCAGATGTTCATCTTAGAAAGGGAGGAACTCTACTCCAGAGGTGCACCTCTCCCTGATACCTTTAAACAGAGCCCAGACCTCCTAGGCTTGATGACCTGCTTTTACAGGTCATCAGTGTTATATTAAACATATACAATTTACAAGATTTAAAAGATTTACTGGCTATTCAGCTATTGCTTTTTCTGCTGGGTTCAGCACAATTCCACTTTGGTAGAAAACATTTAAGACCTATGAGACCTGCTTAGAGCTGTGTTTTTCCAGAGATGGTTTTACAGTTTATAGATTCATTTTGGCAACTGAGAATCCCCACATCTGTTAAATACATGGAGTACTAACAGCTATTAGACAAACCAACTCACATGAATGCCTGAAAATTCTTTTTTCCTAGTCAAATTGAGAAGAATGCAAAATTACTCTGGTGCTTAAAATAGATTTGTTAGAAGAAAGAAAAAAAGAACCTTGGTAATGTTGAATTTCATATTGGCATTCAAATAGAAGTTACGAGAAGTAAGCTTAGCTCCCATGTTAGGGAATGAGTAGAAAAAGTCCAGTGCCAAGGAAAAGTAAAGGGTGCTAGTTCATCAGAAGAGCATTACAAATTCACAATGAAAGGTATCAGGTTGCTGACTTAGAACAGATTGAGATTAATGACAAGTAGCTCTGCTACTGTATTGATCTGTGCCTGTAACTATTTAGTAGAAGATAAAACACACAAAATTGATTAAGGCTACTGGCAAAATGTTTTAGGTGTCAAAGCTGCAGTATTTTTCTTAAAGTGCAAAAAAGACTTTAATTAGAGGTATACAATAGGACATATAAATATACATAACATGCTTAAAATACTTAAGATCTGCTGGCAAAGGCATTGTTTTAGTAGTGCAAAGTAATTCAGGTTTATTACAAATCTTTTACTACTATTTCAGCAAGCTTTCACAGAACTAGTGTGTTATACAGAAACTTTACTATAAAACTACCAAAGTATTATATACATGAAAGAGGAGGCAAGCGTTGTGTACAACTCTTACCATATAGAGACTTTTTTGAAAGAAAGGAAATTGAAGTGACTGTTTGTTACCTAAAGCTGCTCCTCAATAAGAATCTTCCTGGAGCAAAAATGTAGTTCTGAATTAATTAGTGACAAAATATAAATTGCTGGGGGATAAAAAAAAAAAAAAAAAGAAAAAGAGGATTAAAATAGGAAGGAGGCGTAACAAAATAAACACCTTCACTACTTAAAGAATCAACCACAGAAATGTTGCACACACTTTGGCACAATATCGTCAGGCATGTAAGACATAATTGCAGCTCCCAGAAGTCACAGTAATTGCCTCAGAAATGAACGTCAGCCATGCAGAATCTACCAGAGAGAATCTATAGAGTTACTACAGGAACAGAAGTGTGTTGTGGATTCCCTACTGATAAATTTTATCTAGTTTTCAGAGTTCCAGAAATGCTTATTCCATTACTTCAGAGTAAAAAAGACTTGGTCTGATCGTGAAAGCCAGTCAGAGGAGTAATCAAAAGCTGGACCAGTACCAACAAGCAGTGAGTTTGTTCATGCACAGACTATATCCAAATGCACAAGTAAATGAAAATCTCAGAAGGGGCATATTCTGCATGCAGAAGCTGTTTCCTAGTTTTAAGGGTGGAATTGTAGCATTTTTTTTACTTTGTAACATTTTTGTTCAAGTCAATTTTACCATTCACAGAGATCCTACAAGTAGAATATTCAGAATGTCAATGTTCAAAGCAATTATTTATTGTCTTATACATAAAGCAGAGTGGTCTGACGTGCTGCTAGGCACTAATTTGCTCACAAGCCCTGATAAAACACCTGATAAAGTAAGTCTCTGCTGGCTAGGCAGTCATCGGTCAGTTCCAGAAGCATCTGCCTCTCTGCTCCTTGGGAAGGACTGATCTTCACTCTTGCTGAGTTTCCACCTTCTGAATGTCCGCATTTTTTTAGGACTTTATACCTTTTATTATCATGATTTTTTCCTTGAATCTTTGAGTTGATAACTATCACTGCCTCACAATTTTACTTCTATTTATGTTTTTGCTTTTCTTATCTTCACCGGCTTTAGCTATTGTAGTTTGTTGTAGCTCAGCAACATTCTCTGCTCGGGAGTCACCCAGCCATGTTATACAAAACAGGTGTTTGGTCACAGACAGATGAACCCCTTGGCCGTGGTCACAGGGTCTTATGTGCTTTATGCCTATTTTTATCTGGTAATTTGATTAAGGTCATGTAGATGTGCAGACCTCCCTCTGGGCTGGAGATACATGTATTCTTGAAGTGATCTCCTTGCCTCTCCAGCTTCCTTCGTCTAATTCCACCATCTTGCAATCAGCCTTGCAAAAACACTGTATCTACAATCAAAGTCATCTAAATCATAGTTGGATTGAATGAAATGTTATAAATGATGATACGTTTCTTGATCCTTTCTTTTTTTTTCCACACAGAACATAGAAATGGTAGATCTCAAAATGAAAATGTCAGCATCTCTTGTTATATCTTTTTATTGCTTCTGTGTGTACCCGTTAAATCAATCTTGCTACAAGATCATTAGAAATGTTTTAAATCAGTCAATTCTATCTACTCAAATGAAATAGAATATATTTGTTTCTGCTATGGAATGGTTATTTGGTTGTTTAGCCCATTCCCAAATTTTAAATGTCAACAAGATGAAAGTAATTGAACATCCAACTTATTATTTTCTTTTCATTGAAAATATAGTGATAAGGGACAGGCAATATATGTGTTTATGTAGCATGTGTCTACATGTGAACTATCACCCTAACCCTCTACGTATTCTGTGTAAGAAATTATTATATGCTCCCATCCTAAAAAAAACATCTAAAATGGATCATATGAATTACATCCTAAATATACCCATTTCTCTTTGTTTAACATAAATGATTGGAGAATTAATACTTTACATGGAGAGCTGCAGTATAGCTGTCTAAATTTCATTGAAGTGAGTCCTATGCATAACATTTTAATAATTAAATGAATAGATTTGATGCTTAAAAAGGAGTAATTAACAAGGGAATGGAAGAAAGAATTTACTATGGGAATTCTTTCAACGCTTTAAAGTGCTGTTCAGGGAAATGGGGGCTTGAAATACATAATTGTTTTATTATTTCATTTTTTTTCCAAGGGAGGTTCTGATAGCAGTGTTTTTTAAAATAAACAAAGTTGCTGAAGCAATATGGCCAGACTGCAGTGATTTTATTATGGAAAAGAGGAACTGGGGAACGAGTAACGCTTTGTTAATATTTTAAAAAGAGAGAAATGTGAAAAGGATTTTGAGTGTTTTTTCTTCATGAAAAAATTCTACAAGAATACCTTCTAATGGAATAACATCAATAACATTTTATCTCCCTTAAAGAATGTAGAATGTATCATTAAATGTTGTCCGGAAGAAACTTTCACAAAATGAAAAATCTTACTATTGACAACAAAACTGAGAGTGAACTTTAGAAATAGTAGCCAATTTTTTGAAGCCTGCAGCTGCAGAAGTATATACTGGAGACATTATGCAAATTATAGATGAGAGGAGTAGGTGTTACCAAATCCCATGTTTTTACCACTGAACACTATTTTGATTTTAAAAAAATGTTTTAAAAATAATAGAGTAAATATATGAAATTTATATGAAAAAACCCAACTTCCAAAGATTATTTTAAATAAATAAAAAGTCAGTGATGGAAAATAAACTCATTGAACTACTTCTTCAGTGCCTATTTATGCCAGGGTGTGGATATAAGCTCCTTGTCAAAAGTAAGCAGTGTATCAAACATGATACATTATTGCTTCCTTATCTGGTACATCCTGCAGCAACGTTCTTCAAGGATTCACAAACTTGTAGGATATGCTATCTTTATTAAAATATATTAAAAATTTCCACTTGTTTTGTTGAGTCTGTTCTATGAGATTCTATATATGCATCGGAACTTGGGGTTGCTTCCTCCCACTGCTCTCTTGGTCAGTCCAGGATGGTAATTTCACATCAGATTTAATATCAGTTTTGTGAAGGGGAGACTTCAAACAGTTCTTTCCCAAATTAAAGTTCCCAGCTATGGAAATTTTGCACTGCAGTGAACCATTCAAAATTCGATACTTTTTGGTTACGAATCCACTGATTGTTACAATCTCAATTAGTTTTTCTTCAGTAACTATTTGTTTAATTCTCATAACACATCCATGAAACTTATTTGCCCAAGTGCAATATTAGAAGTGTTAAGTGATAGAAAAGCAAAAGAATAAAATCTTGCTTTGTGATTTTGAATAGCTCTAAATATATTTTTTAATATATTTGTTCCTTTTTTTACAAAAATAGTATATGCTAATTGAATTCTCTTTGAATGCCAGTTTGGCACTTAAGTAAGAGTTCAAATTCTCTGTTGGATGGAGAGGGGTTTACATATGTGTTTTGCAGAACATCTGCAAAGCACTTTGTTGAACTGAGGCCTGTGAAACTGTGATTGGAAACTGGACCTATGAAGAAAATATATATTGGAAGTACAGTAAAAGGAGCTGATATCAGGTGGCATGCCAACTTTTTATGCTAAAATCTCTGCTCTCTTTTTAAGTAATTTATTAGAAAAGAGGTAGTGAGCCTGTGATTTGTTTAGCAAACTTGTCTGTATCTATACACCTCACTTACCATCTCAGATCTCTGCTTTCATTGAGAGTACTTTCTTGCATGGGAGAAATGTGCTAAAATTAAACAAATATGTGGCCTCAGAGAGACTCAGAAAAAGCAATTTTTCTTCATTTCAGTCCTAGCTGTTTATGAAATGTGAATGAGGCAGCTGCAGCTGCAGATGCTCACACACAGGTTCCTACATCTGTTGGTTAAAGTAACTATAGCAAGAATAAACAAAAACAACAAATGCAAAGCTTTCCCTTGAAAACTGTATGATTTAGATTTGGGGGAAATATTCACATCAATATATGTTTTGAGTTGGATCTACTCAGTGTTAAGTTTCTTGTGGGAGCTTGTAGTACCAACCACTGAAAATGAAGCTTTATTTAACATCTTGCAGCGAACAGTTGTGTTCACAGTGTGTTGAATCACTACTTAATTGTCTCATAACCATGAGTACTTTTGCTCCAATGACTTCATGGCTCCAATGGCTTCAGTTACTGAGACAAACAAGGATGTCTGCAAATTATGCCTGTTGATTTCTAACTCAATGTCATGATAGAAAATAATCAAGACTATTTATAATCATGTCGATACAGCTTTTCAGATTTGCCAAAATTTGTGGCTTTTTTTTTTGTCTACTAATATAATTGCATGCATATGATTACTCTGTACTGAATGTCAGGTTACACAAGAAGGGTACACGTCTGTCTGACTGCAGCATCCTGGCTACTCTGCCTTGGGAAGCTGGCAGGTGAGAAGAACGGGGAGAGTCTGATGGTTGTTGCTGTATAAACACTTAAGATGTGCTGCACTCTAAATTATTATAATTACTTAATATAGTAAAAGAGTTTAATAAGACTAAATATAATAGCTGCATTGCTATTTTTCAGATGGTTGAGTTTCTAAATCTGTTTTAAAGTTCTGGAGTTGAAAATAGACTGTGCATATTTCATTACATAGTTTGTCTAAACAGTTGTCAGGGTGCCTAGAGCTTTGCATAAGGACATTTACTACTATTGTCCAAATTCAGGTTCCTTTCTGTTACTCAAGAAATTCCTAATTTTTCAAGAAACAAACAATTGGAATTTGAAGTTAGGATGTTTACCTTTTCCCAGCACTAGATTCTTGCAGCATGTGAACATTTACCAATCTCCTAGGTTAAAGATTCCCCCCCATGAAGAATTCACCTCCGGTGTTTTGTCAAGTAGCAATCCTCTAATAATGCATATGACTTCCTGAGAATTTGACATTTTTTCTGTCTTCAAAATAGGTGGCTGAAGGTTATTTTCTTTCCTGAAATGAGACTATGAAATATTGTAGAATATTTGAGAGGTGAACAAAATCCATTTCCATTTTTCAGTTTTCTGTGTTAGTATGTGTTTACATAATAATAAGATTTTTCTATATTTTCTATCAGCCATTTTCATGAACATATGTAACTATATGTTATTATAACTACATTTAACTACAAAATATATGAATTAGTATATTAATGTATGGGATACAATTTATATTTTGAGAAAAAGCACTTAGATTCTATGTCTGTCTTTGCAGAGTGAGTACTTATAATACTTGGTCATCAAGAGAGAGGGAGACAAGAGTGTGAGAGGTGAAGGAAAGGGAGGAAGTAAATTCACCTATGTCCTACCCCCTAGACTTGTACCCAGTCCTTGTATTAACCTAAGAAAGGGAATCATTTTCTTTACTCATACAAAGAATGAATGAAACAAAGGATGGTCAATGATGAATGTCCTCTCTCTAAGAATAGAGAGAAGTGGATACTTAAGAGAAGAACACAAGGAGCAAGGCACATATAGCAAGGATAAGGATTGCTGAGTCTAATATCCCATCTCAGAGAATGTAAACAAAAGGAATTTTCAGGGAAAACTGCAATACTTTTAATCCTTTTAAGCCTTTTAATCCTTATCATTACAATATGAAATATGATCTATGTTACGAAATGTAGGTTAGCATTAGCTTCTGTAGCTCTGGATAACTTTTGCTGTCCGCAGAAATATCCAATGCACAACTGCATCTTCTGCAGTTGTAGAGTTGTATGTATTGTGTTGTACAATTGTGCAGTTGTACAGTTGTATGTATTGTGGCTATGAGATCCGCAATTTAATTGTGCTCCATGTGAAAACCCATTTTTTATTTGTTCTAAACAAGTAATCAATCAGTTGATCATATATATGCTTTTACAATACGAAGCAGAGAGAACAGAAAACAGAAGCTATTGGTCTACCTGTGCCAAGTAACTCAGCTTTTGCGATGGCTCTCTCTCTTTTTCTGCAATATCTGTTCTTCACCCAAGGGGTTTAATTCTGAACATATTAAAAATGAATGACACCAAAGCTATAGATCACAGTCATTCTGGTTTTGATGTGAAGGTAAGAGGATGTTAATATATCAAAATAAAAACTAGAACTAAATCATTTCTATAGTAAATTACTGCAGTATTGGTGTTAGTGCCTCATTTTTCATATTTTGTGTATATTATATAAAATATATCGACACTAGGGAGATCTTGGAGGATGCAAGTATACTGCTGTGTATAGGCAAAATCTTTCAAAGTGTTTTTCTTTTCAAAGGTAGCTGTTGCTACTATGCAATCGCACGTACGACAGGCAGGAGCTAGCGTTGCTCTTTTTGCACAATGATTTAAAAAAGAATCACTAGAGTTTAATTTTACATGTGAAAGATTATCAGAAGCCAAGCAATCTAATTATAACACTTATTTTGTTTTGTTCTAAAAATCTCAGATGGGCATACGGACTGAGAGTTGCAGTAAGGAAGCCTATAGCAAATGCCCATTTCATACTGACACCTAGGATCAATGAGAGCCCCTGTCGATGACTAGAAAGCCCCCAAGAGATTTATTTTTCTTTTACAGTAATTATTCCGCTATATAAGAATATTTTACGTTGTAAATAGAGGGCCTAAACCATTCTACATTTATTTAGATTTAAAATACTAAAAGCAGCTATTCAAGGTCTAGGACTCTACCACTGAGTTAAACAATAGCTAGAGGTCATGTCTGCAAAAACTGTTTTCCACACGTATTAAGTAAATAGAATCTTAACTCTTGATGGAGTTGAGGGGGTGATATCTAGCTTAATTTTGTCAAATCTTTGTCTTCTTTAATTTACTGGAATACTTAGTTACACAGAGCTGCAAGGAACTATGTAATCAAGCAACTACATACTGGGTGTCTGCAGTTTCCTCCATATGCTCCCAAGCTGATCAAAACACTCCTGCCCAAGAAAGACAAAAATTAGGACCTGAAAGGCTCAGTGTTATGACTAGAAAGTGTCCTAGGGGGATCAGGGGCAGCACTGTGCCTTCAGCCTGTGTAATAGCAGATTATTCTCAGATCTGCCAAGAAGTGAGGCAGCTCATAGAGACAGAGATCAATAAGAAATTATTTTCACGTTTAGGAAGATATTTTGCCTACCACTATGACATCTGGCACTGTCACAGGAAATGACAGTTTTTGGAAAGTGCTGCGGTAGATTTCTTTGCAGCACACGTTTCAGCAGGTTTCTGCAGAATGCTGTGCTGCGATGGACTCGGTTTCTGACCTGCCCCTGAAATTCGCTTCTGCACAAACGGCCACATAAGGCCTTCACAAAGCCTGATGTTCGCAAGGAGCCGTAGCACACACCTGTGCGCTCCTGAAGTAATCTGCTTCTTCTGTAGTCCGTCAGACTTTGTCCATATAACTGTGCTGAGATGAACTTCAGCATGTCGTATTGGAAATATGGTATGTAAGAACTCAAAAGAAATTTCACCCTTGCTTGATATTTCATGACATTCAGCCCCTTACTGTATAAGTTTTTGTATGCATACAGTAAAACGTTCTTTGTCCTAGATGTATTTTCACTTTGATGCTGCTAAGGACTTAGCACTTTCTACAACCAACAGAGTCAGATTGAATTTTTTTAAAAAGAAAAGTTACTACATTTAAAAGGACTTACAAAGAACTATTACTTTGATTTTATGTATTCACTGCCCCCCTTTAGCTGAAACTTTAACTGTATTCTATAACCAATGTATTATCTTGTTCAGTACACTCCTGTAATTTAATATGCATTTTGATGATCTCACACAGTTATTGTGGTTTTTTTTACTAATTTCTACATAGGTCCTTAATTATTGCACTTGCTCTGCAAAAACAAAACCAATATAAAAAAACTTATGTTCTACATTACGAGTTATTGTATTAACCTACTGCATATGTATTCAACTATCTGTATATGTAAAATAAAAATAATACTGTAAATATTCATTAAAACTGAATAGAGATAAAAACAATTGGAAATACCATACATTTTGAACCTGTAAAGGACCAATGATTTACCCATTTCCCATTATACTCAATCTTACCTAGCTTACTCAGATAGGCTGTTCTGTTAATAAATAGTGAAAAAGAATTCTTAAATTTGAGTGATAACATTGGCTGAAGGCTTTTCTCTAATCATTCTTCTTCTGGAGGTTGAGACCTCAACCATCTGGATTCACCAATTTCTGACCTTTTGGCTAGGTGTCACTAGTTTCTGTTCCTTCTCTTCCTTCTGATAAATTGAGCTCAGATACATTAATATTTCTCAGTAATAACTTGATGAGGTTGTTTTATGGGTCTCCTGTTACTTCTATCTCTTTTACCTGTAGCTCTAAGTTATGACTTAACAGAATTATTTTCCTAGCCAAATCCTTGTCCTAAATTATGTTGTCAAAAATATAAGCCAGGAATTCATTTTTTTTAACAGCCAGTGTAGCTCTATAACCTATGCACTAAAAAGAACAAATTATGCCTTTTAGCATTGATGTAATGTTTTCAAATTCAAATCTTAGGAAATATTATCTTTGACATTTATTTCTTTTTCTGTTTAAATAAAAATTCTGCAAAATAAAATTTAAAATTTTGAAATGAAAAAATTCCATTCTGGAAAAAAGGCATATCATGTATTAAGGAAATTTGAATATCTAATATTTTTCAGTTCTAATATATTTTACTTTTAATCAATTCACAATTTTTCAATGGTCATGCATTTGACGTGGCAGTAGGCTGTCATATCAAATTCTGTAGCAATCATACATCATATTGTACTCCTGAATTAGAAGAATTTACAACATTAAAATTGGAAGGATTCCCTGGATAATGAAAGTGAATGTCTCATCACTTACTATGTTGTAGAGTTCCATTCATAAATGGATCAAACACATCTTTCCAGAACAAATCATATCCTCTTCGCTTTGCATTGAGATGGCTGGAAGTATTGGTGTTTTGAAAGAGAGATTAAGATGAGTACTAATTTGAAGAAGCATTGTTTACTGTAATTCTAATGTCAGCATAGAATCATTTTACTAAAATATTGGTGACCTATTGCACATGCTGTACTTTTTTCTCATGGCTTGATTGTGTAAATAATAAAAGGAAAATAAAAGATCTTAAAGTAAAAATTTCACTGCAAGATACTCTGGAGAAAGGCATGACAATTAAGATAACAAAGGTCAGAAAGAATCTAAAAGGACTCAGCAGTTATTTGGCTTAAAAATCATGAATTAAAAAAAACCCTCACTTTGTGACTTTGGTGCATGATGTTTGACAATACAGAGAAGGCAACAATGCATAATAACTAGAAGCTATTTCAATACCAAAACAAAGTGCCTAGGAGAATATATATATAAAAAAAATCTCAACATCTTTATGCTTATTACTTTAATATCAATCCAGTTGTAATGAAGAAGCAGTCACTACTCAGTTGATATATCAAACTGACGCAATCCTTAGAAGATTAGCACATAA
This sequence comes from Rhea pennata, assembly GCF_028389875.1. NCBI lineage: Eukaryota > Metazoa > Chordata > Aves > Rheiformes > Rheidae > Rhea > Rhea pennata. Next base: position 119,050,406 of record NC_084664.1, on the reverse strand, counting down.
GACAGACACAAAGTTTCTTCCTGTCATGTTATGACTGATCTCCTGTGCCATGTTGCACCCTTCCCAAGTCATGTATGATTTTCAAAAGGAGCCTAGAGCTGTTAGTATTTTCAGGAAATGCTAAATTTCAGTTATCAGCTATTACTATGAATTACATTTCTTCTAGTTTCACCTGCTAGCATCCACCTACTTGGCCCAGTTGCCACCCGCAGAAAGAGACACTAAAAAAGAAAGGTCGATTAGTGTCAAACCACATGCAGAGAACAGGATTTAGTAAATGTTGTGTAAGCAAAGAGCTTTTCCCAAAAGTGAACTCAATCTCTTTACAACTAAGCTTCAAAATATTTGTACACTCAAGAAAAGGCATGATTGACAGATTGCTTTGGCACTATTTTTATCACAGCAGTTTAAAGCCGTTTAAAGAGCTGCATTTCTGAATGCAGCAGAATGCTCAGTTCAGCCTACACGTACATCAACACAACGACAAGGCTGCAGAGCAAAAAGGGACAAAACGTGAGGAAATGTGAAAGCAAAGTTTGCAGTATGACTTTGTGAGCATCCTGTGGTAATAGAATGATACAGAAGGCTTGCACATATGGGTATTTTTCATGTGATAGGTAATGTCACTGGAATGGTAGGGAGACATTTTTAGCTCTCAGAGGCATTTTTAACTCTCCTTCCCTCAGGCCTCTTCTAACTACTGTTTCTGACTCCTACTTGGCAGACCTGAACAGACCATCTCTGTGAGCTGCAGCAGCTATCAACTCGGATAAGGCGTATTTGCTTCAATTTGATTCCCTTCTCTGACACTACCTCTGCTGCGGGTCACAGGAGGAAAGAGAAGGACTCACAGCTGGACAGAGCCCCTCTGCTTGCCCTAGGCTAGTGTGATCCTCTGGGCATTATATATCTTGAATTTGATGCAGACTATTCAATACCCATTGATGTTTGTGTAATTCTGCAGTTTAAGAGACTGGGCATTTGCAGCCCCTTATCAATTAGCTTGGGCCAAAGCTGCAGCAGGAAGAAACCATCTTGATTCTAGAGAACGGACACAGCATACACGGAATTGAGAGGGCAAGGTTTACGGGAAGATGTAAATATTTCATTCAAACATTTTAATAAAGTATTTTAATAAAGGCTATTTTCATTCCTTAAATTATTTTCCTTATTTTTGCCCCAAGACCATATATAATACAAATGTGTTCTATTTTTAAACCGTGTAAGAATCACAGGCTCCAATTAGCTCCTTGACATTGATTTAGGAAATCAATGTCGCTACAAAAGGAAATGAATTCCTTTCCTTTCTTGGTGGAATGTGTATGTTTCTGGAATGTGAGAGTGTTATTCTCTTTTTTTTTTCTCTCTTTTTTTGTTCCATCCCTACAAGCCTTTCTCATTTGATTAGCTTGATGAGATGATTAAAGGCTCTACGATTTGCCTCTGCAGGTTCACTCTCCTTGTGAAGGCTAACAGAGAGGAATAAAGAACATACAACTTGGGAACAATTCCTATAACCCAAATTCAAACTTCTACCAACATTGCAGGGCAGAAAATGAGATAGTGAACTTGAGCATTTCAGAATCTTTTCATGTATTCTTTCAGGGCTCACAAACACGGATATTATCAGAATACAGAAGCAGGAAGGTAGATTGTGCTGGCTTTGCTCATTCAATATCCAGGTTTTTATAATAACAGAGATTATTGAGGAAAGCTGCAATGTGTCAATGCACAGTGAAATTGTACTGAACTGAAAGATGAATGTGCACAAACCATGCATCTCCTTTTTCCATTGCAGCATTCATATATTATTTATATATTATTTATCTGAACTGAGAAAAATTTATTAATATAGTCTTTTTTTAATGTCACTTAGCAGTATTTCAGCATCTACTTTTCTACTGCAAGACACAGCAAGTTTTATATGTTCTAAGTCAGAAAGAGAATAATAATAAACTTCAGGATAAAAGACTCCCCCTTTTCAATTTATTTCACTCTGAAAAATCACTGTACATTTTTTTTTTGGTTGCCACTATATGCTCATGTGAAAACACATTCAAAATGTTTTGTTTAGGAAATGATGGCATACCAAGCCAAATATAATTCTGTACTATTTCTCTTCTATGCAAATATGAGTATGATTAGGATATGAGGTTAACTAAACCATACTGAAAAGCTCAACAATATTCTAGATCATGAATCTCTAAAGAAAGCTTCAATTGAAGAATACAGAAATGTGAAAATAACATGTAGGAGTATGACATCTGAAAAATTTCAAAGTAACAGGCCTTCAGCTGAGCCTATTTCCTCTGGTAGCTAGGTGGACATAGTTTTATAATGCTTAGCAGAACTCTCAATCTTGTATCAACTGACAAATATTAAAGAATTAAGGAATCATTTCTTTTATGTGTTCCTCAAAGAATTAAGAAGACCTGTATCTCTGCTCGCTCCTTTAAGACCAGATTGACTGCCTAGGTAGCTTGGATAAAAAATTTTTATAGAGCTATATGAATAATTTATTTTTTGATCCTTGACCAACTGAAAAAAGCACTGTTCTTGTATCAAGTCAAATACTTTTTTCCTACTTGGAAAAACAATAAAACAGAGTTTGGAGCTTGATCCAGGCACCTTATTCCACTGAAACAACATTTTTCTATTTTCAAGTTTCTTAAAGCCTTTATTATTTCTATAAAATAAAGTTTAAATTAGATGTTTTAGAATAAGAAATTGAAATATCTTGACTTTCAAAGCAACTCTCTTAAAAAGTTTAAACTGTCACTAAATTCAGCACACTTCTGCAAATGCATTCAGTCAGTTTTAAATGGAATTTTCCAAGTTCTATATATGCTTTTTCTTCCTAATTCTGGTTCATAATCCTTCATGAAACAATATAAGGCTTGCCAGGCTTCTCAATAAATATGTTTAGATGGGAGTCTCCTAACTGGAGAACAGTGTGTTTGTAGACTGGAACCTGGATAGACATCAGACTGCATAAGAATCCTCAACAAGCATCCTGAATTGGGAAAAAGGCAGTACAAAAAGGTTCCTAATTTTTCCATAAGTCCAGCAGGGTATTTTGGGAGATAACTAAAACTGAAACCTTCAAGAAATTATTTAGGACTATTTTTATTATTAGTTCCTTCTTTGAAAGTCTTCCTTAATGTCCTTGGTCCAGTAAACGTATCGGCACCTCTTGTGGAAGCCTTTCAGTAGCTCTGCCAGCTTTCCCCTGGTGAGTGATCTCTTTATGGTCTTTCCTAGACTATTTTTTCAATATAAAAGAGCTAGCAAGTAAACTCTTTCACTAATGCCTGCCTTTCACATTATTTTTCATAGGTAAACTTCTTGACTGCTCCAGTCTCTTTGAGCTTTCCAGCTTTCATCTGTCTTTCTGGTATTCTCCCAACTCCCTAGGCATTTTTCGGTTGATTCAGCTACCTACTTTACTTAGAGAACTCCTGCAGACACTGAAGTTGTACACCTGCTGTTTCTCTCTATTTGTCAATCTAATATGTAGATAATTTGCACCTGTTCTATCACAGGTATGCCATCTGCAGTGTATTAAGTGGGCAACACATTTTTTATTGTAAAAGAAGCACATGTAGAGAGGATATTTATATTGGATATTTCAGCTGTACTGTTTTCTGAATTTATCAGAAAATATAACTGAGCTGTTCAGGGTAGCTGATTATGACTAGATCTCTTTCTATTGTCTTTCCATTTGCATTTTCAGATACCTTTTTCATGTTATTTTTTTCTTCCTTGTATTTTATTATTATTACTGAATGTGAGAGTAAAGTGCATTCAACACTCATGAGAATCTGTTTTCCTAGTAGGCACTGTCACATATGACATTGTCCATTATACTTTATAAAGATGACATAAAACTCCTCAGTGTCTGTTTAGATGATGTAATTGAATTAATTACTTATAGCAAGCTGCTCATGAGAGGGGAGTAAAGTAACAAATGTCAAACCTTTGCCAGGAGACAATAAGACATCATTGGGAAAAGTGAGTTTGTATTACGCCAATGGCAAACGTGGGAATAGGCTTCATATTTCATGTCAGATTTGTCTTTCTATCTCACAAAATTGAATATATATGCTAGGTTCACTGAGAAAAAGATTCAGAGGTCATTAATGATAATACCAACTGCCAAGACATATAAGTGAATAGATAATTGCCTAAGATTCTGTGTGTTTCTTGCTTGACTTTTCTCTTCTTTTTTCCCCCTAGTCCAATTCAAAAATATGGATAGGAACTGGAATACATTAGAGCATCCATCCACTTTAGCTCCCTCAGCTGTTTGATGGCTATAGATCTTAAAATATCACAAAATGTTTGGTTTCCACTAGATATGGCTTTTTACAATGAGAGGTACTCTCTTGGGGTCATAAGATGACACTGGGTACCCAATGCAGCATCCAAGAGCAAACATAAAAACTATTTTGCATTCTTGTATTGTCAAGGTAGCTGGATATTACTAGCAGACCAACATTAAGACGGAAGAAAGAGAAGGGAGATTCCTATATTACACAGGATTATTTAAACTAGATGTGCAAAACATGTTTTGATCTTATGTTTCCTTCGGAGATGTTCAGAGGAAATAAAGGGAACAAGGGAATGAGGCTTTTTTGCAATGTATTCTAGCCTGAAATTACTCTTCAGCTTCTATATTTCTGATGCTTTGTATCATAGGGTCTAAAGCTGCTTTACTAAAGCCCAGCTATAAGTCAGAAATATGCTTCTGCAAGCTATCGTCTTTGCAATTATTTCAAATCAGTATAACTTTGGTTGCTCAACAGAGCTAGTTAAACATTACTATTACAAAGATTGCTTAATTAAATCTAATTTAATATTCCCATTTTAGAGCCAGACTGTAAACCCATTAGGTGCATATCTGAGCATTTACTAATCAAGTTGAAAGAGTTGCATGTTTGAGTAACTACTTGTAGCAGGAATAAGAACCTCATATTTTAAACTTTCTGATATATGTGTATATATATATATATATATATACACACATACACACACACATATATGCTTTTCAACTGATTTCAATAATGAAGGAATTAAGTCCAAATAATGTTGATTATCAATGGGAATTTCTGAGAACATTTAATAAATAAATGAAGAGAATATATAAGAAAAAATATAAGATTTGGATTTTGCCCTTTTCTATTGACTGCATGCGATATCTACCAAATAAAAATAGATCAAAAAAGAACTCTACTGTGAACTCTACTCTTCTCTCAAAAAGAGAAGAAATTACAAATAAATAGCATGCATCTTAGTTTCAAAAGATATTGGGAAATAAACAGAGCAGGAAAAGCAGTATGTACATCTGAGTATATACTGGTGAAAAAAAGTATTATTTCTTTAAAATCTGTTTTTATTTTTGATATATGAACCTTGATTTAAAATATTAGGACCTGTTGGTTATTAGGTTCTGTTGGTTATTCTCTTTCAATTTTGTTACTATACCAGCTATTACATGTTCATCACAGAAACAGATTATAATGTTGCAAAAAAGTAGAGAAATCTCTCCCTCACAATGATTAAGTATATCAACTCATTCTCTTTCACACAAATGTACAAGGCAAGGCTTACACAGTTATCAGACAGTGAAGTGGGAATAGCTAATTTCAGTTCCTATTAAAATATTGCATTAAGTAAATTATGAGAGAATTGAGTGTTCGAGTGGTTGAAATGCATAGCCAGCTGTTTTGCAAGATGTTTTAATTATTTTATCAAAAAAGCTTCATGGTCATTGGTACATGTCCACAGAGCAATGAATTGGTTAAGTTATTTTACTAGGCAATTTGCATTAGGTCCCTGGATTTTAAGCTTTTTATGAATATAGCCAATTTTATGGAAGATTCCCCCCAGAAGGCTCCTGATGGCACTTTATTTGGCCTTCTTCAATGTCAAATAAGCTATGAACAAGCTTCTTCATAGTGGAAGAAGAGAAATACTTAATATACTTTGAAATATTTAATACGTGTAAGATCCCATGAATTTCACTATCTTTAAGAGACAAATTCTACTCTCAATATTGTTTCTTTGTTTTTAATTCCTCTGTGATTGTAAAGAGCATTTCTGAGTAAAGACAATAATATTACTTTACTATGTAAACACAGAAGATAAAGCTAACAGATTATATACCACATAAATATTAAAACAATTTCTTGGGAGCTGCACAGGCTGATCTTTGCTTCTTATTATAAATACTTTTATCACAAATGAAAGTGTATTTGTAATAATATTAAAAAACAGAATTGTAATTAAAGATATAATATCATATTGCAGCTTCCCAGATTGTAAAAATACTCAAGACTAAACCTAGCAGATTTCCATCTGATCAGATTAAATGCCTAAATCACAGTCACCATTGCAATATCTGTGTGCCTCTCTCTCTCTTTCACCTGCATCTGTGAATCTCACTTTTTTTCTTTCAGTAAAACGAATTCAAGAACAGATCTCCCCTTTTACCTTTTTTTGGATCTATTTTTCTAGATGTTTCTAGAGGTATGGTATCTTTAAAAGCTATTTATCATGAAGGAGTCTGCTTGCTGTGAATAACTTGAGCTATTAAAATATTTCTTGATGGTTAATATCTTTCATTTAAAGCTGGCTTCAGAAAGAATGGGTTTGTGGCTTATCGTGATGCCACGATACAGATTTGATTTTTCCCCTCATAACCTAGAGCTATGCGATGCACTTTCTAGAACATATGACCCACATAAAACCCATAGGAATTCAGCCTGGGGGCAGAGAGGCAAGCAAAGTATCCTGAACTGATGTCTAGTTGATCTCAACTTTGGAAGTTTGATTCCTAAAGGTCACTAGTATTCCCCCACTTCAGCTTCCTCAGCATAAATTATACCCCTGCACCAAATATCAAATAGTACAAACTATTTGAGGTAGAGGGATGGTGTAGTGATTATCACATCTGCTTTACATATTGAAGGTCCTGGGTTCAAGCCCCAGTGGAACCAGCACCAGTAAATCTTTGGGAGGTTGGACTAGATGATCTCCAGAGGTCCCTTCCAACCTTACTGATTCTGTGATTTTTGCTTTCTTGTGCATCTTCCTCCAGGAGAGCAAGATGACCAGTCTACCTTTTCTAAGAAACATGACAGCAGTCCTTTCCTTTAACAGCTGCCATTGGAGTTATCCATTCCTCCCACTAAAATAAAATATTTCCTTTTCTGATGATGGGAAGATGTGATCTGGATTTTCACAAGTGACCATTGAGTAATGTATTCCTCCATTTCTGAATGCATACTTTTAGGAAAGGTCTGGGCTTTGAAGAACTGATTTTTAGTGTTTCGCTCTAAACTGTTTCACTTTCGCTACCCAAATCACCAGTCACTTTTGGAAACATAGACCATGGTCTCTACAATATCACATTAGAAGGCATAAGGATAAATAATTCTTACCTCCCACCAGCAGGAGAAAGAATCCCACTGCAAATGAAGTGGTTTTTTTTGAATAAGTGCTGTTTTTTTTTCCACATCTCTTGAAGGAGTTTGCCTTTGCTTGTAGCTGGAAACCAAGAACCTGCAGCTGGTTCCAGAAAATATTTTAATAGCCCTGTAGCATGTTTTTCTGCTTAAAATCTCACTTAATTTACTGCAGTGATTGTTACTGTATTCAGACACTGGTACTGAACAGTGCATATGATAATCAGCAGGGGAACTCACAGAATAAGGTTATTGCCACCTCTTCTTAAGCTTTATTGTCTCCTCTGTCCCACAGAGTCATTACAGGCACAAATTCCTGGAGACACCTCTTTGTTTCTGATGGGAAAGAATGATAGAATTTGAGGCTTAAAGCATAAAAAGCACAGGAACCTGTAAAAGTTCCATTACTATTCCCTGGAATTTTCTTGCTTTTTATTTCAGATCATAAGTCTTTACTTGTATTGTGAAAGCTGAGAGATAGTACACAAGTGGGCAAAGATATATATGTCTATATACACATATGTGTGTATATATATATATATGTATATACGTATGCCAATAGTTATACTACCATTCAAGGATTTTAACAACAACTGATTCTGCAAAGTGTTAGGAACTTTAAAATTTAAACTATAAGAGTACATATTCTTAACTTACTCACATCAGTCTTCTGATGGACTAGAGAAGAAATACGTGTTTATCAATGTTGACAGTAATTATCCACGAAAAGAAAGTGATAACCTTTAAAATGTCAAACTGCTTAAACTTAAAATACACAGTTTCTGAGGTGCTGTCAAGTACAGTTAACTAATAAGAGCTCTACTGGAGCGCACTGACACTGCACTGACAAGCTCCAAGTTGGTGTGAGATCAAGGTGACTTAGAACTGTGTACCAGTTAGCTGTCAGATATATAATGGTCTCCTATGACTGTCATGTTTGCAGAACGAGAAGGGAGAATGAGGAGAGATACCTTAATGAGACATATAGTACCGTGGTCTCTGGTGCTCCAAACCTGGCATGTGTCATAGATACTTCAGAGGAATAGAGAATCATTTCTACCTTCATGCTGCACAAGGTGCTGTATTTTTGCCTGGCTGCATGGGTTGTCTCAAGGTGTGCTAGGTCTGACTGGATTTCAAGCTGATAGAAAATGGAATGATATTCCTTGGTGCAGAAGACTCTATCAAAAAACAGAATATGACTGCAAACTGGCATAGTATGAATCATTTTTACGCAAGCAATAAATAACAAGAGCAAAAATAAACCCAACAGGTTTCCTAGCAGCCACCTGGCAATATGTAAGGAAAATTTTATAAATATTTACAGTTATAAACTTTGCCAGTTAGATCATAGCAGGTATTGTTAGGAATGCCCAAGTAAACAGGTCAGCCATTTACAGTTATTAATCTTGAAATATTGATGAAAATGATAAGCAATCAAAAGTCTTGATGAAAAATTGAGGACCAAAACCAAGTTCAGATACTATATAATACCCAGAATTTTTTAGTTTTGATATAACTCTTTTATTCATTTCATTTTTTCAGAACAGAACTGAAACTCTTTAGGGATGAAAGCATAAAACTATTTCAAAAGAAATATTAAACTTGAAATAAAAACTGATTTAAATATTAGAACACTATTTTGGAAATAAATAGTTTGACTGATGCTGCAACTAATCATATGTTTTGCCAAACCCCTCCTGGATTAAACATAAATAAATCCCCAAAGGATTTGTTTATAGAAACAAATAGATTAAGCTTTTGAACAGCTTAATAACACAGTGGAACTGAAATAAAGAGGAGGTGAGCTACTTCAGGGTATTAATCCTGTCTCTCGCCCTCCCAAAATCAAACTAGCCAGAAAAGGAAATGAATTTTAATTCCAAATAGAAATTCAAGGAGGCAAATTATTTCCTGTTCTTTATCTATGAATTTACTTAAAAGTCCTTTAATTTCCTAATTTCAATCAGCTACTGACTTTTGAAAACAGTGTGAAACAGTCACCTTTGGTAAAACTTCTTAAAAATATCCCCATAATCAAAGTAAAATTATGTAATGAATTTACTGTCTAACAGCATTCCTGATATTCTTTTCCCCACCATTCTTTCCGCTTTTCCTTTTCTAGGAAAGGCTCATAGTCTGGAGAGAAGTGATTGACAGGCTGAGATATAACAGTGGTCAATAGAACTATTGGGAAAAAATACATTTTCACTTTCTGAGTTCATCTGCAAACAAATTCTACTGTAATTTGGTAATGGCAATATAAACATAGATTTAGCACTCCATCATCTTGAAGATATCACAGTAATTTCCCTATAATCTAACTTTAAGGATAAAGTGTGTGTAATTTTTTGTAGAAAATTTAAGGTATTTTATTCAACAAATCTCTTCACAAACAACAACCTGAACTCCAAATTATCTTGGTAAAATGAATTCTTCCTTGCTCTATTCCTAGTATTACCTTAAATTATTCTAAAATTGATACTAAAATACTAAAAATGATTTGGTAAATTCTGTTTCACTTGACCAGATATAATAACTTGGAGAAATAAAGAACTGTGAATGCATGCAATGTGATAGAAAGCATTCTCTGAAAGTTGATTTATAGGATTCAAGAAGCCAATCCCTATTGAAAATTCAGTGCAAAATTCTCCTTTCTTTCATCTCTGCTCAAACCCATTCTTGAACTGTTTTCTCAAGTAAATATCTCATAATATGCCTTTTGTAAATCTGGACATTGATCAACAATTTTCCAGTGAAGAGGAAGAAGAAGAAAGGAAGGAAGCTGAACATACTTCAATGTCATGATCCAGATGCCAGCTAAGAAAGCAACATTATTTTTCTCCTCGGTAATAGCATAGCAAAGATAAAATAGCCTGTTTGGGATAACCTGTCCCTCTTTCCCACCTGGGAGAACAAAAGAGAAAACCCGTACTGGCAGAATTCTAAAGTGTTTTCTTTGCTCTGTAGGAGAATTTGATGCAGACACTAGTGAGGCAGAGATGTGAATATAAAGGGTATAAACCTTCTCTAGGTGTTTGTTTTTTACAGTTTTATAACAGGTGGAAAATAATGGGACAGATATTGAGTAGACAAAAATCAATTGATCTCTATTGACTCTGTTGAGCTGATCTCCATTAAATTATAAGAATGACAAGAAACTCCACAGAATCTGATAGCCTTGTACCAGAGTGAAACAAGCATAAAAGATGAGAATCTAACAGGTATGACCTGATTTATCAGATACGTTTATCATTCACACTTAAGCTCAATATCAGACTGAGGAACTCGGAATGGATCTGATCACAGTAATAACTTTCCCTAGAAACAAAAGCAATTCAAAACAAAATAAAACCTAGGGAAAAAATTCACATTGTGTATTATTGTGATATGCAGAACTTTAATGTCTGAGAGTTACAATCTTGCCTCTGGGAATGCTATTCATGGGGCTAAGTTGATTACCCATTCTCCAGTTAACTTATGGTACTTATGCTGGAGTCCATAAGGAGCACTTAGAGCACTACTGCAATGACAAAGTCAATCATAAAAATATAGGTTGAGATGGTGCCTTCTGCATCACGCCTGGACTGATGTTAATTAAAGTTCTGTGTAACACCTCATTCAGCTGCAATATTGAATGTGAAACTTTCATGCTTTTAATAACGTAAACTGTGCTGACTTAGAAGATGCACCTTCCTTTAGTTCCTTTCAGAAAGTTTTTTTCATTCTCATCATAGTTCTGTCCCTGTTTGTATTTCGTGTCGTAGGCTGGCTTTGCTGGTTACTCATGGAGTGGGAGATCTGAGCTCTGGATGGCTCTCATCTGAACTGTAGAGCATTCAGTATATCCTAATTCTAGGGGATTAGGCTTAAAGGAACTATTGCATATTTGGGAGAAACTGCTGAAAAACCTCAAAAGGGTACATGTCTACTCTTGCTTGCCTTGCATGGTAGGTAAGTGTTACTCCTTCCAGGGGTGTTCCCACTTTACACTGGTGTACCAAAATAAGAATCGGGCCTAAGAAATCCAATAAGGGTACTGAGGAAAGAAATCAGCAATATAAAATTTTTGACTTTGGCTATATTAAACAGAGAAAAAAGTTCACAAATTTGACATCATTGAAAAAAATATTTGACCTCATATATTTGAATATATGAAGGGTATGTAAGCATAGTTGTTTCTAACTTCTACTGATCCAGCTGGCAGAATAGAAACACTAGTGCATAAAGAGAGGTGCATCTGAAGTACAGGACATGCATGTAAATGTCAAGCTGATCTTCCCAAGATAACTAGTGGGAAATGCTGCAGAGAGCAGATGGGGTTACATCTCCTTTCTGAAAGAATATTTGCTGCCCAATATTCTCACAAAAGATGGGAGGAGGATATGCTTAGTGGTCTATAAGGCAGTTTGAGACTTACAAATATGTCCCTAAAATGTTTCTTGATATGTAGCCTAGAATAAAAATAATGAAGTCTTTAAAAGAAGTCTAAGTCTTAATAACTTATTTGCATAAAAGAGAGGCATTCGTGTCCCAGATTTTTTGCAGAAAAGAAGCTAATAAAGTTTTTGTTCTGGTTATTTTTTTTCTTTTCCTGTTATTGCTAACCAATTATTAAATGTATTTTTTTAAATAAAGGCTTTATGCTATGCACAGACATGAACCTTCTGTTAAATGAGACAGTGACAAGAAAGGAAACCTACAGCTTCATTTTTAGAAGAAGAAAAACCTCTATGGGAAAAAAAAAGTCTTTTATGCATTAAGATAAACAGTAAGAGGATATACAAATTAATTAAAAGAAAAAGAAAGTGAAATCTAAACAAATGGGTAAAAATTGTCCCTCAGCCACTTAAATTCAAATAAATACTTTATGAAATTTCATTTTAAGGCCGTTCATGTATTTGACAACTTAAATATTTTTAAAGGATTTAAATAATTAAGTAACAAAATTAAAATAATTTTGATGTATTCTTTTTCCTGATAGTCTTACTTCAAATAAATGGAAATAAAGTGATATTGTTGATACATAGGGAAACCAGAATGGCTCTTTCTGTTCAAGTTAGAAGTTTTTTAGCTCAGTATCATATCTCCCTGACAATGGTCCACAGTGGAGGCCTACAAAAAAATATAAGCATAAATATGCAGTAAGGGTGCCCCAAACTATTCCTTCTGTCTCCAGTAAATTAAAGTCGGATGCTTCCTGACTCAGAAGGAGTGGTTTTATATTTAATAGTTCTTCACAGATCTTTTTCCTTGATTTAATCTGGGTAGTTCTTGAATCCCAGTGGATTTTCTGTGCACACTCTTTGACCAGGAGTTCCACAGCTTAATTACATAAAGAAGAACTTTCTTCTCTTTCTTTTGAAATAGACCCTTAAACCTTTTAAAAGCCCCTTTTTTCCTATATTTAAAGAAACTGTGAACAATTATCGGCTATTTACTTTGTCTATATCACTGGAGATTTTATAGATAGACTCCAGCAGCTGGAAATAAAATGCTTACTTCCATTGGCTAGAACAGCTATATAGGTATAAACCTATAGGCTATATAGCATGATTATCACTTGATGTGGTATAGTTTACTACAATGCAGAATTGTAAAGGAGGGAAAGTAAATACGACAGAATTAGACCTGTTGAGAAATTTCTTGGTCTATCTTGCTAAAACGAATTTGCAGGTTTTAAATAATACTTTTGTAGATAACCAGCAATCTGATTTTGCAATGAAAAGTCACAAGTCTCAGCCCTGCTGAAAGCAACAAGTGTCTGCTGTTTCTTTCAGCAGTCAATTTTACCTCAAAGTTTTCAAATTTATTTCTAGTGATCAAAATGTGTTGCATATATGACAACATGCCAGACTAGCACTACAAGTATGCATACTAGCACATTGCATAGAAAGAAATTTTTGTAGCAGCATTTTTATGTGCATATACTAATGACTCTAAGTGTTCAGCATGGCCGCAGTCTCTTACTTAATGCTATTATAACTTTAGCAAGCCTACTGTGAGATTCAAGGGACAGACTAATCATGATCGGCATTACAGTATCATGCTGAATATATCTCCGGGGGTATTTTTACAGGTATCAAAAACAAATTTGCATCAAACGTCTTAAAGTTACCTCACAAATAAAAGGGATTGCATTTTTTTTTTGAACAGTTATTCTATTGGAAAGAGATGCAAATACAGGCTTGAATCTAACCAAATTATTTTACAAGGAGATAGAATGTATGAATGCTAACATTATTCTTGTATGAATGCTAATGTTATTCTAGTAAACATTTTTAACATTGACCACATTATAACTTACAGATCAATAATTTTCAGCTACTTAATTATCTGGGTGACTGCATTTACCAATTCAAATATAAGTACACATCTTACCTGATCAAATACCTTAGAGAGGTCAAGAGAATTGCTTCAAATGAGTAAAATGTTGCAATCTTAAGAAGTCATGATATTTCCTACAAAAAAACTTGGGCTGCCTCTGCAGATGAAAGATCTGCTATACAATCTAATGAAACCGGAATAAGATCAATTGAATCAATGAAATAGACAAAAGGAATGCAAAGGTTTTTTTTTTTTTTTTTTTTTTTTTTTTTGATAATGAAAAGAAATATTGATAGGGCTTTTGCTATGCTTTGTTCCCAGCTAATTTAAGTAAATCGCATTATATCTCCAAAAATCAAGGTACCAAAAAATTCTTGCTTTAACCTATTTAAAATTCTGTTACCAGATCTAGATCCTCATTTTACAGTTAATCCTCTGAGGAGGTACTCCCAAACTCAAGGGATTCCTAGCTTTTTTGATATTTAGCAGAGAAGAAGACTACTGAGATTGCTATCACAGAAATGCTATAAAGAACAAGAATCTCTTGGAGTTAAGAATTCACTGGTTTACATTCTAGGATTTTAGCCATATTACAGGAATCCATTTCACACTGAAAGCTTAAGTAAAGCCAACCAAAGCAGGATATTGTTTACAGAGGCAGAATGCAGCGGGGCAATTCATGATCTCCTTCCAGAGAATGAAAATCAATCAAACTTCACCAATAGATGACCTTTTTTCTACAAAAATTACAGATAGTAGAGAAGTTTTCTTTATGCTGCTATATTAGCAAAATGGAATGAACCAGCTCTGTGCTACAGACACTCCTTTTTCTAGATGTGTGCTGAACTACATATTTTGAAAATAAAATGTTGCAAGATGGTGGTCACTAAATGGTCCAGCAGCAGAAATCCAGCTAAAATGTACATGTTTGGAGTCACTGGTAGTCACTAGAATGTAATTTAGCTATGTGAGGCAATGATAACATTACTTCTAAAGTAGCATATGTTGTAAGCTGCCTCTTATTGGGGGGTAGGAGGTGAAGAGAATACTAAATCAGGGGAAAGCATTTCAGTATAAGGCAGTATAAGATGCTTGGCTGTTTTTGTAGGCATTTAATGAGCAATGCTGTATAAGACCCTATTAGATCATTGTTGTTGTTGCATATAGAAAGATTAAAATTTCAAGATTAAGTATATCTTACAGAAGAACTATGATAGCACTTCTGATAGCTAACCACAGTGCTATTGGTCATGTTCAGTTATAAATGTTCATTCTTTAAGGCATTGTCCAGAAAATATTAAGTTGTGATAGGCAGGCATTCTTTTCTTTCCATATGCCATTTCTGAGATTGCTGTCAGACTGCTTTGCCCAGTTTTGCAGTCTGTTTTAAAAAGATAAAAATTGGAAATGGTTCAGAGAAGAGTTTCAAGAATGATCTGTAGTTGAGTCTGGGAGAAATGTTAGGAAATATCTAAGAACATTTAGCTAATTGATTTATCATAAAAGATAGTTCAAACAAGATTGAATGCCTGAAAGATGAACCACTGTACTTATGTATTAAGGGAAATGAAGCATTGAAAGAATATTTCAGAGTGATAGATTTTCTATAGACTAGAATATATCAATTGATTTAATAAAATATATTATCTCTCCCCATATATCTTAGCTTTATCCTTAAACCACCACACCTACAAAAATACCAGTATCTAATCTATACTGAATCTTCAAAAAGATACACTGTTGTTCACCCATAAGTTATTAAGCTACTTTAAGAGATCATATAAGGCATGTTACATAGAAGATCAGACTATACTCAATTTCTTTTTGGCAATTTTTACAAGTCTTCATGAAAAAAATCTGAACACTTAAATTTGATCCTAATTCTTCTTAGAAAAACCCCGAAAAAACAGTTTGGATCTAGAGCCCAAGTTATTTTTTTATAGTTGAGGATGTAGTCCAAAATAATCAGAAACCACAGTTAAAAAAGAGAAAAGAAAAATTTCAAAGGATCTTTTACTTTCATATTGTTTTCTTGAGTAAAATGATTCTTTAAACTTATATTATTTTTAATCTCTAAGTGTCTGTTTTGAATTTTTTTAGCAGGGGAACGGACTGAGAGAAGAAGGTGGGAATTCAAGGACTGATAATAATTTAATCCTAAATCTGTCTTATACTTTTTATTTACATTTGAACACTTCTTGCTCTTTTTCTTTAGCCATACTGCCTCTGCAATTGTAAAAAGAAAAAAAAATTAAACTAGTGCAGTTCACATCGCCAGTGGTGTGTGACTTGACACCTCTGGAGGAAGAACTCTGTCAGAGACTGACAAATTTTTTACAGGCAGTGCCTCTCCTGCTTGCAAAAAGGCTAGGTAAAAGCATCTATGTATAATATTTAAATAAAGGTGAAAAATCTAAGTTGAAAATATTTGCTTGACTCACATCATATAAAGGACAAAACTTTAGACCAGCATGAAGATAAAGTGTCTTCATCTTTTGCTGAAAGACTTAATAGTCTTCCTAACATGTAGAGAAACTGGATCATGAAAGGAAAGCAGGAACAACATGAATTCTTCCTTCCGCTTTGATTTTTTTTTGAAAATAGATATCCAGAGTTTTGACTAAGAAGAGTTTTACTGGAGTGCTGCAGTATCCAGGTGAACTTCTGAAATTGCCCGCTCTTCCCTTCCTTCTTCCTCTCTACACTGGAAAGATCAATCTGTGAGTCAGCGAAATTGCTTATGGTAAGGCTGAACATGAAATAGATTTTTATTTCCTGGGAAATTTCACAGTCTTGATCCTCCCCCTCCCAACTTCCACTCTCTATTTTGTAATAAGATCAAAACCAAAGAGATTTGAAATATTCTGTGAAATGAACATGAAATCAATGTTTATTTTACTCAACCAAGTTAAATCAGAACATCTGTTGCAATGTTTTCTTTTTAACTTAAAAACACATTAACATTCATTTCAGTTCCAAATACATTTACATGAAATGATAAAGTGAAAAATTTAGTTAAAAATGTCTCATCTAACTATTTCCCTGAAGGAAACTGTCATATTAATGCAAGATTAAATGTTTAAAGAATCTGATAAGTTTTGTTCCAGAAACATTTGTATAAGATTCTTCTGACTTGCTTAACAATCTCTCCACTGGCTGAAGATTCATTGGCAGGCAACTATGACAGATAAAAACCAGTCATTCGTTTCAAAATACATATGTTGAATGAAATACTTTTTATTGGAACTCCATGGGCATCAGTATAATGACACTACTGGCAAGTTTATCTTCCTCTCAGAAGGTAAATCCGTTTCCCAGTGCCCAGCCAAGGTATCTATATGAATTGAAGAGGGAGAGGGTAAAACATTACACTTCTCTTCCTGCATCTCCAGTGGTTGTAACAGACCCTGAATCCTATATTTTTTGGACTTAATAAGGAGGATCTCTATTTTTGGATGCTACCTAGAGAGATTTACATTTTACCTTTACTTGATCTCTTCACTGTGTAAGGAGAATATAGCTCTTGAGTTCTTATTTATACTTTTTATTGAAAGAACAGCCTTTATAGGGTTTTGTGCTGTAAGAGAGGTATCCAAAAGGATTCCTTAAAGATCTGTAACAAGACAGATATTTTCCACTGAAGAAATGGGAGCCTTTTCTGCTTTGCTTCACTTGACTGGATGTACTGAGCCTTCATAGCTGCAGCGCTAGTAAGGATGAAGAAACTTGTATCTCTTTTAAATAAAGGGAAGTCTTTTAAAGTGAAATTTCTTCTACAGTTTCACTTTTTCACTACCTGCTGATTTATGAACTTTACTGATGATTGTGCTTCTTGCAGTTTGCATGATGTGTTGCATGCTATTTATCTGCGCATATCATGGTTCTGGATATTGTAGAGAACAGTCAGTTTTCTTTGAGGACAGCATTCAATTGCAAATGGAAATGGATTGTTTGCTAGTATCATCATTACTATTTATAGCAGTCCTAATTACTGTGCTTATCAAAATGTAGCAGTAGTATTGTATCAAGTATAGCTTCATTCAACTTGGTCACAATGTTGATGTCAAAATTATGCATCTGAAGTGAATAAACAAATAAGTAAATAATTATATTTTCTTGTTATGTGAGCATATGATATAATTACCACGATTTATGGAGAAGATAAACAAGCTAAAAAGGTAAACTAGTCCCACTTAGACTCTGTGAATTCAGTAAAGTCAGTATCAAACCTGCAGAAAATACATTTGATAATATAGATAATATTTATTAACATTATTGCATTAATACATACAGGTCCCAGATAGAACTATTATTTCAATAGTCAAAACTAACAGTTGTCAAACTGGAACAGATAATTGATGCGTAATACACGGACTTACATAGTTCTAGAATTTACCGCAAACAAGAATGATGTTTACCACTACATTTACAGAATCACAGAATAGTTGAGATTGGAAAGGATCTCTTGAGATCATTGGGTCCAGCCCCCCTGATCAAACAGGGTCATCTAGAACATGTTAGACAGGATTATGTCCAGGTGGGTTTTGAATATTTCCAGGGATGTCACAACCTGTCTGGGCAACCTGCTTGATCAGGGGGATTGGACTAGATGATCTCCAGAGGTCGCTTCCAATCTCAACCATTCTGTGATTCTGTGATGATATCCCAAGCTATAAAGAAAAAGAACTTAATCAACATCTTCTGACTTTCCAGATGTCAGACTTTTAAGCCTTGATACTATATCAATGAAGCAAGCACGCTCCCAGTTTTTGAAAGTCTCATTGAAAACATGACAAAATCTACTGTGAACCTCAGGAAAAAGAAATTAGTGAGGTTTGGCAAGGATAAGTCAACACTTCTGTTTACACTATGACTTGTTCAAGTACACTTTAGTGTGCACGAATGCCAAACATATGACATACATTTACAAAATATATATATACATAAGAAAACAATATGAGCAATTAATATATGACTTACCTTTAAATCTGATTAATTTCTTCAGAATTTTTATAGCTAATATTCAGCAGTAGGGCTTTTAGTGATCTTATGTATTTATAGAAGTTTGAATTAAATGGATTTATTAATTTCCAGTATAAGTTTATAAATAATCAAAATATATTTTTCAGAGATTTAATTTGGAAATATATTTGTAATATATTTCTCTGGGTGAAGGTGGTAGTGGGGGACCTGCTCTTGGAAATTAAACAGAAAACAGTAATGCAACTTTTCTGAATGTAACAATGTACGTTTTATAAGTTCACAAAGAACTCAGAGACCAAGCAACACTTTCCATGAACAGAATATGATTATACCAAATAATAATAAAATGTAATTGAACTGGAAATTTTTCCATGTTCTTTCCATTCATCTTAGTAAGTTAGCAGCCTAGTTATTTGTGCATGCCTGTAACAATTAACACTAAATAGAAAAAGTAATTTCAGAGTATGTCCATCCAGATGGTACTTAGATCTCTTTATTCCCAAATAATGAGTACTGCTTTTCCTTTTTCTTTTTTTTTTTAATATAGGTGATATTAAAAGCCAACTTTATACTATGTGGCAGCAAAGGCAATAAAAACATTAATTGACCACAGGATGCAATCCATGATTTCTTAAGCAAACAGAGAACTCGGTGAAGCCAGGAGCTAAGAACTCTCTACAGAATTCAGTGCTTTATATCTTCCATTTAAAGTCTTTGCATAGATAGGATAAAAATAAAAATAATGAAACAATCATATGTAAAAACTACTGAAGTATTACATCAACAAAGGTATCTTCATATATTAAAATAATAATAATAAAAAAAACTGTAAAAAAGAATGACAATGTGTAAAATGAAGCAAATAGCTGATCATATTTACAGGAAAGCATGCTGGTATTTCAGCCTTATGAAACACGTACCTTTTAAGAAAAACTGCATGGATTTATACATTATTCATGTGTGACTTTCAGCAGGCCACATAAGCCATACTTTCGGTGTTGTTTCACACATGAAGATAGGCTCACAATTTCTCATCTCCTATCCAGCCAAAATGTCTCGGGCCGCACAGATGCTTGATTTTTAGCACCATGGATAGTTCCGCATTTTCCTTCTGGGCAAAACATCGCTTTCTTATCTTACTGAGCAGGAAACATATGTTGCAGTCACACATCAGAGGCTGTAAAATAGGGTACCTTTTATGTTGTTATTAGCATATCTACCTCTTTGTTTCCAGCAGGTGAAGTGACTTTAAACATCAAAGAACACAACAGGTTATTTTTTTTCATGCTTGCTAAGGAAATGTAGCATTTTTTTTTCTCTAGGCTATTATGTAAAACCAGAAAACAACTTCTCAATAATTTTGTTTGAGCAATAATGAATTTTGGCTTGGTCTGCTTCTGGTGTCAAATGATCAGGTGAGTTAAGACCTTAAGGCAATTCCTGAAGCTTTGCATTCAGCCTTGACTCCTCACTTAAAAATGAAATATCTGGCTAGACACAAACCTTTAAGCAAGTGGAACACTGTCCTCAGGCTGAGAATGAAGCTAATAATTTATCTTAATCCACTCATATACTGGCTTATTAACAGGAAGACAGATTTTCTGTATTGTTTATTGCTGTGAAAGTTGACTGTTGACAGACATTTTTCTAAAATGGTACTTATTAAATGACTCAATTAAGTGTACCAGTAGAAGTGCTGTTTAACACTGTGGTTTACTATTGTTATAGCCATCAAAATATATAGCTATTGAATAGTGATCTACAATTAAATAATATGAAACCAATTACATTCATATTATAAATATCCATTTAAATTCAACTAGGAACTATAAACTGCTTCGGTAATTAGAAAAGATGGAGATAAACCAAAGACTATAGGAAACAAACCATAAAAGACCGTTCTCTCTTAAATTCTATAGAGAAAGACAACACTGTGAAGCTCTATTTGGCACTGTTGTATTCTACACAGCTTGCCCATATGGGTATCCCAAACCATATTTTTGATCCGAGTGTCCTATTGATCCAGAGGACGAGGAAACTGTTAGATAGGAACAATCATATACTGAGGATATGAGATTTCTAATGTCAAAGCTATCTAAAGACAGTAGCATATGTTCTGACGCTAAAAATTTACTGACCCCAGATGAAGGCTATTCCACTGGGCTTAGTAAGGTGTTTTTCCAGTATGGCAGTGCAGCCTTTAGGCCTAAGCCAGCCCGTGCACAGCCCTGATGCTGTGCCCGTAAGCCCAGCAGCTAGCCCCGATAAAGCAGAAATAAGGTCTGAGTAGCCACTGGACATGACCATACATGACCATGGTTAGTTATAAATAGCTGAATACACCGAATCTGTTCTGATATGGTAGCATGAAAGAGCTTAACCATTTAGAAAAACAAATTAAGAAAAAATGGATATTCATAGCCAGAAGGATTTATATTCCATGCTGCAAATGGTACAGTGATTGAAGAGAGATGTCAACAATGGTTAGTTGTGCACTGTGAATGAGTGAAATACTTACTAAATGTATAATACAATGTATCATGGAATATGTAAAAGTGATATTTAAGTGAACAGTGATCTTGTTCAAAGTTTCAAAGTCTTGGATTTTTAGCTACTACACAGTTGTATTAGGAGTGATGGTTTCTTTGCTCAGCAGTGCAGGGCTGTCTTAGCACTGGCAGTGTTACGTGCATCACGGTATTGATACTGCCTTGAGTTACTGGTTATGGAGGTCAGAATCCCTGACTAATCAGAGATGCGGACACTGGAGAAAGAATTAAAAACTTAACAGGAATTCTTTCTTATCACTTTTTCTTCTTTTTTCTTTATTCTTATTCTTTCATTATTTATTTATCTTAAAGTATTACTTGGGAGAAAAAATGCCCAGACTTTAGGGGCTAGAAGTGATTTATTAAACCCCAAAAGAGACATATGTTTTGGTTTTTTATATCGAATTTTTGGTTTATATTAATCAAATAAATGATCCCAACCAGGCAAAACTCTGCATTCTAGATTAGAATATAGGTCTTGGCTGTCTGACTTCACTGGGAGTACTTACACGCTTTAAATTGTAAAGATGGTCAAATACTTTCTTGCCTGAGAGTCCATTTATAATTGCAAATCAAAGGAGTTGCATTTATATTTAAATAGCTTTGGATTTAAAGAAAAAAAAAGACAAAAATATATACTTGCTGATATGATACATCAGAAGAAAACATATGTCTATAAAACTCGTTTTTTCCAGAAACAAGTTCATCTTGTATAAAGTACATTATGTGTCTTTGAAGGGTGTCTCATTTGTATCTAAATGAGGAGAGATGCATTTAATAACATTTTGGGACGTTCTTCTAAACTGTAGTAATAATCGCATGACATTTTAGTGCTGTTTCATGTTAATCCCAGAATATATTACTCAGAAATTAATAAAAAAATATGAAAAATATAGTAGAGAGAGACCTTGATAGTCACTAGCCTATCCTAACACCAAATGGCAGAGTCATCTGTGTGGAACTATATATCCCATAAATATGTATATCCTATCAAAATATTAACATATTTTAAAATGTTTTAAAAACTAATATTTGTATTTTTAAAGAGAGAAGATATGGGGAATTCTAGGTCTGAATAACATCTAAAGAAGTGCATCACAAGGAGATAATTTGCTGTTATGCATAAAACATCTGTATGCTGCAATTGCAGTGTTGATTTGTAAATGTCATGAAGTTAAAAAAATCTTTATTACTTTCTACAAGTGATATTAATTATTTAAAGTTTATAAAGTGCTTTGGAATATAACTCATTTGTAAATAAACTAGATAAATGTTAAGTAGTGTTGCTATAAATTTACAAATACAAAAGAAATCTAATATTATTTCATTAATTTGCTAAAATGACAGCAACAAACTGGGTTTATTCTACTGTGTAAATTATTGTACATTTTTTTTTGAACCATCATGCCAGCTCTGGAAAAATGACATCTACATCCATGTGGATCTCTCTGAGCATGCAAGAAAAGTAGAGGCTTTTACAACACATACAAAAATATGGATATGGCTGAAGAAATCTTGGAATATTATTTTTTCTGGAAACAGTTGTAATCACATTTCTGGAACAGTCCTGAGTAGGTTTTGTTGCAGATGGACTATTAGGACATCAAGAAAATATGAAAATGAAGCACCTCTCTGGAGGATTAAGAGTCAGGGCTTCTTCCAAACTCGAATAGATTATTATAGGACATCTGAATGCATGACTTTTATATGGAGATAATCATAAGCAAACGGTTAGATTTTGAAATCTAATCATGATTTTTGAATTTTGCTAGTGCTGTATCTTGGTTAATATGTTATGTCATAAAGTACATTTTGAAACGATATAGAATTTAATATATATTTTGTAGCCTAAAATGTCTGTAATAGTCTATTCAAATTATTTAAAGAGTATCAGTCAGAAAGAAAACACTTTGCTGTTGTCTTATGTAGTCATCAAAGGCTTTGTTCTTTTGCTTTCAGACCACAGCTCATATCTTTCTTTATGATGAATCATTAAAAGCCAGTGGATTTTTCAATATTTGTTGGGATATGTGTATGTTCAGTGTGAATCACTTTGTTCATTTTAAGCTCTAAAGTCACTGTATTTTTGGTGAGCACCAACACAATATCAACCAGAGGAGGAAGCTTCTTCTAAGCTATCATTACAATAGTAAACTCTTTCTTCAACTCAGAATAAAGTATTTCTTGAATAAATGTAAATAAATTCCTGACACAGTATAGAGGTCTTCCTAACATATTAATTTCAGAATGCACTGGATCACTCCTGCCTAGTCAGAAAAAAATTATCATTAAAGATAAAGTGTTTTTAAGTACTAGGAAAGCAACAAGTTTTATTTTGAATAAGATAAATTTATGATTCAGAAGTGGAATGAAATGTGCATGTGGAATGAGTGTTACACATAAGTTATATTCTCTATAACACATGAGAAAACCTATTTATTGTTGGACTAGGACATGTTCTTTATCTTACACACCTACCTGGAACCTACTGTGGCTGAGGAATACTAAAAGGAAAATGGAGAAAGAACAGATTTTTGTAACTGGCAGTGAAATTCACCCTACTGACTTAGAAAAATGCCCCACAAATGTGAATGAAATCAAAAGACTGTCTTTGCAGTAATGCCTGTTCTACTTGAACTTTCATTGCTCTACTAATGGGGTTTTCTGTTCAATATTTGCCTTTTGTAACCCTTTCATCAGAAGCCACTCAGCACTTCTCAACACTTCATCTTCATGGCACTCTGAACTTCACCAAGGAACTCATCAATTTTGGATGGAGTATATTGCTGAAACATACATACATCTGAGGGAACAACAAAACAGAAAAAAAGGATCAAGGTGCTTCATGAAGCCATATCTCTTATTTATGACTCTTGTCATTATTCTTTCTTTTAAAAAATCAGAGGAGAAGATTGGACAGTTATTCATCTTATACTAGTTAGCTTGTCACGTACATACATTCTGGATGTGGAAAAAGCAAACAAGAAAATACATTGTGCTTCACAGTCAATTCTAGTACAAAAAATATTTTTTGTGGGAGATATGGCTTGATTAAAATATTGGAAATCTAACGGCAATTTTTCCACCAAATCAATCATATAACATTGATGTAGTGACATATATCATTGAGTTGCTCTTAATATGAATTGTGTATGACTAGTATATGACTAGGGAGTTTTCTCACACTAGGACATTGAAGGAGCTGTTCTGATGCCAAGAAAATGGTGTCTAGTGCCATGTGAGTTGCCCTAGGGTCTGTTGTTCCAGAAAAGCAAGGATTTGCATCTCATCTGCCAGTCCCATGAGCATCATCAGATACCTTAGAGAACTGACATGATACATGGCAGCTGAATTGCATCCTAAGTTAACCAGCAGTTACCCATCTAATCCAATATAGCTGTGCAGGTTCCATTTGTCAATGAAAAGAGAAGGTCACCTGTAGAGATTGATTTTTTAAATAGATGGATGAATTGTCCTCTAGAAACATTTCTTTCTCTCCATTGTGTATAATGGAAGATGACGTGACTATTTTGGACTAGATGTCTCTCCCCAGTGTATCTGGGGAGGTGAAACTCACTCTAAGATGTCTTTTGTGACCCTTATTAGGATGTACTGAATTTGAATTTAGTTTACTGTCCTGAGAATAAACTTCATTGTTTCTTAAAAAAAGCTCTTTTTTATATAATTGAATTAAAATTTGATGAAATAATGTGCTTTATATTATAGGATCAGTAATTAAACAAATATTCCCTCCCTCATGCCACCCCTCCCACCAAGATTTTTCTTCCTGAATCACAATTATAACTATGGTACAAAATTACCATAAAAAAAAAAAAAAAAAAAAAAAAAAAAAAAAAAAAAGCACACACTTTTCATTGCAGTTACTAGAACTGGTGATGCTATTTTGTAGAAATATATACTTATTTCTTCAGTATATTTCTGTAATTGCCAAACTAATCTTAGTGCTTTCTTATTTCCTATAAGAATCAATACCAAGAATGGATTTTTTTTTTCAAATTTCCTTTATATTTTTATGCTTACATCAGATCTGGTTGATTCCATATTTATGTTTAGTTTGATACAGAGTTTACTAGCTAACACTACTCTTTACCCATAGGATACAAGAAAGCCATAAATTTTCAATAATCTGTAAAATCTGCAAGATTTAAATTGTTCTCATACTTGTGAGTATACAAAACTTTCTAGTTAGAGAGCAACTACTTTTGCCTAGTTGATAACATAGCATGTTTTGACACACCACAGTAATAGAAATTAATTAAATGGCAATTAAAACAAATGAAAATACTTGATGTATGAAATGTTTATTCATTTTGTCCTGAGCCTGAAAAGTGATAAAGCTATAGAGTTGGAAAGCATAATTTTATCCGAGGTTTTAAAAATAATAGATAAAGACACAGTCTCTTAGATGAATGCTGCATACAGTGAAGTGCACTGTGATATAATTTGGAATGAAATGACCTTCACTTTTCAGTCAGACATTCACTTATTATTTTAGCAGTATGGTCACAGTCTTTCCTAGCTGGAACTCTTTCTTTAATGATGTTCTTCCCTTCTTCCTCCTCTAAGAGTTTTCAGTGAACATTTCAAGTATTTCTGGAAGAAGCAGATCTTTAGGCAATGTTGAAATTTCGCAAATGATGGAATGAACATATGCATAGATTTAAAACTGAAGAAATAACAGCTTGTTATCTGACCGTAGCCATTTATCTGAATGTATGGAGTTATCTTAAAACAAACAAGCAAACAAACAAACAAACAAAATTTTCCCAAACACAGAATTGTTACTCTTCTTCCAAACTTTTGCAAAACACATTTTCAGTTTAGAAATGTTTCATGGTAGCTTGTGTGAATAAGATGGTAGTAACTTGTGGAACAGGATCGATAACCATTGGAATCGATCGGAAAATGTGCTGAGTGGGAGAAGGAAATAAAAGTCATTTGTGTCACCTGACAAGGGATGAGGGGTAGAGGGAGGGAAAGCAGAGGAGAGGTGAGGTGAGGCAGAAATCATAAGGTTGGGACAGATTGCTAATTCTGAGGAATAATTTCATATGGTTGGGAGTGAGGGCAAGGGGTTGTATTCCAGAGGAGAGTGGATTCATGTTGGTATGATAGTAAGAAGAAATAGAGAAGGCTTTAATTTCACATAGGATTACATAGCAGCTCACATGACTGACTTCATTCAGGTAGTGTGTGAAATCACAGGATGACATGAAATCTAACCAAAGTCACTTCAGAAAGAAATATTTTAATAGGTTAGCATAGTCTGGAACAGGTTGTTCAGAGAGGTTGTGGAGTCTCCTTCTCTGGAGATATTCAAAACCCACGTGGATGCAACCTTGTCTAATATGCTCTAGGTGACCCTGCTTAAGCTGGGGGGTTGGACTAGATGATCTCCAGAGCTCCCTTCCAACCTCAACTGTTCTGTGATTCTTTGTATATAAACAAATACAAGGATGAAAGAATAAGTACAATGGGAGGAAATTATCCATTTCAAGATCCCAATGACAAGACACTTGACTTTCATGTGCACAGTTTATGATGCTTCAAGGAGCTCTTCACAGAATTATATTGATTTTTTACATGGTTGCATATCTATTGCTCTTATTACCTAAAACTCATGTAATTACTAGTGCCTAGGCACAGATGTTATGTATAAAAAGGCCTTTTTTTTAGTCTATCAAATGATAAATTGATTATGAATTTTTAAACAGGTGTATCTTCAAAAAATTGATTATAGAACTGCTTTGGGAAACAAGACCATACGTTTTTGCCCAGATGTACTCTCACGTTATGTTAGCTGAAAAATGTTCTGTTTGTTTTCAGTCTTCAAACAAAGCACCTGCAAGCCGAATACTGCCACCTAAGAAACATTCTGAAATACGTTTATTCTCCCAGTTTTTGGAGAGAAAGGGGGATATGGCTTCTCCTGATGGAAACAGTAGGGAAGAAGCAGGGTTACAGATGAGTTACTGCTGGAGATAGAAAAAATATTGCAGGTAGAGGTACCCCAAATACCTTTTCCCCACTTTTAAATCTTTTCCATTATTATAATTAAAGTATATATAAATAAAGTGCATTATAATTAATATACTAGTAGTCTCCATGGCATACAGAAGCTGGCATAAGGCCAATATCCCTGATGATGACTATATTCTCCTTAAGCAAGGATTAGTGTGTGTCACTGTGTGGACACCACTTCTTTTTGTATGTACACCTCTAGATTGGGGTGCATCTCTCCTGTAAGAAGGAAAATTCAATTGGTATATGAAGACTGGTTGATGGAGGTATTTACATTTCTTAATATTGTTGCCTTAATCTGTCCAGATGCTCAGATAGACACTACTGACCTGGCTGCATATGAGTATCATGTACAAGTATTTTGTCATAACCAAATAAGTTAATATTCATAAGAAAAATATTTCTAAGATTCTGATGCATTCCCATTGTTTTAGGAGCAGCAGCAGTAATTACATGATTATATGCCTTAATTCAGTGCATTGTAGTTCTTGTACAAGATTGATCTTGTTCTTAGTTTATAAAATAATTAGTTTCATTTTCAAAAGAGTATATATAGTAAGAAGACAAATAACCAAAATCAAAAAGGCAATTTTGCCTTTGGACTGAAAAAGATCAGAAGCAGAAAAAGTTGTAACAGTATCATTTTTCTAAACAATCGGAACACAGAGGAAGTAATTAGAGAGAAGATGGGAATTTCAGAGAAGCTAAATCTGTTCTTCACACCTCTCCTCTCTGCAGAAGAGAACCCTGAATCTGTTCTTATTCCCATCTTTTTCTATTTCTGCTAATCGCGTTGATGCAACTGCTGTTTTTATGACCTATAGCCACTGAAAGGAAAAAAAAATATGCAGGAAAAATAGGTGTCATTGTGGAGAACTCAGCAGGATCATCAGTTTGCAGGCAAATAAGAGAAAATTTAAAAACTATTTGCTTTGGTATTCAATAATTATTGCTAGCTCTGAGGAGGGAAGACTATTTTAAAACTGTTATAAAATAATGTAAATTCAACTTCTTCTAGTAAACTAAGTAGGTAAGCTTCCAATGAAGCACATGGTAGAGTTAGGCACCTTTGTGTCTTTGAATAGAGGAATGAAGTGTACAGTAGAGGTACCCAAGTTATCTTGTGTAGTAACAAAGACCAATCTAGTAGAGATACTATTGAAAGCAGACAATTTACTCTGCTTTTAAGGCGAGGCTGTAGTGTTGTGGTCCCCTCTTTCTCTCAAAATATGGGAGATCTTTGGCTCATATGAGACAGAAATGGTATTTTAACTTGTGCTTGCCATAACTTTGAGGAAGGAGAAGAAAAGTATTTTTTCTTGAAACTGCATTTTGTATGACATTAGGAATAATTAGACTAAGGGAGGAGATGAGATGAGCATGTGGCTAGATACAGATTTGATGCTGGAGTGTCAAGTTTGCACAGAGGTATAACAATTCCTCTCTCTTGTGACGAAAAAAATGTGGCATACACTGGGCAGTGCTAAAAGTAGAAAGGAAAGAAGGGGTTACAGTACTTTTCAGTTTCCTAGCAATCCATTCATGAGAATAGAGACATTGAGTTTCTGAATCCTATTAGATATTTTAAGATGTAAATGGCTTCTGAAGTTCTAATTTCTGGATTGCTTAAAGTGGCAAATAGGTACTGTAAAGTGGTGGATGATGCTAAGCTTAAAAGCCTCATATTAAGGAATTCATTTTAAGACAGCGAGGAATAGAAAGAGCAGAAGTGAAGCAGACTAGAAAAACTAGCATATATGAAGATCAAATTAGGCTCCTTTGACAAGAGAGTAAAACATTGGTTTATTTTTTTAACTGTTAGATATTGTGAACTGTGTTATTAAAAACAGCAAAAAAAGTGCAGAATTCCATGAGTGATTTGTATAAATTTTTAAATTGAAATCTATGCTTTAGTAAGGAGAATTTTGCTTTTTTACTATTGACCTCCTATCCTAAAAGCCCTCTTGAGCCCAGGCCATTCCTAGTTCTATAGTGACTTTGGCAGAAGTAGCTGTGTGCTCTTAAAGACTGTCCACTTTATTTCGAATAACAGCAGCACCATTCTACACTAAAGTTGCTGCTCAGTGTGGTAGAATACATACATACATGTTTATGTGACTTGCAGGATCTAAAACTCAGGGTATTTCTGAGATTTTGCTCCTAGCATTGCTTCAGGCTGCCTAAAAACCCCACCTACCTTTGCCACAGGTGACTCTGAGGACTCGTTCAGAAGCTGGCTCAACAGCCTGATTTTAATGATGTGGCGCGGTTGTAAGGGTGTAACATTTTGTATGGACTTGTGGCAAAGAGACATGGGAGCATGCAGCTTTGTGAAAGCCCTCCAAACAGCAAGCTGCCAATCTCTTGGAGTGTCTCTTGAAGTGCAGGTGCTTGCAAGGTTTCCTTTTAATGGTACTGGAAGGGTTGCTCCAGGTTTGGCCACGCAGAAACTGCAGCTCGTTAACACTGGGAAATCTGATTTCAAGTCTTGCCTCAGCACCGTTCAGTACAGCCATGTAGACGCAACCTGGTGTTACAGCTGCGTGACTCCAGGATTCTGGGGCTACAACTATATTCTGAATATCAGAAGACAAAGATCTTTATCCTGTAGTGAGTTCTTAGCGGTCACACAGCTACTGAGGAGCGAGTCCTTCAGTTGAGGGTAATACAAATAAGTTTGGAGTGCATTCTGTGAAGTTCATGGTGTCTATAGTGGTATTTATAAGGTTTGATTTGAAAGCTAAAGCTGATTTGACTGGAGGAAGTATGCCTTAGAATTTTATCTGATGTAAATTAGCATTTCTAGTATGAAATGTCAGGGATGGTAGTGTAATTACCATTCAGGTAATCTGGATTCTTGGATCTGTTACTGATTTTTAGTGTTATACGCTAGTGGGCAAGCCACAGTTATTGCTCTTTGCCTCAGTTTCCCGATTTATAAAATGAAGCAATGATACTGTCCTAGATCTGATGAATAATGCTGTGTAAGTGAGGTTTCTCTTTCTTCTGTTTTCCTTAAGAAAAGAGTCTCAATATACCAGTCTACATGAGCTGAGAATCTGACCTTGAATGACTAAGAATACTCTAGAGACAAATGGAAGGAATAAAAGTGAAAGTAATTTTCAAATTAATTCTCACTCTTTCTCAGATAATTTTCTGTAAGAAATAATAGAAAAAAAGTTACAGTCTGCCATCCCCACTAGGATTAATATGATGATATTCATTTTCTTTAAAAAAAAATAGTATGAAAAGGACTATCATTTTGAGTAATTTTCCAGTGTAAATGAAAGAAAGAGGTCATGGTTCATATATACATATTAATTTTGTTAACAGAAAGCAATTTACTTTTCCTTAATTAAACTTAACCACTGTGGTCTTTGTTTTAAATTGATAAAGGGATTATGAAATTATATTTTCAGGTTTGTATGGCAGTTAATGTTTGAATAAAAATGGCTCTTGCCTGATTTGAAGTTACATTTAAGAATTATAAAGGCAAATGCTTTTCAAAAAATTAGTCATCTTTATGTTTCTTCATTAAATGGTAGAGTTCCCTTTGCAGTCCTACATTATAAGGTTTGTGTGATTACTGGAAAACTGTAAGTTGGAATATGGAGGTAGAGCCTGTCAGTCAAAATACAAGCTCCATTAATTAAATGCATATCTACTTTCTGTGGCTATGTATTCACCAATATTTCAGAAAATGAAAATAAAGTTTTTATCCTGAGGGCCAGACACTCTGACTTAGTGATGAGATTAAAACCCCACCAACTTCAATGGAAACACTGTTTATAAGAGCTGAAATGCCCACTGGGAGATACCCATCTCTCTCATTCGCTTCCTGAATAATATGAGTAAGGTATATTGAACCGTAATCTTCTTCTGACTCTACATTAGGGACGTGTCCTTGAGAACAGGGCACTGGTATTCAACAAGTTTGAACATCAAACCCTGTTCTATATCTCAAACAAAGTATTAAACATATAACACAAATACAGCATAAAAGTGGAAAGATGAAGCTTATTGTAGCTGACTCTTACTATGATTTTTTCTGTTTGGAACATCATAGCTGCATGCAAGAGTTACGTGATAATGAGCAGGAATGCTTAGCTTGAAAGTATAAGGCAAATGAGTAGGGAACGATTTGAAATTGAGATGGATGAATAACCACTTAAAAATAAAATTAAGAGGATGCTGACATGTACGAGAAAAAGAAAGAACTGATCAAAAAGGGAAACACATTTTGAAGACAGGAAAACGAGACCAGGATTAAAGTGAGACAAAAGTTGAGCTCGACCACATAAAGGTGTTTAAAACAAGCACTAAGAATGTCTTCTGGCTATCAAATGATAAGGAGAGAACACAGACAAGGAGTAGTGAGACCTAAATTCAGTGAGGGTGAAATTGAATATGAATGTAATGTATATTGGGCTCCCAGAAAGGAGTGTTTTCCCGCAAGTTTTCAACAAGAACAGCTATGCTGAACAAAGCAGCTAAGCTAGGTTGGCTTGGAGAGGCAATGGTTTGGGGAAACTACCAGCAGAACATGAAGATCAAGTGAAAACTGAAGCTTGGAGGGGTTAGACAATCCACCTTCGCCTTTGGAAAGAAGTGGTAAAAAAAAATTGCATTTCCAATACTCAGATTTTTTGCAATCAAGTCTCTAATGGTACATAGCAAAAATATATAATAGAATACTTAAACCTAGGAAAGCAGGAAAGACTGATTGATTTTATTACTTGTCTATTTATCTGTGCTTACCTGGAAATTAAAAAAAAAAAAAAAAAAAAGAGAGAGAGAAGATATAGAAACAAAAAGAAAATGAAATAGAATTTCTTATGATTTGATTAATATAACTTTTTTTTTTTGGCAAAGCAACAGCAGTAGTTTTAATTTCTTCTTCCTTAAAAGATTTGATAAATTCTCACAAATGAAATCATTACTTACACTTTCAAATGAAAGATTTAAAAACAACAGATTCTGGAGCAGCCTTTAAATACTATTCCAGTAGAAGTACCAAGAGAAGAAATGTAACTTGCATCAAGATGTAACAGGGTGAACTTCTGAACTAAATTACTGATAAAGCAGATTATGAGCCATGTTCACAACCTGAAAGGGAAGGAACGCATTTTGAAGAGGACTGCCTCGTGCTCTGAATATTAAATACTCAAATTTAGAAAGTGCTAATAAGCAGCCTGCAGTAGAGAAGGGGGAGGAGGGGTGAGGATCTTCTCAGTGTATACAAAAACTTTGAGGGATGGTCTAGAGAAGATGGAGCTAGACTTTTCAGTGCTGCCAAGCAACAGGACAAGAGGTAAAGGATACAAACTGAAACACAGGAAGCTCCATCTGAATAGGAGAAAAAACTTTACTGTGAGTGTAACAGAGCATTGGAACAGGTTACCCAGAGAGTTTGTGGAGTCTCCTTCCTTGGAGATGTTCAGAAGACATCTGGGCACAATCTTGAGCAAAGTGTTTTAGGTTACCCTGCTTTGGGAGTTGGACTAGATGATCTCCAAAGGTCCTTTCCAATCTCTGTGATTCTCAGTGTGAGGGTTTGAACCTGCAGGCTGTGTGTGTAATCAGGCATTTTGACAAATACAATAGCCCATCACTGCTGCTTCCTCCAATTAAGCTTTGTTTAATGTGAGTTAGTTATGATTTGAATGTTCTTAGGAAATCAAACTTTTCTGTGGATATATCATGTTTGCGTTCTTTTATCCCAAGGTCTATAGGTGAAGGTTAGGCTCATCAGTAATCATGTCAATCAGTACATCAGCAAAGCGATGGTATAGTTCATACCTAATACCTCAAACCATCCAAGGAGACTAACTAAGATTTCATTAAAATCAGGCTCATCTGAAATTCTGTCTGAAATATATGTATGTATATATCTGTAAATATGTATGTATTTATATGAAAACTTCACTGACTGACTGCTGGGGCATTTTACAGCCCTATACAACTTCACTGATTACCTAGCAAACATGTTTAGTTCTTTGATTTAATGCTTAATATTACTACTTAAAGATTATAAAATGATAAAATGAGTGAAAGCAAGCACAATTTTTTATTAAAGAAATTCATCCTTAAAAACTGAATGCATACTTGTGTAACTTCATATTTATTCCTGCAAATTGTCTATAGGATTAGCTCATCAACACTATTATGACTCGCAATTTTGTTCTAATAATGCAATGTAATGGGTGTGGCAGTTGTTAATTCCTTAGCTAACACCTTGACACCTTAGCTAATGACTAGATAAAAAAAAGTACCACCTGATTCTGTTTTAGCTAACAGGCTGGTGCTGTGCAACTGTAGAGGTACAAAAAAAATATTTCTGACCCATGTAGGAGAGGACTTGTTACATATCCTTTCTGTAAGTTACAATAGATTGCTTTATTTTCTCTTCATTTATGTTTAATTCTCACTGTTTTTGTATATTACTAAGAATAAAAATATAAATTGTTTTCTAAGCTGTGTTACAGTGTATATAGACTGCCTTTTATTTAAAATTCAAATCAAAAAAGAGAATTTTGATTAATTAGATGAAAGAGAAAGGTTTTATGACCAAATCTTTGAAGCAATTTCTGAAAGCCATATGTGTATTTGCATAGTCTGTCATCACTGAGAAGAAAAAAATGACAATATTATAACATTCGAGGCTCAGATATTTTACATGTGCTAGTCATAGTGATATAGGCCTCACTGATTTTACTGGTGATTTTCACTGTCAGCTAGGGTAATTACTTACATGGTGCTCACTTATACAAGTTCCTTTTTCTCTATCTCTTACTAAAGGAAAATTTCATAAATAGTTAGCCGGTAGATCCTATATAGTAACCCATTCTAAAGAACCACCTATGATTTGTGATATTAGAAATATTGCTGCTTGATCTCATGTACATTTTTTCTGTTTGTAAAGGTCAACCTCACATTACATCCTGTTATACCACCTGTAACAGTCAGGAATCCATGATAATACGCTTCAGTATGTGTAAACTGGATTTATACTAGTGGGGCTTGCTTGCTGTAGGCAAGATGTTGCTGACTGAAGGAAGGGTGTTGCATGTGTGCTGTGTATCCTCCTGCGCTTTTTTACTGTTTGCAACAGTTGGATCTTCCCGTGGTACATTAGAACCTGTGCTGGAGAAATACAACCCCATTTTACAGACGAAGAGCTGAGATTAAGTGGCTTGCTGAAGCTCAGAAGGAAAGTTTTTGGTTAATCTATGAACAGAATAAAAATCTCTTGATTCTCAACTTACTGTCATAATTTTTTTTAAAAAGTTTATTCCTTTCTTGCAGGAAGCTAAATGATTTAATGAGGATTCAGAGGAAAGATGATTTCAGAGAGCAAAAAATGTGCAATAATCATGAGCTCATAAACAGCTGAAAGAAAATGTAAAACAGAAAGCGAGAGAAAAGGGGCCTTTTTACACTTCCATTATCATAAAAGACAGTTTAAAGAGTGAGTGCAGCTTAGTTCTGTATCTCATAGCCATAAACATGCCTTAAGAATAGGGGCATATAGTTAAATACAAAACAAAACCATTATGATGGTGCATTTCACTGAATAAATATTTTGATCTGAGTTTCAATAGAGGAAAAAAAGTATCCCAAAGTTTGCGTGGATGAACTACAATGGTGAAATTAAAGAGACTATCAGATTTTTCTACAGCTGTTTCAGCATTTATGAGAGTCCTTGTACTCAAACTCTGTAAATGAGTGAGTGAATTAACATCACCATTTATTATCCAGAAATGGAGGAACTAGCGTGCTAATAACATTTATGGGAGACACTGAAGTACGGGAGTGGTGAATACCAATTATGATAGAGTATATTACACTGAGTTCTGAAATTAGAAATACAGGGAGGGAACTCAGGGAAGAATGATAAATGCGACCAGTTGCAGAGGGAGTTAACTTAAGAAAATTGAATAGAAAATAAATATTTTTAGACACAGTTTTAAATCCTTAAACAGTGTAAATTGTCATGGATACTAAAATTGATTTACTGAGCTACTTTAACTCACAGTGTTTTAGTGTATACTGAAATATGTGATACTGATGCAGTTTCTTCTGTTAATATCTATTGTCAACAGTTATTGTATGCCATATGTCCATATTCTATACTTGTAAAGCAATGAAAAAACACTGAATAAAAAGAAAATTCCTGAAAAGAAATATTTTTGCTGTAATTAAGAAAAAATTTTAGAGAGTCATGGAAAAGAAAGTGATGATGAGTACAGTAGAATAAAAAAAGAGAAGATAGAGGTAGGAATTTTTGATTTCACATTCAAGAAACAGTGTACCACTTACTTTCCATACAACTTGGCTTTTCTTACACTAAAAATTTTTCAATTACAACATAAATATCTAAATCTGTTTCCAATGTTATTGCAACTTAGTCAAACCAAGAAGATAAAAAAGAAGGCCTGAGAGGGACAGTTTATTAGATTGTTCTGGAGAAAACAGTACCTGAATGGATGATTAAAACTGGGAGAGATCCCAGGTCTCTGTCAAGATGGAAAACTGTATTAACATGATTATGCATGTAGTACAACGTCTTTAATTCCGAATTTCTTATTCCTGAATAGTAATAGACATTAAAAAAATCCATCAATGTAGGATAAAACGTGTCAGTATATGAACCCTTTAGATTTATATGATAGTTTCTTCTGAAAGCTTGAAATTGTTACCAGCTTATTCACAATTATTGATTTATAAAAATCTGTATTCTTTTTCCTGGAAAAAAGAAGACAAAATATAAAAGATGTGGAAATGTACAAAATATATTTATAAATATAAGACAGGAACAAACTTTAAAATAAAATCATTTAGGGATTTTCAAGAAATGACAACAAAAGGAAAAGGTAGATCTAACATCAATATAACTTTTATAATTGTAAGATATATTAAGCAATGGAATACTCTCTCTATGATACTGGTAATAGTCTATCATTTGATATTTTCCAGGATTTTTTTCAATGGACAAAATACTAAGAGACAATTCTACAATGGCCAGGACTAACATCGACATGACCAAACTTCCTGAAGTATCTCACAGTGATATCACTAACACTGAAGAGATGATGATGCTCTCCAGCTCCTAAAAATTCAAGAACTCCTAAGCTACACGACATAATGAACTTAGAAAACCTTTCACAGACAGATACAATATTCATCTTAAAGATATTTTACTTGCATAGTGACTTTAGGTTTATTAATCTACTGTTATGCTTAAATTAAACACTATTAAAATTGTTGAACAGCTTTGGCTTTGCTAGTTTTCCAATCAAATGAAGAAATGATAAAACTAATAGAGCAACAAAAGATTTCTGTAATGGAGCCTGACCTTAAAATTAGGAATACTTATTTTAAAATATCGAAGTGCTTATAAACTATGCATTTGAAAATCATTTTGGAATCAATAACAATTCTAGAATTATTACCCATTCTTCTATCAAAAATTGCGATATCGAAGTGATTTTATTTAACTTTAATATAACAATTTTGAATACAGTTTTAGTGATGCTTTACAAAACAATATTTTTTATTGAAATTATTGTTATTTATTGAAATGAAAAGAAAGTTTTGAAGTGTATTATATTTATCTGAGATAAAAAAATACCCAGTGACTTTCAAAATCTTCTTACAAAGCTTACAAAATAGAGGCTAAATTCATAAATGAAATTTTATAGCAACTGATAGCTTTAACAGCTGCTCTGTGAACAGTACATTGAATATCTGATAAATAATCCAGGCCTATGAACTACAAAACCCCCTATATCTTATATAGTTTCAGACAATGTAGTCAACGGAAGTATTTTAAAATGGTTGAAACATAGCAGAGTAGGATTCAAAAAGTAGAATATTTTTGAGAAGAATCAATAGTTTGTTCCAAAGTTATCAATTATATATTAGTTATATGTCAGTAAATAGGAGTTAAAATTAGCAATGTCAGTGTACTTAACTTACATATCCGGAGAAATATCATAAATTTAAATATAAGACATAGAATTCAGAAGTTTATAAAGGCTCATAACTCAGATTTGCTTGCAGGGATGTATAATTATATCCATAGTTCAAAGCACGGAGAAGCTACAGCTTTTTATAAGATGAAGAAAAGAAAAAGGGTAAAAATACCACATCTCCTCCCCAACCACACCAAAACCCTAGAAGAGAAAATTTGTCTATTCATATTTGAATTCTGTTCAATTCTGTTTCCATAAACATATAACTAAATTTTGCTAGCACTTCCCAACAATTTCTGCTTGGATCATAGTTGTATTTTTAGCCAGAACGTTTTTTACTGTTTGGTTAAGATTATTTCACATTTCACCTTAACTTATAACTTAAGAACATGTGCTATTTTCTTTACCTCTAATAGTCAGATATATTTTCATAAGGAATTCCTTTTAGGACATAAAGGTATCAATAGAACACAGAATTAATGAAAACAGAAATACATAAAAATCAGTATGAAACTATCTCATTTTATGAGAAGGATAACAATAAATGATCAGATCTACTAATTAACAAATGAGTAACTTATAATATTCTAGTGAAAGCACTGCTACTAGAGTGTATTTCTGCTATGGCTTTTTCATGTTTGAACAGGTTTGAAACCTTTATTGAAAAGCAATGAAAAGTTGAAAATTTGAAAAGACTATCTAAATTGAATGGACAGGAAATATGGAACTATAACCACTAAAATCTCAGCAAGTTAAAACAGATTGGTATTTTCAACATTTCAAAATGTGTTTACTTACTAGGGAATATACAGCTTTATTTCAGCCTTTCTTGATCGTATAATTTGATGTAATAACATCCTCAAATGTTTCCTAGACTAGACAAAAGTATATGCTATGATCACCTCAAGCTCCTAAAAGAGTTGAAAGTATAAAAACTGGATACATATACTGTATAAAATCATATTAAATCACACAACAGTAAAGGATTTGTACAGATATTATTCTCAAAGTACACTTGAATAAGAAAAAAGATGCAATAAGAAAATTTTCACAGCCTCTGAGCTATATCAGATCATTTTATCCATGATTTTGCAGATATACAATTAAAAGAATACTAAATTATTGCAGTCAAGATGATGAATATTTTTTCTGATCACTAATTATGTGAAGTTGAACAAGAGGAAGAACTGATGCTGTATAACTCAAAAATGAAATTATCTCTGCTTGTAAGTTATTTATTTTGTTGGATATATTTGAACATCAAAGTAAGGTTTTTTTGGTTTTTTTTGTTTTGTTTTTTTTTTAATGATGGTTTTCCATTGAAATTAATGGGGCTACATGGCTCAGCTTAATCTTCAGATTTAGGGTTTTGCATTATCTGTAGAATCTCTTTACTTTTTGCACATCTGGAAATAACTGAAAAAAGAGTCCTTTTAAAATAAGTACATTGCTAAGATTCCAATTTTTAATAGATACAGTCTGACCCCATCATATTTTTTTCAACTTTAATACCATTTTTCACTGTTGTCTGTTATGGATTAGTTCAGTGCCTCTAGAAAATGTGCAATCCCTTAATAATACTAGTGCAATAAGTAATATATTTCTTTTTTTTTAGCTGACATTGCAAAATTATTTTAAGTCGTTGCCCAGAGGTAAGTACCCTTGAGAATGATTGATATTCTTGTAGTTTATTTCCACTTTTTGATACACTTTCATAAATAAATGTAGCTTTTTTGTCTACATAGTGAAATCAATTTTGTAAATCTAGTGTTACTCTAACCTGCTGGAGGTGCACAGAATGAGCGGCAGTGGGCAAAAATGAGTACACAGGAAATTCCAGTTTAAGTTTCTGTTTATAAATTTATTTTTTATTTATTTACCATGAGGGTGGCCACATGCTTACCAGAGAGGTTATGAGACAACTCCCTGAGCCTCCTGATCAAATCAGACCTGCTTTGGACTAGATGACTCCAGATGTCCATTCCAACCTAAATTATTCTATGATTCTACGGTTCTGTGAAAAGCAAAACAAAACAAAGCAAAACAAAACTCACTGTATTAGCTGGATTTTTACAGCAATACTGCACGGATGCAGTATGAGACAGAAGACTCTGTCTCATGTATCTCATGAATTCTGAGCAGTGAGTGTGCCTGTCTTGCTCTTATGCTGAAATTGCTACTCACTGTGTAGAGCATAAGAGGAGTCATCAGATATTCATCCACACTATTAAAGTCAGTAATATTATTTTTATTTGCTTTAGTGGACATTAGGTTGCAATATAGTAAACACAGATGATAGAAAAGTACAATTTTTCATAAATGTCTCCTTAATTTAAATCTTTTAAAGCTTAATACACAATAATTATTACTTAAGCATAATTATACATAAATTAATTAGTCCAGTTGGCAAAGAAAAACAAACAGTATTTTTCAGAATTAATGAACAAATACTAATTATACAACATGCAGCCTTATTCTTTGTTTAATGAAGTATCACAAAGATCTATGCTGTAGACTTGGCTCAGCCATTTGCTCATTCTCAAACAAGTTCACTAGAACAAAAAAGGGAGTTTCTACAGGAGCACAGTACTCAATAATATGAGTCTATATTTGTGCCAGTTCAGCAACCAGCTCTTCCTGGAATCAGTACATGGCAAAAAGGTACTCAGTAAATAGCAAACAAAAATAACAAATATTATCCTTTTTCCATTTTTTTAAAGTGACTTTAAAATCACTGGCAAGATTCTAACTAAGTAAATACAGGATTACGCTGTTAGTGTTGATGCTTTTGTGTACTTTAAAGGTTTGTATACATTCCCATGTCTAAGGAAAATGCAGCGCTCTAAACATTTTAATGGCAGACACCAAGAAAACCAACATTACAAACTAAGTGTTTCAATCTGCAATACACATTGTGACCTTTGTTCTTTCATTTTTGAGCTGCATCTCTGAAGCTCTGAGTATGTGTGGACTAAGCTGTTTAATGAGTGCATAAGAGCTGTCTTCAACCTCAGTAGGATCTGCCAGGCTTAGAACAACAAACCATTCTGTCTCTCTGCTGAACTTTTCTGTTCTGCTTCAGTTATCTGTTACCCCAGCCAGATAATGTCTCATGTCCCAGGGTTAGGGAGCTTGCATCACGGTTTAACTTTAGCTGATACAATGAACACATCCTCTCTCTAAGCAGAAGAAAAATGCATTTAATATCATGGCTGTTACTACATCAGAACATCAGCAGTAAAACTGAGAGTGGAGCTCATAGCTTTCCTGTAAGATTATCCAGATATTTTACCTATCTTTGAATCATACATAATAATAATTTCATATTTTAAGAGAATCTTCAGAATAAAACTAATGGTAGAGTTTGTATTTAAGGTCTGATTACTTGCCAAACCTGAGGTACACTGTTGCTCTGGGTTTTGGTAGTGTGCATGAATATTCCAAAAATTGTCTCTTCATTCATCTAAAAAATAGCTCTGTATGCACATAGTTATTTAGCACAGTGGATTGCATTGAGTGGGACATTCAAAATATAAATCATACAGGATCTACATGATATTTTATTGCAGTCAGAACTCCCACTGACTTCAGCAGAACCAGGAAAGGCTCCCGGTAGCCACTCCTTCTGCAACAATATTAGACAAAATGAAGAAACATTTGCTGAGCTAAACTGTCAGTGAAAAGTTAACAGAAACATCTCTAAATGGAAATATTAGTAAGCTATGTCTGCTTTTACAGGTATCATTAGGTCATCACAAGGAGATGGACCTTCCCTGTGGTCTGTTAACATCAGTGAGAAACGGTATAAAAAAACAAAGGGAAAGAAGAGGGCACCAAATGATGTTCTGATATGTTGAATTGGCAGACTGTGGTGACATTGTTATTAGGAGGAAATAATGGTAAAAGCGAGAAATTTTAAAGTGGATAGAAATATGCCATTCTTTTTCTTCTTTTTCTTTTTCTCTTTCATTTCTTTTTCTCTTTCCTTTCTTTTCATTCCCTCTGTTCTTTCCAGTAGTAAAGAAGAAAAGGGGAAGATTATTTTGTTGGCTATGATTGATTTCCATCAATGAAGCTGATGATTTGTCAGGCAGATATAATAATTTAATTTAGGTAAGGGGTGAGTTCTCTAATTAAAAAAAACTGCAATATCTAATATATACTTACATTTAACAATAGAAATGTGGCATAAAAATGGCAGATCTTATAACATTACAAGAAGATTTGGGGGATATTAGTATATTAAGAGTTATTGTAAGCAAGAGTGACATTAGCTTCCTGGGGGAATTGGAAAGGGGCAAACACACGACTTTGACCAATATTATTTGTAAATACAATAAGGAGACTGAGAAAATTATAAAAAAAATAGTTCTATTTTTTAATATGACAGTTATAGAAGGAACAACTGCTATTGTGAGAAATAACAACTGCATCCCTTGGCACAAACATTCTGCATGAGAGCACAGCATGTGTATTTATTGTCTTCTGAAAAGTCTGCATGCATCGTGTGGAGAAGAGAGTTATTCCCTACAGGAAAAAAAAGGTTTATCTGATATAAAGTATATGAAAGGAAAATATTCCAGTGAAAAGAGAGCACATTAAAAAATGTAAGAAAACAGTTCCTGCTGTAAGAAAACAGTCCTGGGCAAGAAAATTCCATAAATTAAATTAAATAATTGAATGACACAAATGTTTTGAAAAGACAGAAGGATCCTACCAGGTAATAAAAATAATATCAAAAAAATAATAAGTTCTCATGAGATCCTATTAGTCTGGTGACTGAAACACCTTTTACTCAGGAAAAAGGGATCTGAGATATTTCTGGAATAAAAACTGAGTATGTACATTAATGATAAAAATACCCTTGAACCTAATATCAGACTTGAAATGAAAGGCATGTTGTATCCTAGCACTGCAGCATTAGTACTAGAACTCCGGTTTCTGTCACACAAAAGATCTCTGTCACACAAAACACTTAATATAGTAATTAAAGATGACAATGTGCAGTCCTCAGTGACTAAGAACGAAGATGACATGAACTTTCGCCTGTGAAGGAATTCAGCCCTCTCATTAAAAAAAAAAAAAAAAGTGAAAGGTCAATGTTAGTGACATGTTAGGGATGCATAGCTGAAAGTATCACAGCACTAGAAAATCTGAGTCTGAGAGTTCCAACAGCTATACAAATCCACCACACACACAGCTGCTCTTTGATAACATATGTATTTGTAAAGACTTATCTAGTGGCTAGTATCCAAGTCTGTATCTTACACATTTTTGTTAAGTTAGGTTAATCTTCTACCAGTCATGAATAGTATGGCAGCTTTGAGATACTAGGAGTGAGAATTCTCATTTTGGAGATAAGGTTTTATTTTGTTGGTTGTTCAGAAAAAGTGATGTAAATGGCTTCTCAATTCCTAGTAAAATGTTTGGGGCATAAGATTTGGGTTCTGGGATTTCAGACTGGTTTCAGATTTGATGACTTCATAGTCTCCTGCATTCTTGTGAGGTCTGCTCAGGGTGCCTAAGTTCTTACCACGGTTAAGCTGATCTGGAAGCATGAGAGCAGAACTGCATTTAAGTTTTACCACTGTTATGTGTGATATGAGATATGTGTCAGTATTTCCTAACATGCATCTACTCTTGGCCATCTCATACTGTGACATAATCAACAGCAAATTTAAAAATTAACAAAATC
This sequence comes from Rhea pennata, assembly GCF_028389875.1. NCBI lineage: Eukaryota > Metazoa > Chordata > Aves > Rheiformes > Rheidae > Rhea > Rhea pennata. The sequence continues at coordinate 119,007,370 of NC_084664.1, read as the reverse complement.
TGAATTTTGAAAGACATTTCATAAAAACTAGCAAATTGGCAATAAAGAATCCTGTCACATATTAAATGATTTGCTTACATAATAAACTATGTCTATATGTAGAGAAAATTTGATATAAAACCAAACATTTTGACAGCAACCTGTCTGCTTTAGATTCAGATTTATGGAAGGAATAAAAGAAGTGATTAAAAAAAATTCTGGCACCTGTTAAAATAGAGAATCATATTCTGCGCATTCCCCAAACAGCTGATAGTATAATTCAGTCCAATACAGTGATTAAAAAAAGACATTAGAAGCCCCTTTCTCTTTCCCCAAACAGATGTTATCAATTACTATATTGATTTCATAACACATACACATGCTCATCACTTTAAATAGTCAACAAAAATAATTAATTTAAGAATCTAGATATATTAAATAGCCCTGATTTTAAATCAAAGCAGAAAATGACAGGGTAAATTAAAAGTTACAATTCCAGTTCCAATTTTGAAGTATATAAACATAGCTTTCAAAATGAAACAAGCCTGTAACAGTTAACTACAATGCAGTCCAAGTCCTTTTTTTCCCTGCAGATATTCAAAACAGCCTCATCACTTGCTAAACTACAAGCACTCTAACATATTTCAACAAGATTCAGAATACCGTGTATAAAAAGTCTCAATGAACAAAAAACCCACCACCATCAACAAAAAAACCCTCCCTTAATGGAGAGTACCTGTTCCTTTAATGGAACAGATAATCTGTAATGTATTTTTGTGCAATTCTTCTTCAGACTGAGCAATAATACTAGCGTGATGCCAACCATCTCAGATTTGTGCTTCGTTATACATAGATGAACAATACAAGGAGAGGGGATACAATTTGGATTACTCCAATTCCTATCTTTCCTCTCAAAACCTAAAACCAAAGCAACACAGAACTTTTATGGATTTTTGGTTTTTTCAGTGTTTAATAGAAATCACAATATTATACATTTAAGATATTACAAGAAATCATGTAAGAGATAGAATAACCATATAAATAGCAATCTGAAAAATAATAACTGCTGTCAGGAGCATATCTTCACTTTAGCTTTAATTATACTTATAGACATAGTTATACTGATAGAAAATCAAACAACTGAAGGTTAGGAAGGTTAATGTGTGTCTTCACATTTCTGTGACATTCGTACCTATCTCGTTTGGTTCCTCAAAACCTTATTCTCTGTATTTAGATCAGTTTGTCAAGGTTTTCCACCCTAAAAGTTCTACCACTAGTCAGTGTTCCAAAGAACACTTCTATTTTTAAATGCGAAGATTTATTCCTGTTTCTTTTTTTATCTTTTTAAATTTCTTTCTTAATGTATATATGATGATATATTTCATATGCTCAGTATGATAGCAATGTATGAACTGGCAAAGTTTTATCTGTATCACCTTGTTTTTTATTAAATCATTGTTTTGTACATTTAAAACTTTAAGTAGAAAATGTTTTCTTTAATACTGTAGGAGATTAGGTTCTTTTGGTCGGTCTTCTTGAACTGCTATGGATCTCACTTACATCCAGATAACACGTATCTACAGAGTTACTGTTATTTAAGTAATCTGATTATGTTCTTGCTTATTTTTTTAATGTCATTAGGATCTAAAATGGAAACAAATTCAGTCTAAGAACCATAAATATCCATAAAATATATTGCTTAGCTAGACTGTCCTACTTTTTTTGAGTTTGAGACCTTGTGATCTTGCAAGGTCTTTGTTTAGGTTAGGGAACACTCTCCTGTTGGTTTCACCATTTGATGCAGAAGGTCCTAGCAATACAGCTATATATCTAGAAGACTGGGTAGAATACATACAATATAAGTGTCAAAAAGCAATAGTTTCTGTAAACCCCTGTCAACTAAAACTTGAGTGCTTCATATCAGCCTTTCAGGAGGACTCATGGTGCTTCCTTAGAAAAGGAAGAAGAGAATTTCTCTAAGTAAATTCAGATTTTCTGTTGATCTACGCTTCTCCCAGAAAGTTTTCTACAGAATGAAATGGTATAAAGTTAAAGTAATACAAATGAATCTCAGAGCCCCCATCTGGCCTGTGAAATGGCATAGAAATGTCTTTCTAGGGGAGTACTTGACCTACCCACACATCTACAATAGCTAGTGATATTCTGCCCCATCTGTGGAATCAATGTCCAACCTGTTACGATAATCTTCTCTTTCTCCTCATATACGTGTTCTGTTTTGTATTGAGCCATCAGCTTTTGTCACAGGCTTTCTATTTTCTGTGGCAAAGCAATTGTTGTCCCAGCGCTAGCTGTATATTAAATATATTAACTATGTGCTGAGAATTTAAAGATTTGCAAGTCATATTTGGACACCTACTTATAATTTGTTTCTGTGGAGCTACAAGCGATAAAAACTTTCATTAAATAGGACTAGAGGGCTTATGATTTTTTTTTTTTTTATAATCCTACAGAAAAGTAATGAAATACATGCAATCTGTTGGAAACTCCAGGCCTGTTGTCAGCTTCTGTAAGGGGCAGAATCACTTACTAGATAAAGTGAATGATAGGTGGCAGAAAGAGCTTTTTCTCTCCTTTCTGTCCCATTGAGCCTTTTTCAAGACGGTCTTACCATCCATCTACTTATTTTTAAATGATCCCCATAAAGACACAAGGAACCAGAGGAGATTCATACTTGGCAGAGAATCTAGATTCTTCCTTTCTCGTGCTTTAACTCTGCTCCTATTTTCAAGCAGTCCTTCTAGCCTCATAGAAGTTCAGGAAACAACAGCATTGTGTCCCATACACTTCAAATCTTTTCCTAAAGATTCTTATTTACATCCTATAAAATAATCAGTATTACTTCGAGTGCTGGATTTGTGCATTATTATGAGATTAAACAAAACAATGTTATTATGAGATTAAACAATTTATCTTCTTTTCACATATCATGTGAAAGCTTCATTCATATTGAAAGGGAAACACTCAAAGTTTTAAGAGAATCTGTATATGTTCTACACATAGCAAGGGATTGAATATATTACCATATAAATCTAAATGGAAAGTCCTGATTTAGTCAAACCAGTCTGTCATAACTGTCATTGCATATGTGAAATGTTACTTGCATTTTTCTCTTTGAGTAGGGTCATCACAGCATAAAAATTCACAATAGAATTGAAGTGAGAATACTATTCTGCTTTTTTCCTCCTTAATACTTTTTAAACCATTTGTTTTTTATGCCTCACTGCTTTTTATTGGCATTGAGTGATATTATGCTATACCTCATCTTTCCCTCAAGTAGTTTGACCTTGGAGACTAACCTATATTCTCATTTAGGTTTCTCTGGTTTTCACTCTTTCGGGGCTGATCAGAGCTCTGCATGTTTATGTTTGTCTTCTTATCAGCTCATGAAATTTGCTACCTTAGAGCTCTAGTTACTTGCTGAATTTTGGTAGTTTAGCGGTTTAGCGTAAGGCAACTGACTACAGTGATCATCCATGCGTACTTGCTGAATTTGAGCAGTTGTAAATGCAACAGCATTTCTGCTAACTTTTTTCTATTTTTCAAGAGTCTGGACATAACAGACTCTTGAATGTAGGCAGTTATCACAGCTGAGTTGAAGTGCAAAAACTTATTAAACTGTTGTAATGTAATTGTAAACTTGAGCTCTTTACCTAAATCCAGGAGGGGTTTAATGTCTATTCTTTGTTTAAGTCTAATTCTAGAAGAAAACACTACAACAAGAAATGTAACTCCAAAGATGCAAGCAACATAACAGGCCTCTTTTTTTCTGTCTCTTTGGCTTGTAAACTGGACTAGCATAGATGTTCTTCCCTGCAGAAAGGTGGATTTAGTGGAGTGAATAATTTACTTTGGGTTATTTGGTTAAAAATACCATCTTGTTTTGGAAAGGAACTCTTAGGCTAACCTAGCATTCCTATAGTATTCATTTGAACTAAATAAGGCAGACTAGATTTTGAATATTTTGCCAGAAAGACTCAGTAGTTAATAAAACTTTATTAAAATTCAATCTTTTTCTCCTCCAAGTACACACATTTATTTCTTTAAAGCAGTAAAGAATAATAAATCAAGACCAATGTGCATACAGAAAAAAAAGGTAATAATTTATTTATACATTAGCGCAGAGACAGAAAACCTAGCATTAATTTATTAGCTGGGCCTAAAGATAACCAAGTATTTGTCTTTCCTTATAACTGATAAATTGATGCTTGCCTGATGGTTGCTGTTAGTATTATTTTCATTGACTAGCAAAGTTTAAAAAGTGTAGCAAAAACTGTAAAAACATTATGGTGAGCTGTGCTCTCTACAACTTCTGTTTCTATCAGCAGATTTTTTAATGCCTTAGAGTATTTCAAAGTTCTATTCAATAATGACTATGGATACATATCTGTGTTGACTTTCTTTCATGCCAAAATGAATTCAGGAGAGGAATGATCAGACAGGTCTTAAAATGAAAATCAGTCTGAAAATTATATGCAGAGACGTTTCTGACACAAAAACAACAATTCCACCAAAGTAATGTATTTTTACATTTCCAGAATATTTAGTATTTCTAGTGCAGCTGAATTCAGTATATTTAGATCTTATAGAGGAAGAATGATATAGCTACTGAACTCTGCAATAAAAGTAAACAATGCTGTAGGAACATAAAACTCATACTGAATTCATGTGCAACCCTGAAACTAGAATTTTGATAGAACAAAATCTAGTTACTTTATACAGTTAGAATTAAAGAATCACAGCTGAAATTCTGTGTCTGAATAGGGATACAAAAATTATAGAATTGATAGCATTATTTGGAAACAAAAATGTGGTATACTAAACTTCCTTAGAATTTAGGTGGCAACTTTCAAATTTGCATAGTGAGTCTTGTTTTCAGAAACTTATTCTATGTAGAGCTGGATGGACAATATAAGCATTCAATCCACTTGCCTAAAAAAAGGGGATCTAATGCCAACTGAAATGTCCTGGAATATCCAGCTCAACCTCTAGCTGCTATGCTGGTTTAAGTAAAGGTCTTTTTTAGGTCCTGGCTTGTATTTGCTGGCCCTGTGCACTCTAGAGTGTCTCAAATGACACTAGGTGCCTATAAATAATTAATTAATATAATTAAGCCTGTGGTATAGAAATCACACTGTGGATTTCAGCTAGTGAGAAAAGTTGTTCATACACGAATGAAACAACATAACTGAGCAGATACATTTTCTTGGTATAGGTGACTTCGACTTAAACTGCTTTTCATATGTAACTTCACCTGGATAGCAGTGGAGATTACCAAAAGCAGTTAGCAAAACAGCTTGATTAAATCCAATTTACAGATACATTTTTTTTAAAGTGATTGGCCACAGAGACCAACATAAGAAGACTTTTATCCAAATATTACCATTTAAATGATGCTTTGTATTTTGAAAAGGAATCCATTGGTATTATAATAATCTTAATTTATACTAGGTTTTCTTTATGTGCTCATGAAGTAGGTACAGTATGTCGAAGTTCAATTATGAAGATAACTCTTAAAATTCTCAAATAAATATGCATATGTTTTCAGATATTTAATTCAGAAAAATACTGGCAATAAAAAACACCTGATGTTGGTAGGATCTCTTTCTCTCATTAGAGAAATAGATACATAAGAGGATTTGATGTTTGAAAGGACTAGAATTAAAGTATCTGCCAGCTTTTGGGATTTGGCAAAGGGATTTACAGCCTTTTATCTCCAAATCAACATTTAACTTTCAATTAATGGGTGAAATGGAGCCCTCTACTAAATATATATAATTATGAATTAATCATAATACAATTATAATGTTATTATAAAATAATTAAAAAATAATAAAATATTAATGCATAATATATCAATTATATAAGTAGGTTATAGGTTGAAAATGATAACAAGGAATAACTTCGGACATTTGTCTGACAGTAGAATTTTTCCACTAATACAGAACAGGATGGAGGTTTAAAGAGTGTAGAGCAGGCATCTGGTCTTTGAAGAATTAACTAATGCTAGCCAAATGTGCAATGACTCCTCTTTCAACTTGTCCAGGTATACTATCTGGAATTTGCCTTTCCATTTCTGTAGTAGTGACTCTATACCATCTTCATTATGCTACATCTGCAACAAACGACACTTGATAACTGAGTGTCATGAACTGCAGGTGGGCTGCACATGTGTTTACAATTGTCTTCTCATTAACTTTAAGAGTTTGTTGTCATTTTGCTCTGTTTCCAACCTTTAAATTATGTGACCACTAAAACATGCTCAGAAAAAAAGAATAATTGAAAAATCAATAGCTTTTCTTAGTTTTTTGTTTTAAAATATAGTTCTAACTAGTGTGTTCATAAAGAGATTACAGAATGGGAGAAAGATCCTAATGAAATTGGGATTGCTTATTTCTACATAAACTGATTTGAAAAGTGAGTGAATATTAGCAGTGAAGCATGAGGGCTCCTGATTACAGCTTTTTGTTATTGTTACTTCTGTTTCTTTGAGGTCACCTGACCTCTTTTGTTTCCTAGACAGAGAATAATCTCATCTTGAACCATAAGGAGAATTTTCTGTCCTCAGTGGGAAGATTAGATATAACTTCATTAAGTTAAGCAAAGGAAACGCAAAGTCCTGCACTTGGTGAACAATATCCCTATGCACCAGTACATGCTGGGGGCCTACCACTGGAGAGTAGCTTTGGAGAGAAGGACCTGGAGGTCTTATGGACACCAAACTGAGTATGGGCCAGCAATGTTCCCTTGCAGCAGGGAAGGCTGAGAATTGTCAGTAGGTTGAGAAAGATGATCCTTCCCCTCTGCTCGGGACTAGTGAGGCCACACCTGGAGTACTGTGTGCAGTTTTGGGCTCCCCAGTACTAGAAAGACATGGAACTGCTGAGCAAGTCCTGCAAAGGGCCTCTAACTTGATTAAGGGACAAACAACTGTCATACAAGGAGAGGTTAAGAGACCTGGGACTGTTTATCCTGGAGAAAAAAGAAAGGTCCCATGGATTCTTATCTGTTTGCATAAACACCTGATTATGGGGGAATAATACGGAGCCAGACTCTTCTCAGTGGTGCTCAGTGACAGGACGAGAGGCAACGAGCACAAACTGAAACACAGTAAGTTCAGTTTAAATATAAGAAGCAACTTTTTCTCTATCAGGGTGGCTGAACACAGGAACAGGTTGCCCAGTGAGGTTATGGAGTCTCTGTCCTTGGTCCATTCAAGACCTGACTGGACTTGGTTCTCAGCAACCTGTTCTAGCTGCCCCTGCTTGAATAGGGGGAGTTGGACTAGATGAGCTCCTGAGGTATCTCCCAACCCCCAAGAGTCAGTGATTCTGTAGTTAGATGGGGAGAAAAAAGATCAACCTTTGCTTGACCTCCACAAAGACTATACCTTTTTTTTTTTTTTATTAAAAAAGTCAATATAAAGGGAACATTTTATAACAAGATAGCTTTGATCCTACCTCTTTGTTTCTATCTCCTTTCTGTTTGCAATGTCAGATTAAACTTACTGGAGTGTCAGTTACCTGCTCACTGTGACACTGTAATCAGTTAATTCCCTTAGCCTTCCTGCCCACCTTCTCATTGGTTAATGAGTAGACATGCTGCAGGTCAAAAAGCACTGACTGACAGCTTGTTCAGTGGTCCATTCATTATTTTAGGCAAAATATTTGTAAAATGTTAGCATCCGGCAAAGTGTCAAAAACTCCATACCTAATACTTTTATTAAAAATAGAGATTTGAACATATAGATGTGTGTGTATCCAGCTTCTAGGAAGCTTACACAGTATAAAAGTGTAGAAGTAGAGACAATGCGCTCAAGAATAAACAGTGGGGTACTATCCCTCTCATAAATATTTAATCAGATAAGTTGGATGAGAATTTTTCACAGCTCTATTTCCATTGCAATCTTTAATTTAAATACACACCCAGGACTGTATTTAAAAGGTAACAAGTTTATAGAGATAGTGCCACCTCTAAAGGTTTGACTTGAAACTCCACTGACAAGAAATGGAAACTGGTTCCTATGACATAGCCTGGGGCAGAATGGCTCATCTAAATATTCCTATGTGCATGACAGGTGTTTATATAATGACATTTGCTGTTTCAGACCTGCTCTCCAGCTCTGCAAAGTTTTGCAAATGGATTTGTCTGTAGACTCTAAAGATGCTCTGTGTACTGAAAGTACAGAAAATGCATTGCTTTTGGCTATGTTCATAGTGCAATTTAAAATTCTTTGGGGAAAAAATGATGATATCTTTTAAATCTTCCTTCCCTTTCCAACTCCCACCCCTCAAAAAAAGAGTGATTTTTTTTGTGGTCAAAGTGAAACTAGCATATCCAATCACATACCTATTCATATTCAAAGATGTTAAGGTCAGAGGAAGAATTATAATCACCCACTCCCATCTTCTAAGAGCATGGTAGTAAAGTAGATGTGACCCAGATGAGACTATACACTGATTTTGGCTCCCTACTTTCACTTTTGCATCTGGGCATCCCAGACGTAAAGGGCTACCTGAAAACACTGTCAGGGGAGTCAAAAGCTCTTTGTAGTCTATTGGTGACTAGGGAAATTGAAGTGCCTTAGTCTCCTACTTAAGAAACAATGCAGACTTGAGGAAATGTTTAGTAGTTTTTTTTTTTTTTTTTTTTTTTTTTTTTGTAAATTAAACTTACATAAAAAAGCTCTGAAATAAGAGAAGAAAGAAATAAGCTCTGCAACATTTTTTTTTTCTTTTTGCGGGGGGTAATATGTCTTTTAGGGAGTCATCCAGCATGTTCCTGAGTGAACTGTTAAAATGGTTACCCACAGTAAAAAAAAAAAAAAAAAAAGAAAAAGAAAAAAAAAAGAAAAAAAAAAGAAAAAAAGCACTTACTTGAATTTTTAAAATATCTTCTTTCTTTCTGATCCCTTATTTCACATTCTTATAACATTATTGTATAGCCTTTTCCACACATTTTTTCCTAGTCTTCTGGTCCAAGGACAGATCAAGGCCAATACTTCTGAAAAGCCCTCCTCCACAAAGTTCCTACTATCATTTTGATGGCAAGCATAAATAAACAATAAACTATATTTTCTGCCTCATATCTGAAATATCACAAATGTTATAATCTGCTTAGGCTACCAAAATAATATCCTGAGCAAGTCAAACATAATATTTTCCATCTATGTTCTTAGTGAATGTGATCTCAGCAGTTTTACCTTTTATTTTTAATGCCATGATACTTGGAAATATATCTAATGACAAAGTTAATGGCACTGTAACTAGAGTAAACTTTGCAGAAGAGGAATTGCAGTGAAGGCCAAAAGTCTAGAAACAATTTTGACTTACTCTTTGAAGAAACTGCCTTCTAACAGCTCTCTTTTGGTGATATATACTATACTGTCATTCTATTATGTTGGATATTTGTTCATATAGGCCAATATGTGTTGAATCAACATTAACCAGATGTGTCAGTCCACTTAATTTTAAGTTCACAAGCTACTTTTATCATCTAAAGCAGCATGATTCAAGGAGACCTGATGAACGTTTTAAAGCACCAGATTGTTCAGGTTTGCATTTAAAGAGACCCTTCTCTCTTTGGCATGGCTACTTAATAACGTTATTTATAAGTTGTTGTTGCACTCCACTGTGTACATTACTTGGGAAAAAAGACAGCAAGTGTTTCAGTTCCATCAGCTGTCAACATAACTTGTCTGTTTGAGATTAAATTTATATTATTGAAAAAGCACTCCTGGGCCACTTCATCACTCAAATACAGATTCATGGGATATGCTCAACAGAAGCAAATTAGCATAAGCGTGGGCTCATTTGCCTGGTGTTATGGAGGCAGTTGAAAAGCAGATATGTTAGTTTGTGTTCAAAGGGAGGTTCTCCTGAACTGTTTTCTGGTAAACATGTAAGTGACTGGCAATCACAGAAGCATTGACCTTGACCAAACTTCTAGCATTCATAAGGTAAGAGATCTAGAGATCTGTCACCAATGTGCATTTAAATACTTGTCTCTTTTTACAGTTGCTAATGTTTTAACATTTTATTCTCTTTGTGATAGCATCTGACCAGCAATAAAAAAAAAACAGAGCTTTACTCCAGGCTATGTGAAAGTCCAGAGACACTCACATTAAAAACCTCAGAGAGCCGTGGAAAGCAGACCCACCTGTCATGATACATCCTTGATCCTTTTCATGATTTTTTTCATGATTACATCACAGAGCCAGATCTTATTTTCAGTGTTGAGCTCTAGGCTTTTAACATACAACTTTGTTGGCCATTACAGAGACATAGCCTTCATTTCGAGCTATTAAATTTCATAACATTCTTTTTAGCTCCAGTTTTTAACATCACCTGGTGCTTGCTGGTAGTCTGATCTTCATATATGTAGACAGTACTTCAAAATTTGAGCCATTAACAAATTTTATTAACTGGCACTTTTTATGTCAGCCTCACTAATGGAAAAAATTTTAAAAACAAAACCTACAATGTGAAAATGTTCTCACTCCAATTATCTTTCCCTTAGACCATGCCTCAAAATCTTGGCCTAAGTTTGGAATATGAAAGTGACAGAAATGTAGTCATGAAAAGTTACGAATGGTAATATTTTGATATGGTTCAGCAACTTAGTCTAAATGTCTGGACACTCTGTTTTTTGAAAATTCCTTAAAAATAATAAAAAATAGTGCTGGAATTCCCAAACACAATATTTCAATAAAGGTTTTCTTAATTTTATGTTCATAATCAGTCTAGCAAAGCAAAGGAAGATACAAAAACTCTGAGAAGAATTTTTAGGCAACTTTATGTACATATGCAGAAACGTGGAAGAAATGAGCAAATCTTCAGATCATTCATACCCAAATTTCAGTATTTTTTCTTATTTTATATAAACAGTTTTGTATCTCTTTTGTAACTAAGTCATTTTTTCTTCTTTAGTTTGCCTTTATTTTAAGCTAACTCTGTTTCAGTACATGAAGCCATTTTACACGAGCAGAGGTAAAATTCTACTTTCATTTTATAGTTTTTTTTATAACTGCAAGCTGTAGGAAAAAAGAGAGAAAAAAAATAAGCATCTAAAACTGAAAACTGGTATTAAAGTGAATCCTTGTATTGTGTAAACAAAATTGTTTTGTGAGTGCAGTAATATTTTCCGTGCAAAATGGCAAGAACAATTCTCCATTTCTTTTAAGTGTCCACAGAGACAACGTCATGTTAAGCTGATAAAAAACTATTTTAATGCAACTACGTTATGAGATATTACCATGTCAAGACAATGATAAAAGGATCTTGGTGAAAATCAATGGAAATCCAATAATATGTCAACATAATGGTTTTCAGTGCAGGGATTTGGAGATTATGTCGTGTTGCCAAAATAATAATATGCTATCCATGTAAATTTTACTACTATTTGGAAGCAGAAAATTAAAACCAAACATAACATTAAGAAACATCATATAAAAGCTCAATAAAATTAAAATTGTTTTCATCATCTCTTAAACAATCTTCTGACTATTGACAGATCCAGCATTGATTTAAGTTGGGTCAGATCCACTAATTTAACCAAGTTAACATCACATCTTATGTTGTCATCCTCTGTTAGATGCTCTCTGAACAGTAGTAGGAGGAGAAAAGTTAATTTATGTGAAATAAGTAGATAATAAAGCACAAATATTTCATTAGATATAGACCAAGCAAAGTTTTGGATCCTGCTGAGGGTTAGGCTAGTATTTGTATTTCAGGTTAAATCAGGATTATTGTTCAGTTTCTGTAATATTATCTGCTCATAATCTATCCTGGCAAGATGCTGGCTTTGTCTAAATAGAACTTGGAAAGAAGCCGATTCTTTTGAATACAATCCAGAGGGAGGCTACTATGAATTGTAATTCACATTACAAATTAGTCCCATAAATAGTGTGACAGTTCAGGCTGGTTTTGGAATTTCATTTTAATACACAGCTGGAATTATATGTCTGCTTTCTAGAAAAAAAAAAAAAAAGGAAAAATATCAGATTTTTGGAGGCTCTCCACTCCCATATAAACTTGTATATAAATTGCTAAGAAAGTTTTTTCTTCTTACACTTCCAGGTTGAACTGTCTCTCTTTAATGTTTGAATTAATGTGCAACAAACATCTCTCTGTAATAAACAAAATAGTAGGCATTTGTACTTCTTATTTCCTTTTATTAGTTCTCTATAGATCATATTGCCAAGTAATATGTAATAAGGTTTTAATAATCTGAAGTCTAAATTTTCAGAAAAAAATAAACAAAAATATTTACTAGATTAATTTGTAAGTTTTCATTTTTTTAGCAGGCCATTTCTGAACATCTATGAGAAACTCTGCAGTTAGACAACTCATGCAGCCACACTAAAATCAGCTGGGAGTAAGTGACAGCTCTTTTCAGAGTTCCAGCTCTTCCTCGACTTGTCAAAGGAAACTGCCTTTCTCCAAACCTGCAATTGGCAATTTGCAGTCCACTTCTGCTTTGCCCTAGTGCCACCTCTATAAGCCTAGGGGTTTCAGGAAGACAATGAGACATCTGTACAGAAGATTACTGAGCAATTTCTAAATATACGTGCTGGATTTGATCATAACTATTTCTGGAAATGATTGGTAGCTCAGCCTGGAGGCTAAGCTGATCAGTAAGTCCAGGCACTGCTACTAAATTCTTTTTTTGATGACAGTTTTCATGCAAATGATCATTTCAGAATGTACTATATCTTAAAGCTAAATTAGATTTTTCATGAAACTATAAGGAAAACCAAGAAAGATTTTTGTGGTCTTGGGTTCACAGAATAATTATAGCCAGATAATACGGCACATATTCTAAGTTGGATGCTTACAGGGAGTTTTGTATAAAAATAAATAAAAATTGTTTTTAAAATAGTAGTTCTAGTTCATAAAGAGTAAGAATTTAAAAGAATAATTCTATGCTGTGTTGATTTTTTTTCTTTCTGTTCAGATGTCAGTCAAACCACGAAACCTCAGAGCAAAAGTCAGCTCGAACATCAAATTCAGAAAATTTGGGTACAATGTCCGCCAATTTGAATGACATTTGTATTTTGAAAAAGCTAAAGTGATCTGAGATTAAATAGTGAATCAAGGATCTTCATGTTTTGATTGAGCTTCAGTACGTAATGAAGTCAACAGATTCTGGAGCAATGGCAATAAAATCCAGGGCTTACAGCTTCATCCTTAGATGCTGAAAGCAAGAGACAGAAGCTGAAGAGGAGCTGCAAGACATATTAGGGGTGGAGGCAGCATATTTTCCCCTGGCTGGCATGCCCAGGGTCGTTGCCTCAGATGCCAGGATGAGCTCATAGAGATTAAAGCACTTACAATTTAAATAGTCTAATGTCAGTGTGAAACTTCACACAACCAATTTCCAGCTCAACAGGAAATGTTTAATTGAACAGTGTTCTTAGTGGCTTTCCTTCATCTGGGACACTATCTGTCATGGTCAAGTCACGTCATAGATGGAAGATATTACCTCTCCTCAGCATCTTCCATTGGCAGAGGATATTGGATAAAAACAATGCAAAACCCCTAAAGAATTTGTGCTTGGGTATGTCATCCAACATTTCACTCACATTATACAACATAACCCACTCAAGGGTTGGAGAGAACCTAAAGAGAGCTTCTATGCATCAGGTGTGAGGTAGGGTTCTCAGGTGAGGCTGATTAGGGCGATTACAACCTATTAGTGTCCTCCATGCCCTGAATCTCTGATGACTTAATATGTTATTCTAAGGAACTTTATCTGGTTTGGGGGTATATTCCCACTCCAGGAACACTCAGCATTTATTTCAAACTTGCACAGGCAAGAGCAAATGGATGATGTGGATCAGAGAAAACAGCAGGCCTGCTGTAGGGTGGTTGTATTTGTGAACAGTGATACAGGCTGTAAGTTGTTCTTTTTTCCATCTTCATTGTAAGAGAAAGTAAAATTGTACCATAGTAAGCTTGTCTCTATATAATGTTACTCTATTTTGCTTTCATTTACATGTAATAACCATTCTTGATTATTGGTAAAAGCCTTGTACAACTTTTGTATCAAATTTGATGAGAATATTTTTATTTTCATTTCTTAATCATGATCAAAAAGTAGAATACTTCTCTGCAACCTTTATTTATGTAAACAAAGCATTTATTAAAAATCATAATTGAAATGACTTAATATTGAAAATGTTTAAAGATGTTCAGGTGAACTTTCATATTTTTAATTACTATTTCCTATGATTTGTGTTTGTTCTTGTTATAAACATCTGATTTGCTAAAACTATTTTTCAGCAGTGAAAATTATGTTCTCATCCAAATATGTATTGTTCCAAACTGAATTTCAGTCTGTTTATAATTGATTTCACTTCCATATTTTGGCTTTTCTGCTTCCCTCCCCCTGCCTTCCTTTTCTTTTGAACTTATTCTGTGCTGTTAAATAGTTGAAATAGTAACTATGGGTACAATTTGTTTTACTCTCAGTAGTGCACATTGAACCTGGAGGCATTTTAGTGTCACATAAATTGTACACAGTAGGATAGAATGGCAGCAGGTCAGTATTCTCTCAAAAGAAACTCCAAAGAACATGAGATGATCCGAACATCAAACAGGTGATCAGTAAATCTTAGTGATGTTACCAATATTTAAGCTAAAATGATACAATGGGGGCTTTCCCACCCTAGAGGAGACAAGAAGGTTATAACCATTGGGTAAAATGCTTTGAAGTAGTTGTAAATTACTTCAAGATCGCATACAAATGTACTTGTAGAGTTTAGCTTGTTTTGCCAGAACTGTGTGTATTGGCTCACTTTGAAAACCAATTGTCTAAAATTCTTTTTCTTTGCTGGAAAATAGACTAATAAAAATTGCTGATGTGGGTTTTGAAAACTTTCATACTAAAAAAAATCAGCTAGAGGTATTATCAGAGACATGACTCATCATGCCGGTTAGTTATTTATTTGTTTATTATAGATTTCTAGCAAGGGTTCTCAAGAAGTCAGAGTCCATGTCTGTTCTTATTCAACTCCCTGTTTTAGGAGACACTACCTATAGGTAATCTCATGTGTTGTATTGATCATGTCATGTACTAAATATGGAAGGAGGAAAAAAAATCATTTGGAGAATAATAATGTTTATATAGCTAATGTTTGACCTGTGAGGCCGTAAAGAGACACCCAGAAGAGGTTTAGAATGAATGGGACAACTGAACAGGTGTGGATAAACAGCAATGCTGAAGATATTTACAAAGACGAAAGAACTAGAAAAAGCCCTAACAAGGATAGGGTGCCACAGATGCCAAAGATGATCAGATGAACAGCATATGATAGATCTAAATCTTACATTGTTCAGTTCTGGTGCAGCTGCTTGCATCTTCACAAATACACCAGCAGTTACTACAAAGTCTTTCCTGTCTTGTGTATTTCTGATGTCTTTAACAAAAACATCGTAGAACTACGCTCCCATTCTTTGTTGTTCTCACCACATCCTCAAAGAGCTCACATGTTAAAAGTCACAATTTTTTTTTCTTTTTTAAAGATATTCATAATTTGACTCAAATATGTGGGAAATATGGCGGGAAAAAAAAAAAAAGAGGTCACCATTTACAAAGACCAGTTCTTATTAACAAGCTAAAAGCTGGATCATCATAGGGCAGGTGCTCCAGCCCTCTGATCATCTTTGTAGCCCTATGCTGGACTCTCTCCGGTAGCTCCATGTCACCATAGTACTAGAGAGCTCAGAACTGGACACAATACTTGAGATGAGGCCTCACCAGGGCTGAGTAGAGGGTCAGGATCACCTCTCTCAACATGCTGGCAACGCTCTCCCTAATACACTCCAGGGTATCATTGGCCTTCTTGACCACACGGGCGTGTTGCTGGCTTATGCTCAGCTTGTCCACCAGCACTTCGAGGTCCTTCTCTGCAGAGCTGCTTTCCAGTAGGTCAACCCCCAACCTGCATGGGGTTATTCCTCCGTATGTGCAGGACCCTGCACTTGCCTTTGAACTTAATAAGGTTTCTCCCTGACCATTAGATTTAGCTCAGTTGGTGAGAGGGTGGTGCTAATAACGTCAAAGTCATGGGTTTGATCCCCGTACGTACCACTTGTTTGAGGGCTGGACTAGATGACCTTCAGAGGTCCCTTCCAACCTTACCAGTTCTCTCATGATTCTCTGAATGGCAGCACAGCTTTCTGGAGTCTCAGCCATTCCTCCCAGTTTGGTATCATCAGCAAACTTGCTGAGGAGGCACTCTTTCCCTTCATCCCGGTCATTGATGAGTAAGCTGAACAAGACTGGACTCAGTACTGCTCCTTAGGGGACAGTGCTGTCTACAGGCCTCCAACTAGACTGTGCCACTGATGACGACCCTCTGAGCTCTGCCTTTCAGCCAGTTCTCAGTCCACCTCACTGTCCACTAATCCGTCCCACGCTTCCTGAGCTTACCTATGAGGATGTTACAGGAGGCAGTGTAAAAAGTCTTGCTGAAGTTAAGGTAGACAATATCCACTGCTCTTCTCTCATCTACCCAGTCAGTAATTCCATCATAGAAGGCTATCAGATTGGATAAGCATGATTTTGCCTTGGTGAAGCCATCCTGACTACTCCTGACCATCTTCTTTTCCTCCATATGCTTGGAGATGCCATCCAGGATGAACTGCTCCATCACCTTTCCAGGGATGGAGGTGAAGCTAACTGGCCTGTCCTTTCCTGTGTACTCCTCCTTGCCTTTTTTTGAAGACTGGAATGACATTGCCTTTCTTCTAGTCTTTAGGCACCTCTCCTGTTCTTCACGACCTTTCAAAGATGATGGTCTGACAGTGGCTTACAGTATTTCGACAGGACTGGCTGACAAACAGATAGTATCCAGTGCTAAGGTAAGGCCAAAAAAATGGTCACAGGATTCCTGGCCCAGCACAAGAACTGGGATTTCCATATCCCCCCTGATCCCTCCCCTCTCCTCCTGCCTCAAAGTAGAAGGCAGAGAAATCTGGGTCCAATCATGGGTGGGTAGGAGAGGAGAGGAAAGAGCCTTAAATTCTAAATTACCCTGGGTAGTGTAGCTATAAGGGGAAGATTAGCAATGGCAAGGAATGAATTTTGTTGGAGAAAAATAACAGCTTGTTCTATCAAACTGCCTGGAGTATGTTTCACTTTGAAACTAGTTCATTTACAAATACTTAGCACAGAAGAAAATTTAGAGTCTGTTAATTAGAAATCTATGTAATGTCAATTTTACCCAAAAGAATGGCCAACACAACCAATTGAAAGAAATTCCTACTTTTAATTCAGATAGTTAATAGTAACCTATGCACATTTACTAACCTTTAAGTAACTATAGCTTTACAGTCTTGTCATGGACCTAGTTTTTGAAATCAAGGAAAGAAGGAATCATAGAACTATCTTAGCAGTTATGTCCAAAACTGTCCTGTGTGAGTATAGCTTAAGATAGTACACCAAAGAGATATATCCCCTTTTAAAGTAGCAGTGCTTGTGAAAGACCATATCATTCTCTACCTGCTGCTTATTGTGCCGTACTGAAAGTTGTAACCCAGAAGAAGGAAATGGAGGTATATTCTCCCACTATTTCAAAGCAAAGGCAAGTGGGCTAGCTGACATTGCTAATGATCTGAGGAAACCTAGCTCAAACCAAGAGAAACAATGTGTTCACAGGATCTCATTGGAAAAAACTGTCTTTACCTGGTGAGTGAAAAAAAAGCAATTGTGAGTAAAAGTTTCCTGAACCATCAAGGCTAGCTAAAAGATGAGCATGGTCTAAAGATATTGCCTTCGTTTTCCTAGAGAGATAGCACTGTGCTTTTCCAAGCATAGGTAAAGACTTAACCATCACACACAGTAATGAGAAAATAAGCTTATTGTCTATGAAGCACTTTGAAATCTTCAGTCTGAGTTTTGCAGTAAGAATAAAGCAAGTGCAAACACCTATAACACTCATTGAAGAGTAATCCACTTGATGTACTGACATAGCATAACTACGTAGGCTGAGAGCTGGATGGCTTTTCATTGCTAGCACGGGTACGTATTGATGCCTTCTTCCTGGGCATTTGCTTCTTCCATGGACTCACTTGCTCTATTGTGTGAAAACAAGTGCTCGGGCACTTGTGAGGTGGGCAGAGGGTCAGTAAAGAACAGAAGAGAAGGAGCAGAAGTCTGAAAACGCAGGGGTAAAAGAGCACTGCTGCTGAATGCTTAACACAGCTTAGGACTGGTTTCACAGCACCTCACACTGTTCACACAACTGTCTCCAGCTGGTGAGCGATGACAAATCTCAATAATGGGGAAAAATTTTAAAAAATATGACTTTCTAGGTGCAAATTTTAGTGCTGAACCTTCAATATAAACCATACTTTTCTGTGCTCTCCAGAAAAGTTTATCTAGCATAGATTATTGCATACCAGACAGATGCTTTTTTAACATCTTGTCTTTAATTCTATTGATTACCATATATATATATATATATATATATATATATATACACACATATTTATACACACTCTGCATACAGTTTACTGTGTCTTCTATTCAGCTGCTGATCTGTTGTTTGCCCAGTTTGTTCACACACCAAAAAGAAACTGATCTATTCAAAGGTTATTTGTTTTGAAGTACGAGATATTTATTTTCTCCTGGAGAAAACTGAAATTATTGTAAATGTTTAATGCTGCTTTTCCTGCAATGTGTGAAAAGATTGATGCATTCACTTTCACTTTTCTGTAGCAGCGGCCACTAAATATATTTCAAAATACCATCTGAGTATTTTTCCATTTCTCTGCAATGTTATAGCTAGGCTATCTGAGGTGCTAATTTATCTGTTTTTGGTTTTCTTCAGCTCAGGAACTGAGAGTTGGATTTAAGGAATCTGCAGTCAGGTACCCTGAGTAAAGCTCAACATTTGTCTGGTATACATTTCTGTGTCTTCTTTCAGCTTTTACATGAAGATAGTTTGTTGTTCTGGCCAATGCTGACTCGAATCCCCACTCAGCGATAGGACAAAAGAGGTATAAACATACATCAAGAGTTGATGAGTTTGTACTCCAAATATATAGCTCTTGATTACAATTTTCTAATGCAAAATTAGCAAGGTCAATGGCTTTCTAGATTTCTTGTGGATCTTCTGTGGTTTTCTTTTTTACTGCCACTTTGAAGTCCTAAACCTGGAAGAAAGACAGTTGGGCAGCATAAATATGTTCTTGCAGGAGAAATTATTTTTTATTTATTTATTTTTTTAAGCCAGTCAGAAACATTAACATAATGCTGTGGAAAATAAAAATACAGTTTCTGAATATATTTTGTAAAGAGCTCTCTGAATAAGGAGAGTTCTGTCTACTAACCTAGCTTAATAAAATGAGGACTCCTAGGTTAAAAGGAAGCAGCCTCAAAACTGGCAAGTGCAAAGAGCAGCTAGAACTCTTAATTCTCTGTGTGGGAAAATACATTAATTTCCATTACTTTGGTCAATACTATAAGTACCTTAAGGTGAGGTGAGAAGCCAGGACATGTAAGTGAAAATGAGATCTCTTATGGCTAAGAGTGAGAATTATTATGTGGATCTGAAAAGATTTCATTCTTGCAAGTTACCTTACACAAGGTAATCAAAACAGGACAAGTAAACTCCTACAGAACAATGTTGAAAGAAAAATAATAAAAAGATGTTGCCCATTTGGAGAAGATTAAAAAGCAAAGAACACTTCAGGGCTCAATTTTCCCTGGTGAAAGTATTCATGATCTTAGATCCAAGAAGAAAGCCGAATAGCTCTGAGCAAAACTTATATTTCAAGGCAAAATTTCTTTCTGTGTATATGCATGTTTTTTTTTTCCTAGTACAGTGATGAAACAGGGAAGATCTTTTTAGACATTTACATCATTTTCCAAGTGTCCAAAGAGGGTCTACAGAATCTTCTAGTACAGATTAATACTTTGCTTTGACAAGGAAGGTGAGAAGTACTTCCACTCATTCAGTTCTGTAGCATCTAGCTAAAGCATTTTGCAGAAAAATGTGTCTTCAGTCTTCCAACCTAATAGAGTTAGTAGAGTTTTCTAATGAGATTTTCAAAGAAAACTAGCAATATTTTTTCAGTAATTATATTTTTGTCACTATAATTTCTTCATCTACTTATATTTTCTGCTTTACATATCTATATTATGGCTCAAGTTCCTCTTACAGCTTGTTCTAGCCACACTGAGAGCTGAGCCTGTCTAGTCACTAACATGATGAGAAAAAGAGAGCTTTCTTAAAAAAGGAGGAGAGCCCAGGAGGAGTAAAATTAAACGAGAAAGACCCTGGTTTATCTGGAGTGCATGAATTGGCATAATTTTCTTAACCTTTGAGGAAAAAGTAGTTACCACTATTTAGACCTCTTATGTTTGTCCTAAAAATTGTTGTGGATACACATATTTGTCTTTTAGTTAGAAATAAAGTAACTATAACAGGTGTTACTTTCTAAAGTAGATTTCTTCTGCCACAACATGTTTTTCTGAAAGTTGCACTCTGCTATAGAGCTTACTCCTGTCTATATTTGCTGTAAGGTTCCCTGAGATTCAATGTCTGCATTTATTTCTACTTGACAGGCTAGGATGAAATCATTCCAATATACGATTTGTTTTCTCCTGAGTGAGCTCCAGTGACTACTTGGCTTTAGCAATGCAGTGACAGTAATGCCTCAGTTAATTCTCCCTTTATGCCCTGTTGGCAGTCACCATAAGCTACTGTAAGTTCAATTTAATGAAAACTCATTGCTGCATCAAGTTGCGCTCCTATCCAAACACAACTGAAACACCTTTGGTTCAATGGAACGGAATAAAAAGTGCTGCTAATAAGCGTATAACACTATTTGGAGAGAGAAAGGATGCATACTTGCTTTACCTTATTTTGAACAGAATGTAATGGTGATTCTTTTGAAATTGCTTTTCTTTGGCATAACCTTTCTTTCACCTCTTGAAAAATTTAAATTGTTTATTTTCTGAGCCATGGGGAATAGTTCATTAGAGATTTAGGCATGATCACACAAGCCCTTTTTTGGTATTTTTGGGGATCACTATTGTTTGCTTATAAGACTTATGGAGAAGAAAAGTTCATATCTGGGATGGAAATTGGAGGGGAAAGCACAGCGATACTGGCATAGACATCCACTATGTTAAAGCCTTCTGACTTGTCAAAGTCCCACTTGGCCAAATGAAGTGTGTCCCGGCTAGTGTGAATTGGCATTTAGTAGCCCTCATAATCTTTCTGTGAAAGCATAAAGCCAAGTACTGACTTTGTGTAGTACATGGCTCTTACCGTCTGATTGTGGCTCAAAGAGTGAGTACATTAGATAAGTAGCAAAAATAATAGTGGTATCATAGTAGATTAATTAAAAAGATCTTTATTATATGACTGGAAGTAGCAATGCAACAGAAGGACACTATATTTCACCAACAAAATGTTGATACTGCTAAAGGTCATAATTCTTGCTGATAGGTTAGCTACCTAGTGTATCCTTGGATAAAGAAATAATTATAGTTATGTACTTTTTAAAAGTAAATGAAAATTAGTCTAAATAAATCTGACACTAAACAGAGACTTTCTTATGCTCATTTATTCTGCCTTTGTCTCTTGATTCCAATGGAGTTCAATACACACATTATTTGCCAGAGTTAGTCTATGTAAATAGTAGTACTTTTTCTTTCTTTAAGTATAACTACATATAAGAACTTATAAAAGGCCTTTTATTCCATTTTTGTGACAGATGTAAGATCATTGCAGGAAAATATATAGAGAAGGAGAGAATGATACATAAAAGGAGGGAAAAAGGTGGAGAGAACTGAATTTCTAGGAAGCAGGTTTTCTCATTCTGACAATATGTTAGCAGGTCTGGACCTTCATAAAAAAGGAACTCGTTGTTTCATTTGTACTTCTCCAACCTTTGTTTAGGAGTTTTCTTCACTTCCCTTGTCTTAAGATAGGTAAACAACTTTAAGGATCTTAATGGCAGTCCTCTCACCAAGGATAGACCTGACTAGTCACGTTAGCCAAAGCACAATACTTATTCAGACCCTATGATGCTCTTTTTTAACTGACTTTTATTATTCTTAAGTCTGTTTCTTCATTGGAAAGTGTGAAGAAATTTTCATGGTGAGGCAAGAAATAATTTCATACAGAACATATTTGCAAGTTATCTTAAGAAATGTCAAAAAGGGAGAAATCTGACCTAACATTAGTCATAATAATAAAACAATAATTTGATTTAGAGAAACTAAATCTAGTTTAGATGAATTGCTAAAGACACCCAAGACCATTTTGTGTGTTTGTGTATAAAGAAAGCTTATCTCCTGTATTTCACTATGAAATCAGTTTGTCAAATATTTGGGAGATCAAAGGGCCAAAAAATGCAAATATATTTTGCCATTCTGATCACTTTATTTCTTAAACTTGCAAGCCTGAGACATTTTACATTCTTTCCTTAGTAATGCAAAAAAAAAAAAAAAAAAAAAAAAAAGAAACACAACTCATCCAGTTGACAAAAAAAAGTTTAAGGAATATTTCCTATATAATAAATTGACCTGAAAATTAGAACAAGACCATATGCCTTAAGTGAAAAAAAAAAAAAATCTGAGAAGAGATCGTTCCATTAGTTTATAGATTTGTGCATTACATAATGCTGACAAAGATCACTAGGAGAAATATAAAATTTTGTGAAAGAATGTACGACAATATTTTTTTTCTTAACAAAAAGCTAAAACTATTATCATATTTGAAAGTCTGGGTAAGTTCCACTCAGTTATCTAGAACTAACATCAGACTTGTAGGCTTGTCCTTGCAAAAGATATGTGTATATGTGTGTGTGTGTATGTGTGTGCGTGTATATATCTTTTGAAAGAAAGCAAAGAAACAAATGTAAAACCAACCTCCCCCCAATTTATTTTTTAGCAATTAAATACAAATATCCTATAGGACATTTTCATAAAGTCTAACATGATATTTTGAAGGACTAGAATTAGTAATGCTCTATAAAATGGAACTGGACAAGTTAAAAGATTTATAAATACAGTTTTAGCATGGTGCTCAAGGAAATTTAGCTGGCTATCCTATAAGTGCTAAAATTGTAGACTGCTGAACTAATAAAGGATAATAGCTCATTCTAAATAGTCACTATCCATCATGAAAATTCGTATTTATGGACTTCTTTGCTTTGGTATGCCAGTATATGGCTCTAGTATATCCTTTAGTAAGTAATTTTAGACAAAATAGACAGTTACATTGCATTTATAAACGTCATAGCTTACTGATCATTTAGATGATGTGCTGTTATGGCTCTCAGATATGTTAGCTATTGGAACTCCTGATCTATTAAAAGATTATTTCAAATAGTGCCTGACATTCACAGTGAAATTGCCTGCTCAGTACCCCTGTGAAAGCTGTATTGAGACTTACTCTGTGTACACAAATGTTTCATCTTTTCAATGTGATCTTTTTGCATTTATGTTCTGTAATCTATGTAATTATGACTGAAATGCTCAAATTCTTAATAGAAAAATAAATTAAACATTAAAATCAAGATCCACTAAAAAGGAAAGGTTGGTAGTGCATTTTCTATCCTGCCAGAATTTCAAATAAGGAATTAATGTTTTTTAAAGTAAAAGTAGGAAGATGTGTAAAAATGTAGCTGTTGGATAGTGAGTTCATTTACATTAGCATTTTATTTTTTATTAAGATAGAGCTTTGAAAGTGAATCTTGCAATTTTATCCACTTGCCTTGCTTCATTTGCATCACAAACTGGTCTTGAGGTCTGAATTCCCTTTGGATGAAACTTAGCCAAAGGAGTTGCACTGAGATGGGCACCTCTTGTGCTCTAGCTGCTGTCAGAAGTTGGTCCTGAAGTGGAGATGAGAGTGAGTCCAGCACTACACCGATGCCACGCATCAAACTGCAGAAATGCTAATGTAACCTGTTGGTTTCAATGCTTTTATCCAACAGATAAGAGTTAGGTGCTACCAGTCTTTGCTCTGACAAGTCACACAAGACTGTATCACTTTGAAACCTGTAATATCAGAATGTGAATATGTGAATCTTAAAAAACACTACCAAACAAATAGCTAATCACTGATCATTTTACTTCCAAGTAGAGCTTGTTCAAGCTCATTTAAGTCTTTGGCCAAAAATAGTTTGGGATAAAACTTAGTAATATTGAAGTTTGTGCTTACTTTTAAATTCCAGCTGTAATAATAAAACTCACAAATGAAACTTTTCCTGTAGTATTCCTGAATATATGGTTCTAGTAAGATTATATAGTCTACAGATTACATTATCTACCTTTGATAAAAAGAACAATTTAGATTGATACTAGAAAGTGAGCCAATCTTTGGTAAATATGTTTCAGAAAGTTTCTATGCCATAAAATTTACTAAATTCAAATAGATTTTTTTTTGTTTTGTTTGCGCAAATTCATGAGGAAGGGAAAAGAGATGGAAAAGAGCAATGGATATGGGCTGTAATTTCTTCTTTAACCTATTATAGGTTGTTTGTTTGTTTTTTTAGCATCTCTATGACAAGTATATGAGGAAGGGGTATGGGGAGATAATTTTTTGTTTTGCTTTTTACCTTGAAGTAGGAAATGGGGAAAAAAAAAAAAAAGATCTAATGTCAGGATTTGCTTGAGAAGTTCTTATTGGATATAACTCCTTTTTAAGTTTACTATAGAAAAATGCAAACAGGACTTCTGTATTGAGATTTTCCTCCATTTTTAACTCTGAGCCTTAAAGCACATTTTGCCAGTAAAAATAATTTGTGTTCTAAAAGATGAAACCTGTGTTTCTGCTGTAATTGCTGTATGGGATCAGAGAAAAATAAATGTTCAACTGCACACATCAGAACACACTGAATGTTGCACAATGTTTCTTTCACACCTCTGCCCTTGTAGCTAGATTGCACAGTTACTATCCACAATAATTTAAAATTATATTTAAAGAAAGACAAAGTCAGCCAAAAACCTTTGTGTCAGCAGGTGTTATAATGCGGAGTTATAACATCGTTAGTCTGACAAGAGTCTGCTAATAGATTAGCATAATATAGCATCACACAGAACTGGTCTTACCTATTAATCAAAACAGATCTCCAGCCAGAACAAAATGACTCAGGATGTCTCGCACAATGTAATACATCTAAAATGGTAAGAAATACAAGAAGACAAATTAGGTAGGTAGATGTATGTGTGTGTAAGAGACAGAGGGAACAAGAAAGGTAAGTAAGGAACAAATATCTGGCTGCTTTGTGACTGGTTCTTTCATCTTCCATACAGAAACAGTTGATTTCTCTGCTTATTTTAAATAGGCAGCTGAATTCACAACTAAACTAAGAGCCTTTGGCAACACAAAATAAAGCAGGTGAGTTGATATTTCTCGGGTAAATTCTCAGCTGGGGAAGAGACTAGGCAGCCAGCTCAATACCCCGCTTCTTCAGAAGCAGGGCACTCCACAGTGCCTACCCCAGAGATAGGGAATGCAGTCAAAATATACCATAACGAGGACACTACTCGAAGATAGGTTTGGAAGAAATAATGTTTTTTTGTTGTTGTTGTTGTTTCAGAGCTATATTTGAGTCTCTGAGTTTATTAACTTCTGCGGTAACACTTCAGGACCACATAAGGGATATGCCTTTACAAAACAATTTGGTAAGCTTGTTTTAAAATTGTGAAGAGAGTGCATCTCTCTTGCTGAGAGCAGTGAAAGTTTTTAGACGCAAGGTGAATCAGGCTTTCAGCAGTTTAATGGAGGACCTATTAAACAGACAATTTGGACTCTATAAAAATGATCTCTTCTTGCTATTTCTCTGCCACTCTTCTACTCTGCTACTTTTTTGTATTCCTTTCATTCCTATTTTTGGTGCAGTCCTGTGCCAAAAATATAAATGATGTTAATGACATCCTTAGCCCTCTATATTGTAGTTACACAAATGCATACATGATTTTATTATAAAACTTGCCCTGTTGCCTCTTACAGACAAAGACATAAATAAAATTAGGTTTTTCCTTATATTTGTAAAGCAATATTTTCAGTACAAAGACATTTACCACTGAATGCTTTGCTGTATTATGTATATAACAGTTGCCACAAAGTGGAATTGATATATGAAAATGTGCAGTTGGATAGTCCATTAGAACCCTTTAACGTGTCACTCAGACCATCTATGATCTGCCAGGCAAACTTGAGAAGTTCCTTTGTACAGAGAAGTTGCCAAAAATACAGTAGACATCCAGGTAAATCTTCAAAGACCGTTTTTGACTCAGGGAGTTTTGAAGTAGGGAAATATATAGGGTCAAGTTCAATAACTGAGGGAAACAAGACAATACTGTTTCAAGAACTGAAAAAACAAAATGCAACACTGTCTTTTAAGCAATGTAGACTTTTGAAAGCCACAAGAAAGACAAACTGTCCAAACAGCTGCTTTGTGGAACAGGATAACAGTCCTTTCCTTACTACTAATTCAAAAGAAAGTTGTCAGTGTCCAGGGTGCTCAAGGAATTGTGTCTCCTACTGTGTTAGGAGGAGATCTGTAAATAAATGCATCACACAAGAAATAGCTGACTCAGGTTTCTGAATCAAATTTCAAAATGATCTGTGGCATCCATAATATATTATATCTTGAGAAAGGAAAAAATTTGTCTTGTAATATAATAGCTATGTAGTAAAACATATCCTTCAGCACTAAACAACATTTGATTTGTTCAGGCTCTACAAGTGTTGATAAATAAATCATAACATAATATGCGAAAATGATCATATTAATTCTTGAGATGCCTTTAGATACACTAATTCATAAGTTAATTTCCAGTTAATGAATAAGTGGAGATGTAGTGACTATTTAGTAGCTATTTAAATACATTATTTGTTACTCCTTGAAGGTATCAGTTAAGATTTTGCACATACTGAAGTACTACACTTAAACATAAAAAAAGAAAATGGGGTTAATTGACTTTCTGTATTGATTTCTGTACAGTTTTAACGAAAAGTCAAAAATAACTTGATATCAAATGGGAAAAACATGAAAATTATATATTCAGTGCACTGCACCACAAAAAACAAAAAAGCTACAGTTTGTGCCGAGTATTCAGAACTACATCATTCCTACCAAAAATATAGATTATAGTTACATGTGTTTATATGAACATAAAAATTATAGATTAATATTTTAGAATGTATCCTCTCTAAGAGACAGTTTTTGTCTGTTTAGACATTCTAAGTAAAAATAAGATAAAGAGAATTGAGTGAAGAAACAGGATGACACAGACTTTTTACTGAATTCACAATTTTGTAGCATGTCTTGTATCCATTATTATCATTTATCTATACATATGATAGGTTCCTCATTTTTACAATAAAGGTAACTTGTTTTCCATTTTTTTTTTTTATTATTAAGAAGGAACATTTTTGATCTGTTTCATATAAGCTAGATCAAAACTGCAGGAATTGGAGCCCTTCCAGGTTCAAATACATACTCCGTCTGCATCCTGGTTAATTTTAGAACAAAACCTGATCAAATACCATCTCCCTAATTCTAGATTTGAGTGTGTGGAGGACAGTCATAGATAATTCCAACCATGTGTCCAGTGACTGACTACCTGTGATAGAACCATAGATATATCAAGACATTAAGGCCTAGATGTGAGTCCACTATATAAATATGCTCCAGATCACACAAAGGACAGTACTATGAAAATCAATAAGTGATTAGATTTCCTTGAATTGAGATTGGAATATTGTTGGATCCCCCTGTAATTCTCAGTACTGGACTGAAATTGAATTACTTTTTTTTTCCTAATGAAATTAAATATGAAAAATGCAGAAAGCTAAGGACTATACAGACTTTTATATTATATTTTTAGCTCTACAGAACATAATTCGTAATTAATCTTGAATAATAGAACACAGAGCTAGAAAGTATCTCTACAAATCATTTAGTTTATCTCTCTGGCTTCAGGCTATATCAAATGTAATCAAACCTTTCCTGACATATACTATACCATCTATTCTTAAAGCTGTTAATGATGGAAATTCTGCTGCTACCTTATGTACATATTTCAATATTTAACTATGATTATACAATTATTTCCAATTCTGCTACTCCTATTTATCTAATTACTCCTTGTACTTTCCTCACAAGTCATAGCAAGCAGTTTACTTCTTTCCTCTTTGCAGCAACTTTTTACATACTTGAAGTTTGTTAACAAATGTCCTTTCAATCTTTTCTTCTCTAGAATATAAGAACCCAGCTGTTTCAGTATCTTGTATATATCATATTTTATAGACCATCCAATGAGCCATATTTTCTGAAATAATATCATGAGGATATGGTAAGCCTATTTTTTTAATTTGAAACCCAAATGACAGTGGAATTAATTCAATCATCCACTCAAAGGTAATTACTTGATATTAGATGTACATTTCCTAGTGTTTGCAGATATAAGTAGGAGTATTCCCTTGTAGACTCTAAGAAACCTTCTTTTTTATATCAAACAATCAGTTATATCACTATGATAATGATTCCATAGCACACACTCATCTGGCATTTATTTTGTTCCAAATATATTCTTGTCATAAGAGTAGAAAAATGAGAGCTTGGAAGGTTACTCTCACAATGAGAAGTTATGCCTATAAAAAGACAAAGACAAAAAGAGAAAAGAAAATACTTGTCTTTAAACAGATTTATTTCACTTTATTAAAAAATTGACACATTTTTTTTGATCCAAGAACTAATCAGTCAAAAGTGTCACTGAAATATCTGAAAAGTATAAAATAATTATCTTTTGCTCAATTCTTATTTTATCTGTTTTTTAGAGGTGAATAGGGTGTGATAATGACATATTTTACAACCCATACATGCCAAAGGTTACTGGGTTATCCCATTTCATGCATGAACCATGCAACTTGAATTTTGATATTTCTGTTCCACATTAAATCAAAATTAATTCTGACTTTCAGCAGCATTCCCTAAGCAGAGGAGGGAAGGTCTTGGTAGCTGTGGGTTTTTTTAAGGGCTGCCAGAAGGAGATGCCTTGGAACAGTTTTATGCTCTCTCAGTAAGGAGGGCAGGAGCTGATGGGGCTGTCACAGTGCTAGTTAATGTTACCATCCTAGCCCAGGAGCTGACCCTGCAAGACATTCTTCAAAATATAGCTTCTGAACCCTCTACATCCAGATAGCTGAGACAGCAGAAACAAGGACATGGCTGTCATTAGTTTTACTGCCGCCCTGGCCAGCAGACTTTAAGTAGTAGGATCTGCACTGTCCCATTGGCACCATTTCTCAAGGCTATGCACAAGCCTGGAATAATTCCTATACGGTGATTTTTATTTATGTATTTTTTTCTCCCTCTTCTCTATTCTTTCACCTCAGGGAGCAGAATGTATGATATGCTCTCTCAAATCCTTGCTCTGACCCTTTCTTTCCTTGGATGGAAAGATAGAAGAATGGCAACTAGAGCTGTACATTTATTAGTTCCTAGGTTCCTGTAAGGCACACAGATATTTGTTCCCTGGGCAGGAGAAAAATGGCTGAAGTCCTTTGCAGAGAACAGCAAGACCTCCCTCCCTCTCTTCCTTCTCCTTTGGGTTTGTGCCTTCTTTTTCAATGTCTCCTACCTCTGAACATAGAGACGGTACATATATAAGTTTGAGGTTTGGACAACAGTAGAAAAGAAGTGTTCTTAAGAATACAGGAACAACTGATAAAGGATAATAAACTAAATCCTTTACAGAAGATTACAAAGCTCATTATCAATCTCCCCAAAGCTTTTTTTGCTATAACTTCACCAGCTTGAAAAAGCTGAAGATAATTGTGTTGCTTGAGTAAACTGTGATATATCTACATTGAATCCAGAGATCATGCTGCTGGCTGACAGCCAACGTAAAACAAATGAAGCTTGTGTAATAAGTCAATCATCACTGAAATCAGAACTATGCACATGAAGTATGTCTTATTTGCACTGCTGTTCCGTTTCGTGTTCTATAGTTTTGAAATCCTAGGTAATTTTGTAGCTTCTGTTCAAATCCGGTCTGAGTGCTTTACAACCGTAATTGGGTGTTGACAACCAAGCCAGGGTATTAAAACCTGAAAATATTAACCAAGATAGAACATAGTCAACATATTCAAGAACCTTATTTTATTTAATTTTATTTTATTTTTAGCAGACACCACGGATCTCTGAGAAATTAGATTTTTCAGAAGAGATTCTCTTCAGAAGAGAACTAGACAATCTAGTTGTACTGGATTGTCTGGGAAGAGTTAGTATTTGTCTGTCAGACTGACTGAGGCAGAAGCTGCCTTTAGCTGTGATGTATTCCTTTAAAAAGCACTTCTTAGGGCTCTGAGCATGTAACACATCTTCCATTTCGTTCTTACCATACATTCCATCTTCCTTATTTTTTTTTAGTGTATGTACAATACACACAATTTTCTTAAATTTCCCATGTGATAGTGACAAGTGCTTTACTGAATCCTGAATGAAATATATATATTGTGCTACACTACTGTGAAATGCTATACCGAATGAAATACAATATTCTAAACATATCACACCCAGAAGAAGACAATTTATCACTATATATTTTGTATAATAGCCTTTCCATGAGAAGATTTATCAGGTAAGGTAATACTCTTTTTAATATTTTCATTAGGGGTTTTCTATTGCTACCTATTTATAAGTATTTGAAAATGCTGATGTATCTTTTTTGACACATATTCTTTGTTGTCTTTTGATGAACATCAGTTGCTTTGCAAAAAATGAAGCAACTTTATACCTCATAAATTCTCGGTGAACACTGTATGGGTTAGAGAATTCTGACCGCAGAAACTTCATCTTTGTTCTTAGAAGTATTTTGTTCTTAACTAAAAAGAAGATAAGTTATGCTGTCAGTAGCTTCAAAAAATGTAGTGACTGAAAAGTCTCGTACTATTAGGAGCAGACAGAACAGTTTTATCTTCCAAAGTTATGTTGGTGAGGATGGATAATGTCAAATGGTCAGTATTCATTTTTAATTTCAGGTCGTGGCAGACACTAGTCATTGTAATTATCAGAAGTTCATTCATTTTCTACAGAACAAGTAGCTTCCTTATTGTTATATAGTATTCCAAACAGTTTTATTTTGATTTTTTTTCCATATCATTCACAAATCATGGAGAGCAAATTGTGAAAGACTAGAGAAACATAAAATAAATACAAAACGTAACAATAAATTAAAACATTTACTTTACGTTTTGGTTTTATGTAATCACTGAGTTCTGTGTCACCTCGAAAAAAGTGACAGAATGAACAGAAATAATGCCCAAAAACTAAACTGTTCATTTTTCAGGAAAACAATAATTTTCATGCTTTTCTTATATCACTGTTTCATACCATCTCTTACCCATGCCTGATCAGACTGAATACAAATTATGATGGGCAGCAATGATCCCAGAGCTTTCATCTGTATTTCACTACTCATCTGTGTCAAGCACGAAAGGAATTTAGTGTGAAAAGATAGGAGAAGAAAATAAAAATAATGCCTTATTAGGATATAGTCTGAAGGACTGGCAAGGCTTATTAAGAAAAAAAGTGGCTAAAAGAGCACAATTTCTCTATTCATGTAAAGAGACAGAGAAAAGGGGACTGTTCTGGTGAGACAGGAAAAGAAACATCCTAACCAGAAAATGAAAAGTGCAAACAGCTGAGCTTCCCTTAGGAGAAGACCCTGCCTACTGAGTCGTCAGGTAAGAAAGAGCCAGAATGTACTCTTGAGAAATAAAAAATAAAAATAATAATAATAATAAAAAAAAACCAGGTAGTATGCTGAAAAGCCAAGACAGGACCTACAAGTAGATGTGGCTTTGCTTGTTTGATAATGAAAGACTAGGTATTTCCTCAGCTGAAGACTATAAATAATTTTAATACAACATCTGACTTGGGAACTCCTAAATTTCAACATACTTGGGTGTCTGACAATATTTGACAAATATTCTTTTGGCAGTAGAATTAAACTATGCATACTGTCATTCAAAAAATAGGAGTGTTTTTAACACAACACTTTTCATGTTAGATAAAGGCTATTTAAGGCCCATAATGGGATTACTTTGTAATCCACAGATAAAACCAGGATTCATGTCAAAGGATTCTAGCTATAGTTTTATTAAGCTTTACTCTTGCTTTTAGAGATTAACTAGCAGGACAATGTCTGACATGCCTGATACAGCAACAGAAAGGATTTCTGTGGTTTTCTTTTTGTATATCTGACAGTAACACTAATGGAAGAGCTGTGAGCTGAAAGGTTTACTCTCTACAGTTTATGAGTTTGTTTATAATGTGCTTTCAGAAGAAAGTACATCGTAACAGCACATTTTTAAACTTCCTGACTTTAGTAGATTCATGAATCACCAGTACTTTACAAATCTTAATGGTCTTAAGGTAAAAGAAAATTAGGTATAGATGATATGAAAAGCAGTACTGTAGATATATCTAAAACAAAAATTTATACTGAATATGTCTCCTGAAACTTCTGTCTTGCCAGCTTGGGAGATTAAGGGAAAACTCAGTCTCTTCCTCTGCCTTAAAGCAACCAGAACAACAACAACATGTATGTATGAGATTCTTGTATATGTAAAATTGAAGTAATCCAAAGCTAAAATTATTCAAGCTAGACTAAGTTTTTCTCAAAGCTGAATAATACATAAGCTCTACATAACTCATTTGAACCAGTAGTGAATCATGGTCCAACGGTTAGCACCCACTTTTCATTTCACATAAATGACACAAAAACAAAATTGCCTGCTAATTTCAGAGGTCCTGCTTCACATCTTTTCTAATTCATTTTTTAAAAAAATTTCAAAGTATAAGGTGTGGTTCTGCCCTTGATAGAAAGAAGTGAGTTGTAGTGACATTTGTTCAATTATTCTTAATGTGCATGGGCACCACTTCCCAGTCATCTTAGAGAGTCAATAGTTGCAGCTTTTTGCATTGTCAAGTCTTGCATGCACCTGAAATAGATGGCACAGAAAAGTAATCATGAATCATATTCTGTTTTCACTAGCTGTTTTATAGTAGTATGCCCTACTGGAAGGTAGGGAAGGCACCTAGCTGAAACTTCAAACTGAGGAGCAGATATACCTAAAGTATGCTTATCCCAAAGGTCTGTGCTGTCAATACGATGTTATTTTTAAAAGTTCATTTATGTTTGGACTAGACACATGAATAACTTCCAGCTGAAGCCAGATAAATCTTTATTACCTTTGTTTGCAATGGGACTTCATCGAGAATCCAGAAACAAAGCAATGCAACCTTCTTCTGCACTAATAGGAGGAAGGAGACTAAATAGTTGCAGACTGTTCAGAGATTATACACAAGAAAAAAAGCTTTTGTGCTGTAGCACACACCTAATAAAGTATCATAAAGTACTAAGAAACAATTTGTTAGATATTTAACATAGATATTTAAGCAGATACAGGAATTCACAGGGATACCATTTCTTTCCATTTGAGTGATATTTTTAAAGAAAAAAAGAAACGTTAATGCTGTTGTGAGCACAACAGCAAACAGAATGAATGTTGACAATAGAGTTTGCATTTAAGTACAAATATAATCCTTCAATTGTAACCCTTGCTTGTTAAAATAAATCATGAGAAAATTTTAAATTCTGCAAGGTAGATAATGACTTTTTCATACATTCAAGCCCCTTGGTCACTACAGATAGAACAGATTTGAAGTTTTAACAGACAGCAACTAAATTCATTTTTATTTTTCAAAAGAACAATCTTTAATGTCAGGAAAAAAAAATTTGTAACCATTTTGACTGACTTCTCATTATAGAATTTCAAACTAGTGATTACCATATCACACTCATAACTTTTTTCAAACAGCAGCACACATTTAAAGAATCTTTCGAAATTTGATTTACAGACTCCAAGTGATATAAAATTAACCTCATTCTCACATAAGTCATGTCAGAGTTATTAAATAAATATGATAAATAATAAAATATATAAATATGATAAAATGTGTATATCTTATGTCCATACTTACTTTAAGTTCTATTATAGCTTCTTAAGTTTTGCTCTGTTAATAAAAGTTCAGAGTTTCACTATAGAATCCCAAATGAAAAATTAATCTTAAGTATATATCTCCTCACTATTGTAATACCTTTTAACAGCTCATCAAACTTTGTTTGTTCAAGGAACATTTCAAAATAAGGATAACTAATGCAAATTGAGCTTCAGCAAGGATGCGAAGCTCAGTGCTGACTGCACAGAACACAGGAAGCCAATCAAATAAACCAACATCCATTACAGGATTATCCTTTTGTGAGGAATCACTTTGAAACAAATGCTGATCCTAAAATCTTTGTATTCAACAGCGCAACAGAATATCTGTGCAGAGAAATAAAAGTCTACAGTCTGTGACTGAGGCATAACAGAACATCAGAGAACAGGTTCCTAGGTTTATTAGAACATTTATTTAGTTCTTTTGGACCAGGACCACACTATGTTTGCAATTTAAAGGCGCCTACTCTGCAGATATGGTCCAGGTATGATAAAGTTAAACACTGTGAAGAAACAGTTCTGTGATTTCAACAGAAATAGCTGTTGTTTGGTGATTTTAGACAAACAGTCCATGTCTTGGATCCATAGTTATGAAAATAGGAATCTTATATGAGAAATTTAAACTACAGTATTGGTAATCTTAGATATGCTTTATATTAGGTTGGGTTTGTTTAAACACTTTGTATTTTTTGTATGTTAGAACAAATTGATTTACTGCCCTGTTCATGTTTTAAATTAAACATTTGAGTAGTCTCATTGACATCAGGGGATTAAAGTTAAGCATGTGCAACAGATTGGCATGACTCAAGCTTTTACTGTGAGATTATAATTTGTAATACTTTTAATTGTTATAACTCTATCAGTTTATGTTTTTTATTAATAAATTAGCATTCCAAAGGCTAGGGTTTGCTTTATACTTGCTGAGATCAAGACACAGGTGTATTCACGGAGTGTTTGACTACTCAGTAACTCAGAAATTAAAATGCTTACCCATACAAAAATAGTGGATCCTGTGGTAATTAGCCTGTGTAGATATACATACATACGTATATAGTATATAAATATATATATATTTGTATGAAGTTGCTTTGTGAAAGCTGATATTCATGTCTATTAATTCTTCTGTCCAAATAACTAATAGACAAAATAATTTCTCAAAAACATTTTCTAATTAGCCCCTGAAATTTTCTCACATCTTCCTCTTTTGCATATAAACATAATTTTCCTACATGCTGTTTCTGTAGAGAAAATGAGATATTTGACAGCCTTCCTGATCTTTGTGAAAGATAAAACAGGTGGTGTACAAGTTGACATACCTCATAGTTGTCACAGTTCTGTTCTCTTCTGAAAGGATTGCCACAAGGGGCAAGAAAGCAATTTTCTTTCCAGCTTCATTCAATTATTGGAAATGATACTGAGACAGCATACAAGGGAGGGTCTGTTGACATTTCTTTACCAAGAAATGAAAGAAGGTGATGATAATTTCAAAAAGGTATCTAATAAAATGTTACTCTAACATATATCAGTAAGGAGTAGATTTGGACCTGTAACCTGGCATTAAATGTCATTGTGTGTTATTGGTGCTTTCATGTCTCCCAGTTATCCTTTAGAATCTGCTTAAATGAAGAATGCCATATGAAATGTTATTTACCTACCCTAGAGCTACTGTGTACCTTCCACGTTAGCTCAAATAAAATGTGGTAAGCCAATCATTAAAGTTTATATTTTGTGTGTTCATTACTTGTCCATCTCATCAAGGTTCACCCAGTGATCTGTGAGGCAAGCAACTCTGCCTGTCAGCTTTCCTTACACATCCAGAAAAAATGAGCACAGCAAAAACTGACTTCAAGCAATATTCACTTCTGATTTGTTACTTTTCATCCCAGACTAGGGCTATGCCCCATTACTTCCTATACACCGTTTCAGTGCTTGAATCTGTCAGAAAGAAAAAAAAAATAGTGAGATGGAGAAATTTTCTAGTAAAGTACTGTAGATAAGGAGCACATTACATTCACTTTACTTCTTTACCCAAAGAATTATTAGTTTCCAATATATCTGAAGAAGATTAGAAGTACCCATAGCAAGCATTCCCCTATGAAAGAAAAAAATGTCTAGGAATTAAATGTGATATTGTAGATATCTAAAGTTTAGAAATCTCAGTAATTTGCAGGGAGTTTTAATACCAGTATATTATAAAGTTTCAGACTGAAAAGCTGATCCAAACAGTAGGAAAATAATAGTGAACTATCACTGACTCATGATGCTGCAACAAGATGTGCCTATATACATTTCATAGACCATAAAATGATCATTATAAATGTGATATCTTTTGGGGATATTTTAGCCCTCCTCAGAAAGTTTTATGAGTCTGCTTGGAAATTTCTAATAGTTATTCAGTTCCTTTAAAAGGAATAAGCATTTCATCATGGGCACCCTATAAGTATTGGATTTAAGGTGGCAGCCTTATCTTGTGCTGGAAAACTCTCAAGGGTAGGTAGCAGTCATACCTTTTTTAACTTATAGTTGAAACTACCGTCTTATTAATGATGTGTTATTCATGTAGGCTTGCTCACAGTTTTCACAAGCTGTAGAAATAGGACCTTAATTTTCTCAAATTTTTCTGCCTTGATCCAGTTACACTCCACACATAGCTGCAAAGAAATAGAGTTCCAGTTGGTTAGTTTGCATCATAAGATATTTTCAGTCTTCCTCCTTTTATTTATGAGTTTTCTCTTTAGCTCTTTTTGCCATCCCATGGCAGCTGACCTACAAAGCCACTGTGCTCAGTCAGCACAGAGAAAGAGACCAGAATCATTTACTCACTGTCTTCTTCTGTGCTTTCACCACATTCAGAGCACCTTCTTTCAGCCCCGTAGCTGAAAGCAGCTGAGAGCAGAGACCCTGTAGGTTCTGCTGCACATCTAGTGGAAGGAAGAAGCATGATAAATACTTTCTCTGCTCCAAGGACAGGAGAAATTAAGGCCTGGTTGATGGAAGATAGATAGGAGGACAAAGACAAGACCAAGTGTTTATCAGGAAAATTTTATGAAAGAACGATGCCAATGGGAAGAGGAAGGATGACAACAAATCTTAAGAATGAGAATTACCTTGGAAAAAACTGAAAGAAGTGCAGGGAGGAATACATGCATTGGTGAAGAAAAGAAGGCGAGACTGAGCAATGGAGGCCCTGTAGTATGATGAGGAATAGATTCTGAAACAAAGTTTGGTGACAGAGTTGAATAAAAAGCTGGTAAAGTTGTTCTCCATCAGCCCCACTGTACAAGAGACAGGATTTTGTAAGACAAAAAGGTTGAGAGGAATTTTCATTTGAATGAGAGGTTCCACCCTGAAAAAAAAATGAGCTTTTTGCTATGGCAAGGCATCCAGGCTTTTTATTTTTCGTGATTCGTATGAAGTCTTCCACTTTCTAGCAGGCATAAATCCAGAACTCATCCAGACCAATGTGCATATTGAATACTGTTACAATGGCTCTTAACTCACAAAAATTCAGACTCACAGAAACCTCCAGTAGTCTGAGTTTTAAATTAAAAGGCAGTGACCATGTGAAAAGATAGAGTAGTTCAAAAACTATCAGGGAATCTCATTAAAATGACCCATACTGCACACATTTGGAGTTGAAAAGAGAAAAAAAGAAAATACTAAAAATAAAGATGTTTAAGACTTTTCGTAAAAAAGTCCTCTCTGTGATGTGGATTTATGACAAAGCCCATATCAGTCAGCCCTTCCTATAATATCTAATATGTTAAAATATATTAAAACAATTTCAGGACATTCTTACATGAAAGAAAGTTTCCCTCTGCAAAATTTCCCCAGGTATATTTATTCTTTAAATAAAGTACCAGAGAATCTGCTAGATTTTCATTTAAGGTTTCAGGCAAGCTAATAAAATCTTAAAAATAAAATCATAATACATCAATTACACAGCACTGGCAGGAGACTTAAGATGATACAATTGAAACTTTCAGATAGTATGAATTTAATAATCCTATTATAGTCCTAACGTTTCATCTCGTTATGCCTACAAGAGAAGGACTGATCTTTCAGAACTGTTTTTTGTAGTCTGTGACCCACGTACTCTGAGCTCTGTGAACTTAAGGTATTCATAGATCGAAGATTTCCATGAACTTTAGCTAAGAAAAGTAAGGTCATTGTCAATAGCCTGCAATTCAGAATTCAGAGGGCCAATTCCCTACCAGGATAAAATCTGAAACATTCAAAACATAAAAAATTTAAAGACTATTGCTTAAGAATATTTGATATACATTAGGAACCAATGAGGAGATAGCAGATAGGAACATGAAAACTACCTCCTAATTATTAACACATTAAAATCAATAAAACTCTACCAAGCAAGTTTATTAATTCAGACCTCTATTTTATGTTTGTAACTTTGAATTTACCAAACCAAAAAAGTAGGTGCCAATCCACAACAGGGAATTCAAGCTATTTTCTTATAAAGCCAGCTAATACAGTCATTTATGAGTCTAATAAATACATAAAGAAAACCAAAATGTTGAGTATCTGTGGTAGGAAAGGGTTGAGGGGGAAGGGCTGTTATCTGGAAGGACTCATGAAGTTTTGCAGTTGTTCTGCAGTTTTGGCAGAACATTGCCTATAACTCAAGGCTGTACATTAGATACCTTCATCCCTCTCAAGACTCAGATTTAGATGTCTTCTTATGAGAGCTAGTTTAAAGAATATGGCTTGTTCTTTAAATCACGCAAATCATATTGCCTAATCTTTTGCAGAAGAACCTTATTGGCAGAGTTCTCATCACAAGAAGAGAAAACCTTGGTTCCAGGCTACTACAGCCTGAGAAAATTTAAACCCAAGTTTTAGCAAGCCTCAGGATTATCTTGCTGAAGCTGGCCTATATGTAGCATGTGATGCAATATTGATGGGATCAGAAGACAGATCGATGGAAAATAACCTAATTCAGAAGCCTAGCAACCAGAACACCATGCTGTGCCGGTCTGCTTTACAGCTGTGGATCCTTAGAATACATCTGTTTGTTCCAGTGGCTGAATAATGTAAAATATGTAATAGAGAAAAGTATAGTATAGTATACTATATGTATACTATACTATACTATATATGTAATAGAGAAAAGTATAGTATAGTAATAGAGAAAGTATACGGACTAACACTTTGAATTAATTACTGGCAACCTAAAAGAAATACTCTGCCTCACAGAGTTTCCCTGTCATTGCAAAATAGGTTTGAGTCAATTGTGGAAGGATTGATAAGTTACTTGTTCTCAGTAACAGTTTGTTTTTTACAGAAATGTCATTTGACAATTCTACAGAATCACAGAAAGACTCAATGATTTTAAGTGAATTACACTTTTTAGGGATCAATATTATCTCTGAGGCGTCTCTTTATTTTATTGAACAACTTTTTCCTTACTAAAATTAATTTTTTTCATACTCAAATGTAATTTATTTCTATAGAAAACTATCTTTAATTTAAAAATTTGGAAGAAATTATACAATTTATCTCTGACTTTCATATTTTAAAACAGATAACCATTTAAATTTCTCTGATTTTAATACAAATGTACTCATGCATAGTCTGGAGGTACTCAACGCAGACAGCTAAGTTTTGCTATCCCCATGAAGACAAACTGAAACCCAGTTACTTCCCTCAGGCAACAGAGAGAACTGGGTGGTCAGCACTGAGAATAATTTTTAATTCCTAATTCTGTGCTGTTCCAGGAGGCCACAATTATTAAAAGCTACTACAAACTTGCCTACAAGTTAACTGTAGATCATAGCATTAAAAGTAAGACATTCTGACTCAAAAGATAAAACAGGACTAGTAAATGCAAGAACACACTCCTGTTTAGACTACAGAGTTGGAAGAGAGGCTAGACTATAGAGCTTTGTCATGACCTTTCTTCTTGCACTAGACAAGATGTTTTACCTTGTCTAATCTGTCATGTCTGCACTTCTGGTGGTGAATTTCTCCCTTCAAGAAGAATGGTGATAGTTTTATTCTTCATTTTTCACAGAGAAATCGGAATAGCTCAAGTGGAAGATGCAGTCTGACGTATAAGGTTTTATATAAATGCTTCTCTATAATGGAAGTAAAAAAAAAATAGAAGTACAAACAATCTGGAATTGAAAGCTAAGGGATTTGATTGTTTTCTGGTAACTTTTTTGACTTTAATAGAGCTAGACCAGCTTTCAGCAGCTGAAGATAGGGACCAGAAATACGAAAAACTTTTGACATCAGCCCAATCTCTTTCTTCATTATTCACTGAGAGTAGTTAGTGTTGATTGCTATAAATAATCTTAACTGATTCAATTATGTAAGCAGGGAAATCTATATTCAGTGCTGCCTTCCATATTTACAGATGACATCAAGTATCAGAAAAGCTTTCTAATGATCAGTAAAGCTAATTTAAACTCACTGATTACATTCATACACTTTCTCAAAAAGAGGTTTAAATTGAATATCTTAACTCAAGTTCCTAAATTAATTCAAAATACTTTTGCCTGCTTGAGAACTTCTTACTAGGAATCCTATTATTGTAATAGTTGGATACATTACTGGATTCATGGCCAATGAATTAATCATCATTAATATCATCATATTAAAAAAGGTAGAGGTCACAGAATTGGCCATACCACTTAATATAAATTTGAGAAAGCTGTAAATGTGCTCACATTTTTTTTTCAGACAAGACTGTCAATGGGCAAATATAGATTCATAATTTTTAAAATGTATGCATATCCAGCAGTTTTTTAAAGCTTCACTATATTTATAATCTTAACTCTTAATGATTTTGCGTATAGATAGGCATAGCCACAACTTTCTTACTCTTATGACTGGTTATATTAAAGTTTCTTCATATCATCCAACATCTCAGCATCAATTACACTACCATGTTTCCAACAACCTTTACACCTTTGTTCAGAAATTACTGTGATGAATCAACAGTTAGAAAGGTTCAGGCAGTAGATGGCCATGAGCTCCTACATAAACTATTAAGACTGCAGCATAGCTGAAAGAGAATCTGATATTTTGCTATGCTATTACCCACAGTACTGTTTTGCACCTCAGGTGAAAATAAAACATGATTGTAAAGATATCCTCAAAAACGGCTTTATAACTGTCTCTGTAAACTGTATCTGTGCTGGAGAGATCTTTCTTGTAGAGGTCGGAGGAACAAGTCCTACTGTTTGGTTAAAATGTCTAAGATAAGACCTTTTAAATTTCTGAACAGTACCCACAATTGGTTAATTTTGTAGAGCTAAGATGAATACTATTTTCATACTTATTTTCAAACTACACGTGGAACTTTCAGCAAGTACAAAAGCAAAACCAGCTGAAGTCACTCAGCCTCATGGCCTAGACTTATAAGATGAGGAAGAGATGGTGTGATTTCATTCTGAAGACAAGATTTTAGTGCAAAGAATTACAAAAATATTATGGGACTGAAAGCCTGGAAGTGTTGTATTTTATTTTGAACACCTGTTTTCAGATGTTCTCAAACAGAAACAATGTTCAGTAATGTTCATCTTCACTACAGGTCAGTCAAAATGGTTATTTTCAGCAGGGAGTTTTGTTTTGTATAATTATCTAAAAACTCAAGACACAAAAAGAAAGAAATGGAAAAAATAATATCAAGGAGGAAAATCAAAGAATTTAATTTCCTAAAATATAAAAATAATATATTTTAAAAATTTTACAGTTTTCATCTAAAGAAAAATTAGAATGAACTCAAACCTAACAGTTTCAGTACCTCTAGAAAATTTCACATTCTGATGGAACACAGGCACACCAAAATTTTCTCTATAACTTTTTTTAGATAATGCTAAATACGTTAGAAAAAGCCACTTGAGTTTTGAAGACCATTTAGTAAACAGTTAACAATTTTGGAACCCAGATGGCATTTGTATCTGTGTGACTTGCTGTTAGGCTCTCACCTAGCTCTGAGCAGCCTAGGAATTACTCAAAACTGCACAAAGCGATAGTGAGCAACCGGCGACTATTACAGCTGCCTGGAGCACCACACAGCCTGCCCTCATACCCTGCTGTAGGTCAGGTGAGTGGAACTGCAGGATACCTCTCCACCCTGACTCTGGTAGAAGAAGAACTGCTGTCAGGTGAGACCAAGTATTCTCTGCTCTTTGCATGGACAGTGGTATAAAGGAGTGGAATAGTGAAATAATTTTTTTTTCTTCTTAAGGGATGCAGCTGATGTAAATCAAGAAAGTAAGAAAAGCATTGTTTTATGCACCCCAAAAAATTAACAAATGGACTTTTTGTTTCATCATTTGGTCCTAGAAACAAAAGAAGACAAATTCCTTTAGCTGCAAAGTTGTTAAGGGCAAATGCAAAGTGTCTTTCACCTGTTGCTGAACTGGCAGCCAGAATCAGCTGGTTCTATTGCGCATTCTATTCATTCTGTACTACATTTCCTCCACCGCTCCTCTTGTACAGCTTTATATTGAGAATACTTTAACTGCCAAAAACTTTTCCACTTCTATTCAATCTGCAAATAAGTATTAGGTACATTTTGGAGAAGCTTATATTTTTGGACTTTTTAAACTTTAAGACATAGATATCTGAATTTCTGAACTTACAGAATAGATCAAACTTTCCAGATATCTTTGTTAAAAACATAATTCACTGAAATTAAATTCAACAGACAAAATTGTAGTTCAACAGCATTCTTCATATGTCCTATCCAGGAACTATAAGTTGTTTGAAAAGATCTCAGAAATGCCTTTGTTATATGCAATAACCTGCAGTATTTTGTTAATGTTACCTTTAAAAATATTTCAGGTTATTCAAATTGTAGCAAGACAGTGGAAAATACTGAGCCTTTCAGAATATCTATTTGTAATGTTGGATATATATGTTTTGTTTTCTACATTCTTTCTGCATCTTTCTGCATTTGCCAATGGAAACCACCTGAAATACTTCAATGAGTATTCTGACCTTGTTTTTGACATTGATTCAGATATTGATTGACTACCTACAATTAAAGAGGAAGTACAGTATGGGAAGTGATTCAGTCAGATAGGACTGAGTTTTGCCCTCTCAAATGAATTCTAAATTAATCTCTTGTCACATACCAGGAAATAATTTCAAACAACAGGCCTTTCAGATATAGCTATTGAATTGCTGTCAAAATGTATTAAAGCATCTACTCAAAGATCTTACTACAGAAATTTTAGGAAATTTATTTCTTGGGTAAAAGAAGGAATTGAAAATTCCACTGAGAAAGTGTCTGCTCTAGTTATAGATTTTCTGTCTGAGCAAATTAATTCAATATGCAATTAAAATGTATGTTTAAAATTTAGCATGCTTTTCTCTTCTTAGGCATGAAAATCAGTATGCCCCACATTACCTTAGCATGGGATAGCGATGCAGTTTTATGCTTTTATTTTTATTTAATATTGACATAAAGGAAATAATTTCTGAAAAGCATACTACTGTTGTATAGGTAGCTACAATGTTTAATATGCATCAGAGTTTTAGAAAGAATATATCCCAGTTTCAAAATGGTAACAATGCCAGTGAATTAAGAGTATGGATCAGATTTGTGGCTGGAAATTACTAGTGGAAATTCAACACCCTGTAACATTCTCTCCTTCTTCCTCCCCTCCCCTAGTTTTAAATAATTTTAATAATTATATAAACCATTGATTTTCTATTAGAGTACAAATTTTAAAGTTTCTACGTACTCAACATAGTAAGAACTCTCATGACTTGTATTTTTAAGAACACAAGCACAAGAGTGTATATATA
Organism: Rhea pennata; assembly: GCF_028389875.1. Classification (NCBI taxonomy): domain Eukaryota; kingdom Metazoa; phylum Chordata; class Aves; order Rheiformes; family Rheidae; genus Rhea; species Rhea pennata. The sequence goes on along the minus strand of NC_084664.1, from coordinate 118,963,545 downwards.
GCTATGAATAAAATTGTGGGAAAAACTGAAGATTAATCAGGAACTACTCTGTAATGTATTTCTGTAAGAAGTTGAGAGTTTCATCAGAGAATAAACAACAGAAACTTATTAAAATAATTACAGGCGGTGAGGGTATCTCCAGTCTGTACATATTGATTGATTTTGTTGAATGATTGCTTCAAAAAATATATACATATATACAGAAAGAGACAGAGATTTTGATGTGTGCCTAGTATGCATATGGAATACAAAATTAAGAAAAAAAAGTTTTTTTCTCGTTTACTAAAAACCAGAAGGATTTAGAAGGATTTGAACTTCTAAAAAAAAAAAAAAAAAAAAAAAAAAAAAAAGTGGGAGTAGGATATGTGATTATTTTTCCTTACTGGCTGTTAGATGGTTCCCTAGTTTTCCATGCCTAATGTAGGCTGCAGTTAATCTTTTCTTGTTTTTCTTTTCTGGCTCATTGTTCTCTATTTTTTTTTCTTTTAATAGTACTGCCAGAACTATTCCCCCATTATTCTTTATATACTTCATTTAATGTTTACATTGAACACGTCATGTTTTTCCTTTCATCAGAAACAGGCAAAAGGTGTCTGTAACCTTACAGTAAGATAAGCTTGTGTACAAAGAATTTGTCTAAGGCAAAGGAAATTTCGTTCTGCTTGAACTCTTCCACCACATACCAGATTTCTTTCTCTAGTTTGTCTCCTCTGAGTTGGGTTGTAAAAAGTGTTACTCCATTAATAAATGGTGTTCTATTTTCCCAGTAGTTTTCAAAAATAATCTACTTTTTTAAAAAAAAAATGTTTTGCAGAAATGTATGGCTTAGGTCAGCAGAACCTAGTGGACTTACAGGAGTACGTCGTGCTGAAAGTCAATGGGATTTAGAGTACATCTGTTTTTTTCAGATTGCAATGACAAGGAAAAAAGATACTCTAATACATATTTGTCGTTTTACTGTAAAGTATTACTCAAGATTAATAGATAACAATTAAGCTTCACTCCATCTTTCTCCCCCCTGGACTTTGAATGAGTCAGGCTTGTTTCATTCAGCTGCTGCGGCCCAGTCCTGATCCGCACCTTTAGGGCCATCAGTTCCTGTGGAGGCACACCGAAATCTGCGAATGCAAGGAGCCACGTGCTTGAAATACAGTCTGGATTTGGAATTGCAGGTGGCCGATTGTTCCAAGTAAAGGTGCTTTTGTAATCCATCCCTCTTTATTCAGACTGTTCTGGGTTTTCTCTTACCCATAACTTTCTACCTACTGGCTCTGATTCTAGAGATGTCAGATTGGATTAAGAAAGCGGAAGAGTGGCAGAGTGAATCAAACTTCACCATCAGAACAAATGATGCCTCTAGTCATTATTAATGTATTTGTCTCTTTTCTCTTACAAGTGTCAGGCTTTCAAAATGATGAGAGGGAAAACAAAACTGACATATTTGTCTCTCTCTTTGGAGTGGTTGTTTTCAATGATGTTCAGAACAAACTGCCACTGCAATCACTCGCTAAGAGTTGATGGCTTTGTTTAACTAATAACCTAACAACAAAAGGTCTTTGAGACCTAGTTGTAAGAAGTTACTTTTAGATATGCCATATTGCAAAACGAAAAGGAAAATACCAAAATAAAACAAAACAAACAGTTCAGTAAGAGAAAGGAAATAATTTTATGTTAAGCTAAACAGAAAAAAAGATTAAAGTAGACATGAAACAGAGGCATTGACTTGGGAAGTTTTTAGTGCTAGCAGACTTAACATACCACAACAATTTGGAATAAGTATCAATTAGTTGGACACAGAACAGTATTCAAACCAGAAAGAAAAGGGAGTCTATATTTTCCATCCATTATAAGTTTCTCAGAAGTGTTTATGAGCTAGAATCTTCCTGTATAAAATGTGATTACCTTATCACAGAGGGATATGGGTGTCACACAAAAGTGAAAATAGTACTGTGAGAGGTACATTGCCTAACATTTTTGAGATTGGGTCTATATACTAACTCACCTGCAATCTGAGCCACATCTTAGCTAGAACAAACAGGTAATCAAAGTATGTCTTCAGATGAAGGCAGAAGTCCGCATGGATCTCTAAATATTTGACACTATGTAAATGTGCATCTAAATACAGATAGTGAAATCTATACTTATCAGTTTATAAAAAAATTTACAGTCTCTACTTTTCTATCTTCAAGATTAAAGAGCTTGTAAATTCCATAAACTGCATAAGGAATTTACATGTCAGGAGATTAAATACTGGAAGAAGTTGTAAACCCCGTAAGTGACATATATAAAGGAAGGGAAGAAAGGAGGCAGAAGAGGAAGGAGCGAAAGAAATAAATTAAAACACAACTTTTGTTTTGCAGAGCTGAAACTACACATGGTTGAAGAGATCATGTCTGTAGTTCTTTTCCCTCACTGTTTCCCTTGTTCTTACTGGTAGTGATAAGATAGAAGATAAGGATTGTCTTCCACAGCTTCCTCATTGCCATTAGTTTTTTTTTTTTTTTTTTTTTTTTTTTTTTTTTTTTTCTGAATATCAGGGATGTCTTTGTCTTTCTAAGTAAGCTTATCCAGCATGTAATTTTGATACTTTCTATTCTTCCTAAAAAGCAGTTTGTACTATAACACATGGTAACATTAGTTCAGTAGAGTTGAAAGAATACAGGGAAGACATTTTTGTTCATCACTAAAAAAAAAAAAAAAAAAAAAGGTTTCTACATCTGAGTAGTCTAAATGTCTTTGATGGGAATAGTGCCATGTCTGGCATGTATAGAATTGTGAATGTTTTAAGATCAGAACCTAAAATGTGATGGTGTGTTCACACTTGAAATTTTACTAATATCTGAATAAAGTTTAAACCAACTGAGGGTTTGTATTTCTTACAGAAAAAGAAAAGATTCCTAAAGTTAGGTAGGAAACATTGTAAGCTGGCACACCTGTTATAAGACCTGGATGGAACAGACACACTGGTTGCTGGTGTTTTTGCCTAAACCTCATTTGATGCTTCATTTGACTTTGAAACTCCAAAACTGATTCTTGAGTTCTTATTCTGCAACACTTCCAGTATTTTCTATAACAGAGCAACTTGTTCTTGATGTCCTTTACTTAATGAGCTAGGATAAAGAACTTTTTCTACATTCTTCTAAAACGAGTCAAGCAAGTCTTTTTAAAGAATATCCACTCTAACTTATACTCTTTACAGAAAATGAGTGTTTTCTACTTTCTTTTAATATGCATTGAGAGAGAAGGAGTGTTAATTTAATGATTAGCACTTTCATTCAGTCTGCTACAGATAATATCAGATTGCTTTTCTGACTGAGGTATCCTGAGCCCACATCTCTCGCGACTCCAGAAGCAGTGAACCTAATTATCCAGCTATGAACCCTACCAAACTAGAGCATGAAAATCGTGGCAATTGTGTTTTAGATGCACTGGTGAGAAAGATGGAAGACAATGGAGACAGTTTTGATCTCTTCTAAAAATAATGGTGTAGGGGGGGAAGGTACTGAGCCATGGTTCTTAGCAGCAGCACTTTAACCTAGACTTTGGTGCCTTGAATTTGGAGAAAGATGAGAACAAAACTTAGTGTTTTTTACTGTCTAATTAAAATATCATTTATTTAGATCAGCACCTCAGTATCCATGGTTCTGAGGGAAGGAAAATAGGTGCCTCACATAAATTTAGATTCTATGATGGAAGTTAGGTGTTGCAACCTCTCTTGACTTTGGCGCCAATGCCCAGTTAAAACAATGTAAAGAATTCAGAGGGAGTCACTCAACACTGCAAAATAGGAGAAAATTTTGCAATCAGTCAATGTGAGGAGTCCTGAAAAAGGATCAAAGTATCAGAGAAGAAGCAGAATGAAAAGAAAAAAAGAAAAAACACAGATGAGCTGAGCTGCAGAAGTTAACAAAAGGGATCAAGATTCATTTTAAGACATGAAAAACCTCAGTTCAAGACAAATCTCTGCAATAAAAATGCGACCAACATTAAGTGAATCACTGCTTGCTGTGACAAAAAATCAGCTGAAAAAGAGTCTCAGGATTACCACAGATTACAATGCATAAACTTTTGATAACCAGAAGACTGATGTTCCTTTTGCTTTTGCTTCTATTTTCCTTAGTTGTACATTATAAACTGTCAAAGAACTTCTCAGCCTACTCTCTAGTATATATATTAGAAAGTATAGAATATATATATATTTTATAAATATATATATAGAGAGAGAATATATATACACAAAATTATTTCTCTTGAAGTAAAGAAATTAAAGGATAATATAGCAAAATACTGATCTCGGGTACTATGGTCTTCAAGATCAGTGTGATAAAACTTCCTAGGAAAATAGCAACACAAGTATATCTCTAATGTGATAGATGTATTTCATAAAGACATTTTTAAATAGATGTTTAATTTTCCTTTAAGAAATACCTCACGGTAAGGATCTTGAATAGCTTTTTTGATTTACTGATTGCAATTTATCTCAGTTCTGAACGTAAATCTGAAGTTAATTGGCAGTGCAGACTAGAGCCTATGGACAATACTGTTTTGACTGAATATGAGAGAATCGTCTTTTATCTAATTTTTGCTAAAAATCTCTGCTTAAATTACTTGGAACCTGGAACTACATTCCATAAACATTGTACACAGCTTTATTTGAACCTTTTTCCTTCCCTCGGAAGTTCTTTTCACAAATGACAAAAAAAAAAAGCTAAAACCAAAAATGATTTGTTCAATAAATATCTATTTATACATGGATTTAAGAGCTTTCTTCTGTCCCCATACCAAAGAGGACATTGTTCATTTCAGCCAGGCAATTGAAATTCTATACTCCTGTTAAAAATTGGTTCAGGGTTTGTTTTTTCAGCTGCACAGTAGGACATAATGGCTCTGCAAAAAAACAAACAAATAATAGAAAAGCATAGGGGGAGGCATGGGAGGAGGAATAAGAAGATTTTTCCAAATCAACAACTGGCTACGCCACTGGTGTTGGCAACAGGGTTCTGGATTCTATGACCATGGAACATGGTCTGAAGGTCAACAACTGGTGGGGAGAGATGGGATTCACCTCACCAAGCAGGGCACATTTGCCTTTGCCAACAGAGTGGCCAGCCTAGTAAAGAGGGCTTTAAACTAGGTAGAAGGGGGGGCAGAGGAGGTGTCATAGAGACAGGGTAGACAACAAAACACAAGTTGGGTTGGGGGGCCTCCAATGGGTGCATGCATCTGGCGATGTGCATTTGGGACATGGGTATGGGGGACCCCCGTACACTCTTCCTGGGAAACCTGCAGCCATGACCACCTCTTTGAAATGCATGTACACCAATGCATGCAGCCTGGGGAACAAACAGGAGGAGCTGGAGATCTGTGTGTGATCGCAGGGCCATGATATCATTGCAATCCCAGAGACATGGTGGGATAGCTCTCATGACTGGGATGCTGGATGGGCTTTTTAGGAGAGACAGACCAGGAAGGCGAGGTGGTGGAGTTTCTCGTTGTGTGAGAGAGCAACTGGAATGCATCGAGCTCTTCCTAGGGGTGGAGGAGGAGGAGGAGCCAGTCGAGAGCTTATGGGTAAAGATCAAAGGGCAGGCCAACATGGGGGACACTGTGGTGGGTGTCTACTACAGGCCACCTGACCAGGAAGAGAAAGTTGATGAAGCCTTCTATAGACAGCTGGAAGTAGCCTCATGATCACAGGCCCTGGTTCTCATGGACTTCATGGTTCTTCATGGACTTCAACCACCCTGACATCTGCTGGAAGGACTACGCCAGCAAGGCACAAACAGTCCAGGGGGCTCCTGCAATGCATTGATGATTTCTTATCACAAATGGTGGAGGAGCCTATGAGGAAGGGTGTCCTGCTGGACCTTGTCCTTACCCACAGAGAGGGACTGGTTAGAGATGTGAAGGTTGAGGGCAGCCTTGACTGCAGTGACCACGAAATGGTGGAGTTCAGGATCCTGCAGGAAAGAAGTAAGGCAACAAGCAGGATTGCAACCCTGGGCTTCAGGAGAGAGGACTTGGGGCTCTTCAGAGACCTGATTGGTGGAGTCTCATGGGTTAAGGCCCTAGAAGGAAGGGGAGTCTGTGAGAACTGGCTAATATTCAAACATCACTTCCTCCAAGCTCAAGAGCAGTGCATCCCTATAAGTAAGTGCAACAAAAGGGGCAGGAGACCTTCATGGATGAGCAAGGAGCTCTTGACCAAATTCAGACAGAAGAGGAAAATCCACAGAATGTGGAAGAGGGGACAGACTACTTGGGAGAACTATAGGAATGCAGTCAAGAGTATGTAGAGATGCAGCGAGGAAGGCTAAGGCCCTGTTGGAATTGAGTCTGGCAAGGGATGTTAAGGACAACAGGAAGGGCTTCTTCAAATACATCAGCAGCAAAAGGAGGACTAGGGAAAACGTGGGCCCACTGCTGAGTGAGGCAGGGGCCCTGGTGACAAGGGATACAGAGAAGGCAGAATTACTGAATGCCTTCTTTGCTTCAGTCTTCACTGTTAAGGGCAGCCCTCAGGAATCCTGCAGCCTGGATGTGAGGGAGAAAGTCTGGAGAAGGGAAGACTTTCCTTTGGTCGAGGAGGATAGGATTAGAGACCTTCTGGGCAGGCTGGTCATCCACGAATCCATGGGCCTAGATGGGATGCACCCACAGATACTGAGGGAGCTGGTGGATGTTGTTGCCAGGCTACTCTCCATCATCTTTGAAAAGTCATGGAGAACTGGAGAGGTGCCTAAGGACTGGAGGAAAACCAATACCATGCCAGCCTTCAAAAGGGGCAAGAAGGAAGACCCAGGCAACTACAGGCCGGTCAGCCTCACCTCCATCCCTGGAAAGGTGATGGAACAGCTCATTCTGGATGTCATGGAGGAAAAGGAGGTGATCAGCAGTAGCCAGCATGGATTCACCAAGGGGAAAACCTGCTTAACCAATCTGAGAGCCTTGCATGATGGCATGACTGGCTGGGTAGATGAGGGGAGAGCAGTGAGTGTTGTCTACCTTGACTTCAGCAAGGCTTTTGACACTGTCTCCCATAACATCCTCCTAGATAAGCTCAGGAAGTGTTGGCTAGATGAGTGGACAGTGAGGTGGATTGAGAACTAGCTGAAAGGCAGAGCTCAGAGGGTCATCACTGGTGGTGTGGAGTCTAGTTGGAGGCCTGTGGCTAGTGGAGTTCCCCAGGGTTCAGTACTGAGTCCCATCCTGTTCAGCTTCTTCATCAATGACCTGGATGAAGGGACAGAGTGTCTCCTCAGCAAGTTTGCTGATGATACCAAGCTGGGAGGAGTGGCTGACACACCTGAGGGCTGTGCTGCCATTCAGAGAGACCTGGACAGGCTGGAGAGCTGGGCAGAGAGAAACCTCCTGAGGTTCAACAAGGGCAAGTGCAGAGTCCTGCACCTAGGGAAAAATAATCGTAGGCACCAGTACAAGCTGGGAGCTGACCTGCTGGAGAGCAGCTCTGCAGAGAATGGCTTGGAAGTGCTGGTGGATGACAAATTGACCCTGAGCCAGCAATGTGCCCGTGTGGCCTAGAAGGCCAATGTTATCCTGGGGTGCATTAGGAAGAGTGTTGCCAGCAGGTCGAGGGAGGTGATCCTGCCCCTCTACTCAGCCCTGGGGAGGCCTCATCTCGAGTACCTTGTCCAGTTCTGGGCTCCCCAGGACAAGAGAGACATGGAGCAACTGGACAGAGTCCAGCATAGGGCTATGAAGATGGTCAGAGGGCTGGAGCATCTGCGCTATGAGGAACGGCTGCGAGAGCTGGGCCTCTTCAGCCTGGGGAACAGAAGACGGGGTATCTCATCAATGTGTACAAGTACCTGAAGAGAGGATGTCAGGAGGACAGGGAAAAGCTCCTTTCAGTTGTCCCATGTGACAGGAGAAGAGGCAGTGGGCAGAAATTGAAGCACAGGAAGTTCTGCCTGAACGTGAGGGGGAATTTCTTCCTGTGAGAGTGACGGAGCCCTGGACCAGGTTGCCCAGAGAGGTTGTGGAGTCTCCTCTGGAGAATTCAAGGCCCGCCTGGATGCAACCCTGTCTAACATGCTCTAGGTGACCCTGCTGAGCAAGGAGGTTGGACTAGATGATCTCCAGAGGTTCCTTCCAACCTTACTGACTGTGTGATTCTGTGATTCTAAGTATATATATATCAGATTGTGTGAGTGTGCCACTGCACCTTTAAGGACAACTGCATGAGTGTAAGAGTTAACACATAGCCATAGGCAATACCAAGCTGCAGCTGTCTGAAACTGTTCTGGATTTTAAATGAATACTGTGATAAAAAATAAATGACCTTTTTTTTTTTTTTTTTTTTTTTTTTAAGAAACCACTGAAAGCATGGGAGATTAAGGGGGAAAAAAGGCTTGGAAGAGCAGGAACAGCAGAGAAATTGCACTGTAAACAAAAACACCAATTAGAAGTGGGGTCATGCGATACTTGGCACCATGCAGCTGCAGCCACCTACAGCTGGACTCCTGCCCTGAAGGCAAGGGCTCTGGTCCCTGATTAGCACAATCCTGCCACAGGAAGATTAAAAAGAAGGAAATGGGAAGCTCTGGAGCTGAGGGAGCTCCAGCCTGCTGCTAGCCCATGTGTGATAGGAAAGTCAGCCTGGCTCTCTTGGTGCTGGCATGGGTGAGGCAAGTGGGGGAAGCTGTGGTGCTTTTGTAGCCTTTGGCAATGTACTGTGCTAGGCAGCAGCTGACTTTGCCTGAAGCTGCTTGGATATATGAACCTTTTCGAATATGCATACTCATCACGCTCAAGTCAAGAGAAATCAGAACCACTCAAGAGAAATCAGAACCACTCAGCAGTTAACTAGCAATAGGATTTGCAAAAAAAAAAAATGTGTTTAGTATTGACTTAACTACTATTTCATTAAAATCAATGTGAGCTTTACAGACGGATTCAATGGAAGACAAAACATTGCTGAGCACTTTTGAGAACCCCGCTTATACAATATAGGTCTTAATTAAAAAACATTTCATACAGTCTTAGGACTTGGGCCAAACTTACTGAGGTTCATAACTTTTCAGAAAGCTTTGGCTGCGTGCCATAAATCAACCAATTTTTGTTTAGCTTATTACTGTAGTGACATATCATATACAAAGTGCTCTGTGTGAGATTTTTAAATAGAAACCAAGTCCAACTGGCTAGAGAAAGATAAATTTTACTGTATATTTACTGTTTATTTAAAACAAGAGTTGAACTAAAATTGTCAGAAGATAACGCATGTGAGGAGAAGCTGCAAAACTTTTTTGCAGGAGCCCTCCTAAACCAATTTCTTCACAGTTTTAATATTAAATATTTATTAAATATTATGGAAAACAAGGAATTATACTTGAACTGGAGCATTATTTTAACTTTTAGGAAAACTAATTAATAGAAGTAAGGAGAATTCGGGAACAAAGACAAGATGTAAAAATTATCTCTGGTACTTCTTTTGTATTTTACTTTGCTGGTCTCAGTTTTAGCTCCAGAAATATGGAGGTCACAAAATAAATGAGACAATAGCATATCATTTGGTGAGACTTAAACATTTCATATGCAATCAAAATGCACAACTTTCCCTTGAAATTATCGTTTACACTGGAAAGAACAGTTATGTAACCAAGATCAGCTGGAACTGGAAGAAAATGTTACAACACAAATCCAGGTAGACAACAGTGACACAGCATAGAAAGAGTAGCACAACCCTATCTAATTATGCGTCTTCAGTAACACTTGCAACCAGTAGTCTGGGTAGGCTGTGGTGTTTGTTTAGCTCAAGAGTGCATCATGATTAATAAATTACTCACACAGACCAGCTTTCAGTTTTAGCTGTGCAATGCTTGTATTCTGTGTTTCAGATATTCTTTATACCTGTTCTGGGCTTCTCTTTAAATAAAATACCATTTCAGATGTAAGCCTAAAGAATATATTACATTCCAGTGCTTCTGATTTCCGTGGCCCATCACAGCTGCTAGACTCATCCCACAGCCTCCTTGATCAAGGTATTCAGGTTTGAATATTGCTACAGGCCATTCCTAAGTATTCTTTCAGGACTGAGAAAGAATTTCTGAGAGTTTTCTCCTTTCAATTTAGTAACTTTTGCTTCCTAGTCATTTGACTCTCTACTTTTTTATGTACTGTTCCAATGTCTTTATTAAATATGTCTATATTGCATAGACATCTATCCATAGATCAACCCCTGTCCTTATTTCAAGTGAAAAAGAAAAATTAGGAGAAGTAAAACTTATTGCTACCCTTGCTTTGAAAGTAGTTTCAGATTCAGAGAATCTAGGGTATAAATTCTTTGTGCATCTACAATGATGTCTATTTCTAAAGCAATTCTGGCTCTTCCTTCCCAATTTAATAGCAACCTTTCGCTATAGACTTGTCTCCTCTATCTCTAACCTAATTCATTGTCCTTACAATAATTAGTTCAGTCAAAGTTTCATGAAGACTGACCCTTTCTCTAACCTGTGACTCCTACATGTACCTGCCACAAGCCATCCCTTCCTCCAAATCCTTTTTCTTCCTTTGCTTCCAGGTCCCAAAACTTCATTCACTCTTTGGAAAATTCTATCAGTCCAGTGGCTGAATGAACCTCGTAAGCAAATATATTGTCCACAGATGTATTAACCACGTAAACAAATACATTTCTGTATTAAATCCAAGTTATTGGGTGATTCTTTTCTTTAAAAGAAAAAAGAAAGTTTACAGATTACATAAGTAAAGCAGCTCTGCCCAGGGAATCAATTAAGTGTGTTCTACTTAGCTGTTCCTCAACCCAGTGTTCTTTCGTTCTTTGTCATATAACAATAGGTTCCAGAAAATAGATGCTGTCACCTCGAGAAGAGCTGCGGTGGTGTGCAGCAGCCAGGAGCCTGCCTGGGTTATCTCTGTCCTCCCCAAGCAGCCCAGCGCAAAGCATTGCAGAAGAGGAGGGAAGGAGAGCTGCCCCTCCTGCACCCACCCCATCACCCCTCTGTCCACACTGGAGCACAGGAGCCATCGAGCCCATCAGGCTCGTTCAGCCCATGGCGCTCCCAGGCCCACAGATTGTCTGTATGGCACATAACCAGGGACAGTCTAGTAGCTCCTAGGACGTAACTGTACTATTCCTGGCCACAGGGTGACTTCACATTCACATTCCTTGTGTCTTTTCCTAATTTTCTCAGTGCATTTCTAACCCTTCCTTTCCTGTATGGACACACTGCCATGCCCTCCCCTGCCAATCCCCTTTCCTGTCTGGGAATGAAACTGTTGGATTCATTGCTGCTGCTGCTGGTGTTGCTGCTCGCCAGCCTCCTTTATATGATCCAGAACAAATCATTCCTCACCATGAATGGCCTACAAAATCTCATCTGTACCACGAACTAAAAAACAGCCATTGTGACTAGGATAGCTGTGATATTTAGGTGTTTACAGATGGCTGTAAATTTGAACGGCAGAGAGGAACTCTTGCCTACCATCACAGTTAGTGTCTAGTGAGGTATGTCAAAGTCCTAAACATAAACCTGCACCTGTAGGTGCTGATACTTCTAAAAATCCTGTGCTGGGCAGTAGCTAAAACAATGATGTCATCCAAACTCCAGGTTCAAATGAATCTCTAATGTGGAAGGTGAACAGTCAGAATGGATTTTGCAGAGAGGGCAGAAAGCGGTGTTTCAAAGTTGCTAGATATACAGCACAATAAGTGAACCTTCATTTTAAAATATTGTAAACACTTTTTTTCTTTTCTGTGGTGCAGGAAATTCTTTTAATAATGATTTTCTCACAAATAGTTATTCTTACTTTTCCTTTTCATGAACTAGGAACAGTTTTATATTTTAACACTATAAGGTATTACATAAATTTCAGCATTCATTAATTAATTTAAATAATCACAAATTGCTTTCATCTACATTCTTTTTTTAGCATTCATTTTTAACAGTATTTGTGGATGAAAAATAAAAATATATGCTAATTACTAAAAAATCTCAGGTCTTTTAACCAGGCTGCATTGCAAAACAGTGTTGATAGACAGAATAAAACCTTAAAAGCTTAAAAAATATGCTGTGCCTATATCTGTAATTTATGATATAATTCTATAGCAGTCACTGGTAGAATTTAGCACTACACAGTAATTATTACCTGAAGTCTTCACTCATTTGTAGCTTTGAACATATGCACTGCTGGGGGTGGAAATTTTTCCTGCTTGGTTTCTGTTGAAGATTTGGAAGTGAAGAAAAAAAAAACAGGTAGCGCAGGTAATTATCAAATTATTCTATGCCACTTAGTAAGTGAACACCATCCTCCTTTATTAACTCTAACTCCTGAAATTAGCATGAGTAATTCGTTTATATATAGGCAAGTCTAATATTAGCTGTTAGGCTAAAGCTTCATATTTAGTGAGCAGTTAAGTGACTTGAGGAAACCAAGTCTGTGAGTAGCGCATCATATCTCCCTGACAGTCCTGTACAACTGGGTAAACCAGCTTTTTGATCTAGTAGAGACTGCAGTTAACAGGAAGGATGAGGCTTACCCCTAGCAGGCCCACGGCAGCTGCATCTGTAGCCAAGCTCTGGGTAGTCCATCGTCCTGGGATGGATCATGGCGAGCCCTAGGAAAGCGAGTGCCTCCAAAGATGAGGCAAGGGGCAGAGGACAGCATGGAGCACTAATTAATTTTGGAAAACAGGCTGCCATATCACAGAGATCTACAGTTGAAGGTATCTCGAAGTTCCAGCACAATCTGTCCATGATATCTCCTGCAGAGACTCTTTATCTATAGTGCTTGCTGACTGTCTGCAGTACTAGCCTCAGTTTTAAAATGGTTGTCATCAGCTAGCTTTTGGAAAAAACACATGAAAGCACATTCTGTTCTCAGAAATAGAATTCTTTCTCAAAAAGAAATCTAAGAGGAATGGAAAGGGCAATATTACTAGAACCAGAGATAATAGTGGTGCCCAATGGACACAGTTTCAAGGAGGTAATAGTACCTCTCTATTAGCTGGAAGAGCTTTGATGAAACTATAAAACTGATGTCATATTATCATCATATTGATTACAAAGGAGACCGTAGAGGTACCTCTTTTCAGGGCGTATTGACTCAAGCATAGTATTGTCCTAATACGATTGTTCAGCTTGTTGGCAAGAATTACTTCAAGGAAGGCCAGAGTGGAAAACCAGCATAAGAAGCAAATATCTGCAGGTGCTTGACTGTCTGAGGCTGCCTCTTCATTCCCTGTTTATGAATCATCATTCTTTCTGAGCTTCACTTTGCTAATTTTCATACTTAAGCACATCTAAATGTGTAATTAAAAAGTCCAAACTAATGAGTATTAACAAACAATGAGCAATTTTTCTTTTACTTAACATTTCAGTACTGTACATATTAAACAGAAAGGGAAGGCAGTGAAATATGATCCTAGTCTAAAAAAGAAATCAGACAGTTCACTGCAGTAATATGTCATTGGTAGTAATTGTGCTGTAAAATGAGTCTTTTATTAAAATAAATCCTGTTGGGGGAATTTACCTACTAAAGTTATTTTTCTTTGTATGCAGCAAATCTTTCTAATTATCCAGTTACTCCTGGGAAAACTAGCTACCAGTGAAATGTAATGATATGTTTGTAGAAACAAAGATTTATATTTCTTTTTTAAAAGATAAGTCATTACTGACATTTTAATTATGTAATTCCTCCTTAGACCTATAATTTCAGTGTTGTTCTATATTTCATAAGGAAATTGTTATGATACTTCTGAAACACCTTGATAATATATATACTCAGTGATCACCTAAAACAGGTTTGCAAATTCTGAGCAGGGTTCTAATACATGAACCTCTGCACAAAACAGATATGGAAATAATATGAAAACTGCACAGCTGGTTTGCACTGACAAAATACAAGCTTTGACTCTGAAGAAATCATTTCCCACGGGGAGATCAGGGATAGTTTTTTTTTTTGTTTGTTTGTTTTTTTAATATAGCAAATGAGTAGATTGAAAGTACCAAGTGCTGTGCAGATTGTTTTACTGACATCCCTATAATAGGCCTTCAAGGTTTGTGCGTCAGATTTCTTTTCCAAAAAAAAAAAAAAAAAAAAAAAAAAAGAAAAAAAAGACTCTCTTTCCCTTCTAGAAGAACTTAAAGGAGACTCTTTGAGAGAAATCTTCTCCAGAAACAATAATAGGGCATATTTGAGCCTATATAAGTAAGTTCAACAAGCCTCACTCATCGCTTCTTCAATGCTGGGTTTCTCTAATTACACGTTATTGAACTATCTGGACATACAAAGCATACTGAACTTGCAGTCTCCAAAATCTTTAGAATGGACTTGTATAATGTTGGAGATGATTATTTCCTATTTTCATGAGGTAGTGGCAAGTGTAAGTTACCTTTTTTTTTTTTTTTTAAGTCAGTTCCACAACCCTCACTCACTGCTTCTCCATGCTTTGCATGCTTTGGGAGAGAATGGCTGAAGGCCATTCTGTCTTTAAAAGAAAAGTCAGAATTCTTCCTTTTCATAGAAAATTTTTGTGATTAGAGAACTCACCAAAGAAGCAGTTCCATTGTTTTTCTAGGCTGAAGTGGTTGTCTGCTTATGAGCTTGTAGGGAACATAAGAAGTGGGGCCATGGCAAGGGACCTCTGGGGTCGCAGGGGAAGGGCTAGGGGCACAGGGATGTGCTGGTTGGAAGAAAGTGTCCTGGGACTGCAGCATGGCCTTCTGCACATTTCTCTTGGGGATACAGCTGCCTGGGTTCAGGACCAAGAGCTCACCTGCTTTCCTTAAAGGCCAGCAGATTCGAGCTGCAGTGGATAAAGAGCTGCAAGAAGCTTCAGTAGGTGGTTACCCTCCATCCTTTGGGAGCTGCTTTTAAGCAGAAGCTCTCACCTTTGGCCTCTGCCCGAACTTTGTTGCAGTATGCCTTGCTCCTGCCTGGCCATGGGCCCTGTTGAACTAGGTCCTGATCTGCAGATTGATTCCCAAATTTAACCTTGGTCCTTGTCTCACATGGTCTGGTCTTCTGACCTGCTAGTGCTCACCTGGTCCAGCCGCGTCCCATCCTCATCCTCATGGCAGTCCCCAGTGCCCAGGGCTGGGGCTGCCCTGGCTGTCCCCATGCCCTGGTCCCTTGAGGCAGTGGGATGGGACCAGGTGGTGAGGCCCGGCCGACCCCATTTGGATCCATGTGGGCATTGGCCCCTCTTTCCGCCCCCCACAGCACACCTCTAGACTGTAGTTAGAGATTGAATGCCAGCCTGAGGTTACAAATTCCCTACCATGTGCCCCTGTTCTTCAACAGAGTTAGCCTTGAGAAAAAAGCCAGTGCCTGTGACCTAGCAGCTAACCACAGAGAATCAGAAACATCAAAGATGGTGATGTACTGTAATATAAATGATAAATTTATTCTTAGAGCATATTCTGGTGAATGGTAGTAAGCCATTCCCTCCCCCTCTACATGCAAATATGCCTTAGCAGACTTAAAAAAAGGTAAGAGAGGCTCTAAATTCTTATTCAGCTCTAATTGTTTCTGTGCTTTTTTGCTTTAAGTGACACACTTGCTTGTTTCTAAATTTGAGTGCATTAAATCACTTTGGTTGTCCTGCAATTTGCTAATGCTATCTCCTCCCCAAAATAAAAGTATACTACGATTAATATTCTCGTGAAACATATTTTTTCTGTTCAGCTGTGAGATAGTTCTGTAAAAGAGAAAGCAGATGAATCAAAATACATGTACTTAGTGCTTGAGAATTTGAAAGCCTATTTGAAAACGTATGGTAGTAGGTATGTTCCTTGCAGTAGGAAGGAACTCATTCAGTATGTTGATGATAACTATTCCTTCAGCTAAAGTACGTGGGAAAAATATGACTGTTGAATTCATATATGATATGATAATCCCAAATACATTGCTGATTTACATCCAAATATAATTTTTAAATAAAAATCTATCTTTGTTATGAATTTGTACAGTGGATACCGCAATGGAGCTGAAGCCTTTAGATGCTAGAACAGTGCAAAGTAATAAAAATAAAACTGTTTACTCTCAGTGTAGAGAAAAAGAGAACCTCAGCTTAGCTTTGCCTTCTTTAGATTTTTTTATTTGTTCAAAATAGTACGACTCAGACATTCTTGCAAATAAAACAAATAAACTGAAATCTAGTATCAGACAAGTTTAGTCTTTTATATATTGTCATAGGTAGAAATGATTAATATGTGAATAACTACAAATCACAGAATCACAGGCTAGCTGAGGTAGGAAGGCACCTCTGGAGATCCACCCACGTGCTCAGAGCAGAGTCAGCTAGAACATGTTGCCCAGGATCATGTTCAGATAACTTCTGAATATCTCCAAGAAGGGAGACTCCCCAGCCTCTCTGGGCAACCTGTTCCAGAGCTTGACCACCCTCACAGTGAAAAAGGATTTTCTTAGGTTCAGACGAAATTTTCTGTGTTTCCATTTGTGCTCGTTGCCTCTGGTCCTGTCATTTGGCACCACTGACCATTTGGCAAAACTGTCTCCATCTTGTTTACATCCTTCCATCAGGTATTTTTACACATCGGTAAGATCCCCTGAGTCTTCTCCTCTCCAGGCTAAACAGACCTGCCTCTCTGCCTCTCCTCATAGGAGAGATGCCCTTAATCATCTTGGTGGCCTTTCACTGGATGTGCTCTTTCTTGTATTGGGGAGTCCAGAACTGGACACAGAACTCCAGGTGTGGCAGCACCAGTGGTGAGTAGAGGGGAAAGATCATCTCCCTTGACCTGCTGCAATAGTCTACCTAATGAAACCCTAGGATGTTATGGCCTCTTTGCCACAAGGGTGCATTGCTGGCCCATGGTCAGCTTGTTATAAACTACAGCCTCCAGGTCTCTTCTCCTTCTGGAGATCAGAGCTGCTCTCCATCTTGTCACTCCCCAGCTGGTACTCGTATAAGGGGTAATTTCTTCCTAGGTGCAGGGTTTGTTGAACTTCATGAAGTCCCTCTTTGCCCATCTCTCCAGTCTGTTGAGGTCCCTCTAAATAGCATCACAAACATCCAGTGTATCAGCCAATCCTCTCAGTATCTTCTGAAGTATCATCTGAACTTGAGCATGATCCCATCATCCAGGTCATTCATGAAGATGTTAAACAGTACTGGATTCAGTACCAGCCTCTAGGGGACATCACTGGTGATGGGTCTCCTCTTGGATTTCATGCTGCTGATCACAACCCTCACAGCCCAGAAGTTCAGTCAGTTTTCAGTCAACCTCACTGACTACTTATCTAGTGCAAATGTCATCAACTTGTCCATGAGGATGTTATGGGAGAGAGTGTCCAAAGCCTTACAAAAGTCAAGTTAAACAACATCTACTGCTCTCATCTTATCTTGCAGGAAAGTCACCTCATCACAGAAGACTGTCGGTTTGGTTAAGCATGATTTTCTCTTTGTAAACTCATGTTGACTGTTCCCAGTCACCTTCTTGCCCTTCACAAGTCTGGAAATGGTATCTGGGATTAGTTGCTCTCCCATTTTTCCAGGGATCAAGGTGATGCTGACTCGCCTGTGGTCCTGTGGATTCTCCTTCTTGCCCTTCTTGAAGGTAGCATATATTTGCTGTATTCAAGTCCTCAGGAACCTCTCCCAGGCACCATGACCTTTCAAACAGAATTGAGATAATTGAGAGTGGTGCTGCCAGCTCACATTATCCAGCTCACATGACTTTTGCACTCAAAGGGTCATCCCATAAAGGCCCATGGACTTGTGTATGTCCAATCTGTTTAGATGTTTCCTAATCTGATCCTTCTCCACCAAGGATAAGCCTTTCTTGATCCAGACTTCACCTCTAGTTTCACAGACCTGGGATTCCTGAAGGCCAATCTTACCAGTCAAGACTGAAGTGAAGAAGGCAGTCAGTATCTTTGCCTTTTCTGTGTCCTTTGTCACCTGGGCCCCTGTTTCATTCAGCAGGTGGCTGATATTTTCCCCAGCCTTCCTTTTGCTGCTTGTAGAAGCCTTCCTTGTTACCCCTAACATCCCTTGCCAATACAGTGCCAGGGAGATGACACTGGGAGATGGTTAGGAGTGCTAAAGTTTAGCACTCCTAACCTCATCTCTGCATGCTCAGATAGCATTCCTCCTGGGTCACCTGTTCCTGCTCCCACCTCTTGCACACTTACGTTTTATATTTGCATTCAGTCAGAAGCTCCTTGCTCATCCATGCAGGCCTCCTGTTCCCTTTGTCTGTTGGGATGGACCATTCTTGAGTTTGGAGGAGGTGATCCTTGAATACCAGCCAGCTCCCTTAGATCCCTCTTCCCTCTCACTTTTCTGAATTCTATGGTAGTGGTCTTGCTTTTTGCCCTGTTCCTTCCTTGCGGGATTTTGAACTCTACTATCTTGTGGTTGCTGCAGCCAAGCCTTTGACCATCACCCTCAGAACCATATAGCCATGCCTGATATTTGATTTTTGATGTGTAAAACATATGAGATGTAAAACGAGGTTATGTTTTGACATTAATGAGCATATTGCACTAAAGTCTATGGAATTACACTTGGGGAGATGGAAATGAGGTTTGAACTAAAATATTTAAGTTGCTTTTAAATAGCTTGATGTGTGTTGGTAGAATATGCCCTTTCTAAATTTGGTGATGTAATTATTTGTATTTGGTGTTGTTTTACATGTTTAATTTGTGTGTTTTTTCAAACTTGTATCAATTTTTACCTCTAAATTGCAATTCAGCATGTGAGAATTGACCAGCAGTCTATCTGAAATTGATATCCTGCCTTTGACAAGTTCAGGGATATGGCTAATGCCATGACCTCCTCATTATGCTGTACTGTACAAGAGAGACTGGTCAAATACCAGCTGTGTAGAGCTGCACAATGACATACTTTAACCAGTGCTGGCAGTTCCATCAAAATGAGGCTAAAATGAGTGGGACTGCACAGAAATCTATGAAACTAGGGAATGATATATATATATATATATATATATATATATATATATATATGTATATATAATACAATGGCGATCAACATGAAAGCCTTTAAATTTGTGTCCTGCCTTTCTGTACATACTTGAAACAGCATCAAAATAGCAGACAGGAGAGACTGGATATAGCAGAGAGACATTGAAATGAAGATGTTGAGAGAGAAGGATACAAAATCAGGGTAAAGGACTGGACGCTTTAAAAAGTGCACTGGTGGGAGCATTGAAATAGGTGGAATGCAAAAGGAAATAAGGTATAGATAGATACAATCATGATCTGACTGCAGATCTGTGTAGACATGCCATGCTGGGAGACAGCAATATGGGATGGCATGGGGAGGGCACATAAGCTGTAGTACTCCAAGTGAGTCCATGTCTGCCAAAGGTACCTGAAAAAGTACCAAGTACCTGAAAAAAAAAATCCACCTAAAAAGGATTCGACAAAACCGAAAATATTTCAGCTTCTGACGTACCACTTAAAGTTCGTGAGCTTATTCCTTACCCAGTAAAGATGAGAGGTGGGCTGAAGTCGCCCACAGAGAAACAACCCCACAGTGTTGTACTTTAAAGTGTTAAGGGGACTCAGCACTTCAAAGGATGAGCACTGTATATTTTAAATGTACATCTTAGATAGCTCAGGGTGAACATGCAAGCTTAGAGGTCTCTGCAATTTCTTCTGGACAGAAGGGAGTAAAAGTAAAAGGAGATCCAGAAGTCTCACTTTTGAACACAACATAAATTTATGCATGTTGAAAGTCTACGAATTAATAAAATGAAGAAATTTAATGCAGATATAAGTCATGCTACTATATTTTTTTTTTTTTGAATTTGTTTTGCTTTGGTTAGGTACTGATTCAGAAAGCAAAAACACTGGATATTTAAGTGGTTTCAGAATTCTACTGCTCCCAATTTGACTATTTGAGAAGAAGTAAATGCTGGTTTCCAGTAGAAAAGGAGTTCATTTTAGCAATGCACTGATACTTCCTTCTGGCCATTTTAGTAAGACATGACCAGATACGTGGTCTCACAGATAAGAGATAAAATTTGGAGATAACAAGTTGTTCTAACTGCAGAATGAATAAATTCAACTTTTATGCTCTATCATAAACTCAGATTTGTGTCCTCTGCTGTTCAGCTTCATCTTAAAGCTCCTTATCCCAGCTCACTGCCACATATGCTCATCTTTTCTGCCCACACAGTAGTTCTCGTTCTTCCTACACCTCCATTCATCAAATACATCCCTTACGCTGAGCTCTGTAACCTCATCTCCACCCTATATTCCATTTCTAGGCTTGTAATGTGGTTGTTTCCAATTTATGCATGTGCTGGCTGGCCAGCTGGCAAAAGTCAATGAAGACCGATAATTATTGTGTTCCTACTGCAGCATTTACTTTAGTGACAGTATTGAATTGCATCTTTTTCCAGCCACTGTTTTTCAACAAATCTGTAGAAACTTAAAATTTTTGAAGCATTTAGACTCCTGTCAATTTTCATTTAAACTGGACAGTAGCTTCAAAAGTTATGAAGAGAGACAGATGGACATCCGGTAGATTGTTTAGGCTATATATTTGTAGGAAATCAAAATAATTTAAAAAACCCACTAAATTCAGGCTCGTATGAATGAGGCATCAACCATCTTCTGAAAGTAGAGTGCCTGCTTAATAGTGTATTTGCTGTTACCTTTATAATATTGAAGTCATATTTATAGACAAATATATATATATATAATTTTCCTGGTTTATAATAATGCCTCTGATTATTAATGCAATTTCCCTGCATGCATTCCTGGGGAGTTGTATCGCCTTGCAAACATATCTCCTTTTTTCAGTCTACTAATACCCCACAGATTGCATCCATATTTCTGCCTCTCATTATTTCTTTTTCCTTTACTCCATAGCTGAATTCTATATAATGATTTTTCAAGGCATACTAACTTCTGGTTTTTTTCAGACTGAATCTTGTTTCAGTGTTGCTCACAATGCTAGTCACTGAAGAAACCTCTGTTTTTTTTTTTTTTTTTTGTTTGTTTTTTTTTGATGTTGTTATTTTTATGATATGAAGTTGAATGAATGTGGATTAAAATTTTAGCTATGACTGGACCTGACACATTGTTTTACAGAAAACTGCAGTAATTTTTCAAGTTAAGATTCTGTAAAGCTCTGTATAAACTGGTTTTATTAGAGTGCAATTATATAACATCTGTTTTGTTCTTTTAAACCAATACTACTTAACTTTGTCATGTGTTGTGGAGTGCTTATAGGATACACTGAAATGATTGTGTTGCTCTTGTGGAAAAAGTGATTTAATAGGTAAAGACATACAGAAGGCATCAAATAAACAAATTATGAGGTAAGCTACTATATTGTTTAGATAAGAAAGAATGTTAGATGTAACTTCTCAAGTGGAAAAACTTTCTAAACACACAGAGTTTGTTACAGAAAGAAAAACAGGTTTCAGTCTCTTCGATGTTCATTATTAATCATAAGAAATATGAAAACAGAGAGATCAATT
Organism: Rhea pennata; assembly: GCF_028389875.1. NCBI lineage: Eukaryota > Metazoa > Chordata > Aves > Rheiformes > Rheidae > Rhea > Rhea pennata. The sequence continues at coordinate 118,942,084 of NC_084664.1, read as the reverse complement.
TGGTGTTCCTTGATAGTGCCTTTGGTATGTACCACTCGCTTTCAGATAACTGGCAACTATAGCTGCCTGACTGTATATATGTGTTGATATATTTTTTCGTAGAAAGATTGGGAATTAAGGTTTCTCTCCTTTTCTTCATTCTTTATATGGCATACAGGTATTTGAGATATTTTTCATATGTTCTTAGAAGGTAAAACTCTGCTTAAAGGTTGACTTTTCTTAAAGACCTGTTTAACTGTGCAATGCATTTCCACATAAACACACATGCTACATATAATTCAAGGATGCTCTTTTTCTTTTGGTATATTGACCTGTGTGTCTACAGTTCTCTGTGGATTTTTCCAAAAGGGAATGAGAAACTTTAGTCTCAATCTTTCAACTTTGTGACTTCTTTCATTCTTACAGATGAAAGGATTTTAATTTAAAAGGTATGCTGCATTGGAAGAGGATAAAACTAAAGACTGGCTTTGAAAATAAATTATCCTGTAGTCTTGTGTCCTTGAAATTGCTTGCCACATAATCAAAGCGATGTTTTATGTTCATACCTTCTGCATTAGGGTATCTTGTAGGAGTACTGAGGAAAGAAAATTTACTGTATATGAAATGAACTCCATGAGCCACACTAAAAACAGTGTAGAAAGCTATATGTGAGCTAATTAAGATTTTTTAAATTTTATTTTTGAAGAAAAGCGTTATGCATTTAACTGTCTGCCATTCCTCTCCTCACTTTGGCCTCTTTACACAGTGAATTCACTGAATGGAGAAACAGTGAATGTTCCCTCAGCCACTATAGTAAAAAACAAAACAAAACAAAACAAAAAGTGATTCCAAAATTTGGCACGTTTTGTCATAATTTTTATTAGTTTTTTTTTAACCATGGTATATTATTCATTGTTTCCTATCTACTATTCATTATTATCTTATTAAAATTTTCTGTCACCTTATTAGGGAGCAGAAACAATAAATAAAAAATTCATGTGGGAGTCAGCATTCATGCCTGACTGATTAATGAATAATGAAGGAAGAAGACATTTAAAAAAATCAACAGTGACACTTAAAAATGTCCATCCAAAATTATTCCTTCTCCTCTCTGAAAGTCTCACTTTCATCAAGCCAGAATTAAGGTTTAAATAATCATAATCTGGTGACTTCCGCCCTCCCCCCCCCAAAAAAGTATATTGGGTACTTTAACCTAATCTACATCATAAAGAACATAAATAATGAAGTCACGTAATATGTAATTTGTATTACTCATAAAATAAAAAAAAAAAAATCTGAAATGTTTCTTGGATTTATATCACTTATTTTTACTGTGGTCTATCCTTTCTGAACATTCATATTAGCCTATCTCAACCCCCTGCAGAGGCCATTATCACTCATTTATATAGACTGTTAATTGTACAGAACATTTCTGAGATTTAATTGTTTATTGATCATATTATTTGGTGAGGGAAAAAGGAAATATAATTAACCAATATCTCATGTAGTATAAGCTAATATTTTCTGCAAATATATGATAAAAAAAATTACAATGGAAACTACTTGCCTACTACTCAATTAAATATTATATCATTACACCAAGAAAACATAAAGGATAAAATACTCCTAGCTGAAAGCTTCTTCAACTGAAACTAACTATTTCATTTGTTTTTAAAAACTGAAAGTAGGGCCAACAGTTTTAGTAGGATTTAGAGCAGACAGCTATTAGCTAAAGAAAACCCTCTGTCTCACATACGTATCTGCAACATTGGTGAAGAAACTGTTTTCCTGACAATTTGTGTTGAATGTATTAAAGTATTGCTCTGTATTTTTTTAAGTCTATAGTATGTTTGCAAGGATTTGAAAGTCAAGATCATGCTTATTAGAGCTTCTCAGGCAATTCACCTGGGTAGCTCACTGACACTGTATCTCTGCAAATTCAGCTGCCTGCTCACATGTACTGCTTTGAAACCAAGGCTACGGTTTGCTTCTGTTCTTTCAACAGACCACAGATATGTGTGTTCTAGCATCTGCATTTGCACCTACAACAATATCTGTTAGCAATGCAAATAGTTCTAGGAAAGAAAGACTTGCAAGGGTCTTGAAATGAATCAGTTTGAAAATTTGCCCATATATCCAAGCACAACATGAGGGGGGAGGAAGAGCGAGGATAATTTTAGTCAATATTTAGGATGAGAAATGCAATTTGAAACTGACAACTGAAACAAATTTTGCTAAATATTTGGATTTTTCTTCTACATGTTAAAAAGAATAGAATCTTCCATAAGATTTAAAATCAAATTTGAGTCCAATCTGATTCTCTTGCATAAACTGAAAAGATACAATTGGTCACATGGACTTGTAGATTTGCTTTGACTAAGAGGTAGCTCTTACATACCGTAACTAATTTACCACCATGAATTACTCTGACTTTTTTGATTCAAGGAGATGTAAGCAAAAGATGGATCAAAATGGATGAAAATGACTTGCAAGCACAGTGAAAATTAAGCCTCTCTCAGAACCTGGGTGAGAATAGTCCGTATTTTAGGCTTTCTTCCCTAAATACAATATGGTGGTGATATCACTGGTTCTTTTCCACTGGCATTAAAAAGGAAATACGGCAAGAGAAAATGCTGACATGTACCTAAGCAGAACTTAGAGAGACAATACATAAAATGCTGTGGGAAAACACATGCATGTTTCTATAGAAGATGGGTAACTACCCCTTGAAAATCACTTTCAGCAGTACCAGTTTAGACCTGATCTCAGACAACTGACAGCTATAGCTCTATACAAGCTCATTGTTTTTGCTAGTATTTTCAGCAGAAGATGGATAGATGAAGTGTTTTTGGAGGAGCTGAATAAAGGATATATATTTAAAAATCAATTAACTTTCTTATGAAAATAGCAAATTGGTCAATTAATTTGACAAATATTTGTTCCTATCTGAGAGTATAAACATTTTCCTAGTTAGAAATTTTCAGTAAAATCCTGCATAGAGTTATGATATTGTTAAATCAAATGGAATATCAGCAAAACAACAACTTATTAGCTTTATGAATACCATAATAAAGAAAAGAGCTCTACCATAAACAATTTTGAAAGATTTTGGGCATTTGTAAAAGTTTTATTTTGATAAATTATTTTTATAGATTTCAAAAAAAAAAAAAAAAATGCACTTAGTTCAATTAAAAATATTCCCTCCCAGTAATTCTTGAGAATTAGATGAATTAAGAAACCTCTTTACTACATTACTTCATGATGTCTACCATAAATTATTTTTCATTAAAATGTTAAAATTAGTAGCTGGAATATTCATGTATAACCTTACTCAGCTTATAGAGCCAGACCTGAAATCTCTTGTTATGTTATGAAACTCTCTTAACATAAGATTCTGCATTTCGGCTATGCTTTATGTTTAAGTATGAATATATTTTATAAAAAAAAAAAAAAAAGAAAGGAAGTAAAATCATGTGGTAGAATAGGAACGTGGAAGGAAAAAACTAACAAATCATCACATAGGCTTATATCTCAGACTTGCTATGAAGTTACATTTGTAAGTGATCCTCTTATTTTTGTGACTTCAAAACACTCTTATAATTTGTCATTCTACTAAAGTAAATGGGATAGTTCTGTAAGAATAATGAGTCCGAAGGTTACAGGTTGTTTTCCTTGTAAATATTCTGCTTGTCTCTCATTCATGACTTGTAGAAAAATATTCACATAAAATGAAGAAAACAGATAGAATAAATATCAGTATGAACACCTAAATATTAAACATAGGAAATGGAGTAAAACAAAATAGAGCTAATACTTTCTTCTAATATTGAGCTAGAAGACCTTCACCTGTGTATGGTACCTGGCAAGCACAGAGAAAATCTAATTTCAGTCATGAGCCTAATCATGTGAACTTTTCATATTTTCTTTCTCCTTGTTCTTTGATATTACTACTTATTTGAAGATCAGAGCTAAAGCTCTAAATAGGAGTTCTCTTATAATCTTGAGTTGCTCTCCGTTTTAGCATCCTTGAAACAGAACTACACTTCAGAAAGAAGTTAGAGATGGTGAGATGTGATGCAAATTCATCTGGGCCTCAGAAAACAAAGTAGTTTAAAAAGTAGAGAAGCTAGAGAGCTTCTTTTCAAAGTTTGTTAAAAGAGAAATGTAAAGGCACTCTTCTAACTCTCCAGCATCTATCCTTGTTCAACCTTAAGTGGCTCAAACGTCTAGCTTTTTTAAGCTCTACTGACTCCTTTTGGGCTGCCATCTCTAGTCTGACATCATCTAATGACAATTTTCTCTTTTTAGTAGGCGCTTAGTATAAAAACTAAATTTTGAAAAATTTTCTCTATCCATAGCATCCTTCAGATTTCTTGATGATTTCACACCATATCCAGTGTATTTCTTCTGCATTTCCACTATGCAGATGTGTACATCCATTTGAGGGTGATCAGAGAAACTGGGGAAATTTGCCATAACCACAGACTTCCCAGAACAGTTTCTGAAGGCCATCATGCTCTCTTATAACTATCTATTGCTAGTGATTTTTGAATATACAACATTAAAATCAATGTAGTGGAGAAAGAGAGCAGGAAGAGACTACCTTTATCCTACTTCAGCACCTGGCTTTGGTGAAGTTCAGAGTGTTTACAATGTAAAGCTTCCAGATTATACGAATGCCATGCATACATCCCCCCGTGGCACACAGCAGTTATGCTTCCTCTGTCATTTCGTAGTTCCATAATTCAATGCCATCTACTCTGCTTTGAGAGTTCAGCGTAAGCTAGGCTCTTTCAGGAAGTTTCACGTATGTAAAGTCTCCGTGTATGCCCAAGACTGAGATCATAAATACGTTGAACCAGCAAAGTGTTTTGATAGAATTGCAAGTCCACAACACATGATAACAGTGGAGATTGAAAAAAAAAATACTCTTTAAGTATTTTCTGAATACTTGCAATACTGCATGCAAAAACTCTTTTAAAGAGTATAGGATAACATATAAATGTAAAACATATTTTTTATAACTCAGGTTATAACTTTCAACAAAAGGCATTGTCTTTCCCTCTTGGCTGTTTAAATCATGAACAATGATCCTCAGCTACCACATAACCACTTGTTTTATCTTACGTAATTATGAATTAATCTTGATCTGAGTTAGATCTGAATTATTAAGTAGTGCTGTGTTATTCCTGAAGATCACTGAAAACATGTAACACACTAACACTCATTTATCACCAAGAACCAGGATCAAGAAAAAATGTAACAACATTAACAAGAAAATTTACCTAGAAATTTTTTCTCATGAGGTAGAGGAAGGGGAAATTTTAATAAAAAGTTATCTCTTTGTCCTTCCTTTCCTATCAAGAGAGCAACCAACTGCCTTGGAAGGATAGACAAGGAGAAGGAGGAGCAGTCATAATACTTCATTTCTCTACTTCTGTCTTCTGAAACTGTTGATTAATTAGCTAAGTGAGAATAGGCTTGAACTGTCAGGTGGACTTAACTTTTGTAAATCTCCAGAGATGGGACTTAGGAATAACAGGGCGCTGAGGTGAATTTATCTCCTTATCTGTTTTTCAAACCGTGTAGACCTTTACAGGCTCGTAGAATATCAGTATGTCCCACAGGAAAAGGCACCTGTCAGTATCAGATCCTCTCTGTATAGGTATGGCAAATGGATGTGTGAAGACCTGAGTATAACGTCATATGTAGCCTGCATGGGAATCTGTACTAAAAAGTCATTCCTTCAGTCGCAAAAGTGTTATACCCTCACACTTGGGCTTCTTCCCTGAGCTCAAATCAGACCTGCAATGTTTTGAAAGCTTTGTATCCTAGGCATTAGCCTTTCTCCGTCAGTCACTTAGGGGTAATGTAACCCATGTGCTTATATAGCTAGTACATTTTCACACTAAGAAGTGTGCAGGGCACAACTTTTCAAATTACCTGGCACTTTTTGCAGTTCTGTTCATACAATTCTACTGACTCCAGATAAAAACACTGATCTACTTGTTATATCTACTTCGTAAAAGCTGGTGTGAATATGTAAGGTCAAAGAATCAAATCCACCTGATTAAAATACATCTTACAGTGGTATTTCTTCAGGAAAAGTGATTTGCATTTGTATCCATTCATGTCCTCAGAATTAGTATCATTAATGTATCTTTTTTTCTAGTCCTTCAGTGTGTACAAGAGAGAGTTTGACAACACCTTCAATAGGCAAAAAAAGATGTGCTTGTAAATCTGTAGTAGATTTTGAAAATACTTTGTTACTCTTTGAATAACAAGAATAACTGGATTAGGAAGTTCTGCCGGTCTTGATATACAGTTTCCAGACACATGACTGTTAATCCCAACACGTCTGAGGTAGTATCTCTTAAGGTTGCTAGCATAGAAACAGTAACAGAGTTACAAATTAGAAACAGAGTAAAAATATGAGAAAGTGAATTAAAAAAGTAAAAGAATTAGTGACATATAGTTAGATTGTTACAGTTGGCCTATATAATTGTGTATTCAGGTGAGAGACTAAAGAAGTTTTGCTCTTTATTTTAGTATAATCAAAGTTCCCTGTTCCATCATGTTTACAGTTGAATACAGACACAGAAGAAGAGAAGTAAAGCTCCTTAACTGGGGATAGCAGAGAGTGTTATGCTTTCTGCAGACACACTCAATGAGAGCAAATGGAAGAACTCAACACTTTAGCATACATTATAGAAACATTTTTAGGTTATAACCTAGCAAAAAAATCTAATTTGAAGTTGGCTCAAATGTCAGATGGCATCTGAACACAGGGAGAAACAACTTTTTCCCCTCTGCATTGGCTGATCAGTGAGCTGTATGAGATGGTAGCTGTTCCTCAACTCCTCTTAGCAGCAGCCAGATTGAATCAAAGCAAGTAGAGACCCATGATAATTTTGTCCCTTTCATCAGCCTGTTGTGAACTCTGGAATCAATTCTGGAATCATACATTAAGGTTGTGTCATGCTTAATCTATAACACCAGAAGAACATAATGTTTTGTGCTTCGAAAACAAATATTTGTGGCTCTTCAGTGCCATGTTAACCTAACAGCTTCCTTTATTACAACAGAAAGTTAAATCTATGTTGTAGTTGGCAATTGCTTATCTAGTTTTGTCAAGTGCTCACATGTTCAATTAAAATGTCCACTGTCTTGAAAACTGGACACACACAGTTATTTAGATTTTCACACAGTGATGTACTGCCTCATTTTAGTGACAAAAAATCCTTGGTGGAAGATAAATGCATATCTGAAGTGAACTTGTTTACTCCTATTCTGATACAGGTGGATGATTTCTGGGGCTATAGTTCAACACCTTCCAGGGCTTTCCTCAGAGCAAATAAAACTATGATAGCATTGACAGACGTAGATAGGGCATAAAGGGGAATACTTGAGGGACAGAAATAGCCTTTTTGTTATGGCTAGCTTCCTCTTCTGTGGAATGTATCTTTGTTCTATCATCAGTGTTGCAGATGAGAACACATTAATTTTAATACTTACTAAAAGTGAAAGATAAAAAGCTCAAAATTTGATGAATATCAACTCCATTAAACATATTTATTTATACTGTGTCTTAGCAGCACACAAAAATATGATACATAAGCAGTATCTTATTTTGCTTTGGCTAACTTGATAAAGAACAAAGAGTAAAACAGTCAGCAGGGATATTAAGGTATGTCTAACAATTCCCAGAAAAAAAAATAGAGTTAGAGTATCGCTTGCTTGAACTCTTTCAGAAGGTAGTTGAATCACCTTTTCCTTTTATACAGGAGTGCGTTTGGTTGCAAATGTGGAGAAGCCAGTAGCAACACTCCCTGTACTTTGTTTCTTTCACACATAGAGAAGGAATTTTCACATAGAAAAGATGCGAAAGTCAAGGACATCTTGGCGGCAGCAGGCGTCAGACTGTGTAGTTTAAGTTCCTGAGAAAAGCGAGCAAGACAAACACCAAAATTACAGCACTAGATTTCAGAAGAGTCAGTTTTAGCCTCTTAAGAGACCTACTTGGCAGAACCCCATAGGAAACTTCCCTGGAGGGCAAAGGGGCACAGGAGAGCTGGCTAGTTTTCAAGGATAGCCTCCTCAGAGCACAAGATCAGTTCACACTAGGATGTAGAAAGTTGAGCAAATGTCACAGAAGGCCCCCATGGATCAGTATGGAGCTCCTGACTGAGATCAGGCCAAAAAAGGAAGAACATAGAAGGCAGAAGCAGGACAGGCTGATTGGGGAGAATATAGAAATATTGCCTGTGCAAGTAACAATGGCATCAGGAAAGCCAAAGATCAGCTGAATTATTCTGTGAGTCTGTGAGCCTATGATTCTATAAATTCCATGTCAAGTGGGTTAATCTTGAATTTCTCAAAAGTAGTACAATTACATTCAAAGAAATATCACCTGTATTTTGAACCTGTAACTTGTGATTCAGAAAATGAGATTATTTCTAATTTATTCTGATTACTTTAAAGCAATTTATAAAATGATAAAATGCATTTGCACTCATTTCAGCATGCATGCATAGGTGTATAAAGGTAGTAATTATTCTTACTATTCAAACTTGTATAAACTGTACTGCAGTTTGCAATGAAAAAATGAAAAAAAGAAAAAGAAATTAAGTTAAGGTCTGCTACTTAGAAGAGGGACAAAGGAGATACTAAGCATATATGCCCCTCTGTAAATGCAATTTGACATGCTGATTCCCTGAGATGCAGTATGTAAATATACTCCTGAGGTTTACACAAAATGGCGATGAAGCTCAGGTTTCCTTGTTAAAATACAGCTATTAATAATTGCTAATATAAAATGTATTTAGGATAGAATAACAATATTATCAAAGCTACTGCAAAATCCTTGTTCAAGAAAAAGGTACAGATAACAAATGTTCTCAGTGTTGGCAGATGAAACATTATTATACGCAGCAATAGGTTTATCTTGCCTGTTTCATCATGTGGCATTTCAATAATTTGCTACCAGGAGAAAGCTTTACCATGCATCTCTTCTCACAGACATGTTCATAATACTCAGAGCAGTAAATATTCAGTCTGCTGACTCTCTCTTGTTTCAGTTGATATTTTGGAGCATGGGTTATTAGACATCCCCAAATGGGAGGGAGGGGACAACAAAAGACTGCATTTCCATACCTAACTTTTCTCCTTGCCTGATCACAGCACATTACAGAGCCATTAGGTATGAATACAAAAAAGTACTTTCAGCCTGAGAGGTTTGCCATTGATACAACTCAGCTCATATTTTAGAGTTGCACAGCCAAGGAGACTTTCAACAATTGTTATGCAAATATTCTAGATATGCAGCAAAAAGAAAGAAATAATAGCAGAGAATAATAAAGTACTGACACTGAAGAGATCGTTGTTGGTGTTAATTTAGTTATCACTTCTCCTGATACTGTAATGAATCCCAGTGACTACAATATGAATACTGAAAGTGTACCTCAAAAGAAAAATCCTTGTTCATTTTTTAGCATAGTCAACCAGCTATGGGCAAAATGTGGAATTATAGAGACTGAAAATAAACAGCATAATATAAAACAACAAGAGGTAGAGTACCATGATATTGGATCATAATTTTACTCTGCATAAAATTCTCATTACACTGAACCTCATCATTTATTAACTGCTGCCTTTCTAAAAGGGATTCATACCTCCCTCTGAAACTGAGCTGCTTTTAGTTGTGCATAGCAAATGTCTCACAACTGTATGCTAATTATTTTGTTAGGTGTTTAGTCGATATGCATTTGTAAATACAAAGTAAGCAACATTTGAAACGTAGATAGTTGTGTAGACAGTCTAGAAGATTGATTTTAAGTGTTAGCTTCTCATGTCAATACTTATAACAATAACAGGTAATCCATCTGGATGTGAGGTGAGTCTGATATTGAGTTACCCCTTTACGTCTGAAGTCATCTAGTATCTTCTCTGTTACGAACAAAAATTGATAGAAAATCCATTAAAAATATGGCAGAGAAATCATACACAGATCAAGTGAAGGGTGCAGAATAGTGCATAATGTCAGTGCCCAGGAGTGCAGTGTGGAACGGAGCTTTGCAATGTGGTTGTGAGGGTTACATTACAGAGGCTGCATTTCCAATCGACTTTAAATGCATTTCAGCCCTTAATATTAACACTCCTCCAGGGTCAATTGTTCCTGTTTTATGTTGCTCAATAATACAAGTAAAATTGAATTTTACTGTCCTGAAAATAAAGGTTTGATCTGGGCATTTCCCACTAAGGAATGGAAGGAAAAGGGGAAAAGGTAGAACATGGGATGGAAAAGAGGTCTGAGGGAAAAGCCTGGAGTATCAGACATGTGAATATTGCTGATGTCAGGGACACGAGAATGACAGGCAGTGATACCAGCTGCCGGTGGGAGAAATCATCTGTACGTTTGTGCCTTGTGGAAACCACAACATTACTTCCCCCCCACCCACCCACCCACAAAAGAGCTCAGGAAGGATAGAAGACGCTGCAGTCATTTTTGACACTTGTGGAAGCGTATGCATGTAACAGCAGTGCTGGTCTTTATGACTAGCCTCTTAAGGAGAATATGCATTTTTTAAGTACTTGAAGGAATGATAATTAATAGTTTATACTCTGTATAAAACTTAGGATTTTTATTATGTTATTGTCATGTTTCATTATATCTCAGATGAGTCCCATCTTAAAAGTACTAAAGACTAATTTTACCAATGAAATGTAGAATAGTATCTATAATTATTCAAATTTTAATTCGCTTACAATGAAATACTAACAAATTTGTTCTCAATATTTTTAAAAATTAATTAATTTGTGAAATATTTCACAAAGCTGATTTTGACAGGATTTTGAAGGACATCAGGCCTTCTCAAAGGGCTTTCCTGTGACCTGCCAGGAAGCACAAGCTCCTGTTCTTGATGTTTCTTGAAGACTGGAATCTTCATCTCCTTCTGTACAGCTTTATTTTTCATAACATAGCTTTGCTTTTTTGTTTTTTAATTTTGTTTTTTTATATACATCTAACCATTCAGTCTGATCCAATGAGACTGGTTGCTTTAATATGGAAAATGAGGAGGGATGGTTGTTTCTCTCTAATTCAAGGATTATATTTTTGAAGTGCTTTCATATACACTATGTCCTTTAACTTTCTTATAACTTATTTATTATTATTTGAAAAAAAAATCTCTTTAGTTATGTTGACATATCACCAGATCAAGATTTAGTATATTTAAAGGAATAAAATATATTTTTTCTAGATGTACTGAAATATTTTCTTTCATAAAGCTGGTTTAGGATACATAGTTCATGTCAAGGATATGCTTGTAATCTCTAATGAAAGATCTCTTTGAGAAATTATTATGTGACTTATCTCACCTTTTATTTTTACTGCAGCAGTCTCCATTTTTGCCTTTCACCTTGATAGTCTTTCTTATTCTATTATGCCTTTTCAAATAATACACTTTTATCCTGCTCCAATTTTTCCTAGTGTTCATCCTCAAACTAAAAAGTATGTCTTAGTTTTCAGTGCTGAGGACCAGAGCTGAAATTCTAAAATGCACAAGGGAAGCAGATAACAAAATTACATACTTCCAGATTTATACTTCTGTTATGATATGATATGGGCACTTCTAAAAAATCTTTACCGTCCTTAAATACTTAAAAAGTATTCCTGTGTTTTTGCACTGTTGGTAATGAGGATTAACTTGGAAATAGATACATGAAAACGAAATGAAAGTTTGGCTAACAAAAAAAAACTTTCCTATTATATTTTGACCCACAGAAGTCTATGATATTGCATATAGACACTCATATATTCACAAACGCATAAAGAGGTTTTCAATGGTGACTCAAGCAATAACCTGCAAGTTTACTCAAAACAGATGTCAAAACTGCCGAGGGAAGATTTAAGGCTGTAATCAATTACATATGCTATTATTACATAATATTAATCATAGCATGTTTTATATATAAATTATATATATATTTCTGAGATTAAGAGGTGGCCTATTATCTACAATAAGGAAGGCTGTTTTTTCTTTATGCAAATGATCTATGGTTAGATACAAATACAAGCTTCTTTTTTTCCCTCTTGTAATATTAGAAGTAGGGCTGGAGGTAACTTTCTCAATGGCAAGGTCTGGTTTCCAGCTACTGTAGATATCATGTCCCTTACGTAAAGCTGTTAAGTTTCACCTTAAAATAACTTTTCCTCTTGTCATCCTGACAATGTTTCTTTGTGCACCTTCTGCTTTTATTTAACCTCTCTTGAACATACATAACTGAGATTAAAGACTCAGTTTCAAATGAGGTCTCAGCTCTTTCTTGAACAATGACTTACACTTTTCTACCTCTACAGGAAAGTCTTCTTCATCTCCTCATCACTTGCCTTTTTTTCAGAAGTAAAAATCACATTACCACTCACAGTATGATGTTGTGAGCAAGGTCACTCTGCATTCCCAAATGATCAGCTCCCAGTTTATAGAAAAATGTTTTGTTGCTTGCCCTATTTGCTCTTCGTAAAACTGAATTTCACACTGCTTCTATTGCTCAAAATCTATTCCTAAATATCATTCTGCTCTTTCTGTTTGATATTCAGAGCCATTTTTCTTCTGATAATGTTTCATAACTTTACACTAGTACATTTCAGTAATATACACTAATATTTTGGCTAAAGTAGCTAATGAGCATTTTAATGAAGATTTTACAATTCCAAGACTATTCTGTAGGTTATCCACTAGAATAGTGCATAGTAGCTAATAGTTGGATCAGCCTAAATTAAGATCAAATTTACAGGACTAGCTGTTACTAGTCCTCCATCTCCTCCTTTTATCAATGCACTACTTTGCTGTTCTTCTGTCTGATTGCACTGTCCCTTTCTGAAAAGAACTATTAAAAATACTTTCTGCCTGATTTGCAATTTCATAAGCTTTTTTTCTTTTCCTTTTCCTTTTCCTTTTCCTTTTCCTTTTCCTTTTCCTTTTCCTTTTCCTTTTCCTTTTCCTTTTCCTTTTCCTTTTCCTTTTCCTTTTCCTTTTCCTTTTCCTTTTCCTTTCCTTTCCTTTCCTTTCCTTTCCTTTCCTTTCCTTTCCTTTCCTTTCCTTTCCTTTCCTTTCCTTTCCTTTCCTTTCCTTTCCTTTCCTTTCCTTTCCTTTCCTTTCCTTTCCTTCCTTTTTCTTTCCTTTTTTCTTTTTCTTTTCTTTTCTTTTCTTTTCTTTTCTTTTCTTTTCTTTTCTTTTCTTTTCTTTTCTTTTCTTTTCTTTTCTTTTCTTTTCTTTTCTTTTCTTTTCTTTTCTTCTTTTCAGAATCCTAATATGGGAATTATTTGGCCTCCTCAGGGGGCCATGCTTTTCCCTTAATTGTGATTATTTCCATTTCCATTTCTACATCCTCCTAGATGTTATTTGTCCTGTTTTTGTGTCATGGTGTGGAAACTTGAGATGAAGAATTTAAGTGGAGGGCAATGCTAATATTATCCTTGATCTTATTCTTTCTTCGTAACAACTGGTTTCTTCCTCACTGAAAAATGTCTGCTGATTTTTAAATAGCTTTGGCTAATTCAGCAAAAATTTTTACACTTAACTGGACTTCAGAAATTCTCATTCTTTCTCAATACTTTTTGACCTTTAAGGCATATTTTTCTTTGCTAATTAGCAAAGATTTTCAAAGTCCTTGAAATCAACTACTATCAACATTTCTTCAGCTACAATAAGATAAACATTGATTTTTTTATGTTTAAGAGAGAGAGAAAAAAAGTTTCAGTCCACAGTGAAGTGGTCTGTCTGAACATATTTGGCATTTCAGCTGACTTGGCATGACAGAGAAATGAGTTATATAGCATTACAATATTAGTATAAAGAATTCTCAATGTCTATATAGGCATAGTAATTTTCAAACCATCACATTTACCTATGCCTCTGAGATAAACAGTAGCTTAAAAGACTCTTTTTGCTACACATTGTGATTTTTTTGCTGACATTCCACCCTGTATTTCCTTGTACAAGCTCCACAAAGACAGGATTGGCTTCTGTCCCTTTTTTGTGACACACACACACACACACACACACACACACACACACACACACACAGAGCTTATGACTAACATTTATTTTGAAGAAGAATGAACATGTGGAGTTTCTTTTGCAGATGAACAAAATAGTTCTGCTCAGGGCTGCCTGGAGCTCTCTGTTTTGTCTTGTGGGCTGCAATTTGTAAAGCAGTGGTCAGGAAATCAGTATCACAGAATCAAGCTAGCTGGTTAAGTAAACTACCAATTGTACATTTCAAAACAATTTCTAACAAAATAGACAAGTAATGAAAGATAGTGGGATATCTTTTTCAACAAGTGTGCCACTGTATAGCTTCCTTCCTTCCTTTCAGCCCTGTGGTAACGTTGCTGAGTAACTGATTAAATTACTGACCTCCCATATATACTGAAAAAAATTAGCTATATACATCCCCCCAAAACGGGACATTATTTTGTATTTGAGGAATGGCTCTGGTTGCTAACTCTTTGTCCTATCATATTACTGCATGCCTTTACTTGTTTTTAAATTTACTATAGATATTTTTTTCTGATGTGTTCACATCTGTTAGCTCCAGTTTCTAATTTCACATTTAATTTTTCTCAATATAAATGTTAATTTTAAGATTATTATTATCTTCATTTACATAATGTAGCTAATGTGGAATTATGGGCTTAAAAAACAGTACCAAGTGAGGAAACTAAGAGCCAGCAAACCACTCAAAACATAGACATCGTCTTCCATTAAAGACGGCTCTAATTAAAGTTGATGGCTCATCAAAGGTGATCTCTTAGCTTTTCTTTTTCTTTCATTTTTAAAAGCACAAGAAAAAATGCTATCTGGCATAAATCCAGTGCAGAAATATTTCATTTGCAATAACTCTTTAAAGTAAAAGACATTTAGTATAAGTCAGGGCTTAGCTAAAATGAGGGACAAAGAATGTGTGAAAGTAATCCAAATGCTGAACTGGTTTCATGAAAATCTAACTCTTGTATGTCCGAAATAATGAGGTATCAGGTACAATGTCTTAAGTGTGATTCAACATGTAACACTCTTTTCATCTGCTTTATTATAAGATAATAGGTAATGAAGAGAAAGAGGAAGTCTGATGTCAGTTTTGGTCTCTGCTCAGAATTTACGGAGCTCGGCTCGCCCTCCGCTGCTCACCATTGCTTGCCTGATGAAAGTTATTATGCACCTTGGATCTGCACACTGAAAATCAGTGTGGGTTTATTCCTTCTCACATCAATAACAGGTATTTGGAGCCTAGCGGACAGTTCTGTTGAAGTTAATTTCTTGCCTGCTTATCCTGTAAGCGCATACAGCAAACCTCCCAGTGAGCAGCACTGCAATCTGTTCTGAGGCAATTGTGTTCCAGTAATGGATAGTTAGGAAGGTAATGCTAATTTTTTGACTCTATTTCAAAGGATCCTGAGGCAATTAAGTTTATAGCAGTATAGCTCTTGCTCACCCTCAGCACAACCAGTCACAAGAGGAAGCTTAGGGTGATTTGTCTCTAAATGTTACATATTTTACAATTGTTCTATGAATATTAATGTAGCCTTAAGTTAAGAAAACTGTGGAAGAAATTAAAGAGCATCCCTTCCAGTCAAAACTAAAACTTCTTGAAATATTTGGAATTTCTCTCTTCCATGTCATAGATTCCTTTCTCTAAATATTGAGTTAATATTAGGAATAGGAATAAAATGATTGTTATTCTTAATTAAGTCCAGTGTCTTCTGTCCAGTCTTGGCCAAGATCACTTCTAAGACAGATGCCTGAATCATCATCGTGAGTAAGTCTGGGTGATCTGCTCCCATGAATGAGCTCTCTAGTTCTAAAGACTGAAATGAGGAGGTTGTTTTTATATTAACTCTTAGACACATGGCTGATTCTCTTTTCTGAATGAAGGACTTATTACTCCAGATCTCTCTTATTTTTTGTGACATAGACACACAGACTGAGTCTAATTTTGTAATACATATAAAAAGGTGTAAGTCCTTTAGTATAATCTTTTCAGGGCATATTTATTTGCTTTTGCTTGGTACTTCCTTTACTAGATAAGAGGACTGAGAACAATGGGATGATGAATAGGTGAGGATTTCCATATCTCACTCCTGATAGTAGTCTGCTTTCTCTCCAGCATGCCATCAGACTGAGGAAGAAGCAGACGTCTGATGACTGTCCTGTGTAAATATAAGCTGGCCAGTATCTGCTATGGGAATAGGAAAACTTCTGCAGGAATCTCACATCAAGAAGTCTTATAATCTATTTTACCTAGATAGATTATCCCACAGGAAACAGATGGGGGAGGGGCGGGAACAAAGAAGAAAAAAAAATTTGCTTTGTCTACCAGTAACCTACCTCTGCTGGAAGCAGACTGGGGATGTAAAAGCTTCAGGGAATAGATACGCTCCTATGAAAGATCTCAGAACCTGGAATAGGCATGAATAGCAGAATGTGCTGAACTTGTGATTAAATAATTTTTCTTTGAAAGAATAGAGCTATTATCTTAAAGGAAAGGAAAAAAAACAGTGTCTATAGAATCTTCTTTGGCTGGTGAACTGAGTGAGACCAAGTTCATCATTTCCTAGCTGGGATCTCTTCTGGAGATCGTTTGCTCACTTCTCACCATGGACAATTCTGATCACCCGTGAGCAAGCACAGTGAGCATCAGATATGCTACATCTGCTGTAGGTGCACAGGAGGTCCCAGGCAAGGAACAGCCTTCCTGACACTGGAAGAAAATAACTGATAGAAAATTTAGATGTTAGGAAGTTACCCTGCTTCCTAACAGTCTTCCATATAGCTGTAGCAAAAAGGCACCAAGGCTGTAAGAAACACAGGCAAAGGAAAGACATTCCTAAACTGTGGGTACTATTGTCATTGTGTTTGGTTTTTTGGGAGTTTTAGATTAAAAGTAGAAAGTAAGAAAATGCTAAGAGGCTAGAGTGCATACATATGCACATTTAGAATTAGTATAGGTCTATTTAAACATAAAATTTGTTTTGAACTGGAAAACAAAAAAAAATGTGAAAATAAGAAAAAGTTCTTACTATTGAGTTAGCTGGTTGGATCAGAATATGAGTAAATATAAAATTAACTATTTGTCAACACTAATTTGTTAATCAATATAAGCAGCACTAGAGCTATTGAAATATATATCAATTTAAAGAGAGGACTGAAACAGTCTATTCAGTTTTCAAACAGGTATGAAAATCCTTTCTTTTGGGGGAATATGATTTGTACACGCTTTCTGAAACATGTGGTCTTCCATAAAATCAAGGAAAAACATTTAAGCAAAAAAAGTTTTTGATTTTAGTAGCCTAGTTATATGACAAGAAGAACAAAGATATCTGTCTGGCTTACCATATCTGTCTGTATTTTATGGTTTTTATTCTATTATCTTTTGTTTATTTCTGCTGCTAGCTAAATAAGCTGAACACACTTGACAATTAATTGTATGAGATTTTCCATGGCCCAAGACTTTTTTTAAGTTCAATCTTTCACAAAAAGTGATATGTGAGTGCTTGGTACCATTTACGTGTACATAGGGAGTCACTCACATACATTTATATAATTATGCAAATACAAATTTATGGTAGTTCTTGTTTTGTTCTTTACTCTTTAGGTTTCTTTTAATTTCTTAAAGACAAAGTATTTTAATAGCATCAGTGAATGAAAAAGTCAGTTTACAACATTCCTTTGAAGTACAGTGAGTAAATACTATCTTTATTTTAGAAGTAGTAAGGGATTTCATAAACTTTCCAGATTCACATAAAAATATGGTAAAAACATAGAAACCAGGTCTTGATGAACAAATGAGGGTCTCTAATGAAACTCATTGTTCCTTTAAAAATCCACCTATTTCCATATACCATACAAGCTTGTCCATAGCTATCTGTTTGTAGACAGTAGTCACACTTACCTATGGATCAGTCTACAGAAACACTAAGTTTAAGACAAAAATCTCTTCACCTTTAGAACCACAGAGATTCCGCTATGATATGGCAGAGAGGAATCACCTGGGGTTAAACAAGGGCAAATGCAGAGTCCTGCACCTAGGGAAAAATAACCCCATACACCAGTACAAGCTGGGGGCTGACCTTCTGGAGAGCAGCTCTGCAGAGAAGGACGTGGGAGTGCTGGTGGATGACACACTGACCATGAGCCAGCAATGTGCCCTTGTGGTCAGGAAGGCCAATGGTCTCCTGGGGTGCATTGGGAAGAGTGTTGCCAGCAGGTCGAGGGAGGTGATCCTGCCCCTCTACTCAGCCCTGGGGAGGCCTCATCTGTGTCCAGTTCTGGGCTCCCCAGTACAAGAGAGACATGGAGCTACTGGAGAGAGTCCAGCACAGGGCTACAAAGATGATCAGAGGGCTGGAGCACCTGCCCTATGAGGAACGGCTGCGAGAGCTGGGCCTCTTCAGCCTGGGGAAGAGAAGACTGAGGGGGAATCTTATCAATGTGTACAAGTACCTGAAGGGAGGGTGTCAAGGGGACAGGGACAAACTCTTTTCAGTTGTCCCATGTGACAGGACAAGAGGCAATGGGCAAAAACTGAAGCACAGGAAGTTCCGCCTGACCGTGAGGGGGAATTTCTTCCCTGTGAGAGTGATGGAGCACTGGACCAGGTTGCCCAGAGAGGCTGTGGAGTTTCCTTCTCTGGAGATCTTCAGGGCCTGCCTGGATGCAACCCTGTCTAACAAGCTCTAGGTGACCCTAGGGAAGTTGGACTAGATATCTCCAGAGATCCCTTCCAACCTTACCCATTCCATGATTCTGTGATTCTGTGATACTGTAAAACTGTGAGGTTGATAGCAGTTATGCTTCCCTAAGATATCCTTAAAAGATATCCTATACACAGTGCAGGGAAATACAGATATAGTTTCTATAGAGGAATAGATTATTACCCCGTCCAGTATAGATCCTCTCCTCAGAAAAAGCTGTGAACTGTGTCATATTCAGTGTTCATTACTGTTTATATCTCCTCTGATCTTCCTAGATATTGCTGCTTCTTATAAGCATCTTTCTAACTGATCTCACTCTGCAACTTCAGCTCTCCTAAAGACATGTATCTGCAGCAGACATACTACTGTTCAGGACTTTCTAGTCTCCAAATTCTTTTTTTCCCCCTACTCTTTAATCCTTAAAAAAATACTTTTTGGGAGTATGTAAATCTAATACATAATCTCAGAAAGCAAATGGAATGAGCAGCTAAACATGGTCTCTGCTTACCTTCAGGCTAAAGTCATTATCTTAGAACATAGCACTAGAAAAGTGTATTTTATACACCAATTGTTGGTTAGTGCAGGTCTAGCTTTTCTCTGCAATAAGGTTATAAAATGAAACATTTGAAAGTTACAAAAATTGAAACATTTTAAATATCTTCCAAATGGCAAAGAGCATCTGTCCTCACTGTTGTCACTCTGTTAAACTATATTTTCAGCAGCAACAGAAAAACAACCTGTCAGAACAGCACCTGAGGTAATAAAGGCCAACGTAGCAGATATCTGCTCAATATGTTCTCCAGTGACTCCTGAAAAAACAGGGAGTCAGTAGGTACAGTAGGTGGGAAATAAACAAACAAAACCCCTCAGGAAAACTGGAGTTTGTCTTGATCTCTTTTTATTAGCAGATGACGGTTCTGTTCCTTGGTCTGTCCTCTTTTAACGCCCTGCAGAGAGAAACGATTTTGCTTGTTCCTTGCCTTGTATGGCATAAACAGATTCAGTAGAGATTTGACTTGAGATAAATATGAGATGGAAAGAAGAATATGTATTAGTAATATCTCTAAATATTTTTTCTTAGAGTAATATTTTCTATGGTCTATTTTCCAGAGTATGAAAAGACTATCTTTAGAACAAGGTACAAGTCGTATGAAACATGATTTTCACTATCAAAATGTCAGCATAGTTTCCCTAGTAAAAGCAGTCAGGGATTAATTGCAAAATACAGTCACTTTATGAAGTCCCTTCATTAATTCACATATCTCTTGCAAGGCATAACCCACATCCTTTCCCTTCAGCAGCTGAATACGAGGCTGTCCTATTCTGTTCGAGGTTTTCAGAAACAAAATGTGGGACCTCAATGTGTATGTTCCCACTGTACATTTATGCTCTGCAACCTCCCAAGGGGGCAAGCTCCTGTTCCTGTCTGAATCAGAGCAGCATCTTCCCTTCCATAGGAAGCCTACAGTCTTTTCATGCTCAATATATAGTCTTGCCTTCCTGAATATATCTGGTAAGAATTTAAAAATGCAGATGATCATTAGTTAAAAATAATTACAAACTTGATTTGCTAAGAGTTCTGTCAGATGTCAACCATTTCCACTGGAGTTTTCTACGCCATATGTTTGCCTCGTGGTGATCCAGTCAGTTTCTGAAAATGATTCTCAAGAGCAGCATTTTTCCCATGTGAAAATTTTATAATGGAATTTTCTTTTAGAAGAGGTAATGCTTTTCCACTAAACATAGTATTTAACATTCACTAGCTTTCTTCAGAAGGAGGTGAAACTGTCCATAAAAGCTGTGCTTTAAATATCATTAAAGATGCTTAGTATTTGTGGGGTAAAAACTCTATGGTGGATTCTTGCTTAGTAATTATATATATAAGAAAGGAACTGTGATATACTCTCAAATCAATGCTAAAATAAAGTTAAGCTAGGAAGAGCATATATGCAGAACCTGAAATTGAGATAAAATATTATTACAGAGCACTAAATTGGGACAAAATAGGGTCTTTTGAAAAGTGAGAAACATGTATTAAAAAGTATATTCCTGAAGAATAGTCCCTGAAAAGTGGAATTTTTAAATACAAGAATACTATACTTTTAAAATCATTCTTTTCTTTTTCTTTAGAAATAATATTTATGAAAAGTAATTGGTATATTAATTCTCACTAGATATCTGCTGCAGATTTCTAATATAGAAAGTATCTCAGTAATGTCGTCATTACAATTTGATCTCCAGCTATAATAAGAACGTGCAAGAGGTGAGTGAATATTTTATAAATCCAGTGAGAAAACAGCTTCTTAGGACATTTTATAAAAGTGAGAAATCTGGTGATCTAGCAAAGAACATGCATAAGATATTGAAATTATTGGTATGAAGAATCAATTGCTCAATTCATAAGAAAAACGTAGGATAGATATTAGAATTAGTAAAAGTTTGAAAACTAAGCTTTGACTCTTTCACAGATTACTTCAGTGGCCTTTTGTCCTTTTCCAGTACAGCTCTGTCAAAATTGTAGGAAGAGAAAATATATTTTGATATTGGTAGGACATATATATTGAGAAAGAGTGCAATCAATCACAAAAATTAATTAACCTTACTACTAATAAAGTCCCTAATAATCAGTTACTCATTCCTAATAACTAATAACATAATATTTTAAAATTATTTCAATTACTAACATTTTAATATAACTATGTTTAACACCAACTATTTAGTGAACCTTTTAAAATCTATCATACATTATAATAAAGCTGCCCCTAAAGCGCAAAGACATCTATCTTTCTATCTGTCTAATCACCTATCTCCCACAGATGTCAAAGGTGCTAGCTATCTGGGATAATTTGGGACTATGCTACTTAGTGATTCTCCAAAAAGTTTTCTGCTCTGCTGTATTTCAGACATGTCTACACTTCCAACAATGTTGCAAATGTTTAGATTAATTTTAACCTGGCTGACTCTGGCACTAATAGAAATGTAACTACAGCAGTGTGAAGGGTGGTGTGATCCAGAAAATCTGCAAGGGATCTTGAGTAATTATAGGAATGCTTGGCCACATCAACACAGCCACTGTTACACCGGGTTTTCATGACACATGATAACATCAAGTCAGTAAATTATGTGTATATACATACATACATACATACATATACACAGATACACATACATGCATATATATATATATATATATATATATATATATATATTCTACTAGTTCTAGTAGACTCTTGGGCCAAATTCGTCTGTCATAAGCAGGCTCAAATTCATTAAAGTCAATGAATTTGCTCCTGCTAACACTCATGTGAATTTATTCATTGATCTTCCAATCAGCCCGTTGCTCTAATAAGTATCTCTGAACCTCAAGACAAACCTAATCCATTTTGCATCTGAACTCTAGGCAAGTTCTAAAGATGAACTGGAAAATATGCTTTTTTTTTTTTTTTTTTTTTTTTTTTTTTTAATGGGGGGAGGCATTCTCTTCAAGTTGAATCCTGAGCCTGGACAGCCTGGGTTTGATGAGGAGAGAGGGCAGGGAAATTCAGAACTGAAAACAATTTGCATAGCTTTTACAGTAAGCCTTCTAAACCTATTTGAACATAAGCTTCTGATGTCCATAGTATTGTAACCTTTCCTCATATCTAGGCTAATTTTGTATCTTTTTTGACAATGCTCCTATACCATGTCCTGAGAATATGCCAGTATATATTGGAATAGTTTGAGCATGTTGCAGTTCAAATCGGTCTCAGTATATAAAAAACTAAATCAAACCAAACATATCCTCCCCCCATATTCTAAACACCTGTCCAAATAGTGCTTAAATCTGAAAGACAAAAAAAAAAAAAAAAAAAAAAAAAAAAAAAAAAAAAAAAAAGTTTCCTAGAGGAAACTTCCTGTTATCAGGTAATATCCTGGTAATAACTGAGCATCTTATAAGGCAAAGCTTGAAAGGTCTTTGTAAAAGTAGAGTTATGCATTACCTGAGTGTTTTCCTGCCAATGAATAAACAGGAGGGAAAACTGTGAAACTGTGAAATATATGAAGCATTTGACTGATACTATAAAAGTAGGCTGCACATTTTTAACTCAGTTTTACCTAGTTAGCAAGACTCAATTCATTTTGATGCTGTGATAAAAGTCTACTGAGAAAGAGTTTATTTCATGACAATTTATTTTTGAAAGAGAACTGTGGAAACCTGTTTGAAGCTTTGGCAAGCTGTGACATGAAAGTCCAGGTAAGGAAATGATTTATTTTCAAAATGATAGAATGTCTCTTAAAAGAGGGATAAACTACAACCTCAAATCCAAACACCAGTTTACAGAACCAAGAAAAAGGAAGACAATTTGATGCTAGTATTTATAAATCAGATGCATTAGAATAACACAGTACATTATTAAAAAAAAAACACATTTTCCTTTAAAAATAATTAATTAATCTTTTACTGGCATCTACCAACTTTTATTTTATTAGAGAAAAAGTCTACAAGTTTTCAAGACTATATTCTTATTCTATTACAATAGTGTTTTAGAAATTTGTTCTGTTTTTACATTTATATTAAAAGATGTTGATTTACACATTATCCAGAAAGCTCCCTATTTATCTACTGATTTAAATGTATCTTTGGTTCTAAAAGCCATTTTTGGTAGTTCTGAAATCAAATATTCACATTCCTGGGAAATCTCCTGTTTAGTCTACAGGTTTTGCTGATGAAGCAGTTACTTTTCAAGGCTGGTTAATTGCCAATATGTATGTATGGAAAGGAGGAAAAACCATTTGAGGATTTTCTGTTGTGTTTTACTGGATGAAAGACTTTTGCTGAACCCTGCAATGCAGAATACAAAGCGGACTTAGAGTAAAAGTAAAAGAAGGAACCTGATCTGAGAAGACTCACAAAGGTTCAGGCCAGGAGTGTATAATTTATCTTACAGTCTCATTGTAGGCATTCTTCTCCACTTTCATAAATGTTGAAGAAAGAGGCAGATAATTACCGTTCTCCTTTGGGGAGAGAAAACAAATATATTGTTTAGCCACGTTCTTTTTATAGAGCATAGAGGGTGCTTTAAGCGATGTCAACTACTTAGCTAGCAACAAAATACTCAAAAACTTTGCCTCATTCTGGGCCATCTAAGTGGTTCTATTATTCTTTCTCATAAAACGGTTCCCCATGAAATGGAATGAGTTTTTAAAGCCCCTCCAATATCAGATTTATAGGATTTATTTCTTCTTTTCCACCAAAGTGCATAATCTCATGAAAAAAATATGTAAAATGGAATGCTTCAAGTAGCTATCATCTTATACTAATTTTCACTGGTATAAATGAATACGGAATATTCAGAACTAAAGAATATCAGCTTTGTGGGAAAATATATACATATAATTAATTTAATTTTAGAGAAAAACATCCAATTAAACTCCTCATGAAACTGCTTTCCTTGGTATTTTTTGCTTCAATATGTATGAAAGGTTTCCAGGATTTCATATTTAAGTACACATCAGAGTCTGGTGTTTTTTTGGATGCAAAAATAAGCGTTCCCTGCAATTTGCAGATATTGTTTATACTGTTGTTGAGCTGTTTTCCACAAAATATATCCTATGCTCACATTTGGAATATAACCACATTGAGAACGTTACTGATGAAATAATGTAACAAAATGTTTCTCTGAACACACAGACATCTTTCTGATAAACACAGAGAATATCTACCATGAGGCTTGTTTTCCAACATAGCAAAGTCCACAAGATGAAATGCTAAATTTGACATTATTTAACAACATTGGTATATTTACTTGCACAACTTGCACATTGGTATATTTACTTGAATTTTGTAAATCTGAAATTACAATGCTGGGGTAGGACATATTAGGATGAAGTCATTTTCTATGACCTTTACAGAATAATGTAGTGGTCCTCCACATATATTTTTCTTTCACATTTTATTTTTGGAAATTCAGTAATATGATTGCCTCATTTCTAGCAAGGTATCTTAAAATACAACATGTTTTGCATAATGAGTGGCTATAATTGATTTTTCAGTTGAACATGACAGTCAGGACTATGTTGTTTTCTATGAAGCTATTTCCCAGAAAATTTTGGCTGGTGAAAGAAAGAAATAGATTTTACTAGATTATTTGGTAGCACACCTATCACACTTTCCAACCCAAAGTTATTTTCACTTGCAATGAGCAGTTTCAGTTACATAGGATAGTTACAGTCGAGTTCCTTTGCTAGTCCAGCGTGTAGCAGCAGTCAATGCTCTTGAGAGATACATGCTGTAGTGAAAGAGGCAGATTTAGTAAGACAAGACATTTTTCCTCTATGGACTTCATGATACATAAAAGTCTTGTCAGTTTGACATTTGCTACCTTTACTTTATGATTTTTCCCTATTTTCTTCTTCTCCTTTTCCTATGCTATCGTTATTATCCTAGTTGAATGGTTCCTGCTGCAAAGTAAGGTCAGAAGGGAGAGTTATACGTTGTTACACTGCTCTGCTTTTTACCAGATGACAGGAAAAAAAAAAAAAAAAAAAAAAAAAAAAAAAACCAGCATGAGAGGGAGAGTTTCTTTGTGCTTTGTTTATTACAGCACAATTAATACATATTAGCCATCTTCTGAGTATATATATCATCCTACCTCCAGTCACTGATTGTTGAACATATATTTCTAAATGTCAGACATAGTCATTTGTTATCTTGTTATAAATCCTCTTATAATTCAAGAAAGAAAAAAGAATATTTGTAGCATCAAATGCTCAGTTATCAGTAGTTGGAGGAGCCTTTAGCAGTCTCAAATTCTTCATACCTGAATGAAATTATGTGACCTGCCAAACTAATCAGGTGAAAAGCCCATCCCTATCACTAAGATTTTGAGATTAGCTCACAAAATTTGAGCTGTAGGCTACATACAATTGTTTTTTATCACACAGTTTGAATGCATCCATGAAATAAATTTAATAAGTAAATTTAATTTCATTAAAAAATAGATCTTTTAACTCAGCAACAGTTTGCAGTGTAGCTATTCAGAGTTTTGAAATAAATGGCATTTGGAATAATGATTCACTCAATAATTCATACCAGGAAAGATTTTATTATTTTTACTCATTAAAATTAGGCATTTATGAAGATATTTCTCACTAAAACATCCACAAACACTATTTGTATAAAGTATAGTCAAAAAGGAGCATTTTGCAAATAGCCATTGAGGGAAAAACTGAAGACAAAAGAGAGTCAGGATATGTCTATTCATCCTCAAATATGAAAATTCTTTTGACTTTGTTTTTATGATAGGATATTCAATACATACATTTTTCACATTTTTAAATTGCTTAGTGCAATTCAGCGGCAACCAAAACATGTCACTACAGGGTAATCTAAAACAGAAAGCTGCATGTGTATCAAACTGCTTTCCACTTAAAGACTTTGACATGGACAAATTTGAACTGAGTCCTGACTTAGCTCTTGGGACATGTCATTTTGCAATTTTGCAGCCTGTTAAGCACACAGCTCACAGGATTGGAAATAAACACAGAGAAATAATGTGGAGAGGATGACAGAACATCAAGTGTAAATATAAACACTTACAAGTCTCCCAAGGGCAGGAGGAGGTGTGAACTTACTAACCATCTGAGTTAATCAGATGTAAAATCTAAGGAGCAGAACAGAAGTGAATACATTTTTTTCACCTCCATTTAACTGAAACAGCTACACAGCTTAATGATGGTGCTATGTGAAGAGCCGATAAAATCATATGACCTTGTATAGTAACATACTTATACCTAGCAAATGCTGTAGCTTGCTGTGAACAGAAATATGTTTTAAAAGATTGTAACACATAAATGTAGTTTAAAATTTTAAGAAGACTGTAACTGTAAATGTAGTTTAAAATCATTACCTATGGGTTGAAAAATTTTCACTAGGGACTAAAAAAAAAAAAAAAAAAAAAAGGAATATCTACCACTTACTACATTTTCAGAAGTTTTCGTCAATGCACTTCAGCCTTGTTCAAATAAATATTGGACATTAGGTTGAACAAGTTATTGCTTAGTCTTTATTTTATTGAAATTGCTTGTTTCCATGGGAGTATTGTCAGTGGAAGGACTGGAAGTTACCCTATTTTCTATAGATTTACATTTTATATCAGTGTTTTGAGATTATTCTTTCTTATTTAATCCTAACTATGTTAAGGAAGTAATGAGAGAGAAAAACATGTGTTGATTTTGTTAAAAAATTACTGAAAAATACCTATATATTATGTATCACTGGAGAGAAATGAGAAAAAATCAAAAACATTTTGAACAGTTTTGCAAGGTAAACCTGTTTTGCAGAAGGAACTTCCATGCTTTTATGCTTTTTACAAGTGATCAAGGGTATCTACCAAAGAGAACTTCCCAACGTACCAAAGCGAATTTGAAGGAAATGAATACATCTCACCAAAAATGTCCACCTGTGAGGAAATTAAATTTTGTCAAGGAAATTCTGAATAGCCATTTTCAAAATAGACTACTTAATGTCAAAATATACTTCCCTCAAGCTGCTTCATTGTTTTTCTCACTTACACTGTTGTTCTAAATTGATAGTCTTTATACTTGACACATCCCCTGGTAACATTATTATTAATGCCATTAATAGGTATTTCTGGATCTCAGAGAGCTGCTGTCTGCTCAGAATTAATTATTGCCCCCTTCCTTATGAATTCCCCCAATAGAAACACAGACAGACACACACACACACGTATTTGTGCATATTTGTAAGCTGGGGAGTATAAAACTTAGCTTTTAAAACAAAACTAGAATTTTAATGGAACAAATTTGCAGTCTTCTTGCCTTTACTGGTAATAGATCAATACTAAATTCAATAAGTGATTTCATTTCTTCTGCAGACAGGCTACACTTGTTAGTTCCAGTAAGTGAAGAAAAAAAAAGTGAAAGCTTATGACTTGAATCCTATAGTTCAAAAATATCTTACTAAATTAAATCTTGTACTTATTTGTGCCAGTTAGGGAAGATTTTCATTGAAATGTGAAGGGTTCACAGTATATCTTTAAATTAACTAATTCTCTTTTAGTATCAGATCAATGAAATGCATATTAAGGATGCATGCCTATTGTACAAAGAAACCCTATATCAACTGTGCATGGACGTGATGTAATTTGTTGACAAGTCAAAGACACTGGATCTTGGACAAAGAACGAATTTTGTAAAGATTGTGTAACTGCAAGGAAAACTATAGTCTGTTTTAGATTCACAGGGTATCATAAACAAAACTATCATCTCCTATATCCACCAAAAAAAATGATTTTTTTTGCTTCTTATTCGAAACACTATGTAATATTTCTAGTTATACTTTTAGTGCTTTATTTCCTTTTCCTCACTATCTGTAAAATTCATTCAAAGTCAGTATTGTTGGGCCACAGTAAATATCGTGAGCTTGAATGATCACATTTATTCACACTTACACTAGAAATATCTGAAATAGTATATTTGAAATCATAAATGTCTTTTTTTCAACAGTTTGGGTTTTCTGCTCTCATGTTATAAATTACTAGTAGAAAACACAATGTTCCTTATTTAGCAAAGTCATGATGGATAAAATCTCTACAAATTATTCACTGCATACTTTTTCACAGATTATATCTAACAAGGCAGATGCTATTTCCCCTGACTAAGAAGGTCTAGTAAGTTATATTTATGCTGTATTAGCATGACACAAACAGGTAGATTGAACCTGTCATGGAGAAAATACAGATGTGCCTGATATTTTCTACAGATGTGCAAATATCACAAATCTTCCCAGTGAAATTTCTATAAAAATACATTTACTTTAATGTCAAAAACATCTATTTAATCATAAAATGAGGGAGGCTTATATGGTAGAAAGATCTGTCCAACAGTAATAAAAGATTAAATTTTAGTTAATAAGAATATTTAGAAACTGTGCTTCACAAAAGAAAAAAACAGGGGTTATACAAGAAAAAATGATGTTAGCACTAGTAACTAAGCTAAGTATTGTCCTGAAAAGGGAAATAAAATTTCTCTGAGCAGTACTGACACACAGAACTCATGAAAGGAAGTAGGAGGAACCATCCCTTGTGGCAAAAGCGAGCTGTTAGATTGGTTCAGACATCTTGCAAAACTTCAACCTAAAAGTACTGGTTTTAAAATTAGTTTAAGTCAGCATAGGCTGGTGCTCTTTTCAGAGAGATATTTCTGCCCTCCTACCGTCTACCTATATTTATCCTTTGCTTTTCTCAGCCACTGATCTATTGAACCTCAGAGTAAATTGTCTGGAAAACACAGATCAAGCCAAAATCTGACTTTAAAACAAAAACTATTTATTTTAACCAGGATTATTTTCTAACAAAATTCATGGCATAACTGCACAAACAATTGTGCCAACAAAAATGAGGAGACAAGGTGCAGAGGAATAATCTAAGAATAATTTCTTTGACAGTAATGCTAATTTATGCCACTTTAAATTACAGTTTAAGCATAAAGCTAAAAGGGTTTTTGCAACTTTTTGCCATTTAAAAAGGTATTCTTAAATAGGAGTAGAACTATAATATTGCAATATTTTGTCCAGTTCAAATGGAGAAAGTAATTTTAATAACGTTGGGGCAAGGAAAGAAGCTCTGAGAATCATTAGAAGAGAAAATATGACTTACACAAAATGGCCAAGAGAGCTCAATCTCTTTATTTTAGTAAAAAGATTATAAGGGTTGATTTGATCACAGTCTGAGTGATACACACACATTCGACTTGTCTTTTGAGTGCTTGACTTTTAATCTCAATATTCTCTTAAGGCACAGTCTTTTGTGTGTGTGCATACAGAGTATTCTCAAAGTTTTTTTAATTATACCAAGCTGTTTCAGTTTCATCATTTGGTCGCATGTTAGTCCCATTTCCTTATTCATACAGTAAAAAATTATTATATTTATGATTACTCCTACATAAAAGATGCTTGCAAATTATTTACACAAAAGAAACTTAAACCATTTTAGCTGCATCACAATTAAGCAAAGATCTAACCCATTATTTGAAATCGTAATGTGAGAAGTAAGTAAGTAAAGTAAAGTAAAACATATCCAGTCATATATTTTTCTTGAATTTAAATAAAGACATTAGAAAGGTAAAGCACACACCGCAAAATTGTTTTTACTAATACTATTCTAGGAATCTTTCAAATGTTTTCACTTTGAGGAGGAGTGATAAAGATACTTTTACTTAACTTTGATCACTTTGTATAACTGATATGTACAACTTTATTTTTTAACATCCTAAAATATACCTCCATGTCTCATAACACTAAAGCAAGTATTTCTGCCCAAGAAACTCTAATTAATTGCCACAGTATAGAAGGTTTTATTCATCTTTGCATTGCCATTAACAATTCCTCTGATATGCTTTATAATTTACAAAAATCTAAATAAAACCTGTGTCTTTCAAATTTGGTATAATATCAAACAAAATGCATAATATTAAAACAACACTAATTTTGAGACTGAGGAAAATATTCCACATTTTGCAATGATATCTGGACTAGTGAAGCTCTTCTTTTCAACACTTTCAATGCCTGTCATTGAATAAATATTAACTATAACTTAATGAAACTGGACATTTCATTAATAACAAACAGAACATGAGACACATTCTCAGCATCATGTTTAGAAATGTAATTGCAAGTATTCCTAAAATTCAATAAAGACAACTTTGCAATAACCTAAGGTTGCCTATGAATATATTACATTTTCATTTGTTTTGGAGGTTTATTTTTTTACAGAATATGAAGAGGAAAATTAGACTAAATTGTCCTTTGAAAAAGAAATATTGCTGGGAAAAATAAATGGATATATCAATAATCAAAAGTACTGAATGACATAAAAGACATAAAATTGAAATGAGATCATAAATTGGTTTAATAGCCAAAGTGGAGAAAGATCTAAAGAAATTTATACATCAAAATATAACCAGAGATGAGTGACACAAGGTTATTAGTTTATATATTTCACTGCCTTTAAAAACTAGAACAGGGACTCTGAAGAGCTGAAAATCTCTTTGTAGACCCAGAGTGTAGGTTAATTCAATGAACACATCTTCATTTAAAAACATTTTCTAATCAGGGTAACCAATCCACAGTTACAAAATATATTATTTCTGTGAAGATCTTAACTGACACTGGGCACTGGGCATAACTGACAGTGAGAAAGAGCTGAGTTCTGAATTCCTATCTGCTAGCACCATCCAAAAGAAGGAGATAAGACGCAAGAAATATGAAGCTGCCTCAGAAGTTGGGCTTTCCCTTGTTTCTGTGTATTGGCATTCGGCAGTAGCCCAGTGACCAAGGCCCAGTCAGCTAGCTAGACAAACCTTTCTCATCCCCAGCTCTTTGAGAAAAATCTTTGAAATAAATCACCTGAATGTACCATAAAAGGCAAGAAAATAGGCAGGTTAACTAGTATTGCATTTGAAGAAATCGTCCATCACATCTAAAGCCTTGCAACATTCAGAATAGGATTGGGCCAAGCAGTTCAAAGTTTGTTTCCTGCCCAGGGCAACCAAACGGGTAGCTCTTCTCGTGTCTTGCTGATACCTCATTGCATCAAATAATATCTATTATTAACTCTTTAGAATAGGAAAGATCTCACAGATAAGACCATGATTATTATATGTGAGACCCTTCCTTTTCTTAATAGTGGCGTGGGGCAGGGGAAAGAGGAACAATAGCAGTCACATGAAACATCAGTGAATACCAGGGAAAAAATCAAAAGTGAAGCGAGACAGAAACTTCATTCAGGTCTTCTTTTCCTTAGGTTAAAATCTTTCTTCATCCAGAATAATTATTTACTCCCTTTATACTCCTTCAAGATGCACTCTAGCAGAAGTAATGTATTTATCTGTACATTTAATATCAAAAACTTGGCTTGCCTCTGTCAAAAACCTCTCCAGAGCTCCAGTTCATAGACACTCTTAAAATACTCTCAGAACATGTGGCAAAATTAGCTTGTTCCCAAAGTGCAATTGTGGACAGTACTTTCTTTTAAAACATCTCCAGAAGTAGAGATAACAGCTCTATTGGATGTAATAGCCTAGGATAGAACACTCACTCAGGAATTGATTTATATGATTTTAATTCCTTTCACCTCCTGAGGAAATTCAAGCCCATACCTTTCAGCAGCCTACAAAATGTTCTTACTGTGGGGTCACCTTGAGGTTAAAGCATTCACCTTAAGGAGTGAAGAGGCAGGAAGCAGGATTCATGAGTTGCAGTTCCTGTTAGCAGGACTATTCCTATATTAAACTTTCAGCAGCTGCAGATGAAACATGTATCTTAAAATTAAATTAAACATTCAGTGGTTCACAGAAAGAGGTGATTAAAGATTTATTGGGCAGGAGAGATGGAGAAAACTTCTGCAAGACTAAGTATGGCTGTCACCTAATGTGGGCCACCTTCGTAAGGAAAAAACTAAGTTTCTGTTCCCGGGCTATGTCATACTGCCTAATCTCTTTTTTTTTCCACATGTTGGTGCTTTGGAACAGTAGTACTATATAATTCAAAAAACAGCAGGAAATACAGGCAAATATGGGCTTCTTGCAAAGAGAAAGGCGAGGCAGGAGCTGAGGGTGTCAGCCAGGCACTTCATACCTGCTGCACAATTCAGGCAAAGACCAAAGTAAAGCACCAGAGCTTTAATGCAGGTATACTGTGCCTGGCCTTGTATTTGGCTGAACCTGACCTTATCTTCCGGATTTGACTTTTTGGCTTGGCCTTGGACCTGCCTATCACTTGTCTGCCAGTCCCTGGGCTGAGGTTGACCCTGTTCACCACCAGCCCTGCTTGCCTTGCCCCGGTCCTGGCTTTCACCTTTGGATCCTGGTTTGCCTCCCCTTGACTCCCAGCTTTCCTCCCCTCGCAGAGCAGCTGCCTCCCTCTGCTCTCCAGCAGTTACCTCAGGGTCAGGATAATAGATTTTGCTTGTATGATCATATATTTAAAATATTGAATTGAACATAGCTTATTGGATATATGCAGAAAGACATTCTTGGATTCTTCTTAGAGGCCCTGATGGGGCCTGATTTGACTGTTCCCCTGATGGGGAACTGATTTGACTCTCAGTGCAACACTAAACAGACAACAGTTCATGTGATACACATGTGAAAACATCTCTTAAAAAGTGAATTAAATTTTTTAAAGTATGTAACTTCTTTAATTTATAAAGCAAGTGAAATCTTTTTCTCCTGTAAATTGAGAAACTGCAGTAAAAAGAACCTTACCATAAATTAAAGTAGAAGGAATGATATTTAGCTAATTAAAATAATATCCCTCTTTTGTCAACACTTAGCAGTTTTGTCCCTGACTGCTATTGTTCCAAGCACATATACATATAGCCTTCAGAGCTACTGTAAGGTCAGGCACAGAAAAAAAATGAAGAATAATAATGAGTAGTAGAACTGAGCTTATTCCATACTCTCCTGGTAAACCATCTGAAGTTCTGGGTGTCTGTAATTCTACTATTTCATTGTCTTGCCCTGCTTGGACCTGGCAGATCCACCATTTCTGGCCTGATACACCATAAATCTGTGTCTGTGTTTGGAAGCACTTCACATCAACTCCTCTCCTTACCACATGATGAGACCTAACCAGACAGAGACCTGGTGAACTGCTGCCACGTCAGATTCTTTTCACAAAAGCATGTTGCTTATAGGGCTCAGGCATAGATATCGAACCATGAATGTTCAGCAGACCTCATACTTTCTCTAAGGGGGCTGTGGGGGAAAATGATAGCCAGAAAAACTCTTCCAGTCTATATTCTGCCTTCTGTTTTTTTCCCAAGTTGCCCCATGAAAGAGAGGGAATTCCCACTGATAGGGAATGAAAGATGGGATGAATTTACTTAATGATTTCTTTGGACTATTGGCATGGTCACAAGAATGAATATCTTCTGATATATTATAATTCATTATATTTGTCATGTATAAACACAAATCCTTGTGACTTGAGTTTCATTTTTTCAGTTATCTGTATATCTGCCCTTGCACTAGCTGAAGTCTAGGTTTTGCTCAGACCTTTCAAGTAAGACCTGTCATAGCTAAGAATGAACATGTTCATAAATGGAATTGGAGACTTATCCTCAGTACTAAGACATTTGAATATTAGCCAAGAATGAGCACAAATATGAGCATTCAGAGGACAGGAACTGGCAGACATCTTTCCCAGAAACCAAGAAAGAACTAAACCTTCAAGATTAGACAAACAATATCAAAAAGGCAAGAGATAGCTGTAACTAGCCTGATAAGAAGCCTAAAAAGAATACTTGAACAAAATTCCTCTATAGACATAAAAACTTGTAATGATCCTTGAATGTTAAAGTTTTGATAAATGTACTTCATTTTCTTGCTTTGTAAACAAGATAGTAGTATATCAGTAGCTAAAAATAGAAAATACTATGTCAGGAGGCAGCTGAGCAAAAAAGAAGGTAGTAACCATCAAAGAATTGAAAGTAAAGAAATCATTAAGTACAATGTTGTAATTCCTTTCTAGAGAGTATAAACCAGGACTAAAAATAAATAACAATAAATCTAATTTCCCCAATACATAAGGCTTCAAAAATATGTGCTTTGTTGCTATGAGAATGTAAAAAATGGAAAAATTAGATAGAGCTTAATTATTTTTTACTGTTGCAACATGTTGCCCTGTATTGAGGAAAAGTATACTGCTTCATTTTCAGCTATGAAGAAAACATATGTACCCTAACTCTTTCAGCTGTCAAGGGCCATTCATAAAACTGGTCCTATTAAAGGGTTTCATGTTTCATGTCAATGGTCAATGCAGCAGACTGAATTGCTGTATAAATTGGAATACATTTAGTTACAGGCAATGGGAAATGACCAGCAAAAATATTGATCTCTCATGATCGATCCATTAGTATACAATTCTAATGGACTTCTGATCTGACAAACTCTTACTCTTGTGAGTCGTTCTATCACATATGTGGTGAGATAGTTGTGGCCTTCCCCTCCCTGTTTTCCACTATCAGAAGGAGCCTGAGTGATGCAATATGGCTGCTCATAATCTTCCTCAAAGAGTTATAAAATCTCTCCCTTCAGTCAGATGATTTCTATAAGAGGACTTTTGAGACGAGAATATTTATATTAACTAGGGTCTCATGGCTGAATTCCCACAACAGCAGGAGTTAATCATTTTAATATCTATTTTTTATTTAATGAATACAATGCATCTAAAGAACAACTAACTTGCTTATTATAGTTAAAGTTGAAATAAAGAAAAAAAGGAAAATCTTTTACATCCAGCTTGAGTTGGGGGTGGGCAAACAAAATACTAGCAAATAGAGTCAGATGTTGGGAGATACTGGTCTGTGTGTTTATGGTGCTAGCAACTGCATTGAGGGACAGTTTAAGTGCCATCAGAAAGATTGGATGGTGGTTGTGGAAGTGGAATTAAGTGCCAGCAACTGGAGACAGACTTTGGGTGACTGTGGTTTGTGTGTTTGTGGTACCAGCAACTAGAGAGAGAGAACATCTCAGTGTCTGCTGCTGGAGCCCATGTGCCTGACATCAGCAGCTGGAGGGACCAATATGCTTATACACCTCTAACTTGGTGGGCATGTGGGTGTACATATAGTTCACTAGCAAACCAGACTGGACATGAGCAGGAGGCCCAGGGTCAGTGCACGGACACTGGGAAGGCTAAAATCCTGTGCTGATACATGAGGGATCTGTGAGCGCAGGAGTACTTGTGAGATGAGTGGGTGAGGGCCTGTGCACTTTCACTAGTGATTTTCAATCTTTACCAGCTGGGGAAGAGGAAGGGAACTCAGCTGTCCCCTCTTATGTTTTATGTGAGTTTGGAGCGTTAAATGTGGGTGCTGTTGGAGGCAGCCCTGTGTCTGTGGCAGTCTGTGTAGCCATTGTGTCGGTGTTGTGTGTGCACATGTGCATGGCTCTGGGCTACGTGTGCAGCCTTCCTCCTGGCTGAACCTGAAATGTGGGGAAGCAACAGCTGCATCTGTGGGCCTGGGTTAGGAAGACCCCTGTGTCTCCAGGTTGGAGGTCGTGGCTTTACAACAACCCTTAAGAAACAAGAACCACCAGTCAGTCTGCTTTTGATGAGGAACTAGCATAATTGTCATAGCTCAAAGTTGATGTGTAGAAAATATTTAATATTGGCCAGCAGCAAGAACTGTAACTATCAATTGTAGCATACTGACAGCTATGCACAGTTGCAAGGTCCAAGTTTACATTAGGCTAAAAATGTGGGAGTGACAATTTTGACAGTTATAAAAGTCTTCAATAATGCCATGTGTCAATTAGAGTCAGGAATATTAAAGTCAAACTGAACTGGCTCTGGTACAGTTTACGATAGTTCCAAGATGCTCTCCTGGTAAATCTTATTGCTAAAAGCCCATTATGCACATTGTGAGAAGAGATGATAGATTGAAAGAAGAAAATTTACCTCCTCCGTGTTCATAAACATGATGAAAGAACCTTGCAAAACACTTCTTAATGCTAGTAATTATTATTTTTTTTTATTTTGATTACAGTACAGAAGGGAAGACTTGCCTTGAGTTCAGGAAATGAAAGGTATTTATACAGCTTGCAAGACCAGCTCAGCTGTAAAAACATAATAGAAAGAAGAAAAAAGTGTAGATTTAGAAAAAATAATAGGCATAGATATAAGAGATGCTACAGAGAAAAAAAAGAAAGGAAAGAATATTTCTTTCAGTTTAGAAAAATAAGATACTTTTATTAAGGATAACCAGATAGTGAATAGATGATAACAGATAATTGATTTCATCTGAAGTCAGCGCACAAACGTTTTTCTATCAAATAAATACACATAATTCATGATCCAATCTTGAATA
Organism: Rhea pennata; assembly: GCF_028389875.1. Lineage (NCBI taxonomy): Eukaryota > Metazoa > Chordata > Aves > Rheiformes > Rheidae > Rhea > Rhea pennata. The sequence continues at coordinate 118,905,478 of NC_084664.1, read as the reverse complement.
ACACTGTATACCCAACAAACACAATGCTATAAGACATTTTTTTCAAAAAGAATTATTCAAAGACATATACTTTCAAAATGACCAAGAGATTACCACAAAAGCAAATCCCAGCAGTAGACAAAAGGAAAGTTACAAAGTTAAAGTTTGCTTGCCATAAGGCCATGATGGTCTGCTCAGCCAACATTACAGAAGTCTTGGTGTGCTCATTGGCAGATCTTTACGTGCTTAGAATTACTAAAAACAACTTAGGTGCCTGCTTGCCTAAACGGACATGTATCAGACATGCCATTCAACAGAAATAATATGTCCTTATGACTGTGCAGTTCATTAAATGAGTAAAATGATGAAATATGAAAGTACTCCTTTTGAATGTGTTCTTTGATGTAATACTAGACATTCATAATGTAGAAGTGCAGTGAAATGTAAATTATTCACAGATTATCTTATTCTGTTGTTGTTATGGAAACTGCATATAAATGTAAAACTAGTATTCTCCTATACAACATCCGATACTAATACTGTTGCTAGTAGCTTTTCTAGAGTTGTATTGATTGTTAAAAGAGCATCTGGGGACATACCTTACTCAGAAACTCACTTCCTGCTATTTATGATATTATAACAGTACAACCTGTGTATGGTTGCTTTGACGTTGGTCTACAACTTGTATCTTATTCCTAAGCTTCTTATATAATTCATAGGGATCTTGAAGCACTTATGATTAAGATTCACCTTAGTCAATGTGCTGAGCTGTGGAAAGTCTAAGTCAGTCAACAGGATATAGAAAAGAGGGTATGACTAAAACCCTGTTTCTCTCTCTCTGGTGGAATTCCGTGTCTTGAACTTCTGCTTCTAAGTCATCTCTTCAGATAGAGGGCACTAGACCAGCTGCCGCTTCAGTCAATATGGTGATGATGCTGTTATCCATGCTTCAGAGTAACCTGGTAATTAAAAACTTATAAAATAGATGGAGCTTTTGACTATCCCGACAAATGCATTCCTAACAGCATGACGTAGGTTAGACTGAAATTTCCTTTAAACTGTCACTGCAAAACTGAGAACTCGACCTTCCTGAAATTCAGTATATATGAGCAAGAGCATGAATGCCTCCTCAGCTTTCCTCAAGCAATGAGTCCTTTAATCTCTTTTCTGGACTGCTTATTCACTAAATATTCATTTGAAAAAATAAATGGAAATGAATTTAGTAGTATATAAAGGCATATTCTTTGTATGCATAGCAACCCAGACCACACACAAAAACTTGCATGTGGCAGCACCTAATTTCAGAATCCTACTACAAACAGGTGTAAGAGAGGTACAAGAGAAGCTGTCTTTCAAAGTAGTGTCAATCTGGCACATTCAGTAACATCCTCAGTCACTTACCTTTTCTAATGAAAACTTAGGTGGCTGCATATCTTTAAGCATAAAAATGATCTGGGTTTTGCAATACTCATCCCACGAGATATCTTCTGAAGTGTTTTTTTTTTTTTTTTTTTTTTTTTTTTGAGGGGTGGGGAGGGACAATGAGGTAGAACCAGTAGAATATGGTTTATGTAAATTTAAATATATTTAGGTATTCGGGCACCTATTCTGCTTTTAGTACAGTGAATGACTAAGGGCTAAAACATGCAACTATTCCTTAATTCTATATTTCCAAAATTTGTTCTGAATGTACTGAAAGAATGGTCAGCAAATTACAGCTTGTATGTATCTGGCAGAGAGCGTGTTCTTCATTTCTTAGCTTCATTTCAGATAAGATACCCACTATCAATTCAGAATAAGTACTAGATGAGAAAGGTGCAACATTATCATACAGTATCAGCAGTAAAAAAAATGACAGTTCATAGTACATCACTCACTCACACTATGGCAATTTTTGTTAACTTAAAACGCAGACTTGCAGTCTACAAGACACCTACTAAAGCTGATACATATCATGTAGAGCGATTGGAAAAGTGACCAATTCTGTCTATAACAGAATTCTTAACTAATGGATTTTTCTAAGTGGGGAGCTGATAATTTAATGTAAACAGGAATAGCAAGGGTTTAATGATGATGACATCCCTGCAACACTGCTTCTCATATAAATAAGGATAGCTTGACAGAAGTCAAATATATGGTCCTTTCTCTTATTTAAGGGTAACAATTACATACTGCTGAGCTGCTGACAAATGTGATAGCTTGAATTTCTGACTTAAAATATGATGTAGCTGACCAAGTGGAATCAGAAAATTACAATGCATTTTAATATGCATTCTTCTTACACTTAAAATTAATCCAATTTTGCAAATTCACATGTGACATAGATGAATAAGACTTTAACAGAAACAAAATTCCTTAATACTATCTAGATGGAAAAAGGCATGAAAATAAGCAATTTAAAAAGAATAAGAAGAAATCCTAGGAGACCATATAAAGAAAAGAGTGAAGCCCAAGGATTAGTCATCATTGTAACACCAGCCTCATAGTTCAAGGAACAGTGGAACTGAAGTCATTCACATTAAGACTGCAGGTTTAGAGATTCTTAAAAGGAATCAATATATTTTAATAACAACGTTATCTAGGCTACTTGAATAATCTCCACAAGAAATCATCAACGAGCAGAAGAAGCATGTCTGTTGTGGGCAGCTAGTTGTTTAGTCAGCTAGAAGTAAACACAGTCAGCACAATATGAAAAAAAAAAAAAAAAGTAAAACACAAGAATGAGAGGGAGGAGAATTTTTACATAAGATCCTGAATAAACAAGATAGTGCAATACATCCTCAGAGCATTGTGAAGATCTGAATCCAGTTCCCATGGCATGCAGATAATCATCATTTTAATCAGCCACATGTGAATGCCATCAAAGGATTCTCCAGTAACATATAGCTGGCGGCTAGCTTATTGCATAGGTATGAGGTGCTGCAGATATGGAGATAGGTAGCTTAATGAAACAAGCTGAGCTTATTCCCTTGCAGTCTGGATTTGGAGCTGGTTAAGAGTTTAACTAGGGACAAGGGAAAGTGTTAAAGCGTATTACCGTGATCATCTGTGCAATAGTAGGAAAGTCTTATGAGTTAGATCAGTTTTAAGATTCATTTCTGTTAAATTCAAATGGAACTCTGAAATACTACCCTCAAATAAGCACGTCGGCTAAGCCATCTGAAGAATATTTATAAACTATTCACATGAGTGTTTTAAAAAAGTGTAAAAAATTTTTTCTGAAACTTAATAAGTCTTGGTCAGACTATACTCCAGTAACATCAGTTTCATTTCATTTTCTTCAGCACTAGCAGAAAAAAAATGATCAGAAAATAAAGCCAACCTTCACATTTTCTATTTCAGGATGACCACACTTTTTGCTAGGCAGATGTCTGTAAAGACCATCACAAACTACATGATGCCAATCAAAAGAAATATTGAGAGGGCCAGCAAGGAAACTTTGCTTTGAAGTTTCAGAAAGTGGATTTGAAACTGCTTATGTGAAAAGGGTTTATAAACAGAAAGTTCTAAGTTACTGTTGAATTATTCATAAAAAGAAAATTCTATGCTTATTATATAACTAGTGTTAGTAGATTGTTATTAACAGTGAACATCATGTAATACAGAAATTTTACTTTCTTTCATTTTCAAGGAAAACCAAAGCATGAATGCATGGTGAGGGAATTAAGGTTCTGACTGTGGTTCTGAATACATTCAGTTTTCTAGCATATTCTGATTAATAATTGTAGATTATGAGGGAATGTATTGGAGATCCCTGTGAAGTTTGCATTCCTAATTTAAATTTATTAAAGAATTTAAAACTTGTCTAATTAATTATCTTTTTGTAAATTGCATTTTCATCCTCTTATACTCTGTAACCTGTATTCCTCTCTAAACACACACAAGCAGGACAAAAGGAATAAAACAGAAAAAAACATGCATCATTTCTCCTATTGAAATATATTTTGTATTAAAACATGGGATTTTAAATATAAATGGAATTTTTTATAGCTACATATCTGGGATTTTTTTATAACACATATTTACTTTTAGCCAGCTTATTATGGTTTTCATGGCATATTGGAGCCTTTGTCTACAAAGTGGCTTAAAGCCATTATAATCATTATACTTCATTACTAACCTGCTGAAAATGTTGCTGGAAATATATTGCTGATAATATAGTACTAAATAAATGAAGGGTAGATTTGCCAGCAGGAAAAAAGTGTTCAGTACCAGGCCAGTTGAATAATTTTGATTTTTCAACAGTGAACTCACAAGGCAAAAATATGTAGAGAGTTATTCTCACTGCAATGTCTGTAATCTTAGCAGAATTACTCCAGAGATGAGTGAGACCCAACTATTCCAAACGGTGCATCTTCAGTGGTGTAATGCTTTTGAAAAATAAACACCAAATACAAAATCCTTCTCAGCTACCATGCTTGTGCAGGAAATAAATAAATTAATTAATTAAATTAAATCCTTTATTGTGTCTTATTAGCAGGGCTTAGAAGTAAGTGTCATGGAGGAGAGGTGATGACAGTTCTGGGCTGGCAAAGCTAAGCTGGATCTGGAGGACACTGAGAAGAATAGGTCATCAAAAATTCTTGCATATATTGAATGCCTATTCTCGCATATATTAAATGCCAAACATCCTGTTGCTTAGCTCTGACCTACATAAGCACCTGAGGGTGCTTATGATTAGGCCTCTAAGATGCATTAGGCTCTAAGAATGTACCTGCAAATTTAGCTCAGTAGAAAAGTAATTGAGCTAGATGCGAGTGAAAGGCAAAGAAAGGTGGGCAAATTTTGCTTTCCCTTTGCTGTTCTGCCAACCATCTTTTCTGCCCAGAGGGACACCGACTCCTATATCAGACCTGAACTATAGACACTTTCTTAAAAGCAAGCACAACAGCTTACACCTAAGAATATCAAATATCCCGTTGGTTAGCACATTTTGAGTATTTTGTCACATACTTACTTGTAGGAGCCCTTAATCTCAATTTTCTGTTTCCCAGAACACTGGATTATATGTCTACCTTCATATTAGCTGAAAAAACATTTAATTGCTTAAATAGTTGATCAGGAGCAATTATCAGAAACCTACTTACTCATACTTATGAGTAACCTTACGATTAGGACATTAACCCAAAACAGGGGAAGTTCAGATTCAGGTCCCTATAAGGGCTTCAGAAATATGGAATGGAATTTTAATTCTGTGATCTTCTTTTCCATTGAATAGTAAGTAGACAAGTATTGTCTCAGAGACCAGGAAGGGAGACGGCTGTTCTGTGGCCATGACTTCAGATGTCCAAAACTTCACCTTGATCTGAATTATAAACTGTAGAAAGACCCCAGAGATTAGGTGATTTTGATCTTGCCATGAGAGTTTAATACATCATTTGAGACCTTACAGGTTTTGAAAGGATGTAGAACAAAATATCAGTATCTACTGATATTAAATGTATCAGATATTAAAACGAAGTTAGAGGTGCTAAGAAGTAGGTGGTTAAGTATATAGGTGATGAGGATCTCGATCTGTGAAGAGAGGATAGCAAATTCAACTGATACGGGGACACAGCTAAATTCTCATCCTGTACTTTTATATGACGAATAGCTGGTACAGTTTTGAAGTCCTGAATGATACCGATATATTTGCCTGTGGTTGTTTTAAATGTTTTTTTTAGACAAGAGACAGCTAAAATGCCAGTATCAGTTGCCTTGCAGCTGAAGAGGTCAGAATACACCTGCAAGATTACCACTATACGTATTTCCTATACTATAATATGATAAACATATGACATCAAGATTAAATTATAGATTTCTAAACATACATTTATATTGAACTCTATTATTGTAACAGTGGCTAAGCAATAAACTGTTGGTATCATCAGCAATGGAAGAAAACTAATGGTTCCATTAACAATGGGATGTATTAAAAGGAATAATGAGACATACGCTTTAAGCCTCCTTCTCCCAACCCAAAGAATCTTAACAAGTCAACAAGTCAAACTTAACAAGTCATTCATTCTTTGTGTTCAGTATATAAGAATTAAAACACATTATTTATTAATAAAGAATATGTTTTTCTGAAATTAAGTTGCACGTTGATTCTAACTACAACAACCATGTCTTTTGGTCCAATGAAGAAAAAATGAAGAAAGTCCTCAGTATAACCAAAAACTAAATAAAAATCTATCTAGCCCTCTAAAAACAGTCCAGGAAGAACTTAATAGTCTTTGCATCATGAAACTGAATATCAACAAACTCCAATACTAGGAATTAAAAGAAGATCTAGCTGATTTTGGGTTCCTCGTGAAGAATGTGACTTTGCTTAAATCAGTTAATCATACTTCTGTGCAAAATTTCGGTGACAATATTTTCGTTTAGACTTTATAGATCAAAACTAACACCTTCAAGCACAATAGAAATTCATGGCCAATCAAATACACAAGTGCAAATTGTATGCAGAAGCCTTTAGACATTTTATATATTGTACATACACCACTCCTAGGTGTTTTTTCTGAGCACACTTGCATTCTCTTGTGCTTCCAGAATTTCTTTTTGCTTCACTGGGGATTAAGAATGTGCAAAGAATGCAAGAGAAGAGCTTTGTTTTTTTACGCATACCACAATTCATACATATATGAATTTGATCAAATCTGACTAAAACTGTTGTAATTCAAACTAATGAAATTTTGCATGCATCCCTGAACAATTTTTAAAGGTACAAAACCCAGAAGGACAGAGTTTATATTAGGCGTGCTGACAGAGCCTTATGAACAAGCATAATTATTTCAAATATGTTAAGCAAATATCTTTAATCAACAGCTGAATGGTACCATGCTGTGCTAATTATTTCTGGCTGATGACGAGAAAACTGATTGCAATTTCCTAACTAACTTACTCTTTTCTCTTCTGTAGATTTCTCTACTTTTACATATTTTCTTATTGTTTTCAATTTCATACTATTTTTTTAGTGAATAGTTTTGGGGCCCTTTTGAGCTCTTATACTGACTTCCTAATAAAGATGCAAGAAAGTGAAATAAAAATAATATCATTAGAAACTGCTTTTTTTTCTTTTCTAGTTGAAAGGTATCACTCCACCCCTTATAAACAGAAGAGGGGATGGAGGAGGGATCAATTGTCCCAAATCTCATTATTACAGTTTCATGTTTTCATTATAATATTAAATGTGGTATCAGTTATGAGCCAGTAAGTAAAAGTGTGAAAAATTTCAATGTATATGTTTGAGTAATGATTATTAATATAATCTTTTGCATATATACACACATACACTTGTGTATATATATATATATATATACATATGTATATATATATGTTGTAATCTAGGCAGAGGGACTCGTGCTTCCTTCGAACAAGTTACAAATGTGATTGTGGTTAATTAAGCCCTAGTTTCTGCCCAGGAAGTTCTATTTCTGAGGTCACAGATAGCTCAAAAATGTTTCTATCTAGGCAGTTCTGCTCCTGAGGTCGCAGATGGCTCAGAGATTCCATTGTCTTCTATGAAGGCAAACTAAGGCTGTAGGTCTTACACAAGATCTGGATACCTATTTAGGGGGTGAATCATCTAATGGCTACTTTAATCAATATCCAGTCACGCGTCAATTGTGCAAGACAGTCCGATAGCTAGAGGATCTGAGAAAGGTGATCTCTTTCAATCATCTAAGTTGTTTCCTCTTTATTTTTTTTTTCTTTCTGCACATGTCTTTATCACCTTTGTAACTATACTATGCATACCTGGATTGCATAGATAAATTCTTCTCAATTGCTAATTTAACGCGAACCTGTCCTATGGGTGAGTCCAAGGGCAACTAGAAAACATTAAAGAATTCCATACCAATATATTGTTCAACTACCTTGTATAATTTTCCAAGAAGATTTAAATAATATGAAAATGGAGGAAATGTTTTCTGGTCTCCAGCACCAGGCAAAGAATATTTGAATGAAGGGAGATATTGGGAAGACCTTGGACCTTCTGTGTGCACTGGTTTCTGCTGTAACAAAATAAAAAAATTAGAAAGATAAAATATAAGACCTTTTCAAATCTATTATGATGAAGTATATCTCAGAAGGCAAATACTAATATCAGTAAACCTATCTTATACAAATTTGTGTACAACTTACAAAATTTTTAAGGGACTCTTCTTTCACTTCATTTACTTACAACTAAGGAATGAATAGCCACTAAGTATTAAAGCTAATTCACATGAAATAGCAAAACAACGTAAGAATGACTATATACTATGTTTTGATATTTCAAAATAAACGGTCCTGGGAGGTTCAAAAATCTCCCCAATCCCTATATATCATAGGATGTAATCATAGAAAGGTAAATTCATAGTTGACTGCTTATGTTTAACTCTATGTTCCTTTTGCACTTACTGTTGTATAGAAGTCATCTGTGTATATATATATATAGACAGAGAAGTGGATATTTAAGTAGACCTCCTAGCCAAAGGTTCTGTAAGTTGATGAGTCTATCATATGGTCTCAGGTGATGGATGTCATAGAAACAGAATATGGAAAAAAAAATCCAATATACCAGAAAATTCCTAGATGGACCAAAGAGGAAAAATGAGATGTATCTCAGCATTATAAGTGATAGCCACAGCTCATCAGTCATCTAACAACAGTATTTGAAAATAAGTTCAGATATCCTGGGGCCAGAAAGAAGCAAGCTCTGTAGCACCCAGGGAATTCTAAAATGTTCTCCCTAGATGCAAAAATGTGTAAGTGATTCCTGTGACATCTCAGGTTAGAACTTGATATTCTAATCTAAGGACCAGAAAAACTTTGGAGGAAATGTGTATAATGAAACTAAAGAGAAAACACTCCTGGGTCTGACATGCTAGAATTAGGGCTATGCATGCTAAATATTCTTTAGGAAATAGTTTGCTTTTAGCCAAAGTACACATTGTGCTTAGCCTAAAAGAGTTTGAGTACTACAAATGTTTTTATATATGTTTAGCTAGTTATATATGCTTAACTTAGGCATCATTTCAAAAGATGGACTGTTCTACTCTTTCTAACAAAAATACTTCGGATTTGAGTTTCATGTAACTAAGCTTGTAACGATAACTGAGTAAGGCCAAAGAATGTCCAGACTGAAGCCTGGAATTCAGAACCAGCCATATGGAAAACAGAACTCAGATTTCCTTTATATAGTTTTATTAACATAATGTGACTTGCATTTCTCAAGATGTTTCTTCCTGGTTTAGTTCAAATAAATCTATCAGTTCTACTATCTTTATGTCTAATTTTCATGTTTGAGCTTCTTTTGTCCGTTCTGCCTGTGATTACATTATTATTGCTGTTCATTTCCTACATTATTGTAGCATGCAGGTTTCTCAGTCAGGATCAGAATTGCATTATACAAACTGCAATAGGAAAATATATGCTGACAGACTACGCTTTAAAAATCTTTTGGTCTAAGAATCGGAGCCAAAGCTCGTTAAGGTCACCTGTAGTCTTCCTATTGACTCACTTGATTTTGGATGTGGCCTTATAAAAATAAATTGTTGGAACAAAACCCCTGCATTAGAAGGCTTGTTTGTTTATTTTTAAAGATGAAGAGGAAGTAAACAGTGATAATCCCCAGATCAGCCAGGAGTTGAGGAATTTGGCATGTGGGAAATGCATGTTTAACTCTCTCTCAGATTCATCCACAGGAGTATCATTTTGAAAATGAGCTGTAGGCTGTTTTCAGCTAATCCTCTTCTATATTTTGTCATGGAGAGTGGGTACTTTTGCAATGTTTCATTTTTGCATTGGAATAAATCATCTCCAAAATTAATATTTTTCAAAAATAAAACAGTTCTTTTTCTGGTCATGTCTGTATAGAGAGGTTGAGAAAAACAAAAGATCAGATAAGTACATGTGAAATAAAAATATAGGAGCTAATTTTAAACACAGATAAGTACAAAATAGAACAAATTTAGCTTACTCTTTTGATTGCATTAAAATACCTTGATGAGTGTTAGTCTTAATGTACAAGAAAATATATGAATGATTAAATACTTTAAAAAATCCTTTAACACAGAAGCTCTTTCTAGAATATCCAAAAAGTTATTTCTCAAGGGTGACTACATTGATTACTGATTATCCTACAGAAATCCAGAAGAGGAAGATCTAGCAATACGTACATTCAAGAGTATGGCAAAGAGTGTGATAATAAAGAATATAGAAGCTGGTTTAATAAAAGTACTGAAATATAGCATTTTTAAACATACTTGTGAAAATATATTTGTAGATTTTGAGCCAAATATTTTCCATTTTTTAATGAAATTAATATTTCATTTACCATTATTTCAAGACTAAAGTCTGTAAAACTACTTCTCTTTCAATAGGTCAGAATTGCTGTTATCGGTAAATTGAGAAAACTTTACTTACTAATGTTGCAATCCCTCCATCCCTACCAATATCTGTTTTTATATTTTAAAGACTATCTAAAAAATCTGTTACTGACTTTATGCTTAGCTGAATAAGTAGACTATACATATACATTTATGATATGAAAATAACAGTGACCTGACTTTTGGATAGTCGTCAGAGTTCCGTGGAACCCTTCCAGGTTTCACTACACTAGGATTAAATTTTTCTTACAATGAATCTTAATAAAAACTAAAATCTCTTTCTCAGTCAAGTGATCAATGTCTAGACATGTGCATGTCTAGAAACATAATTCTGAATTTTTTAAAATATATTTAGGATGCACTACTTCTTTAACAATTGAAATGTCTGCACTTGTCATAAAATACGAAAGCTGGTATAGCTGAATTTATGTCTGTCTGCAGTGATTTGAACGAATCAGAAAGAAAATGCTATGCTAACAAATTCTACTATTTCATTATATATTTTACAAGGAATATAAAAAGTAACGTAATAACATGGGGATATGAAGATCGCTTACTACATTACAGTACATTATAGCAAGAAGATGCAGTTGGGAATACCACTCTGAAAGCAGTTAAGTTATCCAAAGGAAAACATGAAAAGACAACAGGTACCACAATACCATTCTTTTCATCCAAAGGAGATGATCTGTGAAAACACAACAGGATTGCAGTGTTACAAATAAGCTGCTGTTGAACTTATTTGTAATTCGTTTATTAGAGCTGGGATTAATTAAAGACGATGAGCCTACCCTTCCCTGTTCTTAGGTGAAGTTTCAGCGTACAGGCCTAATCTTGACACAGAACTATAACTACAGCTCAAAGTAATTCTCACATGGCTCTGTAGAAACAGGAGTGTGGAAGAAAGGACTTCTATGTCCTCCTGCAGTGCTTCCATATTTACTTGGTGTCAGATATAGTCCTCTACAATTTTTCTTCTTGGAAGTAGGTGAGCAGGATTCTGTAAAGATATTGTTTAAATAAAACTGCCTGCCATCCTCCAGATTCTGCATCTCATTAATCTGCTATTAATGAGGAGGTCAATAACCTCCTGAACTGCTGAGACAAAGTTCTCAAACTATCCTCTGATCTTGTTGTTTAACCTCCGTAAGTTGAACTCCTGTTTTCATATTGTCTTGCTGCAGTAGCTGTAAATTGGGCTATCGCATATCTCATCCTCTTCAATGACAAAATTACATTTGAAGTATGATGTTTCTTTACAGATCTAGACTCAGCGGATGTGTTATCAGATGTTAATTCATGGCTCAAGCTATAATTGGAAAAGGAGTCCAATCACTGGCAAAAGTGCCACAGGAGCAACTTAAAGTCAAAGTTGAAATCAGCACGTGTTAACAGTTACAGAGAATAACAGTTCTCCAGAACTGTCTTCTATCTTGCTCCTGGCCTTGGTCAACTTTAGCCCATCTGAACTAGTTTGAGCTAAATGAGAGAATACCTATTTCTTCAGAATGATATGCAAAAGAGCAAAGGATCTTCTTGATCTTGATTTTGTTTTCCCCTGTGTGAGCTCTGTGGTTGCTTTTTGAATTGGAGCATAGTAAATCATATAGCAGTAATGAGACAGACATTCTTGATGCAAGTGTGTAGAAAAAAAAGTCTTTGGATTAGAATCAGACAATATTCACTGACATTCTCATGATCAGTTGTTTTGAGGAAGACTCTCTGCCTTGTTTCCATGAGGATGCCAACACTGGTGATGAGGCATTCCAGGAAGCGAGAACAGCCTTCCCCAAATCCAGATTTTCTTACATTTAGGCTACAGAATTTTTCATGAATGATAATGGTGTTCTTAATGCAATTGTCAAGGACCAAGAACATCACGAAGACAGCAAAGGATTTTTTTTTCTTCTCAGATAGACTTATTCTACCCTGAAAGATTGTAAGCCTGAAAAATTCTAAATCATTGATGTCTCTACCTTTTCTTTCCTGCAAAGAATGAGAAAACAATGAAAAAATACCTTTCAAATAAATCAATTTCGTTAGGTTTGGTCAGATTTGTAATACTTTTATTATGTTTAAAATCTTTTTGCAGGCAAAAAAGAAAGCACATTCTATATGAGAAGCCAAAAATGGATCATTATATTAATGATTTTTTTAACAGTCTAATCGAAATACAACGTATAGTTATTATTAGTCTGGTCACAGTAATACTAACACTTATGGTGAAAATTAGCTATTACAGAAAAGCTTGGTTAGTAACACAGTTAAATTTGTTCTACATGAACTTCTGAATATCTACGCCTTTTCTGTGATATATTTATCCTTTCAGTGCCCCTGTGTGTCCTAGAAAAATGGGAGATTTGGGGGGTTTCTCCTGTAGGGACCAGTAAATGACCATTACGGTTTGTGTTTATTGTCACATTCTTTTACCACATTTCCATTCTAGGATCATAAATAGTTCACCCTACACAGAATAACTACTTGTTGTTAGTCTACTAATTAACTATAGGTGTTATAATCCAAAATTGCACAAAGATAAACTAGTGCAAAACAAATTTAGACAATAACTTCTGAGCTCTAGACAGTTGCTATCACAGCTAAAACCAGGTCAAGCCAATGTAGCTCTAGATAAGTCCTGAAACTTTGTTACGTCAACACAAAGCCTGTGGGCTTTTACTAATAACAGAAAAATCCTATTTTCTGGGTTAAATTTCAAAAAGGCAAAGAATGTCCTTGAACATGTTCTAGGAAGGCATTCTTGCCTTTTTCATCAGCTCTGAGCTTATAAGTTATGTCACATATTGTTGTGATAAAATTTGCAGGAGACTGACATTTTTCTTGAAACCAGGAGGAGACTTGTCTCTCTCATTCAATTCTTTTGGGAAGAGATAAATGTTTGTTAAACTAATTCCTGATAGAATAATATGTTCTTGCTTTTTCAGAGAAAAGGATGAGAGACAGAATGACGCCTCTAACCTGTAACCCCATCAGACCTGTAACTTGTAGGTCAGATAGAGATGGACTACCCTGCTTCTGCTTGTGTTTCAGTTTTGAGCCTTGCACTAAATGCACAGGACTAAGCCTTCAGTTGATCTAATCAGCTTGAAGTAACTATTTCTGGAGCTGGTTTTTGTCGACAGCAGCTTTTGAACTTCTAACTTTAGTTTATACAGATCCTTCTATGTTAATTTTTCAGAATTCTGTGAAAATGTGCTCATGGTTTCCACTAAGACACTGTACTAACACTAAATAAGGGTTTCTTTTTTAAATAAAAAAACACTTATAATGCTCTGGAGATTGCTTTTGAGATTGATTATCCTTCAGCCAGGCAGCCAAATAAAGTCAAGAGTCAAGCAAAAATCTTTATTTTTTTTCCTCCAAGCTGCCATAATCTAGAAACCTGGATATATTTTTGAGTAAAGTGAATTGATTTATGAAACAGATTTCTGGAAGTTTTAGGGAACAAACTAAAACGTAAAGTACTTGGATTTATATTAAGTAGTTACATCCTGAATACAGTGAATTACCAAAGCTGTAAATCTAGCAAAAGAATTTCCAGCAAGCCACTTTCATCATAGCTGCTTTTCCCAGCATAGGTTGAGAAGGGAAACATAACAGTGTTAGAAAAGCAAGAGAAAGCCTTAAATCTCTGAGGGAAAATAAACAGGGTGCATCAGAACAGGTGAAAACAACTTCCCAGGTTTGTAGCAAAAGCGTTGTCCTTTCAGGATTGTGCAAACATCAAAAAATTACAGAGATTCCATTTCCCTTTTTCAGAATTGATGATTTCCATTTTTAATACAATGTGGTGTTTTAAGCTGAGTTTTGAAGTAAGCCAATTAATTTGCCCACTTTAGGGTAGATGTTTAGCTATGTCTACATTTGATTTGTGAATCAAATGCCATCCACTTAAGTTTATATAGCATACTCTGTAGCTCTTCATTTGTCTATTTAATAGATAAAGACTAAGTCTCTGTGTTTGAATATTATGTAAATATGCCAGGCAGAGAATACCCAGTAAAGTTACTGGAGAAGGAAAAGGTTGAATGTTGAGTTTATTCCTATTCTACAATGATTTTGATTACTTCCCCCAATATAATACTAAAGTGGGAAACTCAAATAGCACGTGGAGATATAAAAATACACCATCAGATGACAAAAAAGAAATCAGAACATAAAAATGTGTGAAAATCGTTATTTTTAATACATTTATGACAATAACCAAAATGCTATTGCTAATCAAAATGCAGTCATATCATGCTGAGACTAAACTTTTGGATGTTTTCAATACTTTTTTTTTTGTGTGTGTGTATCTAGCTGTTAGTTGTTACATTGTTTTACAGAGAAAAAGCACAAAAAAGTTAACATCTTGTTTTATTTACTTTTTTCTTCTCCAGAAAATGACATTGCTATTGATGGCAAGATCCCACTGTTTTTTTTTTTGTTTGTTTGTTTGTTTGTTTTTTTGTTTTTTTGTTTTTTTTTAATTTTCCTGTCTTGTGGCCTAGGTTTGAAAAGTACAGCAGGAGTATAAAGTATGGAAGTGTCCACACAATTGTCCTCGTATGAGAGTCCAACGTTGTAGGGGAAAACCTTTTTGAAATATACATGCAGTAGTTTGTCTGAAAGAGAATTCTAATCTTAAATATTATAAGAAACATTAATAAAACATATGCAGATGATAGTTCTTTATGTTATAGTACACCAGTTTTACATAGGTATTATTGTGCAGATATACTATTTCTGAAGAATTATACAAGGTAATGTAAATATAATAACAGTGAATGGAAGTACCACAAATAAAAATAAAGATTTTTTTTTTTAGGTAATCATTAAGTTACCAAAAGGCAAAGGACAATGGAAGAATCTTAACAAAGAAATAAAGAGATCCCTTATATATCTACTTACAAAATACTTTGGAATGCAGCTATAATGACGAGAACATCATAAAATCCCAGAAAGATGGATGCGGATGCAATTCAGTCAACTGTATTTTTAATGACTTATCTTTTGCCAAACTCAGTAGTAGAAATAGTTGTTTCAAGCTGGATTTCTGATTAAGATTTATTATTATGCAACATGAAAAATAGAAAATATATTTTAGACAGCATATATTCTGGGCAAGAAATTCATGAATTTCAGATATTGAGAAGTTTACATGGAAGATTGCCCTAGTGAGCACCAATTCAATGCACCTAAAAAAGATTTTATTGTAGTTAAAATGAACAATCAATATTTTTTCATGACAAAATCTAGCTATTTGTTCTAGTCTGACACGAAGGCATTCCTAATTTAACAGCTTCTCTGTATTATGCAGACTCTGTGGTTGCTACGTATCCTGCTGACAATATAATTCATATATGTGTAACGCTGGCAATTAAAAGTGTGGTTTCCCCTGGCACCCCAGGGAATATGTGAATTCATGGTGATATTCCCAGAGTCAAAGAAATTCTCCTGTTAAAGGTGACTTAAATTGTTTCCATTATATGTCAAACATTAGCAAGCCCCCAGTCAATTCAAAAACCAATTAAATTAGCCTTTATCATTTATGGTCTTCCAAAAATCATAATGTATTTAAAAGCCTTGTTCATCAGACAGATCAGTTGCAGTTGAGCTACTAAATATCTGTGGCTTGTAAAGTCATCTTTCTGAACAGAGCTCCTGCCTGGTAACAATCATCTGAGTTATTTTAAGGAAAAATGCTACAGAAAGCTTGTTTCACATGATAGATGAGTAGATACTCCTAGGTTTCTGGAATCTCAAAGTAATCATGTTCCTCAGGGAATGAACTTTTTTGTAATGTCATTTTTCAGTAATGAAGTAAAGAACTATATTTTTTCCATTCCCCACCCCGCCCGGAGTACAGGAATGTGTGGGTTTTTTTGAATAATGAAATAAAAACAAACCACATTTGAACATCATAGTAGTAAGTATGAATAAAAAATACATATAGAAATATCTTGTAAGTAATACATGAATATGATGAATAAAAGCATGTGCTCCAGAACATCTGTGCCTAGCTGACTGTCTCATATACTGTCAGATAAATGGACAGATTTGACAAGGATATTTTATGAATGGGAAAGTAATTAGTATGAAGGTTATTTTTCCTTCAGAATTTCATCTCTGCAGTGATACTGTCATTGACTTTTCAAATAGGGAAATAATCTAAAAGCTGTAAATGTAATAAAACATGATATGCCGTGTAATACGCCACTCATTTTTATTCCCTAAGGGAAAACACGTGCAAGATACTCATGGCCCCTTGCCTGATCTGTTGCTCACAACTTATATGATTGTTCTAATTTATTCTATTGTATACGTCTTACAATCTTACATTATGCCTTTTTCTCATCTCTTGTCCTTTACCTTCTGTCTTTCAAGAACTGATGGGAATTAATAGTCAATTATTGTTTGATAAATCTATGTGACTTGTTGTTGCTAACAGTCATTATTTCCTCTTATTTGGTCATAAAAACTGTGACCAGGAAAGCGAGTCAGGATTAAATACCTTAAAAATCAATGTGACTGACGAGAGTAAAACCTTTTGAACTACTTCATCATTGAATCCCGGTAGGAGGCAACCACTACAATTACCTGGGAATCTTAACCAGGGAAATTCATAGCTTTTTATGGAAAACAAAATGAAATAAAACAAAACATTCCATTAATAGCAAAGCCAAAGATGAACATTCCAAAAATGTTTGATTTAAATATTTTCTAGCCTATGAATCTTTTCTCCTAAGGATAGGATCAAATTTTGAGGACATGTAAATCAGTCAGACTAGAAAAGTTCACACTTGTTAAGAGACCCCCTAATTTTAGATGTATGTTTTATATACAGATAAACGCAATGAAAATGAAATACAACTCAGTATATGCGCAAAAAGGAATACACTGATAGGAAAAGTCTTCATGTATAGATTTGTATAAATTATTTGTTCGAATTATTATAATACTCTCTTAATCAAGGGTAGGTTATGTAATGCTCTAAGCACTGAATTCTGTCTGGGTGTGAATCACATGTTTAAAACTGTACTGTCCAGTAGGATCTAAGCAGGCATCAAGATCGCTAAATGGCAGGTGCCACACAAAATTGTGTCATGAAGAGACTGCTACAGTTCCAGGGAACTTGTTATGTTAGGTCATGAATAAACAAAAATGGAAAAGGTGAGTGATTTTAAATACTTGAACAGTTTTACTGAATTCAGTGACATAATTCTTATTAGTAAAATTAAGATTGGTTATAAATGCTCACAAAATGAAACTCATGTTAATATAAGATGTAACATAGTAGACAAAAATTTTATGAAGGGAAGCTTCAAAAAACCCTCCAATATAAATTATCAATAATTTCTGTCTGAAACACTGGCTAATATGGATGAGAGAATCATGGATAATACGGGAAGCGACACACTCTGCTCTAACATCTGAAGTGGTACACCTCCAAATAGACTATATCTTAAAGTACTTGTAAAACGTCTAGTACATACATAATGAAGCAGTTCCTTGTAACAGTAATACTAGTCCTCTAGACTACCAGGCCAATTAAGAATTCTAGCATCTTTGCTTCAAATAAAATTAGAACATGTCAAATTATTTCTATCTTATACTCTAAAAAAAGTTCAGTATGTATTGTTAATAAAAGCAGAAAATAAAATTTTACTATTCCTGAATACCATAAACTGGTTAAGCACACAAATGCAGTAATGTGAAGTGAAAGCTGTTAAATACTTCTTGACTTATAACTCACTGTTTTCAAATGTATGATCATGAAGAAATGTGATCAAGCTAGATATTAATGAGTTAAACTATCAAATAAGATATTAAAATGTTCACTTATAACGAGTCAAACTATGACAAATGTTTACAAAAGCTTCTTGTTACAGATTTTCATTCATACTATACATACTTGCAAAAAAGTACATGAGTCTACTTAAATGAGGTATATTTTATATAGATTAAACTATCCATTACGATAGTTTGATTTTTATGATCTAACAATCATGGGAATCAGGGAAGTGGCAGGACATTTTATGAGGGATCAGAATAAGAATGCTCACATTTGACAAAATTTTCTGAACTGATATACCAAGCTGTAGTTCTGATTGAGAAGAATGAGTCATTTCTGTGAAATATCTCTTGATCTCGGTTAATCATTCACATTGCCTGGCTGTACAATGTTTCATAATTTACGGACTGTGTTTTCATAATTTACAGACTGTGTAGAGAGAAAGGTGCTTGTTTCATTTCTCTAGGTGCATAATTGATGAGAACTGAAACGATTCAGGTGGATGGACACTAGAGAGATGTTATTCTGCTCTAATATATTACAGCTACCCTGCAAGTAACAGAACAAGAACAATTTGCCATTGTCCAAAGCAGGAACTTAAGCTTTAGTAAAATTCATCAGGTGTATCAAGTGTGTGGTATAAAAGCAGACACAAGGTAGTTATCTTCTATCGACCAACATAAATCAGACTAGAAGTGCGGCTTCATGCCACTCGAACAATGTTTTGATTCACAGCGTCCTACCATATCTTCATTCTTAAAAGGCACTGTCTACTTAATTATATTATTAAAAATAAAGAAAGCCACTACCAACAACAAAAGCCTCCAAAGCTTTCCGCAGCATGTAACTCATAACCTTCTTCACTGCTGAAGTGAAAACATTTTGAGAATATAACTGAATAGTCTCTGTTACCTTAATTTTGGTTAGTTTCTAAAGTGAGATTGTCATAAATTATGAAAGATAAATTGCTTTTTTTCTTTTTTCCAATTTGAATAGCGATTTCTGTTTTTTAGTGCTGCAGAATTCAGTATTTTTATAATCGGTGGAACAATTCCACATTAAAATGCTGCAATTAAAAAAGAAAAATCAGAGACAGATTTGGATATCTTCACTCACTCTGAAGATGTCATTCTTTGAAAACACTCTTTGTTTTCACTAAAATCCTACTAAATCAGGCTATAACTATCAAATTACATCCATGCAGACATAAAGTGTAAAAGTGTTGCTCATAATACACAAACAGTAAAAGACATGAGACAGAAAATACTTTCTTTAAAAGTACTTCACAGTTTTAATATGTTTATGACTTTCAGATCCCTTATATATCTATCCTTCCACCTGAAACATAAGTGATATAGTGTGATCATGAATAACAAACCCACTCAGGGATAGTAAGAAAAGGGAGAAATTTGTTAGGTAAGTCGAGTAGAGAGAGACAAAAATAAGGGCAGAGGTGGTAATGAAATTCTAATGTGAGCGGGTGATGATCTGACTCAGAAAA
Source organism: Rhea pennata (assembly GCF_028389875.1). Lineage (NCBI taxonomy): Eukaryota > Metazoa > Chordata > Aves > Rheiformes > Rheidae > Rhea > Rhea pennata. Next base: position 118,885,854 of record NC_084664.1, on the reverse strand, counting down.
GAAAATTGAAGGAAAAAAAAATCTAAGAAGATAGGAAATAGAAGCTATAATTTACTTGTAGGAAAATTATTGAGTCATCATCGTCAGATGAATTCAGTGGGAATGTTGTACTGAATATAAGGAGAGAACAGACATAAAGGAAGGTTTGGACAAACTGATTGAATTACTCTATTGGAACAGCAGGAAAAAGGATTCAAATATCAAGTTTGTTATCCATCAGAAATTCTTCTTTGTGTGCATAGGATAAAAATATGATAAAAAGGCTGTAATTTAATTAGAACACAAATTTATTAACTTAGTTCTTGTGGGAACCCTCTGGCAATAAATTGTACAAGACACTTGCCTTAATTGTTTTCACATACTGGAGGTATAAAATTGATCATCCTTCTTCCCTTACTCCAAATTCTTATTCATATTTCTTTTACTCACTCCCTACTCCCTGTCTCCTTTTACACAAGTGTTAAATAGAACAGAATAGATAATCCACTCTGCTCTACTGTAGACAGCAAAATTAAGCTTGTTTCTCAGCTCTAGAGTGTCCCTTCTTCTCTGTCCATTTCCAACTTAGATTAGGCATGCATTAGAGCATCAGTAAAACTAGGAAATGCTTTACATACTTGCTTCAAATAAGATCTTCAAATAAAATCTGGTGCCTGATATTTCTTCTTATTTCAAATTAAGTTTTCAGATATCTTAAAAATTTCCTTCCAAATTCAATCCTCATCATCCGTGAATAACCAATGTATTGAACACAATATTTTTGGTGGATGCCCATTAATTTTACTGCTCCTCATAACTGACATGTTACATAATTCACATTCGGGAAATAACAGTATGTCCTCCCTCAGAAATGAATTCTTTGGGGAACTTAGGGAACTGAAGAAAAGTGTCCCTGACCCATCTTCATCTTTTTTGAGTGCTTCCTGGTCACTTTAAAGGTCACAGTAACCTATCACTGTGTCACTGTTTCAGGAGCCTGTCTTAGTAAACAGAGCAGGCTCCACAGCACCATATTTTTGCAGAATCAAAGGACAGAATCAAAGGCGAGCTGCCTTTTGTCGACATGCAGAGTATTTCATCCAAACATCCTGCCACTAGATATCTTGGCTCGTTTTCTTCCTTTCTTTGTAACGGTCCATCACCCCTCCGGCTCTGCAGACGAGGGGTGAGAGCGGAAGCGCAGGCTTCTCGTCCTTGGGCTGCGCAAAATCTGCTGCACATGCTCACTCAGACACCTTCTTTTGCTCACAGGGCTGTGAAGGAATGAAATAAAGGAAGTGCTCAACCTCCACGTATGAATGTTCTAACCTGGTGACAGAGGCAATATTAGAGTAGCAGCCACACAGCTATGGAGGTAGAGACGCTATGTTGTGCTATTGGTGTAGCCAGATTTTGAATGAGTGAAATTCCCATTTCTGTTGGGGAACCATAATAACAGACAGTGCTTAACATGAGTGAAATTTTTTTTTGTTAAGAGGTGGTTTTTAAGAGGTAGATTAACGAAAAAGGAAAAATTTTGTATATGGGATATGAGCTATGTGTTGGTACATACTTGATCATCTTTGTGAAGTCTGTAAATGGCAGGTGACTTGAAATAATCAGCCATATTCACAGAAGACATCATCAGAATTATGTATCAATCATAAATACAAAAAAACCCCTCTGTTATTTCTGTTTATTTTATGGACGAAAGGGAGTAGTATTATGGGATGGATACTTACAAGGAGATTTGTACTGTCTCTTTTGAGCTTTCTGTGTGTATGTGCTAGGGAGAGAATATGTGTCCATGTACAGCACATTTTAAAAATAAATCCTAGATAACCAAAATTTAATTTTTAAGTGATTTAGTAGCTGATTTAAAAATATTCACAAGAGAAAAATGCTATACTTTTCCTATTATTACTACCACTACTTTTAAAAAGTTCTCAAAGTTATATAATCAAAATTGTTTTTGAAAAAAGTGATCAAAGTTGGATCTCATAAATTTATCCTTTATATGTAATGAGTTTCCAGTTTTTTACTTTGTGACTAAGATTTTATTTGCTCTTAACATCAGACTTTTCACCCTTTTAATGTTTATGGATATAAAAGCTCCAGTTGTTATCAGCTCTGTGTTTGTAATAGAAATGCATTGTCTATTCATAAGAAATCTTAAAGAAAAAAACATATGTTACTGAAAACATAACTTTGTTTGTTTAGAAATTAGAAAATTTCATGAAAATAGCTAACTCTATGGTCACTGCTTCAAGCATCCCCTCTCTTTTGAGATGAAAAGCTGAAGTCCAGATTACTCTCCTCTAGATCCATCTCATGCCAGTGCACAGAGAAAAAAGAACTCCACAAAAATTCCATTTTGGTTAATCACTCTATTTTCACTTTTTGTCAGAGATTCCCACTTTCCCCTGAACCTCCTCTTTTTTTAATGGTTAAATTGAATGGCCATGTGCAGAATAGCTATCCCAATTGGATATTGCAAAATAGTTTCACAAATCTCACAGACATTAATAATTAAATTAAATTCCAGTACCTCAGTACCCCCATCCGTAACAAATCATGTAATTGTATAAGGGAATGGAGAGTGCTTCTTCCATAACTGCTGATGCTAATGCCATCACTTCCAATCTCTTTTACTTATAAAAGCTTTGTCTTTGTCTTGGATGACTTTTGTTTTATTTTATTTTCTTCATCTCTCTGGAATAGGTCTGTGCAACTCTACTGTCTTGCTTTGATACCTTTAATTGAATAACTTACATCCTCCAGGAAGGGAGGGATGACTTCATATTTTGCAGTTCTTGGTGGTGGTGTGGTCTCTCCTCTCCTCTCCTCTCCTCTCCTCTCCTCTCCTCTCCTCTCCTCTCCTCTCCTCTCCTCTCCTCTCCTCTCCTCTCCTCTCCTCTCCTCTCCTCTCCTCTCCTCTCCTTTTTTATTGTCCTTTCTCTTTTTTTTTTCTTCCTACAGTGGTCGATGCCAAACTATTTCATTTTTTTTCTCTTTCCCTTTCCCCCTTCCTCATCCTCTTCCTATTCCTTTTGCAGTTAATTAATGATGTCATTTTTTTCAATCATAGTCATTTTTCTTTAGTTATATACGTGTGTGTGTGTGTGTGTATACATATTTCTTATAGTGTCCATAACCTCACATTAATCATTTTTTTTTGTTGCTTTATCATTTTTGATTTTGTTTTCTAACATTTGGATAAAATTTAAATAAATGTGAAAGCAGTTCTTTGGGGTATATATAAATATCCGTCTGTCATAAAAATAGTCTACAGAGAGTAAAGTGTCTCAGATCTCCTCTGGCCTCTAAATAGATTCCTACAAATCTGACCTGTGCTCTTGCTCTGGGTACTTGAAAAGTATTTACTTAAAGGTAGAAATACGGTGTGTGCCTAGTATGGGACTTTTAATCTATAGCTGATACAAGAGTGGAAAAAGGTATGCACAATAAGACTATTGTCCCGAATTTTCTCTTGTATGTGCTCAGGCATCAGCACAGAGGAGCCCTTTCATTCAGGAAAGTTTGAGGCCTTAGAATAAATGTGGAGGTTTCTCTTGATATCTGCAAAGAATTTTGAAGAGTTCTTAGCTAGGATTGCTATGAGGGCATACACCTCACAGCAAACACTTCAACCAGCCCCCGAAGTGCATCAGCTTTAAGAAGTTTTTAGAAAGTCAGTGAGGCTTAAAATACAGGAGAACTACCTCAAATCTCCACATTTAGACTGCCATAAAACAGTTCTTTGGCACATAATGGCCAAAAATTTAAGGCGTTACCAGACAGACAAAGAAGAAACTGAAGTCTCAAATATCTTCAGTTTGTTGGTGAAAGTATTAGAATATTTACAGAAAATGAAAGTTTTTCAGAGTTTAGCATTCAAGACTCTGCTAAAAACATTTTGGAAGTTTTTGTTTTGTTTTGATTTGTTTTGGAAAAGGTACTGGCACTTTGTTGGCAATACTCCGACTCTCTGCTTCTGTGCATGTCCTTGTGATATCACCTCATCATAAAAATGTTAATATTGTTGATTTTAAATTACATGACATGGACATACCACTGTTTCACTGTAGTAATGAGATTCCAGCCTAGTTCACTTGCTGTTGAAGTTAGATAGTAGCAAGTATTGTAACACATCTTTTCCACAGTCATCTTATCCTGACACATTTTGTGAGCCACATGCCATGTGGCAGACTCTGTTTGCTAAGTGTAGATAGAGTCCTCCTACAAAACGAAGTTTTACAGTCTCAGGGAAGCAGACCTGAAGCATAGATACACCTAAAAAACAACCATTGATCACAGTGTTGTATTATCTCTAAGTGATTACTACAGCTGTTAGATGAATACAAGCTATTTAAATTAGAAGACTTAAAACCATTTTTTCCTCAATACTGAGGAAAATACTCAATACTTTTTTTTCTTTAATGCTTCATAATTACATAAATAATTGATAGCCTAGGACAAACTATGGCTTATGTTTGGTTTGGAAAGCCACACTGCTTGAATTAATGAACTATTGCTAGTAGACTACATTAGTGGCAGAGTTGAAAGGAGTTGCTGGCCTGTAAAGTAATTATTTGTTCAAAAAAATAGGGATTGTTGGCTCATAAAATATAAATCTGTGAAAATTTTAAGTGAGCCTGAAAATTACACAAGTGAATAATACTTCCAATTTGTAGAGATTTCATGAAAGTTAAAGCTGCCTCTTTCAAAAATATTCTCAATAACATAATGAATGAGTGATGGTTTCTCATCCAAACATTAATATGGAAAGAGAATTTCTTAGGCAATAAACAGTCCTCCTGAGAGGGAGAGGGTTCTTCCTAGACCTGAGGTTCTGTAATTACACCTCTTTTCTCTATGTTCGCCTTTACTGATAAAGAGATGCTTTTTCTCAGAAAGCAGGGGGAGACTGACGAGGGTAAGAACGATAGGCAGAAGCTGAGCCTGTAGAGATTAGTTATCATGCAGCAAAAGAGAAGGTTTCAACTACCAGGAAATAAACAGGGTCACATCTAGTCTCAGGAATAAATTAATCACTAGATTTGTTGACACAGCACACAGTTGCTTCCTGACACAATGTATACAAGGGGGAATTATACAATAAATAATATTTGATTTTGATCTGATTTGCACAAAGCATTATATTGTGCATTCCCTCCCTTCATTTATCATATCTGATTTCATCCCAAACTTTCAGCACTTACTTCATTCCCCCTACACCCTATTTAAACAGAGTGAGTTTGTAAAGCATGCAGGGACTAGTTGATGAGTTAAAATAAATTACATATATTCATGCCAGAAAGGAGATGAAAAGCTTCAAGTTAATGTGCACCTAGAAAATCATGCATGTCATAAAATAATAAATGTAAGTGAATTAAATAAAGGGTCAAGATGGGTTTAAAGAAACTCAAGAACAAACTAGAATCAGAGGAAATCAAGTGTGGGAGATATAGTTCATCTGGTATAGAAGGAAAGATTAAAGAATAAAGTTAAGATAAGTTAATAAGCAACAAGATGATGAGAGAAATACATGTAGTAAGTAAAAGAAGGTATATCAGAGCTCCAGATAAATATGATTTTTTACCAATTACATAAGAATCAAAAGATTACTAAGAAAGCAGTAGTGTCTAAAAATATTGAAAAAAAATAAATGACAGTATGAGTAAAAATTACTTTTAAAAATAATATTTTTTTTCATTCATTTAAGATTCACAAAAGAATGTGAAGGAAAAGATGCAAGAAGCAATGTTACAAGACACACCTTTGGGGATGCAGAAAGAATATGAAAGAAAAACAGGTCCACAAGCTGATTACTAAACTATAATAAAAGAGAATTAGTCAAAACTACCATGTCACGATGGGTTTGTCCACTGCGAATAGATATTACTAATGGATTTGCATAGTGGCAGAAACACTGACTGTTATCCCACCTCAAAAGCCCATAGTTCATATCTACGGCACATCCTGATGAAAACAGAAAGGCAGAGAAAGTTTTGCTTATATCTTTCAGGCAGTTCTTGCCAAGGGAAATACGTAATGTCTTTATATTTTAGGAATAGCCTGAGGTATAGGCATCAAACTGCTTGCTTAGAAATTGATGATGAAAAAGCAAAAATGCAAAAATCCTGACTATTCAAACTTGCTGCCTACTAGGTATGCAGAACTCCTATAGTTTAAGGAAACTACTTATTCCATCTCTTTACTCTCCTCTTCATTATAACTCCAAACCATGATTCTGTTACAAAAAAAATCTAAGTCTTCTACGAGAAGAAAATTTTTGAGGAGAAGGGGACAGTGATATATTTTATCACTCTCTTTAGTTGCGGTGGATATTGTACTGGATTAGGCTGGATTCTTCTAAATTGTTCATTAAAATTCAATTGTCTTCACACTCAGAAATAGCTCTCAGCTTGAAAGAGTTATCTGCAACCACTCAACTTGCACCGGAATGGTACACTTTTTTAGCCATTTCATCACTGTGATTTTTTTTTATTTTATTTTATCTTTAAAGGAATGATTTCTAAAAGTCAGTGCTTCTGTAGGCAGTTTAAGGAGACAGGTGAAGTAAATGTAATGTGCTGGGATTCCTGAACCGCTTTGTTCACATTCTTTCCTAAATACTTTCTCATGGTGGGTTTGTTGTTATTGTTTTGAAGTGAAATTTATAGTAACTTGGCTAATGAGAGAAGGCCTAATCATAGGCTATGTCCTAGTTTTGACTTATAATATAGAAGTCTAGGTAAACAGAAACGTGATGAAAGACAAGCTCTTCACAATCCATATTCCTTTCAAACATTTTTGGCTCAGGCATTAGGCTTTCAGGGTTTTTTTGATGTATAATGGCAGGAGACAGTTTTTCCTTGCTGAATGCCATTTACTGGCATTAATACAAGGAATAAACACTAGTTTCGTGAATGGCCACACAATTTCCCTTGACTGCTGTCTGTTTCTCGAACACATAAAGGAATGGCATATCCATAGCATTATAGATAGCCGTTGTTATTTTTGTTGTCTCCATCTCATCACTTTTAGTCATGTTGATAAACCATTTTCTCTACTGCATGAAATCCTATGCACTGGATCACAGGAAAGACGTGAAAGGATGGAGGAACTGGGAACGGAACATCAAGGTTGCAACCCTGTCTAACATGCTGTAGGTGACCCTGTTTGGGCAGGGGGGTTGGACTAGATGATCTCCAGAGGTCGCTTCCAACCTCAGCCATTCTGTGATTCTATGATTCTCTGTAGATCTGTCTTGGATTACCTGATGAAGAAGTGCCAAAGCACAGCTAATTGCAAGGCGAGTAGTGTGCATGGGTGTACGTCTTGGTACTAGTTAACTAACTAGTTAACTGGGTTAACTGTTGTTAACTAGGAGGCAGAAAAGTTTCTATAAACTTTTTGCACATGACATGTAAAATGAGAAAGGCAACATAAGAGGAATGACAAAAGAAACAGAAGTAGGAAATGAAACTTAATGCATAAAAATACTACAAACTAGCAGAGTTAGAATAATGGGCAGAAAAGAATAAAGAACAGATGAATATAGCAATATGAGAAAGTAACTATAATAAAAATATGAAAGAAGGAGTTAGAGAAAAATAACCAGCTATTCAGACAAATACAGAGAGAAAATGAAAGTTTTGTATTGTATTGTCACTGACTAGAGAAATGAGATTATTTTGGTGAAACGAGACACAGCAACATAAATTGGTGAAGTGTAATACTCTGATCTTTGCATGCTGAGCTGGTCTCTCAAGACAATTTAGTATGTCTTAACAATAACTAGTAAACTAAATTGGATTTTCACTACCACCAAATTAAAAGTTTATTTTTAGTGTTTGTATGCACTAGGGTTAGGGGATTTTTATTAGATTTCTGTGCTAATAAATGAGGAGCCCATATTTCACCTTCTCCTACTTTTTACATAAATTTATTATTATCAGGATTATTTTTAAGTCAATCAGTCTTAATTGTTAATTTTTCTATAATCACTTATTTACCTCTAGCTTTCTCCAAGTTACTGAGAGCTAACCTAAGCAACTGGACTGTTTCATTTGCTTCTTACCTCACCCATAGGGAGAGAAGAATAAGAAAAGGGAGGGGTGTATTTTCCAAAATTTGTAGAATAGGACTATCCTGAGCAAACCATATCATAATGCTGTAGCTCTTTAGCAATGGGCTCTGCGGAGGAAGCAATAGAGAAGTGACTGTATATTACAGTTTATAGATGTATCAGTGCTTAAGAACACATAAGAATAGCAAACCAGATAAATGGGAATGCTTTACAAACTTAATTTTAAAATAAAACAAACTGTCATCTTAATGTACAATTCAAAATTAATCTTTGGAGAGTCGGATTTATTTGGAATGCCTATAAGAACGCTGTCCAAGCCTGGAAAGGGACAAATTGTTCTAGGTCTGGCTGTTCTGTCTCCCAGGCTGCAGCAAAGACCTCCACCTTCTTTCAGGGCCAACTTTGTGTGTGTGTTTTGCTGTCGGTGGTAGTGGATTTTTTGCTTGTTTGTTTGTTTAACTTCAGAATCATGGATTAGTAGTTGTTCCCAGTGTCAGTTTGGTCAGATACTGGCAAAGCCCATTGTAGACTGCTGCACAGGTCACGACCATTTTGCTGTTGCGCACACTGCAAATAGTTCACTTCATTCCTGTGGCTTCATGGTTAAATGTCCTGAGTTGTACTCTCCAGTGGTATCCTGCAAAGAGGTTTATAATAAAGTTATTCAGATCCCAGAGAACCTTATTCTGCTCAAACCAAATGAAAGTCAAGATCTCACATGAAGACTACAGCAAACATTCAGGATTTGGAACTTGCAGTCAGGAATCTACTGTTTTCTCCCATTTTTTCCACAATAGGCAGGTGCTGACTTGGGCCCATGCCTCTGCAGCAACCCAGGAAGAGGAACTTTTCCAGAGTTAGAACTTTGTCCATCACACAAAGGTCTGCTCTTAACTGTCAGCATTCATTATTTCTGATGAAGACCTTAAATAAGCTGTAATTATTAGCTAGAGATTTTTAAATTTTGGATCTCTGAATATCTCTTGGATTCATATGCATGATTCTTTATCATGCTTTTCTGCAGCCTGGTTGTGTCATCTTTAGGAAATGAAATAACTGAATAAATAGAGCTTATCTATACAAGCACAGCATTCAGTGAGTCTGGGCTGATAGGTATTACATAAAAGTTTTAGCCAGACTTTTGTTACTGATATATTTCATTGAAAGGTAGGGATTTCAAGTGATCTGCTCTTTTGCTCTGAGCCAGATGAAATACATTTAGATCATCTCTAAGATGATTATCAAATACATTCTTTGACTCCAAAGGCTGAGGTATCATAAACTGAGTATCCAGTAGTTTCTTCCAGTACTTAAATGAAAGCTGAAAATTCCAAAGAAAAATGCCCACAGCTCCTGTTCTCAGCAGAAAAGACCTCCTCTCCACCCTCCTTTTGACACTTTTTTCTCTATTTCTTTTTCCTAACAGCACTGTATTAATTCTATAGCACCTGGATGGGAAAAAAAAAAAAAAAAAAAAAAAAAAAAAAAGAGAGAGAGAGAGAGAGAGGAGAGCAGAAGAGAGCAGAACCGAGCAGAGCAGGAAAAGTGAAAAAATATCATAGAATTCTATAAATGTTATGGAAGCAGAATGGTCCCAGAGAAAAATCAACAGCAATTTAGACTTAGCATATTAAGTAAAGAGACAATGCTTCCATATTACAGTACTTACGAATGTCAAAAAAAGCAATGCAAACTATTAGAAAACCATTTTAGATTTACTTAGTAATGATGAGGTTTATTATATGTCAGCTAGTAAGAATACAAATTATCTTATCTCAATACTCTAAATTTTTGGAATCCTTAAATTTTGTCATCTTTAAACTGCTAGAGTAATTGTATAGTAGTGAATATGTTGCTCTGTTAAAAATAGAATATAATCATATGAGCAAAATAAGAAATGCTTAGGAATGGTTCTTGACATTGAAATAATGCATAAAATTTATCCCAATTTTTTTTACTATTTTGGCTCTTGATTTCTTAGAAATGAGCATGCAACTTTTCCTGGATGCCTATGTGAATACAGCATTTAACTCTTTTGTAATACCATGTAGTTTGCAAGATAGATTGTTATTACCTGTGTTTTTCTTTGACCCCACTGTTACCATTAGTAAATATTGTACCATATTTAGAAAGCAGTGAGAGCTAGAGAAAAAAAAGTTAAGATAGATCTTTATTGGTCTTTTTTCTGACCCAGATGAATTCCACTAATATGATTCAAGGGAAAGGTAATCCCTCGTTCTTATAGGGCTAAGACTTCACTTTGACTATTCCAATTGAATATAGGAATTAAGGAAAGCTGCAGTTTTTAGGTAGCTAGAACCAAACTGAAAAACTTTGTCTATCAAGCAATTCTTGAATTGTGCTTGCTGAAGAATTTTGAAAGAGAATTGAAGTTCTTTGACATATCTCAAACATTTATTCGTAGAAATTTGTCTTGTTCAGAACAGTACAAAACAAAAAAATAGAACATACATCAACTGTGTCAGATTTCTTGTACATTTTGCACACGGATGCATTCACTCATCACTTATACTGATGTTATTTCAAGAGAGAAAGTAAGAAAGAGAGATGTCACAATTTGGTTAGTGTCTCGAGTTTAAAAAACAAAACTGAAAACAACGAGTGAAAAACCCACTCACCTTCTTTTGAGTCAAAGGAAATAATGAACTCCTTTCTTTTTCAATGTCATGTAAAAAGATTATTAGTATATTTTTATTTGTGTGATTTTGTTCCCCAAAAGAAAAAAGAAAATCAGTTTGTATTCTTCCTCTTCTTGTTTGCTGGCACAGCTATAATGCAATAGCAAGCATAATTTTAAGGATTAATCTTCAAAATATACCAGACTGAGCAGAATAGCCTGTCCAGCTGCTGGAATCAGGAGTGTAGCACAAAGGAGGAAATACAACCAAAGACGACAGCACACTAGAAACACAGCAAGATTACAGACAGGCATTTCAGAGGGTCACTTTTCCATTGTCAGTTCTCCTACACATTTACACTTCCACTTCCTGTCCCATCTCAATGTTTTATGACTTCTCCATTTAATTTTATAACTTTGAAAGGGTTTAGAGTAGTGGACTTCATCTTTCAATAGTACGTCATTCTTACAGACCGGCTGATAGCTCTGCAGACCTGGAAGTGTACTGGAGGTAAGGCTGAGGGCACAGTACGGCACTGTTTCGTTAGTAGGTTAATTCTGCCATTGCCTCTCATCCTCAGACCTCTGTTGCACAGACACTTGGCAGGGCAACAAAGATAGAGAGGAATAAGGAAGGGAAGAGCAAAAAGGTCCTTCCAACATTTGCCAGAGTGACTTTACATGCATAAAGAACATTTACAGAAAGTTTAAAAGGAAGAAATTTTTATTAAACTATTTCAACAGAAATTACTACTACCACATCATTTTTTAGTTAGAAGAAGAAAATATGCATGATGGTAAACAAAATCCTTCTACTGCATGACTCAGCTCCTTCTATGACTTAATCAAGAAAATGATACTCTATTACTATGGAAATAGTTGAGATCTTTGGTCATGAATTTGCCAGAAGAGATCCTGAATTTTCAAGAAGAATTTTCTTGGTCTGTACAGGAAATGAAATTCAGAAAAAAAGAAGGAAAATGATGATTCAAAATTACATGTGTTTGGATTTGATATTGCTACTCCCTTTCCTTCAATGCTGATGAACCTTAATGTAAAAATTCACCTTCTATAAGCAAAAGGTGTAAAGTTCCAGATGAGTATTGTTAAAAATAGACAATATCTAAAAGCAGTTAAAAACGGTGAAAAAAAAAAAAGACTCTTGGAACTTCAAAATCTTTTTGCTTTTTTTTTTTAATGTGACTGCTCACCTGATATACTGTCTCTAAAACCACTTTGAAGAACATACATACTTAATTACCATATAGATACACAATTACTTTTTGGTTGGTGGCAGAGAAATGGCTTGATAGTTTCAAACAATTTTCCCATCAAATGCTGCAAATTGTATAGCTTGAAAATATATAATATTTTGCTCTTTTACAAACAGGCCACATTCAAGTGAAGGTATCTGGGTTTCTAGATGGATTCAAGCGATATAGTGAAATGAAATCGTAACCTCAATAGTTCTGTGATTCAGTGATTTAGCTTCCCTATGATGCAATACAAACCATTTCTTCCTTTAAAACAGTGACTTTCTTTGACAGCTGTTTGTTAGCTTGAAAAATGTACATGTTTTTCTAAACTAATGCCTCATTCTCATCCAGGGTAATTGTAAATTGTCTTTTGTTTTCAGAATTCCCTAGTGGCCCAGAGGCCCTAGGCTGAGGCTCCCTCTGTGTTTTGGTCATTCCATGAACCAAACGAAAGGACTTATTGTCAAAGAAAGTATTCAATTTGGGTAAGGTTACTAGTATCTGGCTCACATTCTTATCTATATAACCTTTTCAAATGTTATGCTTATATTTCCTGTTAATACCACCTGAGAAGATATTTAATGTTGCCAGCAACTACGTTTTAAAAAATAATAGTCATTTAGCTTTAGAAATACTCTGACCTATTTAAGACTATACCCTTCTGTTTGCTAAAAAAAGACTGAAAAATTCCATGTATAATTTTCACTTTTTAATCAGTTGGTCATGCTACCTCTATACCAGTGGGTACCTGACCTCATCTCAGATGTGTAGGTAGTACAGGCTTCGTTCAGACTGCAGTGCTTAGTTCAAATGAGAAATTCTCACAATTTGACAATGGGTACAATCAGATATGAGAAATGCCTAAATGTAGCTACGTGAAAAATTTTCATATACATGAAGCTTCCTGGATCTTCTCAGAAACATCAGACCTAAGCTGTCAAATGTTGGGAGGAAGCAGATGTAAACCATAAATGTTCCCTAGAGACCTAATCCTTTTGGTATAATCTGAAAATACCCAACACTGACTAATGGTGTTTTTACTGGAGGAAACAATCATGGCTACATTTTGCATACCAGTGTTAGCACACTGGCCAGGGGAACTGTATTCATTCATTTTCTTAGGGAGCTGGAGTTAAAATATTGCACAAAGGATGCTGAAACAGGTTCATATGCCAAAAGATTTATTTCTGAGTTTGGTAGTTTGTGCAACAAAACCATACACAAATCTTCATTTTCAGGGTGTACTGATCACTGAGGCTGTAGAGATGTTTGTAAACTGGCAGGTTATAGTTGGTGATGCGTTTGGTTTTCTATGCCCCAAAAGCTGGAAGTCAGACCGGACAGCCATATCCAGAGTCATCCAGCTGTCATAGGAAGAAAATATTTTGACCTTTTGTGCCAGATATCCAGATATCTGGATATCCAGAAAGTATATTGCTCCTATGCTCAGATATTACCGAATGTTATTCTTGCTCAGCTGATCAAAACTTTTGTGTTTGAAAGTATTTTTTTTTACTTACATATTTTGTTTTATTATTTTGGAGTGGTACTTTACTATCAGTCCACAAAGTACAAGTTCCTGAATACAGGTCTAAAGGTAAGTTTTTAAACAGGCTCACTGGGAGATCAGACAGGCCTTTAGTTGCCAAATTAAGTATTCCATGCTTCAAATATGATTTGCTAAAGAGGGGTTTTTTATAAGTAACAAAAGTGTTTCTGCTCTGGAATGTTGTAGAAATTCAGAAATAGAAAACAGATCCCAAAGTTATTTCGTATTTATATGGGCCCAGGACACTGGTTTACCATGGTCTGCTATTTTTAACTAAGGCCATTCAGATGATCACTGAGGGGCCAAGAAATTGTTAAAAATATAGGACATCCACTTCCATGCTTTTGTAAAATTATTCATGGACAGGAATCCAGCACTGGAGTACCACAGAATATGGCCCATTACATTACATCATTTTATTCTTGCTTTTGGTTTAACAGGATGGCAAGGAGTCATAATAAACAGACGTACAAATTGAATAGGTTTTCACTTTAGACTAAGGCATCCAGTTTTAGATGTCCACATGAAGATGACTACGTGCACACCAGATTTCTAACCTCCCATTTTACTTAAAATCTAGTCAATAGTGTCAACAGAATCTTGAGTCTCTGCAGTTGGCTGAAAAACTCTTTACGTTCAGTTGATTTAATAGATCTCCATTAGTTGTATTGGGAGTGTAAATATTTGGTTTAGATATTGACTCATAAATTTAGATGTCTTTAGTTTTGAACTGAACTCTATCCATGGACCTACATACATGAACTGAAAGAGAGGGTCATACGTGGCTACAAAATAGAAAGAAGGAATAGACAGAAGGAAGGATAATCCTTTTGTTAAGGGAAGGATAACTACAGCATAAGGTAAAGAGAAATAAACTAATGATAAATAAAGAAGAAAAGAAAAAGGGCAGTTGTGGTAAACAAAGTATAGTAGAAATGGGAATGGCAAAATCAATACTCTATTTTAAGAGGCTAACTGAGACCAGGCTTTGGGTAAAGTTCAGTGGCTATTCACATTCTCCAGTGTGTGCACAGAGCCAGTTTTAGGAGGAAGTGGTAGCTTATCTTAGGGAAGAAAGAATCTTCAAATATACCTTGTCCTTGAAAATGCCCTTTGACTGTACATTTATCTTAGACCAACACACCTCCAAGAGTTCTTTTTTTAAAATATGATTCCAGAATTAGGAAAAAAAAAAAAAAAAAAAGAATTTTGATGATTGCTCTCTGATGTGTATATTGAGTGAAATGGAATATTTTCATTATGGGAGGCTGTTTGTGAAAGCACTGTTTAGGGAGACTTCATATTCCTCACATTTAGTAAAATCAGTGTCCTCATCTACTTAACTTGGCCCAAATCGGAAGATTAATTTAATAAGAGCAGAAACCATGTTAAATTCATTATGTGAATTCAATAGCAAGTAAAATTCATAGGAAAAAAAATGTGCTCAATTATTTCTCCTATTATGATAAAGGAGCGGATGTGTAGTAGGAGATGATTTGGAGATTTGGCACAGCCCAGCATGCTCTCTGTACGTTTGTACATATGCATGACCAAATGTATGAACATTTAATCAACTTTCAGCAAGTCTTCACATTTATATTTGCTCTTCAACCGTTTATCATATTGTCTTTTTACTGCATCTGGAATTTACTGCATCAGTCCCTCACTACCACTCTGGAATCCCTCAGAATCACACTGACAAGTTGATGATTGCTGCGCTCTGATGCTTATTTCAGCAAGATTTTCTTGCTAGGCTGAAGCAGAATAGCAAAAGTTTAAGATTTCCCCAGATATCTCTGTGATAGAGCTTTTTCTGTTGGTAAACTTATCATATGACATTATGAAGGTTACATCTGTAAAAATCCAGTACTTACTAACCATAAACTTCCTCAGTTTTGTAGTTGGTCTCTGCATGAGTACGGATTAGACTTATGCTTTAGAGCTACGTGATTGCAGATACTACTTTCTTCTACTCAGTCAGCAGAAAAAATCTCTAATTATGCTGTAGGCCCAGTCAACAGAGTCAGCAAAACAAAACTCATTATGTATTACAAAAAATTCAGTAGTGAACAGCTCATGCAAATTCTTCATGGAGTTACAGAAAATAGATTCTCTGTTAGCAGCGAAAAAAAGTTCTGACTTGCTGTCACCTTGATAAGTTCTTGAACTCCTTTCTTTTCTTTCCTCAGTAGATTGATGTTACCATTTCTTACATTCTCCTTGCTATTATTTTGGCCAAGTTCCTATGTTACAGACGTTGCAAAAAACTGTTACTTGAAATTATGAAAATTCAGTAACTCATACTCCGTAAAAATATTAGTTTGAAAAAACACATGTATGTAGATTATGATTAGTTTGAACCGTAGTAAAATACAGCCCATGTTTCCCTACATTTTTTTTTCTATATTCCACAGGTTCAAGAGGGCGAGTGAGTAATATATGCATATGCCTGTTTAATCATTAAGTCTACTGTCTCTGACTTCCAATCATTTCAGTAAACTTTGTGTAACTTATCTGAAAAATCTCATCATATCAAGACAAGTCTTGAGCTGTAAATCTTCACTGTTTCCACGGTCTCTTGCACAATATATAGATTTTACATATTTTCTTCTTTTAATCTACTTTTCTACTCTTTCAATGAGTTGCCATTTATACTTAACATCTATTTTTCTTCTGCTGTATTTCCAGTATACTTATTTCTCGCTTCATTGTTTCTGTGCTCAGACTGAAACGTGAAGGATGACATAGTCATCTTCCTTCAGTCTTCTCTACCACATATACATACATATATTTTAATGTGTATTTCATGGGGACATCCTTGCAAGGAGATAGGTTGCTGATTGCCCTGCACTTGCTCTTGTAGCTTTTCTATTTTGTAGTTCTCAATTACATCAGAGATAATAGCAGTCAGAAAAAAAGTGAAAAAAAGCCAAGAAAAAATGTAATGAGGGAGATTAGATTTACAATAAAGGGCATATTAAATTGGATATTTGATCATTTTGAGCACTTTTCTTTCATAAAAAGAAACCTCTAATATTAGCAAAAGCCAGAACAATATTAAATCTAAATTATGTAAAAATCAGATATCCTTGGAAGACTAGAATTGAAACCACCCCCTCAAAAAAATCCAACACACAACCAGCACAAAAGCCCCAACTCCAAACAACCTGTCATAAAAAAAGCTTAAAACTGTAGAAAGTAATTTTTAACTTTAGAGAGGTTTTCTTTGCTATGTATTTTTTCCCTGTAGTCAGTGATATGCTTTTTAGTGCCATTAACCTAACAAGGTTCTAGGCTTAGTTATAAAAGTACTATTTCCCTTTTATGAACATAAATATACTATAGACAGGAATTCTGTAGTGAAACTTTTCATTTTCCTCAAGATTTTGTTTATATTTTTTTCAAATTATTACGGTGCTTAAAGACATAGTTAGAAATATAGAATTTTTGCCTCTTAATTTTATTTTCTTCTAAATGCTCTCCTAGAATGTTTTTGGAAGTATATAACCATATTTTTACGCACTCTATCCCTGAAGAATATTACAGCATTATAGAATGATTGAAGTTAGAAGGGACCATTAGAGATCATCTAGTTCAACTCCTTGCTCCAGTGTTGTCACCTAGACCAGTTTTCCCTGGACCATATCCAGTTAGGTTTTAAATATCTCCAGGTATGGAGGCTCTGAAAACACTCTGGGCAACCTGTTCTAGTGCTCAGTCACCTTCACTTTTAAAAAGTTTTTCCTTATTAAAAACTTTTTTCCTTATAATTTCCTTATAATTAATTAATTTTGTTATAATTTATTATACTGAAATAAATTATAATTAATTAAATAATTATAATTATTAAGATGAAGCAATTAATTTATAACTAATTTTATACAAAACTATGAATATTTCTTGCAGATATGTTTGGCTATGTAGGTCTGGTTAAACTATTTGAGTTCCCCACTGAAAGAAAATTGAGATAAATGATCATATATCTGAAGCCTGGAAAGTCTTGTATAATTTCCTTGTCTTCAGCTATGTTGCTCCTGATCCACACAAATAATAACAGTAGAATCAAGTTCTGTTTGCAACCCCTTTCATATTCTTTAAAATACAGCCTTTCCTTTTGAAAAGATAAATTCCATCTGTAATTTTAAATGGAACTTTTATATAGTTTCCTAACATTAGTATTTCTCTTAAAAATTTAAATTATGGTCAACTTCAACTGAGCAATATTGCTCCGAACTGTAAACTGCCACTGTTATGACATTATTAGAGCCTTCTATAAATTATACACAACAAACTTGCAAAGTAATCCACTTTAACCTTCAAGGACAGGCTTCATGAAAAATGCATCAAAAATAAGTTTCAACTGCAGTGTGAATAAGAATTTTTAAAACACTTTCTTTGAATAGAGACCTCGCTCAACAGACCTTTCAGCCTTAACACAAATATGTGATAGAAATGAAAGAGTCACAGAAGATATATACTAATAATAGCTTTTTGTATGTGTCAGTGGATATCTGCAGGCAGACTCAGACCCAAATCACTGCTGTTACTGGTCAGTTTTCATATACTTAAATTACCATTGTACTTGAACAGCATAGCTGCTGTTTCTTACAACAGAAAGAAAAAAAAAAAAAAAACCCAAAAGGACAGAATGTGTTGTAATACTATTAATCAGGAAGTCATACAATGGCATATGGATAACAATTTATCTTCTGTTAAGTTAAGGACACATAACGCTGGATATATTCACAAAATTTCAGTCACATCGCATGAAAAGTGAACAATTGCTCAATTGCTTTCTCATTTGTGTATGTATTTATTTTAAAGTGAACAAACAGTACAGTTTTGAGAGGCACAGAAAAGAAGGAAAGACAGGGGAAAATGATCTGAGAAGAGATAAAATGATATACTTCTGTTTCAACGGAGTAGGTTATGGTAACATTTTGAACCTTACAAGAATGTCTGATCTCACACAGATAATTTAGTTTCATGATTTCGATCTGTGAAAGTCCCCAAATTATAAGATACTTTTGCATACAGAAGTATTTTAATGACATACAAATGTCCCATTATAATCACCCAAAACTGGGCATATGCAGACATGCTTGCTCAGATAATGGTTGCATTAGTTGAATTTGTAATACATTGGCTCCTCATACTACATTTACCTGCAATTGTAGTGCATTTTTTCCATAGAAACTTTGTCTCAACAACAGTAGAGAATGCATGGCATTTGTTTTTTTTGGACAACCATTCAATTTTATTTGAATTTTAAGTTTTTTTCCTTTTTTCAGTATATTGGCATGCAACCTGTTCTTTGAACACCATGCTGACTTTTCAGATTTTTTCTGCAGATGTATAGAGAAGGCTCAGTCTAGGTTACTCAGGGAAATTTAATTACCATATTTCCTGACTATGAATGCTATCAGAACTTTTAAAATGTTCAAGAGATGCCTTGTCAGTACTTGCCTCAGAGAGTACAGAGTGAATTGCTATAAATATTACTGCTGGGGAAAGAGAGCAATTGACACCACTTCCTTGTTTCTTGTTGATTTTTCTTAACAAAGGACTTGTTTATTAAAACTACCTCTAATCAGGAGAGTCTGAGTTCATGTAGGTAAAAAATAAATCATTCATATAAAAAATAAAAAAGTGGCAGATATGTTTTCTGCATAGTTCAAAACATTACTTTATGCTTACAAATGAATTAACCAAAGTCAGCGTGTACACTAAATGTAAATACTTTCTTGAACGTTCAGTTATAAATATAAATAAATGTGATACTCCCAACTAGTAATAAAGAATTAATAATCATTTTTTTCTGAACAATCTTTGTCTATCTGTAATTTTACTAATGCTGAAGAAGATAACTTACTTTATAAAAAGAATACCATAATTAAGACCTCCATAATAAGTCTCAAAATTCTTTTAAATTGGAACTGGAATGGAAAATTAGCCTTCTACCGAAGAACACGTAATCTGTGCTGATCTGTTTGTTTAGATCATAGGGTGTTTTTCTATCAAAGTTTGATATTTCTTTTAAATAAATAGTCATGTTTACATGAAAATGTTCTTTTCAGATTCAGCAAGGATTCCCAAAAGACAAAAATGAGAGAGAGAATGAAAAATGGAAATAATGACACCTACCTGAAACTGCATTTTTGGTAGTTTGGCCTCCTATCTTATTACTTTTATAAAGAGTATGTTTTTTTCTTTCTTTCTTTCTTTCTTTTTTTTTTTTTTTTTTTACTTTTTTATTAAAAGTTTCAAGAGCTTTATTTGTTTTTATTTCCAGAATAGCAACAACAAAAATTCAAGAGCTCCATTGTTTTATTGTTGACAATCGTTTTCTAGCCTATCCTTTTTTCTTTTTCTTTTCCTTTCTCTCTCTCTCTCTCTCTCTTTTTTTTTTCTTTAATTTACTTCAAGGGGCTCACATTCAGATTTTATTTTCACATAGTGTCTTCACATCAGTTTGTACCTAGGAGGCTTTGTTAATTTGCCTAGTAAGTGTTGAATCAGTGGGTACCTAAGCCATATGGTATATGCTCCCAGAAGAAATGAATGGCAGAAGCTATTAAGCAGAAAAAATGTCAGAAATTGGATTCCTACTACCACAGTGCATGAATGTGAATGTGCTAACATATAAATCTGGTTATTCATATAAGGAATTATTCATTATTGTTATTATTTAAGAGTATAGTTCTAATTAGTACTTCAGTTATATTGTTCTGCTGTGACTTTGCACACTGCACCAAAGCCTTGCAGAGTGAATTTGTCAGTGAATTGAACCTAGTTAAAAGGTAAAAATCCTTTTCAAAATTTTTTTGTAAAAGGAATAACTAACATGGTTCTTCTCTAAGAGACAGCATCATCAAATGGACAGTTAAAAGTCTAGAAGAATAACATGGAAAGATAGACATTTAGGTGGATTAAGATTTAAGATGGTGGTCTCAGAAGAAGAAACATAAGAAATTAATCTATAACAATTTAATGTTAAGGAATTTGCATTTCTTCCCTTTAAAACAGTCTACATAGGTGACTCTGCATGCGTGTCATTTCATAATACAATATATACATACATAATTGTATACTACACAAATGGACTTTCAAACTATTCAAATAAATGTGCTATCAGTTACAAATCACATATTTTCATTAAGCCATTTGTTCTAACTGCAAAAAATGACTAGAAAACTCTTAGATGAAAGCGACCTTGATCAGCAAATAAAGGCTTTCCAGTGTGATAGAAAAGAGAAACAGGACTGTTCTTGGGCCAAGATCCAGGAACCAGAGACAGTATCTGGGAGGAAAAAGAGCACAGGGCTACTCCAAAGCACACTGAAGTTCAAGAACGTTTTCCACTTGTTTTCAGTGAGCTTCAAATCCCTAAACTAGGGTAACACCCAGAGAGCTACTTTCATTAACATAACACTTTCCTCATTCTTTCTTGGCATCTCTCCATTCTTTTGCAGTGTAAAAGAATATTGCTAGATCCCCCTGTTATTGTCTGACCTACATGATGGCTGAATTTACCACCTACAAAGGAACGAAGAGTGAATACGGAGAAAATACTCAACAGCAAGGCACAGAGGGGTCAGGGCTGCTCTTCTGTGCCGCCGAAGTCAGCAACCATAGTGTTTTCAAGTGGACTGTGCAGGTTAAATTTATAGTTAGGACCCCCTGGTTCCCTTTCGGTTCGTAGCATAGAAGATAAAGCTGCTTTTCAGAGTAAACTCAGAGATGCAAAAACAATCTGTTCTGAGACAGAAGAGTACCAAAGAGAATATTGTTTGGTAGACAGTGGAATTTAATTAAGTCAAGTTACCAAGGATTCAAGTTCTCTGTCTCTTACCTCTCTAATTAAACACAGCTGTCTTGGGTCTTCTTAATACCCCAATGCAGCAAGAAAAAGCACTTCCTGTGGTTGGCCTGACTGGCTGACCCTCTCATTTCAGGCTCTGTTATTAATGAATTGTGCTTCCTTTTCCACAGTCCACTAGTCTGAGTCACTCCCATGCTGTCTACTAGCTTTCACATAACTTGTAGGTGCTTAATTATCTTTTCAACTTTTACCCCTTATTTAAATTTGGGTGAATGTGTTTCAAGGGTTGAAAAGTTTCCAGTGGAAGCTGAAAGCCAAAAATGCTTCTCTCCAAACCTCTTAAAATGACAGGTGCTTAGAATAGTGAAGCTCATGAAAACATGACAAATTATGGCTATTATATGTATATTTAAAATTATCTTTATTTGATTTTTCTGCTTTATATTAGTGCTATTATAATGTCTGTTAATTTTATTTAAGTGAAAATAAATTTTGGCACACTACATTAGCTCCATTTAGATTCCTTGGTTCAGACACTCATGACCTAACATGTGGGCTTCCCCTCACAGAGAGAGGAAGAAACTAATCTTCTTATGTCTCCCTTACTTGGTATGAAGCTTTATTTTCTAACGGAGACCCATTCTGTCGAATGAAGAGACAGTCGATTCGAACTATTCTCTCACTGTGGTTGATTACTCTTTTCTGACTTGTCTTATGAAACAATGGCTTGAAGAAGTTTAGCTCTTCTCTGATTGTGAAGTTTTTGCTCATCATATAGGATTCATTTTTAATCGAATTCCACAGGCCAGAATATACATCAAAACAAAACAAAACAAAACTCTCTTTCATGATAAGACTTGCAGTAAAGTACCTGATAGGTTTGCACAGTTATGGAAAAAATACAAACATCAAATACAAATGTATGTTTCTATTATTTGTTCAGTTGCTTATGCAGGAACTCTTAGTAAGGGAATCCTACTCCCTACAGTGCCACATTTTCAGTTTTTGTTCATTTATTTCCGTACATTCAGTAGACCTTTCTCATCGCAGCCATTCTGACCCTTTCCTGTTCCACATTTTTCATTTTATCACTCTCAGATCTCACTTCTCAAGGAATTTTTTATCTTCTGTTTTTCTACTTTTCCTCCTAAACTAATCAGTAATTGAATAGCTTATGATTTCATAGATGTGCCTTCTGTGGCCTGTAAGCTTGACCCTGAATCACAGTAGAAGAGTATAGACGGGGGATTAAATTCTTCTGTGAGACTTTCTACAGACTTCCACAGTCTGTAGTCTTCCACTGAATCTTCCTACTCAGTTTGCACCTGGAGATTTTGCTTTTATAGATAGACCTTTTTAGAAATTAAAAAGAAAAATGTTACAGAACCTCAGAGGGCAAATAGGACATAATGTATTATGTGGGCTGGATATGGTTTTGTGTTTGGAATCTCTAAACTATAGGATTTCCTATGAATTTTCTTCATGGACTCACAATATGAACCTTAAATCAGATATTAGCTAATAAATTCTGCTCTGATTGATTGCTTGTGTATACCTTATTCATTTGAAACTCTCATTTGGTCTTCATTATTCTTCACCAAATAACAATAGAATCAATTTATTGTCTGATTTGCAAGATAAGGATATGGGAGTTACTTCCCTGTAATAAATAAATAAATAAATAAATAAATAAAGCTGGCTCAAATAAGTGCATTACACATGGTCTCTAAAATCTAATTGAATGCTGGAAAGTTATAAGTACAAATTAATCTGAATATTGATGCAAACCAACATGAACATATTTAGTTTTGAGGAGTCACTTAGCTATTATTTTTTCTAATTGCTGGATAGACATTATTTAACCAAAATAATCAGTTATTTATTAATACTGCAATCTATAGCAATAAGAAATGCTACATTCTAATAAAACTGCTCCATTCGTGATATGAAAGAACGATCCGCTAAAATCCACAATTTTCATTATCATCCATTTTTCCCCTTGATTCAAAAAGTTATTTAGAGAAAGTTGCAAGAAGCTGTGACTGCAGCCTTTTTCCCAGTTGTGTCCCCAGAAAACTACTTAGCAAGCATGGAGGGAATCATGGAATGATTTCTTTTTCTGGAAGGTAACTGCAGACTAAGAGTACGACAGCTGCACTACTATAGCTTTTCACAGTTGTCAATTAAGAGGAAACAGATCATCAAAACTTGAATGCTTCATTTTATAATGATCTTCCATATTGTGTTACTTTAAAAGACAAGTGCCTCTTGACAAAGCTAAAAAAAAAAAAAGCAGGGGGGGGGGGAAGGGAAAGAAGCTTCCAGTGCCGGCAGCTGACATTTTACAAAAGTTTTTTCCAATGCAAGTTGAAAATAGTGAGGCCTATTCTCAATTTATCTGCTCTCAATGTTAATGCAAACAATATTGAGCATAAAGGCAGATTAATTTTGAATCAATTCTGTGATGTCATTTTCTATTTTTCTTTTGTTTGTTTGTTTAAAACCTTAAAGACGTCTCGCAGAGTTTTCACAGACCCCAATAGGAGGAAAACAAGGATATTGCCTGCTTTTCCTGCGTGTTTCTGGATTCATCTCTTCAAACAAGAGAAGGTAAAGGAGATAAGATTGTTCAGGAGTGATGCTAAAATGCAATTAATTCTACAACCAATGTTGTAGTCTGGCAGAACACTCCTTACTCGGACAGATTACCACTGAACTCTTAATTGGGATGGATCATCACTGGGAACAAGGCTTTGGCATGACCACAGCATCCGTATAATACACAAATATTTTTGTAATGAGCCCTACTGTAGTTCCTGATAGATTGTACCAACTCAATCCACAAGTTGTTTTTCTCCCTTAGTGCATGTCCAAAAATGCCACATTCACTACAGAATTGTGCCCAAAGCAGTAGATTAAATTAGATAACATGAACACTTCTGGGAGGAGCCAGTTACACTTAAACTCTGCCACATCTTATCAGTTAGCTTGCATTTTTTTTTAACGTAAGTTCTTTGTACAGCGCTTAGTATGGGGCCTAGTCTGTTTGACATCCCCAAGCACTGTGCTACACAAACCATGATTATAAATAACAAATAATATAACACTACTATCTAATGATTACAATAAATTGCCAGAGATCATGCTTCTCTGATATCATTTACATGCGTTACTCAACCTTTTCATTTTTTTCCTATTATTAAGAGCATTATATATATATATGTATATGAAAAAAGAAACCACTGTTTCCTCTTTCTTAGAGTAAAACAAAACAAAACAAAACAAAAAAACTTCCCCCACCAAAAAAAACAGATATGTTCTTTCAGAGTAGTAGGACTGTTCCCAGTGTTCCCAGAAGGAAACAGGACCACTTAAAATTTAAGAGCTAAGTTATGCTTTAGATCTGCGAGGTTCCACTGGACAAAGCAGGTAATATACATCTCAGACCTGAATAGCCCATTTTAAAGCTTTCTTAATAAAAACCCAGGCTCCTGGGAATGAAACATATGCAACAGAGATGTTTCTCCCTTAGAATACACTGATTAGAAACTTGTGGAGTAGGCAAGGTCATGGCTTCTACCACAACAGAAGCACATTGCAAATCCAAAGAGAAAGCTGAAAATTACACCATCACTCAAGTGTCGGAGGAACACGAGATCTCTAAACATCATAACTTTAAGCATGTCTTAAGACTGACATAATAATGCACTCTGCAATTATACATAATTGTCCACAGTCTATATTAACTTGAATCTTTTTTCTTCCTTATCCTTCTTCAAATAATATTTCTGTACATTATTTATTTGCAAAATATTTCAGAAATACTTAAATAATGCAAGTTAATTATGCACCTTAAAAAGATTAAAAAAAAAAAAAAGACTTAGAGAAGTTGCCAAATATGTAAATTTAGGAAAACAGTAAAAAAAAAAAAAAAAAAATCTAGATTTAACAAGTAACAAGTAATCAAGGACTTATTAAGTATGTGCTTATTTTTTAGTCTGTGTAATTCCTTTGTTTGTATCGATAAGGACGTTTAGTGTAGTAGTGGTACTATTGACCAATATGGTCTAATAAGATGTCATTTTTCACAATTTTTCCTTTGCAATTTTCTTTGCTTCAGGTTTCTCACTAAAGAGAACTAGGTTCTATCAATTTAATTATAACTATGAAAAAAAAAGACAACAAAAAGTTCTTGTTTATATTTCATGTTTCATGTTCTTCTCATCTTCATTCAACTCGAACATGTATCTCACAGCTTATGTAATACAATAATAAAAGGACAACATTTTATTCCTTCCTCATCTTTAATATACAAGTACAAGAACAAAAAATATTACAGTGCCAGAAACAGACTGAACAACAAAGAGAGCAATACAGCTCTTCCTCTGAGACCTGGTTGTCTCTGAGTTTTTTAACATCCTGGAATCCACACAGAAATTCACAAATATGCGTTGAACTGCACAAAATGATCTGTGAATGGGTTGCTTTTTACTAGACTACCTCTTTTTAAACTATTTTTAATTAAAAAAAATAGTAAAGATCTTTTCTTCTGTCCTGAAATGCATCCGAAAAGATTTGAAAGCAAGGAGGAGTAGATCTTTGGTTGGCAGCTATAGGACCTTTCATTTTAAAAGGAATATTTGTTGTTTAAAGTGATTTATTAGATACATACTTAATCCCTGAGCACTGCCAGTTGAATCTAGTTAGAAGGTCAGCAACTGTCAGGTATGCTCTACCTCACTAGGTTTTATTAACCTTGGGTTCCTGTTATTAAGTCTTCTGCCCTAATATTTTGATGTGATTATATCAGAATGTAGTGTCATCATTTCCTAATCTCTCTGTTAGGAGTCACTCATCATTTTGAAAAATATTTTGGCAATGTCTATTTGTATTTAAGCAATTGCTTAAACTGTTTTACAGACTTTCTTGATTGTTTTCCTGTTTTGCTGGAATATGGTCTTGTTAGAAATAGCATTCAGTTCTTTCAAATTTGTATCCGTGTGTACATGCATGTACGATTAATACATACCTGCCAATATTAAATGAAAAAAAAGGTTGCAAGAAAATATCAAGTATAAAATATTTATTCCAGAAATTCATTGGTGTTTCCAGTTCAGCAAAAGATCATTGGTTCTTCATCTCATGTGACAAGTGCTCCAACACTTATCTTTAAGGCTGAGTTCCTTCCTTTGCTGAGTTATTGTCTAAAGTCATATCCATTACATGAGAAGGTGATGAGACTTCATAAAAAATATCTATTTCATCAGGGGAGCCTATTAATTTGCGGTGTTCATTGCAGGGACTGTAAACTAGCACAGAGCACAGGCATTCTAGCAAAGAGTATTTGCTTTTATTTCATATTCCTCCTTGGATTTTGTAGCAAGATTTGAAGAAGGAAAAGTTTTGTATGAAAATTCACCTAAAAATATTGTTATGAAATGCAAGAGCATTTTTAGTGAAAGCTCAATAATATATATACCATAAATAAATCAACAATAAACACTAAAATCACCAAAACCCAATAACAATATTTTGGTAGTCCTTTGTAGCTATTGCCTCTCATTTATTGATATACTGTTCTTTCAGAGCTTGTGAATCTCTTTCTGGAATTTGTGCAGTAACACATGAGATATGTAGCTTCTTCCATCTGCTTCTGGCTCTGAAGTGAGGCCTTTCCCTCTGGATGAATCACTTTTCTAATTGTTCATGAAGCATCTACTGTACTTGTGACATTTTATTATTTTTATTAATAACAACAATAATAATAATAAACCCTCTTTTCCAGGTGGAAAATCAATTTTTAAAACAAAATATATCCAAAGTGGAAAAATTATAAATAATTATCTGAATGATGACTGTACAAGAAAAAGGCATTCATGAAACAATAATTTTTTACTTCCTTTCTGGCCTGTGCTACTTCTTTGAGTCTCAGTGTGAGTCCCAACTATAACTCATTCTTGTCATCATATATTAATAGCTCAGTCTGGTGGGGAGGTAGTTTGTATCTCTGCATTTTTTAAACATGCAAGACTTGCAGTGGTTGCATCTTTTCATCTTTGGCAGTTTACTTTGAAAACTTATGTTACTAATCGTATTTGTGGCATTTATCCTCGATATGAACTAGTCATCTGACATCAGTTTCCAATATATAGTTTTCAATGCATAATACAAAAGTTATGATCTTACATAGACAAGTAACTAATTTTATGTATACATAAGCATGTGCAAAATGATTTACATGACCATCCTGAGTACTCCATTTTCTCCACTCACTATAACTTTTCTCTGTAATATACATATTAAGTATTTAAATTTTGCTTCCAACCATTTTCATGCTTTAAGTATCACAGTGAAAATTTTGAGAGATGTTACGTAAGCCCTCATCCTTTTCTTCAGGATACTGTTTAGCTCTTCGTTTCCTAACCGGTGTTTGTAAAGTTGAGTATTCCTGTCTAAGCATAGAAGCTTGAGCTTCTCTATGTTAAAAGGCATTCTAACATATGTTACTAATGTTACTTGTTTTCTGGTATGTTTTTGCAATTATTTACAGAGTCCCAGAAAGGCTGAGGTTGGAAGAGCATGATGCACCACCAGAGGGGCGTCCAGGATTCTTTCAGATTGTGGAGTTGCACTGAATTCGAGAGACTGTCATTTGCCAAGTGTGAGAATTTATTAGAGCTAAGAGGTTCTAACAAAGCTAACAGCACATCGAAGCTAGAAATATAACAGAACTGAAATATATATACATATCAGAGCGCTACGGTTCAATCACAGGTGCACGATATGACGACTACTTTCACCCTTTCCTTTAAGGACACGCCACTCTTCCAGTACAATTTTCCCTGGATTCTCAGGCAATGAGTGTGCGCACTCTACCCCTTTTCTTGAGAGCCACTCCTCCAGCATAGTTTTCCTGGTTTTCTCTAACAACGGGTGCACAATACAGCAACTGCTCTAGCCCATTAAGGACCACTCTTTTGGCCTAATTTTCCCCAGTTTCTCCCCACCACAGTTGTGATGTCAGAGGTATCCCACTAACAAGTGGGTCCTTGGGTCTGCAGGCCAGCTAACCATGTGTCCAAGTCCATAAAAATGTATGTGGTTTACTCCTTTTTATACCCAGCCAGCACAATGCCAGCCCACAGCCATACTAAGCCAGCACAGCTCTAGCCAGTAACAGCATGCACATCAGCAGGCGACCTTGTGCTCAGCCTACAGGACCTCTCCATGGGTAGCAGTGCACCCATTAGCAGGTTGTTCTGTGGGGAATGTCGGGCTGCATGACATAACAGACAGAGATAGTGTGGGTCTGTGGTGTCACTTCCTCTTTGTCTGGATTTATCAGTCATGGGCTAGAGGATGCACCTCCAGGTTACAACAGCACGGTGTGGTGGCACTGGCCCTGATGCACCCAGGGATTGGTCACTCTTGGGGCGCACCCCAGAGCAAATCTCTCTTCTATGAGCTGCACTAGCCAGAGGACCATGCTTGCCTGTATGATGTGTGTCAAAGGGAACTCTGGAGATGTCTTTGGAGTCCACCTCTACCCCTCCTGCTCAAGTAGGGTCATCTAGAGCACATTACACAGTACAGTGTCTGGATAGCTTTTGAATATCTCCAAGGATGGAAACTCCACAGCCTCCCTGGGCTATCTGTTCCAGTGCTCAATCACCTTCACTGTAAAGAAGTTTATCCTCACATTCAGATGGAACTTTCTGTGCTTCAGTTTGTGCCCACTGCCTCTTGTCCTGTCACCGGGCACCACTAAAAAGAGTCTGGCTCCATTCTCTCTCCACTGTCTCTTTAAATACTTTTACACATTGATAAGATTCCTCATCAGACTTTTCCTTCTCAGGCTGAACAGTCCCACTTCTCATAACCTTTCCTCATAGGAGAGAGATTCCAGTCCCTTGATCATCTTAATAACCCTTCACTGGTCTCGGTCCAGTAGCTCCATGTCTCTCTTGTACTGGGGAGTCCAGAACTGGACACAGTGCTCCTGACGCGGCCTCGCCAGAGCTGAGTAGAGGGGTAGGCCTTGACCTGCTGGCAACACTCTTCCTGATGCACCCCAGGAGACCATTGGCCTTCCTGGCCACAAGGGCACATTGCTGGCTCATGATTAACTTGTTGTCCACCATGACTGCCAGGTCCTTCTCTGCAGAGCTACTTTCCAGTGGGTGAGCCCCCAGCCTGTACTGGTACATTAATAAATTGTTTATTCCTGTAATATTACAGAAATCGAAGTTAATCAGACTGTTCTATAATGTCCTGTCTTCTAACCTCTCGGTTTTTTAAAAATAGACCACTCACATGTGACCTGCCTCTGTGAGCTATCATAAAGAGCTGTTAATATTGCTGATGTTATTTCCTGCAGTATTCTCAGCACTGAAAATATCTACATTTTCCTAATATTTTTAAGCTTATTCCTTTAGCATAAGTGTAATCTGAGTTTTTTGGTTTTTTTTGTTTTGTTTTGTTTTTTTTGTCTATTTTTTAATAAGTGTTATCCAGGCAGCTAGACAAGTTTACTTTTTTTAATAAAGATTAAGACAAAAATATAAAAAACTTTGGTCTTCATTGTATCACTTTTAGTAACTTTTCAATTCTGCTGAGCAGAAGAATTTGGATATTCTTATTATGAAGAGAGCTACAGAATTCCCTGTTACACATTTATCTGTCATTCTTAATTTTTTCCATGAGGACTCATGTAACAATTCTTTAAGTTCTGTTAACACTCTCTCTCTCTCTCTCTCTCTCTCTCTCTCTCTCTCTCTCTCTTTTTTTTTCAATCCGTCATTTTTTTCAGTCTCTTTCCTTCCATTCCTAAAGATTAGCACTTCTCTGGACATGACTATTCCTGGTGACCCTCAGCCAGATCTCCTTCACGCTCTACATTCTCAGCCAGTTGCTCCTTTACGTTTAGAAACAGATCTAGAAGACTTCCTTCATGTTGCCCACTTTACCTGTATCAAAAAGCATTTCAAGATCTTGCTGGATTATTCCTTCTTATGAATTTATTTTCCAGCGGGAGAGGGATTTAGAGAGGTGTTCAACACACAAGTATCTAAAATGACCTACCTGTGAAACTCCCATCATACTCAGTGGCTATCTAGTTACATAGTTTGTAATATAACTCATTGAGTCATAATGTCAATGCATCCTTGAAGATGAGAGTGAAACACATTCTCTAGAAAGTCACTGGCACTCTTGGCTAATCTCTGCTGACCTTAAGGGGAACCTACTGGGACTTACTAAAATTGAGAAATCCTCACTGTGAATAGCTACACAGTAAAATGACGCATCTTCCTTTGTAAAGCTTTTAATTTTATGACTGCTTATAATGGTCATTAAATTAATGCAATGGGAATATATATATATATACGTATGTATAAATATATAAACTAGGCAAATAGAGACTGTTGTGAAGGGAGCACATAAAAGATTGAGTAATCAGGCCAGTTTCAAGCTTCAAAAAACCCACTTTACTAGACTGACAGTCATTAAAAATACACCTTGCCAATGCTGAGTTCTTCCTCATTATCAGTCATTATCAGCACATATTTACACAATTAATCCTTAACAATCTAGATTAGCTGTGAACATACAACACCAGGAATTTGATGCCTTGTGATTAAATCTTTGACACTCTTAGCCCAAGGTTCAAATGAGCAGGTTTGGAGCTGGAATTGATGTGGGTGTCCTCTATCTTCCCCTTTTTTCCTCACTTACTTTTTTTTTTTTTTTTTTTTTTTTTTTTTTTTGATATTTCTCATGCTGTTCCCCAGAAGAAAAGAGAGTAAAAATGTGATGCTGAAACAAACTCAGACATCTCTCCTGCCTGTTCTAAATTGTTATCTTTCGGGTTTTACTGCTTGGACATATTTTGCTGTAACCCATTCGTGCAACTTTCTCAACAATCTCCATTGGCCCTTTCTTGTTACTTTTTGTATATTTATGTTTAGTTTTGTTACAAACAAGCCATACTTGTCACTTGTAGTATAACCAGCTACCAGTGCAACAGAGTTACAAAGTACTTTTACCTATCATCAGTTACAGTATTTTGGCATGCAAATATCTGTGTTCAAGGCAAATAATTCAACTTATATCTTGGTTAATATGCCTTTGCTCTATAGATGCAAATGTTTTGGCTACCCTCTCAACATGTAATGCCACTCATTCTCCAATACACTAATTAAACTATAATTTCTATCATAGCTATAATAAGATATAAACCTTGTCTTATGTGTAAGATTTAACATCATAACCCATAATTCCTGGGGGTTGTGTGTATATCTAAGATATGTATTTCCTTCAATAATGGATAAATAAACATGCAGAAACTAAAAAAGGGAAGGGAAAGGGAGGGAAAGGAAGGGGAAGGGAGGGGAGGGCTTTAAATAAACTTACAGAATTGCCTCTGGCCTTAAGCAAAAAATGCTCTAATACTACATTTGTTCTAATGATACCTTCAATGCAAGCAGGAGGTTTGGCGATGGAAAAGCTTTGAATTTGCCCTTAGGATACTCGCCTGGCAGACAAACCAGGGCACTTATACCATGCTTATTTCAAACCATTGGATCATTTAAGTCCATTGCATAAGGGAGTAAGTCCTCAGGGTGTTTCTATATTGTACTTCCAGCTGACAGCAAACCTGACCTACAAAGATGTGTTGATCTGGAAGCATAACAGCAAACAGAAGAATTCCCGAAGGAGCCCAGAATGTACTTTGGTTTGATGGAGGAGAAAAACCTCAGACTGACATGTAGGCATTACACTTTATTATTACACAATGTGATAAGCTTGTTCATGACAAGATACAGAAATCCCTAGAAGTTTTTACTGTCCTTGCCTCTTGTATTAACTTCTACAAAATTGGTGAAGGAGAAAAATGTTAAACCAGGGGAAAAACTTTCTGTGAAGTAGATTTGAAATGTAACAGGGGACTGTACTGTAGTTATTGTTAATGTGTTTATTACTTCTCATACATCGGCTACCTATGCCTATTACAAATATGTCCTTCAGCTGTCCATTATAAAGTATTTGCATTTAAAATAAATTTTCTGTTTCTGTGCAGTGCAAAGGATGATAATTACCTGCAGAAAACCCCTGACAGTTTTCTATGTTGTTGCTGTGGAAAGTCAAGTGGAATAATACATTGCAACATGGTTTGCTGCACTATTCACCTTTATGACTCTTAGTAATCTGCTAGAGTGCTCTTTGTTCCAGTTAGATGCACTCTAACTGTATACATTATACATAGTGTATATTTAATTAACACTTATTTCCATTTTTTTATTACTGGTGTCATAGAATCATGGAATGGTAAGGTTGGAAGGGACCTCTGGAGATCATCTAGTCCAACCCTCGGCGTAGCCCATACAGGGATTGAACCCACAGCCTTGGCATTAGCAATACCACGCTCTAACCAATGGAGCTAAACCTGTGCCCCAACATAGAGTGGACATTAAGACAAGCACGGTAATAGAATGTATGTGCTGTGTGAAGCATCTATTGCATTTACAATATCTATTAGAATAAGAAACAGAAGTTTATAAACCAAATGAACTGAATTTGCTCTCCGTTTAGATTCAAACCCATGAGAACACTTTAAATATTTCTTTCATGATAAGGAAATTGTCGGCAGTTTGTATATTTCAATAAAGTTAAAATTCAGTTAAAAATAAGTAAGAATACTAATTTTGTTTGTCTATAGACTTTTCCAGAAATGTTTCTATTTATTTTTTCTTTCAAGTTGATAACTTTGTTTCAAATTATTCTGTATAAATAATTGATATGCTATGAATTATGCAAGGTAATAGGAAAATGAGTCAGAAATACATTGTAGAATTCTTATCCAGAGATGATTGCATGGGAAGTAGATGACTCACGCCTAACGTTGTGTTAGTTGCTTCTGTGTAGACAATGAATACAAACCTCATTATTGCAATAAAATCATGTTACAATAAGTGAATATCTCTATTGAGATGATCCCACTACAGGAAATTTATACTGCTTTCTGCATAACTATTCTGCATACATATCTGGTGTTCTTACAGTAGTAGCAGTTTATTCTTTTATGGTCTATTTTTTAGAATTATACTGACTCAGGTGTCCTGGCATGAAAAGTAGGTAATACCACTTCCAATCCACAACAATAACAACAACAATAAAAACAACAATAAAAACAACAGAATCCTTGATCTTACTCCTAGACTTTTATCTATTGGAATGCACATAGCTTGCAGTTGAGAATTAGAAATTTATTATTTGATAAATCAGACTTTGTCCACAAGACAACTTCAAGTAGAGTGAAAATGTTTTGCTTACTATTGAAGATGCATACAGGGCTGAAGTTGCCCCATGTTCTCAGAGGATAAAATGGCAAGTACTACTTTTCAACAGCTCAACCTAGGTTGTTTGCTTTTCTCTTTATCTGTATTGATGCTCCCTTTTGCTGGACACTGCTGTTTAGTAAGTACCTACTTGAAAGAAATGTCTGGAGATCACTCAGGTTTATTTCAAGAATTCAGCCACTGAAAGAAAAAAAAAAGTACATATACATCTACTCTCACCCCCACAAGCTGTTTTTAAAATGGAATGGAGACAATACAGTGAATATCATACGGAAAGTAAAATTATTTTTGTTTAAGTTGTAAATCTGTATGACTATATGGTAAGTCAGTTCAAAACTTGAGGTGGGACTGAGTTCTTATATAGTTCTGATAGTTGTAGTGCTACTTCTAGGACACAATACCCATCATCCTCTTTTCTCACGGTTTGATGGCTATCTTCTGGTCTGAACAGTGCTTTAAATGGGAATTCAGGAAGAGAGTTATTATCAGAGCAGCTAATAAGCGAATGCCTACAGGATATCTCATCTCAGACCTACTGTGTGTGCATATTAGCAGTGATCTGTGAATATCCAGAAAAATTCTTGTCCTCTATACACTGCAGATTCTCACAGTCTGTAAGCTGACTGTACATTACAATTTCAATAAATTCAATACATTTTGGATTCCACAGATTGACTACAAGTACACTGTAGGGATACCCTGTCTTTGTGCACTATTTGTCAAGATTTATCTGGGTTTTTGGAAAAGCAATAAGTAACATAGCAGCATAGCAAGCTGCTAGATTACTAACAGAAACCACACAAATCTGAATTTGGTAGATATGCGGCAAAGGTATATGAAATAACAACGCTGAAAGTTGAAGACTGTGTATGAAGTAATGATGTATTGTGATCCTTTATGACTAGTGTGTCTGAAATCATGTAATACTACAAATAGTGCAGCATAAAAAAAAATTACATAGAAAATTTTAGTATACTGTAAAGAAGAAGGCACAAATGGATTAGCAATATGACTGATTAAATAAAGTGTAGCATATAAAAAACAAGAACTAGAAAATGAGATTTTGCACATATAGTAGCCTTCCCCTGTTGTTCAAAACTCTGGCATGGGGTTTTCATTGATTAATTACTCAGGATTGCAGCCATATTCCTCTCATTTTCTCATTAGTCAATCTTGATCCAGCTTTGAATCTCCTCAGGGTTCACTGCTACTAATGATTCACTCCATTTAGCACAATGAAGAAATGGCTTATTCTCTGTAAATTAGGCCTTTCTTCTCTGGTGAATTAATGTTGCACTAGTATGGACAGCAGTAAAATAGTAATATAATAGGTCTATTTTCAGCAGAGCCTGCTGAATAAACTTCAACAGAGACATATGCCAGCAATAGGAACTGTTACACTGAAAATAGAACAATTGTTAAAATATAGCATTTCATCGGATTTTCATTTCTGATTAACTGTTTTTACAAAAAGCAGCAAAACTGCAACATGCTGGTAATTTTATTTTAGTGTAAAAATGACTTTATTTCAAGATTTTAAAATATGTGGTGTTGCATGACACAATTTATGTTTTAAAAAAAAGAA
Organism: Rhea pennata; assembly: GCF_028389875.1. Classification (NCBI taxonomy): domain Eukaryota; kingdom Metazoa; phylum Chordata; class Aves; order Rheiformes; family Rheidae; genus Rhea; species Rhea pennata. The sequence continues at coordinate 118,850,574 of NC_084664.1, read as the reverse complement.
TTTAGAAAACTATTTTTTCAAAATGACATTTCAACCTGAAATGATATTTGTCAGAATGTGTTCTGATGATAATTTTGAACCTTTCTTTCCCTTTCAAATAGAGCCAGATTTTCAATTTTAAACTCTACACAAATTTGAGTTTTTCCTCATCCTTTTGCATAAAATTTAGTGATCAGTTTGTGCCAATTTAGGAAAATTTTATATAGCAAGATAATTGTAGTTTAAATGTCTGAGTATTTCTGATGGATAGACATAGAACAACATAGGATTGCCAGATAATTCTTACAAATGTAGTGCACTATATTTCAATATGAATAGTTTGTGACTATGAGAGTACAAGAAAACCAGACAGAAGTTACCACAAGGATGTGGCAAAACAAATAACAGTACTTTGCTGTCCTGATGCCTTTGCAAGCATCAAAGCAATCAGATAGCTACTTGGCTGTTCTGAATTATGAATTTCAAGTATTCTGCTTTTGTTCATATACCTTGAAGTTTTCTTCTCTAAGTATAACCCTATCCTCTTCCTGTCCAGGAGAAACCTATTCAGAGGAAGACCAGATTCCTTAGCTGTATGTCAATAATGGAATAGAATGTCTTAGAAGGAGAAATATTCACAGAGAACCTTGAAGACTTGTACTTCTCTCAAAAGACTGAATTTTCTTTCTCAAGAGAAGACTGACATTCTCTGATACACAATTCAGGGTCACATTTTTGTGCATTGATTCCTCAAGTCATTTGATATTGGAAATGATTGTTTCTTGACATTTGAGCTCTAATGACCTCTGAGTTCTAAAGCCTCTGACTTCTATAACAGTATAAGAAACTCATATTAGAATATAAGATAATCTTTTAAAACTTAATTTTCCATAAAAGTTTTCTTTTCTTTACTCTATTTTGCCACAGTTTTCACTTTAATCTTAAAGGACTCAGGGTTTTTTTTATTGCTGCTGTTGTTTGTTATTTTTGTTGTATTTATTTTTTCAGGATAGAAATCTAATATAAAGGAGCTCAGTTCTTAACAGAACAGTAAAATATATATTTTGTAACTTATAGTTTCCATGGCTGTGTAGAATAACAGATATTAATGTATATATATTTGTATAGTTTGCTTTTAATACAAAAAATCTCTTTATTGTAGCTTTGGGAAAGTATATAGAAGATAAATGAAATCAAGAATATTTCTCTAGATTTATGTTTTTGGGAATGTACTTTATGTTTTTTTAACATGTACTGTAAAAGCTGTATGCTCAAAGAGAAGATGATTCATACAGGAAAATAGATAAAAGTCTAAAAAAAGTCCACATTCCACTCAGGATTGTTCCCAAATTTCTTTTGGCCCAAATCTACTTGAAGCAGAGTTATGATAAATAGACATTTTGTCTTTAGAAGAAGGAGGAAATGAGTAGACAAAGAAGAGAACGCCAACAGAACAACAACACAGCTCTGTCCTGAGTTACAGTGAAGACAAAGAATAGTCAGAGAAATGCTTGCTATTGTTAGGAGACTAGTTCTTTGAAGTTACTGATGGGAGTGGAGGGGGAATGACAACCATAAAGCATTGGATTTACCTCAAGGTGAATATACCTGCAACTGTACCACATCAGTACTTGAAATTTCCAATTTTCAAATCTCAGATGAAGGGTTTGCACTGTGTAAAGGCTGAAAGGGATTATTTAATTTAATAACATTTTAATTTCTAAAACCAATCTAGGTGAACTTGAGTTTAAAATAATACTAGTTGTTTTTGTTCAGGATTCCAGGTCTAGTCTAAATGCAGGAGTTTCCAAGTTCTCAAATATTTTATGTCATAGTAGAACTAAGACTCTAATATTGACATTAATCCCAAATCAAGTCATTACTAGAATATAAGGGAATGGAAAGCAGGACAAGGAGACACAGGAAATTGGATTAACTAAATCTCTGAGTTAAAAACAAAAGCTAACATCACTTTCATTCTGTCAAAGAATTATTTAAAATGGTTATATACAAGTATTTCTCTAACATATATCCCATATGTTGATGACCTGAAAGATGAGCTGATCATCAAAAATCATACAAATTCAAATATTGGGCTTATTTTTTCTAGCATAGGAGTTGTGTGCAAAATATAACATAAGATTTACTTATAGATTTCAATTTCTATGATAATCAGGAAAATAACAGTGTATCTTGTGAGGAGACAAATACTGTAAATAGGCAGCAATTTTAGCAATTTTCAAAATGTTGAAGGAATTTCTTAAGGGTGACAATTTTAATATTAAGTAAAACACAACTGAAAAGTGTTAAGAAAAAAGCAGTCCAAAAATTCTCACTTCCTCCTATAAGTAGGCTTTTCATGACAAAGAACCTGAATTTTATCTGTGTCATATAAAATTAAAAAAAAAAAGACAAAGGAAAATGGATTTTTAATTGTTATTTATTCATTCAGTGTTAGCTGTGGAGGAGCATCAGGAGATTCCCATGTCAAGTATGTAAGACAGCTACAGAGGAAGTGAAATTACATGTGGGTTTTAGAAACATTAGTACATTTGAGAGGAAGGAAGGAAATCAGAGTGTATTTCTATTCACAGTATGACAGTAACTTTATTTCTGAACATTATGTAATACAGTACCTTTCACTGCAAAAGTTAATGTAATGAAGTTGAAGTTCAGAAGATCACTTTTGTTCTCTCTTATTTCTTTTTCTTTCTTTTTTTTTTTTTCTTTTTTCTTTTTTCTTTTTTCTTTTTCTCAGGAGATGAAGACAGAAACTGTGGTTTACTAAAAGAAAAGACGAAACAATGCCCTTCTGGAGTTTATGGTCATACTTCCTTCTCTTGATTTTTATATTGAAGAAACATCGAAAATGATGTGGCTAATGGTAGGAGTAATTGCAGAAATTAACACTAAGTTGAACATTGCATAAATTCAATCTTACAGTGAGTATCCCTCACTGTAAACTATCAACTACATTTTAAAAGATATTAACTGATTGTTAGGGTAATTAATTTTCTGTGGAGAAGATCCATGCTAGAAGAAATATTTTGACAAAGAACTAGAGGATACATTTTTGTATAATAATCAGGCTAAGCAGTATATGAAATGCAACCACACTAAACTCAAAATTAAGACTTAAGGTGTGGATGATGATTGATAGTAGCAGAGAGAACAATGATTTCTGTGTCTCCATGGTTTTCCAAGGAGGTCAGGTATGTCTTCTATTTTATTAGAAGATAGTCCTACTGTCTTGAAGGGTAGATGGTGGAAATAACCATTTCTGCCACAAGCAAATTGATAAACTATTCAAACATAACTTGGACAAACAGCAACATTGTGATGCAAAGCACTGTAAAGACATTCCTCTTCATTAAGAATTAATCATTAGATAATATTATGACTCACTGCACTGAAGAAATGACATGACATTATGTTAATGAGCAAAGAAATGTGGCATATTAGACATAGAATAGGACGTGAAACGTCTTTCCTGTCCCAAGATTTTTTTTTTTTTTGTAAATCCTTACATTTTGAATTAGTTTCTTCCAGATACTTTGAGAAATGGCAAAGAAATACTCTAGTCTCATTTTGTTTTGTTAAAGATGTTTGTTAGATTAACTATGAGAAGCTATGCTATCTATACAATCCTCTTATTCATGTGAACAAGAAATATATTTATAATACAACAGCATTGTATACTGAAAAACATAATCTCTCATCTGAACTAGTGCAATGATTTTATAAAACTAGAGTGACACCAATGGAATTACTTACTCTTTAACTACTTTAGAGTATATATTTTTTATTTGACTTTTAACTAGTTTCATTGTGCAGAGAAAAATTCAAGACAAGATATCAGGTTGTCAATTTTAAGTTTATCACACTGCGTCTCAGCTAGCCATGAAGACTTGGTTTTAAGGCAACTATTTTTATCTTAGAAAATAAAACTCCTTCAAAATCTGAAGTTACTGAAAAAGTTTTAAGTTGTTTTTTAAAGCAAGCATACAATAATAACATTTTATTTTTGGTGGAAAAACAATTGAGCTTTAATTTTGCTTAAGAAGAATCCTATACTTGTGTTCCAATCATTTAGAGCTATAAATGTCTATGTTACTCCATAGTATGTTTCTTTTCTTTTTATTGAAAAAGATGTAGATATTCCAGGGCAAGCCTTAAGAGGTAATAGAAATGTGAAATATACAGGAAAACAAAAAAACAAAAACAAAAAACAAAACAAAACAAAACAAAACAAAACAAAAAAAACAACAACATCAACAAAAAAAACCACTCTCCAATTCTAAAATCTGTTTGGACATTTATTTTAGCCATATCTGCATTTCTGTGTGCCTTTCTCAGAGCTGATGATCTTTGCAACAGCTGTGGATGTTCCTTGGGCATACACCAGTTGGAATTTATTCACCATATGCCGACTCAGTAAGATGATGTAGTGTGTAAATACATGACAAGCCATCTGCACTAAACTGCCAATTAAAGATATATTTTAACATGCAAGGCAAATTGTTATTATTGCTATATTTTTATTACATTCTTCAAGAAAACTTTGCATGAGATGTCTATTGCTCAAACATCTGGTTTGAAAGTGGTCAATTATATGTGTTTATCCTGACAAGAATAACTTGTTTAAGAGAGAAGTTATACAACTAGATATTGTAAAGTGGTGTTTCAAGAGTGTTAGTTATGAAAGTGAATTTATTTAGCTTAACTGCAGTATCGCAAGCCTTCTCGTCTCTCGTGAGAGATTTCACCACAGAGAGCTAATACTTTCTCCAGTGTTGGTGTTTGCATTGTTCACAAAATGTTCTTTGATACGAAGAACGTAGTATCCTCTTGTGTTTCTATATCCATGACGTGGTCTACTTCCTGACAGCATCTCATAAAATGGAGAGCATTCCAAGATCCGGTCCGTTTTGTTGGAAAGTTGCTGCTCTGATGTAGTCCTGCACGCTTATGCAGTGCCCTGTTTGCTGTGGCACTTCGGTTCACTGACTGCAGTGGAAAGCTTGGGCTTGCTCTGGCCAGCTGATCGTGCCAGACCGAAAATTCAGTTTTGTTGCTGAAAAGGTCAGCCAGTAGATCAGCCGGATTGCACAGGGTGAGAACAGTGGGAATAGATGTCATACTTGAACGAACTCAGTCCAGTCATTGAAGTTAATTTTTTCAGCCAATGACTAGAAATTGTAGTTAATTAGGATATGATAGTTAAGGGCTAATTGCCTTGAATATATAGGCATAATGATAGATAACATGAAAGAACTGGCCGTGTGTCATAATGTATGCCAATCAAGTCAAGTTTGTTTTTTTTTTTTTTTTAGGTATAACACTGTCCTGAGTTTTCAGTCTTCAAAATATCCCCTCACAGCAATCTCTGGTTCTCTCACTGATACATATACATATACATATACATATATATATATACATATATATATATATATATATAAATACATATAGCTACAGTAAAAAGAAATAATTGTTTTTACAGAATGATCATTTCATATGATAATATGGAGGGTTGATAAACCAACCACTGGTACTGCAGTTCACTGCAGGAAAACATGAGGGATCTCACTGTGGAATAAAAAGAAGCAGACAGCATAAATGTAGCTAGTCCATACGGCTTTTCATCTTCCTAACGAAAAAGATATAGTACTGCATCAATTGGAGATGATCATTAGCCAAACTGTTTGTAAGGCACTGTGAACTATTTTCATGTTAAATAATATAAACAGATTTTGCTGTATTAGCACTAAGATTCAGCCACAGCCAAATTTGTTAGGAAAATCAGTAATCTTAACATCCTCAGCTGGCGTGGGATAAAATAGGCCACTAGCACTCACTCTCAAAGATATAGTAAAAAAAATACTTTCTTAGGTACAAGTGAGAAATGAACAGCTAATGTAAAGTTATCAATAAGTTATAGAATATAATTCTTATTTCACTTTGTTCTCAGTGCCTGGTATCACAAAAAATGTTCAGATCAGGAAGAAAGTAGCAGATGCATGTAGAGCAAGCAGTAATAAAAAATTTAGAAAAAGAAAACACCTCCCCCCCCCCAAAAAAAAAAAAAAAAAAAAAAAAAAAAAAGCCTTACAGAACACAAGCTCTTTCAGAGAAATGTTCAGTTCCCCTAGAGGCCAGACAGCACATCCCCTTGCAGGTCTCTTTCAGAGTGAGGACTTCCTAACCCATTTGCTCGGGCTCTCTCAGAGCTGGCTAGCTTTATCCCACCACTCACTTTTTCTCGGAGGCAACTTCTGGCCATCCCCTTCTGACTGTCCCACCAACTCCAGCCGCGGCTGGCTGTGCCCGGAGGCAGGGGGGAAAAGCGGAGAAAAAGGAGTATTCCTCTCTCTCCCTGTTCTCTGGTAAAGTAACAAAAATGTGTTCGGAGGTGGAAAAGCAAGCAAAGATAAACCTCATCTGTGTTTCATCTGTGGTCCTGTGGTATTATTTTCTTGTTTGACTGTTTCAGCAAAAGGGAATACATTGACAGTGCAACTTAGATATCACATTCATGAAGGGCCTTTTAAAATACAGAGGGATAAACCAACATCACTAGTATTTGACAAAAGGGAAAGCAAGAGCGGTCTCTCTCTTTTGCTTAGGAGAGGTGGCCTTATTAACAATATGAAAAAGAAGATAGGAAAATGAAGTGAAACAAAACATCTACAAAAAGCAATCCTGTCACCAAATAATTTATTTATATTAGTTTAAATTAACTGTATCAAATACCAGTTTTTTGTTTCTACTGTCAACTGAAACCTTTTTTTTCATGATCCTAAGCAAATCATATTGCAGTAACTTTAACGAATGACTTAATGAGCACATGGCAATGTGTTATTTCCAGCAGCTAAGCTTCAAGCTATTCTGAACTTCAGAAAATAACTTCATTTCTTCCAAAGTTTATTAGCTTTCTACATCAGTAGAAATATGTACCATTATTGTAGTGAGACTCCTGAAAAAATTTCCTGTTTGTTTTCAAGAGATGGCCACAGCAAAGATGTGACTTTTTTACCTATTAGCACTTAATATGTTAGGGGTTAGGTTTAGTTCAGTTGGTTAGAGCATGGTGCTAATAGTGCCAAGGTTGCGGGTTCAATCCCCATATGGGCCACTTGCTTGAGGGTTGACTAGATGATCTTCAGAGGTCGCTTCCAACCTCACCATTCTATGATTCTATGATAGTGAAATCTTCATTTATTCCTGTTTTATTACTGATAATCTTGATTCTTGACAGACTACAGACCTGCAATGCCCCTGTAACTTTCCTAACCTCAGTGGCACCCTGGCAGGCAGGTGTAGTGAGCAATATTAAGTAATACAAGTAATATGGTTTCCCAGCAATGTAGAAAGTGGTGGAGGTTTTCTGTTTGTTTGTCATATGACCACAGATTTGGATTTTAATAAAATATCCTCAGTCTCTTTCCAAGATTTTGCAATTCAGAAGAGTTTCTACAGATGAAGTGATTTAGAAAAGATGTTTTAAGAATATTTTAAAACAAAAGTAGTTGTCCAGAAATTATTTTTTTTTTTTTTTGTTACGGTTCACTGGGAAACACACATACATACTCATAAAAGACTTTCACTATATATGCCTACAGCGTACACAAATAAATAACTATAAATTTTAGCAACGTGTCTGCTGAAATCCTTTACTTGGCTATTTAAACCCTGAAAAGTATTGGAACTGGATTTCTTACAGGCACTGTATCACTGTTGGAATTCTGTATATCACAATATTTATTATATCACAGTATTTATTATCATCATCAATTATTATTATCATCATTATTATCAACACTGTAACGTAACTTCTAAAAGTGCCCTTTTTCAAAAATACAGGACAAACATGTTTATTTCCATTATTTTATTGAGTTCACTGCTATTTAATACATAGAATAAGAGGGAATAGGAGGGGGTGAGTCCCTTTAAATGTCTGATACCTGGTATAATTCTCCTACTAACTATTTCCTTCATCTTCGTATTACCCTACAGTAATTTAAAGAAAAATCCCAGCTTAGCAAAACACTGTTTCGGAAATGTACTGCAATTAAAAGAAGTGAAAAAGGATATATAATACAATGGCATATAATGTATTGTACTTTTTGCAATAGACTTAAACTATGACTGAAGAGTTGGGTGACAAGAACATAATATAGTGTTCTTTAACAGGAGAAAAAAAAAGCTAAATCTGCAGTTTTGCAGACAGAGTTTTTGTTACTCTGCAAATTCAGAGAAATACTTTCTCTTCCTAAACGTCTTGTATACAACTTGTATGTACACATCTGTGTCTTGTAATGTTAATGTAATGTTAGTGAAATTTTTTCAGTAATATAAATTGTCTTGCCCTGGGTGCAAGTACACTTGTATCATTCTGACAGATAATAGAAAAATCTAATTTACTTGTTCCCAAGTTTGTTATTAAAGAAGGCGGGTGAGTGAGTGGGCAGGAGAGAGAGAAAATTGTTTACTCTGTCCTGGCTGCTAAATGTGAGTCCTCAAATTCTCTAGAGGTGAATTCTGTAGAAAGAAGGGAAGAAGAGAAAAGTACTTAATAAAAAATTGGACACGTCTTGTGATGTTGTTCTAAAATTTAGGAACCAATACGTAGTAAAACCCAAATATATGATTCATATAGCACAAAGAATGAATAGGAATTTTCTGAGAAGAGCTGATGGTTATTAGTGAGGTGAGCAGCTCCAAAGCTCTCCCGAGAGTTGAAAAGAAAAAGATTTTTCTCTTTAGGCAAAGTAAGATGGCAAAGGGGAACTATACAGAACCTGGGAAATTTGAGTGGACCTAGAGTAAAGAAATAAGGAGAGGATCTCTGTTAAAGTTGATTAGGGGTCAGATGCAGATTTATTTTCAAAACTCTGATTTACTTCTGTCCTCACTGTCATTTCTGAGCTACTCCTTTCAAAGAAGTTATCCTGTTGTTGTTTACTTTATTCCTAATAAAACATCAAAGTGACGAGAAGTGTAATATTGCTTGTTTTCTATAGGCAAGAACAGGTAGAAAAGGGGTTCCACTTTCAAACTTCGGAAGGCTTTAGGTCCGTTTATAACTGCATTGTAGTATTTCTCTGTAAGGTACTATTCGTGTTATAGGCTAATGGCACCATAATTAATTCTGTCACATTGAGCTTTGTAAACAAGCTTCCTTTAAACAATGTTTTATAATCTCAGCAGAGAGACACAACTGTTGTTTAAGATCTAACTTGTCTCAATGGTCACATTCAGAATTGGAAACTCTTCCTGCAGTAAGGCACAATTGTTATTTAGGATCTAACTTGCCTCGTCAGTCACATTTGGAAGCTGTTTCTGTCTGCTCTGACTCTATTGCCTTCCTGGTAAATAACGCTCTGGCTCCCTTGAAATTGCTTCAGCTTCCCTGCGTTCTCTATAGAGTTCTCTGGAATTAAACTAGACTCTCGTTTTTTTCCTGATTTTAATTAAAATACTGAGCTAAAAAGTAACTTTTTTTCCCCCCTCCTTCCAATTGAGCTATTGCCTTTGATTGCTTATTTAGGTTACTTGGAAAAGTTCATGAAAACTCTGATAGCAGAAGCAGAACAAGGCGTATGGTGAAGATTAACTGAGTAAAGTGGCATTCTAACTCTCTCTTTTGCCCTGAGCGCAAGAAAGGTGAAAATCACGACATCCGCAGGTGCAGAGGATTTCCCAGCTGCCTACAAAGCAGGGTATGCCAGAGCATAGAAGTGCGAATCAATAATATCTGTCATTGCACTTTATCTGCTGTAACAGAGGAAGGTTTTTATCTTATAAATCATAAACAAAATTGTATTACAGCAGCATTTGGCATACTGTTAGTGCTAAGAATCCACCAGAATTTCCATAATATTCTCTCTGTTGTTACTAGTTTACGTCCTAGACATGAAAATTCATTGCGAACTATAATTTAGCATAAATGCTTATTGTTCACTCTTATTTTTTTTCTTTCCTCTTTTTATTCAGAGACATAAATCATGGATGAACTATTGGTCAAGGTATGCATTCATACCTCTGAGCATCTTAGATCTAGGAAGACACTAGATCGATAATAATATTCTACATATTGCAATATTACCAGTGAAAGTTTGGCAGCTGTAATCCCTGTTTTATGAAAACGCTTCTGGATGAAGGTTCTCTCCCCTTGCCACCCCCCCCCCACACACTCTTTTGAAAATAAAATCTGCTGGGACTGCTGATACATTAAAGACATCTCTCTATTTCACTAAAATATAGCAATATTTATTAGTTCTACTTTCACTGATTTTTTTTTTTTTTTTTGCATAAGAATATGAGAATTGCTTTACTGAGACAGACCAAAAATCCAGTGTTATATTGCTGATAGTGACCAGAAGTGAGTGTCTAGAGTGCTGTATAAAAAGTGTGATATATCCTGCATAGAAAGAACAATCTTCCCTAGTGTATCATTTTGGCAGTCAATGGTTAGGGCTTTTGATTTACTGAAATCAACAGAGCAATTCCTCACATTTTTTTCAACTTTTTTGACTCATTCTTTTTTTTGTATTTGCAATACTTTACAGAAATATGTCCTATACTTGAATTATGCTTCTTTGAGAAAGGCTTTTTTGTTTTATAATATTTCCATTCATAATGTGCCATCAGTTTTTTCAGAGAAGCTGCATAAGAATTACACTACGTCTGTGTTTTTTTATGGCCTGTAGACATTAACAAAATCCCTTCCTCATTATCTATTTCTGAGCTATAGGTTCTTTATTGATTTTATCTCTTCTTGTATAGAACCTGTCCCAAAATTCTGCTATTCCTGGCTTACTCTGGACCTTTTCTTGTTATATCAATTAAGAAATAAGCATAATCCAGAAGCAACTACTGGAAGGAAAGCTAAAACTACAAGTGGGGTGACATTTTAAACAAAGCAATGAATACTTTGTAACAAATGTTGTTGAATTCTGTCTTGGATGTTGAATACTGAATCTCCTGAATGCTGAAGTTGTATGAACTAATTCTATGAATTCTATGCTATATAAAATGATAGTATTTTTTAATTATTTATTTTAAATGAGGGAAGGTCATTTATAGCAAAGCAGTTCCCAAGGTAATTAGCACTTCATCTTTTACGCTATTATAATATATGTATCTACTTTTTGTTCTGCTCCCTCACTATTATCCAGTCTCTATGTTTTACCTGTAGTCATATTGATTCATTCAATCTGCATTCTTTTTTCCTTTAAGGATTTTTTTTTCTCACCCTTATTGAGTATTAGATTATCTTTGGAACCTCTACCCCTTCTACAGCCACTCTCCCCTTTTTCATATATGTTTATCTTGATCATAAGGCCATTTAACTTCTTGTGAGAAAGAACTGAGAAATAGCACTACTTTCACTGTAAATCAAAATCTGGAAATTTTGATGGGACTGGTTGCTCAGTTTTGCAAAATGAGGTTAATGATGAGCAATACCTACAATTTACACTTTCATCTATACAAGAGAAAGAGCCAAGGCTACTAAGGAGTGAAAGATATGAAAGGAAAAACAAAGAAACAATACAGAGTTGAGATTTCTGAATTGATTCTAGTTGGTAACAACTTAAAATGCAGCTGTAAATCAGCAAAGAATCAGGAACCCCCCCCCCTCCTCCCCACAGACTGACATGTTAAAAAATCCAGAGAAAGAGGAAGAAGACAGCTCAGCAAGACTTACAAACTACATTTCAAGGATGAATGGAGTCCAATTCTTCCCAAACTTTGTGAGGATTACCTGACCCATAAAGACCTGTTAGGTGACTGTAGTAGGGATAGTGAGCATATTCCTGCTTGCTACCAATACCATGTTAGTCCCAGCCTATCCTAGTAATAAATCAGAAAATTATTGTGTAGTCATCAGCTATGTGTGTGGTTTTCTTTTCAAGACACTGTATACTATAGAAGATGCCTAAATAAAAATGTCTTAAGGATTTGAGGATTACAAGGATGTTAAACATATCTTGGCAGGCAATTAACATAATTCATTAAACACCCTTCTCAACTCTCAAAGATCCAAAAATGGATTTTTTTTTTTTTTTTTTTTTTTTTTACTTTACTTATTTAATTTTATTTTTTTTTTCATTGTTTGGAGCCTCGTGGTTAGAACCTATTTTCACAAGTCTTTGAGCAGCTTATTTTGAAGAATGTGAGGACTTCTGTGCTGGAATTTGCATCTCTGGTGAACACCTTGCTAAGACTGTCTGACAGAGATCATTACCCCATATCCCATGACTGAGATTCAGTACCCCACATAGACTTCAATGTTGCTTTAACTGATTGTTTTTGTGGTACTGAATACTTTCCTGACTTTTTGAATGTACAATAGTTCGTTGACATGAGCAGTTACCCAGCTTTGGAAAAGATTGCCAAAACTCATGAAGGCAAGTGACTTGCACAGATCCTCTTATAATATTTCCAAAATATTTAAGACCTGTAATTTAGTGCCTTATTTTTTGCTTGTGTTACAGGCTCACATCTGATATTGTCCTCAAATTACAAATATGATTAAAATTTGGGTTACAGAGAGAAAAAAGAGGAAAAGGAAAAAGTAATCCAATAGGTTTTGAGCTTTTTAGCTTTGTAAGAAAGTAATATTTTTATCTAATATGAAAGAAAAGTTAATATTTTAGGATATGTTAAACTACATTTGTTAAAGCTAACGATGTATGTAGCACTACTGAGAATATTGTATATGAAGTTAGCATGGTCAAGTAACAGAGAGGCTGGAAGTGTTTTAAGTAGCATATAAACCATAGTGACATTAGGAACATTGATGGAAGACCATGAAAGCACAAGGATATCTTCAGTGTGTTAGGAGATCAGACAATCGCCTATGACAGCAAAAAGGTGCTATGGTTGTTGATACTGTGAATAACTTTTGGGCCAAGCACAGGCATATTTATTTCTCTTAAAGCAGTGAAAGCTTTAGTCAGAACATTTGATGGGTCAGTTTCAGGCTGAGGTAGATTTCAAGTCACTTTTACCTTTTATTATTATGATATGTAATTTTTATTTTAAAAAAAGATTAATTTCATTATCAGCTAGCTATTTGAACTGCAGAGTCATTCTTTCTTAGATACAATTTGACCTTTATAAATAATAAGAGGGTAAATATATGGGTATAAAAGTGACTTTCTAATAATTTCAAGGTCATATATATTACCTAAAGGTCTATTTCTCCCTATAAAATTGTTTTTCTATTTTAAATTTATTTAAAACATTTTAAATATTCAAGGCTGACGATATATAATTTCAGTGGAACTATGGTTACTGAGAAAGCTCTGTTCTGATTTATTAAAGTGAGATTCTAATTGTGTAGGTCTTTTTTCCCCTCCCCTCTGATTTTTAGCTTAGTCCTATCACTTTTTTCTTATCTTATTTCCATGTTTTTAGGCTCTCTTTGGGGGCTGGTCCTACTTGGCACTTTAAGTAATCTTCCTTCTAGCTTCTTTTTTCTACAGTCACTTATTAGAAATGAGGGAATTTTCCAGTGAATAAGATTAGTATTTAAGGAGAATACCAATTTTTGTTTCAGAATGGACCATGTCTTAAGACAATTTCAAAATTACTTGGTCCATTTTTTTTGCATTCTTTCACAGTTACTATGATTTATTTTATCCTCTTCTAGAACTTTATTTTTGAAAATATTTATTTTTTATAGTTTGCTTTTGACAGTATTCTGCTATTTCTCTCATTATTGTTTTTAATAACTCCTCTCCTTTTCTTCTCTCCATTTTCTGCCACCTTTCCCCCAGTGGTAGAACTTCTTGAGCACTTTCAGTGGTATCTCTTTCTACTAAGTCTTCAAAGGGATTAGTTAATGAATATATAATATTTTTTGCTCTCTTCATTTGTTGTATAAGCTTCATTTTTTCCCCCCTTCTTACTCTCCAAGCACTGACAGCATTGATATGTCTATGGCTGAAACAACAGTCAAAGATGACATCAAGATTCATGTAGGCAGAAGCTATGCAGTCCATCAGCACTGAAGTAGCAGAAAAATTTCAAAAGTTTTGTCTGGGATAGCTAATCTAAAATAATTGTAATGCAGTGGAGGGACAATTTAACAGTTCATTAAATGGGAAAGTTTAAAAGAAGTTGGTGATCAAGTTGCTGAAAAAGTTAGCATACCATTTCGGATCAATGGACTAAAATTCTTTATCCATGTACTGAAACAAATCCTAAAAAGGTACACATTTCATGGGAGTAATTCATACCAACAGCTCTTTCTGTGATTTGTAAGTACCATAAATGCTTATGGTCAGAAATGTTTCGGTAGTTTAGATCTGGCTAAACAAAATAGGAAAAGCTATCTTCAGTGTGTCAAATGTCATTTTGTGCAGAGGCATAGAGGCATCACTATACTGTACAGAAAAATCTGCAAAGTTTAGCACATCCAGTAAAAATATCACAGCATTGTTGTTCGGTGAGAAACCTCTAAATTCAAAAGACTAGGTTATCTTACTACTCCTTTTTCTCTGAGATAAAACTTCCAGGGAATTACTAATAGACATAATCATACTTGTTATCTGATATAATCAATATCTGATAGTGACAAAGACACTGTAACAGTATTACACTAGGTTTCATAGTCTGATATAATTATGTTTTATATTCATTTGCTCAGATGATTCAGATGTGGGGTTGTGGCTCACTGTTTACTGTGAAAATGGCAACTCTGTTAACTGGGCAGAGCACAGAAAGCTGTTAATTAGAATATGTGTATACAGATACCTTCTGACTGATACCCTGCTTGAAATTAAGATAAAGTCTAATAAAATTATCTGAGAAACAGCAAGAAGTTTACTACACAGACAGTCCTCATCAAGCAGAATGAAAAAGCAGATGGAACTCTTTTTTTGTTTGCTTATGAAATGAGATGTGACAACTTTGTTTTATCACTGTTTTGAGGAGTCTTTTCAGACCAGCTCAACTCAAAACCATTGTTATAGTAATTACTGATGTGACTGAACAAGCTATATCATGAAAGCAAAAAAGGTTTTAACACTTACGAAAGACTACATCCACCCTGTTTTTAATTTTGTTTCCTATCTGAACCATCCTTAGTCAGGAAAAGAAAAGAAAAAAGGAAAGGAAAGGAAAGGAAAGGAAAGGAAGAGAAAGGAAAGGAAAGGAAAGGAAAGGAAAGGAAAGGAAAGGAAAGGAAAGGAAAGGAAAGGAAAGGAAAGGAAAGGAAAGGAAAGGAAAGGAAAGGAAAGGAAAGGAAAGGAAAGGAAAGGAAAGGAAAGGAAAAGAGAAATGGGTAGAGGTTTCATCATGGCATGGTAGTTATCCTTCAAAGACTGAGAAGTACTGAAACCCTTCCTCAGCATGCTGTGATCTAGAAAAGTTACTTGGTGATTTTTAGCAAGGACTAGAATTCGCTTTTTAAGCACTTTACAACTATTTTATGCTAACTTCAGGTCATGGCCACTGCAAACAGAAGTATGTGATGATAGGTGAAAACGTGACTTAACATTCTTGAGTGTATTGACAAGAGTAAAAAGTAACCCCTGATGTCAACAAAGTTCCTTTTCTGTCCATTTATGTGATTCTAAAAAAGAGGAATGAGCTGTACTCTTTTTCTGCAAGTTATAAACTCCTCTGAGATTTCCACTGTGACTTCCACTGTTGTTTTCTGCAACTTGACCTCATTCCACTTACCTCGCCCCTGGAAAAGGCACCATTCCAAGAAACTTGATGTGAATTTGGAACTGCAGCACAGGATTAGAGAGTATTTATAAAAAGGAATTCCACTGCTCAGTCTTTCAAATGAAATTTTACTGAAAACTGATGGTTTTGAAGTTGGGATAAGAGTTGTGTTATTTCATAGACAGTTAAACGTGTTCTTGAATTCATAGAATAGGGAAGGTTGGAAAGGACCTCTGGAGGTCATCTAGTCCAACCCTCAAACGAGTGGCCTGTACAGGGATCAAACCTGTGACCTTGGCATTATTAGCACCACGCTCTAACCAACTGAGCTATTTACAGAGATTGACAACAAAGAATAGCCAATCTTATATTCAGGTTTAAAGTTTTTCCCTCTTTCTTAGGAAAGGATATATTCAGTGACAGAGAAGAAGGACTTGGTTATAAAAAGGATTATAGATTCTTTAAAAATCCATTAGATCCATTCTAAGACCTCTTTCTGTAGTAAATTCATGCTACTTATGTAACATGAAGCTTCAAACGCTTAAGCATCATGAAGATAAAACCCTGGCCCATGCTTTTCAGGTCCAAAGTAAGTCTGGGCATGTTTTTTTGGTAGAATTCTATTCTGCAGCATTTTTTATGGAATTCCTCTGTGACTGTAATAGCCTTAGGAGAAAATGAAAAGGTATTGCAATTTCCCAATCTGAAACAACAGGATTTTTTTTAATCTCACTGGCCTGAGATACTCCTGTACACCTGCGTGAACTGTTCCTCCTGGAAAACAGATGCGAAAGAACTAATCAAGCAAAATTTCAGAATTACAAAACACATTTGAGGAGGCAAATAAGGTTCTTGCACTTTTTGCCATGAGCTTGAATTTATACTGTGTTGGTCTTCTCATAAGAACAGACATCAAGCCAAATTTTAGTTAGCCAAATTAAAATTGACTCAACATTAAGAAAAAGGAAAGAACTCTGGAAACTTAGTAATCTGGAACATGAAGGATGTCCTCTCCATCAGCCAGAGGCATGCATACTACATAATTATAGCACATCTTCCAGCCAATACAGGATTACTTCAAAGAGCACATTTTCTAGTGTTGTGCTGAATCCATTCTAAAAGCATAAACAATGGTTCTTCCACAGCCTACAATAATAGTTTTCTGTGTCATGAATATAAATGTACTTCCATTGCCTTTCATCACCTTAAACAAATCTTTGCCCTTGAGTCTTATGAACAATGTTTTCAAAGACACAAATGGTTGCTAGGAATGCAACTCACCAAAGGTTACCACTGCTTTCTAAAAGAATTATTCCCTTGGTTACTTCTCAATGCTCTTCTTTTGCTCCAGCTTAATCTCTTAAATGGAAATTGTTTATGTCACTTTATTTTTATTTATTTATTTTTCTCTGAGTTCTCCCTCTGTTTTTCCCTCACTTTGGTGATGATTGTATCAGAATAGAATGCAGTCAGCCTACAGCCGTATGGAGTGGTTACCAATTAGATATCAAGATATAATACATCAAAAGATCTTAATTGTCTCCACTTTAAATATAAAATCTAAATATAAACTATAAGAAGTTTTTGTTACTTTTTTCCTTTCCATATGAAGTTCTACTCAAAAGTAATTAGCAATATAACTTTAGAAATTAGTTTGTTTTTTTGTTTTTTGTTTGTTTTTTTTTAGAATTAAAGATGTTTGCTACTTTGAGAAATAAGCGAAGGAAACTGAAAATAATGAAAAAAATATTTTGACTTTATTCTTGGTCTTTTTGGCTTATTAATTCATATTGTTACTGGTAGTTGTTGCTAACTTGCACGTCATTTGTGTAGAAAGTTCAATAAAATTAGAAAGGCAGTATTGGCACAGATGAAAACAAAACCTCATTTTTTTTTTGTTGAAGACAGATCTAGATGTCTTCGTTTTGCTTCAGAGTAGTAGTTAAGCTGCAAAATCATTCAGAAAATCCTGCAGCTGCCTGCCCCTATCTGTTTAATCTAGTTTTATGAATAATATGCCATTCTTGATGTTCTCCCTTTGTGGTGATAGTCTCATTGAGTGTTGTGTGGCCTCACTGTGCATGAAAAATAATTTTTCATTGATTTTTATAACTTTTTATTAAACTACTGCTTTTGAACCTGCATTTAATTAGTATTAGTTTGTGTTTCTGCTATGGAGTTTGCACTATTTATTCCTGACACAACAGTAGATATACAGGCTTCAGAAGAGCCTGAAACATTATTCTTTTTTATTATAATTTGGTGAAAAGAAAGAGAGAAGATCCAATTTGTTTTTGTTTTTGTTTCTTTGTCAGATGAACAGGGGAATGAAAGAAAATATTTTCCTTATTTGAGAGGTCACAAATTTGTAACATGAGGAAACAACACATAGCTTTGGGTTCTGAACTAAGACAAACAAATTCAGGTGATTACACAAAGCCATTACAGAAGCTGAAAACCCAATTATGCTCCATGAAGATTTATTCAACACATTAAATAGAACTTAGTCCTCATCAGTCGGCAGGAGCCTTATTCACTTGGCTATGCTAAGGCACCTAATGTCATTCGTGACATCCTGGTCTATACTGCCTGCCTTCCATCTGCTGCTGCAAAAGGATGTACATGTCTCCCTGGTCTTATTTCAGGCCTGACCATCCTATGTGGATAGCATTCCTTTTCATCAACCTCCAATCATCTCAGATGGTATTGGCTACCCACAGGGTGCCCATGTACCTGTTGGTGGCAGATGAAGGGCTTTCTAAGGTCCTGATTCCACTGAGCACATAGAATCACTTGAGATAGCCACTGAAGCCAGCGTACTCTTCCAGGTGACCAGAAGATATTCTGCTAATCCAGAAGATACTATCATCTTTATAGATACTATTATATTCCATAAATCCTCTGCAACATCTTATAGCTCCATAGACATAACTAGAATATCTCTGGGCACTGGCTGGGCAACTGAGCATAACCCTAAGCTCAGACACCATGTTGACCAGCTCCTTATTGACTATTACGTGAGCTGAAACACACAACTCAATGTAGATACCTACCTGCAGAAATCTGAGTACAGATCTTAATTTGAAACTCAAACCCATCCCAGTTATTTTTGCCTGAAGATTTTAAGACTAAGCACTTTTTCTGTCTATCAGTCAGGGAGAATGAGCAAGTGGCTGCATACCTATGTCATTATTTGTTAACAAAGTGGTTGTGTGCATTTCAGCTTTGCTTTAAGTTCAAGTATGGTAGAGCGTCATACTGCTACTGTTTCTGAAATTGTTAGGATAACAGAACATAGGACAAGAGAGGGTTTATTTCTTAACCATTAAAAGAAAAGGACCTTAGCAATTTTTCTAAATCAGTGATACATACATTTTATTTTTGTCAAGAGAAAATGATGTACCGTGGAATAAGGTGCTCTCCAGATAGAATTAACCCACAAAAGTAGCATAGCTTCACAGTCCTCACAGCTAAAACAACTCCTTTGAGCCCTTTACCTTTCTCACTAAAAGTTTCAAGAGATTTTTTTTTCTTTTTGCTTAATACAGTATCAAGAAGTACAGTTAGTGTTTGAAACAAACTCTCAGTTTTTGAAACAAATGTTAGATTTTTACCTTAGGGTGTGCTTTGAAACTTGTATTAGGAAGGAAAGAATGAAAGTTTATGTGCTAATAATAATTTGAACACATTCCCATTTCTATGTACTGAAAGACTGAAAAATTTAGGAAAAATGAACTCTTTTGTAAGATGAAATGTTAACATCATCTACCAAGGGATATCTTGTGTGGAAATGTGAATTTTCTGATTTTAATTCTTAAATAAAGTATTATGTTAAGACTGTTTTGCATTTGGAATGATATTATCTTCAGCTCATTTCAACCAGAACAGATGGCCTGGAATGATGTTAATCTGAATCTGTCTTTTAAATTGCAACACTGATTGGAATTTCAGCACTAAATTGATTAGTACAAAGAGAATATGAGAGAGAAATAGCCAGAGAAGTCTTAAAAGAATACTGATGAAACTAAAATTTAATTCTCCCAATATTATAGAAGATATGATTTTCATTAAATCCATTATTATCTTTAATTAATAAAAGATGAAACAATATATCAGAGATTAACATTTTTCCTAGTGTTTCAATCATTTATTAAAATAGATGATTACTTGTACAGAACAAGTTTTGAGGGCTTTTTTTGTATATATCATAAAAATGCAGTATGGCAACAAACTAAAAATGACCAAATTGATTATTAAGTAAGGAATGACATCAGTTTTATTTTTACCTCTGACTATGGTCACATTTTAACTACAGTGTCCACACTGTCCATTTTTGATTTGACTGTGAGAATGTGGTGAATATACTTTATATGTAACCTTTATTTTATTTTTCAACCTTCTCACTGGCTAGCAATCCAGTATTTGTCTGGTATCTGAGGGGTCCTCTTGTATTTTAATCCTTTTCTTTCCATTAGGCTGTAATGTGTGCCCAGTAGAATGAGTAGTGGGTACCCACAATGAAAGCTCAAACCTCATATCTCAAAACTATGGGAGGTGAACCCCTCTATTAATTTTCCCCAAGCCTACAGTTGTAAAAACTTTTACTAAGATCCATAAATTTGGAACCATCTCATATGATAGTAAAGGTGTGAATAACTTGCTTAAACATAGATCAATCTGAGATTATACTAAAACATTGAAGATATAAAACTGGAATAATGGAGGTTTCCCATAGATACCATGTCACATGCCCAGGCTCACACACACACAAAAGCACAGCAAGTAATGGCAGATATCTATGATTAGGTAACTGAACTGAGCCATTCGCTAACAAGGAATTGGATATTACCTCCAGAAAAAGAAATGACTCTGCATTAATGTAAGAGAAGACAAAACATCTAGAAACACAAAATCACCCTATTGCTCTTCTCCCAATAAGAAAAAATGTGCTTGCTTTCCATAAAGAAAGAATACCCTTTTTTTTTTCTTTGAATTTAAGGTTAAAGAAAGAAGAAAGAGAGTGGGAGAAGCCATCAGCTCCCTCTGTGATTTTATAATAACCTGGAATGTCTGTGCTATCTGATAAATTATATCAAAATGAATCTAATGATTCTAGTTTTTTCTTTTTTCTGGTAATTCTCATTAAAACAGAATATATAGAAGGAAATACAACAGATAGGAAATACAAAACTGCAGCAAACTATGACAGAGATTCAAACTTGAATGCTGCCAACATTTTATGTTTATGAGTAAAGAAAGAGTTATGTCATTGGACAGTAAGTTTCCTCAAAGAAAAACAGGAGAAGAATAGGAAATTTATTAATTATGTGTTTAGTATCTTCCCTTTAAGAAATATGTTGTACATAAAAATAATGAGCAAGTATGCAACCTTGTCTGTCGGGCCAGAAAGGTTCTGTTCCATTTCTTCAAAGGTTCATTAGCCTGACTGAAAGCTGTTTTCTTTCCATTGTACAGTTACATATTTTTTATTTTTCTAGGTCTTGAGGATCAGAAAGTTTGATTAGGAATCACACTAGTCTGTTATGATTTGTACTGGTACATCTCCAAGGTTCAACAAAGTGAGCTGAGTACCTTCTTATAGTCACTTATTCTCTTCTGAAGCCTGGATCGCTGTGAGAAAGCATGATAAGCATGTCTGCAAAAGGTCATACCTCTGTAAAAATTAATTTCTAAATTTTGCTGCAGAAAGTTACTGGTTGTCCATCTTCTAACTTCTGATGAAGACAAGGTGTGTTGAATTCTGATCTGATCCAGGTGTTACACTCCTTTTTAGACACATGAAAAAGGAGAGACTGCCCCTGAGGTGAATTCTGACATATTTATCCTCTTTTATCTTCTTCCTTGGAACACTGAGCATGATTGACACGCTAAAGAGGCACCTAGGACCAACTCTGTGTCCCTTGACTGTGGCTGTTGAATCCTCTCATCCTCCACTGAAAACAGGGAAGGCTGTGTAAGGGCAGTGATTCAGAGTTCCAGAAGATCCCCATTTACTCCTATCCTTATCCACAGAAATTTACAGGTCCTTGAAAATGGAAGGGAACATCGGAAGGCAATCTGCTCAATCACCAGGAAAGAAAAATGATATCCAACTCTTTTCTGATAGACTGAGTCAGACTAGTGTATGAGCCTATCCATATTAATTCTAGCTTACTGTGAATTAGTCATTCGCCATTTCGTCTGCAAGGAATGGAAATAATTCCAAGTTTAGATGTTTTAGCAGGAACTACAAAAATATAGACAAGATAAAGAATACGGCCATAGAATTGATTTGCAAGTGGTTCATCAGGAATAGAATCTTCCTGAATTTCTGTAAATTTAACCCCCTGGAATTATGCATAGGAATACTGTGTACTCATGCACTCATTTACTTATGAATCTGTTTGTAGGACTGAGGTTGCAGAAGGTAAAATAGATAGAAAATGAGGAATAGACGTATCACACTGCATATAATTGCTTTTACTCTTAATTCACTGGCTTAATGTTGGTTTCATAAAAGCAATGATGAACTCATTTAGTATTATTGTGAATGTCGTGAGTGTTTCTGGAGGATTCTCATTCAGTATTAATTAACTCTGATCATTATTTTAAAGTGTTTCCCATCATTCTTGCTGTTATAGCGAGCTATTTCTTGATGTGTCATTTCTGATAATATACTTTTAAAATTATTTCTTTGTCTAATTTGAATTTCCTCATCTTAATTATATATATGCCATTTCTATCTGCTTTTCTTCTAGAAGGAAAAATAAGCTAATTTTTATTTAATGAAAATATTTTAATTCTGCTTGTGCATTATAGACTTTGGAAATTATCATATGTGCAATTTTTTTCTATAAATCTTCAATAGCTTTCATGCAGAAAGTGTCCTTTTTGTGATCAGCACATGAACAAACTCAGTAACTTTCCATGCTGCAATGAAAATCTCTCCCATTCTCCAAATGCTTTTGAAGAGGATTAATATTCAGAAGCACTATCACTGACCCGGATCTTCAAGTACAGAATACTCTTGTCTTGATACAGTTGCAAAGGGAGATGAAAAGGATGCCTGAGGTGCTTGAACATCAATCATATTCTTTTGAACGGGTACTTTCCTGTAGACGTCATTGAATAGACTTCACCACGCATACCAGATAATGGCCTGTTTATGAAGTAAGGCATAAAAATAGTCTTTTTTGTCTTGAGAAAAGAGAAGAAAGGAGAAGAAAGGAGTAGAGAAGAGAAGAGAAGAGAAGAGAAGAGAAGAGAAGAGAGTACTTGGGGATGAATAATCTGTAATCACATTTTTAATATAAGCATCTTAAATCAGCAGAGATTTACATAGGAATTAAGTGGGTAGGTAACCTCCTAATATTTCATCCATCTGAAAATATTAATGATATTTGACATTCAAATTCAAATTCCGAACAGGATTTGTTTGCACAGTAGTCATAACATGAAGATATCTTGCAAAAAATGCTTCTTAGGAACATTACATTTTTCTGTTTTTGTCCAATAAGAAATCTTTAGATCAGGAAAGATGATAGGAAAAAAAAAAGTAGCTTTCTAGATAGGACCACACATTTAAAGTGAGAGAAAAAACTCATCTTTTCTTATCATTTAGCAACTGAAAAAACTACATGAATGAGAACGAGAAGGCAATGATTTAAAGGAGCTTAGAGCTGAAGCACTGACAGGGAAACAAAAACATAATGTGCATTGCTGAATGAATAAACTGGTGGTTATTTTCAGAGAAAAGGACACGGAGCTAAATGCTCTATCCAACCCCAGAAAGACAAGAAATGTGAGTGCTTTGCAAAAGATTTTGTTTGTCTGACTTTTGTTTCCAAATTTTGGGCTTTTTTACTTCTGTGGATATTGGGTTTTAATCAGTTAAATGCTAAGATTAGCAAATAGTAGAGCACAAGTCCAGTGCCCAGATTTAGAATCTTGAAATAACCATTCAAAATTCTACCGACTGAGTTTGTTGCTTATGGGCTATTTCTAATATCTTGGCTAGGTATCAATTGTGTCTTTTTTTTGGTCTCTGTGTTTGATTTATAATATAAATACAATTATTTCTACTTGATATTCCCTTAAGGGATGAAGATTTGTTTGGACATGTCTGAGAAAGAAAAGATGTATCCCAGCTGATCCCACAGCTGGTCTCAACAAACAGGTCAGATGGCATGTTGGGAAAACTGTATTGTCAACCTCATAAAATGTAGTATGAGGTTTCTATGAGATCAGACATCTTTCATTTACTTCCAGGAGAAAGAAATACTGGTGCATTCCTGCACATTAAATGCCCTTGCGTAGAAAGTTCATGCATCAGTAGGGGAAAAAAAAATAATCTTTCAAATTAAGAGGATAAAAAGCAAAGCAATGTCTTATGTTTTCTAAGCATTTACTTAAGTTCTATAATTCAGAAGTTGTTTATTTTTTCTGTTGATAGAAGAAATAATTGTAACTATATACTCTTAACCATTAAAAAATATCTGAAGTCATGCTCATTTGGAGAAACTGCAATTTTATTAACATATTAAAAGGATAATGAAAATAAGATTGTCTCTAAAATGCCAAGAAGCTAAGTTAACACAATACTTGAATAGAAGTACTTGAAATAGAATAGAATACTTGAAAAAACTTGAATAGATACAAAAATACCCACAAACAAGCAAACAAGCAAACAAAATCCAAGTGCTAGTGTTAAGTCTGAAACCGACAGCTTGAGTCTGTCTATAGTCCAGATGATACGCTATGCATCATGTAGATAGATACATCTGATGGACAAGTGTTTATGTGAAACACCTTTCAAACTTCATGTGCACGTGTGACGTGTGATCAATAATCAGTATAGTGATATT
Organism: Rhea pennata; assembly: GCF_028389875.1. NCBI lineage: Eukaryota > Metazoa > Chordata > Aves > Rheiformes > Rheidae > Rhea > Rhea pennata. The sequence goes on along the minus strand of NC_084664.1, from coordinate 118,826,050 downwards.
AGGAATTGAAATTAATGCTTTGGAAGACATATCAGATTATGCATGATGAATAAATTTTCAAATGAAATTGATGTTCTTATTAAATATACCAGTGTGAACATCCACTTAAATAAAATAGCTTCATCTAGTTTGTGAGCACTTATGTTCTCTCTCTGTCGACGGTCTGTCAGATACCACAGATTGTTGGGTGAATCAACAGTATAGACCCTTCAATTTTTGTTTTAATGGTAAAGTTCATTCTTTAATTTTTATTTTAGACAAGCAGATGCTAGGCTTGGCAATCCGAAAGCCCTCCTACCACTGCAATATGTACAGAATTTTAATCTAGATAAAAGATTCTCTTCTCATCTGAATTTTATATAACCAAATATGCAACCAAGTTTTCAATTTTTTTCTTGGGTCAATAATTTTATATTGTGACGTGTCAGATAATAATAACCGATGGAATAATGTTTGTAATATCATTTTAATAAATTACAGCTATAATAGTTACCATAGAAACAAGATTAAAAGGAAGAAATAGTCTTGAAATGTAATACTTTCTGTACTAGCAATTGGTAGTATTTAATACATGACATATGCATAAAGAAACAGAATATTTTTCCTATTTTGTACCAGGTAGTAGCAGACAAAGTAAAGGGGTATTTCATAGTATCATCTATGCATCAATCTTCATATTTAGGTGTGTATCATCTTCATCTATTTTTATTTAAAATATATTTCATTCAGTACAAAGATGACCTTACATTTTGCTATTGAAAGAACAGAAATACTTGTGTGAGTTCAAAAAAAAAAAAAAAAAAAAAACCACTCTTGTATGCATTAAACAACGAGGATGCATAATATCCTCTGAAATCAGAGAATAAAACTTGTTGCACTTTTAAATAAGATTTTTTCCCAAAGAAAAAAGAGATTTTTACCCTATGAAAACAATAGCATAAATTTTATTTTCATGACCTTTTAAAGTCATAGATGTTTTTCTTTGAGAATATGCAAAAATTTAAATTTTAGCTTTATACAATTTCTTTCCATAGTTCTTTTTAAGTTAATGATTTGAGACTGTCTTAGTTTTTTGGAGGAAAGGGGAAGTATTCTTGTAGTTTGGATAAAAGAAATCATAGGTTGGTAAATACCTCTGGGATTTCCTTTTTTAATTTTTCTTTTTTCTTCTATTTTGTTTGAAGTGTAGAAAGCACTCTAGGCAATCTTCAGTCCTCCCATCATATTGAATCTGGAGATCTGGTATTACAAATCCCTAAGCAAATATCTGACTTTATTCTATGATTAATTTCACTAAATTAGGTGGGTCTATTCATAAACTTAATTTGATATGCATACAACCCTTTGCTTACCATCATAAACACTTCCTCATTTAAAAATGAAATTATTTCTGTGCTAACTATTTGAATCTATTTAGATTTCTGAATTATTATAACTGCAGGATAGAAATAGAATTCTTTGATATATTCAGTACTTTTAAATGATAGTACATTTAGAAATTAAGTTTTTTAGACACACAAATCTTGCTGACTTCTCATAGCAAAATCTAATAGAAGAGCACAGCCTCACCACAAGTGGAGGAGAGCAGCATGAAGAACCCAAACTATATTTTTCATGAGGAAGTGAGGCAACCCTGACAGCCACATAACAAAGCTGAACTGACATCTTATTCTGGTTCGCATCTCTTGTTCTCTAAATAAAATGATTTTCATAGGAACATTTTTCCATCAATATACATTTAAAAGTGCAGCTTTGAAAAATACACTTTTTCCTTTAAAGAGTCTTTTAATCAGAAACCTACGGATAGCCCTGCTGATTTACTGATTACTTTTGCATGATCATGCAATATTTTACCCTGTAATAAAATAAAAATATTTTACCCCAACTCTTCAGTGTTGTTATTGTTGTTTTCCTTTTCCCCTCAGTATCCTGGGAGTAGTATGTAAGAAACTTCTAGGAGGGGATATCAAGATTATTACTTTGTTTCTAAAGGTCTAAAAGGATGTTTTGCATTTCAGAGTTCATGGCTGTAACCAATGTAAAGTTAAAATATGAATAAAAATAAATATAAAAAATATTGTTTTTAAGTCAGTTGCACATGTTATTCACCTTGAAGATTTTCTGTATTATGACAAAAACAAGAAACCTTGAGGATCCCTCTTAGACTGAGATTTGTTTGGAATTTTACTTATATGCCTACCAAATATAAAGAAAATTCTTGCTTATTCAGTCAGTGAAGTTCTGGGGTCAGCTGAATGTGCAGTCGTAATGGATTTTACTCCATGAAATATTTTTACCAGCTATGATTGTACTTCAGAAAAAGTTTCTAGGAGATTTTTTTTAATCATAGGATATTTTTTTCAGATGTCTACCGAACATGTTAATGGCCATGAGATGTACATTAGAGGCAGGATGAATGCAGTTAAAGGTGGTCAGCTATCTTAATCTTATGATTAGTTTTGGTCATTTTCATCTTGGAAACATCTGTAGTACCAATTTATTTTCAGTGAAGTATAATTTTTGTTGTTACTAATAGTTTGTCTTCTTGTTACTACTTTTTTTTTTTTCAGTAAATGCTAAGACTTTTTGCAAAAGAGTAGAGTTAATGTTTTGGAATCTCACAATGTGCTATAACTAAAAGTATGAATTTTATAAGTTCCTTCAGCCTGAAAATTTATCAGTCCTTCTCTTTCACAAAATACAACTAGCAGTTGTATTTCCCATTTCAGGGATTGTCTTAGCCATATGAATGATAAACAAAATCATACATTTCATTTCATTTCTCCTTGCATTACTTAGTAAAATATACAGCAATTTTAAAATATACTTTATAATATACTTTTTAAATATACTTTTTAATATAACATTTCATTTTTTCATTATATGTGTTACATTATAAAAGTGATACTTGCTGCCTAATTTCTGCTTCCACTGAGAACAGGTCTTATGTAACAAACGGTCTGAATTAGAGAAGCAAATACCACTGACATGAATAGTGATATTTCAATAAGTCTTTGATGAATCATATTTTGGAAAATTGTATTATTTTTCACATCTTCATAAATATACTGCCTTACTTGCAGTTGAACAGATATCTGGAGGAAATTCTATATTTTCTTCTAGCCTACTAAGTTACACGACTGAAAATGTTTAAGGATGTGAAAACATGGCTGTTGTTTGATTAGACCTTCTAAAAATCTTTTGTCTATCCAAAATCTCCAAACCCCTCTCAGCAGACATAGTAGTGTATGCATCACTGCGGATTAGGCATACAGACATGATACCATGAAGTTTGGGTAACTTGATGTAGAGAAGTGACATCTTTGGTCCCATGTCTCAATACTGCTAATGAAAAGCAGTCCAAATCCGTATGTTAGGCCTCTCAAATATTGGTAATTTGAGTTTTAATCTGTTGATTTATAGTAGCAATTAGGAGCTTTCTTTCCTTGATTTCTGGTCCTTTATTTTTGGATGTTTTGCTTGTGAGTCTTTTTTCATTTCATGATGCACTAAGTCACATATTTCAGTCTGACTTAAGTGACATAGGCCAAGGCCACCAACTTGAGGAAGAAAATTTTTTAAGATTCTTTGTAAAACAAAGCACTAGGAAAAGATAAAAAAAGGGATCTTAGGATGCTAGATGTCTAAAATAACGCTACTCTCATCACATTTTACAACCAGAAACTCTCTGTGACACTGACTTTGCCTACAATTGACATCGCAATGACTTTGCTGCATCCTCCTTCAGACTAGTGGGTTGAATTGTTTATCAGTCAGAACTGTATTCCTGGAACATGTGTTTCTTTGGTAGCTCAGGAAATCTAATGTGTTGCCTAGAAACCCTGAGTAATAAGAAATACATCTGTTTTGCTTTAATTCCTTCTTATTTGCATTGCTTTGCTTTACTTTGTGTTATTTTTATACAAATAGAATCTTTTTAATTCGTCCTTTTGGAATTCTGTGCTTATACACAGCTCACCCAGATCTCCTTTCTTCTGTTTTGTCAAAAATACTTTTTTGAATATATTTGTAGAGGAACTTAAAATCTGAATGAGAACAGTCTTTAGAAAAAACAGCAATTTTTTACTGCTGTAAACTTTTGCCAGTTTTCTCTCATTAGTAATGAACTTAATTTCTATGTAATGAAAATAGAAATATTCTGGACTGCAAATGTGGACTCCAAAAAAAAAAAAAAAAGAAAAAAGAAAAATATAAAGTCCATATACTAAAATTTTTCTTTTACATGTCTTGCCTTTTTAAATTGCATTTACATTTTGAATAATTTTCCTCTTCAGAAATACTGGTGTTCCTTTCCCTCAGTATTATTTGCTGTATTACTATATCCTTTTTGTTTTATAATACATTTGAATTTTAACTTGTTTTGTTCACAGAAATACATATATTCCTACTTCGTTCTTTAAGGCTGTTATTGAATACACTAAACAGATGAAGAGAAATTTATTTGATATCATAATACACATATATCTCAAACACATTGGTGCCTAAATCCACAGCGGGACAGGAGCAACTATGTCAGTGTGAGTATAGAAAAAGCAATTATCTGAACCCTCATATGAATAGTATTAACCACCACAAATTTTATAACTCATATATATATATATATATATATATATACACACACACAGATGTGTATATATGCACACATATATAGATTCTAATTCTTATATGCAACTATAAGTCCTAGCATCTTTATAAGACCACAAGGACTATTCCATTTTAATGATTATCTAATTCTAGTTTCCTCTTAAATATTTTGAAAGAGAAAACCTTCTAAATAAGTGCCACTGGCTACTGAAAAGTAATGGGAAATGTCATGCGTGAAATTATAAAAATAGACAGAAACAGTTACAAAACTGACAGAGTTTTCTGAAATAATATGCAAATGATATTTTTGGGTGGAAAAAAGTAAGAAAAATTGAACGTTTTTCCTCTGCACACATTGCAGCACAAAATCTATTAGATTGATGAAAGCAAGGTGGTCATATGCGTTACATAAATTATAACAACTAGAATTAGTCAATTCAAAAATTTGAAGGTTTGGTTTAAAAGCATCTCTTTTCTAACATTTTAAGGTAAGGGTACAACTGCTATGCTTTACAGAGATACTTTGGATTTAATGATAGTTTTTTTCTAAGGAGGGATTACAAAAACTATGCAACATTGAGGCATAAAGCTCTATCTTTTACATCTGAGAAACTGGTTATACTGCTAGGGTCTAGGGAAATTTTTTTATCTGCCTGATCCTTCAGACTTTTTGGAACATATGGCCTATGCTACACTGCCTTATGGAGTTCTGTGTTTTCCAAGAGTTGCTGATCCCTCTGTTGCTCTCCGACTATCTCTAAAAAGCTAAATGTTTTCATGTTGCTGGACTGTGTGTTTTGTTTACTTTAATTTCAGTGGCACAATAGAAAAATATTTACAAAACTAAATTGTGTAATATAGATGTCATAAATCAGAATAGCCCAAAAGCAAAAGAACTGTAAACTGGCCACAAACAATCTAAGCTGCTTTGGACTGCTACTAAGCGCCTGTGCAGCAGCAACAGAAACCACATTGCTGCAGCCCAGGTCTGCTTGGCTGAGGCCAACTTCCACCTGGTTAGACGTATAGTAAAAAAGAACATACCAAATAGAGGCAAGGTGAGGATTACTCCACTATGCACACAGGGAGCTATACTTTGGAGATGCCAAGAGCTCTTGCAGCACACTCATAACAGGTTGCTGGACTGGTTATTTGGCAATTTTGGTCAACACAGTTTGTAATAAATGCAACAAAGATCTAACTCTTCACTAATTATTTGAAAAAGAATAACAACTTGGTATAGTATTAATCAGAAACTGTCTTTTTATGTCACAAAGCCCTGTATTACAGGATCCCCTTGGTCATAGTTATTCAGAAAAGCCTATATTTATTATTTCTGCTTAGCATTAATAGGCAAATTCCTACAACGTTAGCTGGATTTCATTATTTTTTCACTGAGACATTTTCCTGTTGCTGTTGAGTAGTAAATCAAAGAAAAAAAAGTTAAAGCATTTTAAGCTATAAATTTCTAGCTAGAACAAATTTAATAGAACTGATTTAACTACTGACAGCTATCTATGTAGTTTTTATTTCCTTTAGGTGTAAAAAGCTCAATTACAGAGCAGAGGATTAACATATCAGGTAGTTACCATGATTTGTACGGACAAGAACACCAAGAACAACTTCTTGAAAGTCTAAAATTGACATCTTGATGAAAAGTAGTTCAAAGGACAGTCACATGATTTTTAGAAGAAGATTTTTTATTTTTAAAACCAGTAGGCTTCCTAACAACAGTGCTTGGCTAATGTACTTCACTGTGCAGTTATGCTCATGAGGAAACTTAATTTCAGTCATTATTGTAAAGGGAAGTGAATCATATGGAACTAAGGGAATATCTGCTTTGTAGCCTGTTTGCTGTTGTTCCCATTTGTAGGTCCAGCTAAAAATAAGGATGAGCTCCAGAGCTGCAGATGCACACATAGACACACGAACAAAGCCAGACACATTGATCATCACAGCAGAGAGCAGTACCTTTACCTGTGCTCAAATAACCACCAACACCACTCCCATATAGATGAGCACAAATCCGGTTCCTTCTATCCACTTGATCAGGACTGAAGCTCCTTAAGTTCACTGCTGAAACATGCACACATGCAGCCTCCCTCCCTTGATTCACAAGCACTCCCACCTTCACAGATCCCTTGAAAATTAACATAGTCTTTAAGTCTGTCTCATATCCATTCCCAGAACCTATACTCACCGAGTCATCAGATCAGACCTTGGGTCTTTCTAGATACAGTGCTCCTTATACTCACCAGCTAGTCCAGGTAAAAGTTCCCTGATAAACCATACACACTCCCAAACACAGAGAGAATAAACAGCAAGGTTGCACAGAAAATTAGTAACAGAATTTAATGAGAAGATAGGACTACAGTGGTAATCCAGCAAGGGGCTTAGCTAGACAAGCTGACCAGCAGCTTATTTACATGTAACTGGCCCCTTTTGTCCTCGCTCCGTCTCCACTTCCCCCATGCTTTTTCCTCCCTACCCACCTTAGTTCTCTTTGACACATTTGACCCTACTCTAAAATATCCTACTCCTATAATTTTTGCACAATCCTCTTAACACATCCCATAATAAATTTTGCTCTTTCCAATAAGACCCATGATACTCTTGTTTCCCTCTTTCTTAGCTGTTACCAGGTTCTGGTTGCACTTCTTCAAGGTCACCGTTGTGTGGCGCTTTCAAAGGCTTTGAATAGCAGCCTGAGAGCCCTGGTCTTTGGGGGCCTCTCTGTTTAGCTACTGCTCATTAGAGTTTCTTAATTTATTGCTTTTTTTTTTTTTTTTTTTTTTTTTTTTTAAGGTTGAGTAGCTATGAGCCAGATGTCTTCTCATTCTAGGTATTCACACATGCTTTACATTCTGCACATCCTCACAGAAAGTATGTCCAAATGTTGTATAGGGAGTAAGTTACTACTAGTATCTATGCTTTTTAAATAAGATTGTGCTTTGTATACTTACCTAGAGTTAATTAAAATACTATTACTCTGTGTGAATAACATTCACAATTGTATGAATGAACTATAGGAAATGAATGACAGAGAAGAGTTGGAAATATAAGCGAGTAGTAAACAACAGCAATAAAATAGAAGAAAAAAATTTAATTTATGAATTCATAGGATTCATCTATTAAATTTTTGTACTTTATTCGCTATCTCACTATTTCTTTTACAAAGTATTCTTAAGTCTGTCATAATGAAATAACATTTTATAAATGTTATCTATAAGCAACTTATTAAAATAATAATTAGTTAAAAAGTGTTTTAGAATTGGTCTTCTGTGATTACTCTGCTGCTTTATCTCTTAGTGTTATGATATATGTGCAATCTAAGTGAAATTTCATTACGATGTGACATAATCTGATGTCTTGTACAGATAGTGAGAAAATTAATGAGTATTCTTGACCTCAATTTGCCATGGACTGTGAATTATCAGTAGTGAATAACAATAGCTAAAACTGTTTAACTGATGAATAGAATTACATTCAACTGTAAATCTCTTGAATATTTATCATACATTTAAATTATATAGTACACATGCAAATAAAATCTATAAGATAATATTGTGTTTATATATGGTTCATTTATATTAATTTCATATCTTAAAAATTGTAAACATATTCTTAAAATTGGGAGTTAATTCAATATTAAATCATATGTCATAAAATAACTTTTTATCCAAGACAATAAGAACAGCTCTCATAAATTCATTTATATTTATTATCTTTATATCAATTAAGAATCTGTTTCTAGTTATCAAAAAGTTTCAGGTAAATAGAATAGCCCAGATTCTTCTGTTTTTTTTTTTTTTTTTTTTTTTTTTTTTTTTTTTCTTGTAGATTCTTTAATTCGTCCAGGTAGTGAACAGAATCATATTCTCAAACAATCTGTGTGATATTAAAAAGATTTCTCTGGATCCAGCTGTTCACTTCAAAACTGACTGTTCAAACTTAAAAGAAGTTAGAGAAGACTTTTTTGAATGGACTATGAAATTAAAAGACTATGTTTAGCATAAATGAGTTGAAACAGCTTTTAGATATTTTAAGGAGGGAAGATTATTGGATTTGGAATTCTGTACTACTAAAAAGTGAGATTTTGTTGAGGCATCTGATGTTACTGAAGAATGTGTGATCGGCTTTTCAAAAAATTATTTTCACTATAAGAAACTGAAAAAAACCCACTTGTGTAGTTAGAGCAAAATATTTTCCTGTAAACATAATAAAACAAAAGAAGCAAATATTTCATCTGGCTTAGTCTTTGTTCAACTTTTTTAGTAACCTTTTCTTCTTGACAATGTTGTTTGAAAAGCTTTAACTAAATGAATTTGTACTGGAAGCCATTGACACTCATCAACCAGATCACTGATTTGGTCAGTGGCATTTAAAGCTTTCCAGCTTTTTAATTTAAAGCTCATCAGAATAAGGACGCCTGTAATGCAAAAGCTCTGGAAAATTACAACCTCTTTTTATGGTCTATTGCCAAAAAAACATTTAGCATCGGATAACTCAACTCAGGAAGCCCAAAAAATAAAGGCATCCAGAGCTAGCTAAAATTATATCAAAACCTAAATACTATCCAGGAGAAGGAAATAAAAACAGTGATCTGAAGTCTGACTATCTTAGCACCATCATCTTGATCTTTCACATTTGGTTGCTGGTGGTTTTATTTTTGTGTCCAGACATTTAAATTTTGTGTCAGCTAGAGGTATTTAGACTTTTTATTTTACACAAAACTTTTTTCTAACACATTCGTGTACAAACATACTACCTTCATTAATGTGTTTTCCACTTTCTGCTATTTTTTGGTCAACTTGTTAAAAAGTAGAAAGCAACTCTTCTTTACTCTTTCTAAATTCTTTAAAAATTCATTACTATTTTAATTCCTTTGTTGTTAATCATTTTATATTATGACAGTGAAATCAGCACCGAAAATAATAATGGAGAGTTTCATCTCATTTGGTATCATTTGTTTGATTAGTATCAGCTTTGTTACTGTAAGATACTGGGTGTCTGGATGTGTCCAGCATATGAAGATGAAAATATTAGAACATTCCAAAGCCTTAAAATTCCTACCATATTTGCCAATCATTTACAATTGAAATTCAGTGTACATTTCACAAATCTAAATCTGATTTGAATTGCTAATTATATTTCAGTTGGACTTCATTCTAACTGAATTGTTAATGCAAATAAAAACTGAATGCTTAAGAAATGCATATTCCAAAGATTAACTGCTCAAATAAGGCCAGTATTATACTTGTATACATAATGTGTGACACGATAAACTGGTATTTAATTTACCATAGACTTTCTTCTACCTCTTTCCTCTTTGGCTGAATCAATATTTTCTTTATGATTATTGTAGGTAGATGAGAAAGTATTAAAGTTATACTTTTGATGTGATCTGACCTCTTTTTACCAAAAAAGAATATCAGAGATTATCCATTTGTGCATCCTTAGAGGCAAGAGTTCTCCTTTCCGCATCATTTTGGTAGTCATTATCTAAGTGCTGCAGTTCTTGAATTCCTTATCTAACCTGAGAAATAGCTAAGTAGCTGATTGTTCAGCTGTGCGGTATAAAACATTTTAAAGAAGGACTCCGTATTTTAGCTAATTGAAAGCTTTTAGAGTAACAGTATCCTTCATTAAAATATAGTCATTCTAGAGCATGACAATGAAGCATTGTGGGAAGTAGCTTATTCACAAAATATAAGCCCCAAAAGTTGTTCATTTACAGCAAATATTGCTTTAAGATGTCTACTCAGACCTGATTAAAGTGATCAAAGAAAGGTGTCCATGTTTTTACCAGTACTAATGTTGCTACTAGAAAAGAGGTCCAATTCTATACTGCTTACTGTATTCCAGCCAAGTGAGAAATTTTCCTCTCCAAAGAAGCAGCATTTGGCTATTTTTTCTTATTCTTTAATGACTGCACAAGAGCATAGTTTATCACAAAAAAGTTTGTAGTCACAGAAGTCATTACATTAACATTTTGCTAATAACATTAAACATATCACTCCTATTTAATAATTCAAACAAAATGTGCCAAATATCGATATTGTGGAGTCTGCAATTTCCACTTTATCTGCAAGCCTCTGGTTTAGGCAACCAGTAGCTTCCAGGAACACAATGAATATTAATTAAGTTTTCAGCTTGTGCCGAGACTTTTAATATATTCGATGTTTTGAGGAGGTATCAAACTAGCTCATTTATCCTCAATTAGCAGAAATGTCATCTGGTTGATAAAATGAGTATAATCTGATGCTAATCAAAATTTAATAATCCCTTCTTATTTTAAAGGACTGTCAGTAGGGAACTAAAATTCACCAATAAGGTCACTCAGCAAGAAAGTATTTTTGATTAAGAGAGAGTGATTTACTTAATATGGAAAATAAACTTGAGGGTCAGTAGATTAATGTACCACTCAAATGCCTAGCTATTCACTTTAAAATTCTACAGAAACTTTAAAGTCTAACTGAAAAGTTAAATGTATAAAAATTACATGAAATATACATAAAAAGGAAACCGCTTCATATGTAGATAGCTTTTCTGTTTTGTTTGTTTGTTTTAGCAAGTACTGGTGTAATGCTTGGGAAGTTTTGAAGCATAGAACTTGATTTCACTTGAGGTCTATATATGTGGTCATTTTTATTGAGAAGACAGTCTTTTTCATGCCAAGGTCAGCTGCAAAATCTATGTTGACTTAGCTAAAGAATACTACTTTAAATGTATCCTTCTTTTCATATCATTTAAAAATTATGCTAGAACATGGAATATGTACCTTTGAAATCTACATTTTGAAAATCTTATGACATTTCATAGGCTTCTCAGAAAAAAATATAAAAAAGTATCACAATTACGAGATAAAGGTTTATCAATTTTGGGGGTGGGTCAAATATATACAAGCAGCAGAATAGGAACCCTAGCATTAATGAGGTTTGATCCAATAAGTTTTTCCAGACTAGTAAATGTAAATAGCAACATTTTCAGAATTTCAAGAGCTTTCAATAAACTATCGTGTTATTTTTGCTATATAAACAATAAAAATGATGAATGTTTAAACTCAGGATACAAATGCATCAATATTTATTAAATCTAGTATTATAATACTTTTGTATTATAATTGATGCAGCAATCTGAAGAAGAGAGGTTTGGAAGGTACTTTCCAACATGTAGATATATCCCTAATTCTATTTGGAAGTGAATCTATATTTAACACAGGCAATAACAACTTGCTAGTAGAGGCATTAACAGGTAAGCAAACAAGATGATCAGAGCAGCGTGGGGAAAGTTATTCTGAAAGATAAGCAAGCTGAATAAGCTGTTCATTTTAAAAATATGTATATAGTCAAAGAACACTGCTTAGAAAACCAGCCTGGACATGAAGAAACATTCTGGTAGCAAGGATGCTGGATATATTTTATTAGTCTGTAATTTTTTCACTCCTCTTGGTTACACTCTAATGCTACTATGAGACTTTAATGTCTGGTCATGTTTCTAAAAGCATTTAATTTTTTCAATATCTAACTTACTGTGGGACTTGAGAGTCTTTAGAGTTGTTTTGATTTTTAAATCAAGGATAACAACGGATTTTAAGGTAATAGAAAACAAAACATTAAATTTGGTGTTAGCGTTTCTTTATGGGTAGAGCGTATAGTTCTCAGTATTTTTAAGTTGTCATCAGTCCAAATTATATGACATTGCTTATGATTATTTATAATTTTGCCTACTCAAAGGCATCTGGTGTTGATTCCTCCAGCTGATTCCTGGTTCGGTCAGGTCTTGAAAACTTCAGGGAATGGAGATGGTACAACCACTCTGGGCAACAAATGCTGAACTGTTCTACTAAGGGAAAAGTGTCTTCATATCTCCAGTCTGAAGCCTTGTTTCATTTTCTACCCATAATGTCTCATGCTCCCACTATACAGTGACATGAAGAACCTGACTCTGTCTCCTTGATCACCTTCCTGTAGGTATTGCAGGGCTGCTCTTGGGTCCCTCTAAAGCTCTCTCTTCTCCAGGCTGAACAGGCCCAGCTCCTGCATTTTCTCCTCAGAGGGCAAGTGCTTCAGTCCCACCAGCTTGGTGGTCTCCAATGAATTTGTTCCAGTTTATCAGTGTCTTTCCTGTCTTGGGGGGGAGGGGAGGGCAAACTGGATGCAATTCTCTAAATATGGCTTAACAAGGTCCAAGCAAAAAAGGATGATGGCTTTCCTCAACTGTGTTCACACAGCACAGGATACTGCTGGCCTTTCCTGCTGCCAGGGCACATTGCTGGCTCATGGTCAACTTGCTGTCTGCCAGGCCCTCAGGGCCTTTTCCACAGAGCTGCTCTCACTCAGCATGAAATTCAAGAATTAAAAAATGCTGTGTCTAAGACAACAGTTAGTTTAGGTCCAGTCAGGCAAAGGCTTGTACATTTAGTTAAGTTCATACACTCTGTAGCTCTATTTCATACATGGCTAAGTAACATCTAAAGTTTCAGTCTAATGAATAGCAGTAAAAATAATAAATATGTATGTTGAATAGCTCTCTTTTATTGCGTAACATAGCTTTTCCTGTAATATGTAAATTAGAGATTTGCTTAAAGTGGGAATTTTTAAACAATAAAATTTTCTGTTAATACAGCTCAAACCTACTCATTAATCCTAACAACACTGAAAATCTAAAACTAGCATAAAGGAAGAGAAAAGAACTAATATCATAAATAAACTCAAAATTAGTAAATTTAAATATGAACTGCAGCTTATATATAGAAATTTATGAACTTTTTTGAATAGTTTCTGAACTATTTGAATAGAAATCTGAATGGAAGAATAAAGTATAATACATTTTTTTCCCTTTAAAACTTAAAACATTTTTTTTTTATCCAAGAATATTAGATGGATAATAGCAACAATGAAAAAGTCAATAAACCAGCAGAAAAGCTTAGAGTCCATTCTGGAATCATGGTACACTTTGTCCTATTTAAAACAGATTGATGAAACTTGTTACAACTGCTACACCAAAGAAATTGATTGCTTCTATACCTGGGCGCGAACAAGAGGCAGCTACACACAACAGAAAACCAAATTCTTTCAGTATTTGTCTTGTATGTTTTAAATATAAAACTTATTGTAATCACAATATAAGAATGAAAGTGATGTTCTGCACTGTGAAACACTAAGTAATAATCAGAGAAGGGTATTTCATTGTTCTAGCAGACAAAAGAAGTTATATGCAGGAGATGACTGCCAGCAAACATGGGGAAATAACCTTTCTTAAGATAGAGTCTAATAAATTAGAAGATGTTCTTTTAATCTCTTCCTCTGAAAGAGACAAAATAGAAGGATTTGGGAAAAAAGATTAAACTAGGCTTCATCTTCTAGAAGACTTTGAAAGGATGATTGGCTATAGGAGGCCCTAAAGAGGAAGCAAAAAGGCTGAAACTTTGTCTACCAACTTATCAGGAAGGATCAGCAAGTGAACTGAGTGAGGGAAAGAGTGGCATACCTAATGTAACATTACTCTAATTAGGTTAAGTATACTTTTTATAATGCCTTAATAAATGTCTCCTGTAAGTATCTGTAGCTATTATCAGTTTTGAATGGTATGAATTAATACCTGAATTTGATTTTTTTATTAGTTTATTTCCATCTATGTCCTATTTGATTCTTCATGTATTCCTCTACAGTACTCAGACTGGCAAAATATGTAGATGTCATCCGTCTTTCTAACAGTACTCCTATTTAAATGACTCATTCTTACTAAAACTATTCTGTCCAACATATAATGACTGCTGATCATGATGACTAACTCAAATATGTTTTCCAAATATCTTTTGATGAAAAAGTGCTAAAGTATCAAACAGTCAGACTCTAATTGTGATTTATTAGCCTTTTCATAACTTCAGTGAATCTTAGATTCTTACATTTTCTGTCACAAAACAACTGCACAGATCTATTACCTGGAAGAAAAATCTACCCAGTTTGCTTCTTTATTCAGCAACCACTTATTTCAATGACTTCTGCTGTTGGTAGATTCTCTAATTTCTTTGCAGGTAATATCAATGTAAATTTCTAAGTCTCTGTATCACACAGAGTTTCTGGATTATGTAAAAATTCTTTTTTAAATACAGTTCTGTATCAATGAGATGTAAGAAGACTCCATCATTTTGCTTTGGTATGAACGCTGTGCAAATTCATAGCAGAGTTCATTCTGATTTTTCTGCTTGAAAGTAATTTTAAAGTGGAAGTTTACTGAAGAGAAACATGTCCGTTTATTTAGGCTATTGCAGCGTTTTACAACTAGATTCTACAAAGGTTTTACAACAAAGGTTCTACAAAATATTGTTTCAAAGTGCTATTTGAATTACCTAACCTTAAGAAATGACATGGAATAGAGATTAATTTATTGCAATGAATCTGATGTGTCTGTAGAAGTATTCAAACTTGTTAAATATACTCAGAATGCTTCCATCTCTTAATGCCTCTGAGCCAAGTTATAAACTTAATGAAATAAATTTCTCCATAGTGCTTCAGAAACAATTCTTTCTTTTTCTGCAAAATGAAAACAGAAATAGCAATGACACACAGGAGAAATTCATTTACCTAAGCACCAATGCTGAGTGCTGTGTGAGACACTTCAGACTACCGGAGATAACCAGAGTGCAATAACAGAAAAGGCTTCCAAGAGACCTGTGCACTTCTGGAGTGGTAGCTGATAGCACAGCCCAATCTGTGCATTTTAGGGAGTCTCAAAAAGCACCAGGCACTTATGTTTCGGCAAGTGAATTGAATCTTTGGTCTATGGTCTTTATGTAGGGGTTCCCATATGGTCTAGTGGTCAGGATTCCTGGTTTTCACCCAGGCGGCCCGGGTTCGACTCCCGGTGTGGGAAGCTAGGGTATGTTGGTATCAGTTTTGGGGGTTAGGTTTAGCTCAGTTGGTTAGAGCATGGTGCTAACAATGCCAAGGTCATGGCTTCGATCCCCATATGGGCCACTTGCTTGAGCGCTGGATGATGTCCAGAGGTCCCTTCCAACCTTACCAATTGTATGATTCTGTTTACAGTAGGGTTTTACTGTGGGCTGGTGAAAGAGAGAGCACGTGGCATCAGAGATGAGCGGATGTATTCAGATCCCTTTCTCTCTTAGAAATGGATAAACACAAGCTAATGTTTTGAGGATTCAGATGTTGCTGAAGGAGTGTTTGTCTGTCATTCCATGGCCTCAGGGTACCTCCTGTCTCTTTTATGACTATCTGGATCCCACTTGTGCCAAGTTTTTAGCTTGGCTTAAGGCACGGATTTTGAGCTTAAGTTAGAGACGACACCGATAGGAACTGTTGTATAAGCTGCCAAAAGACATAGGTTTCATCCAGCTTGCCTCATTTATTATGTAAAGATCTTAAAAGGAAATTTATTATCTAGCTATATTAGTACTATTATAGCACTAGTGTTTCGAAGATTAAAGATGTGATCTAATTCACACAGAAAACCATGAAAACCGTGAAAAAGTGCCCACTGAGTTGCAAATGACTTGAGTAGACACGAGGGATGATAAGAATAAAACTAATAAAGTTTTACCATAACAAACACTTTTTTTCTTTGTTCATTCAGCTATAGTTGTAGCTTAATTGTGGCAGGCTTTTTCAAAATGCCAGTGAAGGAATGCCATCATATGGAAAGTTGGCTTTGAACTCTGATAAAAATTTGCCTGGTTAAATAAGAGGGAAAATAGATTTTTACTAATTTTAATGAAATTTCTACCCTTTTCTATTAACTGAATATATATATTTATATATTCATATTTATATATTTGTAGGTATACATAAATCTTTTAAAAATAAAAAATGTAGAAAACATTCTAGGACTTCTTTTCACCTATGTTACTGTTTACTCAGGCTAATTCCTGAAAATATTGTTAGAATTTTCCATGGAACGTTTCCTAATTCTTCAGTCAGTGTACGGTATATATGTTAATCTTGAGATATGTCAGAGGGTGATATGCACTTCCTGGTCAAATATTCTGGCTGCCAAGAAAAAAAAAACCAAAAAAACAAAAAAACCCAACAACAACAACAAAAACCCCACAGTATTCCTTGAGATGACTCTCTCTCATAAAAATCTTGTCTCTAAATGCTGTTTAGTTTTATTGCAATTCACAACATACAAAGCAGTTACAGAAGACCTGTTGAACATTCTTTTCCTTTCTTTCTAAAGAAATGTAAAAATGTTATATAAGTTGTTGTTAGTTTCAACTTAGATCTTTTAAGATCTTTGATGAATCCTAGTCTTATCTGCTGTTGAAGCTATTTTTCAGGTTGACAGACTTAATTTTAATTTACCCATTCTTTGAAATGTGCACTGCTTCATCTAGAAGCTATGAATTAATTCAAAGATTCATTATCCTCTGTGTTTTACTGCTAATTTAAACTTACTTATGTATTTATGGAGTATCAACATGCCCTGTTCTCTTTCGTAGTTGGTTTAGAAAGCACGTTTATGCAATGTTTAACAATTTCTCTATCATTGGAAATCAAAAAAAAAAAAAAGTTTCAAAGTAATATTTAAAGTTTAACAATAAAAGTTTCATCCTCTCAAAATCTGAAATGATGAAAAATAAAAAAAAAGTAGAGGTAAGAAACACATCTATGACTGATACAGTACTGTTAATGTATACCTCAGTGCTCCTTAAGGGTGCCATATGCATTTCTGATAAGCACTAAAAAATAACATATATCTCAAATTCATCAAACATATGTTCTAACTCAAAGATTTGGTAGTTGATTCAGTAATGCTAAGGCAAAATTAACTGATTTTTTCACAGTCCTGTACAACCTTAAGTCAAATTAAACCTTCTCTGACAGACCATTTATTGAACCTGTTTTGCTTACTTGCTGAATAGCCATTAGATATGTTAATTTTTTTGTTATTGTTAGTCTTACAAAAACTTGATAATTCTCAGGTTTTTTTACTGTTAAGAAAATTAATCTACAATTTCCTCCTGACCCTAGTATCTTAAAATTATTTAGAAGGAATCTCATCCTTAATTTCCAAACGGGGATCTATAATATTTTTCAGCTGTTTCATTTAGCTACCAGTTTTGCTCAAGAGACACCAACTGAAATCTAATGGAAACCGTTTCACCGACAAGGCATTTATAGAGTCTTGACCTGATTCATTCCTCCTCACTTGATGCACATAACTTGAGGCACACTAACTAATGAATCTAGGACAAGGAACTGAATGTTCTGAGTGCCTTTAAAATATGACCTTTTTTAAATCTTAAAATTTCTCCATAAGTTCGTTGAATACATTAGCTTGATAATACCTCAAATTGTTCAAACTATAAAGATGAGAAAATACCATTCATATTGTTTTACTTAGCATTAGCTTATGTACTTTCAATGAAGAAAGCTGATGAAAGATTTATATTCTTTGAATCAACCACACTTGAATTAGATTTGTAGTGATTTAAAGTAACATGATGTTGTGAAAAGACATAGTAAGTATAAGACAAAATTAAACTAGATGAAATTTTGATGATTGATAGGAAAACTCTAGTATCTTGCTGTTACATACCATTCTCTTCCAGTCAAATACTTACATTTTAAGTGTGCCTAATGATACCTTTCAGACTGTAACATTGCAGAAAGTATGCTTTCTCACAAAAGCTGTTGTTTCTAATCCTTTTTTCCCCCCAACCACTGTTATATTTATTTATTTTCACATAAGAAATATTTTAATCTAAGGAGAAAGGTGATATACTATAATAAAAAGTTTTCAATTAAAATTAAATCTTGGTTACCATGCACTGTGTTCTGATGTTCTGTCACAAATTAATTGTGCAAGGTATAAGAAGACAGCTGAGTTCAAAGCATCCTAATCCTTCTTCCCTATGCAGAAAAAAAGGTAAAACCTAGTTGAAAATTCAAATAATTCAGCTGTATAAAAATCTATGACAAAAGGATAAAATAATGAAGATCAAAACATGTTTGGCATAAACTAATTCTTTTTTCTCTTTAAGCACAACATTCAGGCTGACATTAATGCTTTGATCATTACTTCTTCAGCCACAGTAGCCGAAGAAGCTAGATTATGTTAGTCTTGGGAAAGGAACACATTCATCACTCTTTCATATCTAAGTAGAACCAGATATGCATAATTATACATATCATGGTTATAGAGGTGTCTTTTATTAGGTAGGATGATAATAGTTGTGGATGGGGGGAATGGAGAGAAGAAGACAAGCTTTCAGGCATACAAAAGCTTACTCAGATTTTATGAGGCTTTTGGTTATGCTGGACACTTGAAGAACACTTCTAAGGCCCATATGAGGTTTCTCAACAGTGTTCAGAAGGATTTTTCATGATATCTCCCATAATTTTGCAAGGGTAGAGTTTAAGCAATGTGAGAACTTGCATCCTGAAATTCAGTAACTCTAGAACAGACTGTGAAGTTGGCAAAAAACGTACAGAATATGAGATGAAGCATAAAGGTACTAATAGTACAAAATAATGTCAGTTTCTCACTGATGAGAGAGATATATGTAGATTTTTTTATTTTTAATATTTAATAAATCTATACAGTAGATATATCAAAGCATACATGTACATCATCTTACGTAGTGTCTAAACATGAAAACAGGACAATAAGTTTTAAAAATTCTTCTTTCTTTTGCTAAGCTCTGTAGAGCTTATTAAAAAAAAACAGACATACCAGTCTAACTTTAAAAATATTTAGTTTTATCTTTAGTATTCTTGTCCTTCAGGATTTAAGGGTCTGGCAGGACAGTTAAAACTCATGCACAGAACTAACAAGTCTGTTTCTTTCTTAGCTTTTTTCACTTTCAGAATATAGTGGATAGCTAAATATAACTTTCCCAAACAACAATGACATTTGCAGGATGAAACTCCACAAGTAGCCAAAACGCCCTCACCATCATTGTAATCTTTAAATGTAATTGAGAACAGTGTCAGACACTAGTAATTTCCACAAAATTGTGTGGCTGTTGTTATTTATATCATGAACATCATTCTAAACATCATTTTGTAACATCTTTCAAAATGTTAGAGTAGAAAAGATCTGCATGTTTTTATTTTTGTAATTTTAATTTATAAAAATAAATACACTTTTTAATATTTGACAGTATTGAGGGGAAAACACAAATCTGTAACACTAGCATATGGTCCATATTTGCAGTGGTATGTTCAAACCACACATATATCATTTCTGTACATTTTTAGAAATAATAAGTCCTCATATTTTCATGTCAATTTACAATTATGCATAAAAATAGAAGTTTTTTTCAGCTGCTTTGATATTATTTTAAACACAGTTATGAATAGATTAATTTAGAAAAAGTACTATAAATTAGTTAGTCACAGTATCTTCATTATTGACAAAAGTTGAACAAATAAACTATTCTTAAAATTGTACAGGCCCATTTGCAGAGTTTATTACATGTGTATTCTTTGATAAACTTTTTCAAGCTTTTTCCGATTAATTGAGTAAAAGATATTTTTTCTTTTGTAATGGATGTTATTAATTTGTTAAATAATCCATTCAGCAAAGCTATTTTCATTATGTGTATTACATGGTTTGATTGGTTTATTTGCAATGGCTAGGGTTAGAATATGAATCCTAGACTTACTTTCTGGTAATAGTACACACCAAATAGTTTTCTTCGCTGAGCACTGATATTTTGTATTTTTCTCTTTTGTTCTCTGTTTTGGGTACCCTATTTGATACATTTTAAACATAGGAATGATTTTCAGAAGGTGTCATTGGTTCTTGATTAGAAAGTTGCCTCCTAAGTCCCAGTGGAGTAATTCAGAGCAGAGTCTAGTGGAAAACCCTACCAAGCAAAATGCATTATTAAGAGTTCCTTCTATTAAATCCCCAGGTTAACATCCTCTCTATAAATTAACACTCTTCCAGCTGAAAGTGCCACATAAATATAGTAGATAGATAAATTCTTAATGGCTCATCTTTTAGATCATACGGAAAATATAATTGAAGAAATAGCTTTCAGTGTTATCTTATTTTCCAAATCTTTTGTTTTTTTCTCTCTCTAAAGACTCCAGAACATTGTTTGAGATTTCTTTCTTTTGAAATATAGTAGTGGATTCTGTGTTCTCTGCTGGCAGACTGGGATGGATTTTGTAGAGGAAACTGGCTACTGAGTGTAAAAATACAAGAATAAGACTTGTGTAGCTAGTTCCTGGCATCTTTTAAAAGGTACTGATTTTTAGAGAGTGCTAATTGATAGAGATTGCAATATGCTATAGTTTTGTTTTCAGTATTATGTCAGATTTTCAGGAATTCTGCTTCTTTTAAAGTAAAAAAAAAAAAAAAGGAGAGTGGGGATGGCTTTTGAACTGATGATGCCTTGAAGGATCTTGTTCTTGTTTAAAAATGACATCTAGTAGTAGACTGATGACTTCCTTTGCAGACAGGGTCAAGTTGCAATAGTCTTTCATTGTTAGGCTACGTACTGTCCATGGTCTGCACTTGGAATGGTAGTAGGATGTACAAGCAGCACATCCTTTTGCTTAATCTCTCTCTTTCATAGTTTTTAAGCCAATTATGAAATCTACGTGATCATAAAGATATTAGTGGAAAGATCAGTGCATTTAACAATACCTATATTTCTTTCTGCTGATTTGCTGCAGTACTGGTGCACTCACGTCTGTTATTCCTGAACCAACTGGTAAACTGTACAAGACCACAAAGCAAAGATGATATCAGCCTTGGAGGTACTAAGCATTTTCTGATAGAATTTGGTGTAAATATGCAATTTCTGACAGGAGGTATTTGCAAAAATGTTCATAGTAGCATTAACATTAGTATAAATCACTAAGTTAAAAATTACAATGAAGGAATTAAAAATGGATATATTACTGAAAAAAAAATAAGTAAAATAAGTTTTCCAAGCAGAATTTATTTCCGACAAACATGGAGAAATGCATCTTGTGTAAAAGCTACCTTCATTTTATATTTTATTTTAATGTGATTTCATTACAGAAGTAAATAATTTAAAAAATAATCAAGCAAAGGATTACAAAAAAAATTATATTTTACAAAGTTCTATGTCTAAGTGCAATATACAGGTCCAATTAAATTTTTAGGCTCTTTTTTATTCCGTTTAGAAGGATACAGCTAAAAAAGAAGTAGTATCACATATTTTGAATATTGTTTATACTGATCTGCCAGTACTAATGCATGAGGCTCAATCTGTTGTGTGTGGGATCTAGAGATACCAACTGTCTATACCTGACAATTATGTATAATAAATCACCTGGTCTGCAGTTGATTATGTATGATTCTGATACATTCTGCTCAGTAATTAGAACTAGAGGAGACTCTTCCACCCCTAAAAAGACAATAAAGTGTACATTTTATAATGCATGTGATTTATAATAGGTAGCACCTACTAACTTTCTTTTTGCTTGATAGGTATGAGAAAAATGAGTTAAATTAATGTTGTAAAGAAGGTTAATTAGGTTAATCATTGCTAATTTTAAGATCACTGTACTTTAAAAAGAATAACCTTTTAAAGTGATCATGTTTTTCTGTATCAACAAACTTTCACTTTTACATAACTGTAGGCTTTCATAAATTGGGGCTTGCATCCTTCCAGCAGACATATTTTCATCTTTGGTACAAAATATCAATATAGTAATAATTAACAGTAAGAGTTTGCAAATCAATGTTAACAAGATGACAGATGACAAATAAAATATCCTAAAATAAACTCTTTGATGATAAAGCAGGTTCACAAAAATTTATCCTAACCATTCCTGAAATGGAAGTCAAGATCTGGCTACCAAGCTATGCCATGTTCCTTTTTTGTGCTCTTTTTGCTCTGACCCACTAGAAAAGTGAATTAGTTGTTTGGTTAACAATCAGCATTTGGGTTGAGCATAACTGTCTACAGCATCAGATCGAGCACCAGTGTCTACAAATTGACAACCACAAATCTGTAATCTGCCTATTAGATACAAAGGAAAATATCTCTGAGAAATTTCATATAAGGATATTTTGTTTTCATCCAAGAAATGATGTTAACCAATCATAACATATAGGTACGAGAAGCCACCAGAAAGTTCTTGACGGTCATCCATCAAAACTTAAAATAAAATTACAATAACTTTTTTCAAAATTGTGTTTACACAATGACAGTGTTGACTCTAATGGAACATCTCACTTCGAAAATAGAAGCGAAGTGAAAAATTAGAAGAATACAGGTTAAACTGTAAAGTTATGAATAACCAAAACCTTTGAATTTTACTTTTATAGGAGATATCATTTTGGCAGAAAATATCTCAATATTTGAGTTTCATTAGAAGTATGAAAATATTTGAAAAATGTAATTTCTAACATTTTAAGCAGTGGATATTAAAGCAAGTAGTACTATGATATCAAGTTTTGTGAGAAGAAACATAAGGGTATGAATTAGCGACTAACCATGCAAATGAGGTTGGTGGCTGAAATACTGTTCTTGTCAGGTTTACCATATGTTTTAAGGGAACTGCTAGTAACACCTATGATCAGTAGGCTAAAAATGGGAGAATAAATCTAACAACCAAGGTAGCAGATGGTCCATGATCACGAAAAAGTGATTCATTACAAAATATGCCCAGAATTATTTCGCTGTCATTGCCTAGCTGAAAGTCTGATGAAAATTCAGCAAAAATATTTAACATATGTGAATTAATAACTGAAAAGCTACAAACTGGGCCAAAAATTATAAATTTAAAAATGCATTGGTGAAAATTGGCAGACTTTATGAAACTAATTTATTATCCCAGCTAATAAAGTGGAATGTTAATACAACTAATGAGCTGTAAAAGAGGTCTAGTTCAATGTACAGGAAATCATGATGAATTTAATAGTGAAAAGAAATTGCTGGACAACTGTAGGTCAACAATCATTTTTGATGTATTTATGGTCATTGCCAATAGCAAATCTAATATGAAATGTACAGGAAACGACATTTGTAACACTGTATTTTTGTTAACTTCCAGCAACGTTAGCCGGCAGAGTCAGTGATTAACTCTCATTTGAAAATGTCAGCAGTCTGCCGTTCCTTAAAGCAAGTTTTCAGAATGCTATCACATATTCCATGCACTGCAATTGAACTTTATTTTACTTCAGTGTGTGAATAATCTTAGCTATGGAAGCCCAGAAATGGGCAAATTATCTCTCCTTTTTTTGCAGGGATAATTTGACCCAAACCATGTAGCCATGCAAAAGTAAATGAATGAGTAATTAAATGTTTTCCTGACAATAAAGAAAGGACAACACAGTTCATATACTTCCCAGATCTCAAACTCTAGCATTTGAGATCTCCTTTTCAGCACAGTACTGGGGGGAAGAAGGAGAGATGAAGCTGTAATATCTTGCATGCATAGATTAGAAAAAAATATGATCTTCCCTAAAAGATATAACGTATTACACCTGCACATCACATATAATATCCTTTCAAATACTCATGAATTATATTAATAACAATCATAAAAACTCAGCAGAATTAATGAAAATATAATATACTTTCTTTCACTGACCAAATAGCAGACTCAATTATAGTGAAATATTTCACCAGTCACATATTTAGAATTCAAATAATCATCAATCTCCCAAATGCTGATCTACACCTATATAACACTCTGTTTAATAATAAATAACTAAATAAAGAAAATACGCCATTTAACATTCTATGATATACTTAATGAGCTGAGTAACAGGACTATCAAATAAGTGATTGCTCAATATGAGAAAAGAAAATAAGGTTAAAAGGGCCTGATTCTAGTTTCACCAAACACAACAGAGAAGTTTTCCAAAGCAAAGGCAGAACTCACTACTTCAGACTCTTTTCTGCACTTAGAACTTGACAGAGTGGTGAAGGGTGGGAAAAATCCACCACTTCACTTTTGCAATTATGACTATCTGTATGCTGTCATTGATAATTCACTACTCAGAGACGCTGGTTAGATTCTCATTTTTCTACGCTAAGATTACTTTTGTGTTGTGTTTGTTTTTAGAACATAGGTTTTATTTTAAAGTTTAATTTCTGAAAGCGTAGTCAACACTTAACTAAAAATTTAGTCAGAATGGCCTGGCTATGCATGGTTCATGCAGATTTTACTATCTTCTCTTAGACAGTTCTAATTATTGTCATACATATGAAACTCCTAGAACTAAAGGATTTTACTAAATCAAACACACACACATAAATTTTGCAAGTCTGAAAGGTCACATTGCCAGTGGTGCCTGTTATCAAATGACATACCTTTTATCTTTACTCTCCAAAGACCTCTGGTAGGCAGCATCACTTTGTGCATGAGCAGTGCACCTTTGCATTAACAAGAGCCAGCAGTGCAAGGGAAGTGATTACTCCTCTCTACTCTCACCGGTGATGCTGAATATGAAGCACTGCGTCCAAATCTCGACTCCTCGGTAGAAGAAGGAGAAGTAGGAGAAGACTGCAGAGAGCCCAGAGGAGAGCCAGTAGATGGGAACGTTAATGAAGAATCTCCTTCCTGCCTTCAACCGCTCATTCTGTGGCTGAAAGAAAGGTGGAAACAAACTGTTCTTAGAGAAGCAGAGTGAGGGGATAACCATCACAAGCTGAAGCGTCGGGAATTACAATGAGACTGAGAGGAACCAGGAGAGTGGTTAGGCACTGTTGTCTGGGGCCAGAGAGGCTGTGGATATCTCCATCCTTGGAGAGACACAAAACTGGACTGGAAAGGTTCTGGGAAATGTGCAGCAGTATAACCCGCCTTTGAACAATAGGTCTGACTAGATGAACTCCAGAGCTCCCTTCCAACATAAAATATTCAGTGGTTGTAGGAATTCAAGGAGATCATGTAGATTTTACACAGGCTGATGTATGTATTAACTTCTGGGAAAAATAATTAATTGAAAACATTACATGATATAACCACTCCACACTTTTGATTGTAGAACTCGGTGCATTTTATTCATAGTCCTAGTTTTAAACTATAAGTTTAGTGTAGCCTTGCTTTATGCGTTCTAATGAGGAGAAATTCTGTTCTGCTTATAACACCAAAAATAATGTGTTACAATAAACATGATTTATGTGCTTTCAATTAAATTTTTGTTTTTCAGTGCAAACCTATGCCATTTCATCCACACAGATCCTAAAGCATTCTTTGAATTTTTCTCCATGATTTTCTCTACTAACCCTTTCTTTTTATTTATTAAGGTGATTCTTATTCCATTCTTTTGCCTATTAATTTTCAAAAACAAACCTAAATTTTAGTGATGTTTAGGCAAATATATGTGAAATCTTTTTTTCCCTTATATATGGTTTCATTTTAAATGGAAAAGCATTGCAAAAATAATTAGAAACTTCCTTTGAAAGAAAGCTGAAGGAAACTATTTTGGAAAAATCCCATTGGACAATTATATTTTTGTAGTTTTCAAATAAAAATTCAGAATCTTTAGTTTTGCACTATATTACCAGCATAAATTATAGATATATATTATATATATATAAAATCCCCCCCCCCAAAATTTAAAGAATACTTGATTTTTCCTAATGAGAACACCTTGATAATCTTGAAAAAACTTGTTTGCTCTTTTTTCCCCCTCTGCCTCATTAATAGCATGATAGCATATTTGATTATTTCTTAAATTTTGGTCAAGTATATTTATATTTCATTCTATCAACGCCAGAATAAAATGATTGAAATGTGGGTACATTAATAAATCCCCCAAGCCCCCCAGAAAATTTTGGAATGGATTATCTTTTGTCTTTAGCTTACTACAGAAATGAAGCTTTTGATTGACTTATCTATTTTTTTAATATGCAAATCTCTTCTTTTTTTTCAAAATATATTTTTTAAATACAGGACAAGCACCTTTCCTTATAGATTTTATTTGCTTCTCTCAAACATTTAAATATGGACTAAGACTACACATAGGTTTTTTGGTAAGTATGATATGGCATCTTGACATCTTATTTATTCATAAAATGTCATGTTTATCCATAGTGCTACAGAAGAAATTAGCAATATATAATGAGCCACAGTGTTAATGCAATTCCAAATGTTTTGGTTTACAAGCCTGGTCCATAACTTCTCTTCTAATGATTAATAGTATCCTACCTTTTTACGTATAGTTATCATTAAAGGGCATCTCAGAGATCTTTTCATCAGGCACAGGCAACTGTTGTACTGCTTTGCCAGGATCTTGAGATTTAGTATATACACTTGATCAGAACATAGTGAAAAGAAGGGACAGAAGGACTGATATGCAATATAACTACTTTAAATATTGAAATGGCATTTTGGCTTATTGCAAAGAATAATGAGGCATACGATAAATCACAACTGCAACATTCATCTAAATCATTATTAATATGTGAGGATTTTCCCCATCATGTCTTTCAGATAAAAGAAGTGTTAATCTGTGAATAATTCATTCATTGTACTGGCTTAATACTGTGCTTTTTCTTTCCTCTTCCCAACTTTTCCATGCCTTAATTTTCTCACAGTTTTGTCTTTTCTGTCTTTTTCTCTCTTGATCATTAATTATATATATATGCTAATGATATCTTGAGTTTTGAAATAATTTTCTGCACATGGTCCTGCTTGTAAAGAACACTAAAAAAGTGAAATGTGTGTAAAATGAACTGTCTCTTTCAATAAAATGATGTTTTTGATTGTACCAGTACGCTATATCAATCCCACTCCAGTTGTTGGTATTGTTCCAGATGAAGCTCAATGTATCTGGTCTTAAAATCAATAGTTAGTAATAAGAGAAGTAACATGAGCTTAAGCTAAGTAATGACTTGTTTAACGGAGATGTTGCTTATCTCCCTTGCCAAAAGTTAGATTGGCAGAGGTAGTTGAGAGGACATTTCCCCGGTTTAATAGAATGTACTGCCAGCAAATCATTCTGTCAGATACTTTGGAATTCACTGCCCTGCTGTGAGGTTGCATAAATCTAATGGGTTTTAAAGCAAACTGGAAATTCTTTCCCTTTCCTAGGCTCTTGAGGAAGTCTTACGTATAATTTGAAAAACTCTTATTTGTAAATTGAGGACTCAGACATACAAGTATATTTATACTGTGTCCCGTAGACTTTGTGATGTCTCTATGTCGCTCTTCAAAATCAGTTTGCTTTAATAAAAGCATACAGTTATGAATTGTTTTTTTGATAATTTGATCCCCTACTTCATTTTATACCCTTATTTAACATGTTCAGCATTCAAAGACAGTTTTCTTTTGGCTGTCAGCTTTTGGGTCTTGATCCTAGAAGACTTTCTTTTTTACTTTTCCTTACTCCTGTAAGCAGTCTGAGGAGTAACATTGTTTAAGTATTCTTTATTATAAAAATATAATATTGTGTTAAAGTCTGATGATTTGACTTCAAGAATGTGGAAGAAGAGATTTCAAAGAGGAGCAATAAAAAAATCTCTCATATTCAAAAGTTTGTATCACTGCATATCTGGGAGGAAAAAATGGATTATGAGCACTTAGTCCTCTACTTTCATTTTAAAGCTAGTTCTGTTTTGATTCAAACTTCATTACAGAAGGCAGTTCTTGGAACATTTACAAATCTTCCTGTGGCTAGAAAGCTTATTTCAAAGTAGACAATGCTAATTAGATTTGTTTTTGTCTCTTTGCTCTAATTTTTCCATTAGCTTAAAGAATTCTCCTTCTCTTGACATTTATAACCTAAATCTTGCCACATATTCTTTCTTGGTAGGAGTTTGCCTTATTCATTTTGTCAAAAAGAAGCCTGAAGGCTTCTGATGATTGTTTAGGTCTTTACCCAAGAAGCAATTTTTGATACTTTTTGTTTTTTGATCTTGGTTATGACAGCATTATACTATCTGTGGTTGGAAATTCAAATTTGAGAAATTTGACCTCAAAATCAGATGCAATGCCCTAGTAAGAGAGGTTATTAAATTTCAAAACAATTCACTAGAAGAGGTGGTGGACTCACTGCCCTTTGGCAAGAGGGAATTTCTTCTGAAAATATATACTTTGATAAATTTTTTCAAGTAATATTTGATTTCTTTGTGTAGAGGAGATGAAGCTGTCACTGGTCTGCTTTTGTCTAAGAAGATATGAATGTCACCATCTTTTTACTCTCTATGTCTTGAGGTCTGACTAGTTTATAAGACTGCAATGCTAATATTCTTAACAGAGCTATAAAATGCATTTATAGTAAAATCTCTCCCTGTCACTCAAGAGCAAGTGAAAAACCTCCATATTTTGAATAAGTTTGAACAGTTTAAATTTTCTGAAAATCTTAAGTGAGCTTAATCAAGGTCCTATAATAGGATGAAGAAAACTAGAGTTTTCTTCATAAGAAAAATCATGAGTAAATCATGAGTAAACAGATAATATCCAAAGGAAAGGGGGAAAAAAACACCCGATGAAAAAGAACTAGAGGAAAAGATCAGGAACAATCTGAGGGACATTTCTGGAAAGATTCATAGAACTACATTAGAATCTGATATGGGGAAGACTGAATTTTTTGATTCATATCCTCCATATTATAGTAATTTTATGGAATTAAATGAAATGATGGAATCTAAATATATTTTCTTCATTGTTTTTCTCTTTATTGTTTTATATTTATAAAAGTCAAGTTAAAATTAAAAAGTTCTGAATCAGTTCTTTGAAGGCCACTTTAAATTTTGTCTGAAATACTTTGTCCTTTTCAATAATAGTTGAATGATAATTGAGCAGCAGGAGCAAGAGGTAATGTCCTAAATCTCCACCTCCAAAATGGCACATTAAGCAGTATTGGATTGCAAAAGCATAATGCACATTTTTCAGTGAGAAATATGTTTTTTTGCTTCAGCTAAGAAAAATTATAGATATTTGTATTTATTTAGAAAAAAAGTAGATCATTTTCCTACTGTAAAAATATCTAGAGAAAATGTCCTAGTTTATATCAGTAACAAACAATGATCTCCTGTGCCTCCTTAGATATATTACTTAAATTATACTTCTTTTGCTATAAAAAATGCAGATATCTTTATGAATAATGTTCCACATGCAAGTTATTCACTACCTCCTGCCATTTTTATGATAGTGACAATGGGCTATTTTTCAGTGTGCCCTTTGCAAAGTGTAGTAAGGTGTATCCAGAAGTGACTATGATTGAAGAAGAAAACTTAAAAATCTTACAAGGAATAATGTATGGTCTTGAAGCAATAGCAGTAACATACACATATTAAAAGAAATGTTCCACAATGGCAGGCATAGCATTTCCCTTGTCCTTTTAGGCCCATATCTTCTTCCTTTTGACTCTTGGACAGAATGTTGTTATGGTGATGGGTTTCTTGAAAAATATTTGTATAATCTGCAGTATACTATTTTCCTAACATGAGATATTAATCATGAAAATATCAAACAACACAACATGAGGCAAAGGGTCAAGAAATGGAGAAAAAAAGACATTTTAGAAAAGTAGAATCACTAGACAATATTAAATGTATAGAAAAAATGCAGAGAATATCTGAGTGAGAACCTTGATAAATCACTAAATATATGAAGAAACAGACTCCCCCCCGAAATTCAGTAATAGAAGAAAATAGAAGTGATGGTGTAATGACTGTGGAAAGGATATCAGCATTATATGCAGAATTAGTTCTGTCTCTGTGCCAGCATGCTCAATACATAATAGAATAGGAATTATGGTACTTGAGTAAGTGTTTCTACACTACTTTGATGTAGGTTCACTGGTGTCCTATATACTACAGTCTGAAATTATTAAATTTAAACAAATGATTCTAAATGGAAATCTGTAGGATTTGTGCTTCAAGTTACATACTTGTGATTTTGAGAATCTCACTATTTTCCTAAGGGTCACAGTGCCTGTAGAGCTGATCAGACCAACCCCTTGTTTAATTAACTTCATAAGAACATATATCTCATAATAGATTTCTTCCTCTCAAATCCTTTTGTCTTCATTTTTTTTTCATTTGATTTCAGTTCATGTGATCTATCTTTCTTTTTCCACTTTCATTTCTTCCTTTTTTTCTGCATAAGCCTAAAATATATGTTTGTTAGGGGGTATTCTTTTACTATTTAAGTTCCTTCTGAAACCTCATTTCAATTGCAATAAAAAAAGATTAACTTACATAAGCTGTTGTCCAGTGAAGTCCTTCCCTAGACTTCTCAGCATGTCTCTGACATCCTTGTTTGTTTTTAAGATTTTAAGTTCTTTTTAGATACAGATTGCCATTGTTTATCCTGTTCAGCTGCTAATGCTTCATAATTAAAGAATTATATTAGACTTTGAGTGCTGGTTTCCATTTTCATGCAAGACACCCCTCCTAGACAAGAGAATATATATATTAATATGAGAACAGGAATTAGTTTTCTCATTTGTGATTGGTTAGTGGCACTGCAAAGTGATTTGTAAACCTGATTATATTCAGTGATTGATAATAGTTAATTTATTTTGAAGAGCACAGTGCCAAGACTAAAAGAAGAATCAGCCAACAAAAACATCACTTTATCGTGTAGATAATTCATATCCACATTTTTTTCACTTTCAGCTGTATTAAAACATTTTAAAAATAAAGTCCTTGAACAAAGAACATCGTGATGCTGATTCAAGGCTCTATTTAGCTGAAAATTATTCATATCCAATAGAAATGACATTTTAGTTTTAGACTGCCAATGTGAACTTTATTAGTATGTCATTAATCATTGTCTTGGAGGTGACACCAGAGGAAAATGATTTAGTGGAGATTAGAGCACTCAAATGTAACACTGAAAATATCACATTTATTTCCAGTATCAATCAGTCAATGGAACACATATTAACAAAAAATGACATTTATGTACATTTAAATCTGCTCATAACATAATGCACTGCTTTCTATTGAGGAGCATTTTTAATTTTTTTCCATATTTTATTTGACTTTATAGTTTGAATAAAAATCTACGATTACTAATTTATTTAATTTAAAATCTCTGTAATAAAATATGATTGAGAGAAGATAGAGACTGGAAAGATATGCCAAAGAGAAGCATATCTTGGAAAAATAGGTATTAAAAAAAAACGCTCCACCCATCTGGATTGGATGGATAGCCAACATTCAACTAGAAAAGTTTTTAGCTTTCTTCTGTTTGTTAGATCTTGCTAGTGTTGAAATAATACCCTAAAAAAGTGTTTTATTCTGAGATGAATAAAGATCATTTAAGAATTTCCATGAAACAGCTGTCATCAAAGTAAGGGAATATCGATGCTCGTCCTTCAAAACATAACTCTTGTAAAGTTTATTCAAGTTATGTGACTTGAACTAACCAACAAAATTGCACGCTCTCTCTTTTCCTGTTCCTCTCTGCTGCTAACACTTCTCTGTACTTCACCTTTACCAGTTTCAGAGTGCCATAATCTTTTGGTTTCTAACTTAACATCTTTCCCCTAATTTTCCTTAGGAATACATTCTTAAAACAGAAAAGAGTGAAAAAACTCCAACCAAACAAAAAAAACAACAAAACAAAAAATAGTCTTTTTTATAGGAGAAATATTCTAAATGTTTTTATAAAAGGAGAGAATCATTTTTCCCTACTCTATAAGGTTTTCAGTATTAAATGTTGTTCTGATTTTTTTAAAAAATCTGTCACTAAGAAACTGAATGTATCATTAGAATAATTTCTAATTATCTGAACTGCAAATTAAAAAATTTGGTATTGATAGGGTTTTTACAAATAAAGCTAGAAGTGTTCAATATTACAGAAAGTTTGTTATTTTTTAAGATTCTTACTTTGTCATATTTGTGAAAGTTGTTTTTACTATCTGATCTTTAACAAAAAGATTTCCAAAATATTCACGATGTGTTTTACTCTATTCTGAAAATTGTTTAACCCTTTTTTCAGCCTCTCATACACTAAGCTAGCAAACAGAAACTCAAAAGTCACAATTTCGGAAAATTTATTGAAAATTTTTTGAAAGTCAAAAATTTCTTGAAAATGCCAGAGAAATATTATAGAATCACAAAGTCAGTAAGGTTGGAAGGGACCTCTGGAGATCATCTAGTCCAAACTCCCTACTCAGCAGGGTCACCTAGAGCATGTTAGACAGGGTTGCATCCAGGCGGGCCTTGAAGATCTCCAGAGAAGGAGACTCCACAACCTCCCTGGGCAACCTGGTCCAGTGCTCTGTCACTCTCACAGGGAAGAAATTCCCCCTCGCGGTCAGGCGGAACTTCCTGTGCTTCAATTTCTGCCCATTGCCTCTTGTCCTGTCACACGGGACAACTGAAAAGAGTTTGTCCCCGTCCCCTTGACACCCTCCCTTCAGGTACTTATCCACATTTATAAGATCCCCCCTCAGTCTTCTCTTCACCAGGCCAAACAGGCCCAGCTCTCCCAGCCGTTCCTCACAGGGCAGATGCTCCAGCCCTCTGATCAACTTTATAGCCCTATGCTGGACTCTCTCCAGTAGCTCCATGTCTCTCTTGTCCTGGGGAGCCCAGAACTGCACACAGATGAGGCCTCACCAGGGCTGAGTAGAGGGGCAGGATCACCTCCCTCCACCTGCTGGCAACACTCTTCCTAATGCACCCCAGGAGACCACTGGCCTTCTTGGCCACAAGGGCACATTGCTGGCTCAGGGTCAATTTGTCATCCACCAGCGTTCCCAGGTCCTTTTCTGCAGAGCTGGTCTCCAGAAGGTCGGCCTTCAGCCTGTACTGGTGTGTGGGGTTATTTTTCCCTAGGTGCAGGACTCTGCACTTGCCCTTGTTGAACCTCAGGAGGTTCCTCTCTGCCCAACTCTCCAGCCTGTCCAGGTCTCTCTGAATGGCAGCACGGCCCTCTGGTGTATCAGCCACTCCTCCCAGCTTGGTATCATCAGCAGACCTGCTGAGGAGGCCCTCTGTCCCCTCATCCAGGTCACTGATGAAGAAGTTGAGCGAGATGGGACCCAGGACTGGCCCCTGGGGAACTCCACTAGCCACAGGCCTCCAACCAGACTCCACACCACTGGTGCCGACCCTCTGATCTCTGCCTTTCAGGCAGTTCTCAATCCACTTCACTGTCCACTCGTCTAACCCACATTTCCTGATCTTATCTAGGAGGATGTTATGGGAGACAGTTTCAAATATGTCTACAAGTGATAGCATACACTAAATATTTGAGGTGCATGCTCCACAGCTGTTATGATACCAAACCTGATTTTAGAAGATTGACAATATTTAACATCTTGACATGACAAGGAGCATGGGAAAAGAAACTACACAAATGTGATAGAAAATTAAGCTTAAAAGTGTGTATGTGTGTATGAAATATATTTAAGTATATTGAAAGGACACAGTAAGAAATAGGGGACGATATAATGCTGCTTCAGAAGGAAAACAAACCTGTTCTTTTTCAAAATGAGTGGCTGCTACGGAATCTGTGAAATAAATGTGCTTCAGACTTTTTACCATGCAGAGACAGTTCAAGAAAGTGAGAATGAATTGATATCTATGACATCAATTTAAAAGATACAAACCAAAAATAATATTATCCATCTAGTCTCTCTAGTCAATAAAACATGAGCTCTCTTGAGCTCCCTGTAGTCCAGGTATATTTGATTTGCTCAACTTAACATAAAAATTGTCTCCACACACCAGCAACCCACAACAGGGAGGAGTTTGAATAACTATAGACACAAATAAAAAAATTATTTAAGAAATGAACATCTTTCTTCCCTAAACATAGATCAATGTCATCCTTATGCCTGGTTTTCCTTATGTTAGCAACAGTGGCATTACAAGAAACAAACATTTGTGCCTCAGTGAGGGTTTTGGGAGTAGGAGATATCTAGCTGAAAGACAATGTGAGAAAGTACTAGAAAATACAAAGGGAGATGAGTGATATAAGAACAAAGTCATCGGAGTAGAAGTTACAGTCTGAAGTTTGATCTGAGCTGAGCCAAATGCTTCCTAAATGACTTCAAAATGTGACATTTGTTCTGGGCTTTAGAAGCACAGCATTCTTGTGCAGAGGCACCTCGCTGAGAGAGTGAGGCTGAAAACTGGAGAAATTTAAGAACCAAATGGGAGGAAGGTGCTCTTGGGGAAGAAGGAGCAGCACAGGTGGATTTAGTTGCTCATTGTTTCAACCAGGCATATGGTCCCCTTATTTTTGAATTCAGTTCTTAACCAGTCTGGAAAGGGACAAATGCTTTTGCTAGCATTCCCTTTGCATGTGGTCTTTCCATTAGTGCCCAAGAGCCAGTTGTGAACTGCTCTTCATTGAACTGTACTTCGGTTTCCTCATCTGCTAAATGAGGACTATAAGGTCTGAAAAGCAAAATGTTCTTAAATAAAAGGTATTTTCTGAACATACTGTAGAGTTCAGAACGAAATAAAACGAGATGACCACACCAGAAAAATGTAGTTTCTCCACCGAAGATATGTGAAGATGCCAAATGTATGTCATAACAGGCTCTTTGGGTCTATTCTTGAATCATTGTAGTAGTACAGATGTCTATGAAAAAAAATCCTAAAACCTTAATCTAAAGGTCTGTCAAGTTTTGATGTAAACAGCTATATTTTAGCCAACATATGAGAATATACTCTAACGGAAGAAAGCATGTGCTACCAGAACCCATAACTGACCTCTAGCCCAATAAAATGAATCAAGGATATCTCAAGGTACTACAAGTATTAATATTTAGCAGAACCTATTTTGCTTGAGATAAAGGTCAGGAATTCATTTACAATACCATTATCACAAATGTAAAATCTTACATGGATGGAGACTCAAATAGTAGCCGGCTGCTATATGTTGCTACAGCAACCTGTAAAGGTTGAAAACTAGGCTCAATGAAGTCGAAAGTCAGGAAGCTGAAGTTAGAACAGATTTCATTGTTCGTTTTATGTTATTCTGCTAGACTAGTTTATTCCAGCTATTTTAAACACAATAAAACTGAATGTGGTTCATTTATCTGTGTATGATTTACTACAGGAACATTAATTATTTAATGTATTAAACTGTATTTTCTTATATACAAGCTGTGGTAACTTGTTTTCTGATTTTAAAAGAAGAATGTAAGTTTTTATTAATATATTAGCAAATCAGTAATGACTAAGTTACATGGCCTGTAATTACAAAATTCAGATATGGGAATAATAAATTAGCTAGCTGTTCAGTGAATACTGACGTTGAATGCCGGTACATAAAATAGAGAACATTTTGCCTTTGGAGTCTGTGACTTTTTTGATATTTAGAAAATTAAGTAGTTCTCATGTTCATTTGCGGACAAAGACCTGCTCCAGTAAAGAGAGAAAGGAATTTTTTTTTTTTTTTACAGATGTATTTGACTGGCAGAAGGTCTCTTTTCAGCCTAATAAGAAATAACTATTTTGAAAACAATTTTTACAGTTTGACACATTTTAACATTTTTAGAGAGATAGTCTTTACTGAGGTCTAATTAATTCAGTTAGCTAAAATTCTGGTGAATTTAGAATTATATTGTTACCTGAACAACAGATGTTTTTTTTTTCTTAATAGCTCTAAAAATCACATTTCCACAAACACTTCAGAAGTTCCTCAAACATACTTATTTTTAATTAGGATGTTGTCTAGAAAAATGTGGCTCATCACAATCTTAGATTTTTTTTTCCAGTTATAATGAATACTGTTAATAGACAGTGTGTATTGAAAGCATGGTAGAATGACTTTGAGTCCCTTCTTTTCTTCAAGAGTTACTTTTCAGGTAGTTGCTCAGTTCTCATTTGCTTTTGTTTTTCACAGTGTAATTATTAAACATGACTCAATAATCCGCCATATTGTCATTGACCATTTTTTCCTGTCTTCTCTATTTCCATGGAACAGAGCACAACAACTTTTGCATCTGTCTTTTTATTCATTAGTCAGCTAGGAAGGGATATCAATGACTCCTCACTATTCTCTGTGTTTATCCATTGTCTAAATTATGATTGATGTTTTCTATAATCAAATAACTTTTGAATAATTTTTTTTGCTGCTTTCTGAAATCTGACATTTGTCCCTCTGTCTCAGACAAGTTATAAAGGAAACGCAAAAAGCTAATGAAGCAGCAGACAAATGAATAAGAGTATGGAATGCATATTAACAATGAATAAAAGCATTAAGTTATAATAGTAGGAAAAGAGATGTATAAAAGAATATAAACATATAAAAACATTAGAAAAGTCACTTGGTAAACTTTTCAGGTCCTGATTATTTTTGTTTTTGTAGCCCTTGATTGCTTTCAACAGTGTCTGTGTTTCTTACTTCCACGTTTAATATTTAATTTTCTTTTAACATTTCCTCTAAAATCCATACCTTATCATTACTGGTATATGACTGAGAATATTCAGTGCCTTCAGTACAGATCTCATTTTCAAAACCTATTTCACATCCAGAAGACAGTTGCTTAATGTTTTGAGGTACAGGTGTATACATGTATGTGTACTATATATATATGTATATATATATACAGAAATATATAAAATCCTCCTGTAAAAGCCATAAGATAATGCTATGTAATGTAAAAAATTTTATATACTTTATATATTGCATTTTCCAGAAAATCTTATTAAAAAACTTTGCATTTTGTTTCTTCTAAAATGAAGAAAATCATTTAAAATTTTGTCAATGTCAATGTTACTAAAGTTGTTCATGTCAAATCACCTGAAATTAGAACTTCAATTTTTTCTTGAGAGCAGGTTTAAATGGTTGACTTAAAACATACATATCAAGACACTGTCTCCCATAACATCCTCACAGACAAGATGGTAAAGTGTAGGGTAGATAAATGGACAGTGAGGTGGACTGAAAACTGGTTGAACTGCTGGGCTCAGTGGGTTGCAATCAACACCATTAAGTTCACTTGCAGGCCAGTCACCAGCAGTGTGCTTTTGCATACTCCTATACTGGTAGGAGTGTCTGATACACCAGAAGGCTATGCTGCCATTCAGAGGCACCTCAACAGGCTGGAGAGATGAGCAGAGGAACCTCATAGAGTTCAACAAAGGGAGAAACTGAGTCCAGTAAGTGGGGAGGAGTAACCCCTTGCACCAGTACAGGCTGAGGTCTGAGCAGCTGGAGAGCAGCTTTGCAGAGAAGGGCCTGAGGGTCCTGGTGGACAATAAGTTAACCAAGCAATGTGACCAAGAAGGCCAATGGTATCCTGGAGCACATTAAGAAAAGCGCTGCAGCAGGTTGAGAGAGGTGATCCTTCCCCTCTGCTCAACCCTGGTGAGGCCACATCTAGAGTGCTGTGTCCAGTTCTGGGCTCCCCGATACAAAAAGGACATGGCCATTCAGGAGCGAGTTGAGTGAAGGGCCACAAAGATGGACTGGGGCATATGAGAGGCTGAAAGAGTAGGGCTGTTCAGCACTAGAACAGCCCTCGAGAAGAGAAGGTTCCAGGGATCTGATCAATATGTACAAATTCCTAGTGGGAGGATATAAAGAAAACAGAGACTCAGTAGTGCTCAGTGGTAGGACAAGAGGCAACAGGTACAAACTGAACAGAAAACAAAAGGAAACACTTATTCACTGTGAGGGTGGTCAGACCCTGGAACAGGTTTCCCAGGGAGGTTGTAGAGTCTCCATCATTGGAGATATATTTAAACTGTCCCAATTAGACACAGTTCTGGGCAACATGATCTAGCTGACATTGCAAATGGGTTGGACAAGGTGATCCCCAGAGGTCCCTTCCAAAGAACTAGTCTGTGATTTTGCATTTTTGTGAAAACAAGCCAGCTCCTATAAAACAATCTAATGATGATTTATATTATTATCTCTGCGATATTCGGGCCACCTTCAAAATGAGATTCTGTATTTATGGAAAATGTGCAAAAGTATGTGATACATTAATCAAAGATAGTCAAAACTCTAAGAAAGAAAGGATGAAAAAAAACCATCAAAAGAGAGTGGAAGAATGCCACACTGACCTTAAAGGCAGTACAAGTGGTGAGCATTTGCTTTTTTGACTATTATTAATTATTAACTTATTTTCAACCTGAATATAAATTCATTCTCCAGATGAGATAGATTTAGAGCTGCCTGAACCACCTTCTCGGCAATTATTTGAATCCTTTGACAGTAGTGGCTTAATCCCGTATTTGTTCAACAATACTAGAGAACAGTGACAAATTCAGCTAAATTGGTCTAGTGTATGAAAGATTTTTCTGTTTTTCTAAAAACAGATTTCTAAAAATCCTCTTCACACTATATTTTTGTCTTCAAAATTATACATACTGAGGTTATTGCTTTACTTTTAAATTCTTCATATGATTCTTGCATGAGTAGCCTTTAATTAAAAATATCTGGTTTTATATAGTTAAATCTGTAGGATAATACCTTCTATAATGAGTAAACCTTTATAGTGGATGTAGAAAGCAATTCTCATAGTACAGATCGTGTCTCCTCTCCATTTCCATTCTCAAGTAGCTTTTTGTCTAGTGTGGGTCATTTGACTTCAGCAACTATAATTTTCACTCATTAACCATTTGATTAGTCTTCCTGCTAATTTAAAATGATTCTTTGAGTAAATAAATTAATAATAAAGAAAAGATATTATATCATTGCAAGCTAGGCACAAATTGACCAAGAGTTTTATAAAAACTACTTTCTTTGCTGTGTTGCAACTTTGGTTTAATTTTTTCAGCCATTTTAACCTCCACCAATTTTTTAAACTAGGGCATTTTTTCTCTAGAGCAAGCAAACTAATAGAGTATATTGAGGAATAGCATAAAAGGACACCTGTGCAGTAATGAGATAACAGAAGATCTCCCAAATGAATATAGAAAAGGAACATATTGCCTAACTAACCTCTTTACCTTTTTGAAAGAGATAAGAAATGATGACAATGGTAGCTGAGATGAGAGAATTTTCTGGGATTTTCTTAATCCTTTGGTAAATTATAGGAACACATATTACTTTGCTTTGGCAGAGGGAAAGAGTACAAAGGGTAAAAAGTTGGTTTAAAATATCATTTAAGGACCTTTTGGTACCAATAGGAAAATCACACTGTTCACTACTTAAGATCAAAGTAGGGAGTGGTAAGTAAATGGAAGGAATATACCAAATACATGATAGAAAGTCACTGTTCAACCCTAACTATATAAGTATTCCTCAGCAAAAAACTCAGTTAACAACTTGTTGGATTTTCTGATGATTCAGAACTTTGAGAAAATAGTTAATGAAGAGCGTATTCATCAAAAGGGAGTTCAGGCAGATAAGATTCAACTGTATAATTGGCTTCAGAAATGGCAAATGAAATCTAATATTGAAGAACATAAGGTATCACACATACAATTACAATAGTATAATAGCAGAGAATGAACAGGACTGCACTGAAGCAGGAGACTTTGAAAAGTGTCTGTAAATTAAAATGTATTGCAAAGGCTAAGCCTAAAAATTGTAAGGAATACTTGGCTGTAGCTGATGTAGACCATGCTTACACGCAATAGTAGTGAATACCCTGCTGTTTTTCACAAAATGAAAATGATTGTTAGAGAAGAATCAAATGCCAATTCCAGTGCTGTAGTATAAAGATTAATACAATTTGGTAGTACAGAGATTTGATTCAGATCTCTTATGCAATAATACTCTAAATTTTAGGAGCCTAGGATGAAATCTTGACATTTAAGATGGTCAGGGGTATTGGAAGTCTTAATTCTGATGCAGTAATACAAAACTAAAACAAACAGGCCGCTAATTTGTAATTTCCTCATTTCAGTGAAGTCCATGCAAAATTTAAAGGTTCCAAATGATGATGTCATGTTATCATACTATGCTACTTTTTTTTTAATTTTGCCTTTAAGAGAAAACCTTTGAGGCTATCCTCTCTAAAGATTCCTTAGTTCTCACAAGACATCATGGTTTTATCAGAGGCTTGTTTGTTTTATCAATATTTCAGAGTTTTTCAGGGATCTGCTCTTGAATTTAGGGGAAGAAATTGAACTTGACATGGTAACTCATGTATCAAAAATAACAAGGTATACTTGCTTCATCATGGATGTACCTGGTCAGCATTTTTCCTGTTTTCTTTGGCTGAATTGTAGAAGTTGAATCATAGGGAATTATATTCTGTATTTCCTACACATTCCAAAAGTACATTCCAAAAGCATATAGACTGATGAATTTATTGTCAAGATCTTTATAATCATGTTAAAAAATTTCTAATCTTTTCTACTTTACATGCATACACATCATTACCATTTATTACATTTGTTCTGTTCATGTTTTAGTGAGGGTTTTGTTATGTGTGTTTACATAATACATTTTTAAGTTAGGTATCTTTAAAGTATCTTTCTAAAATGATTATTTGCACATTCCTGAAGTTTATACATTAAATAATTACTAAAATGTTTATGTATAGTAAAATCCAAGGTTTCCAGGAGAAATAGAGTCGTTCCTCTAGGAAGACCTTGTTGAGATCAAATTATAGTGTGTTTAATCTGTTAATTGTAGAATATCAGTACCAGGATCTGCGGAGTTTTCATGGCTAACATCTTTGCAATGTAATGAAATGGAATGAGGAAATATTTCAACACTCTTTGAGTCCTTATTTCAGAAGAAAGTGTAGATGATGTATGACTAAATTATTGGAATTGTACCACACATAATAAACTAAATCGTCTCAAGGCAGGAAAAAGAAAACAAACTCTCCAGATAGCCTTCTTTATCCACATGTTAAAAGATTATTTATGACTGAAATCTGGAATTGTTTTGGGATGTCCTACAGAATGGAAAAAGATAGGTCCTTTGTCAAGGAAGGCATTTGCTTGAAGCTTTGCGCTATAGAGATCTGCTGCAAGTTAGGGCTATAGAAGGATTATTTTTCTAGAAATATATGTCTGTCCAGCAGTATTTTACATAAAGCAAAAAGGATAAAGGGGTAAAAGTATTAGTTTTCTTTTCTGTTTGAAAAATCAATATAGCTATTGTTTTAACCTGGTCAAGTAAACTCATTTTCAGTCTCGGTGGGTTCAAATAAAACCTATAAAATCAGTTACATCTATAAACAATGATAATGACAGATCATCCTTCTGGTTCCTGTAATGCTCTCACCCGACAGACTGCATTTCCCCCAGGGTATGTGGAATTCTAATAAAAGATTTCACAGGTTAAAGCAATGAGTATTACTGTTTTTTAAGGAAAGAAAATTGTGGAAATCCTATTTCTGGATACTTGCTGGCTAGGCTGAGCCAACCCTAAAATTGCTAATGGAGTGATTTGAAAGCACCCTAGACTTTCTATCAGCTAGGATGATTGCTTTCAAAATTACTTTCAGTGAAGGAACACATCTTCCATATATCTATCATCTTTTTGGTCCATGCAAGAAAATCATTGTGCCAAATAACCTCTGTGTGTATGCATGTGTATGTGCACGTGTGTGTGTACATGTGAGTATGGGCACATGCACATGCATATATACTTTTGTGTGCATGCACACATACATGCAAGTATATATGTACATATAAACATAAATATGTCTGTGCCTGCTTGTGTATACAAATATATATATATATATATATTTTCATCTGAAATTACTCCTCACCTTGCCTGATGCTCTCTAAAGATTCTGGAAGAAAGTCCTAGAAGGCAAGTAGTAGATTGCTATAGCCTTCCAACAACAGAAATACTGAAATTATAGAATTGTAGTATCAGTCACCAATCAGAGAAGGAATAACTCTGAGAGGCTTTGATTTTTCTAGAAAACAGGCATATATGGGCTTTAAAGCAGTTATAAAAGAACTATATGTGATCTGATGCATGCTATAGCTGAATGTCAAGAGCTGTGCTGGCTCTAATTCTTGTGATTAAATGGCTTCAGCAGTGTGAGGTGGGTAGAGTATCAATACCAGGGAGATCCATGACATCACTAGAATGAATACAGGAATAGGGAGAACCTTTTCTAAAAATTGTCTTACTACACAAAATAATAAAATTTGGTGGGAAGAAGTCATATGAGACTCCTCAGGATCGATTAAAACTTTTCACTGAAACAGCAAAGACCTAAAAAAATATTCTAGGTTGAGAATTTTCAATTAGTTTTTCACTACAAATTTATCACTGGCAAAACCTAAAAGAGAGTCAGTTGAAAAATAATCCCTCCCTGAATCGGAGTGGATTAAGTCTTTTAAAGGAATTGAAATGTCTTCTGACTGAGAAGGATAGATCTCTGCCTCAACTCACCAGAGCAAAATGCCTTAACAAGAAATTTAATCTTACTGTTATCAAACATTCTTGAGTTATTTGTTGATTTCCTGCCTTGTAAGTAGAGTGGATTGAATAATGGAATTTTCATTGGCAAATTCAAAGTGATGACTTTCTACAAAACAGAATGTTTAATTTGAAGTGAAATACTGTATTCTAATACAGTAAGACTAAAAAATAAGACTAAAAAAAAGATAATATAGACAATGTGCTGGATAAGTTAAGGGGATTTTGCACAAGTAACAACTATAAAGTGCTGTAGTGCTGTATATAGTTCAGTCTAAAAATTCTCTTTTGGAGTTATAGTTTTGATTTTTTTTTCTTGAAATTTTAATATTTCTAAAACTGCTGGTTCAGATCAGTCTCATTAGCATTTAAAGTAGAAGTAATTATTTGCTTACATTTATTTTTCTAGCCTCTATACAAAATTCAGGAATATATTTCTATCTGCTGTTTGAGGATGTCTTTGTAAGAGGTGTGATGACTAGTTTTTATTCGTATCAAATTGTTAACCATGATCAGCAATATTTCATCTCCAAAGAACAGCATAGTTTCAAATTTAATATAGCCAAAATGATTTGCAAAGTATTTCTGTAAACTACAAGGATTCTAAAGGGTTATTATGCCAGCTGAACTTGATGTCATATTCTCCATCTGCTATGGCAGATGCTCCATTCCAATATGAATATTAAAATCATTCTGAAAACAATTTTCATAATTGTAAGAAACATTCAGAACATGAAAGGAAGGTGCTACAGTTTTTTGATGGTGTGTATAGTATTGTTACATATCTCACAGTAAATGTAAGAGTAACACATTACAGATGCTTTTTAAGACTGGTGGAAGTTAGCTGTTGACAACTGTATTCTTAATACTACTTTTAGCACACAGTTTTCCATTCAACCTACAATACAATATCTTGAAGTAAAATACGCTATAATCACTACTTTTATTTGGAATTCTGACATGTCTGTTGCATCACCTGAAGTGTCTTTGTGTTAAAATAAGCAGTCATAAACCCGTTCTTAAATTAGTTCAAAAAATAGGGGGAGAGTACACAGGAAACCTTCCACTTCTTGCACTGAGTACAAAAGACATCTATAGCCTGGAAAGCACAGAATGTAAGAAATACTCGGCACAATATGCCTAACCAAACAATGAGTCTAAGATATACTTTTATAACATTCAGTAATGATCTACTCATAATTCACACAAGGGCCCGTGCATTAGAATGCTACATATTGTAGCTAACATTGTTCAGAAGATATCTAAAATTGATTTTTATAAAGTGCTGAAATGACATACTAATTTATGGCATCAATGAACTCTGAAAAACAAAGCTAAGCAAATAAAAAAGGATTTAATGTGCCTTTTTTGTTACATTTTATTATAATTACTGATATCAAGGGGAAAAATGAGAAGAAACGAGCTTGGATTTCTGATATTTTTATAATACCTATTTGCATCCATGTTTTAGAAAAAATACACTTTTTGAAGTTCTTTCAAGGGTAAAGTACCTTCTAGAGTTATGCCTTTCAAGAGACCATTTTCTATGCACATATCTTTGCAAATATCTACTGATACATTAACCTTGCCTAGAGAGTTTACAGACTCGCC
This sequence comes from Rhea pennata, assembly GCF_028389875.1. Taxonomy (NCBI): domain Eukaryota; kingdom Metazoa; phylum Chordata; class Aves; order Rheiformes; family Rheidae; genus Rhea; species Rhea pennata. Next base: position 118,781,654 of record NC_084664.1, on the reverse strand, counting down.
TTTCTTGGAGTTATTCAAAAGCTGTCTGGACACAGTCCTGAGCAACATGCTGTCAGAGTCCAATACGCTATGACCAGTTTCTTTTAGATATTCTGCACATACAGAGAGTGCAGTGACTAATATAAAAGTTTAGTTTGAAGATATCTGATGTTACACGGGATTTTTGATTTAGCAGAGTGATACAGTAATATACTGAAATCACAATATAAGTGTAATTGCTATTACCGGTCTCTGTAATATGCTCACTGTCATGATGCTGAGCAATCCCAGTTGCTGGGAAGGCGTATGTGGCTTGAAGCCAGCTTCAGCCCATTCCTCTCTTCAAAAATTCCTTTGCTAGTTGTTCAGGTTTTATATTCTATGTTGGGCTGAGTCACATATTCACTTCTGCTGTGGTGGTCTGGCTAATCTCAGAGAGACATTCACAACTTTTGTTCAACTCAGAAAGAAACAACATTTTTTCTTCACCAAATTTATGGCTACTTATCTAAAACAAAGGTCACCCTCTGGCCCCCTTTGTGTTGAGATAGTCATGCAACAATTCTAATTACTAAATTGCATCTTTCTGAGCTTAAAGACCATCTTGCACGCATTCATCTCCTCTGTGCCTTCTCTCATTACAAGGGTTATTGGTTGGTTACATGTGTTCTAGGTGACCCTGCTTGAGCAGGGAGGTTGGACTAGATGATTCCAGAGGTCCTTTCCAATCTCCACTATTCTGTGATTCTGTGATATTGGCTGTGGGTAAAACACATGAATGAATCTAATGACCATCACATGAACTGTAAAATGTGTCTCCCAGGAACTGACCTTCTAGGCTGTGGGTCTGCAGCAACTGTTATTTTTTCCTAGTGTTTACAGCACTGTCAGTGCTTTGACTATCAAATCTGCTGCAGATACATTTGGAGCTTCAGCAGTTTAGGTGGTAATAGTAACCTGAAAATTTCAACAAGTATTCAAATTTTCAGAAGCATTTTGAACAGTATGGTAATCCTTATCATCTTAAAATTGCTGCTATAATTTTTTGTTTTGCACAAATATAATTTGCTTGTTTGTTAACGAAATTATAGATGCAGTAAAGATAGACATTCATAATTCTAGTAGTGTCAAAGACTGTCCTAAGGTCAACAGAGCATTTGCCCAGGAGCATATTTATCCACCTCCTTTTATTTTACAACCAGGTACAGATTTTTTGTCAGTTTTGTAAATATGAGTTTCTTTTACCACTTTGAACTTCTCAAAGGAGATGCAGTTGTGTCTGTTGGTCTGGTCAGATCATAATAAGTCTAATTCAATACTTTTTCAGCTACTATTAAGACCTTCAGGGACTTTCCTCAGTACATTGAAGAAAATAAAAGCAAGATAATCTATTCATTCAGTTTTATCCTATGGCTCATCATCTACCAAAAGGTTTAAAGCTTTAGCTATGACATTTACTACTCCTAATAAAGTCATTATGAGAATTAGGGCAACTGTAGACCTGAAATCCACATGTGTATTAAGCCACTATATTGTTGATTCTGGACCAACATTTAGTAGCTTCAGAGCAATGACTACTTGCTTTAAAAATCCCCTGGAATCAGAATAGGCTTTCTCAAGGTCTTCATGTGTGACCCTTTTAAACATTTATAGACTGTAATCCAGTCTTCTCCGATCCTTGAAAAAAGAAGAGTGAACATATTCAGCACCTGAAACTTTTTTTAATAGAACTTCTAATCCTTAGATAAGCTTTGTAGCCTCTCCTGAACACTTCCTGTTCAAGACCGTACACAGCATTTCAAATGTGGTCTTATAATAAAATTGTGTAATGGAACCATTATATATCTTCAATCATAACTAGCCCATCTGTTGATGGAATTTTTGTTCTTACTAGACTGTTTTGACTACTCTCTGTGTGTTAGATTTCTACCATCACAAGGTCACGTTGTTATTCTGTTTGTTTTTGTTTTTGTTTTGTTTGTTACTTATTACAGCATGTTACTCTCATTACAGCATTACTTTTTTCATGATTATTAACCTAACCAGGGTGTAATGTTCTAACAAATTTCCTACACCTGCAATCTTTGTGTACCTACAAAATGTTTTCACCTCTCATCCTGCCTTAGCACTAGGTACAACACCAGATCAGAATAAGACCTATATAACTTGTGTTAACTTTTGCAGAACATAGTTATTTGTGAGGTCAGTGATTGGTATACACACTTGTCAGGCAAAAAGCTTCGAATTAAGGTAGGTATTCACAACTTCTTAATGTGTATCTGAAATGGGTATCTGAAGATTCTCCATTGATAACAATGTGGTAAATACTACCTAGTAACCTAAGTTAATTTTTCACTTTAGTCTAATATAACAAAGTTAAAATGTTTTCTCTTTACTATACAATTACAATATGCTGTTACAACTGATGATAGAATTAATTTTCAGATGTATTATATGGCATAATAATTGTAGACTCATGGCATGCTGTCTGTGAATAAAACTTACTTAAACTGGTAAGGGAGGTTTATATATTGTGCTTTTTTCACATTTTTCATATGCAGGATTTCTATAACTGAAGGTTTTTGTTGTCATCCTTTACTGAGAATTGAATGTTGGCATATTTTCATTGTTTGTCTAATTAAAAGATTCTAGTGTTACATATTTTACTTGTATTTATTACAGAAGTGAAACACTGCTTCCAGGGAACATGTGAAGATTGTGCTGTCCCACACAGTAAAGTACTGATTTTTGATAGAAAATTTTATTTACTTCAGTAAAGAAAGCAAAGAAGTGAAAAAAACAGATAGGAAATGTTTTATAAAATAATTATAAATAGTTCTAATGCCATTTGTTCTTGCTGATATTGAAGACTTCTGAACCAGGCTATACATTTATTAGAGTAGAATTTAGCTATGGCATCCAACTCTTGTGCTCTTTTTATAATGATATTTTTTGTAGATATCATATATTAAATGTCTGAAAAATGGAGAAAAAATAAAAATCTCAGTACTAATACTTAGGAAAAGACCTTGAATGACCTCCCTGGAGCAAATCCTTTTTCTCCAGGAAGAAATAGTAATTTGTGGTCAGTGATTCTCTAAACTTGTTTGTTACTTCAACAGCTTTTAGAGGAAACACTTGTTTCCTCTAAAACACTTGTTAAAGGTTGGTTTTCTTGAGATTTTAAATTCTTCTTCTTAAATTCTTGTTCTATCAAGATAGAGGAAATCTGAGTGAAAATAATGTTCATTTGGGATGGGCAATCTTTCATTGGAAATTGGATTGAGTGTGGCAGTTGTTAATGAGTTTCTGTCATAAAAAAGATGACTGACTTTTGAGTTAAAAAAAGGTAGGTGATGATATAGTATTTTATTGCTATGGTCTTGTGTATCTATATGCCATATTTCCATTGCTTATAAAGATATCATGATTTACAAAGCATAGTGCCATTCTCTGAGGGGAATTTCTGCCTTGATTATACAGAGAAGCTCTTGTACTTGAAACGTGTGAGCAAATGTTTGTGATTCAGCCTACTTCTGTTCAGCTGACTAAATGAAAATGTTGGATTAATAAGGTGGAAATCTTAAATTAATGTTTATGTTATTCACTGATTTTGATATAAAAAAGAACCATTACTATAATCTTGCCTTTCTGCATCCCATAGTGATAGAACTCCCATTCGTCAGTCTTTGGAATCAGGTCCTAAAATCTCAAGGGAAAATTTTTCAGAATTGCCATGCAGTGCACCTGTATTTGATTCATGGCACAAGCTCAAACCCATATTAAAAGACATCAAAACCACTGAGCTGTGTATAAAGCTGTATAAAACTACATGATTTTATTACTAGAATTCCAACTCTCAATCATCTTTTTTATGTCAGATTTGAAATCTCAGTTGTGAGATTTTAGCAAGGGCCTGTGTGCTGCCTACATACTGCCATTTCATGGTATGGAAGCTGTGATGAACTCTAACATCTAACAGAAAAAGAGACTGTAGACTTGTACCCAGTAAATATGGTGTAGCCTGTACAGTAACAGGCCACCCAGGCTTTGTGTTCAGCTAACAACGAAGACCTCAGGACCCGTGAGGCTTTATCAGTACTTGGGCATCATGGAAGTTTACTTAAGCTTGTTTAACACCTGTGTAACAACAAAGTGATTTGTTTCAGCTTTTGCTTAGTTTTGTTCAATTGCATGATGCAGCATCTATTGTTAAATGTCCCTTTTGTAAATAATAGATACCAAAAACAAGTAGTTATGCTGTGTAGAATGAACCACACACGATCCTAAAGTAAAATACAGTACAGAGGAGTACTGCGAATTATAACGGAAGCCTTGAAAGTGTGGGCACAAGATACTACCATAGGCCTTAAGGGTATAAACAAATTTCAAGTGGTCAAATATGTTACTAAATAAATGCATCCTTGGGAGTTGGGTAAAAGTAGTTTTAGGTAAAACAAAGAGATAGCTAGCATAAGAAGTTGATAATAAATACAATATGTTTACTGTATATAGCAAATTTGGATGTATCACGGGATTGCAGATTAATGAAGAAAAAGTAAAGTGTAATGTATGTTAGAAAATGTGCAAAAATAAACCCTAACAGATCCCAGAGCAAAGAGGAAGAAATCTTTACCATCATCATCCTCCTCCTCCTCCCAGAAGAGACTTATATTGCTGTTGATTCATTGTAATCCACCCACCAGGCTGCAGCCATCAGTCTTAGGACTCAGAGGAGCAATCGAAAGGCGAACATACCACCAGAGGGAAGAAATAGCCATGAGAAAGTGTGTATAACAATGTTATTATTGAGATCTTTTCTGTAATAATATTCTTCTCTCTTGTTTTCTGTAATAATTAAATCTGATCTGAAAAAAAATTCTCTATTTAGACTACTTTTGATTAGACTAACAATGGTCTTTGTAAGCAAGATGTGTTTCTTTAACCCTACATAAACTGCCTAAGCTGAAGAGCAACAGATTAGAATTCAGGCAACTTGAGAGGCAGTGTGGATGCAAAAAGAACAACACAGATAGAACCAGACAGGTTCAGACCAGAAATCTGTGATGACCCTTTCAAAGAAGAATAGAACACTTTCCAATATCCCAATTGATGTAACAGTTTCTTTTCACTGTGTATATGAAATATATCCTGTCTGGTAATATTTGTTGTACATGATTATATACAAAAGTATACTTAGAAAATGAACACATACAGCAAATACTACTGTAAGATCAAAAGAAAATTCAGAATTCTTACACATAATTTTTTTCTATTATATTGATAATTATTATTCAATCTAACATTGCAAAGATATCTGTAATAACTGAAATGTTTTTAGAAAACTTAGTGTGCCTATTCCTTCCTTGTTAGTCTACTGTTTTGTGCATTGCTTCTGGTATCCCAAGAAGATCAGATAACTGAAAAATTGGGAAATAGATTATCAATGTATAAACTATTTTCTATTCTCTTTAATTGCTCCATGACATTTTAATTTAAAGGTATTGGGTACTGTCTATCTAAATAGCATAGTCTTTAGCCTACTGTCCTCAAATGTATAGGAAAAAGAACTACTTAATCCCTGAAAAGATTTAAATTGGTAGGAAGGCTGAAGCCAGAGCGTTCATCTTGATAATAGCAATACAGCTGACTGATTCTCTCTTCCCAAAACTGAGTTGCACTCAGCTGTTCAAAGTGAATTAATTTTATTGTTCCTAAATCAAGCCAAAATCCCAAAAGCCAATTATACATTTATTGAAAGCTCTTCAATAAAACCCATTTAAAGGCACAGACTACCATAAAAATGTTAGATAATAGGTCTGAGTGTACACAAGCAAACACAAGCAAATGTTGCAGATCCTGGTGATATCTAACAGCTGATTTACCACCTTGCAGTTCAGCCAGTTGGAGGGGATAACCCCATTTGGGTTTAGTGAAGCACTTTTCAGACAATGCACTGTATTAATCTGGAGATGAATAACCTCTTAGCATGGGCAGACAAAGTGAAAGCTAGTGCAGTTCATAGCCTAAATTGTTAATCACCAGGTTTCAGTTTAGCCTAATACAGACCTTGACATAGTGTCTGTGAATGAATGTACCCCCATCTAACCAAGACAAGCACAGATTAAACTAGAGCATTACAATACAATATAAAATAATTTAACCAAAATGAACCCAAGCAGTATAGCATCATGACTACTAAGAATCCTTTTTCCATTTACCTGTCCAGAAAAATTAAATTATTTTCAATGTCAGAGAATAGTGGCTTACAAAGTAAGCCATTTCAGGAAATGTTTTTTTTCCAATTGTATGAAAAAGACAAAATGATAATTCAATCATGATGACAAACTTTAGCAATTTGCACTAATGATTTCTTGCTCTATTTTTCATTTGGTAAACTTCAGTGGTCATGAAAATGAGGAATTGCTATCTCTTAGGCAGGCTAGTAATTAATACACACGGATTGCTCCTTAGCAGTAAAGTCTTCTCTCATCACTTAATCAAGGCTCTCGCCTGGTAGGAATACCTTGCTGCTTGTTTTCCCCTAGATATTTTGGGCATATGTTGTGACAATACCACAGCATATTTGAGGCAAATTGAAACATCAAAGTAAAGTTGGAGATTTTTTTTATTTGAGTTCATGAAATGTTTGGCTCACTGAGTTGTTATTTATTAGCTACTTCTCAACGGGCCTGAAGTAGTGTCATTATTAATGAATACTATTGCTAAGCTTGGCTAAAACGGTTGCCATACTTTCTTTGCTCAATGACTAGGGCTAGAGACAACAGACATATTTTATGGCATTTGAAATGGAGTGGAAGGAACTACTGTGTGCAATTCTAGTACCTAAATGTATTGTTGATGCTCTAAGTTTCCTGTAGAGAATAACGAGTAATAGAACTATCCTGCTGATTGGGACATCTGACCATTTCCATATAGGTTTAGGAAACAGAAACAAGATTTCTTAATAGAAGGGAGAGGTCCAGGTATTCTTAACATTCCTTATCTGAGGTGTTACATATTGTCTTTAGGGAGTCTACTCTAAAAGGGAATGCCTTTTATGTGTAATAATAAAAATAAATAAATATATAATTATAAAAAAAGTCATAGTTTATAGTAGATTGTGAATGTTGTCTGACAATTTTGACAGAGGTGACTGAATGTATTAATGATGACAAAAAATGAAGCAAAAGATATGAATCAATTCACTTCCATGTCAGAATTGGAGAAAGAGATTCCTGAAACAGTCTTTAGTTCTACTTCATAATGGAGAACTTCTCTTCCTGTCCTCCAGAGAACTCTCCGATTGGAGAAAGTGAAATAATAATAATAATAATATCAGAATGCCATCTCTTCTTCTGGAAGAGTTAACCAGATATCACTCTAGCTAGTTTTTTTTTTTTTTTTTTTTTCCTCAATATAGTAGAGTTTCACTTAAATTTGTACTTCAGGGCTACCAGGTTTTCTCAATGCAATATCCACTTATTAGACTAGCTGAACCTAAGTCACACACTCTAAAGACTAAAGTTTTTTGATTAGATTTTTATTTTTTCTGGCAACTTGCTTTTGCACTCCCAATCCTTTCACCCTGTGAAAATAATAGTCCTTTTTCATGTGTTTGATGTATTTTTCAGAAAAGAAAAAGAAAGAAACTGCAGCACAACATTTTGAAGTTTAATAAAAAAAATACAAATGTGGTATGAGGGCATTCCAGCTGTAATAGTTATTCTGAGTTCAAAACACTTGTCTCTCTTTTCTTTTAACTTTTTTCCTTTTCATTTAGACGCTGTTGTTTCCTTTGAAACAGAGTTCAAACACAGATTTTCTGGATGCACAAATGCTTTACAAAAAGAAGAATTGTACACCTATTTGATAGAGGGAGAGAGAGAATCTCAAAAGCAGAACTATACCAAATCAATTCTCCTCTGTAGAGAGCGATAGTAGTATTGCGTAGTTTTAATACATAAATTGGCAGTTTGTTCTGAAAATGTCTAAGAGTAAATGTAAAATATTTTAAATGTAATTAAGACTTTTAAATTAAATCCAGGGATTATACTCCATATTGATTAGAATCAGCAAAGACATTTCTTATACATCCACCCTTTAGGTGGACTGTTGAGAAGACAGAGAAATGAGGAAAGACTAGAAAAAAAATAGATTTATTACATCCTAGGCTTTCAGTGTGCTACATCTTCTGCACAGATGTTACTTTGGGATTGCACTAATTGCAAAGTGCTCAAAAAATACAGATGTGAGCGTTGTTCTCTTTCATATATTTGAGGGTCACTTTTCATCCTATTCCTACCAATTCCATGTAAAATTTCATTGGTCAATATTTAGGATGCAAAAGAAAGTAAAAACCATGCATTCCCTAAACATATGGATAAGGCTTTAAAAGCAAGTAAATAATTGTTTTTCTATACATGTCTTTGCAAGCTTTATTAAATATGCCATCATAGTACCATTTTTCAATTAAGATTCCAGATTTAATGTTAAAAAATTTGTAATGTAAAGAGATATTTTTACCTTTTTATTACTCAAGAAATTTTGGAGAAAAGGTTTATGAGTGGGTCATGACTAGCTATGTATTACAGTAACTTTTGCTTCTGGCCTTGACTCAAGGAGTGCATTAGTGGTAGTGTTCTTGAGGTGTTCTCCTTGGCGTAAATTTTCCTTGTGTCTCTACCTAGAGTTCTCAGCTGCTACCTGTGAGTAAAAATGATCTGATGGCACCAAGGTTTAAGTCACTGTTTAGAGTGCCTGCATGCAATGTGCATGCAAAAAGTCACATAATGTCATGCATTTACTGTTACTGCACAGTAAACACCTCAGACTAGCAACCAGGGTGAACTTCCATGCCAGAAAAGATGCAATGTGGACATACAAACTTGGAACCTTAAAAAGCTACAGCAAAACAAACCTCAGTTCTTTCTGAATGATTCAGTACTTCCCAGTATGTTGGCTCATCTACATAGGCATAAATTCATAAAAATTTTTGGACTGCTTCAGTCCAAAATTTAAAGCTAATAAAACACTGCACAACACTTGCATGCTCCTAAGACAAATAAACTGACTTCTGTTTCCGATGAAAGTTCCCTCAGATCTGTAATTTTGCCTGCAATTCAGCATGACATACAGATATATAAACACTTAAGTAAAAATCAATATGTTTGGGAAAACAGAAGGAAACAAAACAAAAAGACCCCTTTCCAGTAAAATCCAATCAATTATGTTACTCATCAACAGTGCTTGCCTTTAATTTCAAAGAATCATGGAAGGATTGAGGTTAGAAGACGATCTAACCTCTGGAGATCATCTAGTCCAAAACCCCTGCTCAAGCAAAGAAGGCCGGGGGAGGGGGGAAGAAGAGCAGAGGGCACCTAGAGCACATTGCACAGGATCAAATCCAGATGTGTTTTGAATGTCTCCAGAAAAGGAGACTCCAGAGAAGACTCCACAGCCTCTCTGGGCAACCTGTTCCAGTGCTCTATCCCTCACAGGAAAGAAAATTTTCTCATATTCAGATGGATCTTATGTTTCAGTTTGTGCCTATTGCATCTTGTCCTATCTCTAGGCACCACAGAGAAGAGTCTGGCCCCATCCTCTCTATATCCTCCCTTAAGATACTTACACAGATTGATAAGATCCCCCCTTAGCGTTCTCTTCTCTGGGCTGAATAACTCCAGCTCTTGCAACCTTTCTTCATAGGCTTGATGGTCCAGTCCCTTAATCAGCTTAGTAGCCCTTTGCCAGACGCACTCCAGTAGTTCCATGTGTTTGCGGGCCCAGAACTGGACACAGCACTCTAGATGTGGCCTCACCAGGGCTGAGTAGAGCAGCAGGATCACCTCCCTCCACCTGTTGGTAGCACTCTTCCTAATGCACCCCAGGATACCATTGACCTTCTTGGCCACAAGGGCACTTTGTGGCTTATAGTAAATTTGTTGTCCATCAGCTCTCCGAGGTCCTTCTCTGCAGAGCTGTTTTCCAGAAGGTTAGCCCTCAGTCTGTACTGGTGCATTCCTCCCTAGGTGCAGGATCCTGCACTTGCCTTTGTTGAACTTCATGAGGTTCCTCTCCACCCAATTCTCCAGCCTGTCCTGGTCCCTCTGAATAGCAGTACAGCCTCCCAATGTATCAGCTACTCCTCCCAGTTTGGTGTCATCAGCAAACTTGCTGAGGAGGCACTCTGTCCCTTCATCCATGTCACTGGTGATTAATTTGAATAAGACTGACCCCAGTACTGACCTCTGGGGCACACCACTAGCTACAGGCCTCCAACCAGACTCTGCACTGCTAATCACAATTCTCTGAGCTCTGCCGTTCAACCAATTCTCAATCCACCTCATTGTTTACTCACCTATCCCACACTTCCTGAGCTTGCTTATGAGAATGTTATGGGAAATAATATCAAAAGCCTTACTGAAGTCATGGTAGACAACATCTACTTCTCTCCTGTCATCTACCAGGCCAGTTATCTCGTCAGAGAAAGCTATCAGGTTTGTTAAGCATGATTTTCCCTTTGTGAATCCATGCTAACTATTCCAATTCACCTTATCATTCACATGCTTGTAAACGGTATGCAGGATGAGCTATGCCAACACCTTTCCAGGGACTGAGGTTAGGCTAACTGGTCTGTCATTTCCTGGGCCTTCCTCTTACCCTGTTTGAAGATTGGAGTGACATTAGCCTTCTTGCAAGCAGCTCTCCTGTTCTCTGTGATCTTTCAAAGATAATGGAGAGAGGTCTACAAATGACGTCCACCAGCTCCCTCAGTCCCACAAGCATGGACTTGTGGAGGTCTAGTTTGCGTAAATGATCTCTGACACAATTCTCCTCAACCAAGGCAAAGTCCTCCTTTCTCCAGACTTTCTTCCTGGTCTTCAGGGTCTAGGATTCCTGAGGGCTGGTCTTAGCAGTAAAGACAGAAGCAAAGAATGCATTCAGTATCTCTGCCTCTTCTATATCATTTGTCATTAGGGCCCCTGACCCATTCTGCAGTGGGCTCACATTCTCTATAGTCTTCCTTTTTGTTAATGATATTTTTAAAGAGCCCTTCTGGCTGTCTTTGTTATCCCTCGCCAGATTCAATTCCAAATGGGCATTAGCCTTCCTAGTCATATCCCTGCATAACTGGATGACTCCCAGGTAGCCTATCCCTGCTTCTTTCTCCTGTGCAGTTCCCTCTTCTGGCTGAGATTTGCTAGGAGCTCCTTGTTCATCTGTGCAGGTCTCCTGCCCTCTTTGCTCAACTTTCTGCTCATTGGGATGCATCACTCTTGAGCCTGGAGGAAGTGAACCTTGAATATTAACCAGCTCTCTTGTATCCCCCTTCCTTCTAGGGACCTAGCCCATGAAATTCTTCCAAGAAGGTCCCTGAAAAGGCTAAAGTTTGCTCTCCTGAAGTCCAGTATTGTGATCATACTTTTTGCCTTCCTTCCTTCCTGAACTCCATCATCTCACGGTCACTGGAGATGTGAAGGCTGGGAGCAGGCTTGGCCGCAACCAGTCCTTCCTTGTTTGCTAGTACAAGATCCAGCAGCACACTTCTCATTGGCCCCTCTAGCACCTGTGCCAGGAAGTTATAATCAATTCCTCTCCAGGAATTTCCTAGATTGCTTGTGCCTGGCTGTGTTGTTCCTCCAGTAGATATCAGGGTGGATGAAGACCACTACAAGAACCAGGGTCTGTGATTGTAAGACTACTTCCAGCTGTCCGTAGAAAGCCTCATCAACTTCCTCTTCCCGATTAGGGGTCCTGTAACAGACACCTACAATGTCAGCCATGTCAGTCCACCCTTTAATCCTTACCCATAAGTTCTCAACTTGCTCATCATCCACCCCTAGGCAGATCTCCATATATTCCAGTTGCTTTCTCACATAAAGGGCAACTCTCCTTCCTTGCCTTACTGGCCTGTCCTTCCTAAAGAGCTTGTAGCCATCAGTTGCAGCATTCCAGTCATGTAAGTCATCTCATCATGTCTCTGTAATTTCAATGAGATCATATCCATGCAACCACACACAGAGCTCTAATTCTTCATATTTATTTTCTATGCAGCATGCATTTGCACACAGGCACTTTAGAGAGGTATTTGAGCATGCCAATTTCCCAGGAGGAGTACAAGGGGATTCCCCATAGCCTTTTCTTGTACATACTTCCTTAGCTGCATGCAATTGCTGGAGGTAATCCCACTTAAGCCCAATTTAACTGCCTGAATGGTCTTTATAACTCTCCCTTTCCCCCATCTTTCCTAGTTTAAAACCTTTCTTACCAGGTTGGCCAGCCTGTTAGAAGATGTTTGTGTGCTAGTTAGTGAGCTGGATCCAATCTCTCCCAATCTATTGACAATCTTCAAACAGGGTTCTGTGATCATAAAACCCCAAACCCTGTTGCCAACACCTGCAGTGCAACCAGTTATTTACTTGGAGTATCGGTCTACTCCTCCTCCCATCATTTCCGCCCACTGACAAAACTGAGGAGAAAACAAGCTTGGCCCAAGACTCTTGACTATTTTCCCTAGAGCTCTGAAATCCTATTTGATACTTTCTAAGTTGTCTCTGGCAGTATCATTAGTGCTAACATGGAAGAGCAGCAGAAAGTAATAGTCAGATAGGCGGACAAGCCTCAGTAGTCTTTCCTTGACATCTTGGATTTGAGACCCCAGCAGGCAACAAACCTCTTCAGACAAGAGGTCAGGACAGCAGATAGGTGTCTCTGTCCCCTGTCGTAGGAATCACCTACAATCACTTTCTGCTTCTTCCAGGTATTCCTGCATGGCACAGGATCTGTGAGCTCAGATGCTTTAGTTGAATCCATGCCCAGCTCTTCCTCAATTTGGAGGGCACTGAACCTGTCCATCAGCTGCAGGGTTTTAGGAGGAATAAGAGTCCTATTTTTCGTACAAGAAGTGACCAGTTTCCAGCCTTTATCTTTTACAAAGTTATGACTAACTGTTTAACGTGACACAGAACCCACCTGCATCTCCGCTGCTATGGAGAATTGAAACTTTTGAAGCTGCAGGGTCTCTGAGAATATCCTATCTATCTCTTGCTCATCTTCTCAGATACTACTCAGCCTGCTTACCTACTCCCATAACTCCTTTACCTGGGGCAGCACAACTCATCAACAACAGTCTTCTGCAGAAGAGATGACTGTCAACCTCAGCCTCATGGTAAGGCCCCAGGCACTTTCTGCAGCCTGAGAGCTGCAGAGCTGCATCTGTTGTCAGAAGGTCTGTCGAGGTGGAAGCCTCCAACATGGCAGATGCAGCAACTCCAAAGGCTGTTGGGCAATGCTCTCTTGGGCATGTCATAACCATATTGAGGAATGTGCAATACTCATGACTGTATGACTGGAGAGGAGGGTCCCTTCTTTCTACCCTGCTGAATAAACTACTGCCTCTGTTGGCTGCATTCTGGGAGCTAGGCTCTGGGCCTGGCTCTTATCTAGGTCTTTCCCTAGCACTGACTAACAGGGTGGTTGACCCACCCTAATCAAGGATCAGCTGGAAAAAAGGTTCCAACTCACTCTGGTCAGGGGCAACCAACAGAGCTCCTTAGCAGCAGCTACACCCAGCTATACCTAGCTAGAGCTTCCCAGGAAGCTTTCTGCAAGCTCTTGTAATTGCACTTGCTTAGCTCTTCTTACCTGTCTGCAGAAAGCACCCTCTCATTCCTCAGAAGGTACCTAGAAAGCCCACACAACTTCCAGTGAGTTTCTCAGAGGGTCTAAGCAGAGCCCAGACATTGCTGTACAAATGACTGTCTATTTACTGTGCTCATTCCTTTTGGACTTGCAAGGATTCAGTGTTTCATCTCTTAATTCCCAGGACTACATCTTTAGCAATTCTATATGGGTTTTATGAGGCAGAAGGGAAGTTCCAACTTTCTGCAAAGTTGCGCCATAGTACAGCAATGCAGCACAGTGTAACTGTCATGAAGATGGAATAATGAAAAAGGAAGAAAAAGATTGTTGACTTTGTAGCTTGTCAGTTTGGACACTCAAACCTTAGTGGGCAGGCAGATTTTAGATCTTATATTCTGATTTACTTTTTTTTTTTTTTTAATAAAATTGTTCTTTAATAGAAAAACCACACAATCCTGGCCACAAGGACCACACGTACACTTTTCTGTCTCTTACACATTTATTTATATATTTCTGAAATTTTCAAATGCCTACCCTCCCGTTACATAGCGAACCTAAATCAGAGCTTGTGATGCTTTAGATGCAGTAGCTTTAGATATCTCTCTGGGGAACCTTCCTCTGGACCCCATTCTTACTTTCTCCATTTCTTCATTTCTGTTTCTTTTTTCAAATGTGCAATAAAATGGCACAATTAATCACAAATATGTGAAGGGGGTTTGTGTGTGGAAGGTTCATATTCAGACCTGTTAAGTATTAAATCATATTCAATTTCTGACATCTGCCACTCTTTTCAGCAGCTATGACACTTTGACAACATGATCGCATTGGTTCTTTAGTGCAAGTGTTATTATAATCAGCTCTGGGTCTATGACAGAGGAGGGCACTTTTTGACTCTTAATTTCCAAACATAGAGCTAGGGACTTTCATTTCCAGCACCATAATTTTCTTCTGATTTTTGAAATCCGATGCAGGGAGCTGAAGAGAATCAATAGTGTTGGACCAAACTGAATAACATGTGCTTTTCCCATCTGAAGTTCTCACTGGCAGAACACAAGAAGGTAAGATATTAGGTGTGTGATCACCTCTGTTTCTGATAGTCTGACAAATGCTTAAAGTCCTGTAAGTAGGACATCTTCAGCTGGAATGTGACAGTGTCTCTCTTAAAGATCAAGTAGTAGCGCTCTTTTATACAAACTGATAATATGACCAACACAATTTCACTCCCCCCTTCCTTCCTCTCAAATCCAAGACTTCATTAAGAAACTGAAAAGAACTGTGACCTTTTTGTGTGAAACAAGAAAGCAGCAGAAGAAATTTGGTCTTATTGTAAATTCCGTCTCTCATTTGGGTGAACGTGATTTTTTAAATCACACCCACGTATGCACATTTCTAACACTGACACATACACATAGACAGGTGATAGACTGTCCCAGCACACAGTCTATTGAGTACAAACAGAAAATCATTACCAGCAGACACTATGGATGATGCACACACTTTTGTAGAGGTCACTTTCACATTATGATCTGCATCTCTTGGGAAGTGAGGCTTATTTGAACTTGTTTTAAAATGGCTAAATCCAAGGACATGCACCAAGGAGAAATCTGAAGCTATGCTTACATTATTAGAAAAATGTACTTTGGAAAGCAGTGAATTAAAAAAAAAATAAGGATTAATATAGATTTATCAACAGGGCTCAAACTGTGCATGTTAGGATTACTAAAACAATAAAGCTAATCACTATTTGGTTATACAAGAAAATATTGAGTAAAATGGATTGGAAAAAGCATTACCACTGTAACCCAGAATTGGTATATACGGAGTCAGTCTAGACATTGGCAAATTTTGAATGAGTGATTCATGTATGACCATTCTCCTCTTTTGTTCCATTTTCCAGTATAAACTAGTCTCCTCTTTGATTCATTATTTTTACACTGTTGTGCTTTGAAGATTCCCTCCATTTTTTCCACTACAAGAATCAAGAGTCAGTTCAAATTTTAAAAATGACACTTTCTGGCTGCTCTTTGCTTTCATTTTTTCTGTTTGACTGTAGGTTTTTTTCCACATCTAACATTACCATTAATTCTGTAATTCTATGATTGCAATCACAAACTGAAAAGCAAGGCTGTAGGTAACTATAGTCTTCTCCCTGCTTTCACTCTTTCAAGTGGAACTGGCATTCTGGATCCTGTCCCACTCATGTTTTGGACCAACTCTTCATCTGTGCAGCTCTAATTCAAGTCTCTTGTTTTTGTTGTTTCTTGCCTTGCTTTTCATTCTCAGTTTTCTGTTATATGTCCTGATTTTGAAGGGCCTAGTTTTCTATCTTAGTTTTTCAGTTCCAAGTTTTAACAAGCCATGTTTCAAAGACCCTAGCTGGGCTAGAGACAGCCTCTGCTGCTTAATCAGACTCTAATTGTTTACCCTCACAGTCTTGATGTTGATTTGACTCTTTCCTCTGTAACCACACCTATTAATGATTTTTGGCTCTTTTCCTGTCTGACTGCATAGAACTGCCCAATTAGTTTTGACTTATAAAAGAACTGAAGATCTAAAGCTATACCTACCTAGATTAGCAAATGATGCAATGCAATAGATTTTGGCATGAGCAGTCTGTGTTCACATTATATTCAACTTTGGGGGATATATTCCAGCTAGGTCTAGGCTTGTCATGTGGCTTGATTGTTTGTTAATCATTGAGATGCATGAGGATTAATGTATCTTTTAATATAATTTCATCCTAAAAGAATACAGTTTATGTGCATGAAGACCACTCTGGAATGTGTACCAAAGCACAGGAAGTAGGAATGTTCAGAAAATTTCTTCCAAAGTAGCTTCTAATCAGAAATAAAATACTAATGTAGATAAAGCCTAACAAGTTCTTTTATTTCCTACAGAGTTTTTTTCATTATTTTTACCATACCTGTTTTTTTTTTAATTGTTATTATTATTTGAATTGTAGACTTATCAAATAATTTAGATGGGAAGAAACTGCTGGAGGCTGTGCAGTCCAATCTCCTGCTCAAAGCATGGCTGAGAAGTTACATTAGGTTGCTCAGGACCTTGTTGATTTGAATTTTGAATAGCTCCTTGGTGGTCATTGCACAAATACATTTGGACAGCTTCTGTAAGCATGCTTGTGGTATTTTTTTTCCCTTCCTTCAGTTTGGAATTTCCTGTGTTACAGCTCATGACTGCTACCTCTTACTCTGTTTTTGTACAACTTGGAGAAGAGTCTGCCTCTGTCTTCTCTGCACCACACCATTGGGTAGCTGAATGCAGCAATGAGGTCCCCATTTAGCAGTCTTTTCTCCATGCTACACAAACCCAGCCAGATTCCTCAGTCACTCCTGATGTGTTCAGTACTTTATGCCCATGACCAGCTTGGCAGTTGACTGCTGGACTCTTTCCAGTTTGCTATTCTCCTTTTTTTGTAGGGGAGAGCCTAAAATGAACAGCATATTACAGATGTGGTTTCAAAATCCTGTGCGGAGAGGAATGGCTACTCTCCTCAACTCTCACTGATGCAGCTCAGTGCGTTTAGCACTTTTGGCTACAAATGCACACTGCTGATTCATGCGCCAACATGACTTTTGGTATTTCTCGTGAAATTACCTCTTCGTATGAAGTACTGTTAGATATGCTGCTTTTAAGATATAAGATAACCATATTCCCTTTCTTTCAGTTTAATTTTGACAGTGTTATTATTCAACATTCTTTCTTCATTCACTCCATAGTTCCTCACCTGTGTTAGGTCCTGTTCAGGGACAGGTAGTTCTTCTCTACCATCACACCAACTCTAGTGGTGCCAGTCACATCTGATCCAGGGAGCTAGAAACAAAGACTCAATGTATTTACCTCCCGGTCATGGTGAAAGGTATGACAGAGTAATCAGAACTGTGTTAAGTTTCTTACTGCGCTGATTTATTATTACTGCATGATCATGGTCAAGGAATTCTTTGTTATTGATTAAAATCACACAGTTCACACATGATTAAAGCAAAATGGTATTCAAACCAATAAGAATTCTTAACAGTGTTACTACTATTTATAAATGATATAAATGAAGTGAAAGAAAAGCATATGGAAATATTAGTAGATTGTATCTTTTTTCTTAATGTCTGAGAGTATTTTTACAACATTTTCTACAAGACCACAATCATTACTCTGTCTCTTGGACCCTTCCTTTACTATCCTACTTGTGAACTGCGCTTTTATTTTTTCTCGATGTTACACAAAAGTAATATTGAGAAGTACACAAATGAAAGCATATTCATTTACTTTTCTAAACTCCAACACAGAGACTTGAGATTTGACAAATTGAATTGTAATTTTGACTGTTAGTACTTAGACTAATTATAACTAAAAAGTTGCAACTTCCAAGCTTTTAAAATAATTACATAGCTAATTATATGGGTATAAGCCTAAGATATTTTGTCTAATTAATGGTTGCCTAGATAATGATACGTTGTAAAATATTGTATAAGCCTCTGAGAAAGTTTATCAGGTTGAAGGGATGGGACACGATAGATATATTCAGATCTTTTTCTTTCTTTTTCTATTAAGAACTACATTATAAGATAGGATCTTTCAGGAGTGTTTTCCTTCTGAAGAGGACAGAGACACGAGAGTTAATCATAATGTGTGTAGCTGTGGGACTGGAGCAATATAGACGTATCATGCTGGCTTTCTGCTTAAGCTAATTAGCTCTGTGGAGACATCAAGTTCATTCTTTTTGGTGCCAAACTGCTCTAATGCAACTGTGCAGCTTTTAGGATTCATGATTAAGCATACTGCTCTGTGTAGAGCTATGTATGGAGACTCCTAGCAGCAGGCTCTATTATTAGGTACAAAAATTCCCAAAGCAGCTAAGAAAAACTTCTATTCAAATAAAATACCCCCAAGACTGAAAAACTCAGAATTTCTCAAGGGAGATCATTTATTATAAGTTTTCCTATTGATACCACCAATAGTACCTGTTCCAATTAATAATTGGAATATATTCCCAGTGTGACTAAGTGTTGGTGCCTGACAGTTGGTCATTGATGATATCTGCTAAACTGCTCAGCTACCACACAACCTTTATTTTTTACCAGCCCGGATACACACATGGAAGTATAATATATTTTTTCTAATCTTCTATAACAAGAAGGCACATTTACTAACATTCTGTGGAACAGGGACTGCAACCCAAATCTCAACAGTGCTTCCTCATCTTCAGATTGTCTGGGATATGTATTTTCTTCAGAATATCTGGATATTCTGTTCTTTCAAATTTTTGCAAAAGTTCTTCTGCTTTCTGTTATACATGAGGGAGTTCACAGCTCTGTGAGTCACTACTCTGGACAATTTTGCTAGAAATGCTAACCTGCAGCAACTTTTAATTCTCTTGATGCCTTTGTTCCTTCAAAATTTTATGTTAGAGTTAGGTTAGGAGGAAAATGTATAAATGGAGAGAAGAGCAAGTGAATCTACAGCACAGTGGTTAGAGCATCCCTCTGGAAAGGTGAGACCTCTTTCCAATCTATACCTCAAGTCTATACCTTCAACAATATATATTTGTTAGTGCCACATTGTCACAGAATTGATATGACAATATTATTTTTGTAAATGTATAATTCTGTTTATAAATGAAAACAAATTTATTGATGCCAGTGATCTGGAATCAATCAATTTCTTCACATAAATGTAGCAATGGCTTCTTTATCTGTGTAGTAATGAACACATCAACTTTGTCTTTTTTTTCTCAGTAATTTGTATGCTCCCAAGTCTTTTTATTGAATCTCCACCTCTCTTGGTCTCTTTCTACTGTTTGTGCTTTAATTTGCATTAATTTTGTATGACATATAACTATGGGTTAACCTTAATTATAGGGAAAAGATCATCTAATTCAAATGGCTTGTATGATGGTTTTAAAATAGTCTTTCTATCAGACACAGATGTTCCTTCTGTTGCAGAGGTTAAAAAATAAACCTTTTTGAAAAATAATTCCTTCTTCTAAAGCCAGAGTTTGAACAAAATCCACCACTTTCTGGCAGCTTGCAGATTAGACATGTTTTCAGGCAGATTGGTTTTTAAAAAAATGAAAACCAAAAGTTCTCCTCAGAATTCTATTCTGGCCATCTGCTCCTGTTTTTGCTTTTTGTTTGCTTGTTTGTTTGTTTTTAATACCCAGTTTCTTAGGTCCCCTAACATCCTTTATGTTATTGTAAAAGAAGAACTTGCCTTTTCATGAATTTCTCCTCGTATCGGTTCATGTTATGTGATCTTTATATATTCAAGAAATAATAAAAATTAAGGAATATATATAAGCATCTTCTAAATTTTATTTGGGATTACTCTTGCTTTGATAATTTGCTTGTGTTTGGCAGAAAAAGACTTTTTTTTTCATAACACTCTGATGTGTTTAATTTGATTGAGAAAAGTAGTAATCTAAAAAAAATTTCCATCACTTTAAATTAACAGTATTTGAAAGAAAAAAAAATCTGTTATTCCTCATTTTTTCATGCTTTAATATTGTAACAAATCTTTAATTTGAATAGACATAACATTCTATTTTGATTATACTATTATTTTTTAACCCATAAAATCTTTTAAACTGGGATTTGAATCTGATAGTGTTTCTTTAAAATTTATCAACTTCTGAAGTTTAATGAAATCTATTGATTTTTTTACTTGTTTGACATTTTTATGAAGACATGACAGGTATAATTGGTATAATGGTATAATTTGAAATTATAGAAGAATTACTTTGTGATGAATAACAGAAATTGGAAATGATCCCTAAGGAACTCAGTTCAAATCTGAAACACTAATGTGATGACATATAAGCAGAAAAGTTTCTATTCTTAATGCTATTTACTGTCATCTAGAAGGACACTGTAACACATATTTAAGCCTTAAAAATGCCACAAAACTAGCTGAATGCACCCCTGTTAAGCAGAGCTTTTGCTAGTGCGGTTCCAATTATATAAGCAGAAATTTCTCCTGATTCTCATAAGACTAAGGCAATAAACAATGAGACATTTTGCTTAAGGTTGCTTAATTTAAGGGATAAGCCTTACAGAAATGCTTCTAAGAATGGATAAACATAATGCTAAGCTTAAGTTAGGATTTATGAACCTGAAATATTTCTATATATATTCCAGAATGCATAACTCAGAGCTGGCAAAATGTTATAATCAGAAGAGAAATCTTCTGTTGAGACAGTATTTTAATTTTTTGCTGTAGAAGGAATTCATTTCTGTTTCACTAATTACCTGCTTGGCCATTACTGTTACTGCTTGTTCTTATCTGTAAAATGGAGACCTGCACCTCTTCAGCCTGGAGAAGAGAAGACTGAGGGGGGATCTCATCAATGTGTACAAGTACCTGAAGGGAGGGTGTCAAGGGGACTGGGACAAACTCTTTTCAGTTGTCCCATGTGACAGGACAAGAGGCAAAGGGCAGAAATTGAAGCACAGGAAGTTCCGCCTGACCATGAGGGGGAATTTCTTTCCTGTGAGAGTGATGGAGCACTGGACCAGGTTGCCCAGAGAGGTGGTGGAGTCTCCTTCTCTGGAGATCTTCAAGGCCTGCCTGGATGCAACCCTGCCTAACATGCTCTGGTTGACCCTGCTTGAGCAGGGATGTTGGACTAGATGATCTCCAGAGGTCCCTTCCAACCTTACTGATTCTGTGATTCTGTAACTCTAGTACTTTTTAATATGCAAATATGCTGATAAAAACCACTCGTATTTCCAATGCAATTCCTTCCTAATATACTACTAGTGATTTCCCAATACACTAATGACTTGTTACTGAAAAATCTAAGAGGAGTTACAATGCATTTCTTCCATATTCTTCTAGTTACATGTAATTACACTTACTGACTTTGAAAATTATTGGTATTGGTTACTGGTTAAGTCTTTTGGTTAGTTAGATTTGCAACCTAGCTTTCTGAAACTGTTTACAAATTCACTGACTGGGGGTGTATAGTTTCTTCAGTATGGAAGCAATTCTGAAAAATATTGTTAGTATGTTAAAATATCTTGTTTCTTGACAGCTGTGTCCATGTATCTGCTACACATTATGATATGGTTTCCCCTTAGGTTTTTGAATATTTGTTTAGAAGTCATTAGGGAATTTTCATAATTTTTGTAATTTTTATAATTCACTTCTGTCATCATCACTCACAAGTAATGTCACCAATCCATTGATTAAAATCTTGTATGCTATTTATTCATGTACTTTCTCACTTAGTAGTAATAATAAAATATGGAACTTTTGTAGTTTTCAAAATTGCATAAATTGATTAAAAATTACCTTTTTTTTAAAAAAAAAAAAAGATAACCCAAACATTTGAAATTTCTTCTGAGTAGGTTTTTTATAAAGTTTTTTGAAAAGTTATAGTATAATTGAAGTTTAAATAAAATGAAATATGAAGAGGAGGAAAAACCCAACCAAACAACAACAACAACAAAATCCTAAATGTTGCATGGTTCTAGAAGCCCTTCTTAGTAATGTTAATGGTCATAAATATGAAAATCATATTTTCATAGATATCAATTCATTTTCATATCTACAATGTAAAGCTGGAGTCGATTTTCAATTTTCTCATTTATCTGTTGAGTCTAATACTAATTGTGGATTTGACTAAACTTTAAAAAACAAGTTTTGAACATCGTTTAAGAGATATCAAAGAGATATGTAGTTTTCCTTATAAAAACGGGAGACATGGCATGTACTAGTATTCAGAAAATTAACATCACATGGAACAAATGTTTTTTTTTTCTATTACTGTACACTTCAAATGTTTGCTTCAGTTTCTTTCCTTATGTGAATGATATGTCATTGAATCTTTATGTAGAGTATATTGAAAGGCAAAATTGGATAGGTGTCATCAGATTAGAGAAGTTATTGGTCATGTCCTCCCTAAAAACAAAAAAATACAAATATGAAGGCAATTTTTATATTTCTTCCATACAAGAAGATGGACTAAACTTATCATTCTACCTACCAAATGAAATGAAAATCAGTTTATTTGTTTCA
The DNA here is from genome assembly GCF_028389875.1 of Rhea pennata. Lineage (NCBI taxonomy): Eukaryota > Metazoa > Chordata > Aves > Rheiformes > Rheidae > Rhea > Rhea pennata. The sequence continues at coordinate 118,759,001 of NC_084664.1, read as the reverse complement.
GTAGGATTTCACTGTAAGTTAGTGAAGTTGAGTTAAAAACATTTCTTTTCTCCTAATGACAGTGAGTCTACTTTATCCATTATGACTTTAAATAACATTAATTCCTCAGATGAACTTATCATAAAGAATAGTTTATATAGATTAAGATTCTATTTCCTTATGTGAACAACAAATAATTAAAAAAAAAGGAATTTCCCCTAAACTCAAGGGAGGAGAAACAAGAGACAAGTCCAGATGGATAGGTGGGAAAGTACAAGGAAACAACAGGGCAATAATGTGCTGTACAAATATTTTTACCATTCTCATAATTTTATTGTTTTGTTTCTTAAATGTTTGTGTGGATAGTTTTAAGAGAGATCTGCAAGAGAACATTGAATCAACTCCTTCTGAATGAAAGTAGCAAAGTAGCATTATAGGTGAAAAAAAAATAGAATGGCACTTAAAAAAATAAATTAACAATAGATAGGGAAAATAGAGATGAGAATCAGTCGGTTGATAATGAGAGGTAAGAATTGTGCTCTGTTAATAAGAATATTGACTATGGAGAAAGAGTAGTTATGCTGCAAGATCAGGAAATGCTCCTTTAAAATATTTTCTCAGACCTCTGCCAAGGGAAATGAAATGCTTTTCTCCCAGACAAAATTGCAATTGGCAGTAAGTTATATTTTTCAACAAAAATGCTAGACTTTTCTGATGAAATCCTGGCTCTTTAGATGTCAGTGCCTAGCTAAGAAGAAACAAGGTGTGTGAAAGAGCTGCCCTCATTTTCTTTTGTATATTAATATATATTAATGAACAATAAAACAGACAGACAACTACAAAAGAAAGTTCCAAAATTAATAGAAAAAATATGATGAAGGAAAATTATTATTTGGCAAAAAGTGAATGTTTAAAAATGTGAAAACATCAGAACTTTCATGCCTTCTCATAAAACCTTTTCCTCACTAACAATGCAATATACAAAACTATTACAGGTGAAGCACCAAAGATACATAAAAGTTGATGATTTTAGACAGCTGATTATCTTCAACTCCCATTGACTTCCCTGTGAATTTGGATAACTAGTTTTTTGAAAAACTGTCCCCGCACAAATGAATATCTAAATATAAGCCTGACATTAAGACGAGTTTGAAAATATTTTGTTTTCTGCATGAAGCACACTTCAGATGAACTTGTAGATAGTGACATTCTGAAGAAGCAATCGTTGAATCACATTAGCTCAGAATAGCTATCCAGGTCTAGTTTTCTCATAGGTATTTCAAGAATAGTGTCTTGTCTACCTTGAAAACCAAATCTAAATTGATGAACAAACTGCTGAGCTTGGAGCTATCTTCTTTTAAATATGATTTGTCAGGCTCCGTCCCAGAAGTCAGGAGAAATTTTAAATGTAGATGCAGAGTTCAGTTACACTTCTGACACATTTGTGTGTGTGTGTGTGTTGACTTGACCTCAGACTGACATTGAATTTACACAGGTGAAGAGAATGTTATGTGTCTGAGAACAACTACCACTGATAAAAAATACTGTGAAAAAGATAACAAGGTATACTACACAACCATGAAGTAAGCAAGAATAAACAGGGAGAAGATGGATCTGCTGCATAGCTAGGGGGAAGTGATGGAGGGGAATTTATTTTTCAAAGTAGAACAAGCATAGCACCACTTTACAGTATCCCTGGTGACCTTGAGATTTTGAGGGCATATATAGATTTTATAGCTAATTTAGCTTTAAAAATAACTTTTCTTGAATTCAGATCTTTCGTGGGGGATTTTTTCCTATTTTCAATGGAGAACAAAATCATTTTTTTTTCCTTCAAAAGCAAAGCTTCTGTGCAGAGCCCCACTACAGCTGTTTAGACTCAAATAGGCATCTAAATGATTGGTTGTTTACATCGATAACTAGAATAACCAGTTATCAAAACTGATGAAAACATAATTTTGCTGCTAGTCTTAAACCGAGTTGATGAGATGCTAAAATGAGATCTCTATGTTGATAGCTGCTATCTTCTGTAAATTTGGAGAGCTTTGAATTATAGGAAATCTGAGTATTAGGTCCAGATGTCTCCAGCCTTTGAAGAAAAGTGTAATTTTCCTTTGTGTAACCAAAACCAGGAATTTTGAACCTGTTCTTATATTTCTAAAACAAAGTGGCTTGTTAATGATTTTTATCTCTGATAAATAGGTGGAGGTCTATTCTTTTCAGACAGTTTTCTGTATTACAAAGTATATTTTACTGTTATTAAGCTAGATGAAAATACATTGCACCTCTCTTTGCTGGCCTTTGAAAAGTAACAGCTAATAAGAGTTAAGAGAACTACTGTGAAACTTAAGAAAAGTACAGACCTTCCCCCAGTAGATGTACTACGGGTCCAGTTTAGAGGATAATAGAGCCTTGTATTCACTAGTAGAGGAAGGTGCAATTTTCTGACTCTGAATTCCATGAAATGATTCTTCTATTCTTGTTATGTTCCTGCTATTTCGCCTGTGGTTTTTTTACATGCTTGGCAACATTATGGAAAAATGGACAAGAGAGGAAAAAACTCTTAACTGGGCACACAAGTAGCATGGTAGTGGTTATTACTTGCAAGAAGTATTAGACATTGAAGAATGGGAAGAAGCAAGAGATTTACAGTAACAGAAAAACTGCAAATCCTGAAGGCACCGAAGACCAGTATATAACTTCATTTTTATTCTAGAAATGATGCTCTTTACATGTAAAAAAAAAGAGTGCTAAGAGAAAAGGGCAATCATACATTCAGGAAAGCTTTGAGACTAATCTAAACGGAGATATTTTTAAGGCCATCTATTCTAGTTCATATTTTCTGAAAACATTTAATAAATCATTCTAATTATATTTAAAACACAGAAGAATAATTTCCTCTGTAAGCTTTTTTCCCAAATATTCAATCACTTTAAAAGAAATATATCACAGAATTATAGAATCGCTAAGGTTGGAAAGCACCTCTGGAGATCATCTAGTCCAACCTCCCTGCTCAAGCAGGGTCAGCTAGAGCATGTTAGGCAGGGTTGCATCCAGGCGGGCCTCGAAGATCTCCAAAGAAGGAGACTCCACCACCTCTCTGGGCAACCTGGTCCAGTGCTTGGTCACTCTCACAGGGAAGAAATTCCCCCTCACGGTCAGGCGGAACTTCCTGTGCTTCAATTTCTGCCCATTGCCTCTTCTCCTGTCACACGGGATAACTATACAAGAGTTTGTCCCCATCTCCTTGACACCCTCCCTTCAGGTACTTGTACACATTGATGAGATCCCCCCTCAGTCTTCTCTTCCCCAGGCTGAAGAGGCCCAGCTCTCGCAGCTGTTCCTCGTAGGGCAGATGCTGCAGCCCTCTGATCACCTTGGTAGCCCTACGCTGGACTCTCTCCAGTAGCTCCATGTCTCTCTTGTACTGGGGAGCCCAGAACTGGACACAGGACTCGAGATGAGGCCTCCCCATGGCTGAGTAGAGGGGCAGCATCACCTCCCTCAACCTGCTGGCAACACTCTTCCTAATGCACCCCAGGATAACATTGGCCTTCATGGCCAAAAACGTGCTCATGGTCAACTTGTCCACCAAGACTCCCAGGTCCTTTTCTGCAGAGCTGCTCTCCAGAAGGTCAGACCTGAACTTGTACTGACGTGTGGGGTTATTTTTCCCTAGGTGCAGGACTCTGCACTTGCCCTTGTTGAACCTCAGGAGGTTCCACTCTGCCCAGCTCTCCAGCCTGTTCAGGTCTCTCTGAATGGTAGCACAGCCCTCAGGTGTGTCAGCCACTCCTCCCAGCTTGGTATCATCAGCAAACTTGCAGAGGAGGCACTCTGTCCCCTCATCCAGGTCATTGATGAATGAGTTGAACAGGATGTGACCCAGTACTGGCCCCTGGGGAACTTTACAGGCCTCCAAATAGACTGCACCACTGTCCAACTAGACACTGCACCATTATATTTACATGTTACTTTTTCTCTCATTTATTTTAATTCAGTATTTCTACTTTTTTTTACATTATATAGAAGAATTAGCATTAATGAATGCTTCTTCACATCAGTTGTCCCTTTTCGGATTCATGAATATAAAATTTTCAGTACTAATTTTGCTCACTTTTAACATTGATTTCCTTCTGACATTTAGAGCTATTTTTTTTTTACTAGTAGTATGAATCAAAATACAACATTACTCTGAGTTTTATTTACTATGGCTCTCACCCAACAAATATATAAACCAACTGATAATGCCCTTTTGACAATACGCTGAGGAGTGTGGAGAGATCTTATTCTCTTGCAATCCATAGGGAACGGTCTTCTATGTCAGACCACTGGTCCATTCAGTCTCTTGTGTGACAGAGAAGATGTTATTTAGAAATATAGGGCATATAGGAGAGGCTATTAATCATCTGTTTTTTTAGTACAAAATGCTTTTAAACGGGAGTAGTTTACATTTGTACTTTCTTCTGTTTTGTGATGAAGTGGTCTTACTGTTTATGAAAATCAGAATATATTGACTAGTGGTATGGGTTTAATTTCACATTTCCTTGAAGTATCTTCTGGGTCCAGGGCTCTACACAGAACTGTTGTTATCAGCTCTGCTGAATTAGGCCTTTTATTTTCCCATTCATATCACAGTAGCCTTAAGAATAGTGTTTGTTCTTCAGCTACTACATGGGTGAAAGAAGAAAGAACCCATTATGCTTTTTTCAGTGGTCATTCATAGTGATTTTAACTAAAATCAATAGGAATTTTGCAGACACCTTAAATTAGAGACATGTTAGGTCTTTTCTGGGTCTTTTTTAAAAATAAAAAGCCACTTTGTTAAAGGGAAAAATAGTAGATAAACAGTTGAAGCCAAACTCCTTCATTAAATGCTGTTGGGCTACGCTCAAAACATATCAAGGAAAGGAATCAATGATAGTACATTGTATTCAAGAATAGGAACTAAAAGTTGTTAATTCAGAGTAATATTTATCCTGACACAGATATAGGACCAGGATAGATACAGGGAGAAGGACCAGGAAGGGAGAAAAACCCTCTTTATACTTATTGAAAGAAGACAGGACACCTGACCCAAAGTTCTTCCCACAGAACTGGGAAACTCTGGTACTTAAACAGAAAAAGGAACACTACTTTTCCTTCTTCTTTACCTCTTGCGACATTTTTCTTTTTCTAACAATACGAAATCTATTCAGAGATTTTTTTCTTTCTTTCAGCTGAATGAATTATTTAGCCATCATCAACTATTGTTCATAAACTGTTGAAAGCAGCAGGCACTAAAGCAGAAGCTGTGATTGCTTTCTAAAATTGCAGATGTCTACTCAGTTCAGCAGTCATTACCATGTAAGGTCACTTAGTAACGAGGTGCAAAGAGGAGTGGGCTGGAAAAATATAGGTTGAAGAACATAATTTTATCTCTAAAGTGTCTCTCAAAAGCCTGATCCTTCAAGGTACTGAACATCTAAGGGGCCCTGAGTGCTAATAACTTCTATTGAAATGAACCTGATTTAAGGAGATCCAGTACTTCTGAGGATACACTTAGAGGCTTCCAGGAACAGTGCCTAGTTGCCTAGTTCCAGATTTAATTTCTTCATTTTGCACAATCCACAGGATGATTTTATTGTTTGTTATTCTAATTTAGAATTTTTCAAAGGGCTTGTAAGAGAGTTTAAGTATATTGAGGACACTTTTCTCATTTTGTTGGAAGTGGGTCATTCTAACCCAAAGATAACATGGCTGCAGAGCACCTAAATCCTCAAGAAGGTTTGGCAGTGTTCACTACCTGTCACACTGGATCTTAATCTGAGCAACGTTCTGATTCTAAGGTGCTAAGCCCAGCACCAGGAACTAGCATGTCAGCAGTGACTGACATGGCACTCAACATGAGGTGTATCAAAAGAGCATTAATTTCAATATCTGGCTTCTTAAAGATTCTCTCAAGACATATTTCAAAAAACAAAGCACATAGATATCATTAGTTGCTTTGTGAATCTCAATCTTTTTTCCTGTTTTTGAAATAAAATAGCTAATAAAGAGCTTCCCTGACTCATCATTCAGGCTTCTAATTATAAACCTGGATTTTTTGTAATATTTCCTCTGCAGCTACTTCATTCACTATATGGCATAGCACTACATATCTAAAATACAGTAGAAACAATCTGCCAATCAGTAATTTCATTTCTGAAAGACAAGATTTACATGCATTCTTGGGATGTTATTTTTTCCAGCCATTTGGTAGGAGTAATTCCTACTTACTTCAACAGGGTCCACTGGAATCCCAAATGTAAGAACAGAGTCTCTGGGGAAGTGTCTCGGAAAAGTGTCTTAGATTTTGTTTACTCAGTCTTGGACTGTCAGATAAGTGCAATTCCAAAACCAGATAAATGTCTTTCAGTGAATAGAGACGAATCTTTTAGAGAAGTAATTTTCAGTTTTTCTCAGGAATCCTGGGGATCTGTGAACTACTTCTAGTAAGTGTGTGAATATTAAATAAACAAAGCAAATCAATTCTCAGTAAGCTTTAGTTTGCTGTATGGTCTATTTGCTCTATGTTAGTATTCTCACACTGGGAATCAGTAGTCTCACATCAGAAGTTGAAATACCTCTTTAGGTTAATTTAGAATATTCAAAGGAATGTCTGTTATATTTTATTTAATTTTTGTTTAATAAAAAGAGTAGAATCAGAAAGCAAGACAATCTTGAATATAATTCTTTTAACCAAAAATACACATACATGTTAAGATAGTTTGTTCTTATTGTTATGTCATTATTTTCAGTATTTTTTACATAGACGAGATGAGATGAGAAAACACTACAATATGCAAGAAAAGAAAAATAATCAAATAATCTGAAACTTTGGGCTAAAAAGTTTTGACCTTTTCTTTTAAAAAGTTGTTTTGTTTTGTTTAGTTTTCAAATAAGAAACAACAGTCTGGTTCAGTCAGAATAGCCAGTTTTTTTCTGACCTTAAGTTTTGCATACTTTTACTAGTAATATTTGTTGTTGGTGAGACATCTTTAGGACTTATGCAGGAAAGAAAAAGTTTGAGATACAGTAAGTTTTAATTAGTAGCGAAGAAATGGTTTGTCAGAAAAGACTAATGCCTTGTTTCCTCTAACATGAGTTGAAGTACCTTACCAGAGAGACTTTCCATTCTCAGCTGGACTAGCAACTTTGATATAAATATGACTAGAAGCAACTTCCCTTAGTGAGTTTCAGCATCACTTGACATACATTATATTGACTTCTCCCTTCTTATCAGAAAGTAGAAAGATATTTTTCTATGAGTCATTCATTCAAAAATAAATATCCAACAGATCAAAAAGTCAATACTACCTAGTATATAGATAATTAACAATGAAAATGATGACTAGAGGCTTTCAATATACATCAAAATCATATAAGAGATAAATTGAAATAATAATCTTTAAAGAATTTGTTAGCCATTGAATTTTGAGTGTAAGGCTAATTTTTCAAATTACATCTTTTCTAATACAGACGATCTATTTCTTATTTAACAACCTTATTTATCCCTTTTGCACTGAAAGATAGTGAATGCACAAACTCATCCACCAGCTCTTAGAAATGGTGCTTCCTTGTTCATACCTTTCCTCGGAGTATAGAAAGCATGGAAGTGGTGAGTTAGGAGAGAAATAAGTTGACCTAGGGGGACTCTTGCTCCTATGAAAACTCTCTCTTTACCATAAGGCTTTCCTTTAGGGAGTCCATAAGGTGGCCTTGGGCAGGACTAGAGTTCTCAACACAGTTTTTGGAATCTCATGGCTGCTTCATGGAGAGAAGAAAAGAAATGAAGCCGTTTTTTCGTAGATTCCTAAGAGAGATTTTCTGCTGGGAGAGGAAATAAATCAAAAGTGAGGTTCTCACAATACATTTTGTAATTCATATTTCACTTACTAATTTATTTACAGAAATGGGCTGCACCCTTAGTCTGATTCTATATATATGTTAGATTATGAAAGCTAAATTACACAATTAACATTTTGTATGGCAAACTATACACAGAGAAAAAAAGTACAATTGGGATGAAACTGAGTAGTCAGAAAATAAAGAAAATCATCCTGTCAGCTCAAATAAGTGGAAAAGTTATATGCTTTAGGCAAAAACAGCACAGAGAATATAGCAATGCTGTAAAGGCTATAGAAATGATATGTTAGTGACACTGATACGGTGAAAACAGAAACGGCTTAGTCACAAAGTCATCTTTATCAAATTCTTTTCTGTCTCTTCTTTGTCTGAATAGAATTTCACTAATAATTTTATTTAAAACACTAAAATTCACAATCAAGAAATATTTAGGTCACATCAAAATTGATGTACTTTTATTATTTTTTATTTTAAGAAATTAAGAAAGAATAAATATACTAACTAGTGTTTAAAATATATATTATTTATGGACAATATCTATTTTAGGGTCTTGATTTTGTTTTACAGTCAAGATGGAAGATTAGATTCTTTCTGTCCTGATAAGTAGTGCATGACCAGTTGTTCAGTCAGCTGTTATTTATTGTTGTACAGACAGATCAAGAAGAAATTTGTTACTTAAAAAACTAGAGGAAATGAAGAAGTAAGGAAGATACAAGGTCTTTACTGAATATATTTTATCCTCTAAATTCCAACATTAAATGTGATCATTTCACTTATACTAAGCTTATTATATAATAATTAAGGATTACAAAATCCTAAGTTACAATTTTATTGTTTTCAATACTGTTTTTTTTTTATTTTTAAATATTTCAGTTTTCCAGCATAGATCTTCTCACAAAGCAAAGAAAAATTCTTTTTTTACATCAGGCAGGGGTCTCTATTGGAATCAAGGAATTACTATTGCATGGTGTAAACACAAATAAACATCTGTTTCTTTTGTCCTTGTACAAGTAATTAACACAAAATCAGGAAGTAGATTTCTCACAGGAGGAATTCTTGCAATCCTCTTGCAAATGAGATTTGCATTCTGATATAGCTGAAGATTTTTATTTTTAAACTTGGAGATAGAAAAATATCCTGAGAATAAAATGCACAAATAATAAAATCCCTTAGATTATACATTGATATGCCTAAAAAATTTTCAAAATACCATTACATACTTTGATAGAAGTTCTAATAGTTATACCCTTCTTAGTGTCATTGAAGTGCTTAAGCTTTGTATCAGAGTAACTGAGGTTAATTCTTTCTTTCTTCTTCTCATTTTTAGTGTTCTTCACTGGCTGAATAATTGCTCCAGAGATGTTCAGCACCTCTTGTAAAATGCCTAGATTTGCCACTCCCAGTAGAGACCTTACTTGACCCTGTGTAATATCAATGGTAGGATGAGAGAGAGGGAGATGTTTACTGTCAGTTTTATCAGATTATATCTGCAGTTGTCTATGTTTCCTTTTGCTTCGCTTTTTTAATTACATCTCACATACCTTGTTGATCATAGCTAGATGAATTTTGGAAATCGGTGACCTATCCATAGCCCAGGGATGTAAAAAATATATACATATATATAAAAGTTGGCTTTAAGCCTTTCTGGGAATAGAGAATGGCATTATGTATTGAAATAGGTATTCCCAATATCAGTTTGAAAGCACAAATGAAGAGATAACATGGGAAGTGAATTTAGATTGCATAATGTATCTTTGTAGGGAAGGCAGGCAAGCAGGAATGAAGGCAGGAAGTGTTTTATCAATTATGAAACTGATAAATAAGCCAACTGAAAACAGCTGGTCTTCCTAAGAGAAGAAAATATCTTTCTTAACCTGAACGAACTTGGTTGATTAGATCCCACAGTATGTTTTGTGCAAAGCGTGAGCCCACCGATTTACGTGCTTTAGTTCCTAACAAAACAGCAGAGAGGTGGGAGTGGAAAATCTAAGTGGCCTGTAGCTGGCACGCATGAACACGCAGGTGCCCCTCCACGAGCCAGTCCTCCCCTGCTGTTCACCTTCTCACTCCGAAGGTGCAGCCGCACACACTTGAGGGAAGCTGCTTTTCTTAAACAGTGCACTAGGTCAGTCTTTCTGGCAACCTTAGGAACATTTATAATTGGCATAGCAACATACGGCATGGGAGAAGTTAGAAAGGAGGGGATTGCAGTGCATGAATTAATGAGCATTTCTGCATTATGAATGGAGATGCGTGCAGGCTTTAGAGCAAGCCCTTGCGATAGCCTCCTGGGCAGCAATGCATGGGTTGGCTGTGCCAGCTGCTTTCAGACCCAAACTGGGAAGCCTTCGCCGCAGTGTTTTATATTCAAGTCCATGCTGGTTACTGGATCTTTGAGCTACTCTGTGCAGTAAAGATTTAATTAACTGGATCTCCTGCTGTCCTCTTTACAGGCTGATCAAGCGCTACCGTAAAAGTGGAGTGGGAGAAAAGTGGAGGAGAGTGTCTTGAACTTGTAGATCTGGAGAGAGAACTGGATTAAACACAAGTCAGGTTACGAACGGCAAACAGGATGGTAGTGCTTCCCACACTGATAGCGAGGCAGAAAAAGTTTCTAAAGGAAAACTTTAGGCACACAATCTTAGCCACTCTAATCTTCAGGAATGATCAATTATCTGATCCAAAATTAAACAATATAGGGCCAAACTTTGTGCAGACAACAGCTATTTATATGTACATTGGAAAAGGGAATAAAAAGATTAAACAGTGTATTAAAAGCTGCAATTAATTAGTAAATTATTGTGATGTCAAGATATTACAGGATGCTGTTAAAAGATTATGCATTATTTGTAAAGTAGTGTCAGATTAAGGAATAAATAGTTACAGTATGAACAATCAATCAAATTTACATCATCATCCTTCCTGAGAATAAACAGATTTATGAAAAAGTGATGAGAAAATTCTGACTGTGTATATTAAATAAATTTAAAGTCTTTTGATATTAATATTTTGTAAATATTATCCTATAATTTGAGTTTTCTTATTGAGAAGAAAACCATTCCACAAAGTTTGTATCAATATAGTAATTCCTGTCTGATTCAGGAATGCTCAGCTCAGAAGTGATAATTTGGAAAAACTGAGTACAGTTGATGAATTCTGATTATTACTGTCAATCCATAAAAAAATGCCTAGTGGAATACTTATGGTGGTGAATAGAAAATCCAGCCTTTGTGGATGGAGGTTATAATATATGTCCGTGTAAGGATCAGGAAGCACTTGTTAATCATATGCTCTGGTCAAACACTGTTTAGCTAGTGCTCCGAGCAGCAATGCCAGAAGATCCAGCAAGACTAGTAAATGTATTATTAGGATATAAAATGTTAATATGACAAAAAATTTGACAATATGACTTAAATTTAATTTCAGGATTTAAGAAAGTGGAATGTAAGAAAAAAGGTGAAGCAGTAGACACATGGGTTAGTAAGATGTAACTCCCTGTAAAAATGTAGGCGGTAGTAACAAAGAAGAGGGGGAGGAATTATTGAAGATGATTAAAGGTGATAAAAGCAAGAGTAATGGCCTGAAACTCAAGCAGGAAATATTAATTTACATATTAATATAGAAAGTTATGATAATGATGTCAATTAGAAAAAAGAAATAATTTGCTGAAGAAGATAGTTCTAGTAATATTGCCTAAGGTATCAATGATACTAACATAACCTATCTCCGCATTAGCAAAGGCAATACATTTACAGAAGAATGAAAAGATAGAGTTCATTTGCTAGTGACTCCTATGATTGTATATTCATGAATATTTTTATCTAGAAAAGGAATATATAGTTCCTTGTTTATTTTTCTCTTTTTTCTTTCTTTCTTCTTTTTTTTTAAGTTAATTTCCTGATTCATTTTTATTCTGAAATAGCACAATTTACAGTATGTAGCTGCTATGTTTTGTACTTGAAAGTTTTTGTAGACATTTATTCTTATGTTGCATGTATTCATTCCAGATGGTCTTATAAAATGCTACTGATTCTCCTTTTTGTTTCTTTTTTTTTGGATTCCTGAAAACTGAATCATACTCCCTCCTAGTCATAAGCATTGCTGATTATATTTTATTTTTTTCCTCTGACATTAGAAATTAAATATGATTCCCCAACACTTTTGTATATATATAATTATTTTATTTTTATATCCCAAATAAATACATTGGAAGATATTCTTTTTACCTTCTTATCCATACTGTACTATTTGTTTTGTTAGGGTTGTTCATACAGCAATTATTTATTCCTTAATCTGATGCTACTTTACAGATAATGCATAATCTTTTAATAGAATGATGTAATATTCTGACATTATAATAATTTAGTAATTAACACAGTCATTTAAGGATAGTTTGCTCAAAACAAACTAAAAGGATCACTTTGTCATACAGTCCATACTTAAGCTGTTCCAAAGTTTACATGGAACAAATTAAGAGGAAAAAAAATCATTGAGGACTCCTAGATGTTATCTACTTTAATGACTAGTGCAGCACAAAGAGGCACTCGATCGTGACTTGATGTAATCCATTATAGTTCTCTTATTCTTGATGTCTGTATGAAGTACAAGGTTACTTCATTGCTATTAAGTTCACTGCAGTTGCTTGTTCTAGATAGATGTATGCACTATGAATACAGAACTAGCAGCCAGTGTGAGAGCTGTTTCTGTATGTGTTGGTTTCCTCTGCTACCAGGATCCTGTACCTGTTGTTTAGGGTAAACTGTTGGAGCAAGGGAGGTGCCTTTCCACACTACAAGTAGGGCAGACTGACGGGCATGCTGATACTTGACTTCAACGTGGATTCCACCAGAAGGGAAATCACTTAAACAACACTAGTGTTGCACTGAAGTGAGTACGCACAAGAAGAAAATAGGAGATCCTCCTGAATTCAGGAAGAATCTATATGTTACATATAAGATTTATTTATTTATTTATTTTTAAGAACTAATGATATTACCTTAGCAATAGCAAACTACTTTACAGTTCCAGCATTGGAAATAAGCTGTAACTACAGACTTACCTTGTCTACCTGTCTGGTCCCAAGGGGACATTGAGATGCTTAATTCAGAAGGTTGTCCTTCCGAATATTCAAAGAACTGGGTTTAGTCTCCACTCTGTACCCAAGTATTCCATCTTCTCTGATAAGTGGTTGTGCGAAGGTGATATCCTCGTATTGACCTTACTTTTTTGAAGAAAGACACAGATGCTTAAAATGTCTTTAGGCCCTTAATATTTAAAGTATTATAGCTGGGGTGGGGGAAAACTGTGATGTTCAACTGCTGGTCCTCAAAGAGGCAAATGGAGACATTTTTAAAAACTATTCTACAGCAATGATTTCATTACATAACATACCTTTTCCCTAGGTAACATTAAATTTTGAGCTTTACTTAATATTACTTCTAAATACACATAGAATTCTGAACACACTAGTGTCCTCCAGTCACAGTATAATTTACACAGAAATATTTTGTAGGACATCTACGATGATAATGCACACTGATTCTTGGGTCTTTCAGATGTGAATGACTGCTTAATAGTTTCAGATGAATTAAAACGTTCCTATTACCTCTTTAAGAATCAAGATAGGGTTGTGCAAAGGGCAAACATTTCTCCTGCTGCTAGTAATAAAGGTTGCTGCATCTCTGCTGTGATATATGAAGTAAGAAATTTATCACTTATTTGTAAAAAAAAATAGGTACTTGTGTAAGGAGGCACTCCAATATATTAGTGTTTTTCCTTGCTTTATTCACTACCAACTCACATCAGATTAAAAACAAAAAAAAATTTCTAAATATGAAAATAAGGAAAATTCCAATTTTTTTTTATTTTATTTTTTTCCCCATAACCTTGAATGTCTTTCACTTTTTGGGGATATTTATTAAGTATTCTCAGAGAAACTTCTCTTTTAGTTTTCCCTTCTTGCCTTTTAAACTCATGGCAGTCTTTGACTAGAGTACTACTAAAGGTGAGGGAAATCAGATAAAAGGCAAAATAACTCTACTCAGCTCTAACTTTCAAATGGTGTTGAATGTATGTAATTTGTTTTTTTGCTACTCAGTAAAGAGCACTGCTTTCTACTTATGCGAGAGTTTTTTGACAAAACTCTAATAAAGCTGATAAATATCATTGTTGCCTTCTCCTGATGCCACTGAAGTTAATAAGTCTGTACTGATTTCAGGGGGGAACAGAGTCAAGCTCTTTTTTCCTATATTTAAAAATTTTTACATGACTTTCTCAGCCAAGTTGCATAATGTAGATAATATCCAGCATCCATCTGTCTGGGGATTCGTTATCTTGATCTCAAGTGGACTATGACTTGCTTGCTTTTCTCTGTTATTTTTGTTACCAATGTTTCATTCGAAAAGGTAATAATGTAGGAGGTCTTTTTCTTTGCTAATTTGCTTATACTTATTAGTGGCCTTAGTACAATTTATTACAATTAGAACTAAATATAATCTTTATGAAGATTAATAATTCAGTTTCTGTTTTTTAACTTACTGTGGAGCTGCTTAACATTTCAAGTCTTAATATTTTTAATAACCTTTTGTGATTATTTTTGTATTTCTGTGATACTTTTTTGTATTAAAGTTTCTTTTTAATGTGCAAGTCTATGACAACATTTATGAAGGTTAACTTGGAAATATAATTAGAATTTGTTGAGAGTTAAACTGAATGGTTTATTAACTGTGCATTTACTTCTGAATTATGTTGCTCTATTTAATCACTAAATGTATGTTTTCCTGAAATGTTACTTAAGTTAAGGTGTTTAATCCTTCCAAGAAATCATTACAGGAGTCTTTCTCTGAAAGAGAAATAAGAAATCATAATAAAGCATGGTAAGCAATGCTTTCAATTAGAAAAGTAGGATGCCTTGAGTAGCTGATTTTCAAACACAAGAAGATATGAATTAACCCTGATCAGCAGGCTATAAAACATCAATACAATGAGCTACAGATGACTCATCATATTTCTATGGTAGTAATTGGGCTGAAAAGAGAGAGTCTATTAGGAAGAACTAAAGGGCCAAAGTTTCGTCGCAATACTAGGATGTCATCACTGGAAGTATTACTGCTGGAAGTGTAAGGCTTCAGCAAGTGGCATAGCTTGAAACAGCAACAATCACTGGTTATTTTTGTAATATAGTATGTGAGAAGGTGCTGCTAAAATGCCCTACGTAGGACCTTACCCAAGTTTTCAGTGCCTTTCCCAGGTTTCTAAACACTTGACACATTTAGTCTGAAGTTCTTCCTAAATATATATATATATATATATATATATATATATATATATATATATATAAAGTGGAATTTATCAGTTTAGATAAACAATAATGTACCAAATTATAACACTTCACTTGAACTATTATGTCTGTGTGTGTGTCCCAGGTCCATGGAAATTCAGACAGAACTGATCTTACTCACCTGCAATTTCTTAATAAAGATTTAATAAAGATTCCTTGCATTTCCATGGGCAAAGAATATACATGTTGACATTGTAACAGTTTAGTTGATTCATGGTAACATATTAATGTGCTCGTGATATTTGACCTTGAATCTGAGCCTTAGCAGCAATAATGTGGGGAAAAAAAAGAAAAAAAAAGAAAAAAAAAGGATTTTATGCAAAAGGAGGGAATGGAAACCTCAGTAAAGCACAGGCATACTCAATAAGTAAGGTGTGCTGCTGACACCAAGAAATGACATGACACTGAGGTAGGCAACCTGGGCTATTTCAGAGTACACTTGCCAGGCTGCAGTATTATTTTCTGTTTCTAAAAAAAATGAGTTTATTGAGAAAGAAATGCATCAGAGAGCATCTGTCAGAATATTAATAAAGCAATTAGGTCACATGGATTTCTTCATCTTTCTTTTTTCTTTTTCTTTTCTTTTTTTCTTTCTTTTTCTTTTTCTTTTCTTTTTATTTCTTTTTTTTTTTTGGTGAAGGCATAGGAAATGGGGTTTAATATGAGAGTTGTAAGGTAATTAAAATACTTAACATACATGGAAGCCATTGGTAATCCTGAAAATAAGAACTGGAAGGCTTTTACAAGTGGTGTCCTGGAGGACACCAATTCTGTTGGACATCAGTTCTAGGAACATCTTAAAAAAATACTTTCAGTGATGATCAAAATATGAAACTAAAATGAAATGTGCTGATGACACAAATTTGGATCTTCTGTATGTATACAGAAGAGAAAGAATGTCTTGAAAATGAGAATAGTAGGAATGAGATGGACTGTAAAAGTACAAAGCTCAAGGGTATATATTTGAGATTAAAAAATGAGAAGTCAGTTTCAGAAAGAAGAAGGGAGTACACAGAATGTGGAGGAGGGGACAGGCTGCTTGGGAGGGTTGTAAGAATGTGGTCAGAGTATGCGGGGATACAACGAAGAAGGGTGAGGCCCATTTGGAATTAAATCTGGCAAGGGATGTCAAGGAAAAAAGGGCTTCAAATACAGCAACAGCAAGAGAAAGACTGGGGAAACTATGGGCCTGCTGCTGAATGGGGTGGGGACCCTGGTGATGAAGGATACAGAGAAAGCAGAATTACTGAATGCTGCCTTTGCTTCAGTCTTTACTGCCAAGGAGAACCGTCAAGAATGTCAGAGCCTGGAGACAAGAAAGAAAGTCTGGAGAAAGGAACATTTTCCTTTGGCTGAAGAGGATCTGGTTAGAGATCTTTTAGGCAAACTTGAAGTCCACAGGTCCATAGGCCCTGATGGGATGTACCCACGGGTACTGAGGGATCTGGCAGATGTTGTTTTTAGGCTACTCTCCATCATCTTTGAAAGATCGTGGATAACTGGAGAGATGCCTAAGGACTGGAAGAAAACCAATGTCACTCCAGTCTTCAAAGAGGATGAGAAGGAGGACCTGGGGAACTACAGGCCGGTCAGCCTCACCTCCATCATCGGAAAAGTGACCAAATAAGCTCATCCTGGATGTCATTTCCAAACACATGGAGGAAAAGAAGGTGATCAGGAGTAGTCAGCATGGATTCATCAAGGGGAAATCATACTTAACCAACCTGACAGACTTCTATGATGGCATGACTGGCTAGGTAGATGAGAGGAGAGCAATGGATGCTGTGTACCTTGATTTCAGCAAGGCTTTTGGCACTGACTCCCGTAACATCCTCCTAGGCAAGCTCAAGGAGTGTGGGTTAGACGAGTGGACAGTGAGGTGGATTGAGAACTGATTGAAGGCAGAGCTCGGAGGGTCGTCATCAGTGGCGTGGAGTCTACTTTTCACCAATGACCTGGGTGAGGGGATGGAGTGCCTCCTCTGCAAGTTTACTGATGATACCAAGCTGGGAGGAGTGGCTGACACACCTCAGGGCTGTGCTACCATTCAGAGAGACCTGGACAGGCTGGAGAGCTGGGCAGAGAGGAACCTCCTGAGGTTCAACAAGGGCAAGTGCAGAGTCCTGCACCTAGGGAAAAATAACCCCACACACCAGTACAAGCTTGAGGGCCGACCTTCTGGAGAGCAGCTCTGCAGAGAAGGACCTGGGAGAGCTGGTGGATGACAAGTTGACTATGAGCCAGCAATGTGCCCTTGTGGCCAAGAAAGCCAATGGTCTCCTGGGGTGCATTAGGAAGAGTGTTGCCAGCAGGTTGAGGGAGGTGATGCTGCCCCTCTCCTCAGCCACGGGGAGGCCTCATCTCAAGTCCTGTGTGCAGTTCTGGGCTCCCCAGGACAAGAGAGACATGAGCTACTGGAGAGAGTCCAGCGTAGGGCTACCAAGATGATCAGAGGGCTGCAGCACCTGCCCTATGAGGAACGGCTGCGAGAGCTGGGCCTCTTCAGCCTGGGGAAGAGAAGACTGAGGGGGGATCTTATCAATGTGTACAAGTACCTGAAGGGAGGGTGTCAAGGGGACGGGGACAAACTCTTGTATAGTTGTCCCGTGTGACAGGAGAAGAGGCAATGGGCAGAAATTGAAGCACAGGAAGTTCCGCCTGACCGTGAGGGGGAATTTCTTCCCTGTGAGAGTGACAGAGCCCTGGACCAGGTTGCCCAGAGAGGTTGTGGAGTCTCCTTCTGTGGAAATCTTCAAGGCCCGCCTGGATGCAGCCCTGTCTAATATGCTCTAGGTGACCCTGCTGGAGCAGGGAGGTTGCACTAGAAGGTCTCCAGAGGTCCCTTCCAACCTTACCGATTTTGTGATTCTATGATTGTTTACTGTGAACTTAGTTTTAGAAGGTACTGAACACTCTCAGCTATTACAAGAGTGACATGTTTCTCAAAACAGATCTACATTGTCCTGTTAGTACAGTTCTGAGTTTACATAGTCAGTTTTGACAACAGCTTTTAGCTTTTACTTTCACAACCATATGAAACCTGTAATATCAACTCAAAATAATTGTTAAAAGCTAAGCAGTCATCAACCTTTAAAACTAATTTCTTACAAACCTCATTATTCTTGAGTACTATAAAATCAGCTTTTGTGTCATAGATATAAAATTCTTAAAGAGAAAAGAGATATTGAGGAGTAAATCATCCAGATTCTGAAATACTATAAATTATCATCTGAGACAGATGTGTTTGAATATCTCATTTCAGTTTATTTAAACTGCACTACCAGTAAATGAGTGATTAAATCCATGAGCAAATAATATAATGAGTGATTTTTTTTCTCAGTAAGATCAAAATCAGTAGGTATGAAATGAAGACTATTACTCCTTTTAATTTAAGTAGAGTTTATATATAAAATTCCAATTACACTGAAACCTATATTTTAATGTAGTGCAGCAGATATCAAAAATCAATACAAAATGAGATCATAAAATCATGAAAGTCGTATGTTATTTTTGGTAGAGTTCTGATGTTCTGTGAGCCAGAAAGAAGAGTGAATCAGTAGCTTACTGTTAGTATTAAAAAAGCCTCTTCCTGAATATAAAGAAGAAAAAGTTTTATTCTGTTTGATATAACAGCAAACAACTCCTTGGAAGTCTGCCAATTTCCAAATTGATTATAATTGCTGTAATTGGATATTTTAAACGCTAGAAAGCAGGATGTCATTTAAGCTTGCATTTGTGTGACTGTATGAAAGCCACAGCCAGATTTCATTTTTACCAAGTTACTCCGAAAATAAAAATATCGAAATGCGAAATGTATCACCAGTAGTTTTCAGTTTGCGTAGTTCAGATCATCTCCTGACATTCCCACTCTGGAAAAGTATTCAGTGAAGTACTGATGTGGGAGGACTGGGTGGTTTGTGGCAGAAACACAGTGTTCATGAGGATGTTATTGGAAAACACTGGAAGACAATGGGAACATTTTCTTGAACTCCCAGGGTAGAGAAGGGACTGTCAGAAAGCCTTAAACAGACTGCAGTCAAGCAAAGGCATGAAGAAGTGAACAGAGCTTGTTATTAACACTAAACTTGTTTTATCCTTCAGTCAGGGAAGACCAGTGATAGAGGCCTTCTGTTTTGGTCAGTTATGTAACCTGTGTGCTAAGAAATGGCTTTTTATTAGTAGTAGGACAAATAGAGTAAAAATGAGGAAAAAAAAGATTAACGGCTCCCCGTGAACCTGAAACACTGTCTATTTGTTCCTATATTCCCCAATTCTCTAAACTAAAAGGGAGTGAAAAATAAAAAAGTGAAAGTCTCAAGTGCATTTATATTACATATTATCACCCACTAGTTATCAGAGGAAAGAGTTACTTTCTTGTGTTCTGCTCCCATTCCTACCTCTGACTGGTCCTAAGACTGTAAAACCACTTAAAAATATCAAAAATCTCTAGAATTGTTTTACTTCAATAAAGTGCCTGGGTATGAAGTGAAATGCTTACCTTTTAACCCTCAGGTGGCAGAATTAACACAAAAATGTTTGAGTTCCCTCTTCTATAAATGAGTACAGTGGTACTGATCTCCTCCAAGGCTGCTTAATGTGAATTAGATTCGTATTTATGCAAAATATCATGAAGTCATTGATTAAAACTTAACACTATCTTTTATAATGAGTCAATTTTCATTTCTGCATTCCAGTATTTCACTGAACAAGTCGAAAGTACATTTTTTGTAGCTGCATTACAATCTGATGTTAAAGAAATGGATAATGATGACATTAACTAGGCAAAAATGAAATGCTACATGTCACAGAAAGCTTTGAAGAAAAATGTTACTCTATCTACCTATATTGTTGATTAAAATTAATGTTGAAATGTAAGATTATGATGCAATTTTCCTGGAAAAAAATCTGTATGTACCTCATGTTTCCCAAGCTTGACACTATTAATAAAGATTGTAGCCCTAAATATAGTGCAAGATCCTTCAGATTATAAAATAAAATATCTATGCAGAGATTTCTAAATTGATAAGTTTTCTTTCATCATGAGCCCTCTTATAGACTACCCTTCTATCGGAGATTCAAATATAAAGGTTTTTTTGTAACTTTAAGATCTCAGACTGAAACCTTAAGATATGCTTAAGCTATTTGTATACAAATAGGCAGCAATTAAGAAGACATAAAATTATTGCAGAGCACTGCTGTAGCTATGGCAACTAGCTTCCACTCTACTTCATTTAGATAAATAAATCCAACAACTAATAAGAATGAGTTTTAACTCTTTTTTTTTTCATTGTGGAATTTCTTGATCATTATTTTCTCAAGTAAAAAAAATTATGTACAGATAAAAGAATTATTTATTGGTATTACTTTTCCATGAATAGAAAAGTATTCAACATTTTTATGTTCAATTTAAGTTCCTACATAAGAAGTTCAAAATGCATTTTTTTCTTTATTCTGCATTTTATTTAACCAAAGAATCTGTGACATAGTTAGAAAGAAAGGACTTCTATAATGCACAATGTACACCAAAACTCTTTTGTGCTCAAGTTGAAAAATAAACAGATACTTTAGATACATCCACAAAGATATATTCAAAAGTACATTATTTTTTAAATATAGATCATTAAAAAACTTTTAAAAATGTATAAGCGTTTAGTATAACTTTGCAAATCCTCATGAGATCATCAAGTGAAAGAGTTTCAATTAGAAACATAAATTATTAAAAAGCTATTTATTTCAAAGTGAAATGAAATTCTGAATCCCCCTAGTGCCCCACCCCAGTATTTCAATTACATTCTCAAATGGCGTGTGTTCTAAATATATGGCTAAAAGCGCCTTCATTATTTAGATCTTTTTATTAAAAGGCTACTATGTCTAATAAATAAAACACAAAATTCAGAACTGAAAAACTCTTTCATTAGGGATCTCCTCTCAGCTCTAAGAAAAGCAGTGTTTTCTCCAAGTATTTTTCTAAATAAGGTATAGTATATAACTATTTAAAGAATGTCTCGTTAGTTTGAATCATGATGGAATATCCCTTACAATTTCTCTATTTTCAAAGTATGGAACTGTCTAAAACATTAAGAAATTGTTCCAGCTTATTGTTCCAACTTCAAACTCTCAGACTCTCTTAGGCTTTATCATCATAATGTTCAAAAAGCATAGCTACAAGGTTCTTAAAAAGCTATTTTTATATGGTGAAGTAAATAACAAATATTATCAAGGCAATAACAAAATATTATAATATATAGAAATTCTACAACAGTATCTTATATCTCGAAGAAACAATTCACATTATGCACAATTTTATTAGGAATGGTTTACTAAGAATTAAAAATCACCCATATAATATATGGGTGCAGATATATGTGTAACTGAGTTATGTAGATGTCTTTGGAAAAGCAGCCTTTAATGTTAAGCTATTTATTGTATTCTATAAGAATCTGCTAGGTAAAACTATTTCCAATATCATAATGTGATTATTTACTTTCAATTATATCTGGTCTGTTGCTCTTTCTATAAGAAATCTAGATTTTGAGGGGTTTCTGATTGAAGGACAGAAAGGTAAAAATAAACATACAAAGGTGTTCTTGTTGAAACAAACTTTGATCACTTCACTGACACTTCACTTTTGGATAACAAGCTTATATAACTGATTTAATATATTTGTTTTTGCAATAAATGATAACTTTCAAGGAAAAAAAGACATTAAAAGTATTCAAACTTAATTCTAGGATATGTTTTATTAGGACAAAGCAAATATATGAATATATCTATTATGTCGTTAACATTCAACCAGATAAAATCCAGTAAAGATTATACATCTTGACATGTCTTTCTCTTTTTCACTCTATATCACTACAATACTATAATTTAATGCAAGGATATATTTTCCTTTTAAATAATTTGGGCTTGCACTATGGGAAACATTTGTTTTAATCTCCTAATTGCTAAAATCATGTCATGGTATTTTTGTGAATAATATTAAATTGAAAAGAAAACTGAAAAGAAAATCCAAATTTCCATGGCAATTGTTCTATGTCACAAAAGATTAAACTGGTCAGAAAAAAATTTAAGGCAAATTGAATTTATTTTTCAGTCATTAGTTTCTCACATATAATAGTGAATTCTGAGAGAAACTTTTTTTTCAACATGTAGCTCTTCCTTTAAGAAATACTGAATTATTTCAGTCCAATATTTTAATATTTCAGTCTATGGTAGTTCATAATTACTTCATTTGCATTTTTCTAGTACAGTCAGAGTTTATTTTTTGGAAGAGAGTGATTTGCTTATTTTAGCTTTTTTTCTCTGACATTTGCTATCTTCCCCTACAGCTACATAATAAAAGCCAAAATTCACATATATGTTTTAAAAATAAACCTCTACTTAACTGTGTCTGACTAGCTTTCTAATTCTGTAACGAGTCTTAGTTTATTAGCTTTAATATAGACATTTATAAGTAGTTTGACACTTGCTTGTATAAAAGGATTTTTGTTTCTAGTTATCATGCAGAAGCTGAAATAGCTGACATATTCAAGGTGGAGTTCTTAGTAGAAAGCTGCAGAATTACTATCAAGAGAATTTTGTGGGGTCACTTTGAGTTTTGATTTTGAATCGAAGTTCTCCAACACAGCATGTAGCAAACTGTTCTTTTTAATTATATGTGGTTGTTCAGGAGGATATATTTAAAAACTGCTGCATTATAAGAATTTCTTTTCTTTTCACCGTTATTTTCAATGTGTAGGATAAATAGAGAAATGAAGAGAAGCTGGTATTCTTTTTTTCAATATAATATTAATAATAAACAAAAATACTACAACAATAAGAAGTGCAAACTTGTTTAAACATGAGCTCTGCATCGCAACAGTAATATTTTGTTCAAATAATAAGCAATAACATTCTTCTAATGTTTAGATAGAGCAAATGATATAACTATTTACCTCAGTCTTTACTATTCCAAGACATTACCAAATGTCTTGGAATTAATCTTGTGTCCCAGTAGGAAATTCTAACTGCTTTGGTAAATAAATTGTTAAATATACGTGTGTCTTGGTGAGGTGAACTGCCTAATGCAGTTCCTAATCTCCCTTTGGTAAATCTGGCAGTTCAGCAGAAACTGACCAAATGTTCAAATTTTAATTAATGCCTATGTTACGTTCTTATCAGAGAGTTGGAATAGAGGTATATTTCAATTATTATTCTTTCATAGCTAATTAAAATCACAAAGTAACTTATTCAACAACATTTTTATTCTCAATAGAATTTGTTAATTTTTATACAAGAAGGTGAAGAGTTGAATACATAATCTGAGATGCAATCCCACTGCAAATTTTGAGCACATTCCAAAGGAAGACTGTCATGAGTGTCACATGGAATCATAGAATGGGTAAGGTTGGAAGGGACCTCTGGAGACCTTCTAGTGCAACCTCCCTGCTCCAGCAGGGTCACCTAGAGCATATTAGACAGGGCTGCATCCAGACGGGCCTTGAAGATTTCCACAGAAGGAGACTCCACAACCTCTCTGGGCAACCTGATCCAGTGCTTGGTCATTCTCTCAGGGAAGAAATTCCCCCTCACAGTCAGGCGGAACTTCCTGTGCTTCAGTTTCTACCCATTGCCTCTTCTCCTGTTGCATGAGTTTGTTCCTGTCCCCTTGACACCCTCCCTTCAGGTACTTATCCACATTGATAAGATCCCCCCTCAGTCTTCTCTTCCCAAGGCTGAAGAGGCCCAGCTCTCGCAGCCGTTCCTCATAGGGCAGATGCTCCAGTCCTTTGATCATCTTCGTAGCCCTATGCTGGACTCTCTCCAGTAGCTCCATGTCTCTCTTGTCCTGGGGAGCCCAGAACTACACACAGGACTCGAAATGAGGCCTCCCCATGGCTGAGTAGAGGGGCAGCATCATCTCCCTCAACCTGCTGGCAACAGTCTTCCCAATACACCCCAGGAGACCATTGGCCTTCTTGGCCACAAGGGCACATTGCTGGCTCATAGTCAACTTGTCATCCACCAGCTCTCCCAGGTCCTTCTCTGCAGAGCTGCTCTCCAGAAGGTCGGCTCTCAAGCTTGTACTGGTGTGTGGGGTTATTTTTCCCTAGGTGCAAGACCTTGCTGAACTTTCTGCCCAGCTCTCCAGCCTGTCCAGGTCTCTCTGAATGGTAGCACAGCCCTGAGGTGTGTCAGCCACTCCTCCCAGCTTGGTATCATCAGCAAACTTGCAGAGGAGGCACTCTGTCCCTTTGTCCAAGTCATGAGTGTCCATTAAGTGTTCGCTTAAGACAATCTGTCTATTCATGAATTGTCAGTACTAGAGATAACTGTTCTCTTGACCAAAACCAGTTTATGCCAAATATACATGTGGGCATACATTCTGATTTCACATTAGATTGAAAGAAATTTATCTTCAATAGTTAATCACTTAGTTAATCTCACTTTCTAAATTAGTATTTTAAAGTATTTTAAATAAAAATTAAAAAACTATTGTAAATTTTCAAGATTTTTTTTCTGAGGAACTGATGTTTTCTCTTGCTTAAATGACATTCTCTCTTGCTCAGTGATATTTTTCAAATTTTCTGAGAAAATAATTGGGAAATTTATTATATAAAGACAAACATTATAGAACTTATTTACAGATCAAATCTGCCCTAAATTTTTGTCCAACTAAAATTTGTAAGTAAATGACCAAGATATTTCCTGGGGATGACATTATTTTTAAATGAGAATCCTGGAGTCTCATTTGTGTGGAAGGCTTTATAATACCTTGTAAATGGACTTCTGTACCAGAATCATGCAAATGTTTTATACAACTAGAGAGAATTATGAGTGAATATGAAAGATGTAATTGCAATTTGAGCTTTATAGAATTGCAGTTACACAATATCCAAACCATCTCAGGTGGAACCTCTATTTACTTGTTCTTGCTGTCTTGAAAATTCTCACTACCAAGTTATTTAAAAATTCCCAGTTTAAAAATTGGGACATAGACTTAGTGAAAACAGGTGTCTTTGGATAGCTGGGAGATTTTTCACAAAGTAAATCTTCTCAAGAGGTAATAAAAATAAATGAAAAGGAAAGAGAAGACCACTTTGTTCTGCTCTTTTTTTGACACTGACTGAGTTCAAGGCATGCATGAAATCAAAGGCTGGCATATGGGAAATAAGAACTTTAGTTCAGGAAAAAGAGCCCTGCTAAAGTCTAATGGCCAAATTAAGGGAAAGGGGAGACCAAAACCTCAGCTTCTGCTTGGACCTCCAAGCTTGGAGCTCCATGTAGAAAAGCACTACTAGAATGCTGTTAGGCGACAATATATGACAGGCCTTGAGGAACACTTTGAGTTTTATTGATTCATATCTTAAGCTATTCTAAGACTTGAAAATGTTGCAGATATCGTAGAAAAGTAATGGTATTTTTTCTTCAAGGCAGATTGTGAATATCTGAAGTTTTTGGAAGCATACTGATCTTGGCTTGCAGGCAGGAATTTTTGTGAATATTCTGAGATATCTCACTCTTAGTCTAGCTATGCTATTAAGTGCTGCCTTGGAAAGAATACAAAAGAGAAATAGGCAGTCACTGAAAGTACAGGCAAAATCTATATGCATAAAAACAGAAAAAAAGGTTTACAAATGGCTGGAAAGTCAGTGCAAGGAAGAATAAAAATCTTAAAAGGTGCACAAAATTAGTCATAATTTACTTTTTTCTAAGGAGAAATTTTTTAGAAAATGTGATCTGTGAATTCCAAGCAAAGGATGAGCTTTGAAGGCTTATGGATATCCCAGCAGGATATGGAGCATTCCATTAACTCAGTAAGATTACTGTTAGGAGAAAGGACAGTCCCTAAAAGACTGTCTGTACAAGGCCATGTTAACTCAGTAAAGCGTTTGCTGCTCAAAAAAACAAGCCTGTAAGGTCTCCATCAGTGTGACAGTAACATCTACATTCCTTAAGTAATTTAATTAATTAGCCTTTCTATATCTCTAGTGATTTTTTGGAAATGTTGTTCAGTTTGTGATGTGTTTAAAAATGAGTAGAAGTCCAATATCTTCTCTCAATAAAAATAGATCGGGAGATATATATGTGTATAAGCTATTACTGAATGCATATTTGCTTTCATAGTGAGTGCCTTGCCAGTCTCTTGCTTAGACAGTAAAGCACTCTAAGATATTTCTTCAATATGAAAGGTGCTATATAAATCCAAATTGCAGTCTGCATTTCTGTTCAAATGAACATAAATCTTAAGTCTGTATATGGTAATTCATATACGATAAAATAATCCTGTTTATATTGTTTTAACGTGGTTCTGAAATCAGTATGAAAGAGAAAAATTGTCCCTGAAGTTGTTTCAAAAAACTACAACAAGGTATAAAAAAGAAAAAGAATAGTTAGCAGGCTGAGGCTTTGAGAAGGTCAGTGCATCTTCATTTCAACATAAATGAATACATCTTAGTCTGACTCTGGCAAACTCTGTTTTGCGGAGTAGGAGAGTAATATCTGTTCTCTGAAACTGACTCATGATAGTCTTACAGACCAGCACGCCCAGGTTTTGGGTTTTCAGACTACTAAGTGATTATAACTTTCACATGTTTTTTAAAAAAACCCACTTCGCATTGAAAGCAAGACTCAAATCTACAGATGTTTTTCAAATCTACTGATTTAGAAAGTATTTAATTTTGATTATAGAAAGTTTGATAGTCATTGAGATAATAATTCTATAGAGTAATGTGCTTGAAAAGTCATAATTTATCATTGTTCTAATCTACGTTAGTTCTGTATAACTTAGACAATGGTAGTAGAAACTGCTTTGTTACGCTCATCATGTAATGAGACTATCTGATTTGACTTCAGAACTTTTTCTACACATCTTTCCTTTTTTCTTCTTCTTTTTTTTCTCACTAGTTAGTGATTGTTTCCAGCAAAATGCTTTAGTAGACTACTTTTTTGCCTGTTAGGATATTTTTGCTCTGACAGAAGTTGAAATTAAAGACTTCTTTTGACCTACCAATTACAAAATATAAAAGCCCATCTAGTCTTACTGATTCTCACTGTCAGAGAGTTTAAGCAAAACCTAATGAAATAAGTGCGGGATTCTAGTGCATTGTCAAATGCATATATGCATTTCAGAGGTTCTGGAATTCTTTTGAAAGAATGACAGTAAAGCTAAACTTTGAACACATAATGAAATGCAGCAGCTATAAAATGAAAAGCAAAGTTTTTCCATACTGATTATTGAAAAGGATGGCAGATCTATTTAGATCCACTTCCAGGCTAGGGGAGGGTTTGAAAGAAAGGTAGCAAGCACCACTGGGTGTTTGGGTAGTGCTGGGTAGATCAATGCAGCTCATGTAAGCCAAAAGTCATGGACAGTGTAATTCATTTTTTTCCACCTATCATTTTGTGGGCAAGGAAGGCACAGAGACATCTCTGTGTAGTTACCTTTATGCAGGAATTAGTTTCAGTGGAAATCCTGGAGGATATATAAATACTGTCATATACAAACTGCACATGATTCAACACTGTATGGTTACCCACAGTGTTCATGTCAGTTCATAGTTTAGCTCAAATCTGAAGAAAACCAACTGATTTTTAGGTTAGGGGAGATATAGGGGGGCAAGCAGACAGAAATGGCTGGAAATGTTTTCCAAGTCTGTTCTGCTCTTATAAACAGAATGAGCTCAAACATCTGGCTTACCTGCAGCACCCAAACTTGTTAGACCACAGTGTTTCACACATACTTATCTGCCTCCATGCTGTGATCAGTGTCACACTACAAATCTGAGTGTAGCAAGTGTCAGAAGAGCACTCGCTTTCCAGCATCAAAGGTGGTGATTATAAAGACATTATTTACAGCACTGAGAAAAACATAGTCCTAGTTAGAATCTGATTAAGAGCATAGCTACATGAACAACTTCCCTGCTTGTAAAATTTAAAAGCAAGATATTTATTTCAAGTACATGGTCTAATTCTTAAGTGCCAGAATGGAGATGTAGTGGAAGTTCATATTCGAGGCCTTCTCTCTGAAAACCTTTGAGCGAAAATATCCTTTCTTTGAGAAAATGGATAAATAGGACAGAGATACCTCAGTGAGGCCCTCAGCATGACATCCTCCTCTATCTCTCTTCCCTCACATACCACATACTCCATTAGCAGTCATTTTCTAGCCAGGCACATGTAATGGCTATCGTTGAAGTGTGGCAGTCTATCTTACCTGACACGAATGCTGGTCTTCCAGTGATTACACAGAGTGCTGTATTGCGGTTAGCCATCTGAGTGATTGCTCTATCGTCATCCTGAAAGAAGGTGATGTGAAGATAGCGTCTGACGCGGGAAAATACAGCAAAAGAGGAAAGAGATGGCATCTGTAACAAAGGGAATGTCATAGTGGAATATTTGGGAGAATTATAACCTTGAGTTCCTTCTTGCCAAAGGACAGTGATGATTTAGTTATAATAAGTCATAAATGGGCTAAAGTCTATGGAGTACTCAGCTAGCTTGAACTATTTGCCTTGGGGAACTCAGACTTGAATTTAGGTCCTTTTAAACATATCAAGACATTTACCACATCAATATGTTAACCGTACAGTTAACATAAACATCAGGCAGCAATAAGAACAGTTTTATACAATCTGAGAGTTACAACAGTCATGAAGTAGGAGGTAGAGATGGAAGACAGCACAGAAGGCTAGCCAGAGCCTCAAGAGCATGGGTGCTACGTTAGGCTCTGTCAGTGGGAAATGAAGGACCTATAGTCGTTTCAGCCTGCTATCAAATGTGTTTTCCCTTTCTTCTCTTTGCCTGTCAGAGGGGGGAAAGATAGACAACAAGGCAGCGTGTGGAGGAAATGGAGAAGACTGGACTGTCCAGCCTGAAAAATGCAGGAGCCCTTGAAATGATTGAAAAGTTGTACTGTTCGTTTGTTTGTTTGTTTATTTTGCGTATATGTGAGAGAAAGAGAGAGCAATGAACAGGAATATCTGTAGGGCTTAGAAGAACCAAACTGAGATTTCTTACATCATAATAAATATACTTAAGGCATAGATGAGTTTGGAAATCAGACACAAGTTTAAGTCTCTCTCTCCAAAAGCCACAACAAGACAACAATACTTCCACAGTTGTATATGTGAAGAGATATATATAAATCTGCTACACGAGGAAAATATAGTCCTAGTCCTAGTGCATACAACAAGTAGAAATAATTAAGATTCATATATTCAAAGTTCTTGCATGAATTCCATTGATAAAGTAATGATACCATTATCTATTCTATTCTGGTCATATGTGCTGGACTTGATTGTCTTTTCACATATCCTAGGTAACAATTAAGCCTAGCAGAACTCCCTCGGGAATAAATAGAGAAAGAATAAATTATTAGGAAAATGATGATGACATTTTAAAAGACACTGCTTTTCTAGCATGCATGTAACATGATAGATATACTCAGTTCTGATTTCTGTCATAAGTTATGACAAGCTAAGTGAATAAATTATAGTGTATTCTATCAAGAAATACTGACAGTAGGTAGCATGATCACATAGTGATGTATACAGTAATAGAGTAACATCAAGTACTTTAATTAAATACATTAGCATAGTCCAGTAAAATTAAGTCTATGTAACATTAATTTGTGTATTGTATCTGAAATATAAGTCTTTTGATGCTGTCTTTCATACAGCAAGTCAGAATTTCATGACACATTTATTCTCCTGCTCTCTAGTTTTTCTTGATGCAGTGGACTTAACAATTGAAATATTCATAATACTTATATAGAATTAGTCTTTTATCTCTATTCATGTACATTTGTAGCTCTTTGCTATTGGAACTTGGCTGAAATAATTAACTCTAACAATATGTTATGATGTTCTATTATTATCAATTGCTGTTTGAAAAAGCAGCCATTTCACCTTGGCAGCACATTAGTGCTTTATTCATGGACTACTGTAACTGAAAAGCCCCAATGACAGATAAAAAGTCCAGATTTTATTTCATTTAATAACTTAAAATGTGCTGAAGCTAAAATGAAAAGAGGTCTAGTGCCAGATTACTAATTGTGGCTCCAATAGGTTAAATTGTTAATTTTATCTTCCTCTAATCAGAGATTGCTCAAGATTGCTCTCATTTGTCATACACCAGAAAAAAAAGACTCCGTTAATTCAATACTGAGAATAAATGGCTAGAAACTATTTAGTCTTTGCGGGGCTGTTAAAATAGACCCCCAAAGGATACCATTGTCTTCTGGTGTGTGGTAGACATTCAGTAATTATGGGTCCAAAAATTGTCTCTGATGGAAGCTGGCGTGTCTTCATGCCCTTTAGTGGAGACAGCTCTATTTACAACATAAAGATCTTGCCCTCAGTTAGTGGTGTCCTGATGTAGAAGCATTTACATACATTTGGGCACATTAGTAGTTAGGGGCAATTTGGCTTACATCCATCTCCTCACATTCAAATTCTTTCCTGGTTTACATCCATTACTTTTAAATAGAGAGGATTCATGGAGTGCAGTAAAAGCAGAATTTCATCTTTTGCTGACAAATGAATAAAGATGATCAAGCCTGTGAGCATTATGGAGAATGATGAATTCATAAGTGCTAAATGTTACATGGCCATTATGATATTTATGTAGAGGAATGCATCAAAACCACAAGATTAGCCACTCATACTAGAATGAGTCTCTTTAGATTCCTCTGTGGCCATACTTCAATCTATTTAGTAAAATCAGAATTTAGAATTTAAAGAAGTCAGGAAGAACTATTAATGGCAAATAGCTGTGGCTGTCTCTGTAGATGAGTAAATAAGATTTTTGGCATTTCTAGTAAAAGGTAATAGGCTATCTATTGACCTGGCAGTGCAGGGTCTTGCCTGGGTTTGCCGCAGCCTGAGCTGATTTTTATGTGTTTTTAAAGTTATCTAGAAGTGAGTATTACCTAACCTGCTTTAGCTTAAGCTCTGTAAGTCCCCTGGAGAGTGTAAGCATAGCACACACAGGTTGTCAATGTGGAACAAACAATAGCTTTTTATGTTAACTGAAGCTGAAGGAGATTAATGGGCAACTTTCAAACTTTAACTGCAAACCAGTGAGAAGGTGGACTATGTTAGAAAAATGTCTAAAAGTAGCCCCAAGCTGACCTCAAGAATGAGAAGGAAGAATTCCCCATTGTGAACATCATCATACTGCTCCCAGCAAAGACCTCAGGAAATGTCACCCTCTCTTCTCCCTCCTATTCTACTTAAGAAAGACTGAAATTTTCTTAGTTTCAGTCAGCTCTAGGACCCCAGGAACACTGCAAGGGTGAACATAACACCTGGAAAAAGGCATAGATATTTTGGAATTTTTGTGTAATAATTTTAACTCTACTATTGTTGAGGCTTTGGGGCCTTAATTAAATAGTTTGGAACATTATGCTGTTAAAACATTGCACTAAGAAATTCTTGGTTTCATTTTTATGACAGTTTCCTTTTGGCCCACTACAAGATTTTGAGTATAACAGCTCCTATCAATCTCAAATGGTTAATTTTTACAAAAGCTGAAAATCCTAAAGAAATCTGCAGTTCACAGATGCTAGACTAAGGAACAGGGAATATATGTTTGAGAAGCACTAAAGGAGAGTTCCTTGCAAACTGGTAGTTTTGAGAGAAAAGCTACTCTGTAAGTAGTGCAGTATGCAGTGAGAGATGTGAGTTAGGTAGTCTGGTGGGAATTTAGAAATAATGTTTTGTTTTGGAATTATATTTCCCTGTTGCCGAAAACTTGGTATTATACACTCCTAGTGGATAGGTGCTTCTATAAGTCAGAAGAAATCTCTTCAGTCTTTGAATCCTATCCCCATAAGCTGTCATGTAATAGGAGTCCAGAAGGATTCTCAGGAATAATTACACAAAACACTTCCATAAAACCTATTGAAGACCTTTTGTATTAAAACCTAAGAAACTACAGTTTAAACAGGAGGCAGCAGGATAATTCAAAGCAGTTAGAGTGCATTTCCTGTATCCTTTTGGTACAAGGATAAAATGGGTGTTCAACAACATTGTGTTGGATTGACTGGCCCTTCAGTTCTTATTTCCATTATAAAGAATGGATTCATCCAAAAAAGTTCTTTCTTTTGTTATTTTTAAGAACCATGATGGTCTTATTCACAGTGAAGACAGAATAAAAAGACACACCTCTAAGAACTATATATATATATATATATATATATATATATATATCTTTTTAGTATATGTGAAGGCATATGAATCCTTAAGAGATTTCCTTTCCAGTGAAAATGTTGGTGTGTCATGGTTACTTCATATCATTAATGTATCTCATCTCATTATGCTTTTCTTCATATCTATTTCTTTCCTTTGGTGAATCTACATCAAAGACTTTCCACAAGAAAATCCCCCTTTTTATGTTATGACATAATATCATTGGAAATGGAATAGCATCTATTGTGGCATAAGCATGTTATTTTGACAAGCACTCTTATGCAATACAGGGGTTTTTGGATCCACGACTAAGGCTTCTAGGATAATATTGAAATGATTTTAGCATTTTAGTGAATTGTGTTAACACTCTATGAACAAATGTTTAGTTCTTTCTATACTATTATAATTCCAGTCAAATCTGATATGTGTGGCAAACATTACACCAAATAGGATGTTTGGTGCATTATTTAGCCAAATAACACTTTTCAGTGTAGCCATTGTTAGAAATTATAAATATTCTCTAATCTACTGCAGTGGTTCATGACATATCTTCCTGAAAGATTTTACTGTGTCTGAACTATCAAATGATGAAAAAATAAATAAGTAAATAAGAGAAAGAGGAGAGAAAGAGGAGAGGAGAGGAGAGGAGAGGAGAGGAGAGGAGAGGAGAGGAGAGGAGAGGAGAGGAGAAGAGAGGAGAGGAGAGGAGAGGAGAGGAGAGGAGAGGAGAGGAGAGGAGAAAAATTAACTCCCAATACCTGGAATATTTCCAAAGCAATTCAGTGTGTGTCCAGGTTTCATTAAAGACTTTTCAATGCACTCCCTCAAAAATTCAGTTGTATAAATATTCATTCTTGTATTTACATTTTCATTTCCTAGAACCAAGTCTAGAGATAAGTTTTACTGTTCAAAATACCATATCGATATTGCTTAGTGACAGGACAGTGATGATAGAATCTCTCTAATTATTTGTTTTCATTAATTTTCATATCTCTGCTTGCTTGTTTATTTCATGTTTGGTTCCTTCAATGCAGTATAATAATGACAGCCACAATTCACAAAGAGAGCAGGATTGTCACTTCCCTTAAAAAATCGTAGAATACTTTCTGTACCCTAATACTTAAAGTATTACTCAAGAGCGAGTCATCAGTACAGACTAAATCTAGATCTGTTCCTTCATTGTGAATAGAAGTTTAAGTTTATCCTGGGAAAATAAAAGTCTCCTGTTGCATATTATTAAAATAATCACTCCTTCCTCTAGCTCCTGTATTAATTAATGCACATGACATGTTCATTTAACCTTGTTATGCTTAAAATCTTGTTTATGGGTAAAGAGAAAAAAATATTATATGAAAAGCTAGAAATTTATTTTTAGCATAATTGAAAGCTTAGTAGTCTTTTAATTCAAGAATCATTATTAGTTTAGATATAATTATTACAAAAATACCCTTCTATATGGAGAAAGTCTCAATATTAGTAATAATAAAATTAAAACTGTAATATACTCACTTCATTTCTACCCCTTTTTCCTGGTGTTGGGCTCACCCTTCCACGAGTTTTCTGGATCTTAAGGTCTGTAGCTTCTGAATGCCAGGGTGAGTCTTACGGTGAGGACTTTGCCGGGAATCCTTTGCTGGGAGAAAAATGTGATGTTTGCGTTGATGGTTTCTTCTTCCTCATTTAAGGATCTTCTTGGAATCATTTTTATATGTTTGCTAACACCTTTACTTTCATAGATCTGCAACCCCCTCATTACTTCTAGATTTACTGTAAATAGTGCCTTTCATTTATGCTAGAAACTATTTCTTTGCTCTCTTTGTTACATCTAAACCCAGTTTTGCCTAGCACCTGGTGTGCACTTCTTTCAACTGACTAGTGGTGAGTTGTTTGTAGCTGTGGGATCTCCACTGTGAAGCCTGTGCCCCATTTCTTATCATCCCATGCTGGTACAGCTCTACAATACATCCTCTGTCTCCACTTCTCAAGGCCTCTGCTACCACACTAAACCTGTATTTCTTTACACTGGGTCATTGTACTAGAATCATAAATATATCATTCTGCACAAAACTGTTGTTTATTAGTGCTGTCTGTGTAAAACTATGATGGTACCATGCAAAGATGAATACAAGTTAAACACATTAGCCATAGAAATATAGTCAACTAGAAAAAATGCTGTTACAGTTAAACCAAGTAAAAACAATGCTGCAGGCAGGTCAAGAAAAGTTTAGACAGAGCAAGCCTGATAAGCCTCAGTCCGGAAGCCTTGTAAGTTCGGTACTAAGTGGCCTGTTACTAACTGTGGCAATACCTTACTACAGGCCTATACAGTTACAGCCTTCTCCCTAGATCTGGCTGCTTCTTGGGTTGCTTCCATCTGACATGTTCTCTAGCCTTCCTGATTATGTTTCAGAGTCTCACAAGGAGAGTGAAATTGAGCTCTGACATGAAGGAATATAAACTGAAGCACCTAAATGCTAGATACTAGATGCCTAAACCCATCTGAGATCCCTTCTAGCTGTCTTTCCAGAGGCCAGAAGATGATTTTTGTCATATCTGTAAATTCCATCCCAATATCTTGGACAATCAGTGCATCTGAAATAATATTATGCTACCTATATTTAAGCAAATAAATGAAAATATAGGTGTCTACATGTGATTTACATGTTACACATCCCTGGTATTGATGAATCAGTGGGATCTTCTCACACAGTAGCATGCTGAGAGTCAGCTGCATAGGCCTACAGACTCCACTGCCTCTACTGATACATGACTCTGTCGGTCATAAAGGGAATCTAAACATCTACCTCATATATACATACTTATGTGTAAGTGTCTACACTGGGAGCTGAATCCCACTGCTGTCCTCCATACTTCTCAATACTTGTCTGGATATTTGAGGCTAGTTGACTCCTAATGGAAAGTCCTAAACTATTTTCCTAAAGAAAACACATTTGACCTCCTTCGCTTACCACAACGGGTTGTTACGAGCAAATTCATTCTACTTGCTGCACTCATTCACTCTAATTTGCTACTTCTGGTTTACATATTCCAAGTACTGTGTTTCAGATTGTTAGAAAAACTCATTCTTGTAAGAGGTGGGGATATGGAAAAGCATGGAGGCTTTTGGAGGATTTTTTTTTTTAGGCTTGATGTTCCATATGTTGGTAACAGTACTGTCATCCCAGCATAAGCACATCTATGACCTTGTGGAATGAAGGATGAAGGAATGAAGACAGTTTCTCTATTATAAAGATGGTTGTGTTTATCATTGCTTGTAGTGCTGCATCAGCTCTTGTTTACTAATTTGTTTGTCTCACTCTAATCTGTAAGACGATGGTGCATAACTCATGCAACACCTGACATCAGGGACATGAAGCAGTAAAAGACAAGAACTGAAGTACACTTTGATTAAATTTCAGTAAGTTTATTTGGTTAGAGATAACAACAAGTAACATTGTCAATAGTAAGTGGTAACAGGCCTACTTGAAGCTAGAGCTTAAATAACTAATGTTATTTTAGTTTTGACTATTTCTTACATTCAATTATTTGTATCTATGGTGACAATTTTTAGTATCACTTATTTACATGTGACTTTTTGTCATGATTACTTTGCAATTTATTTTAAACATATTCACTGAAAAAAATCTAACTATAAACATTTATAGTTACTATAATCTGCTAGTGGTGTATGATCCAAGTCATAGACCTTATGGAGATCTATGATACACAGATTCTTTGAAGATATCTGTTATCCTATAGTGATATCCATTAATTTCAATAGGTTTAGAATAGGTGTGTTTCTAACTGTATATTTTAAAAGACTGACTTGTATTCCAAAAATGGTCTTTGAAATTTTCAGCAGCTCAGCTGTTCATCCTCTGGAATTTTTATCCACCTGTCAAACTTGAACCTTCATCAGCCATTCTTCCTGCTGGCAAGGAACTTCTGCTGACTAGAAGACTTTTTTGGTTTATACATGTGGAATATACTTTGCAGTAAAATAAGTGTGCTAGAATTAATTCCTCAAGAAACTTCACTTTATTGCTTTTTCTTCCTCTGTACACAAAGTAATCTGTCCACAGATTAAAGTTAAAAATCTCAATGAAGTCAGTAAATATAGGATCTAAATAAAAGTGTTAGAACAAACAGGCCAATTTTAAGTTGCCAAAACCTTGGTCACTACCCACATTTCTCCAGATAAAATGTTCAGTGTCAATTCTGCCAAGCACATGAACTCTACCACTTTCATGATTTGCCTTCTTTTTCAGTCTTCCACACTAAAAACTGGAAGGAGGGCTTGGTTAAAAATGTCAACTGCAAACATAGTGCCTGAATAACAAATTTACCATCACTGCAGAGAAAGACTAGTCTTATTTTACACAGGAAAGCTATACTGTATCTAAACATAGATACCTCCTGGAAATCATAAAACACTTCAATAAAATAGAGATTGGCACCTGCATGTTAATTTGTTTCTTATGGTTAAAAACTATGTTTTAATAGTTTACATCAGAATTAATTATTCAACATATATCATCACTATAAAGGAAACTATGTATTTAGATAATTCTGCAGACCATCTTTGTTTAATTATGCCTAAGGAGAGTTGTTTTAATGCACAACTCAAATAAAAGGTGATGAATAATACATAGTTTGTTTCCTTATATGGATTGCGATTACAAGGGAATTTATCTCAAAATATCATTTGTAACTTTGAATTTGTAATCTTACTCACAATATTATGAGATTGAATACATGGTTACCTTTCTCAAACTTTCTTGCTGC
The DNA here is from genome assembly GCF_028389875.1 of Rhea pennata. Lineage (NCBI taxonomy): Eukaryota > Metazoa > Chordata > Aves > Rheiformes > Rheidae > Rhea > Rhea pennata. Next base: position 118,721,837 of record NC_084664.1, on the reverse strand, counting down.
CTTGATAGGAGTATTTTTTTATCTGAGTAGCAGTCAGTTTTAATATGTTATATTCTACTTCCCATAAAAAGGATTTTTGTAGAGATCTGACATAGACAAAATTAAACCTGTTAAATTACACAGCAGCAGAAATGACCTCTAACTCTCATCCTTTTTTTATATGTGAAGGTTTAGAGTTCTCGGTAGCTAATAAATATTAATTCCTCAAAGATAAACTGATAAGGAGCTGTATTATGTCTAATAAAACAAATGACAGAACTCCAGCTGAATTGTTTCAAATATTGTTTTAAAAAACAATACTTTAACTTTAGTAACAGTAATAAAGAAAAATATTACCATTTAATTTCAACACAATACGGCTTGGGTGTATTCTGATCAGTATCTTCATGTACTATTTGGCTTTCATAAAGCCATGTCAGTCCTCAATTGGAGCCAATGTAGGGATTTAACCATGGAAAGGACCCAAGAGCTGCTTTTGCATTCACAAGAGAGAGCAATGCAGTTGCACCGCTGCACTACTCTCCTGGTTTTTCTTTATTCTTTATAACTTTATCAATTTTTATTTGCAACTTTTAGGAGGTGCTAAGATCAGCATCTCCAAAGCAGGCCTGGTGTGGGCCTCTTGCCAACAATTCCACTTGTTCCTGTAAGCTCATCTTGCTTCATCTTCACTCTTTTCACTGCTTAATTAGACCGTTTCTTTCCTTAACAGTACTATAGGTGACCAGTTACGCTGGGCAATCTCTCTGTACGGAATTTTGACCATTACGATCAGGGTCCAGGTTATTCTGGCAAATTCACTGTGCAGAAATAAAACAAACTGCTGCTTTGGACAATGACAATCATTCAGGAGCGCTGGGAGGTTACAACCCTTTTTTTCATCCAAAAAGCTTCAGCTTCTATTTATCACCCTACTTTTTAACTGCCTGCAGACATTACTAGAACTCAGACATGGACAGGTTTCCTGTTCTGCAAACTGAGAGATTTCAGAGTTCCATTCTGGAACAGTTGAGACTGAGACATTTAAAAGTTTTGTTGTGCTTTATTACAGAAATAAGCACTAAAACAATGGAATTGAACCAAGGAAAGCTATTTTCTATTAAAGTGTTTGGGATTTTTTTGGGGGGAGGTGGAGGGGGGATGTGCAAGTGGTTTTTTGCCAGATCAAAATATTCATATAAAACGTGTTTGTTTGGATGGAGCAATTTTTGTTCGATTTTGTTTTGTTTTAATAAAAAAACATTTTGTTGCACTGTTTGCAATGATTTCCAATTATAGTTTTCACAAGAGTTTCCTGTATTTTCTCTGTACCCTACTAAAAGTCTCAATTAGCTTAATAAATTGACATAATTTGTGGGTTAACTTAATTGGAAAGGGTGTTATTATAAAAAGAATAAAATTATTCACATATTTTGAACAGATGCTTCAAATAGTTTCAATATATTGCAAACAGATATTGACAGAATATTGTAGGTAGAGTTTTTGTGGTAATACTGTGGCTATATCTGTTTTAGAAGACAAAAATATTGTTAAAAGTATGCTTATTGGTGCTAAGACGAATTATAATTTTCTGGATAGTTTAAAGCTACTGAGACTGATGACTTTTTTGTCATTTTATTAACCTCCAAGCTGTAGCCTTTTCAGGGATGTGGTATTGCAATATCTATGGACTTGACAACTAATACACTAGAGTGTTTTTGCCTTGATTTCTCACTAATCAGAAATACATCTTTTGGTAGCTTCTTCTAAGGAATGTTTTTTTGTACAATCTCTTTTCTTTCTTCTTTTTTTTTTACGAAATAATTTGGAAACTGATGTCTCTATCTATCTGTCTCATTCTTTTCTGTGAAAGTGTGAGATAAGTAATTTCATTAACTGAGCTTTCTTAGCTAGATGATACAAATGGCCTAAGGATAATATTTCTTGAGCTATTTTAAACTTCTGAAATAATGGAAATTTAGTGGCACAGAAAAATCTGACTTGGCTTGTTACATCTTTAAAATGTTACTTTTATACAGTTTTAGATCTTCCCACTGGGTGATAATTGAATTTTTAAAAAATCACTGTATCTCTTATAATATTTCTGACCAGAGATAATTACCTGAGATTTATTAATAAAAACAAAATTATATCTGTAATTTTACTTCTAATGGCAGAAAAATGAATGCAGATCTGAAAATGACTGTTTATTAAGATGTCACAATAAACCATAATAGCAGAATCTGGTTACTAGATCCTACTGGAGATTGTACCAAAAGTGATTTATTACTCCTTTTGTGGCAGAAAATAACAAGCATTTTTTCCACATTTCAAGTAAATTCCACACATTTGCAGCAGTGTGTGCTGAGTTAATAAAGCACAATATGTTACCAAATCTTTTTGATAATCATACCTGCATATGTAATAAAATCATACAGCATTTGATTAAAAAAATCAAGTAATGGTGTTCAAACAGTGCTGTAACAGCATGTAGACCAGACCTAATTTACTGCTGGATATTTCTTTAACAGGAAATAATTCCAACTTGTTCCATATGTTTCTCTACCACTAGACAAATCTAATCAAATAATTTTAAATGTGATGTGAACAGGTAGAATAACTGAAGATTTCTGGGTTTGTACAGTGAAATGGAGGGCAAAATTAGTTTTGTATAAACCCTCGTTATCAGAGTAATAGTTTTTGTGCATACTGCAAGTTAGGGTTGCTATACTATGTACATGTGCCTGGAAAAAATGATTGCAGTCTCTGTTCACTTTCTTCCACTGCTTAAAATCATAGAAACGCGTTTCAGCATTTTGAAGGAATAAATAGGAAATTACCATCAACTAAAAGAGTTTACAAGTGTCTAGAGTGAATATTTTTGTTGAGGCTTGATTTAACCAACATTATAAAAAAGTCCTGAAGACAAAGGTGATAGTGTGAACTGAAAAGAGCATGAGAATGAGAAATCCATCATAATTATTAGATCAACTGCAAATAAATACCCAATAGCACGTACATATACACCTATGGTGAATACCACTGAGGCATCACACTGAGATGCCAACACTGCAGTAAGAGGATCAGACATAATACCCTATGTGTAATCAATTTTGCCAGTGATGACCTTTGTGTGGGTCTGTAGCTCCCAAGTGAATTGCCTGATGAAATGAATAGTATATTGTAGTTCAGTTCCTAGACTTTTACGGCTTCGCTATTCTCACATTTCTGTTGATTCTCAGCACTATTTCTACATGGAGAGATATACACAATTTATATTTATTACTGGACGTACCATGGTGTTCTACAATGCGCGACTAAGACATACCGCAGGTAGTGAAGTCATGACATCACCTCTGTTTCTTGTATGACCCATTTAATTATGGAACAATCGCAACTTGTTCCAACTTAAGATTTTTCCAGATGTTTGCAAAGGAGCAAATGACATCATTTTTAAAAAGCCAAGGAGATGTTCTAGGTCTAAATACTAACTTCACAAGCAAGTGACATAAAGGCATAACTTGTTCTAACATACATCATGACACAAAATGATAAAAGATACATTATTTTTGTGCCTGAAATATATAATTAAAACTCAGGAGACTGATGTATACAGTCAGTTCCATCTTAATATTATGAAAAAGGGAGTTATATATCCCATCTGAAGAACATATTTTCTTTCACCCTTCTTTTTCTCTTCATTTAGATTTAAATTTAAGAAAAAAAAGGATACTAAAAATATGCATTTATATTTGTTTCTTTGGTTGCCTTTTAACTCTCTTTCTACAAATCATGATATGCTTAATCAAGTCTATTATTTAAATTGCTCTAAATGAACGAATAAATAAACAAAAAAAAAACATTGACATACCATTGTTTTTCTTTAAAAAGCTTCTGAATTTTTTGGTGAGCTGAGTACTTTCATTTGCATTTTTATTTATATTATATTATTCTATAATAGGCAGTCAAAATGGTAATCAACTAAAATTATTCCATAGTAATGCAGGCTAAACTGGCACAACTGAATCTAAAGAAATAAAAGTTTAAGATACTTATCACAATAGGGCTCAAGACATCCCCCAAGCCTGTACACTGTCTAATTGTATTTTATTATAATTATTAAATGATTTTTATAGTCTTAATTTGTAGTTGAACCTGAAAAAGCCCAGACAAGGCACCTATTATAATATACTCCCTACAAAAAATACATGTGCATATATATATATATATATATATATATATATATATGTATGTATGTATGTATGTATGTATGTATATACACCTGAGGTTAACAGAAGTATTAGAGTACAATTGTTACTCCACTGTAATTTCTGATGCAGTAGCAGTCCTGCAGTGCAAATGAATGGATTTTTTTCCTGACTATGTACCTTGCAAGCAAGCCTGCCGCTATTCAGGTGTCTGTCAAGTGCTGGCACTCCTGTTGTCCTCTGCCATATATGTCATTCCTCCTGAAAGAAGCATGGGATGCAACAGTAGCACCAGCCTGTTTTATGGCAATGCATTTTTGGCATTCAACCAGACTAGAAGGCCAGAACAGCCTCTCCCCTGATTTTGGTTAAGAACCCTGTTAGCAGACCTTTCTGCTAGATTTAAAGACCAAAAAAACCCGCACCAACACCCCGCTCCCTAAAACTGAAGTAGATTTGTGTGTACCATATGCCTTGTGTTGCCTCAGCATCTCCTTATGTCATTTTCTTGTCCGGAATATAAAAGGAGTTTGATAAATTTTAGTATGTACAGATTGTACTTTTAATACAATTTTTACATTCTTCCTCTGAAATACCAATGCCTTTAAATAATATACTATTACATTGCTGTCATTGCCTTCTTGTTCAAATTAGTAACATTTTTGTACATGCATCAAATTTGTTTATGTTCTCTGATAGAGATGCTTTTAAAGATTATCATGTCAATACAGATGTAGAAGTCATATAATAATCATATATTCAACTGTGACAATCTTTGTGATTTCATAAAACTGGTACTACAAAAGAAAGAAATTTCTGTTAGTTTTATAGTTTTTGCAGACCTTAAAGATATTTACAGAACTATTCCAAAGAAGAATTAATTTCTTCAGATCTAATATACTAATTCAATATTTCAAAGCTTTTTATTCAGCATGTAAGACTCATTTAAAGTTGACTAGTCTCTCCCTAACAATGATTAATGATAGGGTATAAAAAAATGAATCAAACATTTTTCTTGTTCTTTAATTTCATCTTTATTCATAGAGAAAGGCTGCTTAACTGCCTACAGATTTGTACCTACCATCCATTTTCATAATTATAAATCTGTAAAAGGAAAACTTAATTGTTGTATATTGTTAACCTGCCTGCATTAAAATAAGAAATGGAAATTTTGATATTTCAGTTGAAGTACCTACAATACATATGCTCTCATTAAATACTAAATATAATACTTTTATTAAAACCGATTATCCTATTTACAATAATATTAATTTCATTTTAAAAGTGCTCACATCCTTCCTAGAGATTAAGTTTTGGCTTATGTTGTGAAAGGAAAATTACATATAGAAGAGGCAAATAAATTTTAAGGCATATTTCAAATTTTTTTCTTGTATTTTTTCAATATTTTGATATTGAGAAGACCAAGATGATAGATTACCAAGTTTCTGACTGTTAGCCAGGAAAAAAATTCCTCTGATTCTAAGTCATACCAAGTTAGTCTTCGTTGTCCTTAAAACAAGAGATAAGCTGAAAATCAAGGAAAAAAAAAGAGATGGGGAGAGGAAAAGGATGAGCTTTGGTTCTGCGATGCAGTAGATACAACAAAAGCCGTAACATTTATCATCCTGAGACATTTACATTTTAAAAGGTATCTGAGATAGTCTATATTTTCAGAGAAGTGAAGAACACAAATAATATAATAACCTTAGCTACAGAGAATGCTAAATTATGTTTCTGAAATAGCATTCATTCATTTTTCTTATGGAAAAATTCTGAGGCTAACCTATTTCACTTACTGATTTTGGTGATCTAATTTTCTCAATTTAAGAAGGAACAACAATAGTTTAAAGCCAATATTCTTACTAGTGTTATGAAGGCACATGTTTAGGAATATCTTATTTCCCTACCTTTCTTTCTTGATTATGATGTTAGTTACATATCAATTTATGAGAGTTAACAGACATGCTTAACTCAGTCATAAAAATACTGAAGCTGTGTATACAAAGCTGTTATTTGTATAAGCATAAGGTACTGGCATTATTTGTAGCTACCCTTATGTGGAGACGTTTCATCAATGTCTGCATATTTTTTAATTTGACTTAGGTTGTTGTAGGAATAACGAACATGCCTTTTCAATTCCGACACTCTCCTTGCAAGACCCCTGTGCTAGAAGGATGTATTCAGTTGGCTAGCTGCTGCAATATACGGTTCAGACTGATCCTATACACTTTTTCAGAGTTTAGAGGTTGAGATTTTATTCAGTGAATATTCTTTGCTTTCAGATCTACTCAGGATTAGATCACCAGGACATAATGAATAGTTACAATGCCTTCTTTAATATGTTACTAGTAAAGATGCTCTTTATTAGGGAAGGCAGTTTCCTGTTCTGTCCACAATATACTGTTTGTAGGCCTGTCTTCAAGTCATTCTCTGGAAAGACAGTCTTTCCAAAGTAATATTTTAAGGAATTGGTTATGATCCTGAATGCACTGGTTAACTTCTACTGCAACAGTTTCATAAATGCATTTGATAAGCATTAATCATCAGATACAAGCCTATGTGCTTCCAAGAAATCGAGAGAACATACACTTCCTGGTTAATAAATACATGGTAAGATATTTGGTAATACTCCCATTCTAATGGTGAAGAGTTATGGGATTTTAAGAATTTAGGATCCTTTTTAGGCTTGTATTCATTCTAAAGTTTAAGGTAAAGGAAAGGGAGACCAATAATTTAAATTTGTTAAAAAAATTCAGAACAAGGAAAGAAGAAAAGGGATTATAAGAGAGATGATTGTATTAGGATTTTAATAATAAAATAAAATACATATTTAAGTAAAAATGATTAATTGTCCTATTTGAACCATACAAAGTTGAAATATATTCTAAGTTTTTGAGAAGTGAAAATTTGTTTTTTTTTTTTTTCATTTTTTTCCTCTGATATAAAATGTTTTGGTTATGGTGCAAAGAAAGTTTGCATGCTTAACTAAAGTCCTTGTCCCAGAATCAGAGGCTATCAGTGAATTTATGGCTATATTAAATCACTGAATTTCTAAAATTAAAAAAAAATTGAAATGGTCCCCCAAAACCCTTATAAAATAACTTAGGAAAAAGATCTTAATAGAATAACATGGAAAAAGACAAATATTTACATAAGTAAAAATGAAAAGACATTAAGGATTTGTGAGTCACTCTGCTTTTTAGATTTTTTCAACTAATTCAAAATCCAATATTGCTCTCACAACTAGAATTAATTTTCAGTTCATGGATAATTTTAAATAGAAAAGAAAATATTTCCCTCTGTTGTTTTCTGCCTACATGAGAACTCCTATCTCCTCCTTCCCACAAGAAATAATATCTATAAATCACTTTAAAGAATCAGAAAATTCTAAGAATATTTTTTAAATAAAGGCATATAATTTTATATTCTCATAACACAAGTGAATTGTGAGATGCGTGTGTGTTTTAGAATTTATGATTTTATGACATTTATGATTTTTGAAATTGTTTTTCTTTTTAAAAAAATGACAAATTGCATTTTTTAAAAAACACCTGCTGCAAAAGGGCTATTCTATGTAGTATGACATCTTTCATATTATTTTGAGAACTAAGGAGCAAGCAGGTTTCTGTGAGGTGAATCTAGATATATTAGAAAGTTTCTAGTTGGATTGAGACAAGTACTATGTAAGTATCTGAGTGAGATATTTGGCTCACATGAAGTTTACTTTGTATTATGCAGTGTTTTAAGCTCTAGGGAAAGTAAGATCTAATATTTTCCATATAGTTTCCCAACGGAGAATCAAGACTCTTTTTCTAGCTTTTAAGCTTCAAATTCGGTCAATTGGCAAGTTACATTATTTTCGTGACTAAGGTATTGAAGGGAGCTGTGCACTAGACTACTTGTCGAACAGAAATTTTTATAAATAAAGGTCAGTTCGTTTGGGAATCACAGAATCACAGAAGGGTCGAGGTTGGAAAGGGCCTCTGGAGATCATGTAGTCCCAGCCCTCTGCTCAGGTAGGGTCACCCAGAGAATGCTTCCAAGGTTTGTGTCCAGACAGTTTTTGAATATCTCCAAAGAAGGAGACTCCACAACCTCTCTAGATAACTCCAGAGAGGAAGGCCAGTTCTTTCACATTGAAGCAAGATTCAGTCTATATGGATTTTTTTTTTTTTCAAATCTGTTTTTTTTTAACCATTTTATATCATGTGCATAGTTATGTTCAAATACTCTACATCGATGGGAAGGAAAAGAAGTCTTAAAATCTGAAAGGAATTACTCCATAATTTTTCTTCAAATAAATAAAGGCATTTTCTTTCATTATAGAGTTTGTGAAATTAGTTAATTTCTTGGAAAGGTTTTCTCTAGACTTAGTCATTTCAAAATGAAAAATCATGTAATAGGCTTCTTGGTCAAAATCTTACTTCAAGTAGGATTTACCTCAAACTAAAATTCCCCCCTATAATTTATTCTGATAGTTTAAAATGTATTTTTCCTTTTCACTCATGTCTGTTGTGCAGCATGGACAGAGATTTCTTATTGGTAATCCCTCATCATCCTATTTTTAGTTGAATTTTGACATCCTGGCATACAAAGCAGTAGAAGTTTAATAACATAAATACTAGGCCAATATCATTCATAGGATCTTCAACATGAATGTAATCTACATTAACAAAAGTGCTATTTTCCCAGTGCTAATTCTATATAAAAGTAGATGCAAGCAAGCACTCAAGCACATTTAAAGCACTCACGAAGACATTTGTGCCATAACTGCATTTGCTTTCTGTGTCTGGAAGATAACCTAGCTTCAGGCTCCAGATATAAGCATGACAACCTGCATAGTTCATAAGTGCATTTTTAGAAAATCTGGTAAAGCCATCACTTGGCCACTCTTTCTGTGGGTGGGATTCATTTTACCTGAGGTGGGATGCTGACAGTATAAATCTCTACATACCTATCCACCCTCAGTTCCCTTTATATTAGTTGGAGGAAAATAAGCATTTTTAAAGCACAGCTCAGCAGATCTACTTGAGGTACCTTTAGAATATGTTGAGTCAGGACGTAGAAATGGTTACTTATCCCTAACAATCATAAAGGGAGCTTTGATAACTAGTTCAGATGGCTATGCTTATTCAGATAAATTCCATTCCCTATGCCTACAGTCTCTGTATTCTATCTTAAATCCAGGTTAAGTATTGCTGACTTTAACTCACAAAAATAAAAATTACTCTTTACTGTGGTGTATATATCCAGGGCTGGTTGCTATGGTAATACTAATTCTTTCAGATTTACACTCAGATCTAACAATATACAAACTAGAGAAAGAAAAAAGAAGAAAAAAGCCCAAAATATAAAGCTTTGTATGTATTTAGAATGCTGTGGCCTTATAAATATAAATACTGCCATTGCTGTCTTTGACCTATGAATTTTAATATTTTTAGTAAATTATTTAAATAGCATTTTTATTTTTTCACCTGTCAGCTTGATTCATCAGATGAAAAAAAGCTGCATATATTCATGCCTACTAACAAAATACAGAGTTTACAATGAAGACATACCATCTCTGATGATACAAGTTAGTACATACTACTTTTAAAGTGAATAATTAGTATTCTTTGTCTTGAACTAAATAATAACAATAATTTTATTTTGAAAACCTTATATTCTTACTTTATTCCTATTTTTCCCCCTATGTGTGTGTTGTTAATGGGTTCCAACCACAATTCACCATGGTGCTGATTCTGGCCTTCTTCCTCTTTCAAATGAGGAATAAATAGTGTCTGTATTTTACTGCCAGTTCAGTAATGTTATTGCTTTATTTTTTGTGTGGTATAAATACCTCATCTTTACGCTGCAATTTCCATAATTGTGACACATGTTATCATTATGTATATGCTTGCAGAAAGCCAAAATAAATCAATCATATTCCCAATTCAGTCATACAATTCATAAAGTAATAACACAATTCATGCACACATAAATTTCTTTAGGTGTGGAAGGTATAGTGATCCTCAGTCAATTATACCCTATAGCTGTGAGAGGAAAAAAAAAAATAAAAGATATTACTGAGCTGAATGAACAGAAAGGTTGTATATTAGGTGTGCGAATTAATTATAATAATATCGCAACAAGTATTGTGCCCAGTTCTAATCACTCTGTTCCAAAAAATATATGAAGCAACCAGAGAGCAAAAGACAACAAGAATGACTACAAGTCTAGAAAACATGATTTATGAGGAATTATTGGGAAAACAGAGGTTTAGTCTAGAAATGACAAAACTGAGGAGATATGAAATAATAGTCTTCAGTAGGGAAAACATAAAGAGAATAAACTGTTCTTCATGAGAATGGGATAAGTAGACTTAAACTGTAGATCAATATCTATTACAGATATTAGGAAATGTCTCTAGTGAAAAGAATATTTGAATATTAGAATCTTTTGCATAAGGGAAGCTGAGAAAGGACTGAAAATTTATTGGGTATGTATCAGTTTTCAGTTGTCTAACTTGCTTGGATCAACCAGCCATATTGGCTCTTTATACTTGTGAAAATCTTACTTTCTGTGACTCTGCATTTCCAAATTTATTTCATGGCCTAAAAATGTTGAAAATAATGTAGAGCTACCGATAAAATCCCATCTAATTTCTCATCATATCTCAAGCTACAGGGAACACAATAGGTACAATTTAAAATTTAGTGTTTGCACATTCGAGATAGCATGTTCCCATTTACCACTAGGAAATAATGATATAACGTCTGATGAGAATTTTTTTTCCCTAGTGAGAGTCATCTTTATGGTACTGCTTTTACTTCAATTTATGATTTTCTTTCATGCATCTGTTTGTTCAAATGATTCTTTAAATAATTCTATTATCTATTTTTTCCCTGTGTGTTACCAGAAGACAAATTATAGACTTAGGACATTGTTTCTGGTTCTGTTTAATATTGCCCACATGCTTATTCCTGCTGCACTTAATTCACAGTAGTCATGAATCTGCAGTCTAAAGGCCCTAGCCCTTTAAATCAAGTTAACAAAACTTACATTTTCCTCTGCAAAACAATCCTCAGCCCAAATCTTGCTGCCAAACAAAATGACCACCATATATTGTGGTTCAAATCAAGGTCATCTTTGAATAAAGCAAGCTGAAATCAAGTTGTAATTTTTCAGGAATGTTTTCATACCTAAAAAATATTACAGCTTTTCTTCTAGCGATGGAAAGAAACAGAAAGAGAAATATGAGGGAAATTCAAATTTCAGTCATAACCCAAACAAACATTTCCAGCACGGGTTTAAGAATTCTTGCAAAATCTTTAAGTATAATCTTCTCTTTGGATCAACTAGAAACAGTATGGATGAATCCTCGATATCTTATAATAAGATTTCCTACTCAGATATGCATAGTGAATTATCATTGCCACCAGGCTGGTGATTTAGAAAGAACAAAAGCATATGTTATACTTCTATTCTAGTCTCCCTAATGTCAGGCCAGAGGAGAACAGGGAGAGCCATGCATAAATAAGCTAATGAGAGCTGATATGCATTCTTGTCTGCCCTAATGTTTTATCCAGCCATAACAGGTCATGGCCATTTTATACTACTATTTCTCCTAACCCATCTGAAGAATTCTGTTCATGAAAAGTAGGACTTAGGAGATTATACCTGTTCTGAACAGAGAAGAGCAACCATTTAATTATACATTATGAATACTGCTTTTCATTTGATACAACTGACTATGCTAAAATCATTCTTTCATTATCTCAAAGTTCTGTAATTATTGTTCAATTAATCAATGCTGAAAGAGCATCTTTAAATTGAGATATTTTCCTTCATCTTCATTACAGATGAGAGAAGGATTGGGCAGAAGCAGTATGTCCAGATTACATCAGAAATATTGGGAAACTGACTCATAGTTTTTATTTCCCCTCTCTCGTCTACTTTATGGGGTAATAAGATGTTTTTAGAATGTTTCCTTAATGAGAAATATTATATTACAGTATTACCATTCCTCTGGTTAAAGTCAACCAATCATCAGAGAGGTTCATTCAACATCTTTTAAGACACATCTGAATGAAAAACAATGCATTTTTAAGTTAATTCATCATTTAAAATATAAACTGGCGTTTTGATGGAAGTCTCGAATGAAAGGTTTTATACTCCAGCAAAAAAAACAGCAAAAAAAACTAAGTCAAACACAAGGAAAAGAGATAAAGACCTCATTCACCCCATGGATTTCTACGTATTTCTACATTTCTAAGTGGTTATGTTTGCTCAGATATATTTATTTTTAACAAAAAGGTGCTAGTTTTAGAGAACAACCGTAGCTATCCATCAGCCATTACTTTTCTGCCTTTGGGATACTCAACACACGGGGATCTCTTAATAGGCTTCCTATTCTAGTATTGTCCCCTAAATACATGCATCTCAGCATCGATTGTATGACAATATATATGACATATATGACAAATATAAGTCTGACATCACATTCCATCATTACTTGTTAATTTAGTGACATTGAAAGTCTAAACATTGTAGCCCCAATATATTGACATACTACCTGCCAGAAAACAAATACTGAACTCTTATTCATTTAATGTATTTTCCCTTCAAAAAAAATTCTCACACATTATTTAATCCCAGTCATGAGCACTGTAGATGTATGATTTATAAATTAGAGGTAATTGTGTATCCTATCATAGCTATAAAGCTATTTCAGATGATTTTTTTAAAAAAGGACAGAAAAAGAAGTGAAAGTAGGGAGGGCGATGAGGGTACTTTCTGGGACAATTCTGTTTTGAATTGTGGGCTAAGAAAGCCTAGATTGTTTGTTTTCTTTAAATATCTCATATCAGTAAGACATTCTTGACCAACATACTAATTGGATTAACTTTCAGGATGAGATTGGATAATAATCAAGAATTTTAAAATGTTTGTAAGTTTTCAGTGATTTCTGGAAACCCATATTCAGGTTCTTTTTGTGATAGTTTCTGTCACTTTTCCAACTAATTTATTTCTGATGACAATGGCAGGAAAAAAAGTCAAAAAAAAGTTAAGAGTATACTTGTTTCAACGATACTGTGCAATCTCTGATAGCTTGACTTTCAACTTCTTTGACATCTTTTGTTTCCGATTTCAAAGCTTTCAATGAACAACTCCATAAGATGGAATTATTGACAGATAATTCTATGATAGTAATTATCGTTAGACAGAAAATTAAACATTTGTAATGGTGGTCACTAGGAATGATTGTCAGACCACAAATTCTTAGAGTATGAACCAGAATACAAACCAGGACTCCTGATTGATAAATGTCCCTCTTTTCTTTTTCAAACATTATAATGTCTTTGCCAAAACTCCTGATATTATCAAGATGCTTATTCAAAAGTCTTGTACTAGTTAATTACTGAAAGATAACATAACCTGCTGCTTAATATTCTAATAGGATTAGTAACAAGCTGGAATTGTGAAACAGTGGGAATTGGCACAGCAATAGATACATATGATTTTTAGCTGCTTTATTATTCTTTCCAAGACGATAGAGCATGACTCCTACATCTAGATATTCATTTTTTTCCATCTCACTAGCTCTGATGAGCAGATTGAGTATAGTACTTAACCGTCTCAATTCATTAGTAACATTGTTTCTTTTTCCAGCTTGTATTGGCTACAAGAAGGTTTGAGGAACAATAATCCTCTTGTCCTAAGACATGTGATGAAGTCTGATTTCAATACTCAGAAATCTGAATTCTTCCTGTGTAATAGCTTCTTTGTCATGATTCTGAACTGTGCCTGAAGCACTTCATCCAAATCGTATAAAATAATTAAAGAGCAGGCACTAACAGGACATACACCTTGAAGATGTTCCAAGTTTCCTGTATTTCTTTGTCTACATTTTATTTTATCTGGATGATAATGAAGTCTATAATTCTTACAAGTTTCTCTGTATTAATGTTTCTGCTCATTGTCTTTTTCATGGGGAAATAATTTCTGAAGTTTACAGGTTTCATGTGGGAGTTAGGAACCACCACCATGCAAGCGTTGTCATTTAAAATCAGTTTTGTATTTCATTTTCCCGCTGAATTTTTGCTGTTTCTTTTGCAACATCTTTTTTTTTTTTTTTTTTTTTTTTTTCCCTGTCTGCTGAAATACAAGATAATGAGCTTCCTCTGTAGCTCACACCTGTAAGGCAAGCAAGCTCACAGTTATTTCCAAGTTTTCAGCTGGAAATATGCTTGAGCCAAAGCTCCTACTCATTCTCTTTCTATGAGACAAGTCAATATATCAATATACATTTAATACCAACAATAACATTTCATAGATGAGCATTCTTTTATCATTAAGTTTTAATATTATTTCCACCATTTTGTCTTAAGAATTTTTCACTGATTCATAATATATGATGCAGAGATTCTACTAGTTCTTTGGAATGCACATTAAAATTTGTCCCCAAACACTTATGATATACTTTTTTTTTCTTTTTCTTCTTCTTTTTTTTTTTTTTTTTTTTTTTTTTTGGTAGATATATGAAAATTATGGAGTGGTGAAGATGATACCTTGTGGAGATAAATCTAGATGATTTTACTACATGAATGTTACTATAACTTAAAAGTAATACTAAGGCAATTTTGGGAGAAAAATCTGCATTTAGTCGCCCACAGGAATTTAAAAAATTAGCTCATAATATGAATATGATCCAGTGATGCTGTCTTAAACCATAACATTAAGGTTTTTAACTCCTTGTTATTGATGTTTCCTATTTAATATCACAAATATGTATTGTAATGCATGTTATTTATCATTTTGAAATGTGAACACTGTATTAATTTGTGGTATCTTACTCTATATTGCCAAGAAGCTGTACTCAGAACTTGTAAGACAAAATCAAGCACAGGCTAATAGTGAAAGACAAATCATGATTCTAAGGTCTTTTTAACACAGTAAAATAATTGCAAAGAAATGATTCAAAATTAACTAATTCAGCCTCGTATCAGGGTATAGAATGACCTGAATTCTCATTATAGTTGCAAAAGAAGAGGACATGACAGGATCTCTACACTACATGAAATAAACAGCAACTTTTCTCCATTTTGTCTCTTGTAAAAATGATTTAAATATCGTATCAGTGATATCAGTGCAATAATTATTAGAAAACAGATACAAATTGTCAACAACATAACCATAAAGGCAAAAACATGGCTAAGCCCCAGCTGCTGGATATGTATGTAGCAGAGTGTCTAGGCATATATTTTTCCTTTTCTCACTGTCTTTACCATTGAGAGTCAAAGAGTTTAAAAAAGTGGCTGTTCTGTAAGTTGACTTTCAGATCTATTATATACTTTTCCACACTTTAGCAACTTCCAAAGTTAACCTATTTCATCTGGTTAAAAATTCCATTATTTCTGTGCAGTAGATAGGATGCAATACCAATATATACTTTTTTTTTTTTTTTTTTTTTTTGATTCATACTCTGTCAAATTTGCCTTGCAAAAATCATCTGGCTTAGCACAGTCATACATCTTAGAAAAATAAAGGTGTCATCCACTGAAACTGATACTGTGACCCTTGACTATATTCAAAAATCATCTTGTCTTGTCGAAGAGGATGAAGCATCAATCTGGGTTCATAATGAAATAAGATTATTCACTGCAGTCATCTCATCATTGCTGGCTTACTTCCTCTAATATCAAAAAGAGAGAAAAAAAAGGTCCCAAATCATCACTCTCTCTCTACTAAACTAAAGTTCTAAGTATGTTTAAAATATGTCTATGCTAAAACAAGGGAATGGAAAGCAAGGTGGTTTGTATTTGCTTCTGATGTGCCTATAAGTCAGAAGATATGAATTAAATTATGCATATACCAAAGCAAATGTCCAAAAATTAGGTTTCATTTTAGATTTTTTAAGAAAGAAAAACAGATTGAAGCTTAACATGCAGCTGCTAATGTTTAATATCTTTGCTGTTATAATTTACTGTCATTCCAATTCAGCATTTAAACTGCTAGATTTTTTGTCTTCATGTTTGTGTATGCACTCATGTTGTTCTGTATATGAGTATGTATGTATTTTATAAATATATTTGTGTGTGTGTGTGTGTGCGCGTGCGCGTGTGTATACATATGTATACGCTCCCCCTATATATGTGCTTATATATATACAAATGCATGCATTTATGTATGTACATACAGACAACTCTAGGCCAAAATGGAAATCTTCAAGTTCCAACATGAAACCTACTCATTTAGAGTTTATTTATATAAAAAATATTCATATAACCTTTAGAAAGGTGTTGACATACAATGCGTACAGCTATACCTGCCCATTGTCTGATATGTTTGGACAGAGTTACTCTGTGTTCTTATTATATTTAGGGACATTTAGTCAATAGAGTTAATGGAGTTTAAGGAGTAAAATCATCACAACCCAAGGCAGATATTTAATTTGGTTCATCCAAATAGTAACTTTCATCACATTTGCTCTATTGATTAGGTCACCACTATTTACAAAGGTCACTTACACAACTCACCTATACATTGTAGGCCACTAAAGTTAGATGAAATTAATCTTTCCTTGATTTGCTTAGATGTGTGGTCTTCCAATTTCTATGAAGGAGAGAGAGCATTACGACTATAGATTGCATATTCCCCCCTACACACACACACACTGCTCTAGTAAATCGTAGTAACCCCCACTGCTAATGAGAACTTGATGCTCTTTGTGATTATTTGTTTTATTTTAATTGTAGGACATTCTTTTAAACAGCAAAAATAAATAAAATGCAAGAACCCGTACTAAAAGCATTCAGATGCGTATTGGAGAATAAAATATTAAGGAGTGTTTGCTTGTTGTTTTTTAAATAATTCACACATTGATCTTGCTCTCCACAAAAGATATTAAATTACTGGTTGAAATTGATTTTACCATGTAAGAGAAAAGTCAGGATCATAAAGAGAAAGTGAAATGCCTTATATAAAAGCAGTATTTTTTATTATTTATAATCTGGTGTCAATTAGAGACATGCTAAATACTCAAACCACTGAAAATGTCAATTCATTGAAATAGTGTTTGCAAAACATTCTAATCTCAGCAAGCTTTCCTTTATAAAGATTTCTTGAATTCAAGATGGAATCTGATCAAATATTAAAAAGAAAAACTCAGCAGAGTGAAATCATTAAGATATTTCTCCAGAGGTAAGAAAGTGAATTCCCCTTTCACATTTTTTAACTATTACTTTATCGTGGAATTGTCAGCTTCATTATTTCTTTCAATCTAGACTAGGAAAATATTCAGAGTAGAAAAAGAATGACTATTCCCTCCTAACTCTAAAAGCCACAGAGTTACTGTGTTGAACAAGCATGCTTAAAAAATAGTTGCCACTATTTTAAGGAAGAAGTGCACTGCATTGAAAATGTTGGATGGTTTTTAAATCCCACTTTTCTGTATACGATTTACCAAGAATGAGACCTACGGCTCCTTTGAGATCCTCATTGCAGAGCTTTACTGCAACCTCACTAATTAATTTTCCTCTAGTATATAGGTACTTAGGACTCACTGATATTTTTTTCCTGGGTGAGATTCCTGCTGTTGGTTACGACCACTAGGGTTCAGTGTTCTATAGTGTCCATCCATAATTTTTACATCATGCTTTCAAAGTAAAAAGGAGTCTTTTATATTCCCAAGCCTCCAGTAATCTTATTTTAACAGCTGAAGAGGAAAAGGAGAAAGAGGAATTGCTACTCAGAATCTCTTAGGATGAGGCCTTAGCTAAGGCTTTTCCTTCAGAATTACATTCCTTGCAAAAATTAAGCATGATATAGTAGTAGTTTTCATTTTTTACTTATCAGTTTGCAGGGGGAAAAAAAAAAGAAAGGATGAGATCTAAACTACGTAAGCCCTTGTGGATTTGAACTCACTAATATGAGTATTGTTATGTACTGTCAGAAAAAGAAATCACTGATGTTCCTAATTAAACTGAATATAAACCCTACATCATTTAGGGTTATGTGAAACTACCTAGAGTCTCAGTGTTTCATTACTATTAAATGCACATAGACAGAGGTAGAAAAGGGATCCCTTAGCGCTCAACCTTATGAATGCTTTAGAACGTGATGACATGCATAGCTGAGTGCGTTGAACAGGCGCATAATTAAAATAACGTTCTGAAGGCTTTCTTTTACACTAACTTGTACACAGGAATAGTTTTTGCCATTGTTTTACAGCAACACCTTTTTTATGTTTCTTACAAAGGTTTTGGCCTTGCAAACATTTAGTAGATAAGTCAATAGATAAGTTACTCATGGGTATCAGTGTGTACTTGCATATGCTGTTAGTGAGTGTGGTGTTTTAATTCACTGATTTCTCCATGACGAACAAAGTAACTGTTATATTTTTATATTCTTACTGACAGTGCTACATTTTAATGGCCTCTGAAAGACATTCAGAAGATATATACATATATATATGTGTGTGTATATATTTCCAAGTTCTTTGAAAGATATCTTTTTGCTTCCTCAAGATTTTCACTACAACAGCATTTTTTTCTACTCCTACTGTACCAGCTTTCATGCCACAGGCAAAATAAACAGGAAATTCCTTTTGCATTCTTCATTGCATTGACAATAGTCAATGTTGTTTACAAGCGCCTTTGGAAGTCACTTATAACTTCGGCAAACTTTAGGTATTTTGGGCTGAAAATTTTGTATCAGATGCTTGTTTGATATTGAGAATCACTTAAATCACTTAGATGATGTAAAATTGTTCAAATACTTCGAAGTCTGAAAGTAGAAAATAATACATTTTGTTAATCCATATTAAAACATATTTTTGTTTCTCCTACACTGATTAATTCTTGTAGTTACATTTTTCAGAATAAATTAAATTAGAAATATTTTTAAAGATGATCCTACCTAAATGTGTTTGGTGATACCAGTCAACAAGCAACCACAAATAGCTAATCTATAATCTGGGAAAAACAAAACAAAACAAAAATATAAGAGATTAAAGTTTTTTCCAACTAAATTCTCAATTGTGTGCTTTAAATATTACACACAGTGAAAAACAATGAAATGTGAAGTAATACCTCTCTTTTTCACTGTGACTGAGCAATTTATGATATGATTGAGAAGGCAGGCTTTCTTCTGGTCTTTACATCTCCTTGGAAGACTGTGGCTTCCACTTTACTCTCACACTATGCTAAATCTTCATTTCTGTCAAGGTGTTATTACAAAACTGGATCAAAATTTCAATAATAAAATGGAGCCATTACCTCTTGGCAACTGGCCTTTAGTTCTGAATTAGCCATTGGCAAGCAGCTGAGAAAATGAACACAGAATCAAAAAAAAGCCCGGATCAATGGATTCAAAATCCACCAAAATCAAAGAGAATCTCTATTATTTTCAGTGGCTTAAAGACCAAAACCTATGTTCATGAACAAATTTTTAGGGTCAGAAAATTAGACAAGAATATATCCAGAACAAATCTTTGTTTGAACAAGGTATTTTGTTAAGAACTGCCTTTTAAATATAGCATTTTTTGATGGCTTTCTTTAAAGCCACTCACACAAATCCATGCAAAGTGAAATAAATATACACCAGCAACTTACTTTAGACATGATTTTTGGCAAATTGATCCATGCAGCTAAGAACTTTAGAGTAACTGGAAAGAATTTAATACTTAGAAATCAAACTGATTTGACCATTCTGTCTTTCAGAGGAAAGAAAAGAAACTTTCTACAATTCTTGTGAAGACTATATATTGCAAACATTCTATTTCAAATAACAAGATTCAAAGTCTCTAAAGCAATAATGCAGTTTAGCTTGAGAAAATCATATGTGTTTTACGTAATTATTTACTGATCAATTCATTCCTTTTTAACCTACTTCCCAGCTGGCATCCAGTTCCCAATACTTCTTACAGAGCTGGTATCATTTAGTAAGAGCAGCTCTGAGTACTAGCAGGAGCTGATAATAGGAGCCAGATTGTTCAAGATAGATCATTTAAGTGTTTCTATAAGACAGAATAGACTGAAAATAAAAACAAATTTGCATAGGACAAATGTCATGGAGCTGAAGAAGGTGCTTTGAATACCAAATATTCTGAGCTATACTGCTGTCATATGAGATCACCCCAGTGAATGCCTTTTCTCACTTCTTCAGAAGTATTTCTTTATAAATTACATATTGTCAGATTTGTATAATATTTCATGTGGTAAAAGCCTTTGACAGATCTTGCAGCTGTGATAAATAGCAATCAGAATATATGGCTAAGATATTCACCTACAATTTGCTGTATTTTTGGACGGTATACTACTTGCATATTAATATGAATGTGATCATTAGAAAAGTTAAATAAATCAATGTTTTGTACAGCTTTTTCTGATTCTGAAATCTTTTTCTCAATTTTTTGTCTAGTAGGATAGAGGCTTGTCTACGAGGCACACTGAGAATTGAGTTTCTATCCAGTCTAATTAGAGGGAAGCATGGGTTTAACACTTTGCTGGACTGCCAGCAAAAAAATTCTCATCTAAGGTAGCAAAGCCCATAAACCTATGCTTATGAAAGGCAATCTTATGGCATTTTAAATTAAATTTAAGGTATTTTTAAAACTTGTTTTGTATTTTTGGAAATAACACATGTACACACAAAATTAAATATACTGTTATAAAAATATTTATTTATAATAAGAAAGTAAATCATGTTTAATTTATTGAGATATTATATATAACTACATTTTATTAGAATTTTTGCAATAGATGTATTTATGGAAATGTATTTTCATTATTTTTTTCATTGCTTGACTATAACAAAGAAGGAATCATATTTATAGAAAGACATTCAGTATAGAGTCAGCACTATTTTGGGAGTTGGATAACTCATGAGCTTCTCACTTTTTCATTGGTATCTCCTCTGCAAAGATAGCGAATTACAGATTTTAGCCTGTAATATATGCATGTTTTTAGTGAATATGTTTTATCAGTTTTAATTGCAAGTTATCAACTTACATGTCCACCCAGACTGAAGTTATTTGTCCATTTTTGTTTATTTTTTCTCTCAAAATAGTGCTATGCCTCTATGAACCAACCTGTTGAATGCTGTATGAGTGTATATATGCTTATGTGTGTATGTATATGTGTGTGTATATACATATGTAAAAGAAATTTGTTTTTTCCCATATGTACTCATGACAATACACATAGAGAGTATATGAGACAAAAAGCACATTTGAAATTCACAATACATACTTCCTTCTGGTTACATATTATGAGAGTCAATTATTATAAGAATTACAGGATAAATACCTAAGGAAAGTAATTGACTGCTGAGATAACCTGTTTCCTTTTCATTATCCTTAATAAACAGAAATGGCACCTAAATTGTATTTGTCTAGTTATATTCCCCAAGAGATGGTTTATAGAGCACAGTTCATATAACATAAAATGTTGTATCTGAATACTTGATTAAATGACCATACTACAATTGTAAGTTAAAGCAACAAAAACAATGATTTTATTGTCCTCTTTGAAAACAAAGGAGTGAATATTTTTGAAATGAACCATAAAGGATGAGGCCTGCACTAACACATTTCCTTTAAAGGAAATGATTCCATCTTTGTTAAAAGCATGTGATAGTGAACTGTGAATATAGTGAATATAGAGAAATATTTCTTTTGATTTTCTCTCTTATTCTTTAAGTCTGGATATATTTGCCCATGGGCATAAAATGTACTTCATCAATACTTTATAAAGGTATCCAGTTGGAGTAAAACTTACAAAAACCTACTGAATAAGTCACCAAGGCACTTTTTGCCTAAATTAGTAACTGAAACAAATAAGAGTCTGACACTTAAAATTCTCTGAGCTTGGACTGTAATGATTTGGACCTTCAAAATATTGAAAAATATATGTGCTACTACAGATCTGAACTCTTTTCCGTAGTAGGTGAGTAGCCTCAAAATATATAATGAAAAAATAAAAAACCCTCTCTCAATTTGCATCTATATCCACATTTAAACCCTCCTCTTCCCCCAGAAAAAAAGAAACTTAAAGGTCCTATTCTTTTTCTCTTGAGACTAGGTCAGAGGCAGACTGGTGGAAATTCAGAACAGGGCAAAACTCAAGCCCTGAGAAGTCAGTGGAAAGAAGAAAAAGCAACTATTCTTGGCTGTTGATTAGCTCATCATAAGGAATGGCAGCTAACTGATTCATCATATTAACAGTAAGCGAAATAGCATGAGATCTCCTGAATGCAAGATTACACTTGGATTACATACTTGGATTACACAAGCATGTCAAATTCTTCCAAGTTACCCTCTAGAACGAAGGTTGTTTCATTCTGCAGTGAAGTTAGGGGAAAAAATCGATAGGAGTTATAATCCTTTTGAAGACTAGAAGGATGAATGAAAATTAAAGCACTGCCAACCATCCTTGTTGAGGCATTTTCATTGCCAGGCAAAAATAATGAAAGGAAAAGGCTATTGATGGCACCACTGGTAGCAAATAGGAGGTACTTGTGTTCATAGTAGACATTTCTAGACAAGGAGCACTAGCATCTTTAATTCTAAAACATCAAGCCATATTAGAATATGCAATAGTCTTGTCAGAAAGGGGTTAACACATTCCTAATCTCAAAAAGGTGTTAAAGCTGATAACAATAAAACTTAAAGCAAGAGATACACTTTCTATAAAGGGAAGATAACACAGGTTTGGTCACTGACTAATGGGAACTCCCTTACAGCAGGAGTTCTCATCGTTGATGACTCCTCTGCTGGCCCAGAATACCAGCAATGTGACAAAAAATTGAGGATTGATTCATAATTATCGTTAGCATCTTCTGCCCATCATTCAGCTACATAGTATACAGGGAAAATACCATTATATACCTTCCTTGTTCTTATACCACTCTCTAGGCACCTTCTATTGTACATTTTCAGAGACAAAATCTCATAACAGGCTTATTATTGCATTTATTTAGATTAGAGAAAATGTGGGTGCCTCGACACATCAGACAAAAGAAAATCAAAGAGCTCTTCTCACTTTCTACCAAAAACGATGACAAAAGTGCTCTCAACAGGAAATGATTAGTATAGAGAATTCAAAGAGAGTAGGAGGAAAAAGGGAACATTTTGGCTTGTTCTGAGTATGGAGATCTAAATCAGGTTGGAACAATATTACTTTAACAATTTTAAATTCATGAGAAAAAGGATAGCTGACACAGAAAGTAATTTTACAAGTTTTTTTTTTTATGTCATTTTCAAGTGTTTAATGTACAGGATAATTATTTCAATTATTTTTCTGATCTATGACATGTTAGCAGATGAAGACAACATTACACACCGGAATTTTTTGCTTCCAGTTTCTCTCTGGTATGTCAACACCATGAATATTATTTTTGTTAAAAAAAAACCCTATAAATTATGAGCTTCCTTAAATCAGAAGATGTTTCCATTTGCTAACTGCAACTGATGTAAAGAATTATTAAAATAAGATATATTAAAACCTTACAAAATTTGTAAACATACAAAGTGCAGAGAAATGATTTCTGCATTAAGAGTTAGAATGATGATTATAGGAGATTAACCTACCAGAAAAGTATAACAGTTCCTCACTCTAAGAAAAATATATCTTTCTAATCCCCTGAAAATGTTTGTAATACAAAGGGAACACAAACTTGGAGAAATTGTATTCATAAGATGTGCTTGATTACTGATTAGTATTGAAAAATTGAATCAATATCAGTTAAGAAATTATTCTGGAATGGTATGTTGAAAGATTTTTATTTTGTGTCTGAATACAACAGTACAGGGCCAAGTTCCACAAAATATTTATGCATAAGAAAAATCACACCCCCGAATGTTTCTCAGGATTTAAATATGTCAAGTCAGATATATATATAGGCAAAGTAGAACATTTACACAGATCTCTGAAATCAGAGCTAAATAATAAGTTTTTCTTTCTTCCCCTAAAATGGATTGTGAAATGCTTTCTTTAGATTTAATAAAATATTGTGCAGAGTAAGAGTAAGGAATAACATGTTTGAACTGCAGCAGTAACTTTCAGGAAGGCTTTAGCTGCAGCTCAGGAAGAGTGTGTTTGTCTCAGACATATGAAAAGATCATCAAGTAGACTCTGTAAGTATTATAGCTGTCAGATTAGAACTAAAGGTATGTATCCTGGCAGATGTTTGGCATGGATAACTGACAGCTTCAAGCAGTGTAGTCCGTCATGTCTGAAATGAGGTAGAGGGTAATCAGTGAAATCAACCCTTCAAACTTTTACTGTACTTTGTCATGCCACATCATCTTCTAAGGAAGGCACTTTAAGATGCATGTGCAATTATTTTTAACAATAGAGGCCGTAATGACAAACTAACCACTAAAAGCAAAAGGGGAACAATGGATTATTGGCTTTGGTTGAAGACAGAAGAGTTTACTGGCATGAAGGTCAAAAGTGAGACCATTTCCCTATGAGAAATGTCCCCACTGTGAGATGTAAAAACATAAAATAATTTGATAATCTGGGGCTAAATAGCCAGTATTTGTGTTTATCATACTTCCTGGAAAATCTTCATTTCAAATATTGCCACTCATTTTAGCTTTGAAGTTAGCTAGCTTTTATAATATTTTTCATATTCTTTATCACTATAACATTACTATTGGAAATTATTCACCTTGTGAACAGATTAACAAAAACGACAGGTTATAGGAAGTGCTGTTTTAATTGCTACGTCCTTCATGAAGAATCCTTTCTCCTTTTTTCATCTTTATCTCTTTCAGGAGTTGCTACTGGCTTCAGTAGACTGAAGGTGCTTATCTCAAAGGAATTTCTAAACCTTTTAAAGCTTGTTTGTCAGTAATCTCTAGAAAGAGATAAAATATGCTCTGCAAGTTATAATATATGAACAAAATGTTTCCTAATTACACATTGCAGGGGATGATTACAGCATTTAAATCTACACTGTAAAATGTGAAATTGACACATCTAGTGTATTTCACGTTTTCATTACGCTAGGCTGCTTTAAAGGCAAATTCAATTTCACCTAGTCTGCCTGAAGCAAGTATGGGTTAATTCCTATATATAAAAATGAGGCTGCATGATTTGAATTGCATACATTTATGGAAATCATAACTGTAGTAAAAATTGGAGTTACGTGAATGATTCCTGAGTAATTCTGAATTCACTCATGCTAAGGATAAGCTCTGTTTCTAGCTTTACTTTCAGACAATCATTCCAAATATATGGATATTTACAGTCTAAAATGTTGCATATTAGATGTCCTAAAAAAAATCTACACTCTGTAACACTGTTCCCTAGACTGTGCATTAAATTCATGATTTGGTTCTTGCAATAATTATTTGAGTGAAAAAGAAAAACCAAATATTTAAGAACTATATGAGAATTTTAAAAGGTATTTTCTATTTTTCTCTTTCCTTCTTTCTTTCCTTCTTTTCTTCTTTCCTTCCTTCCTTCCTTCCTTCCTTCCAACTTTGAGGGTTAGAACTTGTCAGAAGTGACCAGTTGTTCCTTATATGACAACACAAGAGTGTCCTTTTATTAAGTACACATATTCATCATTCTGATAATTCAGGGCAGGTACTGAGAAATTGCTCAGCTTAAAATTGGGTAAATGTTCTTTATCAATGTTTATCATTAATTATAATATTTCAACCAATATAAATTTGTCTTGATTCAGCTTTCCTTGGAACTACTCTTTCACTCATATTTTCTGGAAAATAAACCAATTATTTGTAGAAATTGTCATAGCTAAAGAGATCAATGCAAACTTAGTAAGTCATGACATGATCAAGAAACACATATGTTGTACTATATTTTTATTCTAATCTAGATTTGTAAAGTAACAAATTGTATCTATTTGGTTTCATCAAAGTGAAAGAGGAAAAAATCTGCTGTTATCAAGCTTCTGTTTCCTGTATCAGTACAGGCTCTTATCAAGTATTCCCTTAATGTTCCTTTTGTTAAAATAAATGAATGGAACTCTTTCTGCATAAACATGCATTTGCATGTTTTAGAGCATTCTCACGACTTTTTAATAGTATTCTACACATTGTGCTCTTCTGGGAAAAAAAATGGTTCTGGAATTTCAACATGGTGTTTGAGTATTCGTTACACAAATGTTATACTATGATTCCTTTTGTCCTGTTAGAGAAACCTTTGGCAAGCCCACCCAAAGGACAAGCTATCCTTGCAGAAACAGATTTACAATGTACTTGCAACTGCCACATAATTCAGTATAAATTGCCAGTAGAAAATTTAGAGATTGTAATTAAATGATCCAGATTACTTGGCTTTGATAAGGGAAGTTCCCATGATGTAAATGATTTCTGACACCAGGCAGTTAATGTGAATACCGTGTGACTTCTATAAACCTTGTCTTCTGCTGCTGGTTTAGTTGCTGTCTTTGCCTAAGTTTCTTGTTCCTAGGTCTGATTTTTCCAGTCTGGCACCACAGGACTCTTAGATGGTGTATGGAAGGATTTTCTGTATTTATTACAAAAAAAAAAAAAATTGTTTTCTTCACAGATTAAAAGAAACCACATCCATTAGGAAAAGCATGGAGGACACACCAGTCTAACTGTGGCAGTGAAAGTGTTTCAGGAGAGGTGATCTGTAACATCGGGGCTGGCTATAGTTCAGTAAAATGTGTAGGTGAAAAGAAGAGCGGTAAGAATTACATAAAGGTGTAAAAAAAAAAAGCAGCAGAAAGTCAAAGATTGTCATAGAAACACCGATATTGCAACCCAAAGAAAAATAACCAAGAGAGAAAGCATCTTAAGTTGAATCTTGTCTAGGAAAAAAGTATGAAATGTGGTAAGGAAATCATTTCCTCGTGTGTGAACCCACTACAGCCAGAGGAAGATGATTTACTTACTATATAAGTATATAAAGTGGCTTCAAAGAACTCCTTATTACATCAGCTGTTTCTCCTGTCAGCAACAACTGTCCTGGTTAACCACTTCTGGTAACCTCAGCAATTTTATTACTGCATTAGAATAGTGCAACAATTTACACTGGAAAGAAACTGTGAAAGATTCTGTAGTCCAGATTCTCTCCAAGCAAGCTTAACATCAAAGTTAGATCTAGTTGCTCAAGTATAACCCAATTCCAGTTGAATTTTGAAGATTCCTTCTGGCTGACATGTTCCAGCCTTTATTTACTCTCATACAGATTTTTTTTTCTTTAAACACAAATAAAATTTTCCCTGCTGCAACTTATGACCATTGCCTGTTATCCTTTTGCTGTCCACCTCTGAAAAAGTGGCTCTATTTTCTCTATAACTGCCTATTTAGATGGTGGAAGGCTGGACATACGTCCCCTCTGAGTCAGCTCTTCAAGCTGAACATTCTCATCCTTTCCTCATACATCTCCAGCCCCCTGACCATTTTGGTAGCCTTCTGCTAAACTCTCTCAAGTTTCTCAAAATTTCTCCTGGACCTTGGGCATGAGGGTGGAACTGCACATATATGCTATTGACCAGTGTTGTGATGCAGGAAAAGTGCTTCTGCTAATCAAGCTGCAATGGTGTGATACCAGCTTCTTGTCCCCATGACATCCAGCTCCATGACTGCCTAGTCAGAGAATACTGATGGATGGATTGTTTTGTCCTAAGGACATGGCATTGCTTTTGTGGTTGTCAGACTGTGTGCTTTTGGCTACCCCAGCTCTCTAGTTTGTCAAAGCCTTCTGAATAACAGCCATGCCCTCCGCCATATTAACCCTCCCTCCCCAGCCTGTCTCATCTGTGAGCTTGCTGAGGGTACATTTTGGCCCCTTATTTCAAGCTGATGAGGAAGGCCTTAAACAGCATCAGCTCCAAGACTGATTCTTGAGAAACATAGTCAATTGACTGCCAGTTAGGCTTTGAATTTTTGACCGCTACCCATTGAATCCAGCAGGCCATCCAATTTTTCATTTACTTAGTGGATGTCAAGTCTATCTCTCCCCACTTTTATCACCAAGAAGCTATGAAAAACTAAAGCCAATCTGTTGAATGATACTATTGTGTTAATTGTTGTTCATGTCACAGATGAAGATACACTTGCAATAATTTGCTGCTCAAAGTTGAATGGTACATGACTGCTGCAATTACAATTAACAGTTATTACATTGTGAGCACTATTTACCTTACCATTTGCTGAACACATCTTGTCCAAAAATGTGACTTTTTTTTCCTCAGCTTGTACAGATGTAAACACATACCTACTCTGAGGATCACTTCTGTTTATACACAGATCTGATATACTTTTGTCGTTGTCTTAGATCTCCATTAAAAAAAAAAAAAACAAAATACAAAATTCAGAATTTCTTAAATTAAAATCATCAATTCTGTCATTGTTCTTGTGAACTTATATGTTATAAACACAATATTTTCAGTGACTTAATATTAAAGTTTCCAATAAACCTTTTTCATCAAATGAGATAGATGGCTGTGCTGATACAGAAAACTTACATGCTGGACTTCACGAGGAGTAAATCATTCAGCAGTGGCAAAGAGGCATAGTAAATCATAAAGATCTTAAAAATCTTTACCAACCTTCATGTGTCATCCCATGTAGTTTATCAATTATCTGTTTTATTCACACCACTACATCTTTTTTGGCCAGTTTCCTATTTCTTTGTAATGCCTTTTTTTTTTTTTAACTAAATCTTTTGTTATTATATTGCTCAGATCTATTGACTTACATTTTTAGATTAATAGATTCAATAATAATGGTACAGGAAAAATGTTTCATTTAACTCTGTGTGCTCTTTTATTCCCACTGATAACACTTAGCATTAACGCATTAACACCTCAATTTCTCATCAGAGCAAGTAAGAAAATAGAAGGCACAACTGGCACATGAAACTGCTTTGTCTACAGTAATGATAGCTTCTTTTGCCATCACAAATGGGATGAGCAGATACCAGACTTTTCTTCCACTACTCATTCAAAACAAAGTGTATCAAAGCCTAGCGAGGCATTTAAACACTTCAAAGAAGCATTTAACTCAAAGAGCAGTGACACGTGTACAACTTACTGAAAAGAGCTCAAAAGGCCAGACAGTGTGTATGGTCACAGTTTGAAAATAAAGTTTAAGTAACAAAGGCCGAGAATATTTTAAAAGATAATCTCAGAAAAATATATTTTTCCTTTTTTTAAAAGGAATTTTTTTAAAAAAAATATATTTTTCCTTTCCTATTTTTTCCTTTTTTTTTTTCTTTTTTTGTTCCTCAAATGTTTTTAAAATGTCTTAGGCCCTTCCACTTTTAAATATCAGTACTTTAGTTCTATAAATAGCCACTATTGACAAGATTGACAGCTAGACAACTAGAAAGATGTCTGTCTGAAATGCTTACTGTAGAAGACTATAAAAGATTTATTGAGGACTGTCAGTTGGTTATGTTGTTTGCTATTATCTAATGATCATATCTTTCAGAGAGCTAGTGTCACTATAAAGAAAAAATTTTTAGTCCGATGCAATAACCACTCTGCAAAAAGGTATATTTCGTATAATTTTCATATGCAATGCTCTGTCTTCCTGTTCTCTAATGATTAACTTGTATTAACACGGGGTATCAGAATTGCCAAATGTCTTCCAACATTGATCAGAGGATGAAGTTGACATTTTGCACAGTTTTCTTGTTGCATAAACTACATTAGATTATTTCTGATATCGAATTCCCAGAGGAAAACATGTTTTTCACTATTTTGAGTGAGAACTGGCTCAGGTCCATAGTTAATTTTCCAAACCACTCCTTTTCAGCAAATGTTCTAGGGCATTTGTGTTGGGCAAATTTTATGTTTATAGACTCAACTATCATTTTCCTATCTGCTAATATAAAATTAAAATAAAATACCTTAAAGAAATCCTTACTTGGTTAAAGAAAACATAAAATTGGGCAACAGGATCTGTGCGGTCCATTGCCTTTCCTATATGATATTTTTACACTTCTAGTGGTGAAAAATGAAGATCTTTTGGTCGAATGAGAGGTCATATAAGAACAGTGCGAGAAGATTACATGGAAAGTTAGGCTGACGCTCAGGAATGTGCTGTGTTGATGGAGCTGAGTATGAAGCTCACAAGTTAGTTTTTTCCAGCCTGTGTCGCTCACACAACCAAGCCAACCACAGACATGCCTGACATATGGAGTGATAGTGAGAGAGGGTAGACTGAGAGCACGCTGCCGAAATGCCTGAGTCAGAGCCCAGCTGCAACGGCGGGTGAGACGGTTGTCTGAGCCTGACTCTCAGTGTCTGAGATTTGACAGGCATGCCCACTGCCCTGGGAAAAGCTAACAGTGGAGACTGAAAGGACTGAGTGTCTGACTTTCTCCAGACAAGCTATTCCTGCATAGACAGTTCAAAAAAAATGTTTCAGACTCTGACCTATCTGTCATCGAGTACCAGTCTTGCTGTCAGAGATTCTTCATGCTGTTCATAAGGCTGCTTGTGGATTAGGAAAAGTGATAGGAAAAAAAACCCAGCTTTTTTCTTTGTAACCATGGAGAAGGGGTAGACAATACATATCCATTAACACTTCCTGTATGTGTATTTGCACTTCTGATTAACCCCTATATCTTTCAGCTTTCTTTCTTTCTTTAACACTATGGTTGGTTAGTGTGGTTCACTGGTTCCCTGGTATGTATGGTCTAGTGCATGGAGATCACAGGGAATGTTAGAGCTTTGTTCACCAGAATGAACAAAGTTTTGGAACTTCACTCCAGGCCAGAGTGAAGTGTTTGTAGGTAAACTGAACACAGATAATACTAATGGCTAATTTCAGTTCCTTCTTCGGGCACCATGCTGATGATACTATAATTGCAGTCGGTTCCTGGGACACATGAAGTTGATAGTTTTCTCCAAAAGCAGAAATGAAATATAGGCACTAATAACCAGAATTCAGAGAGGCAGAACAAGTAGTCCTAAGCATGTTTACTGATGCTGATAAATGATGCAGCAAAAATCTGAATTTTCAAAGTAAGAATTAGTCAATTTAAAAAATATTCATGCTGTTTTGCTCCTCACAGTTTGTGAGGACAAAGATACATTTATGAGGGAATGTCTCTCTATAATAAGCTTATTTCGTAACATTTTTTCCTTTTCTGTCGATACCTAAAAAGACTGCTTGCACAAAATCCAGCTGCATTTCATTTTCTAAAAGTGCATTTCCTTTCTGATGTGTTGAAAACACACCTGTGGAGGTAACTGAATGAGCTGTAACAAAATAGGCTCATTTTTTTTCAATTCATGAGAAGTAGCTGGGATCTTCTGTTTTCTTAGTTTTAGTCTTGAACTAATCACAAATTTTCTTCTCCTAAACTAACTTAACAATCATCTTTGATTTAATAAATGATGTTTCAGCACTTCAAGATTTGCTTGTACAAGGATTCTGTACAATATATGCAGATAACTCACCTCTAGATAACTTAATCTTTTTAAAAAAATATTGACTTCAGCTCATCTTGAAATCATTTAACTCTTATTTCATTTTTGCTTTATCCTTATTTATGTCTGTATTAATGTCTGTTCCCCAGTTTCCTTCTAATTTGATACACATGGCTGTAAGTAAACAATTAATCCAAATTTAAATCATTTTAACTAACATTGGTGCATCCAGGAATGAGATTTGAGTAGCTATAAACAGATGTTTCACTGAAGTCAGCAAAGTCAAGTCAGTTTACATGAATTGAGACTCTGGCCCGTATTCTATTAATGACTAGGACAAAACCAGAAAGTTGACTGAATTAGTGCTTTGGTTAGTTTTAATGATGACATTCTCCCTTACACTGCCTTTACATGGTGAACAAGTAGGACCAGCTACACAGCACTTCTGCACCTTTTGAGAAATACATTCCTCTGTTTGATTCAGCTGAGAACCCAGATGTCAAGCAGCAATGTGTGCTGTCAAGCCGCCCGGTCACCAGGAAGAACATTTTACCGAAAGTGACCAGTATACCAAAGCTTGCTGGGGTCTCCTTTCCCAGGAGGGGGTGCAAAGAGGCAGGGTTTTGCTGTTACAGTTTGCCATCAGGTGATATGAAATTCACCTCACTCCGCTGCCTTGGCTCAGAGGTGAGTAAGAGAGAAACAAGAAATGGCTTAGGATATGCACTGCATTCATTTGCCATCCATCTGCTTCTCTATTAGTAAATTTCTACTTATACATAGAAAATGTGCAGTTCCCCACTGTCCCCTTACAGTAGGGACTCTGCTATGTCCTTTGCTATGTCAGGAATAGGGACAAGGAAATAGGGAAATGGAAAGGACAAGAGGAAAAGGAAAGCTGAAGATAAAAGTCTGTTCCAGGTTCCTTTTCTTCAAGCTGATTTGAAAGAGGAATAGTATGTCTTGCCTGCCTTTCTAGTCTCATGTAGAGTTCCTTTATTTGGGAATGAAAGGAACTTCAAAGGAAACAAACATTCCTCACCTTGTCTATAGTGAAGTCTAAACCAACATATAGAGTTCAAATGATTCAAAAATGATTTTGATTGTTTGCTGTGTGTTTGTAATATGTGCTGCACAACATCTACATACACAGTGAGAATCCTTGCTGATAAATCCCTGAACTTTGGAGAGGAATGAGGAAACACTGATCCTTTGATATCTGGAACACTTTTGTCTTGTTATTCTGAATAAAATTATGTATTGAGCTTTAAGGACCTTCGATACAATCTAGGCATTACTGAAGTCAATGGAAGTGTGATCTCAATGAGGCTGAAACAGCAAACTATGTGTAAAGGTTCTTTATATTCAAGAATATGTTGGCCATTTCAGGAAAAAGAGTTAGATCAGACTGATCTCCAGTCACTGAGTGAGCACAATCCTCTGATCTGTGTAGTTCAGCCAGTTTTCAGTTTAGCTTGCTGTTCACTTATTTAGCTCATACTTCATGAGGATGTTATGGAAGACTGTGTCAAGAGCCTTAGCAAAGACAAGTTATAAACATCCGCTATTCCCTCTTACCCACCAAGCCAGTCATTTCATTGTAGGAGCCTGTCAGGTTGATCAGACATGATTTCTCCTTCATAAATCCATGCTGACTGTTCACAATTACTTTCTTGTCCTTAATATGTTTGGAAATTGTTTCTAGAACTATTTGCTCCCATCACCTTTGGGGATTGAGGTGAGGCTGACCAGCTTCCATTTTCCCAGATCCTGGACGACATTTGCTCTCTTCTAGTCCTCAGGCACCTCTGCTGATCACAATGATCATTCAAAGATAATCGAGAGTGGCCACACAATGACTTCCTTGCACTTGTAGGTGCATCCCATAAAGGCACACGGACTTGTGTATGTTCAGTTTGTTTAAACATTTTCTAACCTTACACTCCTCCACTGGTCTTCCTTGCTGCAGAATTTCCCAGTGGTCTCAAGGGCCTGGAATTGCTGAAAGGAAGACTTGTCAGTAAAGAATGAGGTGAAGAAAGTATTGAATCCTTCTGCCTTCTCCATATCTTTTGTAACCAGATCCCACTTTTTCTCTAGCTGCTCATAAACCTGTAGAAACCTTTTCTGTTGTTCTTCATATCCCTCACCAGATTCAACTCCAGATGGTCTTTGGCTTTCCTAATCCTGTCTCTGCATGTTCAGACAGTGTCTCTCTGATCACTTGTCCCAGCTTCCAGTTGATATCCTTCTGGACTCTGAGTACTTGGAATTTCTCCATAGGAATTTTCCATTATTCCATGCAATGCGATTTTCTAGTGTATGTAATAGTCATATCTCATGCTGAGATATTGCAATGAAAGTACCAGCCCTGCTTAATCAGGAAGTCTGGATGAGATTTGGATGTATGATTCTTTCTTTTGGGAAGCTGTGAACAACAGAAAGCATTATGATTAAGCAGTTTTCTTTAAACCAAAATATTATTTAATCTTATTGAGGAAACGAAGAATATAAAATGATAAATAACCTATGCAAACCTCTCTATTTAAATCTTAATACTGTCAGACAGGATACAAGTTAGGTTTAGCTGCTTCATTCACTGTAAGGCAGTGTATCCACATAGTTTATCAACTTCCTCCTATCTGAAGATTCCCGTTTTCAGAATCTATAGAGATCAAGAATTGCTTCATTCTAATGGAGTGCTGTTGATATCATCAATTCCTTGCTTCCTTTTCCCTCCAGGCTTGTATCAAATTAAATCAAAATATTCATATGATAACAGTGACAAAAGCAAGATAATATTCCAGAATTTATTGTAGAGAAGTTCACATACATATTTTTGTAGTGTCAGGTCCCAAATAAATAAACAAGTTGATGCTGCCCCAAATAGGCTTAATTTATAACATTCTGAGATCTTTAGAGTAAATCAAGTTTTGTTCTTTAACTTGATTCTGCATTTATCATGACAGTTATCATTAGGTTCTATATAAAGCTATACATAAATTACGTGACTTCCAGGCATTAAAACTATATAGTAACCTATGTATTAAATAATAAAAGCCAAGTTAAGCCTTTAATAAAATCTATTTGTATGTCAAGTTCTATTTGTATGTATTTGTCCCCTGTCAATCACAGAACTGAATCATTTTTCTATGAAATAGTTGTGCAGGCACTTAGTCAAGATAAAAATGGTAGTTAGAGACCCACCATCCCAAACTGAACAAATAATGGAGTGAAAGATAAATATGATTTATAAACTTCCTGTAAGAACTCCATACATTTTTCTCCCTGTAGAATGTGGCCTCCTTATCACCTCATCTAGTATCACATAAGGGAAATGCAAAAAGTGTGGTATATAGTCAAAGATGAATGTCTGTAACAATATCCACAGATACAGCATTTCTAAATAAAATAAATGCATAAGCTGTGATTAAAAAAAAAAAAAAACAGATTTTTTTCCTTGGGACAAAATGTTTCTTCATATTTTTATAGATAGAATTCTTAATAAAATTTAATTTAATAGGGAATTTCAGTTGTTCTCCTCCTTCCTACTTTTCCACCTATGCAGAAATCTTTGCATAGAGTATTTTCTTCATAGAGTATTTTCCAATTCTCTCATATCCCTGAAATTAAGATTGGTTCTTGAAGGGTCTCATTTACAAAGGAGGCAAAAATAACAACCAATAGACTATTTGCTATCAACTTTTAAATACTTGCTCTTCTGCAATAGTATTAAACAATGACCCCCTACCCCCCCAAAAAAAATGATTTGCAAAGGAAGTGCTGAAGTAAAGAAAAGTTTCATGAATGGCTAAAGCCTATCTAGCCTCTGCTGCCACTGTAAAAAAGCAACTCAAACTATAGATGTTTAAGGAAGGTCAATTTGGCGGCATATATGTCAAAGTGCAACATGAAAAATGTTCTGTATTCATCATGTTCTTTAAGATATGTGACACTGTTCAAAGGGAATCTATGTTACTTGTTTGAGAGAAAATGAAAGGTTATTAACTCTCAAGCTCTTACCATGACTCCAGGCCTGAATTTCCAAGTACCTCTTGATAACATAATTTCTATATTTGAAAACTGAGGCTGTTTTGCATTTCTTATTGATAAGTTCAGTATGTTGTAATTAAATCCATTAAAGCATACAAAGCATTTTGAAGACATTCCTACTATGCTTTATTTATTCTTTTTTTTAATACAATTTTATACCTATTCTGTAGCAGTTTATTAACTCTTTAACTTTTTCCAATTTCCAGCGAGAAGTTTTCAATTAGTTGTACATAATGGAACCCAGCTTCTCCTGCAGAGTTTTACCCTCATGTAGGTCTACTCTATGACTTCCAAGGATACCAGTATCTACCCACAATATCCAGAAGGTCACTTCATATTACACCAATTGCCTCTGTTTTTTCTGCTGAAATAAATGGAGCTTTTCCCTTTAGAATAGAAAAACCTATGTATTGAAGAAAGGAAGCTGATCATTCTTTTGTGACAGATAACTGAAATGACTGGTCAAGTATCCACTCATTAGAAGATTGCTACTTTTATGAAGATCTCTTTGTGTTTCCAAGGGACAGATTGTACAGCAAAATAGCAGACTACTTTCTGTCTATGATGGTATAGGTGGAGATCTAGATGATGGTGGATTTCAGTATACCTGACCTTAGGTACCACTCATTTCAAAATAGAAAAACTTCCAGAGAATGAAGGACTTGATTCCCCATGAAATATATTATAGACATGACATTCTTCAGTGCTTTTCTCCTATGGCTTCAAAATACAGATGATAGATGCAGAGAGGGCACCAGGTCTGGAAATACATAAAGCATTTTCTGTTTCTAATGAGTTCTTGAGAGTCTTAAGGCATAATAGATATTTCATGTTCTGCTCTATTTTTTTAACCACATCTATTACTTGAATATCTGAAAAGCATACCTTGTGTGCCCTCTAAAATATCATCAACCTGGCAATAACGTTATGTCAAAGGGAAAGAGAATACACACCAGTATTTTACTATACCATAAATTCCATTTCTACAGGTGAAGTAATACTGCCTTAAACACTCCACACAAGAATCAGAACTTTGTATCACGAAACACTTTGTTAGCAATTACAAAAAGATGAGGAAACAAACCAAATCAAATCAAAACAAAATAAAACCTCAATTAACAGATAGATTAGAAAGAGCCGTTCTTGACAGAACTGTGCAAATCCGGTAAGTTAGAAATAAACAGATTTCCTGTTCCCTCTTTCCAAAGTATCATTGTAAAGTGTTCATCATACTTAATTTATAGCTATGAAGTTCTTGAGTAACAAGAACATTCACGCTCTCTTTTGCTTAATGTTGTGAAAGCATTACTTTCTTCATCTACTGAAATGGTGGTTTTTTAATAGGCTGGCAAAATGAATAAAGACTGTCCATCACATTCCTGCTTCACCTTTGCTCAAACATTCTGCTTTCTCACCTGCAATCACAATAAATAGTCCCTTCTTCACAACTTCAGTTTCAAGGTTCACTGATGGGACACATCCATCTATAGCAAATTTACTTTTTGTTGATGTTTCACAAATGTTTCAGTGCTGGCCTTTTCATTCTTGAGAGCTTCTTTGCCATGTCTCTGCTTATCTTCACTTCCAAAGGATCTGAAACAAGCCAGGTGCAGCTGAATGCTGCTTAAGTAGTATTCTCTATGTACAGTATTTTGCCGTGCAACTCTGAGATTCAGTAAGATGGCAAAGGAATGATTTACAGTAAAGTCATTGATGCTGCATATGGTGTACGAGAGAAGCACTCTAGCTTGGTAAAAATTTCCTTGGCAGATAAATTAGTGATTGCTCTCACTAGATAAGACTGCAGGAAAGGGACTTACAGTGATGAATATTTTTCCAATCTCCCAGCTTTTTTCTTTTTTTCTTTTTTTTTTTTTTTTTTCCCAGGATAAAACCACTGATAATTGTTCTAGGGGGGAAACAAACAAACAAACAAACAAACAAACAAAACTCCTGGAAAATGCAAATATATATATATTAGATCAGTCACACACTCAGAAGCAGGGGACTGAGTTAAAGGATTTAAGTTGAAAAACACAATTAACTGTTAAAATACTTCAATGTGAAAGGCAATTAATCTTAGGGAATATAGTAATTTTTTTTCATGAAAAAATAAGATGATTACAATGTTAGATTTTCCTCTGTAAATAACAAGAATTTACAAGAAATTGATTTTTTTTAATTTCTTTTAAAGCAGAATTTGACTGCAAATTTTCAGCTGACTTTGCTCCTGTTTCTGAAACAGAATTGCTTCCAAGCACACTTTTAAAAGTAAATTAGTGCTTTTAGCTGTGCTTGTTTAGCTGAATCAACACAAATACTGCTGAGCTGACGACACCTCCTATACCTGGAGGAGCTGAAATCCAGCACTTAATGAAGTCTTCCCTAATCTTTTGGCAAGTGAAGGAATAGCTAGAAGTTTTCCTAAGTTGTTACCTTAGGAAATGGAAAAAGGATACATCTATTATCCTAGCACAATGCTTATGCTAATACAATTTAAAATGATCAATGTTATTTTCTATTTGCCAAGCTAGCTGCCTTCCATAAGCCATCTAGAGACAATTGCTCAGAGATGAAAATTGATATGAAAATTTCCAACCAAGCACCAGTATTCCTCTGACATTTACAAAATAAATAAATGTTATGATCTTTTTGAATAGTGTAGGTGAAGGGGGGGGGGGGGAATCCTGTTTTTTGCACTTACCTTGCAGTGAAATGAGAGCTTTTCCTGGGTATGCTCACAGTCATCAGATCTCACTGCTTAGATTTGGAGACAGTCATTCAAGAACAGTGACCATCACACCCATTGAAAAAACTACGAAACCCCAGCAGTGATGCACTTCAGAATTTTGTCTGATTCATTTTGTGTTCGAAGGTTCATGTTTGATCTAATTTGCGTTGCAAGCTATATACAAAAAACTTCATTTGCCTTACTTGATCCACAATATAAACTGTAATAAATTAAAATACTGCATCTTTAAAATACTGTACATGATTTATTATATTGCACAAGAATGCAAAGTCTAGTTGTCTTCATAGCAGAGAGAAAAACATTCATAAACAGAAGATCTGATTAAAATGATTAATTTCCACTGTTATGTACAACTCAGCAAGAACCTAGACTCCCAAATATTTTAATCCTACCCTCATTTTTCCTATTTGTATGTGAATTCAACATTATTGTATTCTAGCCCAGTAAGTATGGTATTGCCATTGCTAGTCACAGGGCGTAGTTTTTTTATTAACTCAAAAATGCAAGGTTGCTTCAGAGCTTGCCAGACCTTTTCTAGACTTGTCTTAGCTTTTCCTAAGTTTATTTTATCTTGTTTCAGCTTAAAAAAAAAAAAAAAGAAAAAAGAAAAAAAAAAGAAAAAAAAAGTGGGTCAACAAGAAAAGAGAGTAATCAGACTGAGACCATATAAAAATAACTGTTAAGTTGAGCTATAAAGAGAAACTGCACATGAAGAACTCAGGACATTGAGGTCTCCCCCCGACAACTTTCTCCTCAGGTAAGGCCCACTTGTTGATCTCGAGGTCCTCTGGCACCCTGAAAGGATGAGCATAACAGCAGAGAAAAGGATAGATAATAGAAAGACTACATGTATCCATTTAGCTATGTTGTTACTGGGAATGAGCTATAATTGTATCATTTTGACTATAAGTGTTAACATCACTGTAATTGGAATAATAATACTTCTCTGACTTATTTTGATCAGGCTTCTTGCTTCTTGCTCTACTTTTCTGGTACGTATTCAACCAAATCACACAGGTACTGCTGCAACTGAAATTGGGACATTATATCAGAGAATTAATTGCAGCTATCTAATTAATATCTAAATTCATATTTATAACTTTCAGAAAACCGAAGAGAACCTTACCTGAAAAGAAAAACAAGTGACTTAAAAAAAAAAAAAAAAAAAAAGGAAAAGGGGATAGAATTACCCTCAAAATCCATTACTGAAGCACTGTGTGAATGTTCCTAACTGGCAAATGATGCTTTCTATTACTTAGACCAGACATCTTAGATCAGACAGATTCAGGCATGAATCTGTTGATAATCAACCACATTTTGGACAGTAGAAAACAAGTCTCTGGCTATAAAAGATGTATTAACAAGATTGGTTCTGTTTGTGAATAATCTTGTGGATGAAAAATTTAACCATAGGGGAGGTTTGTGTAATGGAGCTTGAGGAAGAAAAAAAAATGACCAGCATTTTCATGGCCCAAATTAGCAGTGCTATTCTCCCAACAGGCAGGATGAAACCTCTATAGCCTAGACACATGTGCACAGAAGTATTTAGGCAACTGCATCTCCAAATGTTCATGTAAAATGATTGGCGTTGGACACAAAACTATTTGTGTGGCCTTGTCCTCTACTGTAAGAACTTGATTATAAAGCAGAGTTCAGAGTGGTTAAGTGTAGCCCTGGCTATAATAACACTCTCTTGCAGCCTGGGATCCTACCCCTATTAGAGATTTCTTTCTCCCTGGTTGTATGTGGATGTGTTTGCTCTGTTTGCTCCTCTGTTTGCTACCAATTGAAGAAACACTTCAAATGACTGGTCTTTCAATAAATTTAAGAGATTTATTTGTTGTTATCTTTCTTTTAGCTATCTGCCATTTATACATGCATGTTATCTTGTCTGAGTATGAATATCTCTGATGTAGAAAAAGGAAACCTCAGTGGCTAATTCTACTCCTGATTACATTTTGACCTTAGATATGTTCTGCTAGAAACTATGGGATCATGACCTGAATCAGATGTCATTCTGGATGTCATATCCAGATATATGGAGGAAAAGAAAGTGATCAGGAGTAGCCAGCATGGATTCATCAAGGGGAAATAGTGTTTAACCAATCTGATAGCTTTCTATGATGGCATGACTTGCTGGGTAGATGAAGGGAGAGCAGTGGATGTTGTGTACCTTGACTTCAGCAAGGCTTTTGACACTGTCTCTCATAACATCCTCCTAGATAAGCTCAGGAAGTGTGGGTTAAATGAGTGGACAATGAAGTGGATTGAGAACTGGCTGAAAGGCAGAGCTCAGAGGGTCGTCATCAGTGGCGTGGAGTCCAGTTGGAGGCCTGTGGCTGGTGGCGTCCCCCAGGGCTCGGTACTGGGTCCCATCCTGTTCAGCTTCTTCACCAATGACCTGGATGAGGGGACAGAGTACCTCCTCTGCAAGTTTACTGATGATACCAAGCTGTGAGGAGTGGCTGACACACCTCAGGGCTGTGCTACCATTCAGAGAGACCTGGACAGGCTGGAGAGCTGGGCGGAGAGGAACCTCCTGAGGTTCAACAAGGGCAAGTGCAGAGTCCTGCACCTAGGGAAAAATAACCCCACACACCAGTACAAGGTGGGGGCTGACCTTTTGGAGAGCAGCTCTGCAGAGGAGGACCTGGGAGTGCTGGTGGATGACAAATTGACCATGAACCAACAATGTGCCCTTGTGGCCAAGAAGGCCAATGGTCTCCTGGGGTGCATTAAGAAGAGTGTTGCCATCAGATCGAGGGAGGTGATCCTGCCCCTCTCCTCAGCCCTGGAGAGGCCTCATCTTGAGTCCTGTGTGCAGTTCTGGGCTCCCCTGTACAAGAGAGACATGGAGCTACTGGAGAGAGTCCAGCACAGGGCTACCAAGATGATCGGAGGGCTGGAGTATCTCTCCTATGAGGAACGGCTGCGAGAGCTGGGCCTCTTCAGCCTGGGGAAGAGAAGCCTGAGGGGGGATCTTATCAATGTGGATAAGTACCTGAACGGAGGGTGTCAAGGGGACAGGGAAAAGCTCCTTTCAGTTGTCCCATGTGACAGGAGAAGAGGCAGTGGGCAGAAACTGAAGCACAGGAAGTTCCGCCTGACTGTGAGGGGGAATTTCTTCCCTGTGAGAGTGACGGAGCACTGGACCAGGTTGCCCAGAGAGGTGGTGGAGTCTCCCTCTCTGGAAATCTTCAAGGCCCGCCTGGATGCAACCCTGTCTAATATGCTCTAGGTGACCCTGCTGAGCAGGGATGTTGGACTAGATGATCTCCAGAGGTCCCTTCCAACCTTACTGATTCTATGATTTTGTGATCAGAGCAATTGTTGAGCAGTGGCAGAGTAAATCAAATGGTCATCAAGTTGAGAAGAAAGACAACTGAGCTGCAGTGATAAATTTACATTGTAAACATTTTAGAAGGTATAGCTTTTAAGCCTGTTGCAGCAGTCTCACTTTTGTTTTATTAGTATGCTGTGGAGAATACAAACAACACATTAACACACACTCATTCTTTCATAGAGACCAAAAATAACATTTTTAATAGTGCAGATGACAACTTTGGCATTTGGAGGTTTTCCTTCTTCTTCTTCTTTTTTTTTTTTATTTATTTAATTTAATTTAATTACCTTTCCACTATATTTTGACAGTTTGGGGATGGTAGCCTTCACAGAGGTTACCAAAAAGAAAAAAGAAAGAAACATCCTTTGAATATCTTACTGAAGTTTTATTGTAGTCCTACAAATTGTATTGAAATGAGAACTGTATGTCTAGTTCTCCACAGTAGTAAATTGTTTATATTAGTGATCCTCTTTCTAGGAACTTACACTATGTAAAAACTGGAAGTCAGAGCCCCTCTTCGAAATTTATCAGTAAGTCATGACTAGTGGCAGTTTGTTTTTTACAGTTAATTTTTGTATCACTGAGCATTTTTCTATGAAAACATGAAAACACTATGAAAATATTACAACATTAAAGAGTTGAATTATTCCTTGCATTTCAATATTACCTATTAAATATCTGATGTTAATCCTGAAAGTTGTTGCTTATCTACATGGCTATTTTTTTTGACTACATTACCAATAAGCATATGTAAATGTGTCCAGTTTTGTGTTGCATATATAAAGAAGATTAAAGAACCTTTACCAACATTAACTGATATATTTCACATGCATTGAGAAGCATTTCAACTAACATATAGGTTATTTCTGCAATTAACAGAAGTTGTATCACCCACTTTTGAAAAGGAAAGTTGCTAAAATTTTGTGTCATTGGTCAATGAATTGCACAGTAGAATTCACATCATAGAGCAAGGCCACCAGACCTACATATTAATACAAAAGTTTCAGTTAATATCAATTTCATTATGAAAACAGTCACAATTGTTTGTGAGCTTTAGGCCCTGATTCTACAAAGTACTTAAATTTCAGGCATGTCTCAACACACATTTAAAATCATTTACTGAACTGGATAGTTGTTGAGATCTACAGGAGGTCATCCAGCTGTAAGGAAAATAAACAAAAAAATACTAAACTGGAGCTCAGACACTAAAGCTAACTACTTAATTATAAATATCTCAGCTGCAGATGAAATTATTGGTAGATATAATCATATTTGCTTTGAAATGTC
This sequence comes from Rhea pennata, assembly GCF_028389875.1. NCBI lineage: Eukaryota > Metazoa > Chordata > Aves > Rheiformes > Rheidae > Rhea > Rhea pennata. The sequence goes on along the minus strand of NC_084664.1, from coordinate 118,678,846 downwards.
AGGAATTCTATCTCATTTTTTTACAGAAGTGTCAATAAAAGATTTTGATACAATGTAGATATTAGATCTTATTCATAGATTTTCAGTCCATATTTTTGAAGGACCACTTGTCCATCTATAGCCATTTCTGTTTATATTGAATTTTTCAGTGAAATTGTTGAGGCCAATTAATGAAGTTTTATCTCTTTTTTCTCACTGGTATTGTCACCCACAATATTGTCTATTCCATCAAAAAAACCTAAAAACCAAAACAAAATAAAAACTAAAATTCTAGATAAATTCATTCAAAGACTAACAGTTTTAATTTTGCTTCATATAATTAATATATAATTTGCTTCACATATAAAGTGGTCAAAAACATGAATACATGAAAAAAATGAATTCTCCCCTTCTTTCTGGTTCCTATATCAGCTTGAATGACCCCTTGATGTCCTAGACATCCAGATTGCATAAGATCTCTTACATTATTTTTTTCTTTTATATTATTTTTCTTTTTTTTTCTCCCCCACCACTTCCATCTCGCTGAAGCCATGCCTGCACTAAGGAAGCTCTGCTGTTCAAGCTGTGCTAACAGAATCCCTAGCGGAGATCCAACATACATCAACAAAAGGTTTACACTTCACACACATAAAGTACACTTATCAGGGCCTATACACACTGTATAATTCACATATTAAGGATAATAATATATGGGATTTTTTTTTATATTATTTTGGTTGAAAGTTTTAAAATTCAGTAAGAAACAAGATCCTATAGAGAAACCAAAATCCATAACTCAGGGAAAAAAAAAAATCTGGGTCCTTCTCTCTGGAAATCTCAAAGCTGACTTCAAATTATGTAGATGTAATTCCTTGCCTTGCTTTACCCTGTCTTGTCTCTCTCTTCTCCTTCACATTTTCTTACCTTTTCCCTTTGCCTTCCCTATCTCTTCACCCTCCTCTTTTCCCCTTCTTCTCTGGTTTCCAACTTGCCATCCAGAATATGATTTCCTTTCACTCTCATTCTCTCCCTTGTTTAAAGTCCAGCATCGATCCTTGGTAACCTGCCAAGTCATGGGCATGAAAGTGCCATATGGTGAGCTTTTTCATTGCATTTTCATTCATTTCCTCTTAAAAGGGAGCTGACAATAGGTGTTGAAAACACTCTTCACCTTTTTTTTTCTTCTGATCCTTCTAGGAGTCCCACCTAGTTAATATCATTCCTCCATGATTTCTATCTAAATCTCTCACTTTCCTAAGTGAGAATATATATATATATATTTTATTATTAATAGTTTCAAGTTATGATCTGTACTTTCTATTTGTATTAGATTTACACTGCCACATCTAAATCAATCCTAAGACAGTGCTAACAAAAAGAGCTATTTCTTTCACTATCTCTTTGTGTTAGGTAGCTTGGTTTTCTCTATGCCAACTAATTCCACATTCAACATGATTCTTCTTCTAATGTGACTGACAAAAATTGCAATCTAATTTCATAGCATTGGTTTTGTATCAAGATGAACTACAAAAAATCATATCCCTTTTATGTGTTTCAAGATGTTTATTTTAATAAACTTAAGCATTCAAAATATACTCATCTCTTTTGATAAAAGCCACTAGCTTGTCAAAAGTTAACTGAGATCTAGACTCACACTGAATTACCAAAGGTATTAAATTTGGAATGTTTTGTCACTTCTGGGGCCAGTTTAAAGTGAACCTCAAAGAATTATTTTATTTAAACTTCAAACACATAATTTTCTGGGTTTGCTTGAACATCAGTTTGTGTTCAAACAAATCTACAGACGGAAAAGAAAATTCATTCATTCAACACCGTATGAATTGATTTGGAAGACCATTTGTGAGTCAAAATGCTGAAGTTTCACAGATTGATTCTTTTCTTTCTCTGCGAGATTAGACAGAAGGAACACATTACTTAGAAAACAGACATTACCCAGTGGGCCAATCAATGTTTTTGTAAAATATATTGTTGCTTTATTAATATTATAGGTTGCTGCTGGCAGCAATTTGTTATCTAGTAGAATGTGTATTTCCTTCCATTAATTTTCTACACTGACCATTCCAAAACAGCAATCTGTGAGCACCTGATGAAACATGTTTGGTTTTTGTATTGGACTCCCTTATTAAATGCTCTTTCAAAGTATTCCAATATGTTCTCAGTTATGTAGTACCCACATTAATTAGGCATAGAGAGCAGCACTAAAAATCAGAGCCGATTTAGACAAAAATAACCTACATAAAATTGATGATATAGGGAGTCATCACTGCCAGACAGAGGAATATATAAAAAAGAACACAAGTTTTGATCAGCTCTCCATAAGTGTAATCAAATGTCTAATTGTATGTCAGAAATCACAACATTGTTCTCCTGATACAAATTGGTCAATTTTAAGCTACTCAGTAAATAACCCTCTCTGAGTGACAAATCTAATATTACTAGTATTATTTATTATCAACACGTGTTGCTAGTGAAATGTATCTAAAATTTAGGAAAAAAGGGGGTTTTATTCAATGTCAGTAATTGAATAAGAAGTTTTGTTCTGTTTTTTCCCTACCTCCATTCTGTAGGATTGTTTGACGCTTATGTATGAAGCTGGACTTGCCAAATCAATGAAAGGTTGATAGAAACATGGCTACTCAAAATCATGGAAGTCATCAGACTGTGTAAATCAAAAGATAGAAGGAAATTGCAGTTGCAACAGTTGTGTGTTATTAATTCCAAAAGAAAGAATAAATGGGGAGGATTTAGAACAAGAATGAAAATAAATAGACTACTGGATATACTTTTCCAAGAAAGTTTGAGTGGATTGGGCTTTGTTAGTCTACAGAGAACATGAAAAAAGGTGGAAGGAGAGTTTACAGGTTATGGCAGTGAGATTCACAGAATCTAGGTCCAGCTATGCCAAGATCTACTAGAATTTTTCTGTAGATAAAATTTTCCTGTAGTGTAAAACATTTAACTTTGCTGCTCCTCCATTTCCTGTACAGAATTTTGAGAGTATACTGCCTGTATTCTAATTATTTTGACTTTGTCAGATTCCTTACTATGTCTTAGCAAAGGCTTTGTGTAGGATGAGGTTAGTAGGTAATACAGCTAATACAACTAATAACTACTAATAAACAGGGAGAGAATAATAAAGATGAACCAATGGATACTGCTTAAACAAGTAATTATCAACTCTTGTTTTTCTGTGGGGAAATATTTCTGAAGCTTTAGGAAAATTCATATGGAAAAAGGCTGATCAAACTTATATTATCCAATAGCAAGTATTTTATGTTTCATGGCATGTAACTGGTGATGAAGGAGAAGCAAGATGATGAAAATTGGGTAACTTTCAGCCTGCAGTCCCTTCCAGAGCTCCTGAGCCAAGGATTCTAGGAGCTAAGAGCCTTGGGAGTACCAGCTCCCAAATTCCAGGGCTCCAAGGTTGCTGTCAGTACAGCAAATTAAGAAACAGTCTGTAATCTAACAAAAACAGTCCAAGGTTTGGAAAAAGTGTATCACAAGTCCCATGAAAGAGTTCCATTTCAATCAACTGATTGTGTTGATGATAGAAAAAAGGAAAACAAATAAAAAGGAAGTAGGTTTAACCATCTCTTAAAACGAACACATTTTGGAAGTCCTTGTGTCTGTTGTGCTTAATCTATCAGTATTCAAAGAATCCAAAAAAATGAAAGACTGAACAAAACCACTGAACTGGTTTGACTGGATTCAGAGAGCTCTTCATAAAGTCAGATATTTATGCAGCACTGCTAGTCAAGGAAACCTACCAGTTTGCTTTCTCAACTTCCTATTATCTCCTTGCTTTGGCAAATTAACCAGTTTATAATAGTACCTGGGCCCAAGTCATACAAAGGCATGGATGGAATAACAATGTGACCTGAGCCTTTTAGAGGTACAGCAAAGGTGTTGATTAGAAGCCAAGTTTCTGAGTAAATTAAATGTGATGTATGTATTTTACTGAAGGATGTCCTTGGCAGTTAGCAATGCTGAACCTGTGCCTAAGGGCAACGGTCTTACTGCTGCTTTTACAGTAGTAATCGCAAAGCTCAGTGGGAGGAAAAAGAATTAAATCTAGTTTTCTATCAGATAGTCAGAAGACAACCTTGGCTTTAACTCAGCAAAGTAAATTGGACCACTCAAGACCTGACAACTGCAATCTCTAGGAGATTCAGATGAACATTTGAAGCTTCCATCTAAAGTATCCAGTGAATACTATTTCAAATCGATAACTCCAAGTGGCTATCAAATGTTTTGCTCTTAACAGTTGAAAATATTAGATCTGTGTTAGTAAGCATATGGAAGCAAGAATTACCTTCAAGTGAGTGAATATGTAAAGAAAGAGTGATTGTAAACTAGATGAGCATAAATAGAATAAATGAAAATGAGAACTACAGTCCTTTAGGGTTTAGTTCAAAGTCTATCAAATAAAAATTGAGAGTCACCATTGTGAGGGGCAGATGGTACTTTTGGCTCCTTTTCTCACCAGATGTGTCTTTTCAGTTAAAACATGACTGAGATCTTAATTCATATCTGTGTTCAAAAGTACAGGGGATGCTTTGCTCTCAGATTCTAAGCAGTTTTCCTTACCTTTAAAAATAACTTGGAACAAAATATACAGTAAATTACATTGCCTAAGTGATAAATAAAATGCATGTGTTATACATGTGCATTTTGTTGCCACACTGAACAGATTCATGAAAGATAAATAGACATTTTTATAAAAAATGTCTTTCCTTCCGACTTGAAGTCCTCTTAAAAGAATCAACATGGTAGAATAAAGCAAAGTTTTTGATCAAAGTGTTTGATCTAAATGAAAGGTTTTTTAGTTTTTTGTTTTCTTCTTTTTTTCCTAACTGATGAACACATGAGATGATAAATATAACTCCTGCTGATTTTCTTGTTGGCATTATTAGAAATAAGAATTTCTGTTAAATATTAAAGATTTCTAATTTTATTTTAGATCTAAAAGCCCCATTAGACATAATAGATGAAACGTACTTAGAAATATAGCTAGTTAAAAAATTAGAATATGATTATCTTTCCTCAAGTCCAAGAACTTACAACATCATCTGCGCCATAGATAGGATCTTTAAAGATATACTCACACTGGTAACTGCACCATGACTCATTCTTTAGTTTTAAGTGGAAGCAATATTGCCTAATATTGTAAGACTAAGCTCTCTGCCCTTCAAAAAATAAAAGTAGATTTACCCTTACTGAAGAAGAGTTTCTTGTTGACACCCTCCTTTTGCTCAAACTAATGGACGGTGAGCACTGTTACTACTGAAATATCATGACATGACACTGACAAACTATAGTAGCTGAAATATTGGGGTTTTTTTTTTTACTTTATTTTAATTCTGCCCATTTTACTCTCCTTTCTATTTCTATTTTATTCTATTTTATTTTATCTTTATTATTTTTTTCAAGAGAGAGGGTTGAATAAAGTTTGCTGTTACAAAGTACTGATTTCGGAAAGGATTTCTCAACACTTCATAAGGCTGATAGTGCTGGATTTGTTGATATCAGAGTCCTTCCAGTGACCAAAACAGACCACTGTTGACATTCTAAAGCCCTCAGGTATACGGCTGGCTGTAGTAGCTAAGCATACATATAGTTTATGTGCACCAGAATCCATTATGCAAAGATTTCCCTACATAGTAGACAACTTTTTTTTTTTTTTTTTTTTAATCTATTGAAGGAGAAAATGTAGAAGAGAGTAATTAAAAAAAACACATAGTACAGCTATTATAGTTTAACAATTAATTCTTTACCTGTAGGAGTTCTGCCTTAGTGTGTTGCCAATGCACTGACAGAGCATCATTTATAATTAATACCTCTGTGTCACCACATTTCTTATCACAGTCCCCTTAAACTTCCCCCTTCTGTACTGCTTTTTATAACAACTGAATTTACTTTGTGTTATAATTTCATGGTTGAATAGAAATACTTACTTAGTGCTGCTCATTCTAAACTTCTAAATAAAGCTGAATTGCAAATGTATGACAATTTCAAATTTGCGTATATCTTTTAGATCAAATGAGTTTTGACTCCCCTTTAGCAACAATGTGAAATGAATCAAGAAAAATTGAATGAATATAATTTTATACAACCTAGGAGATTTAAAATGAGAAATACCAGCATAAGGGAAATTGTAGAAATTAATACACAATGTTCTTCTTTCTTATCTTCTGTATGTCTTCAAAATCATCAGTCAATAGTCGTGTTATTATTTCAATCAAGTGGTGATTTTTTCCTGATTAAACAACAATTTTGAGGTTTACAAAATATTAAAAATGATTTATATAAATGATTTTGTGATAGCTAAGTTAAATTTCTAAATCCTTGCTCCCAGTCAAGTTACAAACTAGCGGCTTGTAGAACGCATCTGCTGACAAACCTTTATCTCTCTACATAACTTTATGCTAAGATATCACAAAACTATATGATGGAAATCTCTAGCTTAGCTCTTACTATTATAGCTGAATGACCAATATTTTGTTGGCCAAGTCTAGTTCCATGCCTCATAGTGCAGGTCACATATCCCCTTTTATAAAGGGACCTACCATGATTTATTCAGAGTCAATGAATAAATTTCATTTTTTGACACATAATTTCATTAATATGAGTTGAATCAAGTCTGTAAAATTTTTTATATTGAAATGCCCAGTGCATACTCTGCAAATTATTCTTCATACTTGAAACTATATCTCTAAACAGAAGACACTGTAGGACTATAGGTGTATCAAAATATCAATGGCTATTACAAGCTAATTCAGCGATATGCTGTTGGGCTGGGATCAAAAAACTTTGAGAAAATTCTCAGAAATTTCATTAATATGAGTTGTACAAGAAGAAAAAGACCATGTCAGAGAAATCCAAAGAGTAAAAAGGAAAAGTAATTCTGAGCAACATAATTTCTTCTGTGTTCATTCTACACTTTTTTTTTAAAAAAAAACCCTTAGTGCTTGTTAAAACATCTCTTTACATTAATATGTATGATAACATCTTAAGTACACAGACACACACACGCACGCACGCACACACACACACACACACACACACACACACACAAAGTCTGGGATAGTCTTTGTAAGCTGACAGCTGGCAGCTCTCTTGAAGATATAAAGTATGAATGAACTGAGTGACCTTTGCTTTTGTTAATATAAGTGTCAAAACTCTTTTTTACTAGCTTACACTTCTGATAAGATGTCTTAGGTTTATATCGCTACTGGCAGTTTCCCCAGGAGAAACTTCTCATTACTTCTAGGCTTTTGTTTCATACTGACCTGTTGCAGGACTGATATCCATTGGAGTCCAAGTGAAGATGAGCAGAAAGGAAGAAAATATAACTGTGATCTTAATAGAAATCTAAATTAAAATCCAGTAGAACTAGTTTTGTTTTTTAAAGTATCTTTCCTATATATAGAGAATGCCTTGGTGGATTTGGGCCTAAGGACCTTAATCTAACTGGCAAGGTTGATTAGCTACAAATGAGAGGAAATTTCACCATTTGAACATCAATTCTTTTTTTTTTTTATAATTGCTATGAGATTTTGGATCAACTGTACAATTTATTATCAGAGAATTCAGAGAGAATATATTCTGGTTCTCTGTGAAAATTGAATTTCTGAGGTATTACTGTTAAGATTAAAAACAATATGCTATATTCAAATGACTACTATTAGCTATATTACAGCTATATAATTTGTTAAATACTTTATGTTAATTGAGAAACAGTTTGCCATATAGGACTGTTTATTTTATTTTTAATATGATAAGTGTTTTTGCTCCCCAAAATTCTAATTAGCTTCAATCTACATGTCACTTTTTAAATTAATTGAGCTCTATGCGGCTCCATGTAGAGCGAATAGGATGGTTTCTATAGGACTTAAACATAGTACTCAATTCCTTCAAAAAAGCATTTACTCAAGAAAGTAGAAAACAATATGCACTTGAAAGCTATTGATGAGCTTGTGTACTCTTCACAACAGGTTTTCCATAACCTGTAAATACCAAAAGCATTATTTTCCAAAGTATAATAAATCTGAATTTCAGGGGAAAATGAAATTTCAGTCACAAAAGACCATTTCGAGTGTCTACTGGTGATACTGAAATGAGTAATAAATATAGCCTACATTACTTTGGCACTGGAAATAGAAAAAAAGAGGGACCAAGGCAGTTTCCTGGTATATATGAGTAAACTTTGCTCACAACAATTCTGTAATCTAAACTCGACTGTCCTCAAGAAAAGCTAACAGCTCCAGAAGCTCGCTTTAGGCACTATTTGCCAATATCATGAGGGTACTGTTAAAAAAAAAAAAAAAAAAAAAAAAAAAGGAAAAAAAAAAAAAAAAAGAAAAGGAAATATAACTGTGCTTTAATTTGGTATTACTGAGTGTTAAACTCTATTCCTGTGCAGCTCTACTATTTCATCATCGCTCATAAATCAGGTTTGCAGCCAAGCATGATTTTCAAAGAGACACTGATTGAGTGAATAATGCCTTCCAACGTGAACATCAAAACAAACTATCCCTTCATAAAGTTCAGTAGATATAGGATGACAAAAGTCAGAGATTGAGATGAAAGGTTGGGAGTCAAGCTCAATAGCACAATATTAGAGAGCTGTCACATGCTACAAATCATAAAGAATTGATATTCTCAAAAAAAATCCAATTATCTACACCTAGTAATGGAAAACAAACAAACAAACAAACTGCAACATGGCTACGTTTTGTGGTGAAGCTTTCCTTCTTGGTTATTCAGCAGACCTTTTCTGTACTATTTTTTATAGTCATGGAGCACATCTGGGCATAGCTCATGTTTTCTTACATGGGAAGTGGAATCAAAGCAATATGGGGGAGCAGAGCAGACCGTGGATCTTTCCCCTTATAATTCTGACTACCTTGAAATATAAAATAGCTTTGAGTATCATTCACAGTGATAGAATAGGTAGACAAAAGTTGATGGTGGCAAAAGCTCTCACAAACTAGAAGAGAGGCTGACAGAACATGTCCCAGGAGTCTGCACATTTACAGTCTTGAGGTAAATAAGGACACAGCTGCAGCTGAGGTACCATTTTTCAAAAGTGATCTTGTATCCCTACTAATTTAGCAATTCTTGCTGCTTCTGAAAAGGCTTCTAAGACACAACCTTTATATTGCTTCTCTGTGTATTTCCTATTCTTTTCACAGCTGATACAGCATACATGTAAGATATGCCCCTCTTTTGTCATGTGGGAGAGTGTTACTGCTGTATGAAACTCTACAGAGCGCAAAGAGCTGGAAAGAGCAATGTACTTCAAACGGACCTTATGCTACCACACAGTTGTAATTTAATCCTTTATTCTTTTCATCAGAATAGGCTTTCTTGCTGTTTATCAGCTTGTTTAATTATAGCTTTATATATCACTTAAGTTAGAAGAACCATATCATTGTGTTGTAAATTAACTTAATTAAACTATATTAAGGAGAGGATCAGATAAAGAATCAGTAAGACTACTCTGTTAATTAATAATGTTCAAAACCAGAATTATTAAATCTAATTCGTAGTAACTATTCAGATGAAATTTTATCATCTTTAGTATTCATGTGTGCACACTCACACACACATTCACCTACATATAATGTGAAAAAACAAAGCTAATTTTTCATGAAATTATTTATTAAAGCTTTTGTATTGTTCTTTGTATTTGAAGAAAAACATGAGTTTATTTCTTTTAAAGAAACATGCAATGATGTTTCTTACTGACATGGTAACTGTCAGAGGGTTCTGAGCTGAACGCAACAGTGTCTCATGAGTACACGCCAAACTAATGTCATCTGTAACAGATCACGTGGTTTGAGCCATGTATTTTTTAAAAATTGTATTTAGATACTGTTTCAGCAAGTTCATTCTCATTTTGTCAAGGCATGTTCAGCAAGTGAATGAAAGAGTTCAGAAATTGCTTGTGGCACCATCCATTACCTATACTACCCAAGTATCACTGACAAAAGAATGTCATATAAACTGATTTAATATCTGGGCAAACAAAATGAGGTAAACAGCTATCCTACAGAGCATAGAAACCATGGTGCATAAATTATCCTATTTTCCAAAGTCTCATAGCTAGTGCTACTTGAAGCTGTATTCCTTTGGTGCTGCTTAAAAGTGACAGTAATTGTTATTCTGATATGTTCTATGAAAAGCTAGCTAAATATTAAAAAGATAAAGGACAATTTATTTATTTGCTAGCAAAAAAATGATGCAATCCATTATACTCCACTTATCTTTAGAAAGGATGGAATAAGTTGAGGAAAGGGATATGATTAGTATAGTTAGGAGTAGAGTTATGAGTGGGCAGACAATACTGAAATGAATAATTTATTGGTAGATGCTCCTTGATCCATGTTATGAAGATAAGAATAATGTAGCAGACCCATGATTCAGTATCCAGAATCTGCAAATGATATTTGTTAAGGAGTCTCCTAAGTAGAATTGTTTTTGAGTGTATCCTACATAGTCACAAGCAAGAATGTTTTGTTTAACCAGGAAAAAAAATAGTTAGGAGAAGGCTTATAAATTTATCAGATATAAACAGGTAACATAACCAGAAATAAGCAACTGAACTAAAAAAAAATATTTTTTGTAGTGTCCCTTGGTAACACTTTGCAGTGCAAGCATCAGAATCTGCTTTGTGGAAGTGATTTATATACATTTTCATTCTCATATCTTTATTTATGAACAAAATTTCACAGCAGATTTTGGCACTAAATTTTAATTGAGCATACTTATTCAAAAAATCTAAGAAAAAAGTCCAGCATGCAACATTTATAAATGTTCAAATACAAATTCCCCAAACATACAATTGACAAATAAACATATTTATAATCTCATTTCATACTTCCTTTGTGTTATAAAAGTTAAGTAATTTGCATTATCAATGGTAAAATGTTGGCTGTGATGATAAGTTGTAATTTTATTTTAGCAAGACACTTATTGTTGTACTGTCTAGAATTTTTTTAAGTGTATATATATATATGTATATACACACAGGTGAAATAGTTTTATTTCATGTTTTAAAGTAGAACTATTTTAGTTACTGTCTCAGGAATAGCAAATTCAATATTATTATTGAAATTTTACTTACACATCTTTAATATATTGTCCCACAACACCTGTACAGGTTTCAAGAGTTTTCCTTTTTGATCTTGGAATGTTATCAAAATCTTTAATAAATCATAGAAAAATAGTATCTGCAGAAATGCTAGTGTAGCAATTAAGGTACTACAGGAGATGAAGTAAAACAGTCTTCAAGTCCTACTTTATTCTATATCTCAGATGAGTAAACACTGAGGTGTTGCCTGGTTTTCTTAGGGAATATCTAGCAATCACTGCTAGGCATATTTTGGCAGATGGAAGAAGGGAAATTCCCAGTATAATATCCTTTTAATATGGGGATTCTTTATTTCACAATGAGAATAACCTTTCATGTGGTTTCAAAGGACTCACAGAGGATGGGCACAAGAGTGATTGACTCATTGTAAATGCTGAAGAGATTGCAGTGTCATATGAAGCTTAAGATGTAGATTCTTGTCAAAAATTAACAAATTAAAGTTAGTTTTCAGTAGGGAATGTCCTCTGAGGCCCCCTTGGGTTTATACAGATGTTGGAGGTATTCTGAATCAGTGATTTTATAACCTTGTCAGGGTTATAGCTGAAGCTCCAGATGATTTTCTGTAGTTATATTAGGATAAGGATATGAAATGTCAGATTCCACAAATTCCTGTTAGTTAGACTTTTATGTGCAAGAAAAAGGCTTCTATCCAATTTTGATAGGCTAAAGAACTGCGACTGTGTAGACATGGGCTCTGTAGAGCTAGCATGAAATTACGATATGACAAGGTAGCAGGGACTAACGTGAACAATTCTTTGCTTGTCTACATTATACCTCCAGTGTTATTATGTTCAGGTTGAATAGCTTGTAGTTAGTCTTCTGTGCAGATATGTGTGTCTATGCTATGATTAAATCTAGGGTGAGAAATGGGATCAGAATTAAGAAAAGAAATAATGATGTACTATTTATTGTTAGACAGCACCAGCTTGTTCCTTCCTCAATACAGTGTATGTTCTTAAATATGAAGCTGTGAATGACATAGTTTTAAGGCATGTTTGATATCTCTACTGAGTTTAGGGTAATAATTATGGTTTTGTTAGGGATAACATTTAAGACAACAGGAGATATAGTAATCTTTTACTGTTAGATTCTATCAGATCAAGAAAATTAGTTGATTATTTCCATTTTTCTGAGATGTTTAATGCTAAGGGCAAAATAGGGATTTATGCTCGTGAAGAGAGGGACTGACACAGTTGATTCCTGTGTGAATATTGTCCCTCCTCATGATTTTGATCCACTATGCTTTCCCAAAGCTATTGTTCTGGTATGACCAAAAAAAAAAAAAAAAAAAAAAAAAAAAAAAGAGAGAGAGAGGAGTTAACTTTTGGATTATATCAATCTTAATGTTGAATGGGGGCCAAGTTACCTCTAAAACTAGTTCAAGTCTTAAACGTAAAAGAACTGTAATCCCAACATTAACCCTGAATGTAACTAAGAAATAGATTCTTTTTCAAATACGTGATATGAAATCACTCAACTCTGCACATACCACACTTTTCTAAACTCTACAGAACATGGCAGGATATAATAAGAAATTGTTCATAGCACTCAGTGAACCTGATTTCTAATCCCATATGTAACTAGTCTTCACCCCGCCTCTTCTAGCTAAACAACCCAGGAAGGAGTCATTCACCCTACTCATACTAGCACTTACTCTGGTATTACAGTCAGGATAGGCTGCAGGAAGAGATGACATACTCCAAGACTCACTCTTTCTCCAACCCTGAGGGTGCAGTCTGACAATAAAACTAAACTCATCAAATAGCTGCTATAGAAAGAGGAAACCTTACTCCTTTGCCTCTGTCTGATCATTCCTGCTCCTTTCTTTTAAGTACTGGTGCTCTTTAGATCCTGTAATGTAGGTGTGTTCAAGGAGTTAACCTAGAGTATAAATAACACTATAGAAAAGCAATTAGCTCCTTGCCTAGGCTCAGAAGATGGATGGTGCTCCACAGCTAGAAAAAATGGGCATATGACAATCTATTTCAGCAGCAGCTAAGTTTAAGATCAAGTTAGCTCTATCATCAGATTAGACCCTATCTCTAGTCTTTATCAGGATTCAGCCAAGGTGGTCTGTAGAAACACCGAAGAGAAGCCATTCAGCCCCACGCATTAAGCTCTCTTTCTACCCTAAGGAACAAAGGAGGCCAGCATGATACTGCATGCATAGAGCCTTGCTATTCTAAATCTTTCTGTAAATCCAACTCTTACATTTATTGAAGACCATAGCTGCACCAAAATGTTGGGAGAGTAAACTTAGGGTTCAGAAAAACAGATATTAACTGCTTGTTTAACTGACAGATGATAAAAAAGAGCATTGCCATAACGAGTACTGGTATTTGCAGGGATGACAGTCTTCTACTTCAAATGAAGGTATAATAGGACATTTGCTCTTTTACATGCAGAAAGGGATGATCTGGGTTAGGGCTATGAGCTGAAAATTCATGGGCTCCACTGTTCAATTTATTGCTAATGTATTAACTCTTTTCTTACCTTACAGTTTTACAAGATTCAGAAATGACTTTAGCTACAAAAGCATTGTTTTTTCAACTCCCAATTGAGAAACTCCTCCTCATCCATGGTGAGTTTCAACCTTAGCTACAGCTCAGTGACACCCACTTTCTTCAAAACTGCCTGTACGTAGTTACTGCTGCACAAAGAAGCACTGAAGACTTTCCAATATTTCAAATTAAAACCAAAGCTTTACTTCTACTGTCCCTAACTATAACCCCAGTCCAGCTGTCATCCCAGCTTTAATAATTCCTCAGTGAGCTCTGCCTACCTCAGTATTATCTGTCAGCCATTTAGTCTTGAGTGTTGTGACTCTTACCCTGATCCTGAAGATTCTGTAGAATCTAGCACTAAAATTTTCATTTCAGGCCTCCTAACCAAATCTAAAACTTAATTGCTTCAGCACTTAGTATTAGCCACCTGCTGCTGTCTTCACAGTTCTGGATGCCTTATAAGATCTCAGAGAAAGCTTAATAATGCCTTGAACTCCTAATTTATTCTTGACGTGAATAACAGCCAGATGATCTCCGTCAGACTTACAAATATTAATAAGACCAATGTGGGGCCCAGGTACTTCTGCTGAACAGCAGTGATCTGCAACCTGCAGGATGCAAAATGTTTTCTCAGACCTTCCCTTTTCATTTCTCCTTCAATCTTTCTTGCATCTCTCACCTAGTGGCAAAAAGAAAAAAAAAAAAAAAAAAAAAAAATTAAAAAATATTAAAAAATGGACAAAGAATATTACAGAGTATTACAATTCTTTCACATTAATGAGGTTAGTCTCGGAGCAGAAAGCGTAGCAAGACCAAAGTCTGAGCCCAGGTTGGAGCTTGCTTTGTGCTTGCTGCAGTGGCAGGCTGACCACATAGGGGCCACTTTACCGTCTGTGAAATCAGTCCTCTTGGGCAGAGACTAGACTAAATACTTTAGGAAGCTTTTGCTGGAGATTTTGGTGAAAAACTAACAGGTTAGATCCTTACACTTGGTGGAAAGGGACTGAGAGCATGGGGTCTCAGATTCACATGTTTTGAAGAAAGCACTTGCTGGACACTCAAAAAAAAAAAAAAAAAAACAGATTAGAAAGGAAAAAATGGTCTCATTTTAGCAGAAAAGAATTCACACACATTTTAGCAGAAAAGAATGCTCACTGATTCTGCAGTGTTGCAGAAAATAGCCGATAGTGGTCAGTGAAATTCCTTGGTGTCAGGACAGACACAAGAAAGCTGTTGTTCCTTTGTACAAGAGTACATTAATGATTGTTAACTCCAGTCACATCATCTACTTTTATTGTTGATGGTATCAAGAGTGAATAGTGAATACTAAGAAGGAAGAGGGAACAATTTATCTGATTACCAAAGTACTCCATAACTCAGGTGACCAAAGGCTTTTGATTTATTCATCTGGAATCTCTTGCCTCGAACAGGAAACAAATAATTATGTCTTCAGTTATATTCTCTAAGCTCTTTTTGAAGATAAAATATTAATCATACTTTTCTGTTATTGTTTTATAATCATTTTCATCATCTTAACTTTGAAAAAGTAATTCACTTTTTTTTTTTTTTTTTTTTTTAACAAAAAAGGACATTGTATTTTATTGGTTCATCTATTATCTTCCTCTGTGGTGCTGAAGTGGAGAAATACTGTTAACTGAATGTGCGTCTCTTTTAGTCCTATATTAAGGTAGAATTTAAAAGCTAATAGGGAATTTTATGACAAAACATTAGTTGTTCTTTCTCCCATTGAGAAAAAAGTAAAAGGACAAAACTAGTTTTCAAGAAAAGGAATCAGTCTTCTGGTAAGATTTTTCAGGAAGAGTAGTCCTGTTCACTCTCAAAGCACTAGACACTATTAGCTAATTAGGACTAAAATCTGTCTTGCACATGTAAAAACAAAAGTACAAACACTATTGGGGGAAGAAGGGAAGTAGAAGGGAGCATTCTGACCCCAAAATGTCAGAAGTCAATTTATTAGAACTCTACTTTGTGATATGATATGACCACATTCAAATTTTAGATCTGGAGGGTATGGAGAATGAACTTAAACTTAAATCTCTTATATTCCAGGAGGATCTGAAAATATTGAACTCTCACCTATTGCATGCAGCTTCTTCTTTAGCTATTTTGAAAGGTCTCGCATTCCAGTAAAGACTAACACTGAATTCCAAAACTTTGATAATTTTTACAAAATGAATGTTCTATTTCCAGTCAGCCTTTATGCTATGAAATTTCAGAAAGTAAACAAGAAAACATCATGGGCAAACCTGTCTTTCAGCAGATGATAATATTCTTCCTGAGAATTTCCATTAAAAATCTGATCTGAATTTTGAGGAAAGTGAACAGTGTCTATCTGATTCAAATCTGAATTCTTAAAAAAACTGTACTGTCAGAAGGTAATGCAGCTCAGGCACTCAGACTTTGATGCTTTGAAGTCAAATTCATAGACTATGGCACCCTGAAGTCATACTTTGACGATAACTGCGTTTTATACAAGAAGATATTAATACCCCACTGTCCATTTTGCCCCAATAACAAATGATGTATTTGCAGAAAGGAAGTGTGATAATATTTCTAAATATTTTATAGAGAAAAAGTTATGGACCTAGGAAATGAGAATGTATCATCCTGTCTGGACCCAGTTGCTTACTCAGTTGATTCAAATGAGGGAAATAATGTCAATTAATAATTGTGGTAAAGTTATACTCTAAACAAAATATGTGAACTATACTTTGCAGTCCAAGTAACGCAGCAAGAAAACTTACCTTTAAAAGTCACTTTTCAGTTAAATAAGTACAGAAAATAAATATCTTTTGCATTTATACACACACATACATGCGCATGTGTGCATGCTTTTCATGAAATGCAGATGAGCCTTGCTGAAGCTACAGTTTAGGTAGAATGACTTGGCTGGTCTAATGATCTGTTACTAACCTATGAGGTTGAATAGGTCATTAGTAACATAATACAGATGCCGCTTACTGGGCTATTAAGCTTAGGCTTTTTCTGTCTTAGGCATCCATAGCAGGGTCATGCTTCTAAATACATTAAAGTCAATTTTATAATTATGTAGATTTCTTGCTCTGCTAATGAAAACTTACTTCAGAATTTGTTCTCTCTGATGGTTAAATTCCCCCTAATATCCAGTTTAACCTTTGATATGGCCAGTTAAATCAAAATGCACATACTTAACCTTAAAAAAAAAAAAAAAAAAAAAAAAAAAAAAAAAAAGCTTGACCTTTGCAGTCAAGTTATATTGATGCAAATTCCTCAGGAAGCAGATGGCTCATGTGCTGGGGAGCATAGTTCCTGCACCAGCACAGAGCTCTCTGCGAACCACTACACCTGACAAAGAGCAGGGTAAATTAGCTCCATAATGCCCTGCTGCTAGAGCCAGGTGATTTAAAGCTAGTTGGAAGATGTCTACTCTGTCTTTAAACCATTAAGCCATTAGAGCACTAGGTATTTTTTGTAAAACTGGAATTAAGTGTATCTTTATCACAGACAGTGCTTTCCATCTAAGTAATTACTCTACAAAACAAAAAGAAGGGCACAGTGCAAAGGAAAGAAAGATGGTAAAAGATATGTGAAAATAGAAGTAAAAATAATACATAGAAGATACTATTGCTTAAGTTCAGGCAACATATGTCTGCAGGAGCTCAGTGATATGCCATTCAAAAATTGATACATGTATTTTAATAAAACATAGACATATAACAAGCTTTTTATTTTTTTGATGATACAAACCCACTAGAAGAATCAGAAAAACAGATAAAATGAGGAAATTTCAATATCTGTTACTTTATTTCTTGGAGCTTTGAATTTGTATTACATTATTACATTGCTGGCTTATTTAACAGATTCTGTAATATTGGTCCAGATTCAGAATTGTCTGTATTCGGTTGTTAATGATTAAATTATGAATAATTCATGAAACATGAAAATTAATCAGTGAACTCTGATTTTAAAGGCCCTGTTGAGGGAAAACAAATTCTTCACATGGCTGAGTTCTGTTAAGTCTCTGACTTTTTATGTATAACCTGGTCTTAGAATTCTATGTATGATGCAAGATAAACAAAGTCCTGTTTGAGAAGAAATGTTCCCTTGACTAAGCAGAGTATAAATGTGTGTTGAATTATGTATGAACTTTAAATATGATTATGAGAAAAACACATTTTTGCCATTTTATCTGGTTCTGAATGATAATAAAATCTAAGTTGTATAAGCTGATAACTGTTAACACAAGAACATTAAACGATATTCATATATTTCGTATAAAGCTAACTTACAGTGTTAGTTAAATATTTTTTCAGTGGTTTCAGGCTAAAATCAAAGATTTACCCGTCTGCTTTTAATGCTATAACTTCTTTTTTTTTTTTTTTTTTCAGTAAAAAGATAATTGTCTGACTGTGAAAGGACTAGCACTTACTGCAGCAGGGATACCGGCTCTGCATTCCATGGGAATGCATCTTACATATGCTTTGTGAAATAATGTTCTGATCTTGCCGTTTTATCTTTGCGACTGCCTCTTTTGGACATTAATTCACCGCAGCACCAAATGCATATTGTAGAACTGACCCTGTTGGCATATGCTGGAGAGCAAATTTATGTGTGAATTAAGAGGGAAAAGGACAGATTTTAGATTTCATTGTCTGAAAGCTTGTACAGCTGCGATACCTTGTATGCAGTCCTGTCAGGCCTCTCCGATGAATACACAATACAGCCAGGTCAATAAACAGTCAGCTCCTAGACCACCCGCTGATTTGAATTGGAAGAAAACAGTGTTGGTAACAAAGTGGTTCTATAAAGTATCTGGCATAGAGGTATGATATAATAGAGAACATATTCTATATTCTGTTCTAAGCAGTATTTCTGTGTTCACACCACTGTAACTGCAATCCAAATATTGTCGTATTTCAAAGGACTGTTCAGGCTCAATATCAGCACTACATTTTCCTTTTTAAGGCTTTCTTCATTTGGATTTAGGAGTACCTTTTCTTTCTCTCCTTAAATTATTGCGCAGTTATTCACATATGTTGTCTGAGATACAGCAACATTCCTACTCCCTTACTTAGTACTATTTTTGGAGAAAAAAATTAAGTAAGTGTTCAGATACTTCAGATAGATACTTATTTTTGTCTAAGTGAGAATAAAAACAGAGAGTTGAACAAAGAGCATATCACTAATATAACAAACAGAAATTAATTTTCACAGTAGTTATGAAGCTTGCCTTACATTTTAATTATGAATTTACTCAAAGATGAAATAAATCTATTTAACTGGGAATTTATTTTTAGCATTCTAAGCAATTTCCCAGTGGAGAAGGAAATCATTTTTAAAGATTTTGAAATGTGAGGCATATAGTTCTTCTCCAAGTTGATTTCATTTAAAATTCTAAACTACTTTTTTAATGGTAATACCAATTATAATAGAGTGTTTCTTAGAACTGTTATCATAGTCAGATACCTCTGTTTCTATATATTCCTTTTCAATGCCCAATATGGTTTATCTCATTTGAATTTTCTTCTAAATTTTAACTTTTAAAGTGCAATTAAGCTTAACTCATGCAGATTCTGTCACAGTAATATAATCTGCAATGTTATTCTAATTTTGCTATCAGGCAACATAGATAAAAATAATTTGTCAATTTTTTTTATCTTTCATTGGAAAGGCTTTCTATTCAGGCCTCAGAGAGGATTACAAATTTCAAGCATCTTCTATGATATCTCAATTAATATACGAAATTGATTTATTGTCAAAAATAAGTCATATTAAACAATGTGATTATGTATTAACTGCAAATTTTGTCCTAGAAAAAATATAGTGGGAGAGCAAAAAGTCAGCTTAAGCTGATTCTCATGTGAAAAAGAACAGATGAAGGAGATAAATTTCTAATAATATATCAGACAGTAGAGAGTGTATTAGGGTTTTTCTTTTTCTGTTTTTTTTGATTTTTTTTTCTTTTTTTATAATTCTATTTACGAATTTTAGTAGTTAAAGAAACAACTGGTGGAAAGCTTTCATTTGTTCACCAGTGATAACCAGAAGAGTTTTCAGTGGTGCAGAAATGCTGAGATTCCATAGAGTTTCCCTATCCAAGGCAGAAGCAAGGCATTTTAGTACCCAAAGCAATTCCTCACTTCTTTTCAGCTTCTTGTAGTTACTGTCACAATAACTTTTTCTTATTTAACCACCTGCACAAACTTAAAGGCCTTGTAAAGCAGCAGCAATAGCAGTGATGTCAGGCCAGGTATGTGAGCAAACTTTGCCCTTGCCACAGTGCTTGACTTCCTCAGGTGCAGCATCATTTCATGACAAAGATGGAACAAGAGCAGAAGGTGACTGACGGAACAGAAAGTTTGTTACTCAAGAGAAAATTAAAGTGATTGCGTTTCTCAGCCTAGGGAAATAAAAGAAGTTCAGAATGGATATGATTACTGTCATAATGCACTGGGCAGGTATGACAGACAGGAAAGAGCTATTGAAACTAAAGGCTAATATTGGGTGAAACTTTTAATGAATGAGTTCAGACATCAAACTAAAAAAAGAAAAAAGAAAAAAAAGAAAGATTTGATTTGTTGTACTAATATACATATTACTATCTTATTGTCAGATTTTATTAGCAGTAATATCTTAGTGTACCATGACAAGGAGATTATGAGGGTGAGAAATCCTTAATATGTCCTTTAGGTAAAAGATAAGTTACAGTGCTTGAGATAGACAGAGTTTGACATCAGAGGTCTTACTCCTATATTCCCAATTAATCTAATTTGAACTGTTTATATACTATGGGATGAATAGAAATTATCCTTTCATTTCACAGAATCCTTTAAAAGAAAAGTAATGTGATCCAGTAGACTGGCACTCAGCAGGGCTGACACTCAGAAGATCTGAGTGCCATAGCTGAGTTTTCCATGGCCACAGAACTACAAGACTGAAGAAAACTTCAAGTAATCATGGAAAACAGATTGTTTCCTTCCTTTTTATTATTATTATTATTTTTTTTTTTTTTGCAGAAGCCTTTCAAGTACTTGAGTCCTGTTATCCTTTTATCCTCCCCTCATTCCTCAGGCTAAACAGGACTAATTCTTTTAAGCTTTCCCAGGATTATTTTTCACTCCTCTCCTCTTGACTCTTTCAATTGGTCCACTTGAAGTATAATTTACAAATGCAAATATAATTTCTCATTTGGAGTCTTAGCAATGCTTTGGAAGGGGTCATTCACATTTTGTGACATCAGTGAAACCATAATCCTGTACCAGAATGAATAATTTCATTTTCCCTTTCCTCTGACATCTATTATTTGATTCATTTGCTTGTACTGTAATCTTTCTGAAAAAGGGACTCTTACATGTTTGTACAATGCCTAGCACTAACTGAATCCTATATCCAATTTAAGGGTCTAAGCCTACCATAATATATGTAAAGAATTTGTCGATGGCTATAATTTCAATTACTATTAATGGGTAGCATGCTTAAAAGTTATTTAGAAATGAAAATCTTCACCTCCTAATCTAACCCCCCTTAAATCACTGGAAATTGCAGAAGTATCACCCCTCCATTGAGATCTGAAATCATTTCAAAGATAGTCAGAGAATGCAGACAGAAATTATTTCACCACACGGTATAAAGAACTCTTCATTCTTGATGTCATGCTCACCGAGTTAATTGAAATTTCGTATTTTACCATGACTTGATTTCTCAGTTTCCTTTGTCTTATTATAGAGTCTCAATTCTCCGTTAAAGAAATGCATAAACTAGAGGGAAACATCCCTTATGAAAGAACAAATCTACAGTATCACTTTCCTCTATATTTTGAAATCACTGTGTCAGGTAAAATAGATAGGGGGGACAGTTACAATAAAAACATTTCCTTTTCCATTAGTAAGTAAAATTTACAAGAGGGCTAAGTTTGCTTTTTGTGAGCAAACAATGTATGCTTTATACGTTAAAAACAAAGAACATTTTATTTGGCAAAAATCTCAGGAAATCAATAATAGAGAAAAAATAAGCACTTAGGCTGGAGGAAAATGGCTTTAAAGTTGTCGCTACTTCTTTAATTCATGTCATTGTAGGTTCTTCATAGTAATGTGAGTCAAAGACCTATTGTCACTCTCAGCTTGTAATTTCCTGTTTTTTATGGGTTTGTGTCACAACATTACTGTTATTTAAAGGTAGAGGGTTGTAATTAACTGCTCAGTAATTATTGAGTTACAGAGCTTTTGTAGAGATTAATGACAGACTGACATAGGCTGCTTATCCTTGATACCACCAAGGTTATACTGTATATAATTAAGGTGGAATGTAGGGTGAAAGAAGGAGATGTAGAAAGCTCAGGTAGTTTGGAGAGTTGAATATGTTATATCTGTTCAGCTTCCTCTTTCCCAAACATGCTCATTACTTTTCGATGCATATGTATTTGTGTGTGTATATGTATGTATATATGTATACACATTTTTTTTACTAGTCTATCTTGTGACCATTAGTAATGCGATCCCTCCTGTAGTAGCAATGCAGAGTGAATTTGTTTGTTGTCTGTGCTCTTTACCAAGAGCAGTTCTTTATTCTCACTCGGAAGAGGTGCATGTGAAAGAGTGGTTAAAATGCCAGCCTGTACTCATTAGTGCTGTTTCTTTCGTTTTGGCTAGTGAAGTAGTGTCAGTATTATGCAAGAAAGGAATATTTTTCAGAAAAAAATACATTAGTAGATGTGAGTAGATTACAAAGCAAAGTTCCTCACGTATAATGACAGCCTCACATGGCTGTGCACAGCCATGGATTTCCATATCTCTGCAGTATTCCCTCTCATCTGAGCATCCTGATTAGCACAGAGCCTGCCCTAGAGCCACAGGTTTCTCCTTTTAACTTGATCACGTAGATCAAGACTGCAGAAATTCAGAACCTTAAGACTCCCATAAGCTATATCTTATTGATTCCAAATGGTAATGTGCTGTCTATTCCATGCAGCTCTTGGGCACTGAAAAAATCTTGTATTGGCATAATTTCTTCCTTATGGAGTCACAGAAAGATTTAGAGAGTTCTGTTAGATGCAAAGCTAAGGTTTGACAAGGTGGAGGTAGATGAAATTATCAAGCATTATCAATTATAAAGATAGCATAGGCAGTCATTTGTTCTGTAACAGTGAGTCATACTGATCCATTATCTTGTTTAAGCATGTGTGCATATATATATGTGTGTGTGTGTGTGTGTGTGTGTATTTGTACAGTAGGTATTATAATGGCATATACATGTGTTTAAATATATATATGTATGGTAAATATGCTAATGTATGGCAAGGTATATATTATACTATAATAGAGATAATAATAAGAGTAGATAAAAACAATTATGAAAAAAATCCACATATAGTCCAGATCTACATTTCTCTTCCTCTGTGAGAAAGATTTGCTCAACCAAAAGCTTTTCATTAAAGAAAAAAAAAGTGCAGTCCTAGATAAACATCAAAGTAGCTAGCAAATAGCACAACAAAATGAATGGTAGAGTTTGTGAGGTCAGCAACATTTGATGGCAGACAGGACCTGTAAACTTCAGTTAGTTTAAATGGGATGGGCTGATATTTTGTCATGGAACACTGAATGAAGCAAAGATGCCATATATTGTACAAGTAACACAAAACTTATATATATATAAATCTCTCCAATTTTTAGTTACAAATTTATTTGCCTTAAGGATATATTTGCTTGCAAGTATTCTTAGGGAAAAATAGAACCTCTTTTTCCAGGATTTGAATCTTGTTAATCAAAAAGAGAACTACATGGACTAATGAAAGGTCATATATTGCTCTACATGTCCTTGGACAGTGAAGAGGCCAAATATCATATCCTTAAAGTGATTTCCCAGAGGAAACTTCTAATAAGAATAATTTATCAATATACTGTAAAAAGTATAGCTCAGATCTATTTCAATCATAAAATCTCCCTGACAAAGAATTATTTTTAAGTCTCTGAAGCTGCCACTCTGAATTACTTCACTTTTAGAAATGTGTTTAACCAGTTTAAATATAATACAGAATAATGATTTCCTGAGGACTTTTGGACAGAAAATAATGACCTCAACCGTCCTCTTCAGCAACCTGAATGATGTATTGTACAACCTTCAAGGCAAAGCACTTGCAGTTCATTGCTCCCTTTTTCTCTGTGTTTAAACTTTCCAGATTAAAGGGTTTCTTCCTAACCTATTCCTTTTTAGAAAATAGGTTTCCAAGCTCCTAGCACAAAGTTTATTACTAAAATTTTGAAGTTTAAATGTCTTTCACTGTTAGAGCCTCAAACAGGAGTGCTAATAGTGAACATAATTTGAGCTGAGAATATGAAGGGAAAAAATCTCTGAATTCAGAATTTGGAGTATTTCTGTTATAATATAAAATTATCCCAGACTAATGGATGTGGAAGTGAGAAAGGAAATGTGTTCAGAGTAAGAAATATCTCCTACCAGAATCAAAGACAACAAGAAACTAACTCTGAAGGAGATGAAATGAGCCTCTCCTTTTCCATTTTCCTTTCAAATGTATCCTGGGTATACACCTGGGTAGTATTGGAAATACTAATGCTAAAAGGCATTAGTATTTCATATACCGCAATTCCTTCCTTCAATACTGCTGTTATATGAACATAGCTAAACATTTTGACTTCTTGACTTAAACAGTATTTGAGATCTTATGGGCTGGATCTATTGAAAAAACAGCAAGAAAAAAAAACAGAAGGAGGACTCCTTTACTCCTGATGAAATCTTGACTGTTTACGAAGACTGGGCACAATTTGTTCCCCTGAACACAGCTGAAAGCCAAGAGCAGAGTTTCATTGCTCAGTTTTCAAAGCATCCTTTTAGCTCACTAGTTCAGCCTTACTTAAAGTGCTTCTCTGGAGCTCCCTTTTGGCTCTTTTTGTGCACCTTGCAGGTTTTTCTGCCACTGTTTCTAATCATATAACCCCTCCAATGACCAAACAGTTGTCAGTGCCTCTGTGAGAGCATTCAGGAATTCAACATTTCTGCTCACACTGCTCAGATTCACAATCAGGCTTCATCAATTCAAATTATTGCCCCATTCCCTGTTCAAGAAACGACTGGAGAAAGAGGAGTGACATTTCTCCTGATGTTCAAGGGACTCCTGTTTACACCAGCTTCAACAGGAACTTAGCGATCTTGCTCTATCACATTTCATGCATATAGAAAAAGGACACAAATAGTCTTAGATTTTTACAGAGACTCAAGATCTCAGTTTCCTCAGTCAGAAGACAGAATTTAAACAATTGTAGTGGCATGCCTATGATGTTACCCTTGATATGCATGTACCAAACATGAGTAGCCCATCCACTTGCAGTAATTCCCCTGCAAGCATGGGCCTCAGTAGCAGCACATTTTCTTGGAGAACGAACAGATAAAAAAATGTGGCTCTTCTAGAGCAGAATTATATTAAGGCCCTAACAATAAATTGTTCTTCTATCTTGAGCCCAGCTCAAGAATATTGTCCCAGACCTCATTCCAGGAAAAAATGCAATCATTGTAATGCTTAAGTGTAATAAATGTTTTTAACCAATGCATTTACCCTTAAATTTGATTGTCCTGTTTCTAGATTTATACTGCACTTAGGAAAATGAATGCTTTATTCAGACCAAAATTATTACAACATAGTCTTTCAATGTAGTTAAAACTAATCACACTAGCCTACAGAAAATGTTCTGTGTGAGTGACTAAACAGAATATATGGATGGTTTGCTGGATCAGGGTCTAGGATTTTAGTCTCAACTGTGCTGTTAGTGTTTCAAATTCAAACAATTCTTCCACCATCTCTTCCACTTCTGTACAGGAGATGGTAGTAAACTGGTAAAGTTACCTCACTGTGCTTCCTGCAGCTGACAAAATGGTTATGAATGTATGTTAACGTAACAGAGACTAGACTGACAGTTCCTTAAAGTGGATACTTCCAGATCCACTGACCTTCTGGAACTAGCAGATGTCTTTATTCCTTTTGTAAACAATGACTAAAATTCTCTCTTATTCATATATCATAGTTTTAATGTATTTAATTGTCATCTACACCTAGTTTATCACATTGCCTTCTGTTATATATCTTGAATGCAGAAGCCATATTTTTTATTCTTATTTTTTAATTTCCAATAAATTTCTTAATTTACTGCAGAATCCTCATTACTTCAGTATACCATGCATTGTTGATTTTTATTTTGCGCCTGCTCTTTTGCATACCATTTATCTTACTGTAGCTCCATTCATGATCTATGAGGCAAATGATTTTACCTGTCAGCTTGCAGTGCCTCACAGACCTGCTAAAAATGAGCACATAGGAAGCTGAGCTCAGGGAGCACTCCCTCTTGATTTGCCTGTTTCTGGGCCACATTTAAGCTATGCACAGTTCTTCTCCATTTATACTAAATGCTGCTGTTTCTTCATCTGGCCCAATAAAACAAAATGCCTAAATGAAGTGTCAGTTTGCTGATGTGTTGCATGCAGTGCTGAAAATAAGCAACAGAAAAGCAAATATCTTTCTTACATATAAAGCTTACAAGAGTGATGCTGTGCTAAATATAGCTGAAACACAGAGCTCTAGATGTGACAGTTTTAATAAGATCACCTTGTTGTTAGGGGCTACATTTGAGAGGTGTCTGTGTTTAGTTAGAGAGCATATGGGCTGCTATTTCAGATGTTACCAGTGACATGACTGTCTCTATATATAGAACTAGGTGAAAATGTTTCTTTTCTTTTTTTCCCCCCTGTTGGAAAAAAAATCTTTCAAAATTATTCCCTGGGTGAGCCTGAAACTACTTTCTGAGGAAAGGGAGAGACAATTCTCTCAGGACAGCTGAAAGTATGTTGTGTAGGGCATTATTGAGAGATGTGGAAGACGCGTATTCAATCCTTTTACTTGCCACTCTGCCATTGGAATGCCCCGGCCACCAGCTTTTCTGCAGTAGAGAGTCATTCCCATTAAATTTCCCTTAATAAATCAGTTAGAGCTATTCTATTTCACAAAAATCATGGAATATCTATTAAGTCATGGATACAAACTTTTTCTCCTAGGTTCCCTCAGTATCTTACATCTCACTCTAACTTCTGGATGACACAGCTTCCTTCTCTCCCTTGCCTGATGAGTATTTAACAGACGGCATAAGTGTCAATAAAGTATTCTTCTGGGCTGCTTACTAAAATACCAGACATGCTGATTCAAATACCCACTGTGAGTCAGACCTTCCGCCAGTGGCTGTTCTGATCATGAGCCGTTGAACTTTTGGGGAATTTTTATCCTTCCTTCCAGTTTTGTCAGTAAGTTTGTTAAAGAGTGAAGAAAAATTCTGAACAAAAAAAGGTATTTTATAGCAAGAGCAGCTTTTATTACTGAATGCAGCAACAAAAACTGCACCCAGGAAAGTGGATTAGCACCAGTTATAATTCAAATACAGTCAAGAAAACATCTGGTTCTCCTGTGTTTTTGCATACTCTAAGCAGTGTGTATGTGCAGTATATGCCACTCCAGTGTGGCATAATTTGACAGAGGCTTTAAGCCATACTTCTGGTACCATCTAGTGCTTGGTTTAAAGAGGTGTTCGGCCACAGATAGGAAAGTCCCCATCAGGTAAAAACAGCTGTACAGAGATGCCTGTGCTTATGGCTCTTCGCTGCCTCCTGTAGGAAGTCTATTCTTGCCCTCAAAACACAAAAATACATCGTCCCATTTGAGCAGTACAAAAAGACAGAAAAATACTTTTTCCATAACCCTACTGTGACTGATGTTTATTACCTACTCCCACTGCTAAGTAAAATGCAGGAGTCATGTATTCTTGAATACTTAAATGCGTTTATATCTAGACATATATGCCATAATGTATCAAGTGATTTTTTTTTCTTAATTAACATCAAGGTTAATGTGGATGGATGTATTTTTATGAGATTAAAATAAATATGTGACTTGTCTAGAAGATGTGCAAAAATAAACAAACAAAAAAAAACAATACTAAGTTGTGATGATGGATTTATTAAGGCTGAAAAAAAGAACACTCTCCATAAATCTTTTTTTTTCACCCATATTTTACCTTCTTAAGGGGGGAAAAAAAAAAGACTTGTGTGATTAGGCCATATGTCTATCAGTCACCCACAGTAACTTCTGACCAGTTTCAACCAACCCTGAAAAAAATCAAAAAAAAAAAATGATAATAACTTCTAGCTCCACTCACTAAATGGGTTGTTGAAGAGAAAAACTTTTTTTTTCTATTTGGAAAAAAAATATGAGAATTTTGTGATTATCTTTTCCTTCTGGAAGCCTCCAGTTATCCACCTGGGCAGATCCAGGCAGGACAGAAAATTATTACGAGCTAATGACATGTTCTGCTCTTTTTTAGAGAGTCTCACTGAATATTGTGGAGTGAATTAAGGGGAGTTTAAAAGAAAAGAACTACATAACTTTAGGACACCAGTGTTCATTATTTTGACTACTTATGATACAATCATGATTGAAAAAGACGTTTTGCTGAAGCCAAAACACTTTTCAAAAATATTCCAGAGGCATTTAATTCTGAAAAAAAAAAAGTGGAAATTTTTCCGTCGAAAATGAAAATTCAGGAAAGGGAAGGTTACATCAAAAAGTTGACCTTTTCAACATGAAACAGATATTTTGACATACTTCCATTTGACAATAACATTTAAAAGGTTCTGTTTTCATGCCAAATCAGAATAAAAACAAATCTGGAACTTGACAGTTGTCAGGAAATAAAATCACCATTCTCTGGAAAGCTCTATTTATTGCCTTTACCTAGAATAACTTAGTTAATTCAGTGTTGTCTCCACTATCGAAAACTTCACCATCATCCAAAATGAATGGCTATTAATCCTTTATTATCCTATCACCTTTATACTATGTAGTATCAGCTTGCTGCCATATTTTGTAGAGAAAAGGGGAACATGATACTTTAGAGAGGATCAGTTTGCTTCAGTCTGAAAATAATGTTTTTACTTATGTAAAAAAGCATTTTACTCTCCATTATTTCAGTGAAACTGGAAGTAATATTTCCCTGGGTTTGAAGCTACCCTTCCAAGAGAATGTCAAGTCTTAGTTAGTCTCTAAAGTTGTAGCAAGAAAGCATCAACCTGCCTGCACAAAGTGATAGTTACCAGAATAATCATTGTCAGAGACATAAAATAATTGGTCCTAGCTTAATTAAAATAATACTTAATAGTATTTGAGTATAATTATACATAGATTGAATATTTATACAATATTTTTTGTTTCCTTATGCATGCAAAGTATCTCTTAGAGTCTATCAAAGCACTACTTTATTTCACTCCAGCATTAATTTTCATCTGTTTTTTTTAAAAAAGCAATATCTGTAACCTGGATTGATGTAAAGCTGAGAGTACCTAATAGACATGTTTTTTAGAACATTAAATGACAGCTCAAGCATGAAAACTAGACAGATACATAACCTAAATGATTATTGCTAAATCCAAAAATATTTTTAGAAGAAAAAACTTTGAGTATTCTTTTATAGTTCTGCAGTAGTAGCTGAAAGCCATTCATTGAAGCGGATGGTACTAAGACTTAGAAAAATACATCAGGGTAGTCCCAGATGAATATAACTTTTAGTTATTGTTGATTCCTATTGTAGGATTATTAAAGTGCATGAGAATTCTCCATTGAATAGTTCATGTTTTGAAAAACTTACCTGAAGCATGTAGACACACAATTAGTTCATAACAGAGCGAAAAAAAAGGTTTCAAATGGCAGGATATAAAAAGTGTATTTGAATAATGTAATAATAATAAACTCTCATATAACTACTTTCCACAATATGGATTTCTTATATGTTCTCATATGTTTTTTTTCCATGTCATTTGTCATAACTTCATAACTTTGCCATCAAATTTATTGGTAGGTTTTAATATGGATGAAGCATGAAGCTTAGATTGGAGTTGCAATACAGGGATGTGCAGTTTAAGTTAAGTGGAATCTGGAACAGTATTTTTTAAGTATTTCATTATTAGTGTTAATATATTGGCTTTATTCATCTTGTGTTATTATCAAGAGTTTCCAGTACATATGGGAAACACAGTCTCTTGCTGAAACAAAAAAATGAATGGCTATGAAATATAGAATGACAGTTATGAAAAATGGATACTAGAGAATACACATAGGGGATATAATAAATGTTTCCTTTTGCTGATCTGTGCTCTATATTAACCTGCAGTGTGCTCTATATTGAACCTGCCTAGAAGGAATAACTCATGATCTTTTGAGTCTCTATAAAATGTTTCCATATCTCTCTGTACGCAAAGTTTAGGTCACCAAATCTTTATTCCAGTGCAGTTTCAATGGTCAAGATGCATCAAAGAGCTCATGAGTGCACCTCAGGTGGAAGAGACACTTTAAACATATCTACATGAGGATATTCAGAGGTACGAATATCCGGACAGTGAAAAGACCAAGAGTAAGTTCTGTGAATCTGCTAAAAAACAAAAGTAGTAGCCTGTTTGGAGAGAGCTAGGCCATCAGACTGCCTCAGCTTTCTTAGCATTTTCATTTGTACACTTCTCCACTCTTCTTACTTTCAAGGCTATTGACATTCCCAGAAAGCTCCAACTCACAAATAAATAGCAATATTGTGGAAGAGATATGGATTCAGTTTGCTTACCGAAGGTGAAACTACATTTCCTCCTTTGCAGGGTACATCATTTAACTAGCATATTCTGGGGGTGCTGAAGTGGACTTTGCTTGTGGCTTTCCACTGAAGCTGTTACATATTTGTGCCATAACTGAATATTCACTGGGTGTGTATTCAGAAGGGCAGTTAGTTAATATTCTTCTCTGCTCCCAGGTTATTGATTATTGTATTATTAAGTGAGAAAGGGACAGTTTTAGATATCAGTACTGGATACTTAATAACACTCTGTAAAGTATTGCACAGAGTAAGAAATAACTTATCTTAAAAAATAGTTAATGTCATGACAGTAGCTGAATAATAAATAGTCTGGTTATAAGGAGTTGTTAGTTTTGAATTCAACAATGTGTTCTTACTTTGCAGTGTTCTTACTCAAAAGCAAATAAATGTGTATTTCTCTTACATGTGGGAAAATAAGCATGCTAGAATTTTAAGATTTGATCGAAAGCATGTGCAAGTTAGTGGCAGTTTTGTACCAGTCACTTATAAAATAAATATTACAATGAACATGGAAGCAATAATTAACAGAGAGATGAAACTAAAGCATATCTGACACTTTTTACATATTATGTTTCAAAAATGTACAAGGTAAGAAAATGAAAAAAAGCATTAAGCTTCATACATTAGGAATCCACCAGGAAAATAAAAGAATTGGTGACACAAACTGTTGTACTGAATGTACTTTAAAAGTTTATGCAGTAGCTATAAAGTTTTTGCTTACTTCTTTTGTCTGAGAAAACATTTGGACTTGTCAGAAAACACTAAATCCTTTTTGGAATAATTGGAAGGAAAGTAAAGGCAATCTTCATCATTTCATTGTATTTTGTATGTATCCTGTATTATAAATCTATATAAGATCAGGTGTTTTTAACAATAATTTGTACATGTTAATATACCTGAAGTCAAAGACTCATTCTCTTAGATACGCTCAGGAAGCATGGGCTAAATGAGTGGACAGTGAAGTGGATTGAGAATTGGCTGGAAGGCAGAGCTCAGAGAATTAAAGTCTACTTGGAGGCCAGTATCTAGTGGTGTCCCCTAGAGCTCAGCACTGGGTCAGTCTTGTCCAATTTATTCATCGGTGACATGGATGAGGGGACAGAGTGCCTCCTCAGCAAGTTTGCTGATGATACCAAGCTGGGAGGAGTGGGATGATACCAACCTGAGGGCTGTGCTGCCATTCAGAGAGACCTGGACAGGCTGGAGAGTTGGGCGGAGAAAAACCTCATGAGGTTCAACAAGGGCAAGCGCAGGTCCAGCACCTAGGGAGGAATAACCTCATAGACAAGTACAGTCTAGGGGCTGACCTTCTGGAAAGCAGCTCTGCAGAGAAGGACCTGGGAGTGCTGGTGGACAAGTTGACCATGAGCAAGTTTTTGGCCATGAAGGCCAATGGTCTCCTGGGGTGCATTAGTTGCAAGAGTGTTGCCAGCAGGTCAAGAGAGGTGATCCTGCCCTTCTACTCAGCCTTGGGGAGGCCTCATCTCGAGTCCTGTGTGCAGTTCTGGGCTGCCCAGTACAAGAGAGACACGGAGCTGCTGGAGAGAGTCCAGCGTAGGGCTACGAAGATGATCAGCGGGCTGGAGCATCTCTCCTATGAGAAACGGCTGCAAGAGCTGGGCCTGCTTAGCCTGGGCAAGAGAAGACTGAGGGGCCGGGATATTATTAATGTCTACAAATACCTGAAGGGAGGGTGCCAAGAGGATGGAGATAAACTCTTTTCAGTTGTGCAGTGTGACAGGACAAGAGGCAATGGGCAGAAACTGAACTACAGGAAGTTCGCCTGAATGTGAGGGGGAATTTCTTTACTGTGAGAGTGATGTAGCACTGGACCAGGTTGCCCAGAGAGGTTGTGGAGTCTCCTTCTCTGGAGATCTTCAAGGCCCACCTGGATGCAACCCTGTCTTACATGCTGTAGGTGACCCTGCTTGAGCAGGGAGTTTGGACTAGATGATCTCCAGAGGTCCCTTCCAACCTTACCAATTCTATGATTCTGTGATTCTATGACTCTGAGAGATATCTGATCTGGATCTTTTTGTGGCTATTTATATATTTTTAGATAAATTACTTAAGGAAAAATTACAGTCAGCCATATAATCCATTCCAATATCTAAAAACCATTAAAGACACCACACTACGGCATGCAAGCCTTACTGATCTTTACAGTTTTACTATTTTTAGACTGTCTTGCAAATGGATGTATATGCTTGATATAAAACAAAGTCTTTGAACATTTAATAAAAAAGATCAAATATCTAAATGATTTTTTGCCTTTAAGTATGTAAATAGATATATTTCAGCAATTTTTGCAGGTAGTTTGTTTATAAGTATATTTTCAGGATTAGAAACCTTTTTATTTGACTATAAAGAGTTTTGCAGATAATACCTTGGCTGAGATGCAAAAGCTGGTAAATTACCCAATTTTTAACGTTTGTGGAAAAGGCTTGTAAAAATTCCTGCCTTACAAATTATTATGTTTTTATTAAAATGTAAAGAGATGCGGTGACACAGATAAGGTCATATTACATTAGGGTCATTAATACAAAACCAGGTCTCTGAAATAGAATCTAGCTTTTCTGTGGAATTTAAGTAAACCTTGAACCTTCATAGCAATTTTGTAAAAGATAAGCAGCTGAATTCAATGCACAAATCATTATCTGACTCACAAGCAGCAAACTATCAGCATTGTTGTTTATTGTTAAAAAGGAGCAGACAGCTGGTGTCTCCGTCATATATCTTTTTGAAATGGTCCTTGTTCTTGAAAGATCCAGAAAATTGAAAAATAAATTTGATGAATAGCAAAGAGAGGTGGGCGTGCAGCAAGATGCATGTTGCAGAATATGTCCCTCCCCTTTTTGTCTTCTGCTCACTTTCCAAGTTTTCCCAAGTGCTTAAATCATTTGACAGAGAAAGTGAGGGGAGAAGAAATATTATTAGACTGAGTATGTAAGAAAACCTGGAATGTAAGGACATAGGGTTTGTAAGAACACCTGGTTATTGGCTAAGTTTCTGGAAGAACATCTTGTTAAAAGATAAAGACAAGAAACAGCTAAAGTGATAAACTGAACAGAGAGATACACAAGCCCAAAGGAACAGTAGATACCAAAGACAAACCAAAGACCCAAGCTCTCAGATCCCTGATTGATGGATTAATTAGAGGAACTATGCAAGGAACTAGGACCTTGGAGAGTATCAGCCAGAACCATGTAACTGATAAGAGGGGAAATAGAAGTGTCACAGTTCAGAGAGGAAAGAGCAAACTTCTTATGGGCCATTCAGGGCAGACTGTGTGAGTGGATAAAAATTATTGAGGGTTGTCTGTAGAGATTGTGGGAATGTATAAAGCTTAATATAGGACGTTTAAGACCAAGCATAAGAAGGAGAATGAAAATGGAGAGAGAGGGGAATAAAAGAGGGCAGTCGTGTAAGGAAGCTGCCAGTCAGAAGGCCTGTCTGGCTGAGTCCTGTGCAGGATCACCACAATCTGCCCTAGCTTCCTAGTAAAGTCTATTCCTAATTATTTCTCTCCTTGGAGAATGCTGTGTGAGCGTTCTCCTATTTTATATGTGAGTGTGTATGAGGTGCTAGGCAGCTTCAGGTCAGACTAGCTGACAAGTAAGATCATAGGTCTGGGATCTGTATAATGAAGGGACCATAAGGCCAGCCAGGAGAGGGTCAGGCCACTTGCATTGTTCAGGTTTATATGGTCTGTGTGTATGTGTTGCATCTAAAGGCATTGCTCTCCAACCTGTCTTGATCTGCCGGTGGTCTATCATTTCTGTGCTTGTGTGTGAGTGTGCTGGGAAAACACGCTCAGTCTTTTTACTAGCTGGACCTTCATATTTCCCCAGGGTCCCAGAGTCCACTAGATTCAGTTTCTTTTAACAGATATCATTAATGTTGTTCTTGGAATGATTCAAATTCTTGGGTTTGCATTTTTTGAAGAATTAGTATACCTCTGTATGTTTATATTGAGTTATTTTTTTACAAAATGACTCATTCATACATTGCAGTGTTATGCATATTATCACGCAGAGGGCTCTGGACTTATTCTTTGTCAATTAGTTTCCCTCCTCAACCAATCTTTATTGCCATTCACTCTCATTTTCTTGTTGTTCTGTTGGGACTTCTTTTATTTTCCCCTTACATTGTTGTTTATAACTAGACAGAGCTTGAGTGGAGATTTATTTATTTATTTATTTACTCTTTTGTAGATGTCATTTTGGAAAAACTGAACAGCAAAATTCCTTTTCTGAGCATAATAGTTGGGTGTTTGTCGAAATACATGTCAAAGGTTTCATATAAGTTTATATGTTTACATGTTCATTTTTTTACTCACGTAAATAACTTCAGCAAATTACATTTGTAGTGACCTATTTGTCTACAGCATGTCAGTCCAGTTCTGCTCATTTTACTACTGATTGCTAGAATGCAGAAAAAAGTATGGGATTATTTTCCACTGACAGTCACTCTCTGATAGAAAGATGATGATATGTGCAGTGTAGGAGATATCTGCCCACATCATCTTCTACAATAATTAGAAATTATTTTCTATTTTTATTTTATGTGCTGTGACACCTATTCTTGCACTATTTAGAGCTGTGTAGGGAAAAATTTGCCCTTTAACTCTGCTTGCTTTTTGGAGTCTTTGCAATCCTTTTTTCACATTTGGACATGGATTGGTGAATGTCTGTCAAAGGTGAAGATATTTGTGAAATCTTCATCTTTGAAGGCTGTATTGTCAGGTAAGCTGTTCAGATGATTTCAAGTCAAAATCTGTGAAAGTTTATCTGTATGTGTGAGTTTATCTGTATGTGTGAGTGCATCAAATTTTAGTCATTTTACTCTGAGACAGCGTGTGTGTGTCTACAGAGATAGATATAAAGTGATCCAACTTTCTGAGTTGGCTAAACAGAGCCAGTTTCCAAAGTAAAGTATGCTTGTATGCTCATGCAACATATTATAGTTAGAGACAAATACTGAGAGGCAAAGCACATTATCATGGTTACAACAGTGATCAGGAGAAGCTAGACTGGCATACCTGTATGCATTGTTTTATGTAGAAATCTGATTTATGCCGTGAATCAACTTGCACATTTTACTGAATGCTGCTGAGTGTTCCTCCAATAAATTAACCTTTTTATGTTTCTTCTTTGTGCAGTAAATCTTATTATAAGTAGGATTAGCAAAAGTTAATTTGATAATATCACAGGAGTTTTTGTTTAATATTGTCATTATAGATGAATAAGCCAATATAGAAATGAGAAATTTCTTGACCACACCATAACATTTTGGAGTAACTATTAATAACAGAAGTATACTTTATATGTTTTGAGACTACCAGCAGCTCCCAGATCAATTCAGTTCCATTTGGATCATCTAATCTATAAACCTCTACTGACATATTTAAAGCTGTTTGCCTGAACTGAATGATAAAATAATGTTAAAGCTAGCTGTACTGTAGTGTTTAACCTTGTAGGAGAGAACGGTGTATCCACCATAATGGAGAAAGATGTTCAACAGGCGTTTGTAAGAATGAGCGAAGGGTATCCCTGAACTCTGTTCTGAAAGTGTTATGAAAAAAAAAAGGTGTCTATTGTGAAAGTCTGAGGACCAGAGTATGTGACAACTGGGTTTTCCAGGTAACACATCACTTTGGAAGCAAGAGAAACTCAAAGAAAATTAAAGTAGACATGTAAACTTACCGCATTTCTCTAAGTATATTTTGTCTGCTAAAAAGCACCCCAAAGTGAAAACTGAAAAGACCAGAAAAAGGACGTTGTTTCAGTAAAATAACAGTGATGGAGAGCAAGTCTTTCTTCCATTTAAGCTCAGAAGTCAAGATTATTCAATGCCTTTTGCTGCAACAGAAGAGAGAAAAACAGTGAATCAACTGGATTGCCCAGCACAGTGCTCATCCAGTAGCCTTATCACAATCCTCTTGTCCTCGTCCTTTTTTTTTTTTTTTTTTTTAATCAGACAAAGTCAGGAAATGATGCAGGATATCATAGAATAGAAAAAAAAATATATAAATTGTTTATTCATATGTCTTTTCACCTCCAGTACGTAGCTGTCCCCAGAGAATTTTTGCAGGTGTTACTCAATTCATTTTGGTAGATCCTAAAACCCATGGTTATCACAGCTTCTTATTGAATAGTACACTATTAAATAGTTCTTTGTGACATTTTTCCAAATGTCAAGTACAAACAGTAGTACCTGGAAATAAATGCAAGTCACTACACATGGATAAAACCAGAAGAGAATTCAGCAAAACTGTGAATATCAGAAAATGTTTCAACTTTTATCTTTCTTTCCTTTGATCCATGAATTGGTTTATGAATGTTCATATTTCAAAGGAAATTTTCCTTCTTTGGTTTAACATTTGAAAGAGACATTAAATGATATTACATGATTAAAAAATCACTTAAAATA
Source organism: Rhea pennata (assembly GCF_028389875.1). Taxonomy (NCBI): domain Eukaryota; kingdom Metazoa; phylum Chordata; class Aves; order Rheiformes; family Rheidae; genus Rhea; species Rhea pennata. Next base: position 118,642,067 of record NC_084664.1, on the reverse strand, counting down.
CATTTCCAGACCCAGTCCAAAATACATCTTTAAAATAAATCTGAAATGCTAGCCTCTGGTTCCAGATCTGATGAACAAGTGAGTATTGATCTTGTGTGCTCTGAACTTTTTATTTTTATGGTAATTCCTTGGAAATTGTAGGAAATCTTATAGAAATGAAGGTAAGCATGAGAACTGTAAGACTTTAGGAGGGTAAATGTGTTCTTTGCCATACATGCACAGCATAACATATCTAACATTTCTCTCCTTCATATTTGTTATGAAATTTTCTTCCAGTATAAAGACATTAGGAAGAATCTCCATCTTAGATGGAGATGCAATTAGAGGGTTCTGTAATTTTGGTATAAGATTAATTTATATTTTTAAGGTTAAGGAACTATATGTAACCATCAAACTGGAATAAATAGTTAAATGTAGTTATAGATTTATTGTATTATAATGAATAATTTATGTATTTAAGCACAGGAGGGGACTAGATGAAATATATAGAAATATTTGCACTTGTTATTTGAATAGAGATGAATATGTTTATTTTATCATATTCTGTGAAGATTTATTTGGTTTAATTTAGAGTCCTAAATGTAAATATTTCCTTGCATTAATCTTTTATTGTAGGATCCTGTAGTCCTGCTTATATGAAATTTGAATATTTGTATTTTTATACTTTTGTCATGTCACTGAATGAAATACTATCTTTCATCTTTTCTTAAAACTGTTTGCATGCCATCACTAGCTTACTGCTAGCTAAAGTTTTCCACTACAAGCTTACCAGGCAGTATCTTAATTAAATAGAGTTCACATTAAAGAGAAGGCATAGGACTGGTATGATACTACTTTGACTACTTATATTTTCATTCCATAATATGAATTAATAAGGAAAATATAATTTTACTTTCATTAACCCCCAAAGTCTAACTTCTGTAAAAGCTACCTACTCTATGATCTTAACAATGAGGAGCATATATTTAAATTATGTCATAAGTCTTTGCCAGAAAAACCTAAACAAATTTAGATGACTAAATAAAACTTGACAGTATTTATTTGTTTGTTTTTTAACCATAATAAATGATTCCATGAAAGAAGGGCGGTCAAATCTTCATGAATTCTTGTTAGAGTCAATAAATCAGTTTGGCTGAAAAATCGGTGGCAGATAAAAAAGTAATGGAAACAAGTAAACACAACCGGTGACTGTTTGCTAGCACCTAAGTGGCTAGAAAACAAGCAAGAACATGGGAATGTTAGTTTGGAAATTTCAGGACTAAGGTTCAGGTTGCCTCAGGCAGTTAAAGGGAAGGAAACCAGTCAGCGTGTGTGTGTGTGCGCGCGCGCATGTGTGTGTGTCTGTGTATATTCTCAACCAAAAAGTTTTGTTTGGCTCGAGGATATTTAGGAGATGGATATTTAGGAGAGGAATGGTAGAACGATATTTAGGAGAGGAGTGGTAGAAGAAGTTTCATTTTAAGGACAAAAGAAAGGTCAGCCAGGCCCTTATACTTTTGGTTCTCCTGCCTAACTAAATTAGTTGCTTCTGTGACTTGGCTCTTCATTTCTGAGAATCTTTCACAACCACAGATCTGTTCTCTGAAGCAGGTTCTAGATATCCCACCTGTGTTTTAACTTTTCTTCAGTCAAAAGACAAACTTATTTATCAAATATAACTTACTTAGTGTGTGCAAAATAAAGTTAGGTTAGAGAATGATGAAATTTGTCCACTAGAGCATTGAAGACACACTTCAGGTAACAAAACTATACACTGCATAATCACTTACTGTATTGGATTTTCTCCCAGGCAGCTGTAACTCTAGTCAAAATAAGATTTTGGAAAAAAAGGAAAAAAAGTGTTTCTCTAGCAGTTGAAATGGCTTTAATGGCTTTCAGGCTTCATTCTCAAGTTAATGTAGACCATCATGAAGTTATTTCCCCATGACCACACTTAACATCTTGAACAAGTTCTTGTAATCAAGCAATTCCATTGGTCTGTTTTTTTTCTTTTTTTTTTTTTTTTTTCCCAAATATTGACTCTCCAAAATGTTGGACTTATATTATCTAGTTAAGTATCCTGTGATACTTTCTTGTGATTTCTCTTTCAGGATTCTAATAGTGAAATTAAACTGAAAGTGAAAGTCTGTAGATAGGCCTAAATTTTGAGAATTACATAATTTTATTAAGAAATAATTTTATAAAGAAATTATTTATAGAGGAAAATTTTTACAGAGAAATTTTTTTCAAGAGAGAAAAATAAAATATCTTTTATCTTTTATATAGAAGTATGATGAAATTCCATTTTGTCATATTTGATCTATAACAGCTTGAAATCTGTCTGTTCTTCTCAGGTGTTGGATCCTTATTGAAACACTTATTTTATGACGCAAACCTTAACTCTACTTCTAATTATTCTTTGTCATGGTATAACTAAATAAGTATTTCAGTCTAGGTGGTTGTTCAAACTTTGTATGTCTTTTTTATGGGAATTTTTTGAAGTTCTGAAAGGGATTTATTTCTCCGAATATTATGAAACATTTTCTTTCTCTTTTTCTTTCTTTCTTTTTTTTTTTTTTTTTTTTTTTTTTTTTTTTTTTTCCCTGTGTATTTCACCTTTGGGCTGCCATTTAGGGAGGAGATGATAACATGTGACTGAACGTGAGTCTAGCAGTATGTGTGTTACCTGCTGATAGTGATATTTCTGCACTCAGCCCAATGATCAAAGATGACTGCAGGGAGATGGAAGGCAATTTGAAGTTCTTTCAAGTTTCAAATTAATAATTGAAGTTAGTCTTTTATGTTATCTCCCTAAAGTCTTTAACAAAGACGCAAAAACCCCACATAGTAAGAGGTAACAACTGTATCCTTTAAGAAGTGCTGAATTTAAAGCCTAGCATGAACATGAAATCTATGAATGCAGAGAAGGGAAGGCAAGCGATGGACTGTGAAAACTCCAGACTTGGAAAAGGTTTGAGTTTTAGCAGGATGCGGCAGCTTGGATTTCTGAGATCCCCACTGAAAGCTTACAAGAGATACATTCACTGTCAAAACAAAATAGTCAGGAGGGCATAAAGACTTTACATTTCAGATCAGGCAGACCACATTTGTAAATCTCCCTAGTTACATCTAGTAGTATGACCTTTTTTATAGTAAATAGTCCATTTTGCTTCTGGTAATATCACCAAGTGCTCTGTATCTAATACAGCTGCACATACTACTTTTTCTGACTGCCTGTACAGTCTGCAGTAAAATGCAGTTCTTCCTTGTTAAGGGACTTTGCCATCCATAATCCTTCATAAATATAATCCCTTATGCAACCACTTTGCAAAATAACAGCAAAGACAATTTTGCATAATGCTTAAAGTATAATGATGTGAACCATGAGAGGATAGAGGATTGTGTACTCCTGCAGCCCTGAGATGATTATCATTATGAGGACAACTGCTTTCAAAATTCTTAAAAATTAAAGTATATAAAAGGATAAAGTAACACATTCCTCTCACCCTGTATGCAGTATGTAGTGTATAAGCAAATAACACATCTGGCAGCTGGCAGATATCTTTTTTCTCTCTTTAATTATATATGTTTTCACGAACAGGAAATGTCTGATTGCAGCACGTGCTCCTAATGACGTTAGTTTTAAAACAAGTGGTAATACTTTGGCCTCAGAAAAGCTTATGTGACTGTTTTGTGATGGGTAACACCCACAAAATACAAGGTTTATTGAAATTTGAGCTCACATATCTGAATCAGCTGGCTATGCAAAGTTGGATTTTCAAATCTCAGAGAAATAGTCTATCTCACATAAATCTTTCATCTACACATACAGTCTAGTAAAAAAGACAGATTTTTTTTTCCTAAGTAATTGTTTTTTGGTCACCTAAAATAAAATACTAACGTTTTAGATCTCGTGCATTTTGGGTTTCAAACCAAATATTCAACTTTTTTTATATTTTTTTGCAGTGCTTGAACCTTTAATGTGTACTAATTAATATTGACTTCATAAAACCTAATTAATCACATGATGCACAAAATGATAAAAGAGTGTATTTATTCACTCGTTATGAATTCTTTAAAAAAAGTCTTATAAATTTTGACTAATATGATTAGACAGTCCCTGGTACCCACAGTGGATGCTTTAGAAATACCGTTCCACACTGAATTTTGCAGCATAGGGATATTCTTACATGATGGAAAATGTTAAATATACAGATATGAGAAAAGTTGAGTGAGATCCAAAGTGTGTCAGATGATGTGCAGAAACTCCTCATGTGCAGAGACAGCAAGAGGCAGAAGAGTAGTTCTTGCTTTTCTGTTGAGGATAAGTCACTTCCAATTAAATCACCATCACTTTCAGGACCTTATTTCTGTGAGTTTTTCCAGTGATGTCTATACAAAAACATTTTATGACTTTAAAATAAATAGGAGCAGATTTTCTGAAGTGTAAAAATATGAAGTGAAAGGTCCTTAATCTGTATTAGTCACTGAACTCCGCAGCGAATAAATATGGTCTAGGAGATGAACTCCAAAATCCTTGGGTAAATTCCCTACTGATGCCAGTGTTGCTGTTATCAACTATTACACCTCTTCCAAAAGCAGAGAAGAATTTACAATAATAGAATTGACTTTTGCTTTAGAAATCAGGACCATCATATTTCTCTCGGTCCCCTTGATTTTTAACACATCAAGGGCTGAACACTATAACTATTATTTATAATTTTGATGTAGTACTAGTAATAACTTTCAGGAACTAGTTATGTGCCACACAGTGTTGCTTACTTCTAAAAAACCAATGTTTCTTTTCGTTATTAGTGGATTCCCCAATTCTGAATGATATTCCAGTATTATGATAGATGCTAATGTCAATGGGAGATCTTACTTCTTGGACCACTTTAGAATCAGGGATATTAGAAACATCAGATCCTCCAGCACAGTTATGGCTTTGTCATGTGCTGCAAGCAAATTAGAGACTGAGCAGATACTATGGCCTGTTTCTGTGAAATATCTGTATCTATATAGATCAAACTCCATTTTAGGAAGTGATTAGGTTCTTCACACTTATACTACTTCATATTCTTCAAGATAATTTACCATGATTTTTTTTTCTCTTGTTCATTTTCCTCTTCTGCTTTTTTATGATTCCTGGCCATCTTTCTCAATATATTATTCACTGTCTGCAGGTGATCCACTTTTGAGAAACATCTTATGAATCCTGCCTGCTCCAATGACTCATCAAAGTCTATGTCTTCCTGCAGCACTTGGCCAGCAGCACTATTGTAAAAATCTTCTGTGACACTAGAGGAAGGGATTTGAAATAATCCTTCTTCCTTTCTGTTCAACTAATATTAAAGATATTCTTACAAAGAGAAGAGGAAGACAAAGGGAAAGAGATTTGGCTTAGAACTAGACATCTAGGCAGCTGTAACTTGCAATGGGAAGCATGATGTTCTCAAACAAATCAAGATTATAAAAGAGCAGAGAAATAATTTAGGGAAAATCTGTGTTCATACAATTTCTTTAGTTTATGTCTGGGATGTATGCCTAGGAATCTGATATACTAATCCAAAGTCTTTCAGGAGTTAATGAAATCTGATAGCTACATATTATTTTAATGTCTTGGTGTGATATGCAATTCAAGTAATGGTTATTTATGTAAAATAAATCCTGTCACTGATAGTCCAAATGATTTACTTTTGCAAATGTACCACTTATTCTTGTTCTCAACTTTGTATTCTCAAAACTTGTGTTCTGTACTGAAGAAAGTTTCATTTTTTGAAGCAGTATGTTTTGACTAGAGATTTCGGACTGTCTTAGTCTCTACTCTTCAACTACTGAATAGCAATATTTCTGTCCTATGGTTCTTCCCTTGTCCGCAGTGTTCATTAATGCCAATGCAAATAGATATTAGATTTAGCTGGATAAAGACATATCCAGTTGTCTAGTGACTGAATATAAAGCTTTAAGTATATGTGACATTTTAGAATGCAGTATTTGAAATGTCATGGTGGCACTTAGAATCATTTATTACTATTTAATCACCTGGCAGAGAAGGCGACACATTTGGAGCAAGGAGAAAAAAATAATAAACAAACAAACCCAAATATCTTCTTTGTTTTCTCAAAATAGTCATATGAAACCAGCTTTATCCATGCTGTGGGTATTTGTCCAAGGGACTAATATTATTTCTAACAGTATTACTGATTATTATTTATTAGGACCTGATGAGAACTGCATCTTCAGTCCTGCTAGTATTTCTTAGTAATTCCAAAGTGGTAAATATAATTCCATGAGATTGAAGTCTCATGAGCCTGTATGAGTTGTATGCTCATACAGACACATTTTGTTGTCTGGCTAACATGTCTGTACATGCTGAACATGGTTGTACACTACATATTTGAACTCCCATTACAGTATATAGAGATCAATATCTCAATATTGAGACTCAATATTCCCACTAAGTACAGGGCCTATAGACAGTGGAGGAGTGATTTAGCTCACTCTAAAGCATGACTGAAAACTCAGGAGTAGGAATGTCCAGGCAACAGAACATGATCCTGATGCCTAAACATAAGCATCTCACACCATGTCAGACGTTCTTGGGTCATGTCCCATGTGGTCTGCAGCCACACAAAGACACAGATTCAAACATTCATCTGTGTCATATCTGCTAGCTGCATGAAGATGGTTGGATGTTCATTGGTATTTATTGGTACTAAGCACATATTTAGGCAACTGAATTGTGCTTTAGCTGGTTGGTCGGCCAAAGGAGTCCTTAGGCTCCATTGACTGTATTGCCTAGAGTCTCAGTTTGGTTGCCTTAACAGCGATTAGAGTAGGAACTTAAACACCTAGTACACATATATGTACATGTATACACCTATGTACATACTTTAACTTATGTGTTGTATTTTGAACAAAATCGTTCCACATTAAGCTGGGCAAAAGCAGCTGATTCAGCAAACAGTTAACTATTTGCTCTTTATGTCAATACAACAGGTAGCACATATCGGTATTCTTTTCAGTATATGTCTACACAGGTCTAGCTTTCTTTTTTCTTTCCTTTTCTTTTTTTTTTTTTTTTTAATTTTTATTACATATGATCAGTCCTTCACCACACCCAAAACTTATACGCACTTCTGTCAGGTACAGTGTCCTGCTTGCTTATAAGAATGTCTCAGATCTTGGAAAGGAGTTATTTTGTTGTGCAAAGGTAACGGAAAAGTAAATCTACTTCTACAGAGATTGTTGCCTAGCCTGCAGAGAAAAAGATATTTAAAGTTGGAGTAGTCATTGTTTAGGAGCTTTCAGAGCCGGGAGGTACGTAAAGGAGGCACCAAGAACCTGCTCAGAGCTGTATCATTTTCTACTTCTGATGATGAGGCCCCAACATCAAATAGGAGCAAGCTCTGAAAATTCATGAACTCAAACATGAATGAACATGAGCATCAGACCTCTGACTGCCCTTGCTGCTTAACTGTTAGATTGATGTCCAGCTCTGTGTTGGATCACTTCAGCTTGTATGCTCTGTGATGAAAATAGAGCACTGCTTGGGAGAGTCTCAGCATTGGTCATTCCCAAAGAGCGTCAAGAGATTGGATGAGGCTGAGCTGGGTTTGGCTCCCTCCATTTCGCACAGCAGACTTTACACATTCAGATGTTCTGCCTTCTTTTCCTACTACTCCTCAGAGCATGCTCCAGACACTATAATTTCATGCTATAAAAACTGCAACACAGAGTTTACATTATTAATAATAATTTGAGCAAGGAAAAATGTGTCTACAATCCTGAAATGATGTCTGGGAGTGGCAGAGAACAATTTCTGTGTTATGTGTATGCAGTCAGCCCATTAAATGGGTAACTAGAAGTAACTGGTGTGTATATAAGCCAGTCCATACCATCTCATCTGGAGCTAAGATCACTCCATACCCCTCTTCTATTTAACACACAAGTTTTAGTACTAAATTTATGTTCATATGTTTTATATGTTTACTTATATATTTTTTAATTGAGCTTTTAATCACAGTAGACTTTTTCACTATCCAATTTAATTAAAAGAAATGTTCAGAGAAGTCAGCAAGTGTGAATCCCTTGTCACCAAGCTTTTTCTGAGCTTATGGGGAAAATCATATTTCTAATTGCATAAACAAGAGAACTTTGTTCTTGAGGTTTGTCTTACAGAGTAGGTTGTCTTTGTTGCATTGAATAACTTGGAGCAAGTGTATTTGTATACGTCAATAGCTTTTGGTTACCCTGATATCTTTTTCAGTGATGATATGTTTAATATCATTCAACTTGCTGGTGTCAGAATTTTATGTCAGAAAGTCAAGAGATGATTGTTAACTAGTTTACCTAATAGAGAAATAATATGTAGTAACCCTTATTCAAAGCTGAAGGTGTTATATGGGCTAACATATGAGAAAAAGTATTTGTAGCTGTATTTACATTTATTATTCATTTTATTAGAAGTGAAGAGTTTAAACTAATTCAAAGAAAGTATAAAATAGTCCTGACAGCAAATAATATAAAGCTAGATTGGCTAACAGTATATCAATACATCTCTGCTAATATTCCTTCTCAGATGATAGGATTCAACTCACCATCTGATTACCTAAAAAATTGGCTTAATGTAAATTAGCCAGCTAGTAATTTCATCTCACTTTCTAGACAAGATAAATAGGCAATTCCAGTAGATAAGTTGTTCCATCCTAGGACAGAGAGTTTATACATCCTTTGGAAGTGCCTGGGGGTTCTCTACATTGATTTAATGGGGAAAATAAACCAATTTAGGCTGTCTGAATAATTTTTAGAAAGCTAAAGTTATTTGAGAGTAACCATAGTCTTTCAATTAGGCACATATATTTGTTTAAGGAAAAAAAAATAAAATTGAGAATAAGAGAGAAACCTTCATCATACCCAGCCAAATTGATAGCATAAACAGATACAGTACTATTCCCTTCAGACCAGAGTCAGAGACTGGTAAAATTCTAGAAATCTCCAAATTTAACAGTGAAATAGTTTGTCCTAAACAGTCAAAGTAAAAAAAAAAAAAATTAAAAAAGCATTTCTGTCAACACATGTATTGCAATCTAGACATAGAAATCACAAAGAAAATGTATTTATTTCAAAATTAAAAACTCCAAAAGGATGTCCAAATTGAACACTCATTGAACATGAACAGTCAGCTATATTCAGACAGGACAGCGCTATAAAGACAGTTGTTTTTCTTGGAAACGAGACTACACTTTAGAACACAGATTTCTTCAAGATATTAGTATTTGGCTTGGTTCTGGCTGGGCTTACCCAGCTGCTCCGCAGGACGATAGTTTTGCAAACAGCCAGCACCACTGCAGCAGCCGCTGAGCTTCTCCGTGGCTGGTTCCTCCTGCCAGCGCCGGCGGGCTCCCCGGCACGGCACGGCACGGCACGGCACACTCCGGGGACGCCCGGCCAGCCGCTCCTCTCCGCTGGCAGAAGGGAACCAAGAGCAAGAGAAATGACAGTGGTCTTTGAAAAAAAAAGGGTCCAAGTAAATGACAGTTATTTTAATTACTTTTCTTCTGAGTTACAGAGTCTATTGTTTTAGCTTCCAACAGAGTTCTTAAAATCAAAATGATTAATCTTTTTTTAAAGGGATTCTTTTTAATCACTGGAGCTGCTCAGAATCTGGTTTGCTGCATCGTTTATGACCAAACTGAAATCTGTGCTCCACAGAATATGCACAGAGAGTAAAAAAATATATAGTTTTATTTTATTTTTTTATTTTTTACTGGAGAAAATAAAGATTATAGTTTTAACACAAAGATAGCAAGAAGAAAAACTCAAGAACTACTTTGTAAAAGCTGTACTAAACTAGTAGGCTTTATAATACACTTTTTTCTGGTCACTACCTTACATTTATCATATATAGCGTATAAATCAAAACAGAACAGTTCTTACTGATGAAAAAATTTACTTGTGACAAGTTACTAGCCACTGCAGTTTTTGCTTGAAGTGAGTTATAGTGGGAGAAGAAAGGTGTGGATTCTACTTTTTTTTTTTTTTTTCATAAATCATTTTTATTCTTAGTGTTAGTCTATAGAAGACTTGTCATATGCAGCTCATATTCTAAAAAGCTAGATGCAATGTTACATTGAAATATATAAATTTTTGTGTAGGAGATAATTTCAGGAAACAGAGTATAATCCATGCTGATGTTTTGTATTTCTGATTAGTTTCTTTCAGAGATATTTTCTAAAAGAGTCCAACATGACCTAAGATACTTTTTGTGGTTATTTATAAGTATACCACATATTTGCGTAAATTGAGGTGATTTAGAGTCACAGGTAGCTAGAAATGTTGTGTGTCAAGAAACTGTAGCCTGCTGAGTCAAAATAGTTTATTGCCCTGTGCTAAAAACAAACTCCACAAATATAAATTGGATCGGGACATCAGATGAAATTAGTGTCTGTAATGTTATTTAAAATATTGCATTTATACTAGGTTAAAAGCCTGACTCTCAGAGTATGTGCAATAAAGAAACGTAGGGGTTTTTGTTGTTGTTTTTCTTCTGCTATACCATTTGCTTTTGACCATAACAATTGCTTTAAGAACTGTCTTTAAATTATGGAAATCACAATATCACTAAACACCTATAAAAGAAATGTGACCTTTCATTAACAACAGTTTTTATCCAGCCTTCCAAAGCAAGTCTTAAAATTTATTTAAACCTCTGAACACCTCTTCAAACCAAGAAAATGACAGTATTTGTTGGGTTTTGAGATAACTGAGCTAAAGCAAATCACTTGTTAATGCTCATTGGCTTACGTCCAGTCCAATATATCTTACACAGATACTAAGGAATGTGAGAGGAGAAGGGAAGGGAAAGGAAACAACCTTGGTAAATGCAGCCTATGCTTTACTACTGTGGAGTACTAATGAGTAGATGGAGATTTTTTTTTCTTTTTTCCTGTAACTTTGGTGTTACTAAAAGTGAAGCGTTAAGTGAAATAACATCATACTTCATACATTTTAAGGCCCATCTAGATCTGAGGGTTTATTGTGTATGAAGTATTTAATAAAAGAATTGTTAAATTTATGTTATGATATAATTTCCTATAGTCTAGGTAGTTTATATTAGAATATTTTCACATTTTTAGTCTAGACTTGACAATTTCCATAAATACAAGCATAATTTCACTAAATTCAAAAATATCACACAATAGTTGTATAGTGTCATTTTTTAAAGGTACAAGTAGTTTCATACCAAAGTGAGGCAAAAAAAAAAATTCTATAACTGCAATATGAAAATAAACAAACTCAGGAATGCCTTTACTCTGAATATAATTTAAATTTTACTAATCTTTAGAAAGCTTAAATCTATTATTTCAAATTATTATGCATAGATCATGAGAAAAAATAACTATCAATATATTTCTTAAGCAATTTTTACAGCATATCTTTTTATTTTTTTCTAGTCTATGAAATAGCACTAAATTGCAGTAGATACATCAGTAGTGTGAAATGTTTCAGATTCACATTAGGCAAGTAATATAATAATGACTCTTAATCACAATAAATAACTGTTAGCAACAATACTTCCATTATAACATTTACTAAAATAATCACAAAAAGGACACCTTTTTTTTTAAGTGCAATATTCAATATTTTGTATTTAAATTTTTTTCAATGCAACTAGCCAAGGAAATGAAACTCTGAGGACTTAATCCCAGATTTTGAGATGATAAAGGAATAAAAAGGTGGGAAAATCCTCTACTACACTCTTCTCCCCCATTCCAAGTGGTTGCCTGACCATCATTCTACAAGTTTTTCTGGGAGATACCTACACAGGTTGATATCACTCTGTTTTGATTTTTTGTGCTCTTTTGCTTTGATTTCACAAATTGGCACATTCAAAAACAACGATTTGCCAAAATATGCCAAGTAATTCCAGTGAAAATCAGGATAAGGGCCTGCAAAAAAAAAAAAAAAAAAAAAGAAAAGAAAAAAAGGAAAAAAAGAAAGAAAGAAAGAAAAAAAGAAAAGTTTATAAAAAAACTTTGTAATGTAGACAACTTCTTGATTTTTATCTGCTTGATTTGACTTTTCTGTATGCAAAGTGAGGGAAAGATACCGAGGACTGAGTTATTGTGCCGGCAGAGACTGGAATGAACAAAGGGGAAGCAGTTAGAGAAGAAAATATCCCTACCTTCTCTCCTATGTGCTATGACTGTTGTACTTATGAGTTTTGTTTTTTTTTTTTTCAAAAGTTTTAATGCTTCCCTCACCAATTCCATTACTGACTGCACCTTGAAAATTCAACAATTCAAACAACAACAAAAAAAAAAAAAAAAAAAAAACTTTTTCATTGTTAATTTCCTTAGGGGTCTTCTTAACAACATTTTAGTCACCTATTAACTGTTGTTGAAATCTCATTGTTCTCCTCCAGACTGCAACAGGAGCTGACCTTGAGGTTGGGAGTGTGAAAGTGAGCTGCTCCAGTCCATCTTAATCCAGGATATTATAGAAGACGAGAGGTGCACAGCTCAGAGAGGAGCGGAAACCAAAGCCATCACATTTTAGCTACCCCTTTTAAAACACATTGCAGTATTTAAAGAACTCTGCTAATCTAATTTAGCTTAATACAACAAACTACTAAGTTTTTATTTAAAATATACAGTTTAATTTTGGACATGTTCCAAGCTAAATTATGCTATTAGAGTGTTGGAAATACTGCAATGTGTTTCTAAGGAGGCAGTAAAACAGGATGGTTTTTGCTTCTGTTCCTCTCTTTCCGTTACATCATCTGCTCTTCAGTAATATCCACAGGCTGGAGTGCAACTGCATTCTTCAGGATACCAGCCTCAGGGTCATTTCAAGTTAGAGTTCGATAGAATATCCTGGCAAGTGAACAAGTGTTAATGTGTCATAAAAACGTTACAGACAAGAATGATAAGACAGTAGAGAAGACCATCATGACACTGTGACACTGTCTGTCTTCATTAGACTGAATCTTCAGCAGACTTCAAGAGCTGAACTGTAGAAGAAATATGTGCAAATTTATCCATCTGATTTGAATTTGCATTGCAAGATTTCATAAAATCAATCCTTTAGGATAGGGTATATATAAATTTTAATTTGAATCTTTATGAGGAGATACTATTGCACAACTATGTTAAGCAAATGAACTTCTGCACTGACATCTCTAACTGGTGTTGAAATATGAACCTGACTGAACAGAAGTGCACCTTCTCAAGTGATATTTAGGGCTGTATACCATAACTGTGAGATATCTGTAGTTCTTATGTCTCAAGAAACAAACTGAATTACAAAAATCATCTTAGATAAGTATTAGTATAGCCCCTGTGATACATAATACCATCTTTTGTTCTGTATATGCGATATTTTATATAAGAACTAATCTACCGATAAATTGGAAATATTTGTTTGAATTCTGATAGCACTGTATTTCCGGTTCTTTCATCTAGAAATATCTATTTTGGAGATACTGTGATGCCTTCAAGACTAGTATGATTCATGTAAGCTAGTCCTAAACCAGCTGGCTTGAAAACTGTCACAGGGAAAAACTGCCAAATTCATGCAGGTCAAAGGACTGAAGTGGTTTATTGATTTTGTTATCAGCATGTAATTAACCGGCAAGCTGTGAACTACACATTCAGGATCAAGTCGGTAATACAACAGATACACCACACCGCTAGACACCCGTCTTGGTGAGGGGGACTCCATACCCACATACCCTTCCCACAGGGGACAAGGATGCCCCGCACCCAGTGGTATTACCCCAGGTGGAGTTACCCAGGCCAGCACGAATGCTGGCAGCAGGGCAACCACGTTAGCATGCTCAACATGCATGAGCAACATATATGAGCTAGTGTATCAAATATTTTCAAAAGAGAGTTTTTAGTCTCACAGACAGGAATATTTTCATTTTACTTGAAATAAGTTGGGTTGCAATTCCATATAAGCCTTTCAGTGCTACTGTAACACATACCTAATATTCATATAGTGGCAAAGCTCAGGCAGGAAATTTACTGTGCGTGTAATGGATAATGCATGTGCATGCAATGAATGGGGTCAGATGAAGATTTTGTCTTTTGAAAATTTGTTTGAATAGGTGTTACATTGCATATCTTTTATAATTTGTCAGTAGACCTCATCACAGAGCTTATATTGCTCACGTAGGTAAATAAAGATATACATACCTATCACTCTGCTAAAAATCATATGTTGCCCAGCTTATAATTTTGCTACTCAAATATTTATCCTTCAATAACTATATGTTTGCAAGGTAAGTATTAGAAAATATAGAAAAAAATAAGGAGAAAATATGAAATGTGGAATATAAAACCTAAGTTCTATTAATTAGTACCCTCTTCAGTACCAAGAAATGGGTTGGGTAAGCACACCTGCCTGCACTTAGGCCTTGCTGAATATGCTAGAAAAAGAGAGTAAATAGTATTCCTGCCTTTGCTTAGAATCCTTACTGGGGAGGCATTTCCAATTCCTACCAAAAAAGCCTATTAAACCTGTCATCACAATGAACTGACTGTTAGGGGAGTCTATGTGCTCAGGTTACACAGTGACTTCTGTCTCCCTCTCTGCTCCAGTAACAGAAAGTAGGCTAAATTCAGCCTTGGTATAGGTCAGCATTTCACATTACACTTTGTTATAACAAAGTCCAATTTTGTACTCAGCCAGGCTGTTAATGGCAGCTAGTATTTTCCAATTCATGCTGCTACCAGCATAGGAATCCAAGAATAATACCAGCATAAAGAAAAAAAAAACACTTGAATGATAATTTAAAATTTACAAAATACTCATTCTATAGAAAAAGAAGAATATCCTTTCAATCTTTAGTACTTACAAGGTCATTATTTTGCAACCACAGGAGTAGGTAATAGCAACAGGAATATGTCTCTACACAAAACTGACAGGCTCATGCATATGAAAAATATCACATATAGCTACCTGACATGCTGGTACTGTTTACTATTTGGAACTTATCTTTGTCTCATAGACCACTTTCAAAGTAAATGTAAGATCATTTTATTCATTGTTTTTGATTAAACATCTGCAAAATGTAAACTTTAGCTATCGTAGAATCGTCAGAATTGGTGAGGTCATCTCATTATTAGATGTAACCCAGTGACGCAGGTCTGTTCTAAAAAATCTTAGCTATTATCATATTTTCACACATAAGAATATTTTGCAATTGTAAATGCCTAGATGCACAACATATTCACTTGTTTTCTGGTAGAGTGACAAAGATATAGGGCTTCATTTGTACGTTTAAGTAATATAAACGTCATGATTAAAACTAACCAACCAACCAATTAACCAAACAAAAAAAACCCTACCGGAAGTACTGCACCAGTGTGATTATTTAAAAACCAGATGTACATACAGACTTTTTTTCATGAAAGAGGCTTTAAATTTCACTGACACAGAGTATCATGGATTCTAAATGTATTCTATTATAAGAATAAAGACTTATAATTCTAGCCTGAAACATCCATAAAAATAAGATTGTACAAAGGAATTTTTCATGTTGGTTTAAATGAGAAGATTCACTTGGATGAGACTTACAGACTTGTTCTCCTAGGAGCTGTTGTATTAGAGAAGAAAGGTACCTAGATTTCATTTCTAGGTCTGATATAGACCAGTAGGATTCTGAATAATTTATTTAATCTCTCTGGGGATGATCAAAAGCCTACAGAAGTCAATTGGATCTATTCCTTGACTTGAAATAATTCAGATCAAGTCATCAGTGTTTCAGTTGCCGGTCTATTAAAAAGAAAGAAAAGAAAGAAAAGAAAGGAAAAAATAAATTATGCTTTTCTATTTCACAGTGGTGATATGAGTAGAAATTAGTGAATGTTTCTGAGATACACCAGCAGCAAAGTGTCATTAGTTACAGGATACAAGTTCGAGTTACAAGTGATCTAGAATATTGCGTACACATATCTACCTGCCATACAGCATAAACTGACAAAGGAGAGAAGCAATCATCATGTTTTGATTATGCTCTCACAAAAGACATTACGCTTAATTTAGATACTGATTCTGCTTATTGTATATGGCAAACTAGAGTCTGAGGCTTGGATATTAGAATCATGATAGCTATCTTGATTGTAAATGTTATAGCAGTTTTGATGTCTAATACGGGTACTGATTGGAAACAGTCTAACTGCAATCCCTGCTGCAATAAAGTTTACAATATTTGAGAAATGCAAAGCATCCTGATGCTTGCAGGCCCCTGAAATTTTGCATCACTCAGTAAGAAATAGATATCTTTTTTTACATAAAAGTTACATAAATAATAAAAATATTAATTGGAAATATATAATATATAATACACAATATGTAATATACGTAATATATATTTTGCATGTATAAACCTATATCATAACATATATACAATGTTATGCAAAATGTTATATGTTATTTATTACATGGTATATAGCATATACTATAAGTGTATATATAAAAATATATATTTTATATATAGTGTATTATATCTCATATCTCATATTATATATGTAATGTTATATTTTATATGCACACACACACTTAAAAATATGATATATATATATATAATATATATATATATATATATATTATCCTAAACAAGGCTAAAAGATTTAAAAAGATGCAGTGATGTAATGGTGGTACATAACGACAATCAAAACCCTTCTATTTCAAAGGGATATATAATCTCTTAAATTCCTTATTATCTGTGCAGCAACATTCAGATCATCTTCCTGTTGCCTTCCTTCATAGCTTTATTATCAGAATTATGAAAAAATCTCTATGCATCATCTTTGCAAGCAATGTGGGGAGATGGTCAGTCAGATTACCATTTGGTAAGCAACCTTAATAAAAGCCAATCTTTTACTTCGTGAAAGCCTATCTACCACATACTTACAAAATTAAGAGGTTCAATCCTAAATAAAATTTTCTATAGAAATTCTGTCTTTGCTATTTCACCTTCAGAACTATTTCAACCTTAGGAACATTAATATAGAATTGAGAAAATTTTTCCTCTTCTTTTAGGGCTCGGAATGAGTACCGTGTACCTTGTATGGTGCCTTGCTCCTTAGCTATGATGGCATTTCCAGGTCGTGTTTCTGATTCAGTTGCTGAATTTGTGGAACGAGATTTTTGATAGTCACTATGAAGATAAGTTATTTTCAAAAAAAGATCTATAATGTTACTTAGGAACAATAAATCCACAGATCTGGTGGTCTAAGACGCTAGTTTTAACCTCTTCCCAAATCCAGTTCTGTAATACTTGCACAAGCACCAACAAAATCTCTAGAAAGTGATTATAAACTTTAAATAATGTGAGAGAACTGTAAGAGGGAAAAAACAAAACCAAACCAAACAAAACCCCTTCATCTTAAGTCAATTTTATAATCAGAAAATCTTTATTCACATTACTTTTAAAGGTTTTCATAAAGCCATGCATAGACAGGAAGTAATCAGACTCCAATCTTATTGGTCTGTAATTATATCAGATCTTGATTCCATCAAAATCAGTGGAAAATGTCTTATTAAATGCAGCAAGTTCACAGTGCAGATAATTCAAGCAAAGGCTGTCAATATCATGATGATTCATCCAGCTAAACTGTAAGATTTCATGATTTCTGTGTAATGGGTAAGGAAATGCGGTCATTCGGTCTATCTCTCTCTCTTTTTCTCTCTTTTTTTTTAACCTAAATTACTCTGCAGCAATGTTAAGCATCATTATGTAAGCATCATGTTTCACTAGGCAGGTTTTGGATTAACCAGTTGTTATAAATATAGAGTTATCAGTTTTTACTCTTCGTGAAGCATTTGAGAATTCTTTCAGAAACTGATACTGGTGAGCAGT
The DNA here is from genome assembly GCF_028389875.1 of Rhea pennata. Classification (NCBI taxonomy): domain Eukaryota; kingdom Metazoa; phylum Chordata; class Aves; order Rheiformes; family Rheidae; genus Rhea; species Rhea pennata. Next base: position 118,624,216 of record NC_084664.1, on the reverse strand, counting down.
AAATACTTGACGGAAAAAGGCTTCAGGAAATTTTTAGAAGCTCAGATGCAGATGTTGCTTTTCTGAGGTACATTTCAGATCAAAATTGATTTGTTTGAATGTTCACAAGAAATTCCTGTCTGTAAGGCAGAATAAGCAACACCCTGGTTCACACGTGAAATAAACCTATTTTAAAACTGTCTGGGATGCTAAATGAATTGAATCTGGCCATGCAGCTAATCAGTAGCAGAGTTAAGAACAATATAGTTTGAAACCTCTCTTGTCTCTACTATGCCCCCTTCTTTGGCTGATCTACAGCTTATGAGCTCATCATTAAGTTCTAGCTCTCTACAAAAAGCAACACGTTCTTTCAGCTCTGAAAGATTTCCCAGACACTTCGGCTGGCTGACATTTCAGCTGATACATAATCATTTAGGCCTGGGAAGATTAAATACAATATAGTTCTCTTAAAGTCTAACACAAAAGAACACATTTCAAATTATTGAAAAGGCTATTGCTACCGTATATATGTATTATAGGTATATGTCACACAAGAAACTAAACATCACTGTGGGAGGGATGTTTAAAAAGCTGATAAATTAGGCCAATTTCAAACTTGGAAACAATACTTTTATAGATTGACATTCATTAACAGCACACTGACAATGGCTAGTTCTTACTCATTATCAGTCATTATTGCCATATAATCACAATTATTTCTTAACAATCTTATCCTACATTATCTGTGAGTGTAGGATAATAATATATTACAATATATAAAAATATTATGGAGGTGATGCCACAGAGTTAATGTTGACAGCTACAGTCCTTGATGTTCTTAGTCCAAAGTCAAGGTGGTTGAATTTGAGAGCTCTTCTGTAAGGGAAATTGGAATCAATGTGTGCATCTTCTTTTTTATGATCTTTCTCTTTCATCAGTGGTACCTTCATCTCTCTTTGCTGAAGGAAAGCTGATCCGGTGAGCTGATCTTTTTTCTGATATGGTTCATTGTATTTCAGGGATCACACCTTGTTCTGATTTTGCAAGTCAACCTTCTTGCTTGTTTTTCTCATGATTACTTCGTTCATTATCAGGACGTCTTCCCTGACTGTTCTGTGTTCTTTGTTCTTATCTTGCATATCCTTTTACCACTTGTACTGCATTTCTTTGTGCAACTGTACCACAGATCTCCATTTGCTCCTTTACAGTTACATATTATATTATGTTTATGTTCAGTTGTGTAACAAAATTTTTGTTGCTGATTATGGTATTAGTAGTGTTGCAACATTGTAGAATACCTTAAACTGCTTTTACTTGGATACTTAAGTTAGACAAAATCTAGGTGCAAGGCAAGCAAATATTATATGATCCTACTTTATAGGTGCAACAGTCCTCTCCTTTGGCTACAAGATTCTTATGATACAAAACTCCTGCAGAAATTTCTGCTAAAATACTACTGAGCCTTAGACTCATGGAGAAAGCTGAGAAATTGAAAAATATACATTTATTTGAAGCTCTTAATCTAAAAGTTAAGGCAACAACACACTATGCATCAGAGGTCCCCCTGACAGAAACTGTGAGTGCTTGACTTCCCATCTGCACCAAAGTAACACCAGCTTCCCAAGAGCCTGCTCTCTCTGAAAACCAGGTCAGTTAGGTAATAAGAAAATTGTGCCTGGGTAGAGACAGAGGTAACAGAACTCCCCTTTGAATTTCTTAAGACAAAATCTTCTGATATGAAATATGAATGACTAAGCAAGCAGTGGAAGGTCAGCCATCACTGCTGCTTCTGTTGCTGATGATGTTTGGTCAACCAGCCATGATACCAATGAGAACTAATGCCCAAAGAGACTGATCGGTAAAGCAATCTTCCTCACTTTTTAACATGAGGGAGATAGGCAGGGAGACCAGAGGACCAGCCCTATTACTAGTCTAAATCTAGCAGAAAAGTCTGGACCAAACAGAGAGATGCCATACATAATAGTGTTTATGACTCTCCTTGAATAAATTAGACAAAAAGCACTGTGAAATCTATTTAATTTGAAGATAATCATTAGATTCACACAATGGATCATGATAATGATCATTACTCCAATGAATAAAATCAAATTTCTCAACTGATGTAAACACTGAGGTGATTGCAGGGAGAAATACTGTGTTCCAAAAATTTTCTGAATATCTATAGAGCAGTGACAGGACATCCCACTGGCACAATTTGAGGACTATTGACAGGACCTCTTTAAAACATGATTTGAAGAATTGCAGTCAGACATAAGATATCTAGATATACTGAAGGAATCAAATAGATCGTATCCTTTGTTGGAATGCTTATACAAACATAACCTTTTCCAGAGGATCTCAGCAAAAAACCACTTATTTATACAGTAAATCAGAGTATAAGAAAATTGAGATCTGTTTGGGTCATCTGGAAAGAGATGAATTAGGAAAGGGATCTGGTGTTTTATAAAGACACTAAAAAGATTGTAAAACCATAGATAAATCTTTGGGATTTTAACTCAGATAGAACAAGGAAAGAACAAAACTTCCCAAAATCTGAACATCAGACCTGCAATAGAGAAGGATGGGAAATCCAAAGGTCAGGAGTTACTAAAGAGGGAAAAGATCATCAAGAGAAGAGAGAGAGAGAAAAAAAACAAAACTACCACCACCACCAGCAACAATAAAACCCTGCGAGCTTTCCCACAAAGACAGGCAGTAATTTGTAGCCAGAAAAGGATCAATTTTAAATTGCTTGGAACCAATGAAGAAAGCAAAAAAGAGAAAGTAGATTACTATGTGAGGCTGAAGGAGTGTATTCTGCTCCTCATCTCTCTACTCATCTGCTGATGAGATACTAGCTCCTCTGGGCACATACGTACCTGTCACTTTGCTAGGAGGAAAGTCTGGATACTCAACAGCAAAAGGACAGGAACTAATTTTCCTAATGATCCTCAATTTTACGAGTGGCTGGAAACTACTACCAAAATCTCTCCAATGATTGTTTTCAATGGGTGTGTGATACATTGATGACAGAGTAAGGGTATGTCTCTTTTTAGTAAGGCATATTATTTGTTGCTTATAACCTTGATAGATGTTTTTGTTCCAACAGGTTTATATGTAAGCATTTAAGAGATAGAAGCTAAAGGGAGTGGATTGATTTACTGTAATTCATATGTGAATGCATGACGATTCATTCCCAGTGTCCTAATTACTACTATGACAAAGCAGTGACAACTCAAGGAAGCTGGTATTGTTCCCTAGTAGCAGTGGGACAAGAAGGGAAATAAGCAAAGAGGAGTTTGACAGAGACAGGATACAACTATAAGAAAATTTCCTAAGACAAAAGCATAGTCATGGACACAAGAGTGCAAGTGAAAAATTTCACCAGGTACATTGTATGCATAAATACCTCAAGGAACACCCCTAGAAACAGTGCTGAGAAAGGTAAGCTGCAGTTAAAAAGGAAGAAGGTACTTCAGAAGCAAAGCTGACTGCAGGGTTTTTGCATTAACTGTGTGGCACTGGTAAAAACTGGGATTATGGTAGGATTACACAGCAGGCGAGGCAGAGGAACACTAGCAATTCTGTTTTATCTGATAATTAATCGGAAAAGACACTGTGCTCTTCTGGGAACAGTCAAAAGAGCATTTTTATGGCAAGCTACCCCTCTCCATAACCCATAGCAACCCCAGGTTTTATTTCCCATCTCCACTCTCTACAGAAAAGGCTGCTGGTTCCAGTACATGATGCACTGAGTTTTGGCTGCTGGGTGGGGACAATCATGACATCAGTCATAGCTGGTTAATCTCTCTTGGACATTTCAGAGCTTGGGGACAGTTTTAGCACATGACACAGCTTGTTTACTGTCTTCAGACCCCTCCAGTTCTGGGAAACAAGCTATGTACTGCAGCCTTTGAAAATCATAGCCATATATTTATGAAATGAAAAGAGTGTCTAACTGGATGTTAATCAGAAAGTTTTGGGTTCCACCTTAGCTTGCAGATTTTATGATGGATGATGACTACTTTCTTTATTAAAAGTCATCCCTTCTTTCATTAAATCATTTGAGTTACTGTGCTCATTGCTGGACAGTTGCAGCTGTACGGGCAACCCAACAATTTTGCATCTGATGTTGGACATTCATCTTTTAAATAGATTCCTGTCACTTGTTCTGCCAAAATCTGTAGCAGAATATATTTTCCAGGAGCATCATGTTATAAAACCTTGAGCCATAAGAGCATCTTAAATTTCCAGCTGATGAGTGACATAGAAAGGAGGTGGGGAAGGAAAGCATTAGATCGAAACAGATATTAAGAAAGTTTTAGCTTATAATCTTTTGATTGATTAGAAAGCTATCAGCTGCTGATCCTATTTACTAAATAAATTTGATACTTTTCTTTCCCCTGGACATAGAATTTTTTTTTCTCAATTAAGAAATATAAATCTATCCTTTTCAGAAAGAAAGTATCTTTTCTTCAATTGAATTTTGAATCACATTTCAAACAATTGACTTTGACAAAAAATACACTCTCACTGGAGGACTATTAATTTTGTCTTGGATTTAGAGCTCTGCTTCATCTCTGGCAAAGTCTGTCCAACTATCTTTTTCCTTTTGACATCAACTGCAATACTGTTAATTTAAAGGACCATAATCAAGACAGAGGTGTATATTTCAGCAAGTCTTTACTTGTATTACTCACAGCAAATCAGTAAAACAAAGATCTTTAAAAACATAATTTATTTTTCATTATTTAAACTATTGATTCACTTTTATAATTTCATCCATCTTGGACAATGAACCTCCGCTGATCAATTTTGCACTGCTTCATAGTAATCTTTCTCCTGCCCAGGGTTTATGCTACTTTGTCCTGTCATGTCAATGCAAAGTGCTGAGAGAGTCACACATTGTTTTATTTAAAAAAATAAAAAAATCTGTGATTTTCAAGATGATAGACAAGAATTTACTACAAAACTCTATGACGTGATTATCCAAGAGCACAGTAAATCTTTGAAGGCAAGGTCTGGACACTTTTGGGTGTGTCATTCTATTATCAAAGTAATTGGAAATTAAAATATCAGTCCTTTCTTGAAGGTCCCCATAACACATACATATACATACACATACATATTTGTGTGTATGAGTGAATTTTGGGATTGATTTGTCCTGAATGAACATGTTCTTCAAAGTGCAAATATTTTCTATTACCAGAACTCTGAATATGGCAGGTATGGAAGGAGAAGATAATAGTGAAATATTACATAGTATTTCCTTTTTATATCACTTTCTATGAGACTGAAAACATGAGAACTGTATGAATTCCAGTGCTTACTTTTTTAAAAATATGCTTCTTTAAACTTGTTTAATGGAAGTAAATTTAGGCTGTGGAGACTCAGAAGCTGACCAGGTAATATAGTGCAAAATACTGGTAGAAACATATTGTCCTGAAAATGTATTCTGAAGATAGAGAGAACATATATGTAAATTGAGATTATCTGACTGGATTTTTGTTTGGTCAGATTAGAAAATGGCATGTGTCCTGCTTGTGGTCATCTTTCTGTGCAACTATCTGATTTAATGTGTAGCTTTATGTTATCTAATGTGATAATGTATTGCAAGCTGGCACATTCTCACAGCATGTTTAATAAAGGAGTCGGTAATAAAATGAAATATAAGACATTCAGTTAGTTTAAACTGATCTTTATGTTTGCAAGTGATTTGTCGTCAAAGTGAATTGTGGCATTTTATTAAGCTTCTGGAAGAAACACCAATAGGATTTTATTTTCTTTACTTATTCTATTTTGTCCAGGAAAGAATTAGTTCTATTCTTCTAGGATCTCCTTTTCATAGCTTACCTATTGTCTGATTTCAAAGTCTGATAAATTAGAAAAGTATATACAAGCCCTAGAACAATTTCTAATGATATGTTTTTCTTTTTAATAAATGAAATCATGCATATCTGAGGTTTCACAGATAAATTACATTATTACATTTACAGCCATCTTTGAGTTTTTTTGCATTGTCTCAAACTGAATGAGACAAGAGCATGACTATTTTAAATAAATTTAATTTATTGTTAGATGTGAATCATAACTTATTATTGAATCAAAATATTCTATCTTTGATAGAACATTATAACATTCTGTTTGAATGCAAATTGTTGTAAACAAATGCATATTTTATTTCCTGCTGTTCTGGATGTGAATAACTTTGGAAATGTTATTCTTTATTGTATAGATACAAATTCATTCACTAAATCTTCATGAAAAAAGATAAGATATGAGATTAATATCCAGAAACATTTACACCTTCTCATATTGCAGTTTGAACAAAAATGTCTCTTACTCTTGTGAGGCAAAATTTCTATCTTCTTTGACAAGCACTACATCCTATTACAGGATATGCATCAGAATATATATATATATTTATTTATATATCTTCTCTCCCTCTTTTCCTCAGTATATACCTACATACATAAACATGAGATTGCACCAGTAGAAAATTGAACAGATTCTGCAAATGAATCCAAGGCAGATTAGGATACTTTTAAGGAAAATGAGATACTTACTTTTTTTTTTTTTTAGTTTGATTTCTAATATAGGCCACAGAAGACACTCCAGAAAATTCTATATCAAGCACATAACTTCTATATATGTTTCAATACAATATTTTCAATAATAGAAAATGAACTTACTGGGTAAATTCTCACACATTTATTTTTACTAACTCACTTTGGTAGTTTCCACTTTAAATAAGATATTCTTGTGCCTTTCCTTTATAGACTGTCAGAAAAAGAATTACTGTGAAGGAGTTGCTGTCAATGAACAAGTAACTGTTTATCTCTCATTGGTGACTAACTTCCCAAGCTATGCCCTGTGCCTTTAGGATGAAACTACCAGTGTCACTAATAATGGAGCAAAGGAAGACTCAATACTCAAGGCTTTATTGGCATGATTGTATCTATCATGGGACTTCTACTACAGCAGCTGAAGTTCTACCAGCTGCAAGAGTTAAAAATCTTTCTTCTTTCCACACCTGCTGAGCACAGTAGATAGTAGTAATGTCTGCTCTGTACCACAGTAGATAGCTTGGACGGTTCAAATCCTTTGAATTTTGCAGCAGTGGAAACCATTGCTACCTTTAGATCTGGTAGTGATTCTGCTTAAACCAGTAAAAGAAGATCCATCCCTCCCATTTTTTTGTTTTTACTCTGGTATGCACAGTAATTATGTCATGTTTTTCTATGGTCATACCATGAACCAGATTCAAGCACTGATCCGGCTAAAAAATATCTTCCAGTGCTTCCCTATGGACTCTGTGAAGTGGCAGAAAGCTTCAGAAATGGACATCACCATTCAAATTCTAGATCCGCTCTGTTACTAGCGATGAATGAAGCTGAAAGGCTTCATTTCCTGAGTACATCACTGTATGTCACCTCATGTAAGCATTTCCTTTCTCTGTCCGTGTTGGCCAACTTTAGCAAATGGTTGTAAGCCCCACATTTAAATGCGGGATGTTGTTGTAGTCCATAAAGCATACACAGGGTTGTGCTGTATTTCCTAGAGCACCTTGCTCTAGGACAGTAACTGCTGTGGTGACTGGATTTGCCGCGCAGCTTGGTGAGCCTGCTGATCTATCACAGCCTGTCAGCACTCTCACAGCATGCCTAATGAGGGGGTCTGTGATAGTGTGGAAGATAAGCTATTTCCTTCCCATCAATTGATCCTTGCACTTCAAGGTGATTTGTCTTTGATGCATCTTGCAGTATTTCACAAAGCTGCAGGCTAAAATGCCAACTAATTTTTCTCCCTTTACTTAGAGGATGCCTGCAGTCAAGTATAAGGACAAATACAACAGATGATGTATACTCAGAATTCATACATTGGCCACTACGTAAAGGAAATATAGATTGTATTTTTACTAGGGTTGTGCTTTCTTTTCTTTTACAATAATAGAGGCTACAAGGAGAAATAGTTATGAAATACAAATAAAATAATAATTTGGCTTCTGTCAAAATCATGAGCAAAAGAAATGTCAATATTTGAAAGTGATTCAGTATTCTCCTTTTCTGTAATTATGGGCAGAATGTTAGAGACTCACTGGAAGATGTAACTTGTACACTGGCTTTCTGAAGACATCAATGAATTTTACTCTTTTCATATGAGATACCTGTGCTTCCCACTGTCAGAATCAGACCATGTCAATTAGTTTCAGAACAAAAAATTTGAAAAATTGATTGGCTTACTCTTGCCATCTGTTCTCAGGCATTAGTAACTTTTAATTTAGCTGCAGTTTCATCATTCCTATAATAGTTTCTTTCCCCCTCAAAATCTCTTACATCTTTGGAATATGAAAGTTTTGATAGGAAGAACATTGTTTTCAATAAAAAACTGAAATAGGAAAACCTAGTGTGGGAAATGTGAATAATCTTGGAGTCTTAGTTGACTACTTTGTTTAGAATTTATTCACAAATGCCACTTAGACTACCCTAGGAATGCAGTCAAAGAGTACTAAAAATGGATCCCAGACTTTTACCCATATATTCTAAAACTGATTCTTCTTATTTCTATTCTCAGTTGTGGCCACAATTTCCATAAAGTCGTTTTTATTAGCTCTGCTATTCCTGGGTGACAGAAATCATCCCTCTGTCAGGCTTTTTATTGTCAGTGTGATTTTACAAAATCACCTATATAAGACACTAGCCTCTTCTACTGATATCAGACCCTCCTCCTCAAAGTCAGCTTGGATTCGGTTCTGAAATGGCATATCAAGGCAGAGTTCAAAGTCTCTTACCAAGAAGAGCCAGAACAAAGCAATATCTCCTTGTACAGACTTTAGTGTTTCCTAGCAAAATCTTTGTTGCTTTAAGTAGAGTGCAACACTCATTGGGGCCCAATAGCTATTAGTTCTATACAATCTGTTTTAATAACCTATAAAAGGATAAGTTTTTAATTGCTAAATAGCAATAAACATTGATTTCTTTTGCCTTGCTGATATCCCCAGGATGTTCCATAATGACTCTTTAGCCTGGATTGCCAGGTTTTAATACCTTATCACTTCAGTAATCTCCTTCCCTGCTATCACCCTTTTCTCCCACTCTTGTTACAGACTCTAGTTATAAACTGAAAACTTTCAGCATCAAAATTCATATGGACAGAAATAACTAAAATGGGGCAGGAGGACTGGAAGAGATAGAAGCTGTAATAAAAGAATAATGAAGGTTAAGCATAAACAATCAAAATTCAACCTTTATTTTAGCCACTACTTCTCAATAGAAAATTTATGTTGAATTTTAGTTATATGTTCAGTCCTACTTGCACAAAGATATCACATTTATCATGTATCATTTATTTCTAGAAAAAGTCATACAAAATCTTTACCATGCAATACAACAATAAAATTCTAGATAGATCTTCTATGAAATGAAAATTTAGCTATATTGGTCTGTAAGATCTAGTCTTTATCTAGTCTAAGGGGGATCAAAGTTTCTGTACATATAAAGCCTTTTCACCCCAGGAGTCACTTCATTTATCTCTTGTTTTTGATAAGCAGCCATCAAAATCACAAAGATCTAAGTGAATTTTCATATAGACGCTTTGCTCTGGAATATTACACATAAACTAGAATACAATAAATAATTGACTCCAGATCAACAATCAATTGATCTATGACAGAAGATATTAGTTTTCATGAAAAAATAATAACTTGTCAATCAGGTAAAAAACGTATATTGGTATGAATGGTACAAACCAGTCCATTGGTCCAGTAGTTGTTAAAGAATTTTCAGGATATAAATGGTACAACAGTCTGTTAAATTAAGTGGTTCATGTAAGACACAATTTTTCAAATGTCTACAGTCTCTGAACTGTCTCAGGTAAAGATACATTAAAGAAAAAAAGGAAAATAACCTAATAAGAAAAATAATATCTTTTCCTTTTCCTAAAATTCATTAAACTCTACCTTTTATGACTGACAGCAAGACATTGTCTACTTGTAATGGAGCTAGTAAGGACCTTATTATTAATGGGGTTTTTTTGATTAAAAAAATCTTGTTTATCTATAACTTTTTAAAATCATAATATGTTCAACTAAAAGCCCTACAGGGAGAGATCTTTCACCAGACTGAATAAATAAAACTCTCTGAGTACAGAAGACAAAGTATCACCTACTGCACCAACTTTTTCTTCTTAGAAAACCCAAAATAATTTAACACTTTTACTACTAGGACATATGTAACTTGACAAGATCTTTTATAGTTACATTATAACTACATTATTATCATGAATAATAATATGATAATAGGATAAAGAGGACATATATATTAAAAATATACACCTTAAAATTCTTTTAAATCTTTATATTAAAATAACATTTATAAGATGTAACACATCTGTATATTTTTGATAATACTTTGATTCTGCTTTCAGAAACAAAAACATGATTTTATTCAAAATCTGGAAACAAAATGTATTTAAAATTATCAAGATTTCCTGGAAAATACGAATACAAACTTTCAACCCATTATATCAGCTCCTCCTGCATTTTATTTGAGGAGCCTTCTCTCATTTCTTTTCCTGAATCTTGGGCAAATCACTTTGCTTCTCTCAGATTCCCTTTTTATAAAGTAAGTAAAATATTTACTTACTTTCTTTTACCTCCCAAGGGGTTTTCTGTGGGTTAATTAGTTAATGTTTATATAACACTTTGAACATGTAAAGTACTATATTAGTGCCAAATGCTATTATTATGAAACCTATTAAAAACAATGCATGATCAATTAGCACAAATCAAAGGACATGTAGCTGCAAAGGATCTAATTAAAAGTTGATAAATAGAATTATTGAAAGCAGATGAACTTTTGTACTACCGCACACTTGAAGTGCACAGAGACCTATTAGTCACCACAATGTCCTATATTCCTCATGTCACAGACTAAGCAGCTAGAGGTTTGAAAAAAGTCAATATTTTCCTTATTTGTTTAAGAGCTCATTAAGCAGACTGAAAAGTCATGTTCTACAAAATCTAAACGCTTTTATTTAAAGCACTATGTGAATGTGGCTAAACAAATATTAGAACATGCCTCCAAAATTTATATGAGTTAAAACTGATATTTTAACTAATCAGAATGCCATCTCGTTTTCTTTGTGTACATTTTTTGACCTGACATGGATGATAGATTTATCGTATTTCTACTTGTGTAAATTAGTAACTGCCAATAACTTGAAGTTAGTTGAAATAACTGAACTTTGAAGTTGAGAAGCGATATTCTTAACTTCTATTATTTTCTATCACACTGATTTTCTGATCTAGAAGGAATGAAGGAGATTTTCCTAATTCTAAGAATGTATCCATTTCTTTCATATTTTGAATTACATCTATATATCTATCTATCCCTTGGCATAGTTTCTTCATTGCCAGGAGACCAATTAGTCAATGTGAATCCCAGTAAAATATAGTTATTCTAAACAAGTCAAAAGTTATAGCCATAGTAATAAAATCAAAATACGCTCCTGAGGTTCACATTTTTCGTTCTCTGTTGTGTTCCTTCTTCTACTCATGCCTTTCTTTATTTTCTTTGATTAGGACTTTATCTACCTCCTTTCTTTTCTTTCTCACTTCTTTATGAATATATCTTGAAGATCCAGAATGTCTGAGTACTGCATATCATACTGTAATTTAAAAATAATAAATTAAAAGTAATTTCTGTCAAGAAAGCTTCCTTCTCACTTTTTTCATGTTCTTTCATAGGGTATACACTCTAGTCTCTGATTCCTTTTTGGGAGCCTTTTACTAGATCTTCCTCAGTACCTTCGTATCTGTCTGAGGGGACAAAATAGGACACAATATTCCAGATGATACAGCCTCACCAGCAGCAAGCAGGAGATAATTATTTTCCTGCTAGCCATAGTCCTTGTAGAGTTGTACAGTACATGGTTTATTTGCATTAAAAGTGCCCTGCTAGCTCATATTCAGCTTGGTGTCCACTGTAATGTCTAGGTCCTTTTTAGCAGCGTTATTTATTTAGCCAGTGCTTCCTTGCCCGTGCTGATTTGTGATATTATTCCACATTAGCTCTGGAGAACTTTACACTTTTAGTTATTGAACTTCAGAATATTTCTGCTGCATCAACCTCCAAGTTCATTAAGGACTCTCCAGACTAGGGCTCCACCATTGACTATCTCAGTTACTTGCCTAGGATAGTGTCATCTGAAAACTTGCAGAAGGTGCATGTTGTATTATCATCATGATGTTGAAGATACCAATCGATACAGGCCTAGTACTGACTCCTGGGGTACTGCACTTGTTACTGACTGCAAACAGGATGTCAAACTTGCTACCTCTGAATGATTCAGTCAGTTTTCAGCTTACTCAATTTCCAAGAGTCTGCTCATTTAGTTCAAACCTGCCCAGATTCCAAATGAGAATTTCGTTAAAGATGGTGTCAAAAGATTATCAAAAGGAAGTTATATTATATCCACTGTTTTATAGTACACATTTAATTATGCTCATCCCATCCTTTCTTTTCACTATTACTAGACAAAATTATTTTAAATACAGATAACTTAGACCGTGCATCCATGGTTTTGCATTAAATACATTACAGAGATGTATTTTTTCCAAAATCAATCATCACAAACCCAAGAAAACAAAAATTTTAAAAATGAAAAAAACTAATGAGACATCCAGTCATCTTTCTACAGCAATGACATCCCAGATTGATTGAAATGTGGCCTAAGGACATATTTTTCCTCTTTTCCATTCATTTGTGCCCAAATCATGTGTTCCAACAATTTTTACTTTTACAAATTCTTCATGCAGACACGAGAACAAGACTAAACATTTATCCTGAAACAAAGATAGTTATCTGAATCACTTACATTGAATCATTGGGCTAGATTATTATTCCTTTAATCTTTTTTTAAGTATCGTTATTTTCAGGGAAAGCTTTGAATGGTCAGGACTTCTGGATTTACTTACACATTTACATTATCCTGTTATTCTGAATACTCGATCTTCCCAACACCAAATTTCCCAGCACTTTTCCATTTCTTACATTCTTGAAACTCAATATCACTTAAGCTGTTGTACATTGCATTTTCTTTATCTTTCATGAAGCACTTTGAGCTATATTTTACATGAAATTTGACATGAAATGTAAGTATTGGGATACAATCCTCCTCCTTGATTTATAATGTATTCTTCTTCAAACACTACTTAGCATTCTGTTTGCCTTCTTCATTGCAGCAACATATTAGGTTGAAAGATTTATTTATTTATTTATTTATTTTTATCATAACTCCCTAAGCTCTTTCTTGGTAAGTATACTGAAGCACCTCACAGCTAAATAGATACTTTTCTCATTACATTTTCAGTCTAAGATGTTCTATTGCCCTTATACCTGAATGGCATTTATCACTTGTTAGTCAAGGCAGTTGAGGTTTCCAGAGCTTTCAGTGCACATATACTTTTTGCTTCAATAGATATTGAAGCAGCATATTGTATTAACTACCCCCCCAAAAAATGTATAACTTTATAGCAAAGTTTCCTTGACTCCCATGGTTTAGATCCTTAATATTATTGTTATATGATTTTTAGACACCATTTTTTTTTAAAGAATTGCCTTAGCCTCCTAAATCACAGAGATTTCAGAAAGGCCTGAAGGAAAACTGACACACTTGGCTGTTTTCTTCTTTTGTAAATCTGCCTTTTGTTTGAAATCATCAGATTACAGAAAAATTTGAGACTATTTTATTAATTTATTAAGAAATTTTGCCAGTGATATGCTTTGGATGTTTTTAGTGCTAAAGCTTAGAGACCTGAAATATAGAAACTTAGAAAATTTTTTTTAGTTGTTTGGGAGACTACAACATACCACTGATAAACAGTGAGGAAGATAGCAGTGGTGTAGCCCCTCTTCTCCCGGTTATTTACCTGCAGGTTAATATATTCTGCTTATTAAATGTTATTCTTTAGGATGAGACAGCGCATCTTTTTCTCTAATCAGAAGAAAGCTTTGAGCAGCAGATACGTTGCACAGTATGGTACAGTAACATGCCCTAATACGCAGAACCAGAAATATTTCTGAAGCATGTCCTATATATTACCTATATATATACATATATATATGTATATATATGTGTCCTATAGGTACTACCTACATAGGTAATACTTATATTTCTTATGTTATATACCAGAATGTAACTAAGCATATTTGTTTTGAGTTGTTAGAACCCTGGTATCAAAGAAGTATAACCAGAAGTTCAGAACATAAAAAGCTTTACATTATAAAGATTGTAAGTTTAAATAAACCCCAGTTAAGCCACCTAATATATGTTACCAATGCATAACTTTCTTGTCTCTTTTAACTAATTTTAAAGAGTTCACATAAATGTTTTGCAAAAATCTATTGAAAAGACTGTTGAGATACAGTTCTTCTAAGTTTTTTTCCTTTTTATCTCAGTATTTATAAATAATATTCAGTACCTATTTGCTTGTTTACCATTACTCTGTAAAATAAAATATTGTTTTCTAGGCATGTACCATCATCTCAGAACCTACTGTTTACAGAAATGTTAATATTGCTTTTCAATAGTTAGCTTGTTTCTTCCTAAGGCACAATGTTAAAAACTAAACCACTGCAGAAACTAATAGCTTTCTTCCTCTGTTAAAAAAAAAATAGATTTTCTTAGGCCAAATATGTGGGTTTACATGTGCTGAGTTTTTTTCTGTAAGAATTGGGTGTTTGCAAACTTTTTAAAAAATTAAAATGACTCTGAAGCGGAACTGTTAAGTCTTTCCTGGCTTACAGCAACAATCAAATATCAGCCCTAGACGTCTTGAGTCACCATCAGCCAATTGAAAGTTTTGTAAACCTTAGTCAGACCTTCAGAAAAATAAAGTTTCAAGGCTTTCCTTTCCTTTCCTTTCCTTTCCTTTCCTTTCCTTTCCTTTCCTTTCCTTTCCTTTCCTTTCCTTTCCTTTCCTTTCCTTTCCTTTCCTTTCCTTTCCTTTCCTTTCCTTTCCTTTCCTTTCCCTTTCCCTTTCCCTTTCCCTTTCCTTTCCTTTCCTTTCCTTTCCTTTCCTTTCCTTTCCTTTCCTTTCCTTTCCTTTCCTTTCCTTTCCTTTCCTTTCCTTTCCTTTCCTTTCCTTTCTTCTTGTAAAATCCTTTGGAAATTTTGCAAGACTATAAACTATGTTTTTTCATATGAAAGTTGTATACAACCAGCTGCTGATTGGAGAAACTGTACCTGGTAGGTGATGCTCCCTTCAAAGTGTTGTATAGCAATAGCTCAGTTTGATTCTGTAAAGTTTTTCACAACAAAATTGTTATCTGTTCTTATTCTGGGTTTTGTTCTTCATGTCCCTCAGATCTAGACCTCTCTTTTTACACAATCAAACAAGATGAACCTTGTTTGGGTGGAGAAATAGTATGAAGTCTTCATAAAGGCCCGGATAATTCATCAGACACAGACACAAAAAATGCCCAAGAGAATTCATTCAAGGAATGCATTCGCTGGCATTCAATTTAAATTGTAAACCAAAGAAGCCAAGATCCTAAAAGATATTCAGACAGATAGGTCTTCTTATGCTCAGTACATGTAACTGGTCAAACTTAGCAAAAATCTCCATTACTACTTCCTAAGTAAAGGACTAAAGAATAATTACTACTTAGATGAGTTCAAAACATGTGCAGGTACATTTTTGAACATTAATAATGTCCATCTATGACAACCAACTTTCAAAATCTTGGCCTTGCTTTGCTATGTTCTTGGCTTTATTTTGCTATATTTTATGGTATAATTGAACTCTCTTCAGTATCTGATAATGTTAACTGTGCATGAAGGTCTTTCATAAAAGCTTGTCTAAATGTTTACATAAGAGATTCAGAGCTTGATTTTTTCAGTAACACTGAAGATAGCCCCTGCAGACTGAAAGCTTTTTACCTTCTTGTTGTTAGAAAACAGTTTTAACAGCTGCCAAAAAGCAAACAATGGAAAACTATAAGTTCAAATATGAAACTTGGAAGTGAGACAATAAAAAATTCGCTTTAGCAGATAGAATATTGGTTCTAATGATAACATTTTTTTACCATTTTACCATTCATTATGTTCTTTACTATTCTGACTGAAAAAAAATCTTTGTTTTGTTCGCATTTTTGCATTTTATTGCTTGTATTCTCTACTTGGTCTTCATCTTTCCCCCCCCCCCCTCCTGAATTTCAGTTTATGTGCCAAATTTTCCAAAAACACAGGACAAAGTCAGTGTCTCATGTGCAATAGTTCATCTGCCCAATGTAAAAAAAGTGCATTAAATGCCAAAATACAACTTATATATCTTTTGAAGGATCTAAATAAAATTCAAGGGCTTCTACTCAAATGAAAGACGTTGAAAATCCCAGCCCAGCTGCTACAGAGCTGTGGAGGTATCTTAGTACCAGGTAAAAGTTTTCCAGTTTTGCTAAGGACCTCCATCTTGTCTAAATATCCCTGGGGACAAGAATGTTTGGTTTGAGTACCTCAATATGATATATGTTTTCAGGCACATCTAATTCATGCCAATCGAATGAGGTCACAAAAGGTCTTTACATTTTCTATCTTTTCAATAGTGCTAGAAGAGGGCAAAAGGCCATGGGTTGTAATTAAAGCACTCATGCCAAGACAAGAAAACACAGGTTTTTGTTTGTATATTGGAAACTTCAAGCTCCTTCCAATCACACTTATCACAGGTGATCCGTAAAATAGTCTGTTGACTAGTTTCACTAAAAGCAGGGGAGGAGGGAGATGATCAGTCTGCCCCTTTATTTCTTTTGTCGAAGCTATGCTCCTGCGAAGAAAAAAGCTGATGAAGCATGACTGAAGCCTTGTGACTCAACTGGACATAGACTATCAAGTTCTTATGCCCAAGACAGTTGTATATTTTATTCAACAACCGGTTAATGTAAAAATCATACATCAAAACAGTATTTTTCTGCTCAGTGACTCTGGTTGATTTTTTTTTTCTACCTGCTCTACTCATTTTTGAATGCTTAGGATTTTTAATCCTTCGCTTAACCCTGCAGCCAGTAAAGCTGAGTCCCTATTTGCTGAACTTTATTGCATAATCTGAGTCATGCAGGAGCCTAAAGCTCTGGCAAATCCAAAGATGCTAGACTTTCCGTAGGTGTGAGTAGACAATCTACCATTGCTGATGCTATTGCCCTGAAAGAACTTGTGAAATACTAGGATTCTCAGCCAGTCAAGTCACTCAGCAAGAATGTGTAGGTGCCTCTTTCAAAGACCTAGAAATCAAATGAAGAATGAAAAGGAAAAGTTAATGAAGAATGTTGGAGGTATATACATATATATATGTATATACATATGTACTGTCTATTTCATCATTGGATATGGATATATAAGAATGGACAGCTGGATAAAACTACTGCACATTTAAACACACAGGTAATCTTTTCCATTAGCAGTTCCAACATACAATGTCACATTCAGTTTTCTATAAGCATTAGGAAGGATTTAAAAAAGATGAAAAACTGCTGCTGAAATTTTGAAGTGCCTGAATATGCATTTCTAATTGATAGTCGAAATCCCTACTTAGAAATACTCTCTCAATCTGTGCTAAATGTGTTCATATAGACATCTAGTAAGAAGTTTGTTTAAACCATACAGCAATGGCCATTCAACAGTGCACGTATGGACCCCATTAAACTGCAGAATCAGGGCTTTAGGCAAGCTGCTATTGCCACTCTGCTCTCTCAGTTCCAGCTTAATGGAATCTTCTGACAGACTCTGAGCAACAGTTAACAATGACTCAATTTCTTCTTCTATCGTTTAGCATCTATTTAAAACTGTAAAACTATCTATTACTCTTAATGTAGTCTGATCTGCTAATTGAAAGCTGGTCTGTATTTTGCTCCACTCAAAGCACAAACTATTTCTTCTGGGGGCTATTAGCCAGAGATACATAGGGAAAAAAATCACCCCCCCCCCTTTTTTTTTTTTACTTTATTGCAATTTTCATTACAAATTGTGTAACACTGGATTAACACTGGATTTCCAAGTTCAGATTGAAATTAGGTAATATCAGCTTTACATTTAAAATTCTTTTATATATTAATATTTGCTTGATGTTAAATTAGAAAACAGATATGATTTTTGCTGTGTTGTTCCTGAAGAAAAACTACAATGAGTTTGACAGACAAGTCTTGCTATCCAAAAGATTATGTACTATTTATTCTCACTACAGATAAAGAGAGGGAGACATGTTTTACTCACATTTGTTGCACCCTTTAGGTTTAAAACTAATAGTTTTTTTTTTTTTTTTTTTTTTCTCTCTTTTTCAGATTCTGGAATATTCTCTACATATGAACTCTAATTTGGTTCTTCTCTCCTATATTCTATTATAGAGAAAGAAAAAAATATTTCTCAAAACTGTCATTCTTAGCACTGAATGATATGGAACACTTATTGCTCATGAAGAAGCACATCTTCCTTTTACTGAGTTTACTATGTCTTTTATGTTTACATTTTACCTTAAAGGCCCATGTCGGTTTGTTGTTTCTTATTTTCTAGCACTCTTGATAAGTCTAGCACTGATGCATTTCAGAATATGCTTCTCTCATGGTTTCTGTACTGCAGATATAATTCACTGCAAAGACATTTGATATCTTTAAGCAGTCTCTGCCCTTTCACATTCCAAATATGTCAGCAGCCATGCCCAGACTGGAGGAAACCTATAGCTATGGGTCTATTAGTATGCTTCTGTACCACCTGGGCCAGTTGTGCCACTCTGAACAGCCAACGGGTAGTCATTACAGGAAGCACAACACTAACAGAAGAACAGTCCTCAAAATTTAAACATCTAAATTTAGATGTTTACTTGTGCTGCAGATAGCTAAGTTCCTAATGTCAATAAAGAGTTATTCAATGTCATCCTTAAGGCATAGATCGTCAGCTGGTCAGCTGGGCAGGAAGAGTTGACTGCCATACTTCAGAGTTTCATTTTTTTTCAAGCAATGACGTCAAATGGCTCACAGCAGACCTTAAAACTCACTTCATGGGACTAGATCATTTCCAAAATATTTCTTTCCTTAGAACTTTGGAGGGATGGTCTTTTTTTTATTTTGGTTTGGTTTGTTTTTTTGTGGTCTTACTTGCCTAACATCAATTCTTGGCCCTAAAGGAAGACAAATAAAATAGAGTTTAAGAAGTGGTCCTGGCTTTTTCTGCCTTGGACACAATCTTTCACAGCTTGTTCTGTGTGGGAAAAGTTCGTTCACCGTTCCATTACTCTGATCAACAGAACATTTTCTCCAGGGAGAGAAAGAAGTCTCAGAATATGTTTCAGCTTGAAAATACAAGTTGTAGAAAACACAGTGCAACAACTGCTGATAAATTTGGCATAGAAGTTTACTTCTTTGGGTAATACAAAATGAAAAGCAAAGGTCACTAAACTGCCAAGTCTATCATATTTTTCCCATAAAAGCCTAATTTCACAGATTTTAGGTTTCTGCTGAGAGAAATTTCTGCTGTGGTTTCATACTTTCAGTATTTTCAGGATCTGATTCTTTCAACCACAGTGTGAAAGTGCATTCAGAAGGCTCTGGTCTTGGACGTGAAGATGAGACTGCCCTTAAGAAAAGCAAGGACAACATACAAGACACAGTCTGCACTTCACAATTGTATTCTACTCTGCAGACTTTTGGTTCTATATTTGAAATCTTAAAGTTTGAAGGCATCTGTTCTTACCAAGTCGCTGTGGGGGGGGGGGGAAGAGAAAAGAAATAAAAAAGAGGGGGGAATAAAAAATTACTTCTAAAATTCAGTTCTTAATTTAACCATCGTAGCTTTCTCTAGACCTTCTAACACAATGCATGAACCTATGAAGCTAATGTTTGCCTTCAGGAAACTGCAGGGTAGTACATGCTCAGAATTCCTCTATAAGCAAGAAGCATGCACAGACAATTTCAAATGTTAGTTTTAAATTCTCTGCTACAACAACTATTTTTCTCGCAGGTTTTTGTCTTATGACTGTGATGTTTCACTGTCTTGTATGAAGGATAATTATTTATAAATAGGAAAATCAATGCGGATGACCCATGAAATGCTGTACATTGTTTTAAAGCCATTTTTCTCTTCATCCTTCCATTTTATACAGATATACAACTACGCAAGGTGCAAAGACACAAAAATTTAGACTTATTATCTCCTTTTTGGATGATATTTTAACCAGTTACTTGTTCTTTTATCAAATAGTCTTCCCATTTGGACCACATTTTTGAGGAGGACTGCAGTAATCTGATTTAGTTGTACAAGTAGTCTTCCTCAGCCCTTGGAAAATTTGAGTGAATACAGAGTGCCACAGCAAATCTCAGCAGTATCAAGTGCTATGAGCACGTCAGACCTGTCTTTCCTTCTCTGCCCTGGTTTCCTAGGAGCTTGTCAATTCACCTCTTGAAAGCTCAGAGAGAGGTACAAGTGTCCTTTTACTATGATGGCTCCATGCTCTCCAAGGAATCAGAGGTATTTTGAAGGCTGACCTGAGACTCTCACAAGAAATTTCACAAGAGTTAGATTTAGTCACAAACCTTACCCCCTTGTATGTTAGTGGAAAATTCTATTTTTAACCTTGACATCTTTAAAATAAATGTACAACCACATTCGTTTTAGGCATAAGGAAAAGCAGCTGTAACAAAACAATCATCTACTGCATAACTAACTACTTCTGCAGAGAGAATAAGGAACAAGCATCAAACTGTAGTTACTGATCACACTGCCTAAAGCATTACTAGAAGATGCTCAAAGAATCACATAATAGAGTGGTGCTCACAGTTCAAGAGCTGTAACAGAATAGGACAAGGTTTCAGAAAGATATATTTACTGTGGTTTCTGGAAATCTTAAATGTGTATGGATTCAAAGATCTCTCAGATTGTCTTTATTTATTTAAGTGAAGGCATTGTTTTCTTGTCATACTATAGGTAAATGTTAACAGTGTATATTCTGCTCATAAAATCTATGCAGCACTGAAATCAGCCTACAATAGAGTGTCTTTCCACTGGAGTTTCTTTTTTTTAACTATGCTGTTTCAAACTTAAGGCCAATCATATTAAAGCAAAAACTGCCCTCCCACGTAACTACTTAACAAAGGCAATATTTCCTGAAACTGTCAAATTCTGATATCCAAATGATCACAGTAAATTCCTTAAGGGTCCCAGAATACCTTCAGAAATATATTTCTGAGTGTTCTTACAGCACACTAACATGTCATACACTTTACAGAACCTGATTTTTATTAATATAAAAATGTTAGCATTGCAAAGACAGAGAAAGATTACAATTACTGAGTTTTTTACAGCCTTGTCTCATCATAGTTGGTCAGAAGCTAAATTTTTATTCTCCAAGGTAAGCAATTCATGTACAGCTTCAGCTCTTTGCATCATTTAAGAGATTTCCAGACTCCAGATTAAGGGTTTTATCTAAAGCTTGGACTCCCCTTTGTACACTGGTTTCTTCACTGTAAAGGAAATCCAGATGTATATGGTGTATTTGAAGATTTCTTCTATGCAAATCAACCCTTTGTATTAACATTAATTAATTGAGTCTCATAGTATTACTCTATGGTAGATTAGTTTTGTTATCAATGTATATTAAAATGAAAGCTAGATAATTAATAATAAGTCAAGGATTTTGATGTTCTTTATGCGGGGTTGTGTGTGTGTGTGTCTGTCTGAATGTTTGTCTGTGTGCACACTCTTTTAATTCAGGAGAAAACCAATTAAGCCTGCCATATAATAAGCAATCATGCCAACAACAAATCAATTTCCATATAATTTGTATGATGCGGTACTGTAAATTCTCCATACAGGATCAATAATGAGCAATAAAGTATCAAGCTATAATTCTTCAACCTTCATGGCAAAGCTATACGTACTTATGTAAAAATAGAATTTTACTTTCTGTACAATTTAATTTACTAGATATCAAAAAAAAATCAGACTACAATAGCTAGTATAAACTAAAATATTTCCAGGAAAACTAGAAAAAAAAACAAAACATAAGAACAAAAAAAAAAAAAAAAAAAAAAAGGCTGGATACAGTTAGGTAAGCATAAGCTTCTAGTGCCTTTTCAGTAATCCAAGAATAACCTACCAGGATAGCCAATCTGGTTTACATTGCCACTATAGAATAGCTTAGATTTCCTCTTCAATTTCTGTCACATTTACCAGACCCATTAAAAAGTCTTGGCTATATTAAGTTATCTGAAATGGCAGTGGATGCCTTTGTTTGGGAAACCGCATATTGTTCCTCCATCCCATTTCTGAGTATCAGAAAAAGTTCTCCAGTGGATCATAGGCTCACAAGTGAGGAACAGTTAGGAGGGAACAAATCCAGAACGATACAATCTGATCTTTTTCATGAATCTGTGTAAGGAAGAAGATCTATTATGAAGTACAGACAGCCAGGATAAATTGCTATTAAATTTTTTTTTTTTTACATGTCTACATTTTTTAAACTGAGTTCTATTGATTAAGTTTCTCAGAAAAAAATCTAGAATCTGGAGAGAATTCCAGAGAGATAAGAGACAGACCAAAACCACCACTCCTACTTTTGAATACCAACATCTTTGGAAGTGACCTCAAGAAAGGAGAATGGCCAGAGACTGCTGTGAATGTTTGCAGTTGGAGATGACAGAGTTTGCAGGAAATTCCTTGTAGATTCTTTCAGGGTATTCTTCAAGAAAGGCATGAGTTTTCACAATAGATATGATTTATTCCTTGCAGTTATTGAAAAGAAAATATTCCTATTAAGCTTAATTGAACTTGTATTTCACCATTTATACCTTCTGTGTAATTTTTTTCAGTTCTTGCAAATAGAAGAACTGGTCAAAGTTGGTTCTTTTTCCTCGGTAGCTTAAAGATAGTCATATTTCATCTCTGAATAAAAATTTGCAAATTCTAGATAAATCGCTGTGAATTGATTTTAGATGGACAATTATTAAGCTATTTAGTAATTATTATAATTACTTTAATATCATGATGATTTCTGTTAGTACTGGATAACATTCCCCTCTGTATTAAGAAGAAAAATGCTGACAATATGCTGTAAAAATGTAATGCAGATCATTGACGCAGGGATAAACTTCACTCATCATGTCAAGAAAATTTTATTTTAAGTAACATTATCCCCAACTCCATTCCATACTCATGTATCTAAACTTACAAAATAAGTGTACAACATTATACAATGTACAGATGTAGAAAAAGAAAGTGAATTAATAATCATATGGAATTCCTACGGATTTCAATACATACAAACCGCTTTATATATATATATTTTAACCCTAATCTAACACCCCAAAGTTATAAGAAACTTTGAGGTTAGTACACAGTAATGAAAATGGGAAGATTCTTCTCATAAATCATCTGTTAGCTTATCAGGTTTTTTCTAATATTAGTTTTTTACATTTGATCAATTCTTTTGATCAATGAATTCCAACAAGAAAACTCTTTTCACTCCTGAAAATTATCATTCTGCTGATATCTAGTAGCATTTTTTTCCTGGCTTTTCAGAACAGACAATCAGTAAGAAAGTAAGCAACAATGTATCATGAATATTAGAAAACTAAATATAGAGAATAGATTGCAGGCTCTCAAAAGAAGGGAAGTCTGCCTAAAACAGTACTGCCCATGCAATCTCCAAGCATAAGGTTAATATATATCAGATTTCCATAAGTATATTTCCTTTTTCACATGTAAGAGAACAACCAGAACACCTGGAGCTCCGCCTGCGAATGGTAAGGGGCCAGATGAGAGCTCATGGGTCAAGATTAGTGGACAGAACAACATAGGTGACATTGTATTGGTTATCTGCTAGAGAACACCTGATCAGGAAGAAATACACGATGTCTTCTTCAGACAATTGAAAGAAGTTCACAGGTCTTGGTCTTTATAGGAATCACCATCCTGGAATATGCTGCGGAAACAACACAACAGGACACAAGCCACCCAGGATGTTTCTGGAGTGCATTGATGACAACTTCCTAATACAGGTGATTGTGGAACTGGTAAGGAGACCTGCTCTGCTGGATCTTGTACTTACAAACAAGGAAGAACTGGTCAGAGATGGTATAGTCAGCCGTAGCCTTGGCTGCATCAACCATGAGACTGTGGAGTTCAGAATCCTGTAAGGAATGAACAGAGTAAAAAGTAGGACCACAATCCTGGACTTAAGGATTTGACCTATTGAGAGACTTACTTGCAAGAATCCCATGGGATACAACTCTGCAGAGAGGGATAGCTGATATTCAATGCTTGCCTCATCCAAGATCAAGAATGGTCCATCCCAACAAGCAAGAAACCAAATAAAAGGGGGTAGGAGGCCTTCATAGATGAACAAGGAGCTTCTGACAAAATTCAGATGTGGAAAGGAAGTATACAAAAGGAGGAAGCAAGTACAAGTGATACAAGATTGATATAGGAACATCGTCCGAGTAAGGAGTGAGGGGGTTAGGAAACTTGAAGGCCATAAGGATTTGAAACAAACAAGGGACAGGAAAAGCAACAAGAAAGGCCTCCACAATTACATAAGCAGCAAAAGGAAGGCTAGGAAAAGTGTGGACCTACTGCTAAATGAGGCAGGGACCCTGGTGATAAAGGACACAAGAGAGGCAAAGGGACTCAATGCCTTCTACATCTCAGACTTTTATGGTCTTACATTGTAAGGCCAGCCTTCAGGAAGCCCAGGTCCCTGAAACCAGAGAAACCAGTGCTGAGGGATGGCCAATGTCATTGTGCAGCCACTCTAGATTATCTCAGAAAGATCATGGTGATCAGGAGAGTTACCTGAGGAATAGAAGACAATAAATGTCACCCCTGCATTTAAGAAGGGCAAGAAGGAGGATCCTGGAACCTACATGCTGGTCAGCTTCACCTCGGAGGCAATGGAGCAATTAATCCTGGAAACTATTTCTAGACATGTAAAAGACAGGAAAGTGATCAGTAGTACTCAGAATGGATCTACAAAGGGGAAATCACGCTCAACCAACCTGATAGTCTTCTGTGATGAAATGACTGTGGACAAGGGAAAGACAGTCAATGTTAGCAAGGCCTTTGATACAATTTTCTGTAGTCTCATTATCATCAGATTGGTAAGACACGGGCTGAATAACTGGACAATAAAGACAACTTGACTCCTGGGATCAAAGTGTTGTGATCAGTGATACAAAGTCCATTTGGCAGCCAGTAACTAATAGCACCACCATCAATACTGGTGCAAATACTGCTTAATATCTTCATTAAAAACATGGACGATAGGATGGACAAGCACTCTCAGCAAGTTTGGATGACATCAGATTGGGAGGCAGTGTTCAACAGGCTGGAGGGAAGGGTTGCCATTCAGAGGGACCTAAATAGGTTGGAGAAATAGGCTAACTAGTATTTCACGAAGCTGAACAAAAGCAAATACAAAATCTTGCATGTGGGCTGGTATAACACCAGAACAGAACCATAACCAGAACAGACTAGGGCCCAAATTTCTGTGAGGCAGCTCATCAGAGAACTTGGGTACCGTGGTGGCCAACAAGCTGAACACAAGTCATCAGTAAACTGACTCGTGTTTCTGCGGCCCTTGCAGCATAGAACCATATCCTACAATGCATTAGTAAGAGTGGAGCCAGCAGGTCTAGGAAAATGATCCTTCCTCTCTATTTCACAGCTGTGAGACTGCATCTGGAGTACTGTGTCTAGTTTTAGGCCCTGTTCAACAAATATTTTGGTATTTTGGAGTGAGTCAAATGGAGGGCCATCAAACTGGTTAGGGGCTGGAGTGCCTGAAGCAGAAGGAGAGGATGAGGGAATGGTGTTTGTTCAGCCTTAAGCAGAGAAGGCTCAGGAGAGCCTTCATCACTATAATTATCTGATTGGAAGATACAGAGAACACAAAGTCAGGTTCTTCTTGGAGGTACATGGTGACAGAAGGAGTGACAATAGACACAAGTTGTAACATAGAAAAATTATGTATAAAAGGAAAACATTTTTTACTGTGAAGTGAAATATTGGAACAGTTTGGCCAGAGAGGTTTTGAAGCCTCCTTCCTTGGAGGTGTTCAAGACTAGTCTGGACACATGATGAACAATGCAATTCAATTAGATCTCTTTTGAGCAGTGGGTAGTACTAGATGACCTCCAGCAGTCCCTTCCAACCAAAATTCTTTGATTCTGTGATTGGAGGTATTTTCTAATAAATTAAGATTTTTTTTTCTGAAATGATTCCAAGGGAGAAATTGGATCAAGCCCTTACATCCATTTCTGGCTTTTTGTGGCAGGGGTAGGGGAGGTTGCTTATGTTCTGAATACGGTAAGTATTCATTGCAGTCGTTGCTGCAGAATAATGTACAAATTATAAGTAAAAAAAAAGTGTGAAGACTCAACACGTAGAGTAACAAAAATATGTATAGTCACACATAAAAATGCTAAGGGAAATTTCAGCAATAACTATTTGTCTAAATATTGCAATATGCTTTAAAAAAAGAACTAAAATTTATAAGTAATAAAAAAAGGAGTGCAAAGGTGATTTCAGTAAACATGAAGTGTCCAGTGAATGGATTATAACCAGTGAATGGATTATAATCAAATACCATTTGTTACATTGAGAGTCAAACATGCAATGGGGACGAGATGTGATAAATGGAAGCGTAATGCATGCATGAACAATATTTGATTGAAAGATCAATGCAGATGTTTTAGTCATTATGTTTGAGGAACTAGAAAACAAAACAAGGATATTTTCTGGTTCCATAATTACTACTGTAATATAATAGCTATGTTTGAAATACTGTCAGTATACAGTTGGTAACAATATGAAAACAATGCCACTTACCTCAAAACATATACTCCCTGGCTGAAATTTTAACTCCAACAAAGCTAAAAACAAAATTCTTCCTAACTTACAAGAAGCTGAGATTTCATCTCCTGCATTTCTTTGGAGTCCTATCTTCCTGACTGTTGTCAAAATAGGTGCCTATACTGTACCAGCTCCTGTTCCCATTCTGGATAGCATGGCCAAGGGAGCAAGAAGTAGCTTCTGTTCTTGCAGCGTTCTTCTTGCTCGCAATGTCACAGTACAGACAGTGCAGAGTGACTTTCAGACTGCAAGCTGAGTTTGCCCACTAGCAGAACGGGGGGGGGGGGGGGGGGGGGGAGGGGGGAGTTTCTATGTGCATTTAACAGATCTGATGTAAGAGCCACTATGAAACAACATGTGCAAAACAATCAAGAAGTGTAGGTAAGCAATGCTGTACTGGGTATAGTCCAAGGGAACCACATCCCAGAAGAAACGATCCTAACAATTTTGAAGAAAACAGTTCTACTGAAAAAAATGCAGCAAAACTGTGAAGAGTCCTTGACATGGTTTCACACACCCATTCATATTAAATATTTACATCTATTATAAATTGTTTAGATTATGACCTAGATAAACACCTCCCCTGCAGTTTGCTTTCAGACTTGCATTTTAATAATGATGAATAATGATGTTAAAACTTCCAACAGCTAAGTGTGCAGAGTGCATTTGCAAAAATAATATAACAATAAACAGAATATTACAAATATATACTAGAAATCCATTAAAAATAAGAGAAATTGGGTACCTTTTTAAAATTAACCATTTCTCTTTCATTGTTGGAGGCAAAGCTTTATATCCAACACTAGTAAGAATAGGCTGTTACTGTCCTCAGTGTCATGACCTCACTGGTTAGCTGCTTGCAAAACACATCTACACAGCAACACAATCCATAGTCCTCATGTTATAGATAAGATTGTAGATATTGATGGAAATGTCAGCACAAGTGATGCAAGACTAGATGACACCAGAATGTAAGAAATAACACATAAGCCTACAAAGAGGGTTTCGTCAACATACCTGCAAAATAAACTTATTAGTAGAAAACAATGCTGAAAAAAGGTGAAGCATGGATAGTGGAGTTTAAACATGAAATTGAATCCCAGGTTCTCATTTTATACCCCATGTCTACCATGGTATGATAATCCACCAAGATGATCTGGAGTACAAAATTCTATACCGTTCGAGAGCTTTTTTTAATGATTGAGACTGTACAATGAAAATATTTTGTTTTAAGGCATATATTCTTAAATATATTGGAAGAACTAGATTTTTCCAAATTCTTCTGGATGAGGCAAAAAAAAAAAAAAAAAAAAAAAAAAAAGCTTATTGAAAAGAAAAGCTTGTATATTAAAAAAAGATACTGTCATGTCAAGTGTTGCAACATGTAAGGCTTTATGCTCTAGCTCATAAGAAAAATGATGCTACTGAATAGCTTTCATGCATTCTGAGTTTCTCTATCATGCCTTTCCCTCAAATCTTACTAGGAATAGAAGCAACACCAAGTGCTTCATTTTATGATCTATTAGCCATATACCTATCTAACCACATTCAAAGGCAGCTCCAGATGCGAAGCGGTTCTTAGAAACCAGATTCCACTTCAGTTCAGCCTTCACAGCTAAAAGAAACAAAAAACAAAGCAAAATAAAACAAAACCAACCCCAACTACTTTGTGCCTTTTCCACTCAGTGCATTAACAACACCACAAAGCCATGACTCTTGTATCTGGGCTGTCATCTGTATTTCTTCATCTCTGTTACAATACTTGATTAACAGCTCATACAGATTAACCAGTATAACAGACAGCCATTATTTTCCATCTTGTCCCACTCAATAAATCCATCCACTCCCCAGTAAATATGTCTTGGCAGCAGTCCAACCATGGGAGTCACTAACAAGATGGTTCACCTGAGGTCAAACAAATCACTCTTTAATATAATAATTGCAACACAGCTTGGCAGTCAATCACCTATCATTTTCCTCAATGAACAAATAAAACTGCAGGAGGAAATACTCCTGGGCACCTGCTCGCACTAAAGTGGTGGCAACAGCTGGTCCAGCAGATGTTCCTCATTCAACACCTGTGTTTCTACATTTCAGCAGTAGGATTTGTTAATAGATATTTCTTTCCTTTTTTTGAAAATCCTGAAATTCATAGCTAAAAAGAATACTCCTCAGGATTTAGCAAAACCCTGTTTATGTTACTTGAAGGAAACCAACTAGTTGTAAAAAAGAACTTAAAGGAGCCTTAAAAGTCTCTATCAGTATAATCTTTGTATTTCATATTTTGTGTCTGATATAGGTTTGAGATCCCTCAGTCCTCCTGATGTCCTGCAGGACTGTAACGCATATGGCAAAGAAATACAAATTACCAGCCAGAGAGAGTTAGGCTGAATTAATGTAGATGAGATAGCTACATATATGCATTTTTTTTCATTAAAAAGCTTAAGAGCTTTTGAACTGGGAAATGCACTTTTCATTATTAGTATAAATAGTCTGTTACTTTATGAATAGAACAGCACATCTTTGGTTATCTTGTATACTTGTTAAAAATGTAGGACAATGACTCGTTTCTCTATTAGAAGTTTATTAAACCTGTCTGTCTACACAAGTACAAAACTATTTGCTTGTCCTTAAATAGTCTTGTAAGTTTTGGTACTCCATGAAAACAGCATGACTAACAAAGCTACCCATTTAGAACTCTAGTAGCTTCAAAATTAATGTTCCATGCACTCAAACCTATCAAAAATAAGAAATTTAGATAAACTATCACTTTCTCTTCATCAGAACTGCCTACCGCTTAGGGATACCAAGAGATAATGAGAATCTTGTGGAAGAATTATGAAGAATTTATTTATTATTTATGAAGAATATTTTTTGCAGGTTATAGATAATGAACTATTTCCAGTACTACTCAGAATATACTCTTAGAAAGAAGCTATCTCATGCAGGTGATGCTTTTGACAAGTGCTAAATGTATATTGAAAATGAAAAGAAAAAATATTGAATGTTTAGGACAGAAATATCTTGACATAGAGTAAAATTAAATATCTTTCTGAAGTTCTTAGTGTTAACTTCCATCTTACTATGAGAATATAGTGCATCTCAGATGAAAAATGGAAGTAAGGTGTCCAGAAATCTGCAGACCACTTTTAAAAGTGATGAGGCCCTTAACCTCATTAAAATTGTCCATTATTCATTTAAGGACTTCTGCTCTGAAAATATATGAACTCAATCAGTGACAGAAGCTCTGTGTCAAACATTTCCTTCCTATCTGTTCACAGACAGAGACAGAGTGATTGTTAGTCACTATCTAGACTTCTGATGACCCCTCTGTTCTAGAAAGAAGAGTGTCTTGTCAGTTCTCACATTTCTCGCTGATATTGCTAAGAAAGGTAATAAAACAATTGAAACAGTTAGCCAGGAAAAGATAAGTATGTCAAAGGAGACAAGGGCAGCTCAGTGATGTGACTAAAGCTTATTCCTGTATTTAGAAAAAGTAAGAATAGCAGAGTTAAGGAAGGAAAAAAATTACAAAGCACTTAATGCCATGGAATTCTTCTCCATGATGAACTTGAGTTTATAAAGAAGATTATAATTTTAAAAGTCAGCTTTTGTCAATGGTTATCACGTTCTGTTAGAAAATACCTTTTCCTGCATTTAGAAATAGCAATGTCTGGTAGATGCCCACTTTGAATGGCAGCAGCATATGTTGTTTCAAATCCACTGAGTAAACTATCTAGTTGATTAACTAAAGAAGGTTCAAAATAAACAATTTCCAACATGATAATGATGTAAAATCTATCCCAAGAAATCTTTTCATATAAATCCATCAGACATGTCTAAAATAAAAAGTTATATATACAGTTTCTAAAAAAAAAAACCTCGTCACCCTTGAAAATTCATTTAGTTTTCTTAAAAGCATAAGATATAGAGTAAAATTTTGAATAATATTAAAATTATATTAAACCTCTTAAGATATTCCTAGACTCCAGTTATAACACTATTCAATCATCTAAAGATATGTTAGCTCCTAGGATAATCTTCAAAAGGGCCTAAGGAGGTGCCAGATGCTTAATGTATTTTTTTATATTTATTCCTAAGTACTCTCTAAACATTGTTAATAAACAAAAAATTGACTCTCTAAACAACCTCTAAATAACCAAATAATTTTATAATTCTGACTCAAAGATTCAGATGATTGGGAGGCTTAAAATCAGTGAAAATCCTCATTAACTTAAACATTTTTGAAAATATTGTCCCTAAACTCTCATTAGATGCTAGAAAAACTGGACAGTAAATTTTAGTAACATTAAAAGAGATGCAATTTTAATGTTTTCTGAAAATGAAAGTAGTTCATCCTCTGCAAAGTCTGACAAACAAAATCATTAAGTATTCTTAGAAATCTAAGACTAAAATTCCTTACTTTTTCATTAAAGATTTAGGTCTTTAAGAGTAGATTACCAGAGTAGATATCAGGATCACACTTTTCTAGTTCTTTTTCTTACACACAAAGAGAAACGGTCTTACACAGAAAAAGTGAAAATGTGAATCTAAGTCAGTTTGCTTGATTCTTTGTCTTATTATCCCCACCCATGAGAGGACAAT
Source organism: Rhea pennata (assembly GCF_028389875.1). Lineage (NCBI taxonomy): Eukaryota > Metazoa > Chordata > Aves > Rheiformes > Rheidae > Rhea > Rhea pennata. Next base: position 118,592,743 of record NC_084664.1, on the reverse strand, counting down.
TTATTTTATATGATTTGCAATAAGAGAAATTCTGCCTCATTTTTCAGTCAACAAGAAGCAAATTCTCTTCTTCCATGTACATGACAGGAAAACAAAACAACAACAACAACAAAAAAAAGTAACTAACAAGATTAATGCTTCCTTCCTCAGAACGGGGTGAAATTCACTCCAACTCACCAGGCCAGAACAATCCCTATGAACTATTTAAGACCTCAAATTAGATTGCAGCTGATGTCAGATATGCTTTGTGAAGATTAGCTGTAGCAGTAAAAGATACCCAATAGGGCTGTTGCTGGAAAACAGACAGCTCAATATGTAGCTGTTGCCACTTTGGGATTAGAGCATAGTCCTGGCTACCCTATGTCACGACTATTTTGAAGAATTTTTCTGACATAGCTGTATTGGTAACAACTGGGGCATTCAGCGTTTTCTGTCTAAGACAGTTTGTGCTGGGAGAAAATGCTGGCATATATTAAGACACTAGATATGTTCGGCAGCCAGACTGACGGTGTCTTTCATTTTGACTGTGGATGTTTCACTGTATTAATACAACATGCAGCTTTTTTATCTAATTGTATTTTGCTCACTGTAAGTTCTCAGAATTTCTTTAAGAAGAGTGATCCTATATGAACATAGCTTATTTTCTTTCATTTGGTTCCCATTACAGTGGAATTAAAAATTCTCAAGAGTAAAATTTAGAGAAGGAAAATTACTGATCAATTTCACCTATAGTATTTTAAGGCACATTATGTGACTGTAAAACAGCAAAAAATCTTGGAAATAGAAATGCCATAATTAGCATTTGGCAAATGGAATTGATGATTATAGCATAGAAAGATAGTAATTGGAGAAGATGACTCAGAATTCAGTGGTTCAGCAGAAAGAAAGGAGAGAAGCAGAGATTTTAGTCTGGAAAAACACATTCTTTTTATCAGAATATCAGCCATGAGACTCATGCCTATGAAGATCCTTCACAGTCTCATCAGAACAATATCTATCTATCAACATGGCATTCTGGCACTAGGCTTCACTGTTCTTGGTTTATGTGTGTCCTTAGTGCAGATTTCCAGCTTTTAAATATGAGAAGAACAGTAGAGTATATCTAGATAACTGCTGAAACAGTTACATGGAGCAGGATTTCCAGGGCTGTCTCTCAGCAAACATGATCCCCCAAAACCTCACAAAAAGCTCTGTATTATTTCCTTCCTGCATGCACCTATCAAATGTCATACTAAGATCTAAAGATGTTATTAAAGCAAAAATAATCCTCAAATTATAAAATTATCAGGTAACATGTACCATGTAGAAAGAACTTAGGAAAAGCAATGATAAAGATCTGAAGTTTAGATAACATGATCCTGTGATTATAGGGAAAAAAAAAAAAAGATTTAGCCAAGAAAAATAAGGGTAGAGTTGGAAGTACAAGATGAAAACGACTTGCATTCTACAAATATGTAACAGATAGGAAGAGTTTAATTTATTTTCCATGTCTACAATAGATAGAATAAGAAGTAATGGCTGTGGTCTACACCAGATTAGATGTGGTGAAATCCGAAATCTGAAATCTGAAATTCAGATTACAAAATAAAACTTTCTAATGGTGAAGATAAATTAGACTGAATGGATTTCCTGGGAATCTTCATCATAAGAACCTTTAAAAACATCAGCAACAAATGAGAAAGATACAGCTGATCACAACTTACTCAGGTCTGTTTGATCCACCCACAAGAGACTTTCCAATTGAATTCTGTAATTTTAGGAAACTGACTTTTCAAATATTTATATGAAAATTTAGATTTACTTTTTGAAAACTTATGCTGGGAGTCATCATCCCCAGAAGGTAATATTGCCTTGTATCCAGAGAATAACATGTCCTCAGGTGAATAGTTCTTGTATTTGTTTACTTAGATTTGTTTGGTTGACTAGTACTCTCCTACCTCATGCCACTTCAGATAGCCCCAGAGCAGATGCACCCTACAAAATTTAGGGGGATTTGAATTAGCAAGTTAATGTCAGAATTTCTTTTGGAAAAGCATAGACTTGTCTGTTCAACTTTTCTGAATTTTTATTATACATGCCACGTTTTCATTTACCACTTCTATTCATAATGCTAAAAATCCAATTCTACTATTCCAACTATTCTACTATTGCGATCAAATAGATTCAAAACTGAGGTCAGAACAATGAATACCTGTTCCTGGAGAAGGGGTTAACTTTCTCACAGCTTCACAGAAAAAGACTGTCAGCAAAAATTACAAAGCTACTTAAACATTGAAGTGCTATGTACTATAATACCTAAATTTTGGGGGCCTGATTAATTCAGAAGCCTGTGTTAAACATCTAAATTCTTTCTGCAGTGGTGGGTGAGACAAACCAGCCTCATAAGGAAGCTCAAAATAGGTAGTGGATGAAAAGGGAGGTACCTGGTATTGTTAACTGGAAATACTTTTCTACAAATTAGCTCATTCACAAAAAACTCAGATATTTCCGACATAAAATTGTGTGGTACAAAGTAACAATTCCTTCATTTTGCATTACAGCAATACTCCAGATAGTTTTTTTTAGCTTAGAAAAAATCTCATTCATCTGCCCTGCCTGACTCATCCATAAGCCTTTGCTGGTTTTTTTTTTTTTTTAGCTGCTAGGAACATATGTACACATCAGTTTAGTGAAAAGATTATTGCATTTGATATTCATTAAATTAGAGATGGACATTGATTTAATTTCTACTGCAGTCATAGAAAAAAGAAAAGCCTTTATTAGCATCTTGCTCACTGTTCCCTATGATTAACTTTTCCTTCTCCTGAACCTTTGAATCACAGACAAGGCTGCCCTAGCTTTTGTGTAGGCAGAGAATTTGCTTGCAAAATAGTCCTGTCTGTGCAAGGGGTAGCTTAAAGGGTATGGCTCCAGCTCCTCTCTACTCTCTCTACTGTTGAGAAAGGCGGATGTGTTCCCCTGCTACCTTCAGTTGTTCATAAAGCTATATGTTTTTCTAAGGTTCCATGATAGGTCTATGTCTTCCATTGAACCTTTTGGTAAAATCTGTTTTAAATGATTTTAAAGTGAAATGTTGTCTTTTTCTTTTCTTTTTTTAGAAAAAAAAAAAGCTGAAACAATACTTTATTGAAGAAGTTGCATTAAAACATTCTTATTCAGAAACTTTAGATGCAATAAGGAAACTCAGCCATTTAAAACACTAGTTCTTGGAAGAGGCTCAACAGAAATCTGAATAACTTTGGCCACTGGGTTTCCAAATATTTGGGGCTTTTTTTCAGTTCAGCATTTCAAATGCTGAACAATTTTTTCCTTTCAGTGGCTGCTTCAAGCTGCTACATTATTAGAAACTGGTACTGAGATCTAGTGCCTGTCCCAGGAAGCTATGCTCACTGTGTTTCTATTAAGTCAATAAGAAGAAAAAGAATATCCACTTGGAAAAGAAATGGGAACAAAGATCAGGAGATAAGAGACAGAGCACAAAATCTATAAAGGCAAAGATGCTAAAACAATAAAGTTGTGAGTGGGGGTATGAAGAGCAAGAAATATAGGGAAAACTGAGTCAAAAGTCAATTATGGATACTAGAATTGACTCATGGACCTTATGAGGGAAGAAAGAGATAAGGAGTCAATTTAAGTGTCAAACTTGCCTAGTCAAGCACATAAAATGAAAATGGACAATTCTAATATAGAAATAATTAGGAACTAATATATGTATGCACAAGGAGTCATGGAATGTGTATTGCCTTTATAATAGTGATCAAAATCAAAGCTTTTAAAAGGTAACTCAGTCAGAACCATGATAGAGGAATCACTTGCTGACATTTTATGACCTATGTTGTGCAAGTCAGATTAAATTGTTATAATGATGTCCTCTTGTTTTAAGACCTGAAATTATACTATTTAGCTCTCTTCTAATAGAAAACAGTAAATCACCTCTTCCTCTTTGTTACTTTTTTAGGTCAAAGGATTCAGATATGTGTTTTTCAAACATCTGATTTTGGAAGCTGGTAGAGAGCATCAGGAAATGTTGATGTTTCTGTATAATTTTCCCTAACTCTTCAAATAAAGAATAAAGGAATTGTTGAAGTACTAATCTGAGCAGATCTTCTTCTTGACTTGTTTTTATTTTTTATATGCTATTTTCCATCCTTTTTTGTTTGACATCAGTCCAGGCTACAAATATTAACATACAAGTTGTTCGGCATGAGTCTGCATTGACTAGTTCGAGGGTCCACCGTTACTTGGCTCACCTGCCTTCTCTCATCTGAGTGGTCACAAATAGTACAAGTAAAGAGTTTACTTTTACATAGTGACAGGTTCTTAAAGTCTTCCCACTTCACTATCATTTTTTTCAGATATTCTGTTTTCTTTTAAAAGCATCACACATTCCTGTGATTTATTACCCACTGAATGGAATAATCATCACAGTCATAACAAGAACTGTCACAGAAAGAAAGAAAAAGGCAGGTGTCCACGAAGAGCAGGAATATTGGAAAGAACATCGGTCTCACCTTATGAAGCCCAAAATTTCTCTTGGGTACCCAACCAGGTCTACTCATGTAGTCAAAGTAGTGTGCCTAAGGCTATAATCATTAGCACATATTATTTATACACATGGAGACAAAAATAGACATATTTATCTAAATTTACCAGATAGTAATGAGATATGCTATAGGGCAGAGGTAAACTTCCAATTTAGCAATTACAAATTATTAAGACTATACCACTAAGAGCTAAGAAGCCTGATATCATCTTTTCTTTTTTTTTCTTTTTTTTTTTTTTTTTTTTAATGAAAGTTAAAGATTCTTAGTACTTGAAAGGGTGGACCTTCGTGCAACATACAGAAGAAAAGCTAATCCTTTCTTAAATTAAGCTAAAAGTTATAAAAGCCTACCATTTAGGGATGATGTCTTCTTCAAGAAAAAAAGCAAAGGAAAGTCAAATAGGAAAGCTGGGAAATTACCCCTGAGTAGGATTTATGTTTATGTGCTGGGAACAATAATGACCAGGAGATAAAAAAACATTTTGATTTTGAACAGCTTGGATTATGCAGTATGTTGGCTTTCAGTCTGGTTTTCAGAATAAAATGATTGAGATGTTATGCCAGATAAATAGGAAAAAGCTGTGTTATGCTGGCCATAAAAATATGTAAGCAATATTATAAAACATTTAATGCAACAAATTTTTAAATGAGACACAGCTCCTTTGAAAAATATACACCAGAAAATTGCCTCTAAAATCTGAGGAAGACATTGGAAAAAAAAAAAAAAAAAGGTCATTGGTAATACTAGTATTGCTCCAGGAAGACATTCCATTAGAAGGCAGGAGGAAATTAGTTTTATTTTTCTTATAAAATGAACCTGACTGAGATAAACTAATTTGTGACTTTTATAGCCTCCAGTGCCTGTTTTAGTCATCCAGACCCTTCAGATCTGAAAAGAACATTAGGTACAATGAGTCAAAGAAGATATAATTAAGGCTTTACAAAAATCTCATTTTTTTTTGTTTGTTTCACTGTGAACAAGTGTTACCAAGAATAACCTTTTATTCATAAAGTATATATTTTCAAAAAAAAAAAAAAAAAAAAAAAGACATTCACATTCAGGAGGCAGATGGAAAAGTCTACACACAAAGAACATTCAGATGAATTACACATGCAGTGTGTCCAGTAAAGCACTTAGATTTCTGTATGTTAAAAATTCCTGTGTTATAGGATTCTCAGCTGTGGAGCTGCTCTCCTAATCAAACACTCTGCTGAGATTTTAAGATATTCAAGCCATGTAGAGCGTAGGAGTCTTACTTCCTGGCGAAAGAATTGCTGTGATGCTTCTAATAGGCAAATACTTTTTATCTTCCAGCAGCAGCTTTGTGAAAGGAACTTAGGTCTGTTAGTGGGTATTTGCATGCTTACTGTATCACCTGGACCAGCAAGGAATATATCAAATCTGTGATACCTTCAACCCTTCTCACAGGACCATTGCCAGTGTAGAGAAGTGAGAACTTTGATTTGATTATGCTTGTAGGTTTTCTGACCCAGCTACACATGCAGTCCCCATTCTGATGAATGCAGGTTACCTTGACTGCTTATTACTCTTGACATAGATACTTTTTCTTCATTTCCATTGCCATGAGAACAAATATGTATATTTTTTACAAGAAAATGACAATGTCTTGCCTAAGCAGACGTGTGATATATTTTTGTTGTTCATGACTCCAATTGCCAGATTGATATGTAATTAAAATGTGAAGCTTACTCTGAGGCAGAGTGTTGTCATTCTGGATGGAAAACTATACAATATTATCATTACCAGACAATGACTTTTATATCAAATGATTATGTTAATAAAGAAAAAAAAATAAGCAAAACAAAACAAAACAAAACAAAAAAAAAAAAAAACAAAAGTAACTGTCTTCATGATGATCAAATATCATAGGTTTGCTCAGACTTTTTTTAATCAAACAATCTACTGCCTGGAAAAAAAAAATAGCCAGTCAGAAGTCAGGGGAAAAATGCAAGTCATCTTACTTCAGGGATACCAGCAAAATTACTTAAAATATGATACATTGATTGCAAGCAAATAAACTTACTCAATGCCACCACACAGTAATACTGGGATATTAAGGTGTAACTGTAAAGTTTCACACAGATGCACACAGCTGTGTCTACACAGAAAATTATAATATGAGCCATGTGCAAATATTCGCTGTTTGTGATATGTAAATTTAACAGTATCAATCTGCTGAAATTTGCTGGGCAACTTAGTTTCTGACCTCCACCTAGGGTTTTCATAGAATCACAGAATAGCTAAGGCTGGAAGGGACCTCTGAAGATCATCTAATCCAAACCCCTTGCTCTAGCAGAGTCACCTAAAGCATGTTGCACAGGACTGTGTCCAGGCAGGTTTTGAATATCTCCAGAGAAGGAGACTCCACAGCCTCTCTGGACAACCTGTTCCAGTGCTCTGCCACTCTCACAGGAAAATATGTCCTTCCTCATATTTAAGTGCAACTTCTTGAGTTTCAATTTGTGCCCATTGCTTCTTGTCCTGTCACTGGGCACCACTGAAAAGAGTTCAGCCCCAACCTCTCTAAACCCTCCCTTAAGATATTTGCAGACAATAATAAGATTCCGTCCCCCAATCTTCTCCAGGCTAAACTGACCCAGCTCTCTCAGCCTTTCCTCATAAGAGAGATGCTCCAGCCTCTTAATCACCTTAGTAGTCCTTCATTGGACTCTCTCCAGTAGCTCCATGTCTCTCTTGCATTAAGAGGCCTAAAACTTGATGCAGTACTCCAGATGAGGCCTAACTAGGGCTGAGTAGAGGAGCAGGATCACCTCCCTCAACCTGATGGCAACACTTTTCCTAATGCACCCCAGGATATCGTTTGCCTTCCTGGCCACAAGGGCACATTGCTGGCTCATGCTCGACTTGATATCTACCAGCACTCCCAGGTATATATCTCTGCAGAGCTGCTCTCCAGAAGGTCAGCCCTCAGCTTGTACTGGTGACTAGGGTTATTCCTCCCTAGGTGCAGGGCCCTGCACTTGCCCTTGTCACGTTGTTGGAACCTCATGAGGTTTCCCTCCGCCCAACTCTCCAGCCTGTCCAGGTCTCTCTGAATGGCAGCACAGCCCTCAGGTGTATCAACCACTCCTCCCAGCTTGGTATCATCAGCAAACTTGCAGAGGAGGCACTCTGTCCCTTCATCTGTGTCACTGATTAATAAGCTGAATGAGACTGACCCCAGTATTGACCCCTGGGGGAAACACTAGCTACACGACTCCATCTAGACTCTGCACCACTGAGCACAACCCTTTGAACTCTGCCTTTCAGTCTGTTCTCAATCCACCTGACAATCCATTCACTTAGCCCACACTTCCTGAGCTTACCTAGAAGAATATTATGGGAGTCAATGTCAAAGACCTTGCTGGTATATAACGAGGTATATAACATCTACGGCGCTCCCTTCATCTACATAGCCATCTATATATTCCATCAGAGAAGTCTATCAGGTTGCTTAAGCATGATTTCCCCTTGATGAATTCACACTGACTACTGCTGATCACCTTCTTTTCCTCCAAATCCTTAGAGATGACATCCAGGATGAGCTTGTTTGGTCACTTTTCCAGTGATGGAGGTGAGGCTGACTGGCCTGTAGTTCCCTGGGTTCTCCTTCTCATCCTTTTTGAAGACTAAAGTGGCATTGGCTTTCTTTCAATCCTCAGACACCTTTCCTGTTCTCCATGTCCTTTCAAAGATGATGGAGAGTGGCCTGGCAAAAATGTCTGCCAGCTCCCTCAGCACTTGTGGTTGCACACTATCAGGGTCCTTGGGTTTGTATGTGTCAGATTTGCCTAAATAATCTCTAACTCAAGCCTCCTTGACCAAGGCAAAGTCCTCCTTTCTCCAGACTTTCTTCCTGGTCTCTAGGGTCTGGAATTTTTGAGGGCTGGTTTTAGGAGTAAAGGCTGAAGCAAAGAAGACACTCAGTAACTCTGCCTTTTCTGTATCCTTCGTCACAAGGGCACCCACTCCATTCAGCAATGGACCCACATTCTCCCTACTCTTCCTTTTGCTACCGATGTATTTGAAGAAGCCCTTTTTCTTGTTCTTGACATCCTTTGCCAGATTCAGTTCCAGATGGCTGTTAGTCTTCCTCATCACACCCCTGCATACTCTGACAATGTTCCTATATTCTTCCCAAGTGGTCTGTCCCCTCTTCCACACTATCTATACCTCCTTCCTCTGCCTGAGTTTTGCCAGGAGCTCCTTGCTCAACCATGTCCCCTTTGCTGGACTTACAGGGAAGCATCACTCTGAAGCTTGGAGGAAGTAACCCTTGAATATCAACCAACTCTCTGGGACCCCCCCCCCCCCCACCTTCCTTTTATGGCCCTAACCCATGGGATTCCTCCAAGTAAGTCCTTGAAGAGGGTAGTCTACTTCCCTGAAATCCAGGGTTGCTATCGTACTTGTTGTCCTGCTTCCTCTTCACAGGATCCTGAAATCCACCATGGTCACTGCAGCGAAGGCTTTCTGCAACCTTCTCATCTCCACCACTTTCTTGATGAGTTAGTACAAGGTCCAGCAGCACACCTCTCCTCACTGGCTTCTCCATTACCTGTGTCAAAAAGTTATCATTAATGCTCTGCAGGAACCTCTTGGACTGTTTGTGTCTAGCTGTGCTGTCCTTCCAGCAGATATCAGGGTGGTTGAAGTCCCCGCTGAGACCCAGGGCCTGTGATCATGAGGCTACTTCCAGCTGTCTGTAGAAGGCCTCACTGACTTCCTCTTCCTGATCAGGCATGATCATACCTACAACCGTGTCAGCTTTGTTAGCCTCCCTTTAATTCTCATCCATAAGCTTACAATTCAGTCTTCACCTGGCAGAGCTCGATACATTCCAGTTGCTCTCTCAAACAAAAAGCAAGTCCACAACCTCCTCTTTCTGGCTTGTCATTCCTAAAAAGCACATAATCCATGACAGAATTCCAGCCAAGCAAGCTATCTCACCATGTCTCTGTGACCGCAATGAGTTCATGGCCCTGTGACTGCACAGAGATCTCTAATTCTTCCTGTTTATTCCCCATGCTGCACGCATTGGTGTACAGTCATTTCAGAGAGGTAATCGAGCACACAGGTTTCCCAAGAAGGGTGCAAGCACCATCTTTCCTAGAGTAAAGCCCTCCTTCCAGGCTGCCCAATCTATTGGCAAAGACATGCATGCCCACCTTAGAGAGGTGGATCTCACTTCTCCTCATCTGCTGTCAAGCTTCAAACAGGATCACCTAGTTCTATAAACCAACACCCTGTTGACAACACCAGTGGCACAGACAGTTGTTAACTTGGAAAATTCATTTACTCCTCCTCCCATCCTTCTCCTTCACTGACAGAACTGACGAGAAAATGACCTGGGCTCCCAGGCCTCCCCATCCCCAGAGCTCTGAAATTCTGTTTGATGGTTTCCAATTTGTCCTTGGTATCATTAGTGCTCACATGAAAGAGCAGCAGAGGGTAACGTTCTGATGCATGGACATGCTTTAGCAGTCTTTCAATATCTTGATACAACCCCCTGGCAGGCAGCAAACCTCTCTAGACAAGAGGCCAGGTTGGCAGATTGGTGCCTCTGTCCCTTGCAGCTGGCAGTCGCCCACAACAATCACTTCTGGCTGCTGGGTGTTCCCACAAGGCACAGGATCTGTTGGCCCAGTTGCTTCCCTTGAAGCCATACCCAGCTCCTCCTCATCCTGGAGGGCACTAAAGCTATTCTTCAACCATAAATCTTTGGGAGGAGTAAGAGCATTTCTCCTCCTCTGAGAAGTGTCCAGTTTCTAGCCTTCTTCTATAGTGTTATGATGTACCGTTTCACACGGCTCAGAGCCCTCCAGCAACTCCACTGTGTGTGACTCCTGAACTCGTATGGTCTCTGAGGATACCGTGTCTATCTCTTGCTCATCTTGTCAGATGCTATGCAGCCTACTGACTTCCTCCCATAACTTCTTTACCTGATGACACAACTCATCAACTACAGCACACCTTCTTGCAGGAGAGCTGATAGTCAGCCCAGGCCTCACAGACAGGCGCCAACCATTCCCTACAGCCTGAGACCTGTACAGCTGTGTGTGCTGCCAGAGCGTCTGTCTGGGTCAGAGCCCCTGAAACCGCTGATGCAGTGACTCCAACAGCTACTTGGGAATGTGCTCTGCAGCATGCCATGACCATATTTGAGGAAGTGTATGCTACTAGGATTGGAAATGAAGGTGCCTTCTTGTGCCTTGCTGAGCAAACTGCTGTGAAAAATACTGTGTCTGTTAGTTGGGCTCTAGATTCAGCTCCTATACAGACCTCTTCCCTAGCACTGACTCACAGGGTGCACCCTAATCAAGGGCCACCTGGATCAAAGGACCCAACTGTCTCTGATCAAAGGCAACCAAGAGAGCTCATTAGTGGTAGCTGCACAGTTTTGTTTCTCTCCATCTTTTGCTTTCTGTTTTAGAAATTATCTTCTTTGTTTTTCCTCATTGCTTATGCAGTACTTTTTTTCCTGAACCTGTCTAGAAAGGTAATCATACAACTTTAATCTACATGAGTATCTAGTGAAGCAGCTATTTTTCCAGAAGATAGTTAAACTATGTTTAAAAAGTGATGTTATATGAGTGTCAGGAATACAACCCTTTGGTTGAATGTCTGAGCACTGAACATCCAAGCACTACCTCATGATGCTACTTTTAAGTCTAGAAAACTGGAAGTAGGAATGATACAATTCACTTCATGAAGGAAATTAGAAAATGGGAAACCTTGGCATTCACCTCTGTTAATTTTCTCAAGGAAGAAAAAAAGATAAATTTTTCTGTAAGAGATTCTAAAGTAAAGGTAAGTGACTCTAAAGCCACAACAACTCAGAGTGAAAGCCTGAGAGAAAAATACCTGGAGAAGAAAAATACCAAAATGAATAGTTAGCAAAATTCAAGTGTTTTCCTAGCATATGAATCAGTTTACTTAAATTAAAAGAGCAATAAATACAAATATATGAGAGTGATACAGGTGTTTGGGATTACAGAAATAAGTAAGAATTTAATCTGGAGTTGGAAACATCAAGAAAATAGAGATCTGAAGTGACATCCTGTGTCACACACTTTTATTGATAAGGATGTTTATGCTAATCATGAAGTCAGTTGTTCATACTATGTATAATTTCTTAAATCTACTAAAGGTAAAAACAGCAGCAACGATATCAAAACAAGTGATTCTTTCTCATATTAGTTCATGCAACAAATAGTTCATAATATAGCTCAGCTGTTTTATTTGATAAGTTCTATAATTTCTCAAATAATTAACTTTTACAAACTTACAGCTGCCATGAGTCTTTGTGGGCTATTGTAGCTCAAGTATATACTCATGGTCAAACTGCAGACCTTTCATATAAGCTAACACTGGGAGAGCAAGCATATCCTTAAATATGCCATAGTGTTTGACTCCTGTGGCAATCTTTTGAATTCTTGTTATTTTATTAGTTCTTTTCTCCCAGGGTTATTACAGAAATAGAAAGATGGCAGGTGAATTTAGAGATTAATCCATTACACTGTACATGCTTCCGTTTCAAAGTTTGTTAATTTTCTTTCTCCTTTGTCAGTTTTAATTTGTCACTAAAACCAAAATGAAATAATTGTACCAGTGTCTAAGTTCTCCTGCACAATGTAGGTTTTAGTGAAGGTATAAAATTGGTTTTTGGATTCTACTGACACTAGTTAAATGATTACACAATAACACATGTTGAGACAAGGCTCCTGACATGTCAAATTAAATCAAAATCAAAATTAGTTCAATCACAATTTAGTGTTTTTGCACACTAGTTAACATATATTTTAGAATGTCTATAAAGCTACTGTTTGCAAAATATTATAATGATATGTAATCACAGCCTTTGGATACCAATAGCAAGGAATTATAAGCAGTGAAATTATTCATGTTTTGAAATATCTTTTTCTTCTAGTAAGTCATTACGTGCTTAAGAAAAAGTGGACTTCATAAAGCACCTGTCTGTCACATTAATATTCTATGCCATGATTAGGCACCAAAACTATCAAAGTCATTCTAACCTTTCACAACTCTCTCTGGCTAGTTTCCCACATTAGTCATAAAAACAGTACAAAGTCTACTTCCATTCAGCCTTTTACAGCTATTAAAACAAATTAGGACATTTAATTCACACTCTGACATTCTTAGAGAAGAAAGTGCAGGTAGAGGCATCCTCAAGACTTTTGCAGAGGGTCATCAGACTGAATTCTAAGGCTAATCCATACAGATAATGAAAATAACATCTTCCTTTCTGAAAATACTATGAAAACAAAAAAGAATCACATATCAATACGACTAGCTGAAAATAAATGACTTAACTCTGGTACCAAATTGTGTTTCTACAGGTCTTACCACTGCAAGCACAGCCAGGTTTTCAAATGCATTTAAACATGAGAATAAGCAGTTGAAATTCTAATAGGACCTTCTATTGAGGTATCTAACCTTGACAGAAAATAGTGGAATTAATTTTTGACTTGCTCTTACCTATGGAATAATCACACCGGCTTGAATACCTTTACTTTCATGAGTATGTGTTATAGAATTAATAGCTGTTGAATTGACACTTTAATTCCTAATACATAAGTGATTTTAAGATTAACTGATTAAAGATCAGCTAACTCTGTGATAAAATTCCCAGTGTCTTCAATGGAATCAAAGTAGAGTCTACAAATGAAAGTGGAATATTTACTTTAAAGAAGGTAGCAGAAATTATCACAGTTAGAAATATCTGTCTTGTTTATGAGCTGTCCGTATGACATTAAATGTATTGCTCCTGTTAGCTTAGGCTCTCTGTGTCCCCTTTCCTTCAGTTCATGCTTCTGTTTATGCTGCTTAACAGTATTGTCTACTGAGAAAATTTTTCCGTGTAGTATCATATTTCAACACATCTGAAGTACTCCATGGTGGCTAAACCCTTCTTTAATTATGGCTCAGTTGATATTTTACCACTAATTTCCCTAGGAGACAACTCAAGTAAGGAAAAATGGATGGTCTCTCTTCCTCCACAAATTTTCTCTGCTGCTTTCGGAAAATGGACCATTGCATCTCTCAGAATGCTGAATGTAGTAGAAAAATCAGTCTTATCTATGAGATAGCACCACATACCAAAGGTCAATATCAATCCTGTTCAAAAAGTAGGGATACTGCAACACAAAGACATGAAGTAACTGGCTCAAAATCATCCAGGCAGCTCACAGGAAAAAAAGCATGAAAGGGAACTCATACCTGAAGTGTCAGGTCAGCAGCTTCAAAAGCCAAGCCCTTGTCCTTTTGAGAACTTAAGGCATGTGGTTGCTCCAACATTTACATACAGATATTGGGAAATATTCTTTTCAAGGCATCTGAACTCTAGTTTCTTCACTTTAAACGCATAAATAGGAGATAAAGACTTCCAGATGCAACCAAGGCACACAAGAAATTAAGCTAAGGATCAGTTGAAATTCACAGTTTGATACTGGTCATTCCTTTTTGCCATTAGAAACTCCAGATACAATAAAAGTAAAACTTTCAAGGGAATATATATTCATCTCACTGAGTTTTCTTTCAGAAAGATTTCCCTGTGCAGAAGACTAAAAGAAACTCGAGTCGCTAGGTCCTACTTTGCGCGATTCATGATGTGGAGCCTGATAGACAGTTAGTGTAGATTAGGCTACTTTTCACATATAATTACATGTGAATAAATATTCAGAAACAAAAAGAACTGTTTTATATCCCAAGAGTCAATGAATTTATCTCAGTGCTTTCCATCAGTGTGGCAATGGCATGAGAATTCTCACATAAGTGCCCTAAACAGCATTACAGCTGTTTGAGAGATGAGCTGGCAAAAACTTTACAAGGTTCACTGTAGAATACAGTCAATCTCAAAAGCTTTTATACATCAAGCTTGGAAAAGCTGATGCTTAAAATATAGAAGATAAAGACCACAGTAGGCAATATAACAGGTAAGATAGTGACATTTACATAGTATAATGACTTTCTCTAAAAGTCATGGTTTGGTCTGAACATTTTTACATCTGTAGTATATACGATCTGCCAGTGTCTGGTAGGAGTGTTTTTTGTTTGTTTGTTTGTTTTACTGTATCAAAGAGGAAATCAATATGTTACATTTCCCAGCTATGGTTGGTTATAGACAATAAATATGTAAAATGACTACGATAAACTATTATAAAGATCAGAATGACAACAGACACTTAAAAAAAATTAATGGTGAGTTCCTAGTTATGATATTTCTTCAGAAGGCCCATCAAACTTATGTTTGTAAAAGCATATATAATCATATGTACATATGATTAATCATATGATGTACATATGATTAATCATATGCTTAAGTATCTGAAGGGAGGGTGTCAAGGGTATGGGGACAAACACTATTCAATTGTCCCGTGTGACAGGAGAAGAGGCAATGGGCAGAAACTCAAGCACAGGAAGTTCCGCCTGACCATGACGGGGAATTTCTTCCCTGTGAGAGTGATGGAGCACTGGACCAGGTTGCCCAGAGAGGTTGTGGAGTCTCCTTCTCTGGGGATCTTCAAGGCCCGCCTGGCTGCAACCCTGTCTAACATGCTCTAGGTGACCCTGCTGTGCAGGGGCATTGGGCTAAAAGATCTTCAGAGGTCCATTCCAACCTTAGGAATTCTGTGATTCTGTGATTTTTGTATGGGTTTGTGATTTGACAGATTTTTTCCTTTCTTCTCCTTCAAATAAGTACTAGCTCTGTGCTCTCCACTGCATTCCTCAGGAAGTTCAGTGTCTTAAACTCAGCTAGCTCTAACCCTGAGTCACCAGCTACAGTGCAAAATTTCAGTGCACGACAAATAAAAATGCTCATTTTAAGGGTTGTTATTCTGAAATAATTCTACTCTTCAATACACTCTATTTATTTTGCTAGTGAGAGGCTAGAACAACGAGATTCCTCTGAGACTATCTGTTATGAAAAATACTGCTTTAGAAGTGAATAGTACCAGTACAAAAGTACTTATCCTCCCAGATCAGCTCTCTGTCTAAAACTTATTTGAATTGCACAGGCAAAGAGATGATATGTGTTTACATCACAGTTCCACATACTCTAATCTTTCATTTCCAGGAATTCATCCTAAAAAATTTAAGACTGCTCTAATTCACATTTCTGAGCCACAGATATTTCCAAGACCAGGGTTATCACAATGTTGTACTTCATTTTTATTCCCTTTGACCTCCAGCTGTCTTGGAAATTTCCTTTAACCAACAGAGACCAGCTGCGACTTGTGTGTGGCAGGTCATGCCAGCTCTGCACGAACTGAGAATGCTCTTCTGCTGCTGTAAACTCTTCAACAGCTGAACTGGATAATTTAAATCTGCTTTGTCCAACTCCAACAGTGCAGGAAAACCTTAGAAGGATCTTTTAAAGGGTAATTATGTTTTAATCATACTGATGAACTTAATGTACTTATATAGGACTCATTGGTGTTGTCTGCATTATAAAGCTTTACAGAAATCACTCATCTTTTTTTTTTCCTGATTGATGTACTTTTACCACCAAGACTCTTTATGTAAATCCAATAAATGAATAAAAGACAAAACATAATTTAAAATTGTTAAAGCAATCCAATTTATTTCCAGTGGTAAGGCAAATTCAGAAGAGGTATGAAAGAGAAAATAAACTAAATCCATGCACATATGTACAACAATGACAAATCTAAGTTAACATTCATTGAATTAAGTATATGAAACAGTAGAAGTTTTGGTGAGGCAAGAGTGGGACTTTGGTTTATAAGAATCAGGGTGTTCCTGGGACAGGCCAGTCTCAAAAAATTTTCCAAAGAGCTCTAATAGCCCTTTCACAATTGGCTGCTGTGAGAAGCAAACAGTGGTATTATAAAAGGGTTCCTTGCAGCTGCTCAGGATACACATATATATATGTATATATTTTTATATATATAAAGATATTCATAAGAATCAAGGATCTCCACAGATCTTCATTTAAGAGAAATAAATATTTTAATACACTGAACACAGTATTGCAACTCTGAGACTTTTTCTGGCTAAATTTTATTAATAATGAAGGGCTTAGTCTTCCTCCATTGTTTTTTAAAGAGACTTCCTAGTTCTTTTTTTTCTGGACAGAAGCCCAGATTATCCAAGATTAATCAGTGGGAGATAGGTGCCAAAGTAGCTGTAGACTCTTTGGCTCAGATCTACAAAATTCTTTCTATGGCTTCTAGGAGGTCTGTCTATTTTCATTCATATTGCTTACTGAGCACATCAGTATTTGAGCCAGTAATGCGCCCTCACAGCAAAGAAGGCCAATGGCATCCATGGCTGCATTAGATGAGTATTACCAGCAGTAGAGGAGGGGTGATCCTTTTCCTGTCTTCAGCCTTGGTGAGATGCATCTGGAGTGCTGAGTCCAATTCCACCCTCCCCAGTTCACAAAAGAAATGGATTTACTGGAGTGAGTCCAGTGAAGCACCGTAGAGATGATTAAGGAACTGGAGTAACTCATACAAATAGAGGCTGAGAGAGTTGGGACTGTTCAGCTTGGATAAGGTTCAAGGGGAATCTTATCAATGTACATAAATATCTGAAGGAAAGATGGAAAGGAGACAAAGCCAGACTCTTCTCAATAGTGCCCAGTGACAAGAGAAAAGGTAGCAGGCAGAAACTGAAACACAGGAAACTCCATCTGAACCTAAGAAAACTCTGTGAGGGTGAAGTTGCCCAGAGAGGCTGTAGAGTCTCCGTTCTCAGAGACATTTGAAATCCAACTAAAAACAGTGCTGGGCAGCCATCTCTCGCTGACCCTGCTTTGAGCAAGGAAGTTGGACCAGATGATCTCCAGAAGTGTTTCCAACCCCACCCATTCTGTGATGCTGTACTGAAGTTTGGTATGGAGTAATATGAAATCCAGTGAAATGACTGAATTTTTAGTTACATCTATAATTGTTTCTTTCTTTACTTATGAACATGTCTAAGAATATCACCAGTAACAGTCATCAGTAACAAATTAAAATTGTTTTATGTCAATTATGCACGAAGAAGGGAGAGAATCTTGCATAACAGTGAATATAGCTTGATTATACTGCACAGCAGGACAGATCTCTGACTAGGCATGTTAACAAGAATTAAGACCTTATGAGGTAGCAAAGTCAGCATTCTACTTACTAGCAACACATTAAGTGCCCTGACACCTCTGCAGGTGAACAATTGGATGTCCTCTCTCTCTTTGTAGAACCTTCATTTATATTCTCTATGAGGCATGCTGGGTTCACGTGTGAAAACCGATCATTAGTATGAGAGACATTATGACATTCTTCTAATTCAACAGCCTTCCACAATTATCAGCTACAACATTTTTAATTAAGTTCCTGATCCACATATTTTATCCCAATTTGCATTTATGGTATGTTGAGTATATTAAAGTTTATTACTCATTGCAGAGTTTCTTTTGATCTTCTGTGGAGCATTGGTGAATATGTAACTGAAGGAATTTATCTTATACTGATCACGCTTAAAATTGCTTCCATGTTATCTGTCCTTTTAGCACTCTTCATTTTAATTATAGATATAACTGATATTTATGTGTATTGGACAATTATATGTTTATGCATATATATAATTGTATGTAATAGACTATTATAGATATAGCTGAGATATTTAGAACTCAGTCTGGAAAAACAAACTGAAGAATATCTTACTTTTACCAGCTTCATAATATATAAAGCGTCTAGCTTCCGATTTTCTGAGCAAATAGTTCGTCTGCAGAAAAATCTCTTAAAATAAGTCTGCAAGAAAAGGTGGGGAATGGAAAAGGTTAAGGAGAGGTGTTTCATTTTTATTTTGCTTAATTTTGGTTACTGTCCAAATAAAGACTCTTGGAGTTCAGCCCAGTCTTAGTTCTGTAGCAAGGTTTATGAAACTCTGACAACACTGCCTTCAGACAGGGTTTTTGACTCTTTCTTCCTTCTTTCCTACAGAGCAATACCTACAGGTATTTAAATATGTGGTTAATATAAAGCACATAGTGAGTCAATTCATTCCAATGACACTTCTCTTGCCCTTTAAGTTAAACATACGCTTTCTGAATTGCAGCCTGAAAGTGAATTTGTTCATAAAGATAGCTTTGGGGACATCTTAGTTTCCTATCCTGCAAGGTACTGAGCACACTACAGTCCTATCCATTGCAAGAACAATTGTAGATGCTCAATATTTCTCAAAAGTTCTCAGCATCTTACAGGACCAAATCTACCCTCTATCAGTCAGCAAAATCGAGGCCTGATTTCCATGTGTCTGCCTGCTTTCACAGTTTTAGGCAATTTTAGGCTCACAACTCACTGACCTGAATTCTCGTGCCTGAAGTAAATGTGTGCACAAATATTAGCATTTATCTAATCACCCAAAGAATATTTGCACCTGTTATGAATTATACATGCAGAAATTGAAGCCCATTATTTGTATATGCAAAGTTGAATACACAAAAAGACCATTTCTTAAAATCTAGGACAAGATGTTAAACTCACTGTATTTTATACAACAAGTACTGCCTTGTCAGAATATTGAATATTTTATGTCTAAGAAGAAGCAGATGCTTAGAAGTGGTAAAAAAATGGATTAATATGAGATTCCTCATACAAGATCAAGTACACAATCCTTACTTGGATCTGGATATTTTAAAGACAATAAGGTCTTTGTGATTAGAGAGGATGAATTCTTCTGTTTGTGTATGCCAATTACTGTGTTTAAAAACAGCATCTTTAAAATGTCAGTCCAATTTCAACATGAGGAAAAGAGTCAGAAATCCTTATGAAAGTAAAAAGGTGAAAGGTGAATAAAAAGTCCCTGAACTAAAGTAAAAGAAATTTCCAAATGAAGGAACATTTACTAAGATGACCTGTGGCTAGATGATCTCCAGAGGTCCCTTCCAACCTTACCATTCTATGGTGATAAAAACCTTTACCAAGATGGCTTCCACAGTGTTTCTCAAATTGCATCGTTGAATCCCTGCTATCCTGCCTTTGCATCCTGTTCAACTCCTACTACAAGCTTACAGTGAGAGCCTGGTAATGTAAATGATGTGATGAAATTTTACTACTGAGAATGAATCTGGTCATATAGTTTTGGTTAATGACTAAGAAATGAAGAACAGTCTCCAGGTTACAATTGACTGTGTGTGTATGTGTATATATAAATATATATAAATATATATATATATATATATATATAAACATCTGAAAGTGGGCTTTTGTCTTCAGACATGTGAAAGCATAGCTGAACATGACCCAGATTCACACTGTTCTGTGCTCTGAATTTTGTTTTCCTTGATGTACAGTGAGCAATCTAAGCTGTTTTAAAAGAGCTACTTACAGTGAGTTAAAACCCTCAGATGAAAACCTTCCAATAATAATATTTTTTTTCCAATAAGTCTCTGCTCAAAAATAACCATTGGAAAAGGTAGCCATTATTTTAAATAATATTAAAATCTTTAAAACTAAAATATGAAAACATAAATTATTTTTCACACATCCTCACAAACTACTGTATGATTACTATAAGAATATCTAAGTACCTCAAGTTTAAACAGGATAGAATTTAGTCTGTGTTATTTTAGGATCAGAGAACACTTTAGGCAAGGCAAAACATCCTAGTAATCACCACAGATGAAACTGAAGTGCTTCAAAGAAGTAAATTTGCAATTTTCACTCTACTTTTTATTTAAGAAAATGTCCTGAATGTCCTTGAATTTTGACTCTTGCATCAGCTGGCTGCCTGCAGCACTCCCCTGGGCCTGCTTTTCAGATGCTCTCAGGTTGGGATCTGTAGTAACACTGCATCATACCACAAGCACAGAAAGCTTTTCTTGTATATTTATATCATTGGTATTATGGAAACTATATGTGCAGTACAACAGCTTTTAATACATTGAGGGAATATTCATCGTTATGTTGTCCCTCTGTAACACTTCCTCAAAAAGCAGTATAAACATTTTCAGCCTTTGCTTAATGTCATATATATTGGTTTCTCACTTCTGATTGCAAACTTTCAAAACTAAAATAACAGTTAAATTAAAAATAACAGATCAAGAAATTAATTTGAAACCTATCTAGGCCAAATTTTAAAAAGTGACTCCATATCACTGAGTATATAAATATTACCAGATACATATTTACCAGAACAGAAACTACAGGAAATTTGCCACCTGAATCACATGGACGGTACATCACATGTTCCTCTACAATACAGTTTGGCTGTATGGTTATGCAACTTTTTCCTCATCATCTATTTGTAGATATATGTTCGCTCTTGATTATGGTTATGGTACGTAATGTAGGATGCAGCAGCAGATAAAATACCTTTGTTTATTTCCATGTCAGTCAAGAGCTCAGTTAAGATGTCCAGAAGCAGGTATCTACTGCTATTTAAGAGTAGGACAGTCTACTTTCGCTGCTGGTTTCTAGTGGCAACTTCCAGAGAGCATGGGCATGGGGGTAAGTCTCACAGAAATTATGTCTATCAGCTCTATGAGGAAGTGAATATCTCAGGGTAACTCAAATGTCGTGTACTGCCTATGTTTGAGCAGCTAAATCAAGTTTTTGGTGTGTGATCTCAGCTCATAATCAATGCATATCTGATCAATATAGTAAAAAGAGTATAGACAACTATTCATTTCACCCTACAGTAAATTTGTTGTTCAGTTGAATAGCTCTCTAGAGCTGTTAACCATATCAAGTACAATGGGATCTTAGGAACGTAGTTCTCAGGAAGATACCAACATGTAAAGACAGAATTAAACATCTTTTTTACAAGCTGAGTCCACCCTCCTCCCCTAATTTCTGTAATCAAAGACACACACTCTGACTGTGAACCAGAGTTCTAGATCCACACGTATAAAAATATGCACACATCTAAAATGGCATTCACGTCCAATGAAGACGATCTACAAATCCATGCCAAAATTTTACCAATATACTTAATTTTACCATGCATTTCTAAGTCTGTTTCTTGCCATACTTGAAACTGCCACAATCTTGGACATGTTTCAAGGCTAAGCTTGATTCATTAAATTTATAATATACAAAGCTTTGAGGGACTGGTTTCCCTGCTACCAGAAGATTGTTCTTATTGGGCAGCAGATTTTGAAGCCTATGCTTTCCCAGAAAACATTATCTCAAGATAGCTAGATCACAGCCTTGTGAAGGAAAGAGCTTTAAATTTGAACCTGCTTAAAATGCAGATGCCGTTATTTCATGATCTTGATCTTGAATGGGAGGAAGCTCTCTCTGCAGGTGCCTACTCTTACAGAAGTAGCCTAGGTGTATAAAGTGAGGCTTTGTGAGACTTATTCTTTCTAAAATCTTAGTGTCATTTTCTACCAGTGAATCTGCAGTAAGTCACCCTATGCAGGGTAAAAGTGACAAATACTGCATTCCCTGGCATTTTTTGAGTCTATAATCCAACACGTGATATAAGGCTGCTCATCTTCCTTTTCAGGGAATAGTTGATTCCAAACTATGGACCAGTGCCAATGAAAGTTGTCTGGCAAATCTCAGGATTAAACACAGTGTAAGCTACTAGTGCAATGCTCACAAATGTTTCTTGCATATTTTTCTGGTGTTCAGTTTCTCTACTGGGCTTGTTTATAAGTCTGGGCTTCAATTCTAAAATAAATACATTGTTTAATAGGATTCCACTGAAGTGGCTACAGAGCTTTTATTGAAAAGCTAAGAGTGAGAGCTCCCACTGTGTCACCTTGTCTACCTTGGTGGTAATCATTTCAAAGCATTTCAACCAGCTAGTCAGGCATGATCTTGATCCTTTCCTGAACAATTTTGACAACCCTTAATCAAATCGTTTTCCTCATGCATCTCTTTCACTTTGATCTCAGAGTTTTTAAAACTCTCTGAGTTGAGGTTAAACTGCCTACTTTGTAATTTCTTTATGTCCCTCTCAGTATGTCTGTTAACCAGTTCGGTACTAGTACAATATTAATCTGGAACTGTTGTACTGCAGCATATTGTCTTCTAGGAATGGTTCATACTCAAACACTTCCTTAGCATTTGTTTGCCCTGAGTCCTAGGGTTTTAGTCTCCCTCCAGAGGAGTTCTGGAGCTACAGAGCTGCAGTGACCAGAAAGGGGTGTTGTGAATTAGAAACAAGCCCAAGAGATCATAACAGTGACCGTAAATTTTGTGTGAATACAGAAAGGAAAGGTACAAGACATAACCTTCCATAATGTCTGCTGAATTCATGAGCGAGCTAACGAGGATAGTCCCCTCACACTTGCCCAGACCAGCTACAATCTCCCGATAAATGTAATAGAACAGGACTGTGGATGCTTTTTTCTGTTTCTGTGACAAGCTGGCACAAATGTGTGATAGATAATTGGCTATCATTAACCCATTATGAATTTTCTGCTACTGGAAATAGTAGAATAGATGGAACGGGAGTGTGAAGCTTTCCTGCCATTTGCCCTGACTCCTCCCAGATGCAAAAAAGAAATTTTGAGTATTAAATGTATATAGGATTGGTTTGAGTAGGTTGAGTAGGTTTAAAATTGATAAATATACCACTACAGTTGTAAGTTTTGTGAGGGAAAAAATTAGACTGAACTCCAGCTACAGGTGGAAGGCTGGCAGAGATAAGGGTACTGGAAATGCAATTGCAAATATAATTGGATGCCAAGAGTCTGGGGTCTTGATTAAAAATTCAAATATCCTTTTAATATTTTAAAGGTTAATATCCCATCAATTATAAGTTTTTTCTTTCTGGTGGGATAATCATTAATATAGTGAAATGTAATGAAATTGGGGAGAATTTACAAGGTCAAAAATTACTTGGGTGGGGGGGAGGGGAAGGAGGATTTAGCATGAAGTTCCAAGCCATGAAATGGTGTGGGTGTTCAGCACCAACTGTTTATTCATCTGACACTTTGCATTGTAAGATTTATTAGATTATTCACTTACCATGCACATGCAACTACAGTTTAAATTTATATGGCTACTTTGTTTAACCATGCATATACAAAAGTGTATAGGTATATTCTTCTGTTGTGCTCATGTGTAATTTTGATTACTCAGTTTATCAAGCAAGAGCTGAATCAATAATGTCACTAGGTTTGCTTTATGTTGTCACATTCTTCCGTTGTTGCTTTCAGAGTCCAATGGTTTTCATGCTAGGAGGGCAAGAACTTAGACATTCTAACTAGTGAAGCAAAAATTCCTTTTTGTCATTAAAAGCGAATTATCAGGTAAAATAATTATTTGTTTTTAATGGGCTTTTTTATGCAGGTACTCAAAGGCATCAAGCTGGCTTTAATTTAGGTTATTTTAGGATTTTACATAAACATAGCAGATATATATGTTTGCTAATAAAGCATACAGCAGTAATGCGTTCTCTGATTCTCCACTAGAGCTTGTACAAATGGAAGAAATTGTAAATTTTTCTTTGATAATAACTGAACTTGTTATACTTTTCATTCCCCTGTAGTGTCATCATAACTATTCTATTTCTTCTGCAAGCTCAAAATTCTGCAACTTTATATTGTTTTATGTATCATATAGTCTTCTCTTTAGCTATAGGATTTCAGCCTGTAATATTTTCTGAAGTAGAGTAGTCAAATTCCTTTCTATTGAGAAAGTGGTATTTGAGTTCTCCCTCAGAACAATTAAAATATTTATAAAATGACAGGAAAAAAAAGTTTAAAATCTGAATCTAATTTGGAGGAGACAGCCAAATCGCCCTGCCCTAACACACATTTCATTTATTATTAATATTATTTTTGTCTTATTCTCCATCACATATATGTCTGTATGGAGTGGACACAGGAAAAAAAAAAAAAAAAAAAAAAAAAAAAAAACTCCTGTAAATTATTTCCCTACATTGTAGGGAGAGCTGTAGATGTGCTCACAGGGCTCAACCTTGGTAAAATGCCTGGGATGAGAGCAGCTGACAAGACAGAACAGGGTGTGTGGCAGTGTGTGCAAGTGGGACACTCAAAATTGATCCTGGTAAAGAGGAAGGTGACCATCAGCTGGATTAAAGAATACCAGACAATTATCAGGAGACTGATAAGCCAGGGACCCTCTTGCCAATGACTGGGGGGTCAGGGAGCAGGGGCAGCATGGGGCGGCAGCAAGCAGGACACCCACATCCCCCCCCGGGAGGTGAGGGTCCCCTCTTGCCCAGACGAGGGGTGCCCCTGACCCCTGCAGCCTGTGAAGGTGAGGGTGCACAAAACATGGGCGGTGTCGGGGGGGAAGGGAGAGATCGCAATTTTTTTGGATTAGCTATAGAAGGACCTTTAGAAATTTATAGTGGTTTACTAACCTTCTGCGAGAGTCTAGGGTTGTGATTTGTCTGTTGTTTTGCTGATATTTATCCTGAACGTATAGATCGCTGATTCTCAGTTAATTACATCTTGTTAATAAATCACTAAACCCTTTCAATCCAGGTCTGTATGAACTGAGCAGGTTTTCCCTGTGACAAGGGCTGGATTGACTAATGAACTACCTCAAAGCTGTACTGAACATTTTGGAAACACAAATGCTTGTCTATCTGCACCCATCACTTTCCTTACAGCAGCTACTAGAGCAGTCTGCGCTTGCACTGGGTCAGAAATCGCACTTGTGTGAAGTGAAAAGCATTTTGAAGGAAATGCTTCCCTTCTCAGTTTCCCTATCCCTTAGGACAGGATAGAGGGTTAAAAGATGGGTTTTAGGGTTGTTTTGTGGGGAAAGGCTGTTTTTGTTTTGTTTTGAAGGGAAGATATCTTTTTGTAGTTCACTGTACTTTTACTCCTCTCGGATTTCGGAGTTTTTTTTTTTGTTTTTTGTTTTTTGTTTTTTTTTTTTTACAGGACAGGCACTGAAAGGATGTTGGGAGAGATTTCCCAGCTCACTCTCTCTTCCTCTCCTCTATTTTGCCATTGATTTGCTGTTTGTGACAAGAAAAGGTCATAACTTGTATTTGGTGCAGAGAGATGGTCTTCTATAAGTTGTCTAGTAAAATTGTTTTGCCTTTCAATTTGCAATCTATAGCCGAATAAAAACACCAATGATTGGCTTTGACATTGTTTTAAGCATATTTGATTACAGACCCTGGGCTTGAAAGTCCGGCATGTAAATCACACTTGACTGGAGAATCACACTGGAGAATTAACTGGATAGGATTGCTAAATCACTTCATTGACTGCTGAAGTCTACAAAAACTGGTACACCTTAACTTGACAAGTCTTTTAGCCAGAGGCAAATCATGATCAATGATCATAATTTATGGTGTGATTCTAAGCCAGAATTCAAAGATGTTTGGTGAGTTCTGTAAGAGATGTAAGAAAAGATTTCTATTCCCCAAGTGAGTGTTTTGATATTTCCTTTTAAAAGGTTTCTATTAGCTGAAAATACATTTTATAGTTTAAATACCTTCATTTTGAGAAACTTCCATAATTTAATTTACTCAGTAACTGTATAGTCAGAATAATTATCTTGCTCTCTACACTCAACACTCTCAAACTGATATTTTATATTGGAAAAATCGTTCTGGAAAGCCAGGAATGAAATCTAGTATTTAAAATGTTCTTCTGAATCTCATATTTACATCCCTGCTTGATATTGCAAAGGTATGGTCATTGATATAATATCCTACGATTTTTTTCCTGTCAAATATTATCTTTCTGCTTCTTTAACTTTTACATTTGCCCTTCCTACCTGTTATTTATTCTTTAAAAAACACTCAACTCTTTCACATTAAAGAAACAAGTAATATCATTATTTATGTCTACTACTTTCTATCCTCTTAAATGTAATTCTTATCTTGATTTTTTTCTATATCACAAGTTCTGTCGATCAAGGTATAGTGGTTCCATTAAATTAGTGATAATTTTTCAGAATTTATTATTTTACAATTTTCAGAGCATTGACTATTTGGGATGAAAAATTACCCTAGGTATAGTATTAAACTGAAGTTATAGATGAAGGCACTGCTTCTGAAATGGACAATATGACATCTTTATTTTAAATAGTAAGCTGCCCAATAGTGGTGGACTGGTATATAATTGTAAATGATATAATATATCGTACTGGATATATTAGAGTAATTTGCATTTACTAACCTTTCAGTGATGACATTAGAATGTATTCAGGAGTCTTGAAACCATAGTCAGCCTTCCAAATCAGAGGATCAGATCTTTTTGTCTTTAGTGTGTGACTTCAGAAAAGTATCCAAGGAGGACTGAAATCATCTAGTCTACAATGACAGCAACACAATTCCTTTCCTTAGGACAGACTACACCTCTTTTTTGAGCCATTATGATTTTTTTATTTGTCAAAAATCCCAAGCAAATGACAAAAGGTCAGTATCGGTTGCTTCAAAAACATAAAAGAAAAATATGAATATTTGACAGTCAGGGCATAGGCTCCAGTTGCAGCATGTTTTCTCCTGGAATTTGTCTTTTTCTTTCATGATTTTTACTCTTAACACAAGAGACATTTATTACCATTAAATTCTATCCTACCTATTATAGTTGTGCATATTAATGTTTTTCATTTTTATTAATCCTATTAATCTCTAGATAAGATAATATCTCACAGCAATGAGCTACATATGTTAATTGCATATTCTGTAAGTTAGCTCTCCAGGTTTAAAAATGCTTCATAATTAATTGATTGACCTAACTTTTTGTTATAAGAATAACTCTAACTCTTAATTTATTTTCTATAAAGTATTCCTTACTTGTTGATGTATATTTTAGCACTTGCTATTAATCTTATCTTTTAATGTTCCAATATTTACAATATCTCTCTGTGCTGAAGCTCTCTTATTTGCCTAATCCTTCAGGAACCTGATACAAATCCTACAATAGGAAGTAATACTCACAGAAAGTTTGATATTGTACTACTTTTAAACAGGAGAGTAGACATAATAATGTACTTCAGGTATACTCTCTGGCCAGAAGATCAGAATATATATTTATATTCAACACATTCCTACTGTATCTCTTTTCCATATGTATTCTAATACCACAGAACCACAGAATGGTAGAGGTCAGAAGACACTCTGGAGATCATCTGGTCCAACCCCTCCACTCAGGCAGAGTCACCTAGAGCAGGTTTCTCAGGACTGTGTCCTTTGGTTGGGTTTTGAATATCCCTGAGAATGGAGACTCTACAACCTCTCTGGGCAACCTGTTTCAGTGTCTGACCACTGATACAACAAAGAAATGTATTATTATGTTTAGAGGGAATTTGTCTCCATTTTGTCTTCTCTTGTCACTGGGCACCACTGGGAAGAGTTCTGCTTTGTCTTCTTCACACCCTCCCATCAGATATTTATGCGCACTGATAAGATCCCTGCTAACACTTCTCTTAGGTAAACAGTCCCAGCTTTCTCAACATTTCCTCCTTTGAAAGACATTCCACTCCCTTAATCATCTTAGTAGCTAGACTTACTCCAGTAGCTCCATATGTCTTTTGTACTGTGGAGCTCAGAGCAGAACATAGCACTTCAGAAGTGATCTAACCAGTTGTGAGTAGAGGGGAAAGATCATCCGCCTTGACCTGTGGCAATGTTTTTCCTAAAGCAGCCCTGGACACCATTTGCCTTTGCCATGAGGGAACACTGATGGCCTATGTTCATCTTCCCTGTCAGGTACCCTAGGTCCTTCTTGCAAAGCTATTTTCCAACTAGTCTGCCTCCAGCCTGTAGTGGTACATGCAGTCATTACTCCTCAGGTGCAGGACTTTCCATTTTCCATTGCTGAACTCTGTGAGATTCCTGTTAGCTCGTTTCTCCAGCCTGTTGAGATCCTTCTAATAAAGTTTTTCTTTCTTAGCTGCTGATGCATATCAACCAATATTTCACAGATCTGTCCAAAATAACCAGTTAACACAGAATATCATCTCTGATATTTTACCCATTACTTGTTACATATCCTAATTGGCCTGTGTTTTGTGGTAGCAAATCAGCCTCCTGGTTATTTTCAAAAAAAAAAAAAAAAAAAAAAAAAAAAAAAAAAAAAAAAGGAAAGAAAAAGAAAGAAAAGAGAAAAAAGAAAAGAAAACAAAAATCTTTCTTATTTCATTAATAATCCATGATTTATACAAATCAGAACAGCTCCAAGAGATATTTTGAGAGAGAGATAGAGTTACATTCATGTTGTTAAAGTATTTGGAATACGTTCAAGTTCTTGCTTCCTAAAACCCTGATGAGCAACATAATCTTCTTGTCAGTTTTCAGGATGCAGGACTTCTTTTTCTTTTCTAGAAATGACATCGACACCTTAAAATTGCCTCTGTAAAATAGAACTGTGTTCTAGACATCTATATTCTTAATAGTGAACTAGTGTCATAAATTAACAGAGAGGCTAGAATCCAACTCTTAAGAAGTCCATGATCACCACAGCATCCTGCCATTACTAATCATGACAAAATTTTTACTACCTTACGCCACAAATAGTAGTTCATTCTAGCCATAATGCTTGACTTCATTCAGTCTCAAATATGATCTCACGATTACCTTGTGTATCATTATTTTTAACAATATAAAGCAAACCTGCTCTTGAACATTATGAACACAGTTTATGTATTAATATACTTAAATCAATCTGCGCCCTTACTGGATTCTCAGAGAATAATGTAGTAAGATAGTTAAGTGCTATCTGAAAGAGCAGGAAAGCTTTCTAGGCCGTTTGATGGTTTAGTGATATCAAGTGGTTAGAGGCAGGATCTTGAAAGTGCTCAATGCTGGCTCAGATCTCCTCGCTGTTAATTTAGTAGGAGTCTTTTTATTGGCTTCAGTGAAAGCATAATAAAACCTGCATGCAGCCTGCTTTTGAAAATCCTACCTAGTAACAAATACTATTTAAATTTGTTCTTGTTTTTGTTTGTTTCATAAGCGTCTTATTTTTTGATTCACTAGTACCCTTTTGCATTTTCTTGTACTTTGGGTTAAAGAGTTTTTCCACTTCAATCAACTCAGTCACTTCAGTCAATCCACTTATTCCTTTCATTTAAACTTAAGTTGAATTTGCCATTTTCAGCACTACTAATGTTCTGAACAATTTGTTTATGCAAAATGCAATGAAATGAAAACAAAATAGCCCTAGTTATTATGTTTTTATAATTTTGAGGAGCTGCTGACATAATTTTAGTTTAAACAAAGAGCTACCTATGTGTTTGAGTTTACCGTTTTACCCCAATGACCAACAATAAGAGTGAATGTCTTCACTGAATTTTCTTAACTTTCTCCACTATCCTTTTCAGTTCTCCTTTGGTTTCTAAGTCTAACATTAACAAAGTACTCTAAATAATTTTCTCTAAGTTCTCTTTTCTCTACCTGTTTGCTTTTTGGGGGGTTATTTTACATTAAAAAAAAAATACTGACATTGTTCTACAGCCTATGTCCTTTTATTTTTAGGTAAATGCTTACTTCTGGCATAAATAAATGAAATGGATAGTGTTCATAGTAATAGGGGGAAATGCAGAAATCCTTTTCTCTTGTTCAATTTATCTGTGGAGAACAAGAAAAGAGATTTTTAGTGGTTCTCAGTATAGTCTACTAGAAAAGAAAGACTCAAATTGAATTTGCACTAGTTTGCTTCAAGGTGAAAGGAAGTCCTTGTCAAATCTTTGTAGTAGGTGAGGAAGATGAGAGATTGCATGATTAATAGTCATGGGGAAAGTTCAAATAGCCTTGGTGCCAGCTACGGAAAGAATAATATGCTTGAACCCTGCATTGATAAAACAAATGGTTAGATATATCTTTTGCTGCTTCATTGTATATATTTTTATTCAAGATTTTTTTTATTTTATCCTGTTCATATTTTCCCCTCATAAATAAGCTTTAATATTACTTATTATTCTACTTGTTTTATTGCTTCAAATACACTGAAGTTACTCATAAAAGTGTTTTGTTATATATCTGAGACCATAAGAGTGAAGTATGTTGATTATGCCTCTAAGTCTTTCTTTCTACCAAGGCTCCCATAAAGGTCAGAGAAAGTAGCGTGCTGGAAGCCAGACTCCTAATCAGAAATGTCACACTGCCATGAGGAAAAGAGGACAAATAGAGAGGCCAGTTCTGTTAAAAGATGTTAGAAATACTAGACAATAGCACAGGTTGTATAAATTTCAGATTGTAACAACTCATCCTTTATTCACAGCTTATTGTAGAAGCATCCCCCTTACAGAAAGACTAGTTCTGTTCAGTGGGAAGAAAGAAATGAAATTTTTCCAACAGAGTATACAAGCGAGGGAACAGCATTCATGAATGCTCCAAAAGGACAAGTAGATATTTAAAGTGAACTTGTTTATCAAGCACACTATTGTGATTTTTCCTACCTGAGGAATCAGCCATTCCCCTTTTCTGCACACTATACCAGCTCAGGAGAAAGCTGAGCATGCATCTTACAGCAATTTGAGTCAGCTATATTTGCAGCTATAGGTAGTTTACCTTTACTAATTTCTACTTTATTTGCAGAACAGATGCATGAAAGAAAAACAGTTGAACAAGACATGTCACATTTTGAATTGTTGGTGCAGGCAGAAAATCATATCTGGATGAGTTTGTGGCCTCTCAGAGATTTTAGGTCAAGTTTTCAGACCAGCTGCCTGAACTGCTCACTTCATACTTGTATTACCAGCAATCCAGGAGAAGACAGAAACACACAGTAATAGAGATGGAAGCTGAGGGCAAAGGGAGCAAGGTAGGGGCATTGAATATAAAGTTAGATCATTCTAAGCTGTCATAAAACACATTGCCAGTGCTTCAGTTGCCTAGGAGAACAGACTAATAGGCAAACAAAACAAATCTGGCCTTCTTGCAGATTTTGCTTATATCAAGAGCCCTTGAAAACTTATTCATGAGAACTACTGGTAAAGAGGGGCTCAGATACTGTTTGGTTATTAACCACTCTCAACTCCTTCATTCATCATCCAACCTTCCAGCTTTGGTTGCAGCAGCTGGAAAAGCAGACCTAGCTCCTAAGGGCTCTTTCCCAGATCTACCTCTGCCTTTCCTGCCACTCACTTTCATGTGAAAATTTGAGTTGACCCTGAGTTTATGTGAAAACAGTCTCATTGTTTAGGATATAGTCAGTATAATCTTTTTCTTTTTTTCTGGGTCATATAATAAGATAATATCTCATCATTAGAGTTAAATACTGGAGGAATTATAATGAAAAGAAAAGAAAAAAGAATCTCTGTTAGTATTATGGGTGCTGTGAAAATAACGAGGATCTGATCTTTGGCTTTTCTACCATCCATGAATAGATGGTGACAGAGATGTTGTTTACTGGAGCTCAGACCAAAATATTACCATTGAAAATATGCTGATTTGCATCTGCAAAAAAATAAAATAGGTGCTAGGAAATGCTCCCACATCTGGATTAGGGTGCAACATTACAAATGCAGAGGTTAGTTTAGGCACCTCTTGGATTTAGATCATAAATTACTTTTCTGTTATTGTGATCTTCACAGTTCTTAAAAATATCAAGTCAGAGAGAGTTAAGGAAGAAGAGTATGTCATTCTCTATTTTACTGTATGTGCAATACTGCACATGATAAATTCTGCTCATGGGATATCATCTTCACTTTTACTTGACTGAGATGATCAACAGGTTTATTCTTCAAGTTTGGCTTTTTGGGGACTGGTGATACAGATAATGAATTAAATTGCATAAGGAAATGAGGAAAGGTTAGCACTAGGAGAATTGAACTCTATTTCTTTGTTTCTGTTATAGGGTCCTTCTTTTGCTGTATATATGAGGAATTCTTGATTGTGTCTTTTCAAATGAGGGTGATTTTTACCTTTTGTATCTTTTTTATGTATTGTCAGAAACTTTTAGGGCAGATTGTATCATCCATATTCCTTAGGTAGGCTATTGGCAGCAACCACAAAAACAAAAAAAAGAAAAAAAAGGAGAGAATTTAAATCTTGTAAGTGCTTGAATTAGCATGCTTCTATCCACCTGTTTCCTGTATAACATAAAGCTATCAAAACATCAGTTTATCCATATGTATTTCTCATTTTGACTGCACTCTCTTAGGCAATTTAAATCCAATGTGTGAAGCTAATGGCTTCTTCAGCAAAATCTTCTACCTGCAGTGCTAATCTCCCATTTTAAATTCAAAATGAAATCTACTTTATTTGTTTGGGGCGGGAGGAGGGAGTGCTCTCTTTCTGTGATTGGAAAATAAAACTAATCCTTTTATGACAGCCTTCTTTAATATCTATTTAGTTTTCATCAGCTCCTCTTAAATCATTTTGCATAGCAGTCTCATTTAATTTAAGGCTGAAGTGCCCCTAGCTAGTTAGAATGGAGGGCACAGAAATGTGATTGGACTGGTAACAAAGTGTGTCTGTTTATTGTTGTGTTTCTCTCAGTTTAATTTATACTGACCATTTGCTGAACATATTGGTTGGCTGACTGGCAGATTCTGAACGAATATTTTTATTTTCTTGCAGATAGTAGGGTTAAAGCTCTCAAATACATTGATGAGTTTACAGCCTTATTACTATTGTTTTACTTTTGGTAGTCTTCTGGAATAAGACACTGCTTGGCCATGCTGCTTTAAATGCTGGGTGAGTCAAGACACTTCGAGTATTGTGCTCCTGTGGGATAGAGATGAGAAAAAACACCTGTGAGCTCAGAAACAGCAGCTATTTACAGGCTGAGAATGATGCCATATGGCCTATGCCAGAACGAGCCTGTAGACTTTATGGGCTGTAGATGCAGTCTTAGGAGCTAGCTGCACTGTTTTCTCTCTCTGGGTATTACATAGCTTCACAAATATTAGTCATTCCTTCCTGTGTGATGAGAATGCATAAACAGTAGAATTACAGTTGTTTTCGATAATAAAACAGATTTGAACACCGTCTCTTTTTCAGCTCCTTGCTCATTCAATTATACTCATGACTAAGAACATATAGGCAGCTATAACTTCACCTGAGCATCTTTTTCAGCTCTAATTTTAGTAAGGATAATTGTTTGAACTCCAGCTTCTGTCTACTGAAAAAAACAGAAATAACTTTATTTTCTAAAATAAAAAAACAAGCATTCTATCTTGCTCTAGCCCTCTTGTCATGTTGGCCCATAGCAGACACTTAACCTGAATGTCCATAACCTAAAGCCAGTAGTGGCTCTTTCTCTTAAAGTAAAATTTTGTTCCTTCTGTTCTTTTTTTTTTTTTTTTTTGTCAAAATTACCATTTTAATCTTGAAAGAAATCTTAAAAATGATGAAGAAATTGATTGACAATTATTTTTCTGTTTCTAGTTCCATTGCTTATAATCATGAATTAAATTAGTTTTTTTTTTTTAATTTTATTAAGATGGATTTATAGTAGATTTTTATTTTAAGTGATATTTCAGATACTTGGCCAAGAAAAAAGTGACCAAAAGCCATATATCTTAGCTGATAAAAGTGTTATGTTTTAGGCATGGATTTAGCAGTGGCTGGTTTACATATGGTATGGCTGCAGTAGAGCTCCTCCATTTAAGCCACAGTTAGATCACAAGTTCGGTACATTGTATTTTTCTGTGATATTACAAGTTTCTGTAATTGCTGAAATGCAGAACAACCATAAAGATTAAACCTAACTTACCATAACTTCTCTTTATTAAAGAAAAAGAAGAAAAGGCTCAAATTCTCAAAGCACCTTAATTTTCTCTACCTGTAAAACATTTCACAGAACATTGATTTCAGTCTGTCGAAATACTTTTTTCTTTTTTTTTAGGTTTTCAGTTATTATCCTATCTTGACATATTTTGATGTTGGCCACAGTGAAAAGGAAAATCATGTCATGAAACTCTTTTGTGGAAATTTACACGAAAACAACATTTTCCAAACATAAGTCATTCCCCACACTAAGGAATGTTTTAATGGTGCGAGTTAAGAACTCTCTAAATTTAAAAGATTTGACTATTTCATATATGGCAGATAGGTCACTCAGAGACTGACCTTGACAGTCTCTTCTCATGCTCTGCGTTTATTTCTAATATTACCTATCTGTTACACTGCGTAAAAGATGATTTCCCTACTTCCTTGGGCATGATTGTGGGTCAAAATGCTCCACTTCTTGAGATTTGGTATTGTTTAGTGAACAATATAAAATCTATCCCAACCTTTATCCTCAGTCTTGACTGTTTCTATCATGATCACAGGAGAAATACTTTACTTTTGAAGAAGGAAGGATTTTGGAAACAGACAAACCAGAAAAATGGGAGTAAGATAAATGAGAATGGCACAAGTGTGTTCGGGTAGTCTGCTGCTCTCTATTTCTCTCTCCACAGAATGATCAAGTAAAAGGTATTTGCATAAATGTCATCAGAGCTATGATGAGCTAATTTTTGCATAGTATAATAAATAAATATATATATATATATGCATGATTTAGAAGCTGAGATAGATTCTGCTATAGTCCATTCCCAAATCTCTGTAAAATACTTCTTCCTTTCTTCTGACCCTGAGACAAGTCAGCTCATCTCATTGAACCGGCAAAAAGCCATCCATTTCTGTTGTTGCTAGATTAGTTATCTCCTGGTTTAGAGGATTTACTTGATTCACAAACGAGTCAAATAAACCACCCAGGTTACATAGGAAATGTGCAGTATTACTACAGTTTCCTCATCTTAAACCAATGTGTAACCTGAAGTGTTCAGACCAGGGGAGCCACACTGGATAGGGACAGCTACACAGAGCACTTAGAATGCTGCTTACATCCCAGTCACTTGCATTTATGTAAATATACATAAGGTAATTTCATGAATGAGTGCATATTCACTGTCTTTGAAATGTGAGATCTGACCTGTAATTGATGCAAAGTAGCATACCTGTGCTGCTTTCAGTAAATTCATACTACTTTAGGTCAGCTGCAGCCCTTTCTTGTGTGATTAGCACAAGGATTCTGACTTGGCAGATGGAAATATCGAATTAAAAGAACTATGAAAATGGGCAAGCTAGAAATGATTGAAACAAAAATGAGAATTAACAAAATCATTAAAAGAAAGATTTACTAAAATTTTGTTATATATTTATTTTCAAATTATTATAGAAACAAATATACAGTTTATAATACTATATATAGTAATTAGCAACCAGACAGCTCTCTGTAAATCAGAAGGTGGGAGTTCATCATCAGTTTTCCAAATTCTATAGTCTTAATCCAGCAAACTTCTTTGCATATTAGATATATGAAATAGAAAACAAATTAACGTCTTGCGGAGAAAAAAAAATAATATTTTTGCAATGATTCTCCACTTATAATGACTTTGTTTCTTTACTTGTAAGTGGAAATTTCTTGGAAAAATAATTTTACAGATAATCCTGACTCAGTCTTCTCTATAATTTTATGAATGAGCCTGTATAATACAAGCCAAACATGATAGCAGTTTTTACTTTATTCTTCAAAAGACTGCAAGGAACACACATAAGCAATAGATTTATATTCCAGATGTAAACCAGCTGTGATGGATAGAATTTTTATCTATTCTTTGGCAGTGGAAGTTACTTCTGCAAATGGAAAATTTAAAACGTGAAGAAATAAAACTTCCTTGGTTTTCTTAAGGAATTTAGGATTTGACTGTGCATAGAAATTAAGAGGAATAGGATGTTCTTGGAAATAAATTGAGTTAAACTTTTCTGTAAACCCCCCATGGAGGACAGGAATTAAAGTACAACAGTCTTAGATTACTTTATTTCTAAATGAAAGTGCTCAAATGGTTGACAGCAATAGAGTTAACCTAACTAACTTACAGACAGTAACTTCATGCCTTTCACTGCTTCATATTAATGTTTCATATCGTCTCCATGCAGACTAGCCCCAAGCTGCTCAGGTTTCTATTCATATGAAAAACCAAACTGCAAATGTAATAAAGTTTGTCCTGTTTATTTCAGTGCTGTGGCAAATTTGTCTAAAGAACAAGAATTCAGTAGCAGAAGATTTTCAGATGTATTTTAGGATATCAGTAACAGAACTTTGGGTAAACTGAAGTTATTCTGATGTAATATCAACACGTCAGGGGGACAAAATGCCATTTAATAAGTCACGAAAGAAGCGGTAAGTTCTACTGAACACCAGTGCGGTATTTTGTAGTTTAATAATCCTTATGGGCTATTGACAGTCAGTTCTTTGAATGCACTGGATTTCAAACACTTTCTATTGGCAGCTTTTATCAGAAAATTATTTTTCTGATTGATGAAAATTATTTTCATATTTCCACTATAATATTGCAATATTTCTTTCATATTGGTGACTGAATCTCCCCAAACTCGTAAAAAAACAATTAAGAATTTTTCCACTATATCATCATATGGCCAGGTTAGAGATATTTAGTTCTAGAAATTCCTCATTTTTAATCACTTCAACCCCTTGATCATATTTGTTATTCTCTAAAATTGCACTGTTGTGTTCACATCTTTCTTGTGTTGAAATTCCAATAATTGACTGCAACATTTTCTGAGCCAAATAAAGGAACTGCCTTTCTCATGTTCATAACAGGAGATGTCCATCCTTCTCTATAAAATGGTAGGGAAATGGTCCTAAATCTGGTGTTCAGAAGATATATATTTGGGACATAGCACATAGCTGTAACAGATTGTACCTTCAAAGTGAATTGGGTTGTGCATATATATATATATCAGAGCTATTATAAAATATTTCTTTATCATGTCTGAAACACTTTGAGCACTTGATTGTGATTTTAATAACAACTGTATGCACAAGAAAAGGTGGAAGTTCTTAGTCCTCTGTGTTACCTCCCCACAGAAAGCTGCTCTATTATTATGTTTGATTCAGCTTTGTAAAAAGAGGAGCCTTAATGTTCATCATTATCAACACTATTTATGAATGTATCTGAGCATTCTCCAGTAATGTATTATTTACCTAACAAATACTTTATTATCTCCTCTTTCTACTCTTTTCCTGTCCTATGTACATGATGTGAGCTTTTCTTGCACTGTCCATATGCAGACTTTGAATAAGGTTAAATAAATGCTTGTTTCAGAGCTTATTGAAAATATTTACTTCAAATATTTTACAATAAAAATACGATCTTTGATGAATTTTCTTCTCTCCTCTCCTTCTCTCTCCTCTCCTCTTCCCTCCTCTCCTTTCTTTTCTCTGCTTTGTTTTATTTTCCTTTCATTTCTTTTTTCTATCCTTCCCCTTCCCCTTCCCCTTCCCCTTCCCCTTCCCCTTTCCCCCTTCCCTTCCCCTTCCCCTTTCCCTTTCCTTTTCCTTTCCCCTTCTCCTGCTTAACCAATCTGACAGCCTTCTATGATGGAATGACTGGCTGGGTAGATGAGGGGAGAGCAGTGGATAGAGTGCCTCCTCTGCAAGTTTGCTGATGATACCAAGCTGCGAGGAGTCGCTGACACACCTGAGGGCTGTGCTGCCATTCAGAGAGACCTGGACAGGCTGGAGAGTTGGGTGGAGAGGAACCTCATGAGGTTCAACAAGGGCAAGTGCAGAGTCCTGCACTGGGGAGAAATAACCCTAGGCACCAGTACAAGGTGGGGGCTGACCTTCTGGAGACCAGCTCTGCAGAGAACGACCTGGGAGAGCTGGTGGATGACAGGTTGACCATGAGCCAGCAATGTGCCCTTGTGGCCAGGAAAGCCAATGGTCTCCTGGGGTGCATTAGGAAGACTGTTGCCAGCAGGTCGAGGGAGGTGATCCTGCCCCTCTACTCAGTCCTGGTGAGGCCTCATCTCGAGTACTGTGTGTAGTCCTGGGCTCCCCAGTACAAGAGAGACATGGAGCTACTGAAGGGAGTCCAGCACAGGGCTACAAAGATGCTCAGAGGGCTGGAGCATCTGCCCTGTGAGGGACGGCTGTGAGAGCTGGGCCTCTTCAGCCTGGGGAAGAGAAGACTGAGGGGGGATCTGATCAATGTGTATAAGTACCTGAAGGGAGGGTGTCAAGGAGATGGGGATAAACTCTTTTCAGTGGTGCCAGGGGACAGGAGAAGAGGCAATGGGCAGGAATTGAAGCACAGGAAGTTCCGCCTGACCGTGAGGGGGAATTTCTTCCCTGTGAGAGTGACAGAGCACTGGACCAGGTTGCCCAGAGAGGTTGTGGAGTCTCCTTCTCTGGAGACATTCAAGGCCCGCCTGTCTGCAACCCTGTCCAACATGCTGTAGGTGACCCTGCTGATCAAGGAGCTTAGACTAGATGATCTCCAGAAGTCCCTTCCAACCTTACTGATTCTGTGATTCTATGATTCCCCTTCTCTTTCTCCTTCTCCTTCTCTTTTTTTTTCCTTCTCCTTCTCCTTTTCCTTCTCCTTCTCCTTTTCCTTCTCCTTCTCCTTTTTTTCCATTTCCTTTCCCTTTTCCTTTCCTTTCCCTTCTTTCCCTTTGCTTTTGCCTTTCCCTTCTCCTTCTCCTTTTTTCCATTTCCTTTCCTATTTTCCATTTCCTTTCCCTTTCCCTTTTCTTTTCCCTTTCCCTTCTCCTTCTCCTTTTTTCCTTTTCCTTTGCCTTTTCCTGTTCCTTTTCCTGTTCCTTTTCCTTTCTTGCAACCAGCATGCTTATGTCTTGCTTCTGAAATGTCAGTTGGTAAGAATCAGGCAAACAAAGGAAGAGTAATCTGCATTCATGTTTTGAAGGCATAGTCAATTATAAGTATGCAGCTGGAAGATTTCTTTCTAGCTGAAAAGAATTAGATGGCTCTTGTAGATTCAATTCAAGCTATTAAATACTCCCCCAGTAGTTCATCTATGCACTGTTTTTGTATGGAACTTGTAGTAAAGTTATGGTTCAAACCTAAACCACAAAGGGACTTTTGCAGATAGAATCATCCAGATTTCTTCTAGGGCTAAATACACAGAAAGAACAGACATAAAATGAAATAGAGTGCATGTATGTGTGTACTGGCATGTAGAAGCAATAAAAGTTTTAAAAGATAAGCATTACTTTACCAAAGAATCATGAAGAGGGATAAATTGTCGAGCACCTTGATTATTGCTGCATTTCATTCTTTGGCCTTAACAAACTACACGTTGCATCATTTATGTTATCCAAAATGCTGCTGCATCCCCAATTTTCTTGACATACTATTTTGAGTGTATTTGTGGCATGTCCATTGGCTTCCTTTTTCCTGTTTTATTATGTAGCACTGTATTAACAGAGGCTAGCATGGAGAGAATCCCTCCTTCAAAAAGCTGGTAGTCTAAGATGGTTGGTTATTTGCAGATGTAGGGGTACTAGAAAAACAAACCACAGTGAACTCAAATGCAAAGTCAAACATAGACATTACAGCACAGCAGAACCTGATACTAGTTTGTTTGCTACACCAAAAAAGGTCTGAAAAGGACATAGTACATGATCTTTCAGATATTTGTGGAGAAAACATGAAGGCTGAAGCCTTGAAACCTTACCAGCAAATAAAAATTTCTGTCTTCATGGAACAGCTGTACCAAAGTGACAGCTTTTTGATATTGATTAAAACACATCAGGTAGTCAGTGAATACACTTTAAAAATAAGTAACTTATGTAAGGTGTCATAAGAAAAGAGGCTCCTTTGAAGCAAAATGCCTAGAAAAATTCTTTATGTGGCACAAGTATGATAATCAACAAAACAACAAGTTTTATACGAAATTACAAAAGTTTGGAAATGAGTTAGTTATGTGGAAGAAAAGATGTAACCTTTACAGTACATATAACTACCTTTTTTTCCAAATCCTTTTCTAAAAATGTTTCCCACTAATGTCCATAATTTATTTTGAAATTAATTGGGATCATTCAAATAGTTCTTAACTTTAGTCATTACTTAATTTAAACTGATCTTCTTGTTTATTGTAATAAAATTAAACATAGCCTAAGAAAAATAAATAATGGTTTGTTACCTCTTCAAGGTAAAAATCAGTCTTGTTTTTTGTTTTTACAGGATCTTGTACAACAAGGTTTGGTTTCTGATTACTACCATAAATAATACATCAAATAACTACAAATAAATTATATGTTCTATTATTTTTTCCATAGTGCAGCTATTATATGCTATGATGTGTTCATGGAGAAGTTCATCTATGCACTGGTTTATATGGAGTTAGTAGTAAAACTATGATTCGAGTATACACCACATAGGGTGCTGTGTCCTGATGGTACAGTTCCATATTCTATCTAGAATTCCCCATAACAACTCTCTCTACAGCTTTATTTACTGATCAAAAGCTCTTCCGATTCTGCAAAGTAATCATTTGTCTAGATGACCTCTATTAACTCCCTTTAGAAAAATCTGGACAAAGAAGATAAAAGCAGTCATCAGATTTATAAGAGCTGAGAGCTCTTTTATTTGCGCAGGACTGTAAATATAAGAAATGGGTTTCATGAAGAAAAAGCTCTGAAATAAAGGTGAAGTTACATTTACTATGGAAGAGTCTCAGACTTATGTCTGAAAGAACTAATTTCAGTGGATGTTACCCTTGGCAGAAAAATATATTTCCTTTCCCTCCAAGTTCAAAGTTTGCATTTTGTGCCTAGTGACCAACTGATAAATTCATATGGGTATGTTTATTGCCTTTTCTACAAACAACAAAAAAATTAAGACACTATTTACAGTAACTATCTTATTTCATTTTCAAAGCACTAGCCACCTCACCCACTCTAGTCTTCATAAAAGGAAGTTATTTCATTACTTAAGGCTTATTATGTTTGTGCTTCGTTACCTTTTACTGTGTCCCAGCTGGAACATGTCAGTCATTATGAACAGCTTGCTAAGTCTCATGCCTGCAGCAACTTTTAGCCAGCATTTCTAAATAAAAATGGAGAGTGAGATATCACTGTATTCTAACAGGAACTTAACTACTGAAATACGAGAGCACAATATATATTAGTGTGCTCTTTATAAGCTCATTCTCTTTTCCTTAGACAAGTCTGGACAAAATGCTTCAACTTAAAATGTTTTTATTTGTGTACAAGGTCATGTGCCTACAGTATGCATATGTCAATGTTGTTTTACCATGGATGCACAATACTACCAATATCACAGTGTGAGGTTCTATGTTTTATCTCTGTTTGATGTAAACTGATTATCAGTGTATATCCTCTAGAACTGAGTTTGATAACCTTCAAATTTTATTCAGCCTAGTATAGTCATAGATGCTATTTTATCCACCTTTTAATCTAAATACTTACTTCAGTGAAACACAGAAAGCTATTACTTGTTATAAAACAAAATTATATTATAAAACAATGTTATAAAAGCAAATTAGTCTTGGCCACTTACAGTATGACCGGTTTCTTTGCCAATTTTGTTTGCTCATTTTTCACAGAATTGCAAGAAAGTCTTTCCTTAGCTTCAGATGAGATGAGAATTGTAGCATACAAGAAAAAAATAGACATGATATTTTAATGTTGAATTGTAGCAGAACATGTAAGTTTCATCAGAGTTGGCTCAACACTTTTTAGCCAGATGGACTAATTTTACTTTCTCTTGGATAAGGTTCAACAGTCTGACTGCTGCTACTATGGTAAGGCAAAGGAGTAAATTTGGAATACAAAGAAGAGAAAGGACTGCTAGCCCCCTAGGAACTTCTAGGTTGTTCTCCATCATCTTTGAAAGG
This sequence comes from Rhea pennata, assembly GCF_028389875.1. Classification (NCBI taxonomy): domain Eukaryota; kingdom Metazoa; phylum Chordata; class Aves; order Rheiformes; family Rheidae; genus Rhea; species Rhea pennata. The sequence continues at coordinate 118,550,637 of NC_084664.1, read as the reverse complement.
ACATGGAGAATAGGTGAGGTGTTTGAGGACTGAAAGAAAGCCAGTGCCACTCTAGTCTTCAAAAAGGATGAGAAGAAGAACCCAGGGAACTACAGGCAAGTCAGCCTCACCTCCATCACCGGAAAAGTGACCAAACAAGCTCATCCTGGATGTCATCTCTAAGGATTTGGAGGAAAAGAAGGTGATCAGCAGTAGTCAGTGTAAATTCACCACATCATGCTTAAGCAACCTGATAGAAGGCTATGATGGGATATTTGGCAGGATAGACGAGGGAAGAGCAGTGGATGTTGTGTAACTTTCCATTAATTCTATACAGCACATTTCTTTCTGAGAAGATAATGGGTACTGGGACCTGTGTGAGCTATTGCTGCTTAGGATGCACTAATTTTTGCCAACTAAGACATTAGTATAGTGCAGTTGGGCTCATTTTTATTTCTAATTTGTTGCTGTTTTCCTCACATGTCTCTTTTTTTGCCTCTGACATACCATAGTGATTAGTGACATAGTAACTCCAACATCTAAGAGTTCCCCAAACTGTTACCTCCCCCTTAACAGGAAGAATTAAGTAAGTTTTCTGATATATGATGGAGTAGAATCTCTACATTTTAATCTAAGGCATCATCAATACCTGTAAAGTTTGGTTAGAAAAAACTATGAACTTAATCATTTGAGGTGAATGCATAGAAATCAGATCAAAATCTAAACATCATGACTACTCAGATCGGTATAAAAGATGTATACTGCATAGATTTGTATAAAAATGAAGCAAACCCTAATGAAACTAGTAGTCATACAGAAATTATTTTCTAACTTTTAGTTTGGATTCTAGCCTTGAAGTAAATTCTCCAGTTATTTCTTTAATCAGCCAGAGGTCTGGCTTCTCCTTTCATCAAGATATACTAGTAAAGCACACATGAACACCCATAAGTGTTTGTTGAGAAATGCCACTTTTTTTTGACTAATTATATGAATTTTCCAGGTACAATATGTAGCTCATAGGTTTGGTTATCGAGAATTCATTAGGTCCCTTACTTGTGGCTAGAACTGTGCCAGCTCCTCTTTAGGAAAACTTTTCAGATTCAGGAATTCCCTGAGCTGGCTTTTCTAGTCCCATGGAAGCCTTAGTGTAAAGACTGCATTGCAGTCAGGGGATTAGAGTTGGCAAGAGGAACTATAAACATGACAGAAAGATATCTATGTACACAGCAAAATATGAAGATCTTTAGAAAACCTTGAGCACTAAGAGTCTATAAAATTAGGCTTTGTTATCTGCATGACTATTCTCTTTTAGATTTAATTCTTTTTGTGAGGGTCTCAAAGTAATCGTAAAGAATCATTAGTTTTTTTTTTTAGATTCTCTCAAAAAGGGAAGATATGAAGGTTAGAGGAGTTATTATTACTCTTACTTGTGGGTGTCTATGTGGGCTGTGTAGTTAGCTCACTGTGCAATACTCAGATAATGTTGTACAATGAAAGCCAATGTGTGAATTCATCCAAAAGGTGGAATCGTATATAAAACTCATGTTTTAATGCTAAGTGAGCATAGAGCTTTTATTCTCCATTTTATTTTCATTCTCTATATTGTCTCTAGTATCCATCCAGATAGATAAGCCAAATCGAATGTACAATTATTATAAAATACATTACAATCTCATTTAGAGACATCCTAGACACAAACAAATAATAGAAATTTTTAAAATTATTATTAAAAATGTCTGTCAGATTGTATTGGGAAAGGAAGGAAAAGTTACCCTCAGTTAAAAATAATGGACTATTTTGTGCCTTACTGATACCAACATAAGTACAGACACATGGCAGTTATAAACGTTTGTATTTTTGTCTTGTACCCCCCAAGAATAATATTAATTGATTTCCTCAGAAATTACTTATATAAGCCTCTTCATTCCACTGTGTTGAACTGATCACAACTATTGCAAAAGGTGGAAAAAAGAAAAATATAAATTTTTGCTATCCTCTGTTTAACTTAGAACGGTGATGTCATCATTCAAGAATCTAGTAAGACTAAGCTGATCTTTGCCAGAATGAGGACAGCTGTCACATTTCTTGCCATGTTTGTACTACACAAAAACTGCCTATGACTCATTCAACCTTTGATACACATAGAACTGCAAATAGATGTCATGGTGATTGAAAAAAATGCCATACTGGGAAATCTCTTATAGACTAAGTAGAGCAAAATATAAAGTTATTTTATGCCTTATTGGAGAAGAGGCTGTAAATCTCTCCCAACTGATGATGTAGTTCTAAGAGAACGGTTTCATTACATGACTTTTTTGTTTGAAGGTTAGAACAAATAAGCAATCAAGCAATAGGGTAAACAAACAAGGGAAGATAGTATGATGCTAAGCATAATAGGGTTATAGAAGTAGGGAACTGAATTTTTGTACTTATATTTGGCATTGATATTGTTAATGGGAGAATATGCATCCATTGGTATTGTCAATAGGAGAATATGCATCCAGTTTTGATGGATTACAGTTTAATAAAGATCTTGAAATCCCAGGAGCTGCAAAATAGTACACAGAACATTTCAAGGGCTGGAGAGAATGCCTTATGATAATCAGCTTAAAACTTGGTTTATCAAGAAGAATGAGATGTGACTTGATTATTCTGCATGAATACAGCTGGGGAAGAAAAACATTGGGTTTAAAACACTTTTTCAGTCTAGCAAGAAAAAACATTAAAAAAAAAAAAAACTCGGTGTCTGGGATAAAGTGAAAGAAATTTAAACTAGAACTAAGGCATAATTTTATAACCTTATTTGTTTTTTTAATATTAAGAATAATTAAAGCTTGAAAAAACAACACTGGAAAGTAAAGAATCCTCTTTATCATAATGTGTTCCATTGCTGGAAACAAAACTGAGGAAGGAATTTTTATTCAACAAATGTTATTATAATTTCTGCAGATGTAATAGGGTGAAACAGGGTAGCTTGTTATCTACAAGAGGTCAGATCAAATCTATTGGTTACTCTTGGCATCTGATTGTTAGGGGACTTATATTCTTTGGCACTTTATTTTAAAGAAAATAGCATTAAAGACGTGTAGTTTTAAAAAATTTTGTATATTTTATTATATTTACAAGGGAAATATATTTTCCCTCAGCGCATCAAATCATCCTTTTTCTGGTTTAGTGACACACAACATAAGTCTACCTTTCAATGTTCTAGAGAAAAGATGCCCCCAAGACATAGAAATGTGCTACAAGAGATAATGTATCAACATTAGTGATTTATGCTACATTCCAAACTGACTTCACAGAGATTGTGGCTGACGATTTTACATTTGAGATGAGAATGAACTAAAGTGATGGAACTAAACAGCTCCACACTTTGGTCAAATTTTAATATAACCTATTTTTAATATACAGTTTGTTCTTTTATAATAGGGTAGAATGAAACTGTAGAAATTGAAGCACAGGAAGTTCCGCCTGAACGCGAGGGGGAATTTCTTCACTGTGAGAGTGACAGAGCACTGGACCAGGTTGCCCAGAGAGGTTGTGGAGTCTCCTTCTCTGGAGATTTTCAAGGCCCACCTGGATGCAACCCTGTCTAACATGCTCTTGATGACCCTACTTGAGCAGGGGGGTTGGACTAGATGATCTCCAGAGGTCCCTTCCAACCTTCCTGATTCTATGATTCAATGTAGATAAGAGTTTTCCAAAGCTGTAGTGAGATGCAGGTATAGATCTGGAAGAGAATTTTGCTTGAGACAACCAGTAGTGTTTATTGTCAAAATGATCTACGAGATATGTTACAAACCTCTCTATTCTTTGCAAGATAGGGCTTCTTCCAGGAAAATTATCAATGCATATCAACCCCAGATGGGTAAGCTTCCCAATCTCAAATATATACGGACCTACAGATTGAAAGCTTAGCAGATAGTCATCTTTCTTCTTAAGGAAGAAAAATGTACTATTTAAAATGCTACCAGGATCATAGAGGGAATCATAGAATGGTAAGGTTGGAAAGGACCTCTGAAGACCATCTAGCCCAACCCTCAGCATAGCCTATATGGGGATTGAACCCATGACCTTAGCATTAGCAGCACCATGCTCTAATCAGCTGAGCTAAACCAAGGTGTCACTCAAGGATATATCCATCAAGAACATTAATTTATCTTTTTTTGTATTAAAAATATTGAATGCTTCATATAATGTTTTACAATGCCAAAGTGATGTTCTTTGATTATCTATTCACTCATTACACTCCTGATGAAATGCATCAGAAGAATTAAAATATTTGGTTACAGTGACATAAGAGTTAACAATTTTTTTCCTGAAATCATAGATTATTTTCAGAAGGAAAAACAAGAAAGAAGAAAACACAGCTGTTGCATTTCAAGATTATTTGTTTTAAACAATATGGTTTTAGCCAAGGGATTAATACCTTTATAACTTGCACTCAGTCAGAATGGATCCTATGTTTGAAAGTTAATCAATCAATTAATGGAAGAATTAACAAATATTTTATATGTGCTGGCTAAGGATGGGTACACTAGGATAGACCCCTAACCCGTTAGATGCTGTTAAAATTTGCCTCTAGTAATTTTCTATTTAAGATGCAGGTCTTTAAGCCATTATACTTTTACAATAAGAATGTACATTATCAGGGCTTTTAACACATATAGAAGCAGTGTCACGATGCTGTTTATTACCAACTAAACAATGTTATTAAGTCATTAAGAAAATAACATTTTTAAAAGGATTATGTTCCTTTATAACTCAACAATCCTATTAGTCTTTGAAAAAAAAAAGAAGACCACATAAAGGAATGTATTTCTGTAAAAAAAAATGCATATTCATTTTCATTTTAACTGTTTAAATGATTTTTTTTCCTGTTGGGAACAATATGATGTACAAGATATTTACTATTACACCGCAGAGCTGTAGCTTTATACAATTCTCACCAGAGTTAATTCACTTTGATAGTCATAGAGCCTTGGAAGTAGAATGATTGTACCTCTGGACTGGCCTCTAGGTCCAGCTATTGTGACATATTGTCTCCAAAAGAACTCAGTACCAGATGCTTATAAGGACTGAGGAAAAATAATATAGGCAATCTTTTTTAAAAAAATTGGAGATATAAAAAAAAGAGGAATGAGAAATTGCAGTCTCTCTTTTAATCATGTTGACTAAAAAATTGTTCTTGATTTCTATTCGTTTAATATGAAACTCTGTACATTGCATGCAAAAAAATGCATGAACTTAATAAAACACATTGGAAGCACATTGGAAAAAAATGGAGCATCTAGCTATTCTCATGTCTGCTGCAATAGACTCTCCTCTGGCCTGCAGTACAGTGGGAGAGAGATGCCACCAACTCTGCATTCCAAAGGATGCAAAACTAACCTATAAAAGTGATTGCACCCAGCCTTCAATTTACATGTTCTTAATCCAGGGAGCTCGACTGTTAACTCTGAGGATGGTGGTCTCTCCCAAGTCAATATGTGAACACTTCATCTTAGGCTATGTAAATGTTAATCTATAGTAGATGGATAATTGCAAAGGCTTCTAACTGTACCCAGACTTCAGCTGGCAAGTAGCAGTGGAACTAGACTTTCATCATATTTAGAATATTTTAATCAAAGAATCTGAAGCCAGGTTACAATAGTTATGGATTTATTGACTATTCAAACTAGTGTCTTAAACATTCTGACCTGAGAAATTCGAGGCTGGAGTGGTTAGTCCCACTTCTACATTTTTCAATGTGTGACAGACTACAAAGAATTTTATGCTGTTTTGTCTTTTCCTCCACTGTGTTACTTCCAACTTTTAACAACTACTTCTTTTTCTATCTTAAATGAATTCCATTTGGGGTAGTTCTGTGTTCACACAGCAAATACAGGAATTTAGTTTAGCAGTATCTAATTTAGTTGTATTCAGAAGAGGGGATGTTTTGATAATCAAGACTCCTGGTGTAAAGCTTCCTGGGCAGCACCGTGTGACACAGCAACAACCACAAAGCACATATGGTCTATGGTTAAAATTTGTTTCTCATGGATATAACTTGCTTCAAATCAAAGATCCTTAAAAGTGTTATAAATGTAGTTGAAATATAAATTTCATTACTGATTTCCACTTCTTTCTTTGACTACTTTGTTACCTTTTCAACTATCCTGTCAAATGCAAAAAAAAAAAAAAAAAAATTGCTTGCATATACTTCTTAATAAAATATGAATGTTATGTGCTCTTTCATTGTTTTTTTCTACACTATGAACTGATGCAGAAATGTACAGCAAAGTATAAAACTACCCAAAGGCTTAATTAAAATATTTCTGTATGTCATTAATTTTTAATAATGGCCTTTTGATAGAGATTTTTCTAGAAGGCTGAAAAACTATAACTAGGAAAGAAGCAATTTAAAGTCTGCAATGATTCTTTATCCTATAGTAAAAAATTTTGCTTTATCAAACGCTGTTCAGTTCAGAGAATGAGTTCAGACACCATTCACAGTATATTGCACTTTAAGTTATTATTATTAATCTGTGCTGTTACTTTTGCACCAGGTGGTCACAAAAGTTTCAAAAACCTCATTTCATTTTTTTCTATAAAAGATATAATTTACTGAAATATAATCACAGACATCTTTATAAAGTTTTTTTTAATATTCAAAATACTCTGAAATACAGGAAATATTTCTACCACAACAATTATGTGTTCACTAATTTTTTATTGCAAATGAAATAAAAATGGTCTTATGGATGGTCTCATGTTCAGTAATGCTCTATATTCCCTAGGTGAGTGTGTTAATTGTTAGATTGAAGGCATGGTCTTTTTTCTTTCCACTCCACAAGGCCAAGAGAACTAGAGTGCACCCTTCTCAGGCTTTCCTTTAAAAAAAGTTTCTAAGGCACATACCTATTCAAAAAAAAAAAAAATTAAACCAGGTTTTCTTCTTCTGGGTGAATAGTCTAGTCAGTTGGGTTCTTATGCTGTTTATGTTTCTTTATTCCTAACAGCAAACAAACCAACTGACTCCACAGAAACCTTTTCTGCTTTCATTTGTCCACTTTTCTGAACAGAAGTGACTGGGATTACCGTGGGTGCTGGGTACAGTCTAAAACCTCCATACCAGACTTTCCAAGTGAGAACTTAAATAGTTCTATATCAGTGTTTAGAGGCATTCCCACATGCGTTAGGATATTTAACTTTTAAAGTTCAGGGGATGACAAGGTATCAAATTTAAGCTTAACTGATATCATTCAGGTATCATTAGCTTTTTATCTTTTTTAGCTCATAAAGAATTTATTTTGATGTTGCTTTAGTATGGGCTTTATTTTTAAACATAATAAGCTGAAGGTTCATATGAAAGTGCTTGCTTTACTCTCCACATATGGCCATAGTTTGCTGGGGCATTAATGGGAGCTATATGTGAAAATACTGAAAAAGGAACAGACCCTGAATATTTTATAAAGGTGAACTACAAATAACTGACTAAAGTACCAGAATAATAAAACAAGCACATGGGAACTAAATGGCTCAAGAGCTGCTAATGAAATATGCAGCCTTTCACCTATACTGTCTACCTGTCTATCTTACCTGGTTAATATACTTCTGCAGTCTCTCTGAAACATATTATCCAAATTCATTATTGGTTATTTCTGTAAAAGATTGTTAAAAAAAATCTCTTTACCTACTACAAAGAAAATCAGCAGCCTATTCGGAAAGCATAAATTGTCTAAATACTTGTTAACAGCCTTTTTTCATGTCTTCAGTTAACTTTAGAAACGAAAGCCTAAGCTTGTCCTATAAGCAGAAATAGTCTATAATTCACCAGAGTATAATGAAGCAAATGATTATTTCTGAAACACCTACCCTGCTTGTCAGCTCCTAAGCACTTCAACAAAGTACTCTGAGTCATTCTTATAAAAAGGTGGTGTGACAGAAGAAATGAGCCACAGGTTGGAGATCCTCAGGCAAATGCAGGCCAGTACATATGGTACATCATTATGAGTCTGATTTTAATGAAGTTTTAAAGCCTTAAATTTCACATCACAGTTGGTGCTGATACGCATTTTACTGTTATTGCCTTTCATTTGCCAAGTAAAGATAATTGATGATCTTTACTTAGAGAATTTGTAGATTTTGGAGCTGTCTTTTTAATAGTGATTTCTAATTTTTTTTTTCTTTGTATGTGTTTGTATACTTTTCTTTATATTGCTTTTTATATTGGGTCTAATGATTTTTTTAGTGTTTTTAAAATAGGATTAGCAAGAAAGATACTTCTTTACCCTTATGCAATAGAGTAAAATTTCATTAACATCTCCAATGACATCAATGAAATTATATGTGAAGAAAGATTACAATAATCTTGAGTGAAAATGGAAGAATCTGATCCTCACTGAGTATGGCTTCTGTAAACTCATCCAGAATCTAATCTATCACACTATCACTTAGCTAGAAGATTATATTACAGGAAATGGAGGGGATCTTGGTTTCTATTTAATGTTTCTTTTATGAAGAAAATCTTTGAAAATATTGTCAAATAGTAAAATGAGCAAGAGACAAATAAACAAACATGAGCAGAAATAAATGGAAGAACCTAAAAATGAAAGGAGTGGCGAAAAAAAAACAACTTAAATAAAAGGAACAAGAGAGTAAAGTTTCAGACATTCACAATCTCTCTCTCTTAAAATAATCATTCATATTCTGCATCTATTCACATTTATCTTTCACTTGTTTTATTTTCCTATGTGATCTTCCGTTCTTCATTCAAATGCCTCCTGGGCCTTAGCATTTTCAGGTTCAAGATCATGGTCATTGCTGGTTCAGAGTTCTTTGCTGAAAGAAATTTTTTAGATTGTTACTATCACGCTTACACGAACAATATTTGTGGAAAAATATTCAAACAACTAAAAATTCAGAATTAATATTCAAAATTAACTTTATAACATTCTGCCTGCTTTGGATCTATTATGTTCCAAATGAACAAGCTCCAGATCCTATATTACATGCAAGCAGTATATAGCTTACAAGAAATATACATTTTGAAGACTTATTTAAACAATACAAGCTTGAGTGCTGCATGACACTACAGTTTTTTGAGTACTCTGTATATTCTGAAAATACATTTCAATTTCATCCTTTTCTATATTAGTAATAGATTTACTTCAAGGAAAATAAAAATATTTTGGTTTTAAAGGCACTATCCATACACAAAAGGTTGTTATTTAAGATCAGACATACAAGCCTTGTTTTCAAATAACAAAATATTTGGGGGACATGAAACAGCTGTCAGCAAAGATAGGTTTAGTCACCTATTAATCTCTTGCTGGGGAGTGAGTAGTCACAGACTTTCTCAGTGTTTTCCCTGCTTCACTCTGGCCTGATTCTTCAGTCTACAAATAGCCACATCTCATAATGTCTGCAGCCCAGACTTTTAAAGCAATTTTCTACCTGTGTCCTGCACCATTCACCAAGTACTTGTCTGAAGTACTCATGGCTCTGAATCCCTCCTTCTGTAGCCTCCTGATACTGTGCAAGGAAATGTTGAAGAGATTTGAGTCTCTCTTGACTTACAGGCTACTGATTTTGGATAAATATTTCAAGAAGGGTCTACCTTGAAAATCTGTGGCCTGACATTCTAATTCTGCCATTTCAAACCCTCACCATGCACGCAGCATTCAATGAAACTTTGTAATAAAGCATACAGTTCCTATAAGTTCCTATACAGGAGAAATATTTCATAGTTATATTTCCATAAATATCACCAGAATTTTATTCCTTACATATCATTTTTATATTTGAGTTAAAAGTGCTAAAGGTCTGTGGCAATAGTGTGTTTTAATAGGCAGTCCCAAAAACAAAGTCATATCCATTAATTTTATTTCAACTGTGCAACTCACTGCAGGTGTAGGATGACCTAAAAGAAAAGCCTTTCGATTTCTTTTTTCTTTTCTTTCTTTTCTTTTTCTTTTTCTTTTCTTTTCTTTTTTTTTTTTTAACTTTCTGGTAAGGTTTACTAAAAGATTAGATTTCTTTAGTCTGAATTTGATGTTGAAAACAAGGTTTAATCAACCATTACACTGCATACACTGGTCTGGAAAGGGCAGTTATATTGATTCAACTTTAAATCAATCAAGACAGTTGATCACCTAAAGAGTGAAAATAAAAGTGTGGCCCCTTCTAGAGGGAAAGAAGAGAGGAGTTACTTTAGTTATAGGGCAGGTTACTGTTTCTGTGTTTGTTCACACAGGTAAGAAGATATCTGAGCTGATGCAGTTGAACACACAGACTACTCTAAGGCCCAGATTTTTAAAATTAACAATCTGATATGACACAGAAATAACGTAGAGGGATCAGACCATGAGATCAAGGAAGAAGTAAAATAACTAGAATAAACAAATTTTGCCTCAAACAAAACTGAATCAAAAGAAAGCAGTCTGTGTTAGAATGATGAGCCAACTTTGCTAGAGAAAGATGTGATAAAGTCCTTCATATAAAAGATCCTGTGAAGGTTGTGCCACCAAGAGATGCATAAGACACAAGAAGCTGATGTAATCAAACTAAAGAGGAAAAAGAGTATACTCTAGTGAGGTTAGGGACAGCAGCTCCTGATATGGGCCTCTTCAAGAGACCACAAATTAGAAAGACTAGAGGGAAGGAGGTACCAAGAGTAGTACGTTACAATAGTCAGATGCACTGTGCAGTCCTACCAGACCTCAGTAATGTTAATACAACTCTGTCCTGAAAAAAAGCAATGATGTCTCCTTAGCCTTGAGGGAATAGATAGCTACCATGCAGGAAAGCAGCAGGAAAACTAGCTAGTGCTGCTGCTAGCAACTAGCACTAAAGCTAGTGCTTTATTTTAAACAAATGATATATTTCTTCATTAACAGCAAATTAAAGCATATTTAACAGAGCAGAGCTGGAAGGGAACAAAAATGGAAAACGGAATCAAGAGAAGAAGATAAAGGGAGTAAGGTCTAATTACTTTCTTCAACTACCTAATGGATGATTATAGAAAAAAAAAGGCCTTTTTTTAATGCTCACAGTAAAAGGGCAAGAGGCAGTGGAAAAAAAATAGCAAGGAATATTCCAACTAGGTGAAAAAAAAGCATTCTTCATGATGAGGATGGCCAAATACTGGAACAGATTATGCAGGGAGGTTACCCAGGGAGGCTGCGGATGGATATCCCTGGCGATATTGAGAACTCAGCTGGATGTGCCCCAGGCGCTCTAAGGTAACTTTTAAGTTGTCCCTGATTTGAGCAGGAGGAAGGACCAGCTGACTTCTAGACGACATTTTATACATAAATACCTCGAGGCTTCCATGTTAAAAATGAAAAACAAAAATTTTTGTAAAAAATTATTTTAGCTTTATGTTCATTAATTCAATTCTATGAATCCACCAGCTAGCTGAAGGCACTATGTTGGCAGACACTCACAGGACTCTGAGTATGGCTTTGACAGATTGATTTTCCTTACAGAAGGCACAACACTGACAGTCAGGTCTGCGAGTGTGGTGGCAGCTCAGGCGTGTGAACACATGGTAGCAGAATGAGATCAGTAGATCTGTGTCTCCTGTGCTCTGAGTGAAGTTTTGAACTGATCTCCAGAAAGAAGAGACTAGTGCACTGACCCACTTCACAATTATCCCCAAGTCTCTGGCTGTGATTTACTACTAGGATGACTCATGGAGCTGAAGAGGAAATGTTACTGAACAGCCTGCTAGCAGAGGATGTGGTGGGCAGAAAGCAGAGAACTATGTTAAGCAGAGATCAGGATAACTGAGTTTCATTTGCTTAGTGATCCTGCACCTCTCTACTTTATGCAGATCTTTTTTATTTTTCTATAACTACAGAAAACCCAAAGGAAAAATTGACAGTGTTTCAAAAGTATCTTTAAAAAACTAAAGCACAAATGTATGAGTATGTTTCAAATTACTCAAAACGGGGGGAAAAGGAAATCCCAGGCAGACAGTCAACCAAGTTTGTAGCCTGTAGCTAACAGCAAATGGGTAGTTAGCTAGAGGCTAGTCGGAAGCCTGAAGGTGAGATAAGCTGGAAATTCCCATCCAATACATTTGTGGTTAGATATTTGCTTCACAGAACTAACTCTTCAGTTATGACCTTCTCATGTAGTGTCAGTGTACAAGGCTTGAAATTCATAATTATATCCAGGAGTCTATGTCCCACCTTGTCAGACAGTCTCTCCACAGTCCCAGCCATGGGGGAGTCCAGATTTATGTATTCCTGGACTCTAATATTGTGTATTTATGGACATTTTTTTTTATTATTGAAATAATCAAATTATGCTGAACAACCAAATTACAGGGACAAACTCTAGAGCAATTCCTTCAGGTTCTAGCTTTTGCAGTGAAGAAGTTTTCAATATGGTATCTTACAAGTTAACTATGATTAATGACAGAATAACTGAGAATGCTGTAAGATCATTCTTGACTCCTGCTTTGGGGCAGTGGGTAAGACCTATATAGTTAGCAGCAACTCAGATTTTGACAACATTTACACAAGGGAAATGATGCCCCACATAAAATTTACTTTTGACAGTTCTGAAAGAGCCTGTGTATGCATGCGGTAAAATGTAGCATTGAAAGCTAGCATCCTAGAAGAGATATTAGTTGCATTAATTTGATTCTGTTTCCAAGTTAATTTACCCTTGTCTCTCAGCAGAGATAATTATCCAGGGCATGACACTTACGTTGGTATATTGCTTCCAATTTCTAAGCTGAATGTTGCTGAGCTGTTTCAGGAATCTTTCTACTGTTTGCATCTGGGACCTTATGTCTCAGAAAGCCAAAACAGCATACAGTTTATTTGACAGGTTGTGTCCTACATATAGCTTAGTCTCCTAACTTTTGTTAGGCTATCCACAACTGTAGAAAACTGTTATACCACCTTATTTTTCAATTTCAGACTTTCTTGTAATCTTTCTACATGAATTATAAAACTTGGAGGTAACTCAAATGGAAAGTCAGCCTCTGTACCTAGACTCAGAGAGTAAATGGAGTGTTACTGGAAGGTAAAACTCTATATATTATAGTTCATATAACACAGGCTCCATAACAGTGATCAGAAATCCAAAGAATTCAGGAGGTTCCTGGCACCTTGTTCCTGACAACCCCAGAAGTTACCTAAATAGTCATTAATTCATTCTGCACTCACAACACTCCTTCAGTTGGAAAGTTTGTGATTTATTTCAGATCCAAGAAGTATTTGGTGCCAGACCTAGGATAAAGAAAAAAACAGGAAACACTGATCTGCTTTCTATTTTGTTGTCAACCCAGTGAATACCTCTCTTTCCATGACCAGGCATGAAAATAATAAATTAGTTTTCCTGTCTTCCTAGAGTGAAGTTGAAACACTAGTAAATGAGAACTGGCGTAGTGAAGGGGGGGCAGGGGAATGTCTGATGTCAACACACATGTATGGTGTATGTAATGAATCTGTACAATAACAAGTTTCTAGTCCAAAATAATTTCCAGACAAACATCACAAGCACAGTTCCAAACTTACGGTTTTCATCACCGAAATATTTGTGCTTTCATAGGTCTTTACAATGAAATTTGCCACATATATAAATATATATATATAAATATGAAACATGTAGACAGTGCATCTTAGGTAATTAGGTAATGAGGGATAGAGCTCTAATTGTGATATGCTGTCTCCCTTTTGTGGTCCAAGGTGTTTTATCTTGGTCATTTTAAGATTTGGCCCCTGTTTTATGTCATGCTTTTATCCTGATCACTGTACAAACTAAAAATGTTTACAGTTCTTGTATGTCCCTATGACAAAGACGGGCCTCAAACACAGATGTTAGGAAGGTCACCTGGAACAGGGATGAGACGAAGCCCAGTGGAAAAAAAAAAACACCTGACCCTTAGTCCAATATTACTAATCTGTGGTTTTGAACTTACAAAACACATTTTTGGAATGCTTCCTTGAACTGAAAAAAAGGAGCATTCCTTTAGAGTTACCAAACTACTGCTGCATTTAATGCATTTTCCTACTGCAAAGTGTACAATACCAAGAAAACTGCACATACAAGCAATGAAATACTACATCATATTTTTAGTGAAAACAGTGTAAAAAATGAGACAAAAAAAGTCTTTGAAAGTATTATTTCTTAAGAAATAACAAAGATGCTGTCAAACATATTTCAGTAAGCAGTAAATGAACCCTGCTTGCACCATAAATCATTAATGTTTAATCACTAGCCAATGCCTCAATAAGCTCACTGGCATGGAAACTCTAAGATACTCAAAGGATAGTTCTAGCAAATCTGGCATGCATGGTTGGCTTGTGTGCTTAATTACTGTTTATGCATTGGCAGTATCCAAGCAGTTGTATGTAATAAATAGAATACTGTCACACTGTCCAGATGGTTTTAGATTCAAGGCCTAGGCAGTATGTTTGAAGATTACAGGCCTGATTTACTAACAATTCACACCAGCTCAATTGCTGAAAATCATGCTAATAGCATACGTTTCAGCAATTGCAATCACAAATAAATATACTATTAATGATTATTTTAAAATGAATTTTATCTTCTGCTTAGCCATTCTTCAAAGGAAATGTAATAATGTTGTAATCTGAGAGATGAAAAAGCTGCATTTATGTAGTGTCCAGTTGATCTGAGAAATGTGTTATTTTAAATACAAAAAAGAAGTGCCAAGCAGAGATAATCCAAGCTATTTCTGAAAATGATAGTTTAGGTACTAGAATCACCATAGCTTCTTCAGTGTGATGATCTACCCTAATTAATTTACAAAATCGAGAATTAGGGACACATTAATTGTTTCAGTCTTCATCTTATTTATAAATATTTATAATTTTCAGGATAGGCAACAAATCTTGGTAAATAATAAGTTTATTAAGAATTATTCTCTTTTCATTCCAAAATTGAGCTTTGAGTCAGAATAAGATGCAGAAATAAACCTAACTGGAAGTCTTAGAGCTTGCTATTTATTAAAGTCCTCTTTAAAGGTTTTGTTTTCGTTTTTGTTTTGGTTTGGTTTTTCTTGCAGTACCTTCCGTAATGGGGGAATTGGAGGAGATAAGAGTCCATCAAGATATTTTCTTATCTTGATATATTAGATAATTTTTATATTTTAGATAAATATGGAAATGTACTCTATCACATCAATAGATATTCTTCTCTTGCCTTTACTGTTCAGCCACAGAATGTCCTAGTCTGGTAATTTGCTTTATGTGACTAATTCTTGAGAATGGAATATTTAAGCATGTTACGTTTAAAAAGCTATTTTTTCTTTGGGTTGTTTAGATTTAAAGTTAAAGAAATGTTTGCATATTGTTGGTGAGATTTTCATCATTTGGTGATTCAAGAGACAGAATTTTACTGGCTAATTCTGATGCAATATTCTACTTATCTCATTGTCTTGCCAATACCTGATGCCTTGTGAGTAAAATGTAATCATATTTTGATCTAATCTTGTTTATATTCTTTCTTTTTGTTTTTCCACAGACATTTTATCCCACTAAGTGTGGCAATTTTGTGGAAATAAAGAGAACGTTATATTGGAAATGTTTTTACTGTGTCTTAGAGATACTACCACTGCTGATAATTAAAATTGCCTGATATTTTGCATGATAAAACATTGCTTTTACTTTCTTCTAGCTTTGCCATAATTTGAATATTTCAATTATATTTTTCATGCAGGACATCTATCTAAGAATAGTTTGTAAAGTATCATTATAAAGTCAGCTTCCATGAATCAATAGCTGTAGTTTATCCAAAGACATATTTCTGTGCTTACTTTTTATATACATTTTTAAATCTATGTTTTTCTTCGAAGAGCAGGCTATTGCATCCTGTTCGTGTGAAAAAATTATTAAAATTTGGTGCAGAGATATTCCTGTCGCAACATTTTTCCTTTTGCTTTTTCTAAAAAAAATACACCTTAACTTGATCAATTCACTTTTATTTTTAGGGGATAAAAAGATCTTTTTTACTACATAGTATCCTTAAGCTAACTAATTTGAAGATTCTTGCTGAATTGAAATGATATTTCATTGTATGGAAGAATTTTTCCCTATTTTTTCTTCAAAAATTCATATTGGCCCAATCACCAAAAATGAGAGCCTTCCTATGACCTCACTTACCAGTATTCAGGTATGATAGAAGAGAAATATGTTTTATTTGAATGTTGAAAGAGCAGCTCACAGATCTGGGAGAAGACAGAGACAAGAAAGAGCTTAGGAGACAAAAGTGAAACAGGCATGAGAATGGAGAGGAAAGTAAATAGAACTGGGAAATACAGTATCTAAATGAAAAAAATGGGATTGAGACATGGGAAACTTGTGACTGCCTGGCAAAAGGAACTCAGAAACAGGAAAATATGAAGAAATGTTCAATGACACGGTTACATAGAATCACTGTGAACTTCTATAAACGGACCAAGGTAGAGATGATTAGGTAACAAAGTTCCAAACAACAAGTTATCCATGGTCATGTCTACATGCATGATGATATTGAATGGAAACACATTGAAGCTACCATCAGACCATATTATTCACAGAATCACAGAATGGCTGAGGTTGGAAGCGGCCTCTGGAGATCATTGAGTCCAACCCCCCCACCGAGCAGGGTCACCTAGAGCACGTTAGACAGGGTTGCATCCAGACAGGTTCTGAATATCTCCAGAGAAGGAGACGCCACAACCTCTCTGGGCAACCTGGTCCAGTGCACTGTCACTTTCAGGAAATAAGTTCTTCCTTATATTCAGGCAGAAAAATTCCAACCACGTATCTCAGTCTTGAAAACAGAATAGCTTTTCTAAGACCACTCTGACTATAGACCATTAACAAAAAATCCATTTTTTTGTTTTTATTCTGGAGATAGCCTAGTTTCCATTAACTTTGCCAGTTCTTTATTATGATTTGTTAATAATTTTTTAATTATTTCTATTTGCTAAAATTTTAATTTTACAGAATCCCAAATGCCTTTAAAACGTTTATTAAATATAGCTCAATAAATTGCATGATTAGTGAGAAAGGTAACAGAGGGAAAGGATCGAAGTCTTAAAAATATGCTGTCTACAGCAGTTCAGCCAGCTCTCACTTGGGCTGAAAGAGAATTTCCTCTGTTGACTGGATTTTCAAAGGGTAGCCATACAGATCCTTAAACTGTGGTACCATTCATTTTTTTAGGCACAAGGCACCAAATAACAGTACTTAAAGATGCTACTGAAATGTATTTACTTAAAGGATCTGTCTGGAGGTTGTCATCTCTTTACATTGTTATCTCATATTTTGATAAGGTGTATCACAAGTCCAATGTATTCTTGTTTCCTTTTGACACTGTGCTTTTATATCCACGAGAAGCTGAAGAGATAGCTGTATAAAGGCTGTCAGGAAGAAGTAATGGAAAAATATCTTGCTGGCTCTACTTCTGAATTTATAGAACAGTTTTATTTATTGAAAAATAAAATTGTGTTACATTAAAAAATATCATTATTTTATACTTAATGATGGTATAGTAGTATGTTCAAGAACACAAGCAGATGATACGGCACTCTCCAGCCGGCAGCATTACTAAGGAATGACTTGAAATTATTGACATTTGTAAGATGTAAGATGTGTTTGTGCCACGAACTAAAGCTGTGCATTTATCTCCTTTCACACTTTCCTTCAAATGAAGATATACAGTGATAGTATCCAAACAGCTATCTATTGCAAAGGCTATAAATGCTGCAATAACAAAGTTAATAGGATAATTCTAAGTTGTCATTCTGAAATACTGATTAAAGTAATTGTTAAACTGAAATGGTTGTGCCTGTTTATAGGGCATAAATTTAGGGACAATTCTACACAAACACATTAAGAACTGTTTTTTAGTGTCATTATAGCCTTTCAAGGAACTGAAAGCTGATAAGTAATAACTGATAGATAAATCTAGCATTACTCAGGTTCATAGAAACAAATTAAAATGAAATAAAATTATAAAATCTCAGCTCCTAAAAACTTCTGAAATTGTAGCCTGTGCACTGCTTTTGAAGAACTGGAACCTATTCATAACTTCATGCAAAAGTATATTTTGCACTATAGTAAGATAGTTAGATGTGATAAGCAAATAAGACAGACAGGGACAAATGAATTGACTTCTCAAACATTCAAAAATGAGTATGAATGAAAAACAGGTTTTAGAGCTTGAATTCCTGACTTATAGAAGAAGGAATAACATATAATACATTCTGACTTACAATACTTAAAAATTATGCAGCTTAAATACTTAAAAATTCAATGAGAGAGAGAGACAGAGACTGAATATAGGAACAATACTAGGTGTTGTACAAATGATTTTTTTTGTATGTTTTTTAACTAAGAGATTTAGGCACAGCAGGTTACACATTCTGAATCCACACATCCTTGCACTGTAGCAAAGACACTATCTTTTCTTCATTCTAGAAGAATTTGTTGTATTATCTTCCCCCAAAATCACACTATATCAGACAGATGGCAATTTACTGATGCCCAGATCGTAATTCACAGCCTGCCTCCTCCATAGGTGTTGAATACTGATACCAGTCGACTGCTTCTTCTCTCCTGCCATACTGGTCTGCCAAGGTGGAGAATAATTCTCACACCATAGGCTGCTGCTGACTGTCACAACTGAACTGGCATGGAGGTGGAAGCAGTCTATGATAAATAAATGACAGGTTCCCAAAACTATGTATATCCACAAATTCTGCATTTAAATATTACATGAAAATATTGTAAACAATAATTTTAATCTTTCCACAAATCAATAAATTTTAAGAATAATCCAGGCCAATACTAGGCCTTTACATGATGCCACTTCTCTTTAAGAGTAATAATTTTCCCATTTCCATTTAATTTTTTCAACTATGTGGTGTTTAATTTTTGATCAGTTCAATATACTCAACTTTCATTTCATTTATAAATGTCTTATCTTAAGCAAAATATTATACAGCTTCCATTAGATGCGCTTACATCAGTATAATTGTCAATCAGACCCATAATTTCATTTAAAAAATTGCACTGAGTTTGTTAGACACCCATCGGCCATAAAACTGTTTGGAGTTAATTTGGTGAGGTTCCTTTAATTCTGCACTTATTGCATCCAGTTTCAGTTTTTGCATGTTTTTCTTGTTACTACTCAGCCTAAAGTTAATTACATGACACTAACATGCATTTTTTTTCCAAATAGTGTTACAATTTTTCCATCAGTCCTTAGAAAGCTTACTAATATGCTACCTGATGATAATAGTACATGGTTTTAGAGTGTTCATCAGACAATTCTTTCAGTTGTCTTTGTATTCAGTAATCCATGACACTTATGTTACAAATATTTAATAATACATTTTTAGTCTATTTAGCAATAGACTTTTCTGAATTATTGGCTTTATCTATGCTAATCTTGAAAAAAAAAGTTAGAATTTCAAATATCTTTACTACACCCATGCCCTTAATAGGTCTTTGGGCTAATGATCATAGACTGGCTTTCATGGATACTTTTAACTTATTTATACTGCCAGCTATTTTCCCATTTGTTATGTTTGCTAGATTTTTAATGACTACTTTCTCTCTTAATGAAGATAGCTTACTAAATAAAAGTAGTCTTCTGTAATGCAGAGTTGTGTGTTTCATGAGGAATGGGTGGCGCCTAATAAAACATGTTCACTTTCTCTGTTTAAGAGTCTTCCCATTCAGTTTTGTAACTGATGGGTTTCAACTTTAGGAAAGTGGCCCTTTTAGAATAGCAAGACATTTATTATAAGCTGAAACTATGCTGCATTTTTCACTTAACTAACATCTGAGGAAACCATCTTTTTAGTGCAGCAATTAATTCTTTGCTAGAATGAGATCTACTATAGTTTATGATGGTGTTAATAGAACCTCATTGTTTTATTTTTTAAGAAAATTCAAGGAGAGTTTCAAGAGATAATAGATACTTAGCATTTGAGCCATCTGTCTCAAATTGAGCCATCATACAAATTCTTTAACAAATCCGGCTTACTTATATTTTCCTCATATGAAAAAAACCATGCCTGTACGTAACAAAAGTAAGTTTTGAAATTGCAAAAGATGGAAGATGGAATTGTTGTCCTGGTAAATGGTAGAAGTATTTTAAAGAGAGTCAATCTGTAGACAGTTATATCTTTTAATTTGTTGCTGTTGTTTAAAATTAGTTGTTGTGCAATTGTACAGCAATTTTGTGGCTAGATAGTCTCATAATGGCTGTGATTTTTCTTCCCTAACATTGGCCAACTACAGGCTATGTGCGTAGGGTAAATTCTCTACTTTGGCTATGGCTCAAGTTGACGTAGAGAGTAGAAAACTTTCAGGAAGTAGCTCATCTCCTCCCAGAGTAACTGCCTAGTTCAAACTAGATTTTTAGACAGCTAAAACTAAAAGAGCTGAACACTAGCCAGTATTATTACATACACATGATTACCAATATTGTGCATCTCTTTCCTTCAGAATAAAATTAGAAATCAAAATTAGCAATGACAAAGCTACACTATACAAGGTTTAATGTGTAGAAATTTCATTGTAAATATGTTAAACAGTTTATGGAATTTGGGTATATCTGAAATGTTATTACATATTTAGACAAGTTTCATGTTTTCCTATGAAATATAATGCATAATAGGATAAATTTTATGTTTTCTGATTCACAGTTAATACCACTTAGTTATTACTAAGTTGTTACTTAGATATAATATAGTTATAACTAGTTGTTACTCTTCTTCACTTTTTTTTTTTTGTATCAGTAAGCTTTTATTTACAAGAAATAAAAAAGATTGAATATGGAGTGGGATAACTATGAAAAGTTCATGCAGTATCAGCATCAGTTAAGTGTCAGATTTAAAATCACAGTTTAGAGCATTTAGTCTTATACAAATAAGGAAAGAAAACATGACTAAGATTCCCAAATGAACTGAACGGAGGACAGCATGGTAAACAGACTCCTACAGATGAAAAAATAAAGTGAAAAATCAAAAAATGATTAACTGATTCACAGAGTACATAAAACTCCAGAGAACACAGACAGCTTTTTGTATCATCATTCTCTATTTAGGCAAGTAGGAGCAGCATGTTTTTGTTTTTGTTTTTTTTCATATATTTAGTTTCACTTGCTAAAATAATTTTTTGTTTGTCCATATCTCTAGATGGGTCTTAAAGAAGGAACACATGGAGATAACTGTGAGCAGTAATTGCAGCCAAAATATACATAAATGATGTTTTGAAAAACTAGTGACAAAAGAATTGAAAATTAAAGGCAAAATATCTTATGTCATAATCTCATAGGCAGTTGGGGTTCTTCTTCCAGATGTATTTAGATCGTTTGTGTTTACTGATATGTTCTTCAGAATATATTTATTTTATTTGCTGGTTTGGCCTGTTTACTTGAAAGAGAAAGATTTATGAGTCAGAATCTGATGCTCATAGTAACTAATTTGCGCCAGGTTTAGCCAATTGTTCAAGATTCACCGGACATTTTCACGCCACATTGGATTGTCATAACCAGGCTTTTTCTCTTAACTTCAGAAATTTATGTAGAGGTCTTATGGGAAGAATGATGTGCTATAATAAGCTCCAGCTGGTAGATTAGACTTTGAGAGTTCGTTGTTGTTTCCTGCTGTAACAGCTACCACCACCAGTCAGAGACCAAAGTGCGGCTTTACACAATATTAGACAAACATAAAAGAAAACAGCACTTACTCCGAAAAGACATCAGACAGAAGAGAGAATAAAAGCTAACCGCAAGACAATTTTGGGTAGAAGAACAGGCAATACTGGTTTTATATTTCAGGCAGTAATATTTCTATATCTTCATTAAGATAATAAATTTTAAATATATAAAAAGATATCTGAGTCTGTGGAGTGATCAGGAAATACATATACATATATCCTGAAGAGAGAATAATGTGCATTCTGAAAGTGTTAAGGACAATGCTTTCTAGAATAGGATAAATGGTAAGTAAATGGGGTCATTCAAATAACTGCAGATGTTATTACAAAATGTATTAGCTAAATTATAGAGTATCACAATTTTAAAATACAATTTGATAGTTTATATTTGTGAAAATATTTTCCTCTTGTAGGAATTTTCAGTGACATCCATGCACATAATAGTTGGAAAATCAAGGGCTAAAATGACTCACTCTGCGAATGCTACAGCTCAATCAGAAAATAACAATAAGAATAAAAAATAGATTATAACCAGTCCTCACTGTCTCTTCTCCTCAAGAAAAAAAAAAAAAAAAAAAAAAATTAGCTACAAGATTTCACTCCTTTTCAAAAACCCCAGTGTGATAGACTGAAATTATTTTAAGGTCTGACCTTTCTTGTGCATTACAGCATCCTGTAGCTTCTTTGCTAGTGTGGACAGACTGATAAATACACAACATAGAAAACATAGACAAACACAACAGTCTCAAGAATAGCTGTAGCACGATGATTGTGGATAGTAGCTTCACAGAGCAATAAGCAAAACATTATTTCAGATAGGTCTCTCAGCATAGCACCAACAAGACAAAAAAGGTTTGGTCCCACTTGGGTAGAAGTGGAAAACATAAAAGGAAAATGATTTGCATATGCATTTTGAATAAAATGCTGCAATATTTTAAGACTGTGTCACATGTGGTAGATGCCGAATAATAATCTAACCAGACACACCTATATTAGCAATTGAGGACAGTTATCAGGTTCAAGTCTTAGTTCAAACTTCTGACAGTCAGTGGGAAATCAGGTCCAGAATTCTTATTTAGGGCTTTTTCTAGTTAAAAGTAATGTAAAAGATGCAACAGATGCAATGAAAAAAAGATGCAATACATTCTTATCTTAAATTCAAAGAACACACCAAAAAAAAGAAGGCTTCATATTCATCTGTTCTGTTTTCTTATTTGCTTCTGACTGTGCAGCAGTTGTGTAGAATATATTATTTAAATAATAATATGAAAGAAAAAAAAAGTTCCAGAACATTAAAGATTCTTGAGATATTAGATAAACGTGAAATTTTTATGCTTCTCTTCTGAAAGCTGAACACATACTTCTTTAGTATGATATAGAAGTTCTCAAGTCATTTGTGTGCTCAGGAAGCCTGTTCCTGCAAAGTTATTTATCTCCTCCTATAGCATTTGACAGAGTGATTTCTCAGAATATGAACAGATAATATTGTTCCCCAGAATTACAGTTTTTAAGAAATATCTCTTGACTGACATTCAAATTTAATAACTTTCTAACTTTTAGGCAGTAGGAGTTATGGACTTCATTCCCTTTAGAAAATACGTCACTTGCATTCAGTAGAGTCTTGTACAAGCACTACTGAGCTGCTTTTTGATTTTTCAAGATTTTCAAATCTTTATTCTTTCAAGAATAAAATAAGTCTTTCCTACTGTCAATGAGATGCAAAGTCTCAGTGAAAATTGGACAAAAAATAGGAAGCATTTTCAGTATGGATAAGGTGGTATTTTTTTTCAATATGTCTATTTTTAACTCATTTTAAGAACATATATATATTTTTTATTTCAAATTTTCCATATTAACAATAAAACTAAATTTCTAGTTTAAAATTATGGAAGCCATTTTTGGGGTCTTTTTAGTTTTGGTTTCATTTTTTTTAAGAATTGAATCTCATGATTTGCCAAGATTAACCTTTCCAGAAGTTGTTTCAGCTTTAGTAACTGATGTGCTCTATCCAAAAGGGAAAGAGAGAGAAAAGAAAAATCTTCCATATAGTGAAAAATGTAAGACTTTAAATATGGTTTAAGCATTTAGTTTTAATTCTGAAGACTGAAAAAATACATTCCAATTTTTTTTTCACCTTTATTGTTCTTTTTTTCCCCTCCCAATAACAAAGAAAGGAAGCTTTTCTTTAAGGTTGTGTTGTTAAACTTAGAGATAATATGATATTCTTAAACAGTGGATATTGGCCAATGAACCTAACTGACATTAATCATCAATAGGAAACTAGAGACTTGCACATCTTAGGCTTCTTCACTGTCATCTGTCTCATGCCAGAAAGAATCAAAAGTGACAGGACATGAGATCCAAAATAAAAGACACAGTGACAAATACAGATGATAAGAAATGCTCTTCATAAAAATAAGAGAGAAATCTAGTGTCTATAACAAAAATGGGAAACATTTTCCCTATGGAGCATTGAAACCTTAGTATTAAGTTTTACAAAATATTCCATTCTTTCATATGGTATTTTTCCTAATGCTCTTTTAAAATGTGTGTGACAAATTAATGCATTTAATGTAGCTTCCAAGTATTCAACAACTTTAAATAGAGCATTTGAACAAACCTTTTGGGATTCAGAGAAAAAAAATGGATGTTCTATTGACATCAACACAATATTTTTGACAAAATGGAATACACATTCCTAGTTTTTGCAGAATATATGAATTTTAATACCTTCTCAATTTAACACTCAACAATTAGCTACATAAAACATCTCTTTTCTGCAAATCAGAAGGTATACTACTGACTAAATTAATCACATATTTTCCTCTACATTCTTGAAACATATTTTGTATAGTTAAAAAGTATTTTTGGTATTAATTAGATATACAGGGGTATCAAGTGAAGAAAACTATGCCAAAATTCAGCTTAATGCATCATAGAAATGAATGTGACAGCAATGAACTGCTAAAATCATATAAAATAACCTTCTCTCCCCTCCTATAGAGCATTTTGAGTAAAGCAGTGAACATTTTTGCTTGCATATTTTTTAAAGAAATGCACATTAGACATCCATCATGTTCTGCCATAGGAGAAACTGCAGATTTTCATGATAGTGTACCTTTAAATATGAATGATTGGACAGCAGTATAAGTGACAATGCGTATAAATGCCATAGCATTAAAACAGAAATACTTGAAAGCAGAAGTTCTTTGGTTTTAATAAAGACACAGATCTGAACTTGAATTCTGCATAGTTTGTTTCATCTTCATCTTCATATCTGGAGAAATCTCAAATTTTCCCTTTTCATTTAAATGGCAATTATATATACTATTTAATATTAAATTAAATATTTTAATTTAATATTTATATTAAAAATTGACATGTTTCTGTAAACCTCTGTAAACTATAGATTCCATAGCCTTTTTGAAATAGACAAAGTTGACATAGGGTGCATATTTATAGTATCAAGGGCCATTCATATTTCAGAAAATATGGAGGTATTTGTACTTATTAAGAGCACTTATTTTATGCTTAGAACAGGTCTGAGAATGATACTAATCAACCAATTCTTAGAATAAATCATTACTGTTCACAGAAGGCAAATATATTTAATAAAAAGTTTTTTTTAAAAAATGTACTTTACTACGTTTCTCCAAAAATTTCCTTCATAAAAGTACTTAACAGTTCTCAGGCACCAAAATTCTCATGATCTCACCTACCCAGGTGCAATACTGAATGCTTCCTTCACAAGGGCGGTTGTTAATACTCAACCTAGGACGGGTGCTACAAAAGAATAGGCAATTTAACTGTTGGATTTAAGGTTGGTTTAAGATTAGGAGCAGCTGTAGTAATTTTACCGTGTCCCAAAAGTCAATGGAAGTGCTTTTGTTGATATGCATGGCTTAGTATCATGCTGTAAGACACAATTAGTAGAGTCTGGAGGAAAGCCCAGACAATAAAGTGGACAGATTCACCTAACCTAAGAGGCAGACATGTTAAACTCCTTTTTACCCCCCACCCCTCACCCCCAAAAAAGTGTCAAAATGCATTTTCAGGGCACAAACTGATTTATTTTGAAGATCATCCTAAAAATATTACGAATTGTGACTAAGACTCCACTAAGACTCCACCCAGATTTCCAGTAGTTATAGAAAGAGTCTAGAGTGGCTGGTGCAAATGGAATGATTGTAAAAGAGAAAAAGGGGAAAGAAAGAAAAAAAAAAAAGGAGGAAAGCAAAAAAAAAGTAGAAGAGAAAATCAAAGGAATGGAAATCTGTGAGCAGCCATGATTTTCCAAGGAAATTAATATATATTTATAAGAACATCCTACTTTGTGTGTGAAATGCTTCCCTTACTGGATAAAAGTAAATAACTGAACATATTCTAAGAATTTTTAAATTAAGCTACAAGATAAAAAGCAGTTTAATAGTTCAAATATTCTTAATGAGTAATACATACGTCTAGAATAATGACAACTCTAAAGTTATTAAAAGATATTCTCAACAGACAGAGCAAATCTATTGTGGTAAAGTACAGATACTGTATAAACATGCTAGAGTAGGAGTTCTGCCTGCATAAAGTTGAGTAAAAATTGAATAGAATTTTCAGGATTTGGCTCACGCAATGTTATTTCTTTAATAACTCATTTTAATCTTTGCAAACACTACTGGTCTGGATCTGATAAATGAGTAGTTAAAAATAAAAACAAAACAAGACATTGCAAGTTATTAATCAGTGAATAGCTCTTCTTATTTCTCACTTGGGCTACCATTTTACCTCTTACTTCATAAGTGAGGATCTTCAAAGCCTGAAACTCTTCTTTATGCCTGAAAGGTAAATTCACACACAAAAATGCACTTAATATTCCTAAATTTCCTGCTTTCTGGTTCCTAAACCAACCTTCCTTTGATTAAGCCTCTGCTAAATTTTATATAAAACTCTGTTTAAGCCTTGAGAGGGTCCTACCATGAAATGTCATCTACTAGGGAGATAAAAAACCCCACTGATATTAAGAAGTCTAAGACAAGGATATTATATTCCCAGATCTCCCACACGCCATTGTTATTCTCAGTTCCAGTTCAGTCAAATGCTATCACAGCAATATCTTGCTTTTGTATGTCAATTATTATCCACAAATCTCATTATTTATCTCCTTTCTAAAATAGTTTATTTAGAACTGAGTGAATAATGGAAGTTTTTGTTTAGTTGCTGAACCAAAAATCAAATGAAGGGGAGGTGAGTGACCACAAAAAACAACAAAGCATGGCCAATTAAATTTTGTGTCAGAATGAAATTTATACTGTTATTGTAAATTCAGACATGTTGTTCCTCCTTTATTTTTAACTGTAATTAGTTGCTGCATTATATTGTTTTATTTTTTATAATGTTAAGCATTTTTCCACACATTTTTGGCTGAGACTTAGCTGAATTATACACAGGTTTGTGAGTGGTTTGAGTCCTCTGAATCTATATATTTCTGGGGAATTTACTATTTATTAAAACATCTCTGCCACTTCTAATATTATTAGTTCTATCTTATAGCTAGTGACACCTGAGATCCCCGGATAAGCAGCTTGCCCTGAATCGGTTAGCATACAAACCTGGGAACAGAGGAAAATCTCCTGGGCTTCAGTTAAGAGACCTACCAGTGCCCTACTCGCAGGCTGCTTTGCTGCTGCTGCAGATTGGAGCAAAGGGCTTACCAATACTAAGCTAAATAAATTAAATCCATTCATACATTCTGAGGTAATCCTCTTGTGGTGTCTGGCACAAATCTTAAAAATATCCCCAAGTTAAAATATGAGGTTAGCTTTGGCTCTTGGTTTTTGATTTGCATATTAGTAACCTTCAGATTTCATATACAAAAGAAGGAAAAATTAACTTCCGCTTTATTTAGAAGTTAATCTTGAAAGAAACAAAGCTTGTTTTGCTTCCAAACCTGTGCAAGTGTCTTATTTACTTTTTTGTTTAATTTCATTAACTTATTTTCTTTTGATTTGCACATTATATTGAGCTCTAGACATCCTGGCTATATAATTAACATGAAATCATATATTAATTATAAAACCAATAATTTAATTTTATCTTCCACAACAGAAGACAATCAAATAAGAATATTAATCTAAATATTCCTATTCTATCCAAAAATAATCTTCTCTCTCCTCCTTTCCAAAGATCCAGAGAAGGAAAAGCTTTTGCTGAATGCCTTAAAATTCCAAAAGATTTTTTTATAGAGTTATGGAGTACATTCTGGACAGATCGGAGAACTACCCAGAGGTTGCCAAACTTTGTTTTAAAGTAAGAGAGAGCTGCACAAAGGATTTCTTATGTTCACATCAACTTTGAAAGACAGCAGAACCTATGTGAAAAGTGATGCTAAGCTGGTCCAGAAACAAGCAGATTAAGAAATGGGGATAACACAAAAGAACTATGCTCTCACTTGCATTTTTCAGCAATAACATCATGGTTGGATAGAAAAAGTAAACAGAAGGTTAGAATGACAGACACTAGTCTGGAAAAGGAGATCATGAAAGACCTAGGAACATCACCAGTGAGACAGTGCAGTGTGTACACCCAGCTTTCCACGACGGAAGGAGGAAGTAAGAGAATAAGTTTAGGGTTAATAATTCCAAAATAAATGCAGATGCTATTGGATTTCTTGGAATGTTATCACATAGTTCCCATAAAAAAAATCATACTATTCCACATCAGTAGTTTTGTAAGATGCAGGTTGAAGTACTCTGAAAACTTTCATGGTACTTACTGACACTCCTACCCACCCCAGCCTTGACAAAAGTGTAAGTTCTTAAGTCATTTCTTGCTGAAAATCCCTGGTACAATCAGACACCCCAAGGCTGTATACTGTAAGGGACATCAGATGACACTCACAGGATTCCAAGTGATTCAAAACACCAAGACGTGGTTCTTCCTGTAACTGATAGCTGAACTATGGAAAATTTTGTGAAAGGATGTTGCGTATTTTAAAAGTCTACGTAATCTCAAAATGAAGCTGAATGAGTTTGCTGAAATCTATTGACGGCTACTAAAAAGATATAAAACCTTCAGCTCTGGAAGTTCTTGAGATGAAAGTGATTGGAGGCTGAAAGAATGCTATAGGAGAAAGTATCACGTGTTCTTGTCCAGTTCTCATACTTTTCCCTTTATACTTGTTTTTGATCACTTTGCTCAGAAATAATACCCAAGGCCCAAGCTAGATGGGCCTTTGATCTGGTGTAGAATGGCCATTCTCAATTTTTTCATTCTTAAAGTCTTGTAGAGACAGTAAAGCAAACAACAAACTACAACTGGACAGAAGAAAAAAGTGTTTTCTGTCAAATCAGTGAAATGTGAAATAATCACAAGAAAAAGCTTATCTGTGTGAAACTATGTTCTCCATCTGAAAATATTGGAATATATATTTAACGCTATGATGTTTTAAGTTTACTTTACTCAAAGTTAATTCAGAATTATGTACTCCATTTGTTATTTTCTTCTTAACTGATATGGATTAATGTATAAAAGTTGTGGTTAGGGGAATTTATTTTCACCATTTCAAAAAAGTACTAAATTTTCAAAAAGTACCAAAGGTTCTGATGGAAAATCACAGAAGGAAATTGATTTTGGCCTATGTTTTGTCTCAAGTGTTTTACAATAGTAATGAAACTAGTAATTCATTTCCTAAGGCTTGAAGAAATAAAAATGTTCATTTACATAGTTGATAACTCCTAAGTGTTCAGATTTCAGCTGCAATGCACTTGCACTGTACTTTAGGCTTCTAGCAGAAATCTAATTTAAGAACAGATCTGCATTTTCCAGGTCTATTTGCAGACGATATAACTGAACTGAAACTTCCTGCTGTCCATTGCTTCAGAGAGGAATTTATAACATAGTGATGTTTATTCCTGCTGTCTTCAACAGACACTGAGCAAGTACACTGAAGTGTCTAGAAGCACTGATGTGAGAATTTTCTCCTTTTTTATTTGTTAAGAAATGTTCTCTGTATATGAGGAAATATGTTTCCACTGGAGAAGCTTGTATATGTCTGTCACAGGATATTCAGCAAAATGAAATGTATTATATAAGAAGAGAATTTTGTCATTGGATTCCTACTGATTTTAGGCAAAAGCTTCTGGGAACAAATTTCTCACTTTCCCCAAACTGATAATTTTTAACTTAATCATACTCCAAGGGTGTTTTGCAAAATAGGAGTTCTCTGTCAGACCTCAGAATTGTCCCCGCACAGTCTTGCTTTAGCTCACAAAGACTAACTGTGGCATACTGCAGTGCAGAAGGATGCTTTGCCAACCATGTGTCCAGGGCCTTAATTCTTTTCCCAGAATTGAAATTAGAAATTAATAATAAGAATAAAAAATACATAAAGAAAATGAGAAAGGAATATGTGTAAAAAGATTATTCTGGCTTCACACAAAGAGGAAAATTTTACCAAATATAATGAAACCCCGCAGAACTTCTGAAAAATACTATTGTTAATCTTTGCATTTGTAAAACAAGAAAGTTATTAAATGTACAAAACACAGCTGCCATACCTGAGAAAAGCTACTGTTTTCTTTGTTCTTGTGAATGAGTTGGGGGGATTTTTTCTAAGCTTCTTTGATTCATTAGGCATATTTGAATTAATTTTCAGCTTTTTTCCCTCTTGCATTTCCTTACTTTATAACAACATCTGTTTAATATGGATTTTTTATGTCAAATTAGCTTCAATATTTATTTTGCATTTATAATCACCATTTGTTAAAAATCATTCTTGTGTTCAAAGTCTGAATTCTGCTTTCCTATTTTGTGCAATTGGTCACATTGAAATTTTTTTTATCAAATGAAGATATCAGCTATGGGTCAAGTTTCTGAAAAACAAAAATGTAATAGAGTTTGAGATAAGTTATGTTTATTAGTATCATTTAAACTCGCAGTTTTATCCTCCTTTCCTACACTATCTATTTTATATGAGGTCTGAATAACAAAAAACAGTATTATGCTGACTTGTAGCTGTTTGAATTGTTGCTCTTTGGGTATTGTTCAGTACCCAGTTTCACAACGAGTAAGTTGAAAAATTATAGCCAACAGCTGAGATGCCTTTTCTTTTTGTGAAGCAGTGCCAAAAATGTTCACATACGGTTTTCAAGGCCACATAGTCCTAAATAAAGTGCTAAAGGAATTCATAAGCATTTTTACTGTAAAGCATTCTGGATGTCACCATTTGAATCGTTCATGATGCTGATATCCAAACGTGCAACATTATCAAATGTGATATTGATTGTATCAGTATTTCTCTGAAGTATGAGGGTTCAGTGAAGCTCTGGAAGCTGTGAATAAGTATGTAGATTATTTTCTCTGTCTGCAATGATAGGCACTGAGTCTGTAAGACTTTCATTCCCTGGTGAAAATTGCAGCATATGAACAGCTGAGCATATTCCTCTTCTATCCCTTGCCACCTCCCACTTTGAGGTGCAAATATCCCATCTTCCCAGTATCTCCTCTGCGTCTTCCTCTCATCTTGTGTAGGGGAATTAGATCATCGGTGTTTTTACTATATCTCATCATAGAGAGAAGCTGGTGAAATTATGTTGATTAGAGGGATGGAATAACGAATTGTTGTCGGAGAGGACACGTGCCACAGAACTGAAGAAAACAGAATTTGAGGAAGCAAAAGGTGCAGGAGGCTCATATGACCTAGCAGACCAAGATAATATTTACAGTGAGACTAAAACCACCTGATGTGGTGGTTTTTACTTTGAGGGTCATAGAGCCCTGGAACAGGTTGTCCGGAGAGGTTGTGGAGTCTTCTCTGGAGATATTCAAAATCCACTTGTAAGTGATCCTGTGCAATGTGCTCTAGGTGTCCCTGCTTGAGCTGGGGGTTGAACTATCTGGATGATCTCCAGAGGCCCCTTCTAACCCAAGTCCTTCTGTGATTCTGTGGTTCTGTGATGTCTGCATCTAATGCTCTACCACTTCAAACATCTTGGGCCACACAGGTAAAATTCAGAAATAAAGAGAGAAGACATAAACAATTCAGTGTTAAAATAATGTTATTCATTGAGAGGTCGTCTCTTGAGTCTATGTGTATGAATCATGTTACTTAAACTCTTGGATTTGCCTGGGCCTTTCACAGTTTTAATCCAATTGCTACATTCATGGCTTCAGTGTTAGGCACTTTAGAAATGCAAAGTATTAATGATAAAATAAAATGTGACACTAAAAGCAGAACAGAAGCGATAGGAGATCCTTAGGAAAAACATTTTTGATCATTGTACCCTTCTCAATAATTTAGAAGACGTTCACTTTCTCCTTTCAAAATGTATGTACATCACAGACCATCTTGTTCATTGCATTACTGCCGTGTGCTCTGTCATGATCCTGTACAGCATTAAATAAATAAATAAATAAAACGGAAGAGTTGAATCATTATGTAATATCCATCATGGAATGATAAGGAAACTAGATTTCTAGTGTATGCTTAACATATAGCTTTCTTAGTTTTATTTTATTTTATTTTATTGTCCTGCACTCTTGGAAACTTTATAGGCAGAGGGGCAAAATGTGAAGGTCTATCAAGAATCAGGAATTCAAATTTCTTTATTATTAGGGACTGCATACGATTGTTCCTCTGCAACAGAGATCTACTGACCAGTTGAAAAAAAAAGCGGGGGAGGGATATGGATTTTTTCCCAATAGAATTCAAAGTATAAAAGAGGAAAAAAAAATGTTCAAATACTATTCTGTCGTTTTTTCTTATGCAAAGGATTTCCATGGTAACATCAGTCTTTTTTTCTGATAGGCTCTTCCCTTATGGATGTATCTTTGACTTTATGGAAAAAAATATTAAATTCATAAAATGCTAACAGTACTGTGTTACTTTGGTTCTCTTCTACAAGGAAACTTTTGTCAATAAGTGTCCATCTACCTTATCTATAGATTTATTTTAAAAATTAAAACCCCATCATTTATCTCAAATATATTCTTTACAATCCTCAATCTCTTTGAAGTCATTGTATGTAAAAAGTATTCCTTTTCTAAATCACTTGATATTAAGAAAAGTTCTACTCAGAAGCTAAATAAAATAAACAATGATTTTTAATCTCAGCTACTCAAGGACCCTTTGTTCTAGGAAAATACTTCATAAGAGAACCATATTAAATCCTATCTTGCCTTCAGCAATGCAAGTACTTGTGTTTTTACTCCCCACTGAAAAAAAAATCATACTTCTAAAGACTTCTCTCCAACTCTTCATTCTTTAATTTCCAGCCACTTGTCCTTGTCCATTTTTTATCTTATTCTCTTTCACTTCCTGCTGTTTGTGTATCGATAGACAATGCATTAAAGTAAGTGGTACAAAGAACTTAAATCAACCTCCAACATTTTAGATTCAAAATCTTAATTGTTCTTGAGCATTATCTGTATGATTTCACAGACACTAACTTAACTTTATAAACAAGAAGTACTACAAAAGAAAATAATGCATAATGATCAAATGACTCTTGCTCATGCAAAGTTAGATTTACTTTATCATGGTTCAATCCTTGAATAAAGGAGAGAGAAGAGCTATAATGAAAATCATATTTTTCTCTACCAAAAAAAAAAAAAAAAAAAAAAAAAGAAGAAGAACAAGAACAAAAGAACATGTAGTTTCAAGATGATATTTGCACAGTTGCAACTCTTCATATGGAAAAAAAGTGGAACTCTGGTTCAGGTATTTATTCAAGCCCACATCCACCAAAAAGAGGTAAAATTAATAAACTTGTAGGTAGTCAGCAATAATTATCCAATTAAGTATTTAAATGTGCACTTAAATCAACATTTTAAAAAGGCCTTGATTTAGCTATAATAAGAAACATCATCCCCTTTCCCCCCAAAAAAATAATGTCTCACACAATAGAAATCTCATGGTTCAATTCCTTCTGTCTTAATGTTTTCTCCCTTTGAGTCCAATAATGTCACTGTGAATGCCAAGATCTAAGAATTAGTGGTATGTTAAGAACTAATAGTCTATAAAAGTAAAGTCTGCATAGAAGACAGTAAATATTTTATGTAGATTTAATAGATTATGCATCTTACCAGAAAAGAAGACATTTGCTTGAATGAAACAACTCAAATTCTACCTAGATTTACTCCAGATTAAATACAAAATAATGTTGTTTTCAATTATGATGCAAAGCTTATTCTATACCATTTATCATACTGCAGTATAGCCAAATATTCAATTTCACATTTTGTAGAAACAGTAATTAAAAAAAAAGACAAATTTTACACACATGGCATTTTATGAATCAGCAGCTACCTCATGAGCGGGTCAAAGCAAAGTGACTAAAGAAGTGGGTATAAGCAAGAAAATGACTGTATAAAACAGGAGAAATCTTTTTTTTCCTTAGGTTTAAAGGATTTTCAATTGTTGTAAAGTTTTGCCAAAGTAAATGCACTGAAAAATATTTGAAAGTATTTACTCATGTAGTCTAGCGTTATGAAAAAATACTTTTGAAAACATTATATTTCAGCTATTTAAGTGCATATGTCAATCATCAATGATTCAGAACATCGTAACAAAATTCAGCCAACAAAATTCCAGCAATCTGTAACCATACCAAAAGAAGCAGAGGTTTACTGATTCTTTCAGACATCCACCTTTATTTCCCCACTAGAAACTGTCAAAAGAAAAAAAAAGGGGGGGCAAAAACTCAATAAGTGTATTTAAGGAAATTTCTATCTAGTTTTGACATCACATCTTAAAAAAATATGCCAATCCAGAAACACAAACTGCGGCTTCTTCTCTGAAAAGCAAAACAGATGTGCACTTATTAAAACTCCTGATAAATTTTAATTAAGAATGGAATAAAAATAAAAGCCTATTCATTAAAACTTTCAAAAAAAATCCTATTAATGACCCTGAACTCACTTATTATCCTGCATTGTATGCTTCAGAGAGACCGTTCACTATAGTTTGCAGTTTCAAGTATTGATCTGTATATATCAGAGTTATCTTTTATCATTCTTTTTATCACAAGCAGACAGTACACACAGACGCTATGCAGTTAGCTCATGAATGACATCTTTAAAAAGTTTTAAATACCATGCTAATATATTTAACTGATTTATCAGATCTTATCATTAAGAAAACATACTAAATCAGCCATTAAGTTTAAAAAATATGTGTTGTTATTATAGAAATGATAAACCAGCGTTATCAAAAGCTGGACTGAGCTGAAGTCTGAGCTCTTTTATTTTGGCAACTATACTTCCAAATAAGTATATAGTTTGCTT
Organism: Rhea pennata; assembly: GCF_028389875.1. Classification (NCBI taxonomy): domain Eukaryota; kingdom Metazoa; phylum Chordata; class Aves; order Rheiformes; family Rheidae; genus Rhea; species Rhea pennata. The sequence continues at coordinate 118,515,703 of NC_084664.1, read as the reverse complement.
TTTACTAATCCTAAATACTGACTCTAGAGCTCTGAGTTTTTAAGTACTAATCTCAGAGATAAAATCCCAAGTTTTGACAGCACTTTTGGACTAGCGAGGAGTCAGATGTGACACCTCCCTCTCTGCTCTTCTGTAGAAATTGTCATTACGTTAGCTCAGATGAAAGTGTTCACGCAAGGAAGAGTTGTAACATTAACACATACAGGGAGGGCTGCTAAAGATAGACGGCATCCCTGCCACTCATCAAAAGCAAAGAAAAACACTGTTGTAATGCTATACACAATTGATGACTTAACTATGCAATCCTACAGAAAAACCTAGGGAGACTCCAGCAAGAAGAGAGGGTCTAGCTGAAAAGTCCGTTCTGCTTACACACCTTTGCAGAAGTACGTTATTTAGCAGGATTTATCCTGCCCCTCATAAGACTAGAACGGTAAAGTCACCTGTGTTCAAAGCCATTGACTATACCTCATGCAAGGTCACGTTTATTCGCTCCCACTATCGAGATGGTGTTTCCCAGGCAGCTAAGATTTCGTAGTATTTTAATTCCTTTGTTCTTCAAGGAAGGGAAATACATAGCAGAGTATTGTATGTTACATTCCCTTCGTGGAGGGAAGACATGGGTTTTGCCCTGGTTTCTATCAAACCCCCTTTGCTTTCAGCTTATTCCAAAAGAATTTCTCATAAAGGGAAGGTAGTGTACGCCCGTACAAAAAGAGCTTTCCATATAATTATGGTAACCTACATATGTATTTGATGTTTTCAGTGAGTTCTGTGCAAATTACATTTATCTATGTACAATATTAACTGGTTATAGTTCTTACAGTCTTTGACAGTTCCATAACTTTTCTAGCCCATATTCCTTTACAAAACAAAGAACAGTATAGCATTGCCTATTTTAGATGATCTGTAAAAATAGAGAATGGCAGCAGTACATTGAATATTTTAAGTTTAAAAAACATCATTGATCCTGTCCGTGAGAAGAATTAGGATACTATCTATAGCTCTTGTGTGTGAATTTGAAGGAATGAGTCTTATTTACAAACATTAATGCTATCAGTCTCACGATGTGATGCTTATCCTTGAAGAAGTAAACATCTCTTGGGCTGTATATTCACCGCTTTCTGTTAGTGCATGTTACTTCTGCATTGCATGTGATTCAAGTCCACTTATTGGGCAAAGGCTGAACAGGAATGAGTTTCTGGTGTCATGAATGTATGCTAGTCAAAGGACAAAATGCTAAAGATGCCATTTCACTTGATCACATTTATTTTAACTAGTGCATACAGTTACATATATACATTTATATATATCTTCTTCTCTCTCATAGGAGAGGTTACGACTCATCTGAGTAAGGAAGACTGATATGATGAGACAGAGAGAAGTACCTGAACTTCATACTGTGTTCTTCATCCTGTTCTAAGGACTTAAGAGGGGCATTGGCCAGGCCCTCTAACATTTGCAATAATACATTGGCAGGTTATAGAAATGTATTGCACAGTTTTCTGTGTAATAAAGACCTGCACAAAACAGTACAATAAACAGATTTTTAAAGAATTACAAAATAAAGTAGGCATATGCTGAATTTATTCACACTTATAGGAGATGCACTGTGAAGACATACACTGTAAATTTCTCTTTCTCTGTAAAGATGTATTCATCGGTGCATAAATAGCTAAAATTACTTGTAAGACCAACAGCTGTGTGAGCCAGAACCTCGTCCTCACAGAAAAGGCAGTTAAAGAATGGTCCTTTTTCCAGGAATGCTAACTTTGCATTCAGCCAATGGATTCAGAAGGGATTCTGTCACACTGAAGAAAGCTTTTTACTCTCATTTATGCAGGCACAAACTCTGGAGTTATAGATGCTCTAGAGATATGTTTTATGATAGTTTCTTGTCTTTGGAGATGGAGGGACAATATGGAACTTTAGTCTTCAAATAGATTACAAAAGAAAACCTAAATATTTTAAGGGGTTCAACTGCCAAGGTAAGGAGGCTGTGCTAAGTTACGGATTCACAAATGAAATGAAATGAAATTTCTTTTACTCTTTCATTTGCAAATTCAGTGATATACTGCTACACTAAACAGAAACTATTGAGGTAACTTGTATTCCTGACTCTTGTCATGTTTACCACTGTCCTCTCTCCTGATCAAATCTAGTAAGTGCCATACGTGTTCTGAGAAGTATATATGATCTTAACAGACACAGATGAATACCTCTCCAAAAATCTCAAGAGACAATCTCTGGGAAATATAAGAAAGAAAAATATTACAGCTGTGAGACACACTCTGTTTTTATTGTCAAGTCAACATCCTCTAAAGCAATGCTTATCTTCATAAAACTTTCTCATAGTTTCTATGATTACCAACTTTTCTTATGTTACTGCAGCTTAGAATTCAAAAATTCCTTTACATATTCACTTTACTAGAACTGCTTATGGCCTTACCTAAAATCTTTCACTTCTTCCTATTTCATACAATTTACTCAAGAGCCATGTCTAATTTATTTACTCTCCTTATTTGCTAAAGTGTTTCTTCCATGTTTGCATCCATGACAATTCCTCTTGGCCTTTCATCTATAACTCCTGCAGCCTCTCCCTAATCTCTGTTACTGGGTTTCTTTTCTCTCATTCTCACAGCAAAAATGTTCAAAGTGTGGTTGAAAAAATACACCTTACTTGTCTTCTAACCCATTTTGCTTGTTTTCTCCTGGCTTGTCATGTCGGATTCAAACTTCTCTCTCTAGTCCTCAATCTTCTTTACTTTTTTTCTAGGCTTCTTTAGCCCACATCTTCTATTCTATTTTTGACCACTTTTTAGAGAACAATATGGAGTTAAAAATTGATCCAGATATATCCAAACAAAGTGGAAAGGTTACCATCTACAGTATTTTTTTCCATCCACTTCTTGTCACCACCTCTACCCAGTCCTTCAAACTTTCCAGAATAACAGCATGTATAGCTAGCCTTTAACGATCCTTGTTCAATTAAATATTTTAATGGTAGTAAAAAAAAAAAAAAAAAAAACATTTAGGCAAAAACAGATCAACTATATATGCAGTTATGTCACTGTAGCTGAGAGACCTCAAGCAGGGGAGAGGTGCGGGAAGCGAGGATGAATAGCCGTGAGAGTAGACTGGTTACCCTGTCTAAACTCAAGTCAGAATGGTAAGGATATCGGCAGCTTAATTCTTTAAGTTCTTGCCCTCGAATAAACAGAACTCAGTAAAAAAATGAGGGATAAACAACACGTACCCATAATAAAGCCTTTGTTCACTTGCTTATCCCTCTCCTTCGTCATTATTTCCTCCTGAAACTGTAAGCTCTTTTCAAGGCAAGGAACTTATCTTACATATTGATGAAGCTGCAAGATTATTTTTAGCTTTAGAAAGCTAACAATAATCCATGCTGTAAAAATTCCTCCCAGAGCTTGAAGCGGCAGCGGGGCCAAAAGGGATTTCTCCTGAGTTGGAAAACTTTACTAAAAATTTTTAATAATTTGACTAGCATTTACTGTGAATCAGTACTGCTAGTAGTATGAAGAGCACTTAAAAGTATGCTTGCAAGACTGAGATTCCAGTTATTTTAAGAACCTTGAATTTTAAATTATTTAAATGATATGTTGTGCTTTGTGTGTATATTATGAATATTATTTTAAATTATAAAAAGAAAATGGACATGCAAAAAGGCATATGCTGCTTATATTCAAAAGTAAATTCCTTTCTTATATTAATATTGTAAAAAAATACTGTTTTTTAATAATTGGAAGATTTAAACATTAGGTATCACAGAATATGCTTCTTAGATGCAGACAATTACAGTATGCTGATAGGGAGTGGAAATATTATTTTGCTGTAACAGAAGAACATCATATGTACAGTTCACAGATTTATTTGTTCCTACTAATTAAGTGAATGCTTACATTCTACTTACAATTCTAAAAGTTATTAATAGATCAGTATTATAGCAAAATCTTTGTATTATCAACAACATTACATTTAGCAATCCTCACACTGATTTGATTTTTTTTCCTGACTTCCTCCTTTTATCCTCCATTTTTTTCATTCTCATTCAGAAAAACAGTCACTGGAACCCACTGATTTCTGCTACTTTTATATTATTCCTTCTGGATTGCAATGTAAATCATTATTTTTATCATTATAAAGCAAAAAAATTTCTTCTTATTTGAAGTAGAGATGCTGTAGAAGAGAGAGAGATGTATGAATAGAAAAGCATTTTGTTTCAACTTGCTGTCATGTTGTGGAATATAGAGGGAAAAATATTAGAAAAATATGAGAAAAAAAAAACAAAACACAAAATTTGCATAATGTCTTGTAAATACTATTGTTAACCTGAATATTGCTCTTAATATTACTAAGTTTCTTGCTTCTACATTCCTCTAGTATAGCTAATTTCATCTAATTACCATTTTCTTGATACTGATTTAATGCTGCAATGCGGGATTGATATGCTGTTAGTATTGCCAATTGCACTGCAAGGGATTCTCTTGATGTGGTATATATTAGCTAAGAGCTAACATTCTTGTGAAAATCTATAATTCTATCTTCTGAAATCTATAATTATTCCTATTATAAACTTCTGTAACCAGGGCTGTCAATATTTGTTTTCGCCAAAGTCCTCTTTATGATTTTAGGTCTATTTCCTCTGTACATCTTAAGAAAGGAAGAAAAAGGTCTACTTATATCTTCCAGAGTTTTCTGATAGACACTCCTTTTTACCTGAGTAGGTCTGTTATTGGGAAAATATTACAAGTTTAGAATTTCTAAATCACTAGAGGAAGGACTTTCCTTTAAATGAAATTCTAGGGAAAAATAACACCTTCTCTAGAAATAACCTGTGATGTTCTATCCTTTTTACCTTTTGTACTCACTATGTGTATTGTATTCTAATAGAATTTAAAATTAGCTAAGGCTTTCTTTTAACATTTTCAGATATTTCCCACTTTTATTAGGAAGATGCGGTCTCAGATAATTTACACTCAATGAATACTATGCCGTTAATAGCAATTACAAGGACAGCTTGAGTATTCTAAGAACATAGGCACTGAAATGCAGTATTTATTGACTTGGTGTATATTTTATATTATATTTTATTCAAAGAATTCCAGCTAAATAAGATGCTACAACAAAACGTATTTAACAAATTTTCTAGGTCTGCTTTAAGCTCATTCAATACAAAATGTTCTCTTTCAGAGTGTTAAACTGTGGAAATGGTTTGGTATGTGGAAAAATAAATAAAAATAAATAAAGACATAACATGCTAAACCTTTTCAGCTGGTGTAGTAAAATGAAGGGTGTCAGTTATTCCAATCCATTTTATAACAGGTAAGATACATCTTCTGAGGTGACTTGTGTTCTCTGTATGATACATGTCAAAGTAACCATACTCAAACACAATTAGATCACCAAGTATGTGTTTTCTTTGGTTGCCATTGTAGCTCTACCTCTCACAGAGTGAAAATAAGCCTATGCTTGTAGAGTAAGTGTATTTTAACAAATAAGAAAAAGTTTTGTTAATATCTAAACAAGTAATTCTCCTGGGCTTCGTGAGGCTGTTAGAAGTGCTAGGTACCTGAAATTACAGTTTCACAGTCACTTGGAATTTTTAAAGATCAGATTACACTAGATTCTTACCCAAATGGCAATTTCACAGAATTACAGAACGGTTGAGGTTAGAAGGGACCTTTAGAGATCATCTAGTCCAACCCTTCCTGCTCAAATAGGTTACCTAGAGCACTTTGCCCAGGACTTGGCCCAGGCAGCTTTTGAATATCTCCAAGGACAGAGACTCCACAACCTCTCTGGACAACCTGTTCCAGTGCTCTGTCACCCTCACAGGAAAAAAAAATCTTCCTCATATTCGGATGGAACTTCCTATGTTTCAGTTTGTGACCTTTGCCTCTTATCCTGTCGCTGGGCACCACTGAAAAGGGTCTGGCCCCATCCACTGTATACTCTCCATTCAGATATTTATACACATTGATAAGATCCCCTCTCAGCTTCTCATCGTCACTGCAGCATTTTGTGGGTAGTTTGAGATATTTTTTAAACTGTAATACGCATTGAAAATTTACAGATTTATTCTTTATTTGCAGGGGAGGAGATGGTGTTTAGGAGACTGTAGCTAAGATAGACTGAATTGAGCGTTGGTAGTCTTTGCAGTAGTTACCTCTCCAAAGAGACTTGCATATTTGAAGAACCAACATTCATTTGTGCTGAAACTGTTGCTTTAATCTCATAGGTAATAATGGGATTTGTTTTGAAGATTTTTCATGTCTCCCTTCTGTTTACTTATAACGTAGAAGTCCATTCCCATCAAGCACAATGACTATCATTTATTGGTATCTACCAAAAAAAAATTCTTGAAGGTAGACTTGGAAGAGGAGCTTAGAACTGTATATATTCTAGGAATTTAACTTCTGTTAAGTGAAATTGTATTTTTATGTTTCATGATGACTATGTATTTAATTTGGATCGTGGCTTTGGGCAATATCCTGTAATAGAAATAATTTGTGATGTAAACCAGAAGGAGGATCATTCCCAAATACAGCTTTTCTAGGTTTTCTTTCTGTTGGCTAGAGGGAAGGGAGTGTGCTGCATGAGTCATTTGCAAGCTGCAAGACGCTCAAGAGCTGCAGCAGTGCAGAGATTTTGCTGTGTGAGACTCAAACACGAAATCTAGAGAATCTTTGTGCAGCTGCACTGAGAGAGGGGCAAGAAGGGAAATCTGACTCCTACTGATTTGCTAGGTGTTGTCACAGGCTAATGATTGACCTCAGAGGAATGACGGCGTATTCCCTACTTCTAGAACATGGTACTCTAGAGGTCTTGACATTTGAGAGATGGAGGAAATCTACTGTGATTGTGAAAAAGAGACTGTGATAGTCAAGATGAAAGTTAGAGATAGAAAAAATACATTAAAAAATGCTGCTCTGCATGTCAATATATGTTTTCAAAATTAATGATCTCAGCTAATTACAGTGTAAGTCTTTTGTAAATACAGAGTAAGTTTTCTCCTGTGCAGGGAAGTTCCCTGTATTTATGCAAGGACAGATAAGGTCAAAGCTAGTCCTTAGACATCTACCTATTGTGAATTGTCTTTTCCATAAGAAAAAAATCAAAATTATGTTGTTTTATGTATTCAAATTTTATTTTGAAGGCGTGTCTTTACCTGTGTTTTGCCCAGTGTCTTACACTTAGTGCTTAGCATTCTTACGTGATGTTTTCAGTTCGCTCCAGGGCAACATATGAATAAAACAGCATACACAAAAATCCTCTAGCCTTCAGCCAACCTGCTATAGACTGTGATCATGTCAGATCTCATTACTTAACCAATATTAGTGCTTGTTAGTAACTAGAACAGGGGGGTCAAAAGGAAAAAGAAAAAAAAAAAAAGAATGGTGCTTAGGTGATGTTACTGTATATATGTATAGATATATGTATATCTTATGTGCAAAGAAGATGTTTAGAAAGAGTGATATAGTAATAACAAATTATTTTTTTTTCTTTTTCTTTCTTTTTCTTTTTTTTTTTTTTTTAAGGAAATGTCTGGATTAGGATTACCTGTGCAATCTTATTACACCTCACAGTGCAGAAGTATTATGATAAAGTATAACTATATAACCATATATTCATTTTTTCATACATCTTTGTCTCATTAAATACTTAGGAAAGAGAATACTCAGGATGCAAAACAATGCTGTGTATCTTGCATCTCATTTGTATCTCTAAAGACTGAGGCAGATGAAAGCAAGAAAAAAAAGATAATTTTAAGGTTAGGGAGATGTGTGCTTGGCTGGTAAACTAGATTCTGTTTTGACTTAGATTCATGTTATGGTTGGTGAATCATTTAAACTCGAATTAGAAGAGATGAATATTAATTTGTTTGTTTATTTTCTGGGTGTCCAATCTGAGCACCTGGGATCTTCTTCACAGAAGAGTAAGCCGTTTATTTCTATTATTTCCACCAAAGTCAGGTCTCAGTTTAGATGACATTAAAAAAAAAAATCTATCCAACTCCATTTCTCAATTGTGAGATTTTTTTTCCCTATTTCTTTCTAATGTTCAGCACCTCAGATTTACTGCTTCTAAAGTTACTTCTTGTCCTTGGCACTCTTTTAGATGCTATGTCCAAATAACCTTAAAAATGCTCTGCTATGCCCTCAATGCCCTCATGTTCTTAAATTGTCGGTCATCAGCCATCATACGAGTCTGTCTGATGAACCACAATTAATAAATCTGAAAGTTTATTTTGAATTCTTTTTCTATGAAGAAGTTGTTATATAGAAAATTAATGCACAAAAACAGATGGTGCAGACCAGTGAATTTGATCATAAGCTGCCTTATCTCACACTGTTCTTAGACTTATTTATTGCAAAACTCACAAACCAAGACATGCTTATTATAGGTTGTACTCGTTAATTAACCCTTCCAAGAAAAGAGCAAAAAGGCAACGATTTTGAAACAAGGAGGATGTTTTGACCACACAAAATTCTCATCGGTTTTAATAGAGATGTCGCTTTTGGTTTATTTATATAAAAGTGTATGTGAAAAAAAACGTCATTTTGAGGACATAAAAGCCTGTTGTATGTTGTGTGCTTTGATCCTGGTTGTTTCAAAGAGCATAGCACTCAAAGGGTAAAAAGAGCAAACTTTGAAGAATACAAAGAATTCAATAGTTTAGAACTCCTCCCTCTCAAAACCCCTCTAACCTAACAATAGGAGTTAAAAGGGTGACACAGAAGTGCTGAAGATTTTCTAACTATTTTTTGTTCCATTTCCCTACTGAGTGGGTGTAACATTCAGGTACTTTATTTGCCCTCCTTTAAGCAGTGTTGCCTCACTTTTATTTCTGTCATTTATTACTGGAGATATATATATATGTATATTTACTTGCATTGTGCTCTGCCACTTAGGAGTTTTAGCTGAAAAGGTGGCAATAAAAGAAGTGAGTTAGCTTCACTATATAGATAAATACAGTGCCTTAAAAGCACAGTAAGAAAAGTGCAGAATTTTGTGAAAATTAATGATTTTGTATGAAAAGGAAGAACAGCAATGATGAAATGTATAGGAAAATAGATGAAGGCTTATATATTTTAGTCTAAAATAATTTCTCATATTTATCAACACAGAGTGGATTTAACAAGAAATAAACCAGTCTGGCATTTTGTAAGGTATAGGAATTTAATCATGACAAAACCAAGACATAAATGAATTTAAATGATAAGATGGCTAAGATAGCTATCTAAGATACTAAGATAGCTGGTGGCTTGAGACACCCAAAGTTTTCTCTTTCTTTAACATTGTCCCACAGGTGTAACATCTTGACCAAGACTTTCACACAATCCTTTTATTCAGCATTTATTGCCAGTCGGCTAGTTCTCTCTTTCTTACGCTTATGGTAGCTACAAACAAAACATCGGCTTACCTTACGACCCTATAGTTACGCTGAATGGTTTTGAAGGCATTGCATATACAAATTAAAACAGATAGTTTAATCTGGAAAAAGACCACATTACTATTATTATTAATAAATTACTACTACTACTACTAGTATTGCATCAGGTAAGGTTTTGCTGACCTCTGACAATGAAGTAGGAGGAGGTACTAGCAACCTTGTTTCCAGCTAGAGCTCAGGTTGGCAAGCTGATGAACTTGGCGACTGATAATGTGGAAAGCCAATAAAATGCTGGGCTCCAACTAATTGCTTACTACCTGAAAAGACCATATTCTTCACATTAAGAAAGACTAAGTATAGTGAAAATGATAAAGAAAAAAAAAAGTGCATCACTCCTATACTGGCTTCAGTAGAATGGGAAATTGCTCAAGTAAGGTGTATATAAATTAGCAAACCCATGGTGAGAGCATAGATGTTTAAATGAAGTCAAGTAAAATAGATTAGAAGCAATCTGAACATGCACTTATTTCTGTTCCTACAGGGGATTTCAATCCTGCAGAAGTGCAGGAAAGGGATGTGAAAGATTGGGACTGCACAGCATGGCTAACAAGAATGGTGAATCCAGCATAAGCCAGAGAGCACTGATTATGAAACATTATTGGAGGGGGATCTTTTGGAAGCAGTTCTGTGCTGGTAGTCAAGGCAGCACATATGTGCTTGGTCATACATCTCGATCCAGCATTCTTGGTTACTTTAAAGTGCAACTTTTAATCACACTGCAGCAGAACTCACTCGCTGACTTGCAGAAGGCATAGTTGAAATTCCCCAAATGCCCAGCAGATACGTTCTTCGCACGCACTGGATTGCACCTGAGCACCTATGCCCTGGCAATGACCTAAGTGATGTTCCTTTTCCTTCCTTATCGTCTGCCTTCTTTTTCTGCAGGAGTAGGTTGATATATTTTGTTGAGTACTGTGCATAACCTAAGTACATACATGTATATAGTGTGTTATGTGCTAAACTTTCCCACATTTTGGTCCAGCATCAAGTGTACAAGCTATCTTGGAGGAAACTTCTAACAGAAGGTGCCAGAAATTACAGACACTGACAAATACAGGCTTCCTGTGATTCTGTGAAAACCGTGTCCTCCCAGACTTGCTTACTCAAAACCTATTACAAATACATACTCTTGCCAAACTTCTTGTAGTACTTTCTCCATAAAGCTTACTTCGCCTTGATGATTTATGAACAGAAAAACCACATAAGCATTCTTTGGTGAATCCTTAAGTAGATCTGAGGATCACATCCTTAGAAAACAGTTAATTTTGACAATTTTTACAATGTTAACTATAGCAATAAGTGATCTTGTTACAGTTTTTGTGCCTGGATCTCCCACAGCCCAGTCTCTAAATCTCTTCTTCTAGAACAGCTCATTGCACCATCCTTGAGACTTCAAGCCACCCCCAAACATTGCACCTCTAACAAGTGCTTACATCCAGATTTATCCAGTGTATCATAACAACTTTTGACTCAGTTATGTATACAAAATAAATACACACATTCAAAAATAAAAACATGTATTTGTATATTTACCTTATTCCTCATTCCTGGAGAAAGACTTTGTAAAGCAAGAGGAATATGGTGCAAATAATACACAAGATACATTATTCAAAATATATGTATATAGTTTTCTATATATGTGTCAATGTGATCCTAAATTACAAGTCAGAACTATTTCACAACCTTGGATTACTAAAAATCCATCTTTAACTTAGGTATTTTATGTATTTTAGTGCTTTTTGTGTTTTTTTTTTTTTTTTTTTTTTTTTTTTTTTTTGAGAGAGGGGTTATTTCAGGAAGACATATGTTCTCAAAATTGCTTACAATGAATGAATAGTAGTGGAAATCAAAAAGTCACAAGAAAATGGGACTGTAATTAACAGCTCAATTCTGCAAACATGTTTTGAAGTTAAACAGTACTAAATAAAACCTTAGCCTTTAAACTTTTCCATGTGGTAGAACAGACTGTACAGACCAAGGAAATATACCTCCCACCTCTGCAGTGTCCAGACATGTGAGTTTGTACTATGTGCCTGGCAACAGGATTGAGTTTATTATCATATGTATATAAATCATTGTATAATTAAGTTTGCCAGTTATCATGTCAAACACCTTTGTTTGAGGACATTTCTGTATCTTTAAGGACTTCCTAATACATATATATTTTTTTTCTGTTTTTACAGCCCTACATCTAAGAGCCAAAGTTAGCATAGAGATAGCAACTAGGGATGGTATGAAATGCTAAAACAATGCCAAAATAAAAAGCAAGAAAGCAAACATAACTGTTCATATACTTTGTATTTTTAAACTTTGGCCACTGAGCTTTTTCTACTTTCTAAAAGAAGTTGGGAGCAGATAAGAAAAGGAGCATTTCTTTTCATTCTTCAGAAATAGTGATAAAGAGATACTGGACAGGAAAGAAAGAATATTTGCAGGGAAGGGATAATGCCCTGGGTGAGGAAGTCAGACTGGTGCCCTCACCAGTCTTTTATATATCAGAGCATCCTTTTACTGGCCAGAGCAATTTATATAGCATTATAACCTGACTGTGTCTCCTGCCTCCCGATTGGGATGAAAAGAGAGGCTCTAAACAAAATGTGAATGAGGGAGAACGTGGGGGAGGAGGGTGCGAGGAAGCGTTGCCTAGATAGCTGCCTCCATCAAAGTGCCTGGTTTACGGAAGCCCTACTTTTACTCAATTAATTTATTTCATACAGATGCCTCTCACTTCTCTTCCTCTTGCTGCTGAAGCGATAATTAAGTAACTTTTTGGTGAGATTCTTGGCTGTAAACCTTTTGGGGCCGGCGAACTGAAGACGTAACCTTTGCCATTTGAGACGAGGCAGCGCGGCTGGGGCCTGGCGGCGCTGCGCGCAGGTCTGGTTTCTATCTGGAGCCGGAGCAGGGCTGCCCTCAGCCCCAGCTGCCTGCTCTCTGCCACTGCTGTGTTTGTTAATAAGACAAGCAAGCAGAGCTAAAAAGGGAAAAAGCGAGCGTCTTGAGGAAACTCTTTCTCAGCAACAGTGGCATACAGCCTGTTCTAGAATATTTCTCATCTGGTAGAGTGAAAAGGGGACAGAGCTGCTATCTGGCCAATGAACACAGCCGCAACGGCATCGCTCTCGTGTGTTTTGGGGCCCCAATCCCAACGCCTTACACTGCAAAGAGTGGAGGCTGTGAGCAGCTGCCCAGGGTGCCGCAGCAGGAGGTACCCACCGGGCTCACCCCGCGGGAGCAGCCGCCCAGTACCCTGCCGCTTGCTGCTGCTGCGGGAGCCCTCGGGAGCGCAGCCACCAGCGAGCAGCCCTCTGGTTTCCTTCCCACCTCGACCAGTAACTTTGTTATGAGAAGTAACAGCCCTACCGCTGCCAAGGAAGGGGAGGAGGCAGAGGGCAGGAAGCAGGGCAGAGGCCGAGAAACAAAAGCGAGTGGGAGAGGGGGCCGCAGGCACCTCTCGCAGCCGCACACGTGAAACGCTCTCTGGCAGGAGACGGCGGAGCGCTGCTCTGACATGACTGTTGTGGCACAGTAACTGCAGCCCCGGCGCGAAGCAGGGAAACGCTCCGAGCCACGCACACCCCCCGCGCTGCAGCGGCAGGAAGGGCACCCCGCGCACCCCCGCCCCCGCAGCCGGAGCAGCAGGAGGGCACCCCGCGCACGCACAGCCCGACCCGCCGCCGCAGCAGGGCTAGCCCCCGCGCACCCATGCGGCTGGGCAGCCGGAGGAGCACCCCCGCACCCAGGTGCCGCGGCAGGAGGGTGCCCCGGCGCGCACGCACACACGCAGCGCTCACGCGGGCGGCCGGGGCTCCCCCCTGCACCCACACGGGAGCGGGCGGGAGCGCTACCCCGTGCGGACACGCACACGCGCGGCAGCACCGCGCACCCCCCCCCCCCCCCCGCGGCCGCAGCGGCGGGAGGGGTGCCCCCGCGCGCACACTCACACCCCCGCACTCACACACTCACGCTCACAGACGGAGAGCGGAGCCCCTCCGCCGGCAGCGGCCGAGGCGCGGCGCCTCCTTCCCCGCGCAGACCCGGCGGCGGCGGCGGGACCGCCCCTGCACCCGCCGAGAGCCCGCGGGGCGAGCGCCGGGGGGCGGGCGAGGGGCGGCGGCAGCGCCGCGGCCGCGGGGCAACAGGCGGGCGGCAACTTCGCCGTGCGCCGGCGAGCAAGTCGCGCTGCCCGCGCCCGCCACGCTACGGGCTGCGTGTGCGTGTGTGTATGCGCGCGCGCGCACGCGTGAGCGTGTGTGTGTGTGTGTGTGTGCGCGCGTGTGTGCGTGTGCGAGCGGCACCTGCCGAGGCCGGGCGGCGGCGCGGGGCGCGCAGGGCCGCCGCCGCCGCGGGAGCCGGGCGGCGAGGGCGGGCTCGGCCGGTCCCCGCGCCCGTCCCCGTCTCCGCCTGCGCCCGCCCGGCCTGCGAGTCCGCCCGGCTGCGGATCACGTGGCGGTTGCCGGAGGCAGAGACTAGAGAGGAGAGGGAGGAAAAAAAAAAAAAAAAAAAAAAAGAAAAAGAAAAAAAAAAAAAAAAAAAAGCGCCTCATTCCTTCTTCCACCGCCATACTGTATTTTATAGTAACTCTCATTTTTATTCCTCCCTTTTACTCCCGCTCGGTGAGTACCTTTCCGCTGACATTCTTGTCCTCCTTCTTTTTGTCCTGTTTTTTTTCTTCTTTTTTATTTTTTTTGTTTTTTTGCTTCTTCTTCTTCTTTTTTTTTCTTCCTCCTTGCTTATTGTTTAAATGGATTTGATCTTTTGCTGATGACAAGTTTTTTTTTCTTTTTTTTCCCTTTTTTTTTTTCTTAGCATGCGATGGTTACTAAACTGTGTGCAAAAGATGCTGCTGGGGCCGGGAGTCATTGGGAATGAAAAATGATAATATTAATAATAAAGACTTGCCAGTCCAGCAACAACTGATATACATTTAGTAGCTATATATTTATATATGCAACTGGTTTTGTTGTGGCACAGAAAAGCAGTGTGAAATATGATGCTTATTTTTTAAAGATAAGAGAAAAGGCATGTTTCTAACTCTTTTTACAGAGGATTTTCTCTGGTGGTGTTTTATTTTTATTTTTGGGTGTTTTTTGGGCTTTTTTTCATATAGAGATGGGAATTACAAATGCATTTTACAGCAGTGTTTACAAAGAGTTTGTAATCTTGCAATACTGATGCAAGCCACAGAGCAAGATGTTAATTTTATTATTTTTGTTATTGTTTCTTTTTTTTGACACTCAGTGCAATTAGCAGGTTTTTTTTCTTCTTTTTTCAGTTTTTGATGCCTGTTTATAATGTGAAACTTTTCTTGCAGCGTGTTACAGTTACTATTTTTAAATACTTTTTCCTCCTTAAAGATAACAAAACAAAACAGAAAGCCGAAGCAATGACCATACTTTTGCACATTTTGCACCTTGACTTTTTATTCTTTTGCCAGCATAATTTTATGATGGTTATTATTATCATGATGATGATGATGATAGATATGCATATATACAAATAAATACATTTTCAAATGATGGCAGTGGAAGGTTTTCCTGGAGAATGAAGTGCGGTTTGGTTTCCTTGTCAACGGAAGATGAAGTGAACAACTGAACATCTCCCCAGTGCAGGTACTTCATCTCCTTGTAGGCGTTTCCACGCTGTGTAGATTACATTGTGAAATTTCCTCCTTTTTTTTTTTTTTTTTTTTTTGGGGGGGGGGCGTGTAAAGAAATCTTTTTCCACATGTAGCTAAAGGATTCTCTGCAATACGCATGAGGACTGAACTAAATACCCCTGCCTCTTGATTGCTTAGATGTGTGCAAAATATTACACTAATTGAGCCTTGGTCGGTTAAGCTGAAGAGAGGTGTTTTATGTGCTGTGCTGGATGGAAGGGAAAGCAGCATGTGTGTGTGTGTGTGTGTGCAGGGGGAAATCCAGACAGCCCCCCTTTTCCTGACTTCGCATATAAAAATATAACCCCACACCCCGGACTGAAACTGGGTGAAACCCTGAGATCCCTCTTATGAGTAGAAACACTTACAGGACTTTAGACAAAACCAGAAACTGTATTGTGGTGACTTGTGTGTCTGTGTATGTCTGTTTAAAAATTATCCATTAGAAAATAGCTGTGAGAGAAGCAGCAAAGGAGGCTCCCTCGGATAGCTGGCTCGTTGCCACGTGAGACATATTCGTAGCCTTAAGGGTAGCAAAACCCTTATATCCAACTTCTGCCTCTCGTATTAAAAAGGCGTAAACAAGGCAGCAGGTTCCCTCTTATGGATTTAATTCATTGGGATGGAGATTAATCAGAGGCAGATATTTGCTTGAAGGTGTTTCATTTTGTTTTGATGATTATTAATGCTACTGCCTGACAGGGAATGGGAAACTGTTACTTTCCGTGACGGTCACGGAGAGTTCAGGATTGGAGGAGAAAATGTTACTTTTCATTGATAGCACTTAAATGCTTAACAGAGGCTGTCCCTGATGTAGAGACAGGATATTGGTCCTCTAAAACATGAATTGGAAGGATTTTTCCAGACGACAGGTTTGTTTGTTTTCCGGGAAGGAGATATGGTGCAACATTATGCTAAAGTTGATGTACTGAATGTTTGGATCTGCAGTGTTCTCTACAGTTTACTTTATTGTGATGGGATTGCTTAATGCATTTTGTATAAACAGACTTCAGGGATTTATAACTGATCGTAAAGATATGCTGTGTATTCATATGTGAAGAATAAAATATATTCCAGGGAATAATTTTCCTTGCTTACTGTGATATAAGCAAAAATATGTGGCCAATTTCTAATTCACAGAACTCAAATACATTTGGAAGTTTGAGGCTTCTAACACTTTACAATCTTGTAACTTAACAGCCTCCTTTAATGTAGAAAGTATGTTTAAGAAGTCTTCTGCATTCTCTCATGCAATTTGCAATGAAAAATAAATTCATTCGTTTGACTGTGTAGGAATATAGATGTGATGTATTTACAGTGACTTTTTCCAGAAAAAATGTAATAAAAATATTTAGCACATGCATCTTGCTTTCATGCATGGCTTCTGCTCTGACATGATAGAATACTTTTGACAGTGTATCGGGGTCAATAATCCATGTGTCTAAAAACCCTGTCTAGATATTTGCGTGATATATTATGATGACTTCTTTGAAGTAGTTACAATCTGTTGGGTCAGTAATCTGCATTTTAAGAATATTCAGCCTGATTATTTTTTCATGATTGAATTTGAAAGTAAGCCATTAAAATACAACAGAGGTTGGAACTTTATCCTCCTCCTCTCTTTTCACTTCTCTCCCTCCTCATTTTTATTTATTTATTTATTTATTTTAATTGTAGAGAACTGTCAGTAAGCAAAACATTTCTGATATAGTTGAAACACTGAAATAAGATAGCTAGGCCATGAGTTTCCAGAATATATATATTTTTAATATTGCAGATGTATTCTATGAGTAATTTTTACCAATAGTTGCTGACTGAAGATCTAATTCTGCTCACTTAATCTTGCCCTGAAATCTGAGTTATAAAGTTTTACAAATGCATTGTTTTCAGTATACAGATTTCATCTACCAAGCACCTGTTGTGTGAGTAGCACACAGTAATCTAATACGTATATTTTAATTTCATATGCAGAAATTTGAGGTTGTATGATTTTGTATATATCAGACAGCCTAGAGACTTTAAATTAGGGAGAGAGGTGCTAATTTTGTAATAGAGTGCCTCTACCTCCTGCAGTATGTGGGCACAGTGGGATTTGGGTTGGTGTATCAGTTTCAGCTTAGTGTTTCCATAGTTATGCTATGACTAATGCTTTGAAAGCATGTTTGGAAAGCCATAGATAGTGTAAAAGACAATTATCCTTTCTGTGACTTTCAGTTTGAATAATAAGCAAGGAAGAATATAATATTTATCTATTGTATTGCCCTGCTTTTTTTTTTCTTCTGCAATTTTATAACTTCATTTCTTATATTTGTGTGAGAAGTAATTGATTGTACTGCTATAGCTTCTGAATGTGATGAGTGTCCAGACTTAGATGACGTCTTTTAGATTTTATACATCTGTTTTGATTTTCAGGAGAGTTAATGGATGTAAGTTACCTTCATAAAGATTTGTAAACTGAAAGCTTTGGAAAGTAGTCCTCCTTTTTCCCCCCCTACCTATTGTTAGTAGTATTTCCTTGCAAATAAAAATGTGACAGTGAGCAAAAGTTACTAACTGTAGGGTGCTGAGCACACTAATTCAGAAATGCATGCTTTTAGCCACTTTAGGGGACTGAATGGACAATGGAAGGAAATCTCTCTTTTTTCTACATAGGAGATGGGACTAATGGGCCTTTGGAGCCATCAGCTCCGTTCCACTGTGATACAGAAAAGATCTTCTACTTTTCTTCGGGTTCAACAAGTTCTAGTTTAAAATTGACTTGGGCGCCAGTGCCACTGCACTTTGTCAAAAGTTATGCCGAGCCTCACTCTCCAGATAGTCGGAAACCTTGTTCCTGTACCAAATTTATACGCCTTTGTTTTGTGTCATTGCTGTGCTTAAACAGAAAGGTTCACTGTTAACCTCTCTGCTTTCTCCTGTTCTTCTTCACAGTGTATTTTCAGAGAGCAATCACATCCCCTTTTAACTTTTGTTTGCTAGACTAGCTGGAAGAAAGGTTCTCATTCAGAGGTGACCAACATGGTATGATGCAGTGCCGCGCAGAGCTTTTGGGGCTTGCTCTAAACAAGGCAGTGTTATAGCAGAAAGAGAATAGCTGCAGTCGCATCGTGTGCTGCCCAGGCTGATCTGATCGGCTTCTCAGCTGCAAGTTTGGCTCTGCTCTTCTTAGTCCTCAAATTAGCCCAGATATTTCTACCTGGAATCGCACTGTGGACATGCCTTCTCCTGGTAAAACAGGCTTTCCCTTGTGCTGAGCAATCCCTCTCTCTGGCTAACCAGTTTGAAATTCTCTGTCTGGAATGAAACAGCAAAGGACTGTTAGGAATTTCTCCTGCAACACTCTAATTTTTAGACTCCAGGAATCTTCTTACTGTTTTAGTATTTTTCATTCCTGCCTGTCAGGGGCACCTGAATGGGCTTGAGTCAACATTGTATCAGTGCATGTAAACAAGGACTGTCTACTATCAGGTACAAATGTGAAAGGTTGTCACAATGCTTTTTAAAATATCTTTTCCTAATTACAGTCTCTTCCCAGGCTGCTTATTTTTTAGCTTCCTAGTCTACTAAAGCATTATTCTTAAAAAAAGCTTATTTCTGTTTTACAGCATATTTTTTTCCTAGTTTATTCATGCCTTGCATTGTAAGTTTCAAGCAATAAAGACCTTAATACTGTTTAAACTGCAGGATTGTAAAGACTGATAGATCTGCCCTCACGTGAATGTTTTTAACTTCCTTCGTCTTCCTAGATGATGCAATGCTCTGGCAGAATCTGGAGCTGAATCCTCTATGTTTTAAGTACTTACAGAATTTCTGAGCAGAAGACTAAAGATGATTATTTCCTGACGAAAAGTTATGTAATCTGTGGCGCTGTCAGCGTAGTCATCCAGATATGTAGATTTTAAACTTGTTTGTAGCTTCCTGAAGCACAGATACTAACAGGCAGAAGAAAACTAAATGCTGTTTGTAAATGGTATAAACATTACAATATAATGGCTTTACTTTTGCTAAGGTACTAATATTATTTTATAATCTTTGAACAATTCCAAGAGTAAAATGAGTTGAAGATTATTGTTTCAGATATACACACTTTAGAATAATTTGTATCTTTTTTCCCCTCTCATCTTTACTCTTTCTTATTTCAAAATGACACTCTAATCTCTGCAGTATACTTAATCTTTCAGAAGCACTTAGGTTATGGTTTGGGATCTGTTTTCTGGGAAACTTTACACAATGAAGTGTGATTTTTCTGTTTCAATGAATCATCTCCCAACAAGTTAAATAAATAGTCAAATAAACCTGCAAATTATTAAGTATAACTCAAGTTGCTCAGGATGAATACAATTAACTTGTTTTATTGTGATGATATTCTGAGATAAATAGAATGAAAGATAGAATGAAAGATAGATGTTATTTTACAGACATTTTAGTAGGAGAGAGAATTAGCAAAAAACTTACATTAATCAGGTATCCCTCAGTGCTTAGTTAATCAACATTTTTGTTGATTATAAAGTAAATTTGCACACATCAATATTATCTACTGCCATGTGAAAAAAGCTGAGTTAAAGTTCCTCCTCAACACTCCTCTGTTTTCCAAATGTATAATATCTTGGCCTTCAATGATCTCAGGATCACACAAAATCATTCTACTGTCGCATTTCAATTTCATAAACAGAGATTTTTGCTTTGATGTAGTTCTTTCATGGTTACTGTAGTACGCATAATAATTTCTACTCTGACTTGGCTGGTAATTTTGCCTGTGAGAGGTTTGAAGAAGCAGAGGTGGATATAAGAATGAATGATGACAGATAAGAACTATGAGCATGGTGGCGCATAAATGGCAATTCCCGGGCTTTTTTTTTCTTTCTTTTCTTCTTTTTTTTTCTTTTTTTTCTTTTTTTAACAAAGCTCTGGTTAAACATGATTTACATAAGTAACCATTCCCAGGTGGAGTTCGCTTGGTTTTGGTTGTTAATGCCTGAACTGACGTGTAGTCTCTGAATTACTAACCATGAGAAGTTCTGCAAACAGCTGGAGTTTTGTGTGGCAAGTGCTCTTGAGTGGGCAGTGCTGAGGTCCTCTGAGAGAACTGGTCACAGCTGCTTCAGCATAGGTTATTAAAAGCGCTCCAGGACATTATTATTAACTAAAGGTCAAGAAATTGTAAAGGATCCAATCAGAACTTAGAAATTATTAAATGACTTAAAAGCCAGGTGCCAGGCTTCTGCATGTGCCCCATACCATAGAAATGTTGTTTTTGGCCTGCTCAGTCATGTGGTTTGTTTTTATCAAGATCTTCCTCCATAGTTGGATACTTGGTCTGTGTTAGGGGTCAACATAGGGGCCAACAAAAAGGGGCTGATTGGCCCAAATAATATATTAATGGGATTCTTTGCATGACTGAAGCAAAGCTAAATTTGGTCTGAAGGAAAGAGCGGCGCAAACATATTGACAATATTTTCTACAAAAGTGTGTCTCCATTTTTGCTAGGATTTCTATGTAGAAGTTTAACAGCATCTATGTCAAATAAGACACGACTTGTTAAATAGTGGTCATTTTAGGATTTGGAAGATATACACATTGCATCTTTATACCTTGCATGTGGTACCTTTAGCCTGAGTTAGAGTTAACTTACAGTTTTAGATTCAAAGAGCTGTTTTTACACATACCATTGAATTCTGATCACGCTTGTCCTTCTGTTTAAACAGTACTACTTAGTTATGGTATGGTGGCCTTTTATGCTCAAATACCCTAAAATGTAATATCTATCACAGGCATCTTCTTTGATATAACAATAGGAATGAATTAAATGGAAAAATAAAACATATGAATGTAACAAAGATAGTTTTGTGCATCTTTGCATACAGGGCCTGCTCTCAAGAATTTCTGATTGCTAACAGCTCCTGTTATTTGTAGAGGGAGTTAGAGTAACTCACAGGTTTCACAGTGAAGCCTTGTGTATGTAGTAGTTGCAGCATCATGCTTCTAAGCTTGATCAGTAATATAGAGTTCCTTTTTATAACAGAAAAGGAGGAAGTTATGCCTAATTACAGTATTTTACTGAAAGATCTTTCAATAAATTTTAAAATACAAGTAATGTAACATCAAAAAATGATGTATGTTCACTGTCATCTAGCAATTGTGAAATATTATATGGTTAGTGTATAGCAATAATTAAATCTAAACTTCCCACTATTTTCGGTACCTACAAAAAGGCTTCATTGTATTGTATTCTAAGTGCTAAAAATGTCAGTTTTATGATCCCATTTCTCATCTGATATTTACAATGATTTTGTAGGATAAAACCCAACACTTAAGGTGCTACCAAGTAGGTCAGTTTGCAAATTTTCTCTGCACTAGATAAATTCACATCAACATTTTTAAAATTGCAGAAAAAGGATGTAATTTTGTTTTCTTCTTACATATAATGCTTACAATTAAATGAGAATTCTGTAAATAGGACAAGGGCTTGCCTCTAAAGAAATTAGTATTTTGTAGTTGTGCACGTGTGAGTCACAGACAATTAATATATATTATGCATAATGAAAACAGAAACTAGATTTAAATTTTGATGTTATGTCACTTTTGCTTTAGGAGGATAATTCATCAGAATAGTGCTGTTACTTTTACTATGTATTATCTTACAAGAGAAGTATACTGTGTTATCGTGCAATTGAATGTGTCCTGCTGTGGTGAGTGATGTATAAACTAAAAGGTTTTGAATTAAACCCTAGTCCTGTTAAAATTAGTGATATATTGGTCAAAATATTCCTATAAAAACATTTTTTTCTGTATATGTTTGATAAAGTGATTCACAGAGAAGGCTAGATTCATCTTACTTAGCCTTACTGTTTAAAAAATAGGTTTCTGAGCAAAGCTAGTCATCATTTTAGCCATCTGAAAGTTAGTCACTGAAGTCTAACATGGTTGCTCAAGGCTTTGTAGTCAATGGAGATATATAGACACCTGCAGAGAATTATGGATTTCATCCCAAGAGAGGCATGTATAGATAGATGAACAGCCTTCCTAAAATGCATCTCTCCGTTGATGAAAGAGAGAGCCTAGAAGAGAAAATTAAACTAGATGCCTAATATTGTGATGGAAAAAGTTAGAGGATATGAATTTCCATCCTTCTATCTATTTATTTATTTATTTTCTGCTGAAAGAATTTTCTTAATGAAATATTTGGCTGAAACTTCCCCCTCCCCTCCCGGCCATTAAAATTGTCACTGCTTTAAGTTTTTAGTTGAATTTATTTTTAACTTCTGTAGTTTTTTTTATAGAAATACAAATGTCTTTTTAAACAATTTGAACCAGTTATAGGCTCTAACAAAATTCCTGTAGATTTTTGTGGGGTCAAGATTTCATATCTTTTCTCTACAGCTTCAGCCATTTTTCAGATTGTTTATAACCTCATCCTAGTGTAGCTTGATTCTTCAATAAGTTCTACTCACAGTTTTACCCTTAAATTGCAGGACTTCATCTATTGGGTATGATCATGGACCTCCTTTCAAAGACCTTAGAAAATGTTTGAAAATATAATGGTTATGTAGATGGCAATGGAATCCTTTACGCTTTGCATGTACAGGTACATAATCACAGTGTTAAAACATCATCAGTAGATCAACAAACAGCAGAAGGCCTTCGTCTGAAAGTTCCAGATGGCTCTTGAAAAATGCTCTTAAAACATAAAAAAGCAAAAATATTATGTCATGAACTGGGGTGATCCATACAGCATAGGTTAATTATTTGAATATTAGTGGAATAGCATTAATATCTTCATTACATGCATACTGTAAAAAAGATTCCAGTAAAACCTGGTTTTTTTGAATATCCAGATGGATTTTATTTTTCACTTGCTCATATTGGTTAATTTTCTAAAGAGGTTTAGGATTATATAAGATTTAGTATTAAGAGTCATATAAATCAGCTCTTAGACAATAGATAGCTAAAGACTGTTTCAATGACTTGATTTAGATCAGGACCCAGAACTTTGAAGTTAGCAGGATGCAAGAACACTGGTCTATTTATGCCACTACCTAGTAAATTATGGTAGCACCTCCTTTTGCTGCATATTGTAAATTCTGCTATTTTCCTGAATATGTGTTCAGGCTTTCTGTAAGATTTTGAATAGGTTCTAAAATATATGGACATACTATATATATACGTTTATATGTTAGGATTTATCTTGTTCCTCAAAATGGCATTGTCTGAGAGTCTAGGCAAATGTTTTTAAGCAGCATGAGTAGGTCGTGCCTGTTCAACTGTGACAGCACAGTGTAAGTCTGAATAAAATATGAGTCCAAATTAAAAATGAATTGTTTAATATAGTATGAATAAGCACAAAACTCAGAGTAGTAAGAGTTAATTGTCCAAACAGCACCATGTTACTACAATGGGAAAGTAGTGTACAGCCGTGAGCTCTAATAGCCACATTACAAGGGTTTGTACTGATTCAGAAATCTTGCAGACTTGTCAGATTTGAGGAGAGGAATTAAGAAGTTGTAGCTCTCAGTGTAAAACTTTGAAGTAACCATTCCAAAAAGTGCAGTAGTATGCTCTGGGGACTATAGACTGTTAGCTACACCAACTCTGCTATGTTATACCCTTCACCACCACTTGGCCTTCATACTTCTGTCTTAAGTTTTTGTACAGTCCCTCAAAAATTCATTGTCTGAGCATGGTTCACCTAAAACAAGGATAAAATCCTTAGCTGACTTTATAAAATTTTCACCTCTTCTTCTTCTTTTTTTTTTTTTTTTTTTTTTTAATTTATTTTTACACAATAGTGTTTTCCTTTATAGATTACTCATGCATCTTGGATTGTAGTTAGGAACAGAGTGCTAGTCATAGGAATATAAATGTCTCATAACCATAGTTTTTCAGAACACAGTAGAATACAACTGAATTTCTCTAACAGTCCTAGAATAAGAATAACCAAATTCTGCTGTTTAATGTCACTGGTCTCATTCTGCCAACTGCTCAAGGTAGCCCAGGGACCCTGAATGTAAATTCCTGTTCATGGACGTGCTTATGAAAAGGGATATTATAAGGAAAATAATTATGGTTCAGTTTCAGTATATAGGGTACATCAGGATTTTTTTTTTTTTTTTTTTTTTTTTTTTTTGGTAATTAGATGCCCAAGTTAACATTCAATATTATGTCGTTTCATTTCAGGAATTTTAAAATGGGTTCAGAAATTCTTGATGCTTGATCACAAACATTAATGAATGATGTAAATATCATAATCAGAGGAAGACCAGCTACTTTTCACCTTCAGAATTCTTAACTTAGAATCAGCTTTGCAATAGAGACTCATGTCACACTGATCTTCAGCCACAGACAGAGAAAATATAATTGAAAATGTTGAGATTATTCATCTGAATTTCTGGATCCTTTTTATTTTTATTTTTTTTTTGTAATAATTTTTATTTCAGACTTCCTGGACTTTCCTGCATGCTCTGGACCTCTCCCCTGTCCATCGGCACAGCTCAGAAGGATGAAAGAAAAGGAAGCAATAGGGGAGGGATGGAAGAGGGGAGAGGAGTAAAAAGAGAAGGAGGAGGGCAGCAATTGAAATAGAGGAAACAAATCAACAGTGCTTCAGTTAAAGCTCTAAACAACATATTATTTGCAGCCTCCATTCCTCCTGACCTTTCGTTCTGGCTCAGAGCCCTCATCCTCTCCACCACCTTAGCTTTCGTTAGCCCTTTAGCTACAAATATTTCACTCTTCATTTGCATTTTTAATTAAAAAAATAAAGAGAACAAGAAAAACCTGTCAAATAACAAAACAGAACCCCATTCTGACCAATTTTGACATGGCACTATTCATGCAATCGGTTCCTGCAACATATATATATATATATTTTTTTCCCCTCCTAGTTATATCTTTAAATATGAAAGTGAAATATGAATCCATTATGAGTGACAAAGAAAAACTTTTATAGTTAAGTTGAGCCCTCCAAATTGGTATGTAGGTGACTGTGGTTCTGTTTTGTTCATTTAAGTCTGAAAACAGGCTTTATATTGGCCTTTATTTACTTATTTTTTTACCTCCCCTTCTTTCAAAGCTTTACTTGCAATGACTGTTCTTACTCCTTATCATCTTAGTAGGAGTATAAAGTGTGAGCTATTCATATTTTTTAATTAGTTTGGAATTTGCAGTGTCTTATTCAGCTTTATAGGATAACGTAATCCCACTAGAGTAAAAAATACAAGCTTGCTTTTGCTCCTGCAGTGAGACTGACAAACAAATGAGAAAGTGACACTGCTCCTCTGTGCTGGTCCAGCACTTTGCTTGCGGTCAGAACCCGGCCCTTTTCCCCAGCTGGAAGGTACCTGGTTAGCCATTGTGAAGATGGAGATGTGCCTGCTTTAAAAGAACTCTTTGGCAGACCTCTTTACGTTCCTCACACGTTCTTGCCTCCTCACTGCTATCCCTGCCAGAAATCCCTTCTACCTGACAAAGTTGATTTAGGAGTGTTAATAGAATGGGTAGATCCAGAAACTGGTCTTTCTAAGAAGGTATTTCCTATGCGTAGAGCTTAAATTCGTCTTATAGCTCCCTTCTACCAATTTGCCTAATAAAAAAAGATCAAAGGGACCACTGAGCCAATACAAGAACAGTGTCCAGTAGCAAATTTGTGGACTTAATCCCTTAAATAGCAAATATTAAGAATTCCTAGTTCATTATTTTAAATTATAATAAATATGACTGTTGAGTGAAGAAAGATGATGACATCTAACCTTGCAGATGCTGGTGGAACAGGTCCAGAGCAGAATGATCAGGTCCAAAGGCTGAAATAAATTTTATATCCTAAACAGTCATAAAAAGAAACCAGTAGAAAACACTGTTATGTATTGTATATATCTAGATTATACATTCCAGTAAATAAAGATATATTATGCAACAATTTGCTCTTTACATCATTGTATGATAATGTAAAACTGTAGCATTTTAAAGAAGTGTGCTTTAGCAGATCAATCAGGTTCAGTCATATCTATAACCCAGCAGAAAATTTGGAAGAAAGTCTTGTGATGTTTGTAGCTTCAGCTTCCACCATGCATCTGCCTATGGCATCAGTGCTCAAAGTACAGCTAATCTTTATTTTAGTCCTTTACAATGTAAAACATTCCATCATTACTATAATCCATAATACAGAGTAACTGTTTACTGTTGAACATCCAATAGTTGAGACATTGATAATGATCTGCACTTAGAACAGTGAAATTTCTTTAAAGACTTAGTGTATTAATCAAATTTTATCTGAGAATTTTAAAGCCTTTAAGCTTTCCAGTATGCTTACATTTAAGTAATGATAACATAAGAAAATTATTATTGATTTGCATTGGCACAGTGGATAGGAACTCAGCCATGAAACAAGGTTAGCTTACTGGAAAAACAGAAGGTGAGCTCCAACCTTAAAACACAAGATTTACATGCGCTTGCAACCTGCTATAAGTGCTTAGGATTCTGCAGTAGAACATGTATTCAAAATAATTCATTTTATCAAAATAATATGCAGTGTAATTATTTAAATTCCTTTTAATGTGAAATTATCTAAAGTATTTGTATGCTTTTCCTCTGTGAACTCATACAATCAGAAGCTCTCACCAACAATATATCGAAAATATAATGAGTGAAAATACCTTTCTTCATTTAAAAATACTATTTCTTATGTTTAAGTATTTTATCTCATGCTA
Organism: Rhea pennata; assembly: GCF_028389875.1. Taxonomy (NCBI): domain Eukaryota; kingdom Metazoa; phylum Chordata; class Aves; order Rheiformes; family Rheidae; genus Rhea; species Rhea pennata. The sequence continues at coordinate 118,488,864 of NC_084664.1, read as the reverse complement.
TGTATTTTATATATAATCCCTCTATTATACTTGTGATATAGTATCATTGTAAGTATTCATAAGCATTGTCATTGTATCCTTTTCATTAGTCCCCAGACAGTCTTTCACTTGGCGTTCTTTTTTTTTTTTTTTTTATATATTACTATCTTTCTGAACACCTTTTAACACATCTCAACCCTCCTAAAAAAAAAAGAAAAAGAAAAAAGTGGGTCTTTATTAATAGAATAGTAACAGTATATTTCAAAGCAGATAGAGCAGAAACAGACATCAAAGTCAAGTTAACAAATAGTGAAATTATCACAGTGGAATCTTCAGCAAAATTCTACAGATAGGCAAAATTTTAAAACGACATGCAACTAATTTTGATTTATAAATGAGCTTGATTTATAAATGAGTAGTTTCCTCCCATCAATTGAAGAGAATCTAAAAGAAACTGCTGCAGATGTTCATATGACCTTCCTATAAGGTATAGGATACCTTATATGATATAAACATAACATGTAAACTTTTGTTGGTTTGCAGCAGTCAATTCATTTTTTCCACCACCACCATGTATAAGATCGTAACCGAGTCATTAAAAAGGGAGATTGTTATTTGCAGAGGCAAAATGGAAAGAAAGAGTTAGTTCATCTGATTCTTTGAGTGCGTTATTTATATTTAACAGTTAAGGTACCTGCCTTTGTCGCTGTGAGATATGAACTCAGAGAGAGGTATTGCATAGCCTAATAACCAGGCTTAAAGATACACATCCATTTAGATACTGACTCTCCAGCTAACTGATCCAAAGTCTGTAAGCTCTGTGTGGGGAGCGAAGCTTTTAGCTTTGGTTAGGGTTACCCTTGACTGTGCAGGAATTCACCTTGGTTTTCTCTTGATAACTTCCAAACATGCATAAGAGTGAGGCCCCTCTTGCAGGTCTTTTGAGGTTTTCTATTTTAGGTTTGTGTGCCACATGGTCATGAAATTAAATATGCTTAAATCCTACAACTCACTGATTTGTCCAGGATTAATATAGATATCTTGTAGACAAAAAAAAAAAAAAAAAAAAAAAAAAAAAAAAAAAAAAAAACAAAAACAAAAACAAACAAACAAAAAAAACTTCCCAATAGTCATGAAGTATTTTTATGTCTTGGGGAAATTCCTTTCAATAATACTACATTTTGTAATACTATTTTGAAGATTGCTTTGGTACCGAATAAGGTAATGGGTGACTTCTTGTAAATCAGTATTGATGTTTTCTGTGTCAGATTCTCATTCAATTACTAAGGTCAGACTTAAGTAGCTTGCAATACTGTCTGAGACTCTGGAATAAACTGTTTTATAAGGACATCTAATATGTTATGTATGCTCTGTACGTTACACAGGGTGATCTACAGTCTGGCACCTTGGTCCCCCGAGGGTGCTCAGACCGCTAGGCTCTGGTGTCGAAGGTGGCATCCTGGCAGGGGGGTGGCTGCTTAATTTTCCATGTCAGTATTAAGATAAATTGGGCTAGAAAATGAGAGAGGAAACACAAGGATGGCTTTTTTAATGTAGTGGTTATGACGGCAGTTTTGGGGAGGAGATCTGTATTACTGTCCCTATTCTGTAGAACATATAATATATAATGCACTGATGACAATTTCACGTAAAACAATACGAACCACTGAATGGGAAATCTATGCACTCAACTCAAAGTTGTGGATTTTAGTGTAGTATTAGATAGGTCCCTCAAAGTCAGTGCTACAATGCTGTGCCTCAGGTCTTTTGCATGTTAAAGACTCTGTCATTATTAAAATTTCTGTCTAGAATATTTTCAACTTTTGAGGTTAAATTTCATTTGGACTGAGCCTCCTTCTGTCAATCGCATGTGTTCTTCTATAGAGCTACTAAGATATCTGTGAAGTATTTTCAGTAATGCTGCAAAAACAAACAAAAACAATTCCCATAAGCAACTATATAAGGCAGGAAGGCTAACAAAATTGCTTTTGGAGTTAGGGTAAATTTTTGTTAATAAAATGTTGTAGACATTTTTAAATATGGTGACCCATATTCCTAGCTGGTATAAATTGGTGGGATGTCTCCATTAAATTAATTGAAGCTATAAGAATTGACAGTACTTGGTTCTGTGCTCATAACTAGTTCATAGAAAATTTAATGGTTTGGTTTCTTATAGTGAGAAGTTTTGGAAAGGAGGCTGATTAGTTCTATAATGGGAAGATCATTTTAATGTTACAACAGAATGACTAACGGAGCTTTCTAATGTTCAGGTCATGCATGTGTGTGCTGTTTGTGATGGGTAGGGGGAAAAGAATGTGATACGCATGAAACCTGAACACAGAAACCATAAGCTCAGAAACCACCATTTTAAATGAAAGTCATTAACTCTAGAGCCTCTCTTTTGCATTTTGAGAGGATTTTAGGAGAATGTATTGTTCATAGCAAGAGAATAGTTAGAAAGTCAGTTCTTTCTGATTGAGGGTGGTGAGCACAAACTTGCATATTTTTTTATCCATTTTATGTTACATGCCACTGCATAAAAATCTATCTTAAGGCTTGACTAGGATATTGATTGTAATCAATCATAAATTTTACACAGACTAAGGTATGCCCTACTTAGCAAGAACTGCATTGACAAGGAATGTTTTAACAGATCTTAGAAATGTTGGCATCTAATTAGGCCAGCTGCAGTCTTTAAATAAATGGTGCTCTATAAATGCTATCATTTGATAATACAATTTTTAGATTAATTGTTGAGATAGAATTGAGTGTGTTATTACATTAAATTTTGACAAGGGTAAATAATAGAAGGTTTCAGAAGATACAGTTGTCAGATAGTTATTCAGCTACCAAAAGATCATTTTTTTCTGATTGTTCTACTTTGCATCAGGAATTTCAGTTTGGTTTGGGAAGTAAACTTTGAAGCCAGTATGGCTAAGAAGGAGTAAAGAAGGATCATGCAGTATAGGATGCAGTTTTAACCACAGGGTACATATCTTTGAGTACTTGGACTCCTTCCCTTTTGATAAACATAAAAATATTTCTAAGTTGAAAAAGTTATTATAAGATCAGAATTTATTCCAGTGGTATTGTAGCATTTTTGTTCTCGTCTGTGTTTTAGAATCAATATTTCTTTTTTTCCATTGGTATGTGTAATGAGCCATAGTTAATATAGGCTACTTTGCTTAGTCTCTCTGAAAGTCTGCTTTACAATAGATAGGATGAAAGGAGGCCAGAAGGAGAGTGGATATAAACAAGGGATAAAAATTGAAAATATATTCATGGAATCCAAGGCTCAGCTGTCATCTTGTGGATGAAATATAAGATGAGAGAGTTGGTAAAACTGAGTTTTGTTATTGATCTTGCAGTGTGGGTATATCACTTAGGTTATTTGAGCCTTTTTTTTCCTCATTATTCAGATTAGTTTGAACAGTTTGAACCACGGAGCTTCTTGTTCATGTAAAGTGTCATAATTAAATCATAATTATAAAACAGGAACTGTGCAGCAAGAAACTATTAAGACGGACTCAAACACTTTATTAGGAAATACCTCGTTGCTGTCAACTCTTTCAAAATTGATAAATATGGATATTTGAGAAAATGTAGCGACATCCTTGAAAACAATTAAGTGATGAACAAAATTTGTGAAATTTTAGGAAGGAAGGTACTTTTCAGAACCTTTGTGAACCTGCAAGCGGGAAAATTTAATGCCAAAACATTTTCACATCAAGTATTATTCAGCTCTGTTAGCCCACCTTACTGGGGCCTGAAGAAACCAAATGAGCGACCCAAGAGTTTGGAGGGTGGAAGGAGAAGTACCTGGGGGCCTCCTTCGCACCCCTGCAGTTTCTCAGATCTGCAGCTCCTTTAGCACGTGGCAGGCTGGAACGGCTCCCAAAGGGACGTTTCGGCAGGACTTGCCAGCGTATGGGAGAGCCTGGCCGTAATTTTTTCAGGCTCCTGGCATGTACCATGCGGCAGGGGTAACAGGCTATACTTGCCGTTAATTCTCCTGTGCTGGCTGGATCCCTAAACGTCTCCAAGGGCAGCTTTTCCTGACCTCCCTCCTGGGTTAGGAACAGGCTTGGTTGTTGGCAGAATGTGGCTGGAGTCAGTCTTCCCCGGACATTTCAAAGATTGTGATATCAACCTACTAAAACTGCGATAGAGTCGGGGCCTTTGCCTTGATTCAAAAATAAATAGTGTGCCAAATATTGTTGTTTGTTCAGAGAATAAACAGGCTGCTGAATAATAACGTAAGCATGAGGTTAATAAAACCTATGGGTCACAGAAATGCAGTATAAACTCTTTCTGCGGTTCTCTTAATTTTCTGTGTAATGTGCAGCCCAAAAAAGGTCCTTGTCATATGGGATACCATTGATTATTGCTTAACTGATTCACAGAAAAAGAGACATCTGCCAGAGATTTGTTTTTTGGGGCTTTATTTGTGAAATTTTCTTTAAAGTGCTTTTTAATGCTGGCTTGCTGGAGATTGCAATCAATATGAAACTTGAAAGCAAACCCTACGCCTATTTCCTAATGTCATTAGTTTTCACTGTGGTCAGAACTAGATTTGCAGCTCAGGCTACATCTTTTGACTGTCCTGGTCTTTTTCATGTTTTTGAACTGTCCATCCTCTGCCTCATTTTTTTTTTTTCATCACTGAAATGGGAATAAAAGTCCTCCTCATCAAAACTAGTATGAACTAAATAGCTAAGACCATGATTCATATATTGAATTATCTGTCATTCTATGAGAATTAAAAGGAAATATTTTAGCAGTTGTGTTTCAATCTCTGTCGCAAATTTATATAAATATACTGAAAAGGTAGCCACTAAGACCAATAAACCTGAAATCTGTTCTGGATGTCGTGCTCAGCTGAAGGTCACTGAAAGCAGCAGGAAAAGAAAATATATATGGCTGAAGGGTGAGGGATAACCCCCTTTACTACTTGTTCTTTTCTTCATTTTGACAAAGCACTCATGCTAGTAGTGTTCTCTGCTTTTGGGTCAGGGGAGGTGTTCTGAAAGAGAGGGGAAAAAATGTATTTTTTTAAACTTGTTTTTCCTGGAATAGCACGTTAACCAGCTGAGACTTGGGGGATCTGCTTAGTTTAAATAAGCAGGCGATATTCTCTGTGATAGTGATATTCTCTTACACACAGGTAATAGCTTTAAAAAATAATGCCAACGAGTTATTGTTGTATTGCAGTGGAACACTCTTAAGAGAGAGGCTTTGGAAGGAATCAAAGGTGGAGTCCTTTTGTGCTGGTCCTGGGCTTGAAATTGGCTCTGATTAGCCAAAAAAGAAAGGCTGCTCTGTGACTGATGGATTTGTCTGATTAGGAAAACTAGAGAGATATGCAAGCAAAATGTTCCTACATACATATTTAACCTAAACTACTAAACGCTTCGTTTTGTCACTGGAAATACCTCTTTATCAGCTGATGACTCATCACTGATCTTTCTCTCTGCCTATAGAAAGCACTTTTGGGAGGAGAATATAATCTTTATCTGTCTTATTTGTGAGACAAGCTAAAAAAATCAGGAAACACAGTTCTGCTTTTGTTTCAGTGATTTAAAAGTACATTTTCTAACTTTTTATTCAAAGAAGGTGTTTGCAAATCTAGGCTTCCCGAATTCTGTTCTTAAAAGCTTCAGAAGCATGTTTCATTTGGAGTGAATGAATTATCCCTTGCCAACAGACAGCTGTAAATACATAAAGCGCTCAAGCTTTTTAAGGGTTGGCTCAAATGCCAGCACAAAATCAATGATAAAAATCAATGACTTATATGTGCAGTACTTTACTTAATCATTTAAAAAAATTATTTTAGTGAGACATAGAGGGCTAGATCCTGAGCAAATTGTCAGAAGTGGTTTAGCTTCCATAGAGATCTATTGATTTACTCTTGTGCTAGATCTGGCCCATTGTAGAAATTAAATTTAATGTAATTGTATTTTTTAATGTATTTATTTATTAGTACTGAACTTCATTACATTTTCCACAATAACAGACGTGGATTATTTGCATGGGAAATTCATTACATACATAGAATATGTAGTTGTGTCTGGCACTGGACAAAATTACAATTGATATTTATGGGCTCAGGACTGAGTTTCCACATTTCATCTTGTGTGATATATAAAATTAATTTCTACATTTACAGCACTGATTACAACTACCAATTTGCATGAGTAATTAGGTTACCCTTTGTGAATTAGAGACTATGTGAAAACAAAGAACAGCAAGTAAACTCTTTCAGAAATATACTTTCTATGTTGATTCGATATACACTGTTCAGCATTAATAATTTAGAATAAGCCGCTTGGTATCATATTCTACATATGTATAAGTATATCACAGGAAATTATAGAACTACTATTAGACATCACTACAACCCTCTGCTATTGAAATGTTGCTAATAAATATGGAAACTATTTAGGAATCATTTCTTAGGCTTTATTCACTGTGTCTTGTGCTTATTCATGCACACTGTTGCTGTAGTCTTAGTGGGATTATTACATGGTGAAAATGCTAAAGATTCTGATGCTGGGCATGGAATTACTCAGAGTAAATTTTCTGCTTACACAAAGAGTCAGAGCTTTGAAAATGTTAAGGAGTCAGTTACTATTGACTTTACCTGCAGCTGACAGTGCTAATTATCTATAAAAAATAAAAAAGGAAATAACTTTCAAGTGGAAATTAAAATATTTTACGTTATAAAAATGGTCATGTTAATATTATTGCGAACTCTCTCATTTGAACATCATACATTTGAAGTTCTTTATTTAATATTTCATCTAGGTAATTCCTTTCATTTAATATCAATCAGCTCGGTCCTCACGAAAAATGTCCATTAAACCTAATAGCAAATTTTCCTAGTAAAAAAGTGCAGATTGCATCTTGTATATCTTTTTTTCCTTTCTAGAAGAACATCCCATCCTAAGGTAAGTAACTTGGCTATTGTTATCTCTTGAATTGTAATACTCCCTTACTTGGTTAATATTTAACCCTTTCTTTAATTTGCTTTCTATCTGCGACACTTTGTTTAGTATAAATTACTATAACAGATATTTAATATGGACACCTATTATTATACCGAATAAGTTAATTAGGTCATACAGTAGGTTTTAATATTGGGTGAAAAAGGTAAAGCAAGGTAATTTATGGAACATATGTTTATATGAGTGTTATGAATCATCATCAGCTGCTGTTTGAACACAAGTAATTAACATGGTTTCCTATACTTAAAATATAAGGTGACTCTTCAGAGAAATTCATGGTAGTAATATAAGGAATATTATGTCTGTCTGAATCCTTTTCTTAGTTTGCTAAGCTGATTGTTTATATATTGAGCCTAATTCCCGAATCAGACATCATATGTCAGGGCATGGACTAGGTAACTTTTTGATTTCTCTCCTAATTCACTTTCTTACGATTCTATAATTAAATTGAAGTAGTGAATAATAGAGCAGATCTTCGTGTTTGTGAAAAATTATAGACAGCCTCAGTTAAAATTCAACAATATAATATTGTCATGTGTATTTTAAAATCTGTTATGTATTTACTTATTTTGTATTTTGTTAATTTTACTCCTCTGTGCTTTTAGAATTACATTATTTTTAAAAGATTGGGAATACAGAATTTTAGCACTGTTAACTGTTTCCCTTTGTAACAATGACAATACTAACAAATATTACACTCAGAAAACTAAGACAGAATTAATTAAATTTTATCAAATGGTAATGCTCATCAAGAAGATGAACATTTATCAACATGAAAAAAATAGTTTATGATTAAAGTAACTGAAACCCTACTGTCCTGAAGTTCAGTGATCATGGCAGTATTTAATGCAGATAGCTATAACTTTCAACACCATTGCAGTGTTATGAAAAAATAAAGAATATATACATCATGAATAGTAAAAGGACACATACCCTTAAACTTGTTCTGTGTGTTTGATGGTTTCACAAAATTTATTTTTGCTGGTAATAGCCACAGAGTTGTCAGCACATTGGGAGCCTGCTGGAAAGGCTGAGTCCTGCCCTATTTCCCCTGGCCCTTCTCTGCACTAGTTGCAAGGAAGAGGAAATAGGGTGGGACCCACTCCACCAGCTCGGCATCCCTGCTGGATCTCTCTGCATGGCAATAAAGTCCTGTGGCCTGCTTTCTGCTGTTACTACCGTGCAAAGTGACTGCAGCTCTCTGAAGTCTGTCTGTCAAATATAGGTAAACGTTTATTTACGGTTGTAAACTAAGTCTTATAGAGACAAATATTAGAGAGAGAGAGAAAGAGAGAGAGAGAGAAAGAGAGTGAAATCCTCATTCCAAAGTAACAGTTGAGTTTCCATTAACATCTCTGAGCCCATGGTTTTGTCTAGGCTGGATTGCAGTGATCTTCTTGCCTGAAACTGCTTGTCTTCTAACCAATCTTATACTGGGATCAATCTACGTACCAACAGATTCATTGTCCAAATTCTTTTTACTTACGCAAAACCAAAGTAAAGAAGATTTGCAGAAGAGTCCTGCAAGCAGAAGTTTTGGGAATGGCATCCTCTCTCAAGATGAATTGCTATAGCTGTTCAAAACATGCGGCATCATAGGGAGGGAAGATTTTTCACATTGTATTGAGCTTACCATCATTCTGCTTAATGCTCTAAAAAGATATACCATATTGCTCAGATCTGTATTTTCTGAAGCATAGCACTCTTCTCATGGTCTTTTAAAACCTGGTGCAGCAATATACCCTTACATTTCAGTAGGTGAGGAGGACTTGACTCTCAAGTCTTACTCAAGCAAAACTCCTTTAACTTTAAATAGAGATTTGACTGAAGAATGAAATAACCTATATTTAATGAAACTGTTCTTCAAGACTGCAGGGCAGATTGTGCAGTGGACTTTCTGGCCGTAGAGCCAGCTGTATGAAGGCAAGTTAGGTGACTGAATAGAATCACTGAACCTGTTATTACTATTATTTTTCTGGTTCAGAGTATATGTCTAGTAAAAGCAACAACTACTTTCACAGCATATGAGATTGCAGTAGCTCAGCTATAATCTCAGCTGTTATAGAGACAAAAGGATATTCTTTTCCTGCTCACTAGTGGATGAGAGGCCGTATCTACTATGGCTGGGTGCAAAAGAATGAGCAGCTGGAAATTGTCGATGAAGCTCATACCCTTCAAATGTCATCTGGAAATAAATTCCAGGTAGAATCAGAAGACTCATCTAGGAACAGAGGATAGCCCTAGGCATCATTTTTTTTTATGCCCAGGGCATAAAAAAAATGCACTGAGAACTGATCAAGCAATTATTACAGGTAGAGCTGGTATATATGTTTGTGACTGATGGCAAATTATTTTCTGAGTATAAGTATTTTCTGACTTAGAAAGAATTGCCAAAATATTTTAGGATGTGACAAAACTGTGGTCTTGGAAGGAAGTCTATGGTAATGGTAGAACATTCCTGTATATCATAATTTATCTTAATATGAAGTAAATGATTAATTAAATTGATGGATATCTTGGCTTATTAATTTAATTCTTTTGAATTTTCTGACATAATTTCCTTTTTATGAGACTGAGCACCAGTTTTAACTGAGTTCACAAAATAGTACCTCATTTTTTAAAATATTCGCTTTCAAACATTTAGTACCATATTTTCATCTAAATATTTCCATTGCAATCAAATCAAGTTAGATATCCAAAGATGCAGATACACAAATTAATGAACATTTTTAAATATTAAATTCATATGGAAGGTAATATACACATTGAATACAATGTTGCATTGGAAATAATTAGAAAGGAACACATGAGGCTTAGTAAGAGTCATAAAGAGGATAAAGAATTTGCAAATGAGCAGATGACAACAGTATTAAATTGGGATATATTGTACTGTAGGGAATTTGCAATTGGAGCTTCTCAGGAAATGATCTTGAGATGATTTTTGTATAATAATTTCACTAATGATATTGGCAAATATTGGGAGTGTGCTGATGAAATTTGCTTATGTCAGATAGATAGGAAGGAATCAATAATATGCAGAAGGGCAGGGATATCATATAGAAAAAGCTGGATAGCCTTGAGAGTTGGGGTAATAGAAATGTTAAATTATAAGTGAGGGTCACTTATTAACATTTTTTCAGCTATCAGATCCCTTTGAGTCCTGTGTATTTTTGTGCTTACATGTTTTGGATAGTCTTTATTTCATACTACCTCCAATCTGATTTTAACTATTTTGCTAATCATACTCCGTAGGCACACCTCCATTTTTTTCTTTTTTTTTTCTTTGATATAACTAAGAATAGTGAAATTGTGTTTTCAATAAAAAACGCTTCTAAACAGGAGTTAGCTTAAACATGAAAAAATAATACTTCCTGTATTGTAAGCCTCAAAATCAATAATATACAGTGGAAGCAGAAAAATATTTTAGCTTTTGTAATTCTAGCACTCAAGCTAGAATCTTTTAAACAGATGCTATTTTGTGACTGAAGATAGATTGGCTTGTGAACCTGAATAAACTTTGTCTCTAATTAGTATGCAAATCTCACCTACTCTAGGGTTCTTCCTCTTTCAAAAACTATGATTCATTTAGTGTTTCCATGTGAATAATATCACCCAAGATTCTTTTTCATTCCAGTTTCTTCATACCTGTAATTTTCAAAGCATGCTTTGTTGTTTTAGGTCAATATTTTCTTTAAAGTCTCATGCAAAGAAATGTTTACCATTTCTGAAAAAAAAAAAATCCTGAAAACAGATGAAGATAATTAAAATAAAAACTATTTATTTTAACTCTATAGGGTAAAATTCTGTATAGTAACATATGTTGAATATATATCCAAAATATTTACAATATAATTTACAAAGATTACATAGATGCTACAGATTCTGAATATACATTTAATTCAGCTTGTAAGCTTTCGACTTGAGTAGCAGAACTTTTTAATACCAGAATGTTAAATAGAATATATAAATATCTTTGAAGTCTAATCATGTACCATCAGAGTCAATGGCAGCTTCAACTGAAGCAAGATCATATCTTTAGTTCAGATTATGGACAGAAATTATGCCATCAAATTATGAATTATAGCAGTTATCAAACTATACGTAAAATTCTGAAAAGAAAGTATGATGACACCAACCTGGGTACTGATTTCTCCTCCCCTCCATTTTAATAAAATGATTGGGTGCCTGCATAGAGCATAAATGAAGCATCTCATCAACTGAAAACTGATTCTGGATGTAGGTCTCTTGAGGGATTATTTCCGTCATTGAACTTCAGAAAAGTCCTTTGGGGTCTGATTCCCTTTTGAGGGAACAAACTAATTTTCCACTGGCTAGATTTTCCACTGGCTAGTCTTCTAAGCTCAAATGGTGAAAACTGTCATAACCAGACTCTCTTCCACCATGCAAATAGCCCTCTGGGACTGCATGCATGTACACACACGCACACATGCACACACATATGACCTATGATGCTGATTCCTGCAGGTTTAGAGGCTCTCCAGATGTGATACATGACAAGACTGTACATTGCACCTCTGTTTAGATATATGTACATGCATTGATTGTCAGCAACAAACATACTTGGAGTAATATATGAGTGTCATGGGGCTTAATTTGATAGGGAAATCTCTCTTCTATGAATTGTATGAGATTCTTTAGGTATAGTTGTTCTATAAATGTAATTCCTCTTTTGTGGCCTTAAAATAATGAAAAAGAAATTCATGACACCTATATTTTATTTTCCAGTTGCTCACAGGGTGCATCCTTGGACAAGCCACTTAGATGCAGTTGCTGAAAGGTTTTCAAGGCTCCAATTAATTCCAAAGGCATCTTTAAAGGTTTGGGCTTTAATCTTTCTAGCCTTTGATTTCCTTAGCTCTAAGATGAAATGTTACTGTGAACATATCTCTACAACCCCTTGGAGACTCTTGGATGAAAGGTCCTGTAAATATGTAACCATTTTTTATTATTTTCTTATTCACCACTAAAGGGAATTCTACATGGAATATAAGCATCTGGAGCTACAGGGATTTGCAATGTTTATCAGAATCAAGAAATTTGCCCTACATATTTATGTAACTATTATGAAAAGAGAGCACTAAACATAAATAATGCAGACAAATACTTTTTTTAAAAAAATTCCCTACTTTTAAAAATTATTGTCTGATTTAATGAACAGTACTTTTGAAGCTCTATTGAGAAACTGTCTTAGTCTCCTAGGAATGGTGCTTTTTGGTAAAAGGTAACAGTAGAAAATTGTTATAGCATTTGGGATTCACCTGATACCAGTTCAGTGCTCAAAGGTGGAACCAACAGTCTTATTTTCTAAAGGCAATACACAGAAATATGTGACATAGGTGCCAAACTATAAATCTATCTGAGAAGCAGAAGAGTAATAGGTCAGAAAGAAGATATAAGCCCAAAAAGTTAAGAAAGAGAAGATGCTACATCACCATTTCCAGAATGAGCTCTGCGATTTTGATTTGGAGTATACAAATGTGCATAAACCAGTGGAGGCTGTGTGTTTAGCAACATGTGAATGCAAAGAAGTCTGTCTCTGCTTTCAGCTGCAGGCAGGGAGAAGGCAGGTCCTGCACCTCTGTAATTCACTGGTCCAGAGGAGAGGAACTGAGGGAGGAAAGCGGCTCTGGCTCCTGCCTTCTGACCCATCCCACACGTTCCCCCTGCAGATGAGATTTATTTTTCCCTTCTCACTATCTTGCTTCGAGTAAGTTAGCCCTGAGCCATATGTTTACATGGCCATTTGTCTGCTGTACTCAGAAGAAGAAGAAGGGTTAATTTGAACTGGAAAGGGCCTATAGGCAGCTGGTTCATCAAGTTTTATTCTTAACTATTCAGGTCTCTGTCTTTGTATATAGTTTTTCTTAGCAATCATGTTTCACAGCTCTTCAGAGTCTTTTTCAAGTTTGAATTTCAGATAAGTTTAGATAAAGATTCTTTTCCAACAAATTCCAAAACCAGAATGAATCTTGTCTGATTCAAATAGCACACAACAAGCAGTTGGGCAATGGGGATTACAAAAAGCAATGCTACAACTAAACTAACTAATGCTGCAATATTATATTCACATAATGAGTAGAAAACTTAGCAGCTGTGCTCTGTCACATACTAACCTTACATTATAAGTGCGTGTTTATAAAAGGATACAGGGCAATACTTGTGTCAGGGATGAATAATCTTCCAGTCAAACAGAAGTAGTGTTTATATCAGTGGTAGGAAATTCCTAGAGTTTGGATTCAAATAATTATGATTAAATATGGAGGATACCAAATATTGTATGTGTCATTTACAGCAGAAATATAGTACTATATAATACCAGATATACTTTAGCTCAGCTATCTAAAAATGCTTTACAAAGTAGTGTTATCACTGGAGACGAAATTCAGACCAGTGTCAGTTGCACATTGGTCAGTGTCTATGTTGATATTTATGCGAGAATTAAGGACTGAATATCACCTTCAAAGGAGGAAAACCTCATTCGAGTAACGTAGAGAAAAAGATTTCAAATCTTCTGAAAGAGAGGGAAATTCCTTAGCACATCACCAGAAGTGTGAGTAGTCAGAAGAACTCAGTCCTCCAAATTCAGATTATTGTATTTTAGCATATTTACTTTAGGATAGGATTTCTAAAATTTGACTTCAGGGAAAATTACATTCTTTTAAATAAAACTTTTTTTTTTCCAAAAATGGAAGAGAGAAATGAGATTTATTAAAAAAATAGATTTTGTTTGTTTGTTTGTTAGTTTTTCATAATTCAGATTACTTTAGGACCTAGATAACAAGGAAATCACTAAACCCTGAACATTGGGAGGTGAATTTAGCTCAGCTAGTTAGAACACGGTGCTGCTAATGCCAAGGTTGTGGGTTCAGTCCCTGTATGGGCTATGCTGAGGGTTGGACTAGATGACCTCCAGAGGTCCCTTCCAACCTTACCATTCTATGATTTTTGTTAAATTTTGAACAGTTTGATGCTTTTCATTTGGTGCATTCCTACTGAAGATCTAGGAGTAGTCTACAGTAATGCAGTAAAATTCCACATATGTAATTAAGGGAGAAAGGGAAAGAACCTGAAGTATATTTGCTCCTGAATTTAATACTGAGAACGCAGTATTCAGGAGAACACAATGAATGATCTCTTGGTTCATTAGTAGTTTGCATAAATTAAAATGTATCCTTGGACCTAACAGTCTTCTTATTCCATAGCAGACCTAGTGTTTCTTATTGCTCTACAAAAGATTAAGCTCAAAAGGAATGATAAAGTGGTCACGGCACCCTGTGAGATTTCTTTTTCTTTCTCTTTCATTCTTGAAGAAGGATTGAGAGAGAGAGGAACTCCTGAGGCAGGTTTCACAGGCAGACATGAAACCAGAACAGATGCTAGCAGACCAGGCAGTGATGCATAGACTTCACTTTTTTTCCCTCTTTTCTGTTAAATACATTTGTTATCCTGAAACAGGTCTTAGTCTTCAGAGGACAACTAATAGATTTTATTCGGAAAGCTGAGCCATTATCAACTTTAAAGACACACAACTGGTAAGGCAAATTTAAGCCACACTCTGTCCCTCATTAACTTTAAACTTCATTAACATTGTATAGCAAGAAACATAAAATGAATCTTGCTTTTAAATGGAAGTTGTAGAATTTGACAAGGATTTGGGTTTTTTTGATGAAAAGTAGATTTTTTTGAAGAATGCTTGTAGGAAGTGCTTATTAGACTTACCCATATTAATAAGAAATCAAAACTTAGGAGAATGTTTGATATAAAGGGAATGAGACAAAATATTACTATTTAATATTTAAAACAGTCTTCACTCACATCATATAAAACAGAACAAGTTGGTTGATGCCAAGAAAAGGTTATATGACTCCTTTGAAAATGGCATTGAAAAATTTTCACTTAGACACACTTTCGTAGCAGGCATCCTGTCTACTCTAGTAAACCCCTGTGTCCCTGTTGCTCCTAGAAGGACTACAAGATGGCCTAAATATCACAGAAATTCACTTTGACCAGCTGAAGAGATTCAGTGAGGATGCAGAGCCAGTTTCTCCTAAAGGATCCCACACTAGCTGCTGTAAAGAAAGCATTCTCCAAATGTCTTCTCAGTCTTACCATTCAGCACATTATGTTTGGGAAATGCTGACTTGAATCTCAAAACTTGAATTTTCATAAATAATTTCTCCTTAAAAGTGGTTCATGTTTTCAGTGATAATATATTGTTCTTCTAATATTCTTTTTAAGTATTTTCCCTAGGCACTCATTGTTTTAGACACACGGTCAAAAGAGACAGCACACATTTTTAGCTTCATCCTGTTCCTTTTTCATTCTAGCCAAATACATATGCATACCACAGAATCGTCAAAAAGAAAGAAGCATCACTTTCAAATATTCACAAGGGAAGGAAGTTATGTTTTCCTTTTTGTTTACTTGTTTTTTTCCTGATATTCCAGTTTGCTGTATAACTTTAAGCTTGCTT
Source organism: Rhea pennata (assembly GCF_028389875.1). Taxonomy (NCBI): domain Eukaryota; kingdom Metazoa; phylum Chordata; class Aves; order Rheiformes; family Rheidae; genus Rhea; species Rhea pennata. The sequence goes on along the minus strand of NC_084664.1, from coordinate 118,473,387 downwards.
GCTTTCTAGGGTGTGTGTAATAAATGGGGTTTGAAATTCCTTAAACACTTTAGCTTTGCTTAAGCTATTAATCTCAGCAGCCATTTATTGGTTTGTATGCTACAAAGCAACAGAGATTATCCTTTAATTAATTTCATTGAAGGGTTCAGCTGCCACCATCAACCACAATATGGTTTCATAAATTAATCTTGTAGGGGAAATATAATTCAATTTATTATAACATTTATATTAAAATGCAAGTAATAGTGCTGGAAATCCTGTGTAACAAAAAGATATATATATATATATATATATATATATATATATATAGGTGAATATATATGAATATTTGTATGTATCTTCCAGATACAGTATTTTTTTTAAAAAAAATATGTATTCTGTTTAGGTATTTTTATATTTTCTTTTATTCTATTTTTTAATGATATTTTAGAACTCATTAGAAAAAAAACGATAATGTGTTCTCATCTCCTATATCGGTAAATGTCTTAAAATTATGAAGTAGCACCTTAGTTCTAGATATGTACAAACTAGATCATTGATCTTTACGCCTTTCTTTGAGATCTTTCTTTCTAATTCATCATTTGTACTGTTGTAACCTAATGAGTTATAATAATATACATTTATTCACACTGACCCTTCTGTTTTATGAGTGTTTGAGGGAGAACGTCAGGTACTTCTTAAAGTACTTCCAAAATATTTCAAATCCTGGAAGCCAAAAGTGCTTGGCACAGACACCTCTTATGTACCAGACAACCTACTATGTTAAAAATATGTTAACTAAGATATTTTGTCCAGCGTAACTGTATCCTGAACTTAGGTGTTATGTTGGAGAGCACAACAATTATGGCCTGGTTCAAAACTGATTTGTGTATGAAAAGTGCGGATGTAAGCAGAACAAGCTTGAGTCTACCAGTAACATGGACAAATTTACTTTCTTTAATGTCTAAAGCATTAAAACTCCAGTTCTGCTAATTTCTAATGAAAGCTGAAGAAAGAAATATAGAAGTAAAATATTTCTTCTATACTCAGGCAGGCTAAAGACAGAACCTAGGCTGACTTTAGTAATTCTAGAGCGGTTCACATTGGCAAAATAAGGAGTTACCAGCAGTATTCTTTTTCTGAATATTACTTTCAGTAGGATTTCTTACAGATAAACTACATTATATGTGCTAAGAAATTAAACAGAATGCATGTTCTGCCTAAAAGTCTGCATATAGCATTATTAATTAAGTTAATTAATTAAGTAGAATCCTCAAGACAATCTGCCTAAATAGCTTTATTAAACCCCTGAGCATTGTCAGATATTGCAAAGCCTCTTTGCAGATTTGATATAAATTCTAATGCTTCATTGATCTCAGCAAAGGAATGGAGAGCTTAAAATAGTAAAAATAAAGTTTTCTCTATTAATTACAACTTTTTTTTTGACTTTGCAGATCAGAAGTGTTGATTTTTTATCTTGATAAGTAGACTTTTCTATGGCTAATTAGAAATTTGAGGGATGATTCCAAAAAATTTTCTGTGTGTGTGTGTGCGTGTGTGTGCGTGTGTGTGTGTATTTATATATATATTTATATGTGTCTATATGTATTTGGTCCAGTGTATTGATCCAAGTTTTGCTAGCGCAGAAACCAAGCTCTGTGTCTGCTAGAGTATTACTGGATGCACTACTTTGAGCGTTTGTAATGTTTAGTAATGGGAATTACTCACTTTCAGCTAGAAGTTTATGGAAAACCCAATATGATGTAAAACATATGCTAGTGCAGAACAAAGTCAGGGTAAAAGCAGAATATTACCAACTCTGTTATGTCAGTGATGTTGTAAGGAGCTTTCAACAGTGGTAGCAAAATTGTGTTTTTAGTGAAAGCAGCCCTGGAAAGGGATGTGCTATGTAACTAGCTAAGAGCAGGGACAAGCTGTTACCAGGATGTCCAGTTTAAGTGGAATCCACCTAGCAAGAGCTGCCTCTCAGCACTGTTCTGCAACTGCTGCTGCATTTCCAGGGCTGTAGTTGCCACCAAGACTAAACGTGTTCACTTAGCAGGAGATACAGAGCGTGTGGTTGTTTATTCCTGGGAGTAGCTTCCACTCCTTTCACTTGCAGCTGCATAATTTGCTCAAGAAACTAGTGTGTACACTGGAAGTGTACCCTTTATGTCTTGTTTGCACGTGCAGAAAAAATGACAATCTCCATTTCTTAATAAACAAGATACACTCTGTAAATGGTGTGTTTAAAAATAGGTCTTTTTGTTTGTTGTTTTTATTGTTTCTTTGATTTTCAGCATTTCACTGTTTCTTCTTGTATCTTCCAATTTATGCAAAAAAGCAAGATTCTACAATATACTTTATAAAAAAATAACTGCTTTAGAAATTGAAAATAATTTTCTAAGCATCAAATTTATCATCATATTTTGATCATTTCTGCTTTCCTATTAGTCACAATAATTGTCCTTTTTTGGCTCAGATATTGCTTAAATTTCTTCAGTTAACAGAAGGTAGTAATACATTGAACTAAAAAACACTGGAGCTGCTGGAAAATTCAACTTTCATTAAATTTGGATTGATCCTCTAGTGCTGATATAGGGAAAAGATCAGAAGTGTTGCAAGATTATATTCATGACTGACAATAGCTATGATATTATAATACCATATATATACACATATATGTATATGTATGTGTGTATATATATATATATATATATATAATTTGCCATCTACATGGTCTAATAATATTAATTCATCTGATGATTGGATGAGAAGCAAAATCAGATCATAGGATATTATTCAGGAGGAGAAATGATACATCCATTTTATAGATGTTGGTTCTGTTCATTGTATTTAATTCTGTGTTAATTTAATCAAGCGATATGGCAGTTTAGTTATACTGTATATTTATATTTTAGTGACCTGAAACTTTTGGATTCTAACTAATAAAAATGTTTTAGTGTTTGCTTCAACATTCTTATTTTTGTATGTAGAATTTTGTATATTTGTGCAATATTCTTTTAAAAATAAAAATTGATGCCTTAGAGGTTCATGTATTTATCCATAATTGCCTCTTTAGCAGCTTGTTATCCTGCATATGTTATAATATTGAGTGACTGACCAAATGAAAAAAAAAAAAATCTTTTTTATGGGCAAATCCCTGTGCATCAATAATGATCTATTTCATTTTTTTTAACTAAAATTATTTTAAAATAGGATTTAAGCCATGAATAGTACCATACATTAACGCTTCAATACACACTAAGTTTTAATTAAGTAGTTTAAAATGAACAGAAAAATATTTTTGAGGTCTATTCGGGAACAAACTATCATAACTAGAAATGTCTTTTTTTTTAGGTAGGCTTATTATATGTAGTGGTGACAGGGTGCAGGTTACGTTTTGGCTGTGTGGCTCTCTGCCTTTCTTGTTCTTTCTACATCTGAATGACAACAGCATTAGGAATCAGGATTGAGTGACCCGAACAATTAATCTAACATAATCCCATTTACTCTGTGAAGGGGAATTCTGTATTTGTGTCACTGCATTGAAAGCAATTATATTGTGCTGTACCTTTCTGAATTTAAAGTTTATAAAAGCAGAAACCCTAAAAATAAGGGATATGGAGTTGGGGTACCTGCTTGTTAGAGCCTTCACCCCCAAGTGGGCGTTTCTGGAATGGGCAGCCTTTATCCATTTCAGAGTGAGAGAAGTGAGGATAAATGTGCTATCGGTGCAGAGGCGGCACACAGCTCAGCGATCAGAGTTGAGGTTGATCAGCAGCTCCATATTTTGGGACTTTCAGAAGCTTCAGTTTGGCTGATAATTTGTGACACAGAAATGTCACAAAAGTGTTAATACTTGGTGGTTACTACAAGACTAGTATGTGTATCATGATTCTTTATGAATTCCTTCAAATATCCTGTCACTATTTTCACCTTACCTTCTATCTATCTTCCTCGTCCAGTCAGACTGGGCAAGCATTACCCCTTAAGAATCCAAGAGCAAGTAAATCCATCTTGCAGCACAGGCAACAGATATCCAGGGTGGTAAATCATTCATCTTTTTTAATTTTGTTCTTCCTCTAAAAAAGAAAAATTCACTCTAAAAGACTATACTGCGGAGTAGCTATAGAACTGAAAAGCTATCAAAACTGAAAATCAAGATTTGTTTTAGCATTATCAGAGTTATGACTTGAACTCTATGCTTGTGGAAAATATTCAAAAACTACTTTTTAATTTTAGCCTTGAATCAGGGTTAAGAAGAGTCTTCCTGTAAGGTGTTTCTTTTCTTCAGAAGGCAGTAAGTGATTAGTTTTGATATCAAGGGAGTTACTATGTCCAGCTTAGCAGTTTATGATACAGGATGCAGCTCTTTTTCTGACTAGGGCAAGTACAGCCTTACAGTCAAAAGCTGGGGATGGGAGAGAAGCCTGGAAGCAGAACAGTGCTGCTTAACACACAGAATATCGCACCTGAATAACACAGTGGGAACATGCCCTGTATTGGACCAAGCGATAAAAGACACCATCCAGGGAGAGAGAGAAATTCACTGCAGTTTTTCTGGTCTAAGAGCTTGCAATCAATAAAAGGGCTGATTAATTAAGCCTGACAGGAGAACCATAAGGAAGGCACGAGTACAACATTGTTGTAGGTGGGACTGATTGCCAGCATTGCATCTGGGGACTAATGAGGAAATGGGGACTAATGAGACCTCCCCTAATGTCTCCTAATGACTCCCCTGCTACACTGCCCAGCTTTAGCGGAAACTGCATGCTGATGAGACAACTGAAAAAACAATTGTGCTTGGGGATTTTGAAGCATTTTATCACACACTATTTCTGCATCATACATTAAATTCCTCTGCATCAAGGGATATGAGATCATGATGGACAACAGATATTTGGAAAGCAAGGTGTTGTAGCAATACGGACAAATTGGACAATAAAAAAATAAATCGCAGCATCTTGCTTCAATAGAGAATAGAACTAGCTACAGAATATTCTGTTTTTTCACAAAGGTGTATCTTTTCAAAAAGGGTAATTTAATCAGGGTTCTGTTGAAGTCAGTGGAAATAGGTTGATATATACAAGCAGAAAATCTGTCCTAAATAGGAAAATAAGAAAAGAAAAGCATCCCCCCCCCCGCTCCCATCCATACTTAATCTTCCTTGGAATTTAAAAGACTCCACATGCAAAATGAAACAAGATTTAGAGACAATGAGAATATCTGAAAAAAACTAGACTGTTCTAGGGATTTCTGAAAATGATTTCTGCTGACTATCACACACTCTAAGATAAAATAGAAGAAAATTTCTGCCTACAAACAGCAGATCCAGGAGCTCTCTAGGGGCTTAATCTTTCTCAGATAGAAAGAAATCTAAGCTGAATAAAGACCTGGAGCTCTGCAAAATGTAAGTTTCTGATAGAGTGATATTGTTCTGTTTTGTGAACTACACCATTTATCTTTATTTCTTCATAGATGATACTTTATGTGACTAATTCTGAATTAGTCTATGATAAAAGCAGATGTAGGAAGCCTGTGTGATCTAAATAATGATTATACTTGACTAATTTTGACATTTTAGGAGGGGTACTATGGAGTAATTTGCTTTAATTTGTTGCTCTTCTATGGAAGGACAAGTTTAGCCCAATTAGAAAGCAGCTTTCTAATTGGTATCAGAGAAAAAAATCCAAATCCATAACTTTCTTGGAAGCTGACTTTATTAACCAAATACTAGTCCTCTCCTTCTCAGTCATGGCAAAGTTCTGGTGGATTTTTTTGTCTAGATTCTATGTCTGCTTCTGTAGAAAAAAACCCTCTAAATCCGCTTGTGTGGAGTTAATAAGCCCAACCTGTAACAATTTGTATGTCAAAGACCTAACGTAACAGTGATGGATTATGTTGTCTTGCCATGTGTTTTTCTTCCATGTTTTAACAAGGCAATACAGAAAGAAAAGAAAAAAAAATGGTCATGCCAGCTCATCAAGTGGAAGTCCCTAAGGAAGTTTAAGCATCAACTTTTTCAGCTGGTGTGCTAAAGGAAAACTTGCCAACACTCTCATTGCAGAATGAGCTAGACAGTGTAAGGCTAATTCTACAGTGTCCTTGCTGGTCCCAAGACCATCATTAAGATTATTAATGATTTGGAAACCTAAAGCCTACAAAGTCACTCCTAGTTCTCTAAAGGATCCCCTGTGCCGTCCTCAGAGCTCAATGATCTCGGGGTGCTATTTGCACAATATTAGAAAGCCAAGCACGTCACCAATCACTCACTAGTCTTTCGTATAGACCAGATAAATTCAATGAATTCTCAGGTACTCTTGAGACCACAGTTCAGGAGTTATCTAGGACTTGGAAAGCTAATTAAATGCTACCAGATTATGCCATCACTCCTCCCACCACTCCTACTCTTTAACAAGATGAATCAAAAGAAGGGCCTGGCAACTCTACTATACTCAGGAATAGGGAAAATGTAGTGTATAAAATTTAGCATAGCAGGTCTGCAAGTACAACTCCTGAGTGATATAAACGATAACTATCAATAATGATTAATTCTTATATACGTTTTGTCTTATCTTCCCCTCTTCCTATAAAAATAAATGTATTTTTTTTTCTTTTAACATTTAGTATATCATCTTTGTTTTGGGTTCAGCGGTATCCTTCCCTAGATTTTCTTCAGAAAACAATAATCCTGTCCTCAGTCAATATGTATGTCAATATCTGTATAGCCCAATTTACTTGCCATACTTTGTTCCTATAGTGTGGTTATCAGCTTTCATAGATGCTTTGATATTAAAGTACATTCATGCTCGCTGAGCATTTGCTCTTGCTACCTAATAAGGTCACAGACTTCACATAATAAGAAGAACTTTAGCTGAGATTATTATTTTCAAAGATTTTGCCTCACTGACTTTTCAGTTAAGTTTAAAAGCCTAAAACTTGTCCATTAAAATGGGTATTTTCAGTCTATTACTAAAGCAGCACAATGACATATCTTGTGGATTATGATATTTACATGTTTCTAAACCATTTCAAGGATATCTTTGTGTGTATTGTGAAAAAAAGATGTGCAAAAAAATGGAAAGGAATTTATTTCTTTTTTGTTTATATATTTGCTTTTTTTTTTGTAAGTCTCATTTCTCTAGATTGGGTTGCATCTTTGGCTAATTTAGATATTCTGTTGTCATTTATGAAGCTAATTTACAAAAATGAGAATTGTTCAAGGTCTCAAGCCATCTTTCTGAAAGAAGTGTGTGCATTTGAACTGATCTTTGTTTAGTTTTCTTCAACCAGGAAATTTTGCTTTAAAATTAATTTTGGTAACAAGCACACCAGGGTTTTATTTTTCTCTGAGGGTTTTTAATTAGTCTATCACTTAAGAGAGTAACCCTGTCATGCATGAAAACTACTGAAGTATCGAATTTGTCTACAAAAAGTACATTGGTTACAGGCTTCCCTCAACCTGTCTCCTCGCTGGGAGATAGTGCCTGTAGGGTAGCTTTTGCCTAATGTCTGCTCATCTCTTGGCCTTTGATTGAGTATTCCAGAAGAGCTATCATTTAATGTAAATTATGTTACCTGTTCTTGTGGTTTGGATACATAACATTTACTGTCTGATAGTGCTTGCAATTTATATAGGTTTCAGTTATTAAGATTTCAGTTAAGGGATGTTTGATTTTAACCAAGAAACTGGTGATATCTAATGGAATTTAGTTTAGTTTTCATTATGAGGAAATATCTTCTTTTTCCTCTTTCAACTTATTTGACAAATGTGGTAGAAAAATTCCAAATTGTTAATAAGAAGACTGTATTTGGCAATGTGGGTAGAGATGGGGAAATACACTGTAAATCACTGGCTTCAGTGAACTAAGAGATACTATGCAGAAGGAAAATTGTAGGTAAGGCAGAATGCCTGTAACTGAGCTCATTTGCCTTTGCTCTTGAGAATTTTCAATACAGTCTTTGTTTCAGCTAAACACGGCTGTATTATTTTAATTAGCTTAATGTCTTTGGCAGGGAACTGCTTTTGGAACAATACAGGAATAGGATGGGGATAAAATACAAGAAAATAGCACCTCAGCATCACTGAATTAGCTCATCACTAGAAATAATTGCTGATGTTAGGTATGCTTGATAGAAAGCTTGCAGTAGTACTGCTATATTCGTTATCAGCTGAGATCTATATTCATTACAATCTTTAACATGATAAATAATTACTTTGAAAAAGAAAAGGCTGGATTTTTTTTTTTAATTCACTTATAAGCAAAGAAAGTATCAAGCAGAATAATTGCAAGAAAGATTTAAAATAAACATAAAAAGACTCCAGTAAGATGGTATAATTTTTCTGGTAATGTTTTACTTTAAAAAATGGAGGATAATTTTATTCTTTGTGATATACTTTAAAGATTTTTTTTCTCTAATATATCAGATATATTACCTCTAATAGCCCTATCTAGATGCAGGTTCTCTGCTGTGGACCTTCCTGAGAAGCTCAAGGAGAGGTCTTTTTAAACCTCAAATAAATTTAGGCTTTCCTACAGTGCAGTGGTTTAGAGTTTATGAAAGTCAAGGATGTGATGAAAGGACCATGACGAAGCAGACATGATTATACCTCCTAGAGCAGCGTCTCTTCACTGGCTTATATACAGAATTACAATTAAACGCTGTAATTGATCCTGGAACGGGAAGCAAAACCCACGGCTAGAGACAGAGGTAGATATTGTGTTTCATTTAGGACTAGCAGCCAGTGCTGGGCTACAGCTATTCATGGCCCAAGAGCACACTGCGGATGGCTGCAGATGCAAGCAAGAGATCAATGTAGTTTTGGGTAAGGCTTGCAGTGGTCTTCTTAATGGGTAGGAGTAAGGAAAATAATGGATGTATCACTCAGGAAGAAAGAAATGATACAATGAATGTATTGGACTTGTCAGTGGGATTCAGCCTGCAAGACTGGATTCACATGAGCAATGTAAATTCAGATTCACATAAACAATGTTGCTAAGACAGTTAAGGAAAAAAAGAGCCTTTTATGCAGTGCCATGCTATGCACCTAATAGAAAACTACAAGTGCTGGGAAGTTTATTGCAATATTATATAATTAACCTTTTTACTTCTAGTCTTCCTTCACACTGCATTTCTGTGATTCACTAATAGTCTATGGAGCCAGTGGAGGGGCCAGACACACTCTATTTGAAATTATTTTTTTTTTAATGTAATCTTAACTATCTTAATGCTTAATGCTAAGATAAATGTAACTTTTTCCACCAATTCTTCCTTTCTTTTCTCTTCCTTGGTGCGTTCAACATGGGCCAGACTGTAAGAAGTTTATTATACTCATGAAAATGCAGCAGCATTACCTCATTACACTAGAATTTATGTGCAAGAATTAAAAGAAACATTTGGAGGGCTATTTAAAATAGATATAAATATATCTGCCATGATTAAAGATAAGTAATTTAATTTAACAGAAACTGTTAAATAAACAGCATGTTATAATAGGCGGCAGAGTTCTAATGCCAGTAAGTAAGGCTGCCAGAGGTTTTCAATCATAAGCCTCTGTTTTCAGTTGCCTATAGGTTTGCCAGATTAAAAGTTTTTTTTACTCTAATTTTCAATGCTGAACATAACCCTCAAATATTTTGTTAAAGTTTTGATCAAAATAAGTCATTTTTCAAGAAGAGGTTAGGGAAAACAGCATTGACTAGTTAAAAGTTAAATATTTTCATAAGCATTTTACTGGAAAGCTTTAATCTGGTGGCATTTGGGAAATAGAATATGAAGTCTGGCTTGAGAGCTTCCTTGATTCAAGAGTATGCCTATTGCTGTCCCTATGGAAATTTGACCTTGGAGGTCCTAATTTATAAACCTCTAAAGAAAATGTGTTTGCACTGAATAATATTTTGAAAGCAATGTTTGCCAGAGATCCTCTCTATGCTGAAAATGAATTATTCCATCAAAGATCATGCAAAAATTAGCCATACATGCACAATCCTCATATATTAACTGAGTGGCTTTCAGTCTGGGCCTTGGTAACGTTTTTCCTTTACACTGGATCTGGGGACCCTGCGGAGCTGAGCAACAAAACTGAAGAATACAAAACCTCTCTCTTCAGCATCACCTCCTTCTGCCACAAACGAAATGAGGAGGAAAGAAAGGAAATGGTGAGAGAGAAAAAGAATTCAGATTTGAGGGCAGATAGGGAGCAAGGAGGAGTGTGATAAAAAGGGTGTTAAAAAGAAGAATTTAGATAGAGTCAAAATGAACATTCTTAGATGATTTAAGAAATTTAGGAGAAAAGTAGAAATTACACTGAAGAGAAGAATGTGAACTTCAGTTGGATACAAACCTGGAAGTAGTATAGGAGCTGAAAGTGATGCAGACAGGAGCCAGCTGAAGAAACGGGAGTTCTGGAGCTAGGGAAAAAAGAAACTAAACAGGAGGCTAGAATAAGGGAAAGATTGAGAGGGAAATTTGTGTAGAGGTGTTTGAAATGACCAGGATATATTTTTTTGAAGATAATTATTGTTTAGAAATTAATTTCACCATTCATAACTGTCAGTTTTCCTTTACTGAGGAAATAGCTGTAAAATCTATACCTGCATTCCTTAAATCCTCCCTGGAAGCTAACAGTGAAGATGAAACTCATTACCAGTTTCATCACTGGTTCAATTAGCTGGAAAAAGGTAGCTGAAACTTCAGTGTGGCTATCCTTGCTAATCAGTAAGGGGAATCCAAAAGGACCCATTTGTTTCAGCAGGATTATACAGGTTTTTTGTTTGTTTTTGTGGGGTTTTTTTTGTAAAATCTTACTATTTTACTGCTTCTGATTTATGTTAAAGAGACATTAAGGTTGCAACTGAAGAACTCAGAAATTATGAAATACCTGAATTAAGGTCACTCAGGCAACCTTGATTATCACCACAGGCATGTATATTCTTTTATGCCATCTTTCACTCAATGCTTTCTTTCTGTACTACATCTCCATTCACATCTGGATCTTTATGAGGCAAAACTCCATGTCATATCCTTCTTCAGAACTGGAACTGTATGTCCATTTGCCGGTGGAGTATTAATGTCTTCAAACTGGTTTTAGTAATGGAGTTTTCACAGCTAGATTTTTGATTGTTCATTTCTCTAATATATGTGGATGAAAACACAATTATATGCCTACCTCATTGCTTAATGAGTTTTGATAAATGTCATTGACCAAGTATAGCATTATGACTTGTTTTCTGCCACAGGAGTTTTTTTTTCTTTAATATTACTTCACTTTGTGAGGCAGGAGCAGGTAAATTTAGTAATAAGTGATGCTGTTTCTTTTTTACTATATGACTAAGATATTGCAAGGACATTCTAGTAAAGAAGAATTGTATGTAACTGCATGTCATCTAAATACAACATATATAACTGTATGTTATCTAACTACAACACTACAAAATATGAGTATTTCACTGACTTAATTAAAGATATTAAAACTACAAAAGTTCTGGAAAAAAAAAACATTAATGTTCATTTTGAACTCTGTTCTAGAAGCTTTTTTTGACCACTATGTCATTACAGAGCCAAGTCACCAATTTGGTGAGAGTTTTGCTTTTTATCTACTGTTAAGAGCAGGATGAAGAACTATAGACTGAAAAGTGCCGAGGTACATGACAGTTCCAGCATTGTTTCCTCAGAAAGCTGTGTTTCCACATAGAAAATCTTTGTAGAGGCTCTACAGAGATTTTGCCTGTTAGAGTGCTGCTAGCTGAAACAGTCCCATGCCTATTTTTCTAGAAGACAGGAGCTCTCATGAACTGCAATATCTGACTGAGTGTTCCACTAGACTTTGGTGGCGAAGATAGCTGAAACTGCAAACAATTTATTTTCTCAATAACTTAAACCAACATGGCTTAGCTTGTATTGTGGTGCTACCTGTTCCCAGAAGCAGGAGGTATTTGATTGAAAGCTGTTCACTTTACAATGGTTAAAACCACTATCCTAGCACACAACCCACCTTAGAAATCGTTGTCCTTGCCAAAAATCAGACAAATCATCATTTTTAGCAAAATCAGCATGCGTATTATAGACATGAACATTAACAAAATGATGGTTTTATTCATTCATAGTTACATAACATTTTGAATAACTTAAATAGTAGAATTGTTGTGGCTGTGACGGTAAAAGCATACAAGAATAGCGAGTTAAACTTAGATGAAGGGAAAATATATATAAATCTAATATACTTCTGGCTAGGCTATCTTTGCCTCCTGTACTGAAATAACATGGTCATATTAAATATTAAATACTTTCAAATCAGAGCCAGATCAGAACCAATTCCTCTTTATCACTTTAGTAACTGAGTTCTTTTATCTTTTTTATGAAAGACCAGAATTTTAAAACATTAGTAATTTCCAAGTTCTTTTTGTGGCAACATTTAATTCACCTGCTTTTGCTGTTTCAGTAAAATTATAATGTGACATCTATAGGATGAAAAGATTAAGAGTATGGAATTCTTGCAGAAATACCTAGGAAGAGACAGAATAGTTATAGAACTCTTAAATGGCTCATCAAGACTATAAATTTATGAAGACCTTTGCTGATTTCTTGATCCTCAAGTATCTGTGTTATTGCAATGAGTAAGTTACAGAAGATACCAACAGAAAAAGCAGTTAAAATTGTATTGCATAAGCACTGCACCAAGGTGGAGCACATGGCAGACTGAGTTCCTGACAGCTCCAGAAAAATCCACCAGTGCTTATACTCGTGGACTTTGATTTGAGTCATCTGGGGGCTCATCAGCAACAGTGAGTTTTCCTGCGATGTCAAAACTGAGGAGTCCTTTCCCCCTTAGTGCTGATCACAAAGGTCAAGAACTAGATTTTGTCTCAGCTCAAAATTAAACCTGCAGCTCTCTTCACAGTTAAATCTGTAGTTGTTCTCCAAACAACAGCTGCTTTTGAGTTTCTCTTGCGCCCGTGGATCAGTAAGACAGTTCCATTTCTCTATGAGACAAAAAAATTCACGATATGATTGCACAAATACAGAAGGCCCCTAAGCATCTGAATTAATTTAATTTAATTTGACCAATCAGAAAGACAAGCAATAATGTTGGAACGAGACACAACCCTGAAGGGGCAAGACTGGGAAAACCCTTGAAACTTAGCCCAGGATTTTTAATGGACATGATTAATCTAACTGGTATTTATACTGAAAGAGTCCACAGGTCCCTGACCTTAAAACCTGCTAATGAGCCTTAATAGTCATATTTTTCATGCATGCAACAGAGAAACAATTTGAAATAAAGCAAGAGAAAGGGAAAATCTGCTTTGCTGAAGTGAAGTCTATTTAATAAAATGCTAGATCAAGAATGTGCAAGGCTGATGAGGAGGGAAGAGTGACTTTCAAAAGTGATACAGAAGTGACAAAACTGAAAATGAAAAGTAATTTTCTGTCATCTAACGATGGCTAAGAGGAAAACTTGCATTGCATCAGAGAGGAGGGGAGAAAGATGGAGATGGGAAATGGACAGGAATAATCAGGAGGAAAGAGAAGGACAATTAGCTAACAATTATTTTTCAATATTTGAACATTTATATTTCTTGAAACTCCATTTCTTGTAGTAATTAGATGATTTATATCCAATAATTTATATCCAATTAGTAAGAACTGTATATAAAATACAAAAATTATTTTGAGTGATAGCTGATCGTTTTGAAGTAAATATTCAAGAGATATGTTTGTAGTTCTAATAAAAATTTGCTAGAGGGGGATTTTCTAAATGTTTAGCTAGAGTTGGTCATAAAGGTATACTCTGTCTCTAAGTTTCCTAAATATTTATTTTAAAATAATACAAAACTTACTGCATAGAGAGAGAGTTTTATGTTTCTTGGAAGTCACCATTAACTTTGCAGAGGTTCTGGGAGTTAGGTAGGAAAGAAGGAGAAAACAGTCAAGGCAATAATATATGGTCCTTTCTTGTAGGGTAGAGCTGAGAGTGAATGAAATACCCATTTTAGCAAGCCAGGAAGAAACATGATTTTTTATGCACTGAATTCTTCAAAATGATATATAGCCACTGGCAGAGTAGTTTAGAGAGAATAAAACTCGTAGGATAATCATAAAAAGATAAGTGTTTTTGTCCTTAAGTCACATCATTTTGGAAATAAATCTCAATACTTTTTTATTTTCTATAGTTGACATTTCTGCTTAAGATTGGGACAATACATTTTAGTAATATTTTATTGATTAATTGGTTAAAATACAGTAAAGTGAGTGTCAATGAAGAATTATTTCTAACCCTGACATTAAAAAATACATTAGTTTTATGGAACAGGACATATCTGACTTAGAAACTTATTGAATTCTGCTCCAACTCCTGCAATCTGTACAGTCTTAAACTGATAACTATAGGAAGCAAACTTCCTTTTGTAGAAATATATTCCTTATGATGGTATGAGAAATATTCATACCTAACCATTCAGAAATTCAGTGCTTTATATCCAAGGCAAATTTTCTGAATTCCTACTGGGCTTCCTGTAATAGGCTGAACTTTGCATCTCTGAACTTTTCCACCTTTCTTGAATATTGAGCAGAACTTGATATTGTGTATCGAGAATGAATGATATTGAACGTTCCAAGATTAATTTTTACCTGTTGCATGGCCTCAGTTTAAAGAGTCTACAAAAGGGCTCCACATCTTGTGTTATAATCATAGTTATAACTTCAAATTATTCAGACCTCTTCAGAGGTCTCAGATATGCGTCTCCATTGTCCCATCTGCCTTCCCTTATGGTGTCCTAAAAACCACACAGACAACTGAAAATTCAGTGCATGCTGTCCATCTTAGTACCACTTGAATATTTTTAATTATTGTTTACCATGAGCTTTGACATCATATGTTGCTAACATTAATGCAAAATTTCATATCATGTCTGAACTATAGAATTTACTGGGAAATGTCAGAGCTGCTTGAAATTTCTCTAGCAGAGATTTCTCTCAATGAGATTTTCATAAGCAGTCAAAGTCAATTAAATGCTTGGGATAAAAATAACAAAAAATCTTGAAAAGATAGTGAAAGATGTTTGGAACCCACCTTCTACAACTAGTAGATCATGACAGTCAATGGCAAGTGCTTTCTTTGAGCTTCTCGGAGAAAATTAGCATTGCAAAGCTGAATGTTATACCTAGATTTTTTTTTTTAATTTTGAGCTCCCTGTCATCAACCTGCACTTTTAATTAAAAAAAAATTTAATAAATTCTGAACACTTTTTAGAAAGACCCCAGGAAAACCTTCAGTCTGTCCTAGAGCAGGCTGCAGCTCCTCCTACAGGAGTGGTTTCAGATGTCTGTCCGATGTGGTTCAGATTAGATTGTCTCAATTATGTTCATGTTCAAGAAAATTAACTGCGTCATTAAAATAGTTAAATGAACTGACATGACAAAGAAAGAGAGTAACTCCATTGTGGTTCAGGGAAATATGGGTCATCTGGATATTATGTTCAATTTTCATTTCTGACTCAATTCAAAAAAAAACTTTGGAAAATTATTACTTGCAGATTTACGATCCATGCATCATAGGCCTTCCAGTTAATTAATTATAAAGCATAATTCTATTCAAATTCCTACAACATAAGCATAAGTCTCAGCTTCAGTTCTGCAATGATGCCTTAACATGTAATATCGGAACACATTGATTCTTTACATTGATTTAATACCTTAGAAATGTTTGATGCTCTTGAAGTACTAAGAATGTCCCAGGATCCCTTCATATTCAGATTTATTATGTCTTTTAAGGAAGAGCTTGAAATTTAGGATAAATATTTTTGTAAGCTATAATAAAAAGCTATCTTTTCAAGGCTACATATGATTGACAGGATTATATAATGGAAAGCGTTCTTAATTTTATATTTAACTGTTCAACAAGAGACTACTTAGAAGTATCTCAAAGACAATATATGGTTAAAACTTTTCCAGATATAATATGGAGCTGTCATGCAGATAATTTTGCATTATTGCATGTCTTGAGGGAATGCCTTCTACTTAAATGTCAGCGAAAAATCTAATACTAAGAATAAAACGATTTAGGGTCTGCAATGGCTTTATTTTTCATTTGTTATTTGTCTATATTTAGTAAAGATGTTTGGTTACACAGGATATTAATAATATTTTACTTATTGAATATTTCCTGTTTTTCCTATTGAAAAAGTATAACATCCTATGTATTTTACTAGCATCAAACACCAATACTTATTTGACTCTAGATGAATAGCAGCTTAAGTATCTTGTAAAAGTGGATTGTTGAAGCAAGGTTTAAATTCATTATTTCCTAGAAAGCCAGTTAATAAATACTAAGAAGACATCATAAATTTAAATACTTATATAATGAAGTTTTTTGAATAGGTAATGATAATGTGACCAAAAATAATTCGTAACACTTTTTACAATCTTTTTTTTTTTTTTTGGCTGCAAAGAAAAGTTAATCTTTGCAACTGTGTCTGGTCACGTTATCTGGTTTCATTGTTGTTCTAGATATTCCTAGTTCTTTTTCTTTTCCTAGGAAAATTTGTTTCTCATGTATAAATTTGTAAATTCAGGTTCTCATTTTCTAGACCTCTTTGAAATATTATTGATTTTATGTCTTCTCTTCGAACTGAGGAATTATATGTGATCTCATTGGATTTTATGCCTATGTTATCAAACTATCTGATGGTTTGGATTCATCTATTAGTCTGCTGTTTGTAGACCTAGAAGATAGAGTAAAAGGTGAGGGAATAAGTCAAGAGCCAGCTTAAATTGCCTAGCTCTATCAGCCATTTTTCCCTCAAGGGTAGGATTATCGACAGGATTCTTGCCCTAAAATAGTACTTCATATTGCTATTGCTGTGTTACTTTTCCAAGAAATATTTCACATGCTGCGCACAACAGGCAAGAATCATTTGATCAGCCATTGAGGTGCAGCTAAATCTGCAATAGTAAGACCAAAAAAAAAAAAAAAAAAAAAAAAAAAGGAAAATTTTTGAATTAACTCTTGAGTTAACTCTGAAGAAAAAGCCTGTACTGGAAGAAACCATATCCAGTTGAAACTCCGGCAAGAGTTACAGTAGGCCAAGAGTTAACACCTAGATTGCAACTGGAAACTGTGGCTAGAAAACGCTGGAGTCTTTGCAAACTGTTAAGCAGCACTTATTTCAGTAGTGTTGATAGTCTTGTAAAAGTGACTCAAGAAGTTCATCCTAAGTAGAATAAATCACTTCACTTGAATCCAGGGTTTTAAAAGGTGATTGTTTTGTCTTTTTGATTTTTAATTAACATCATATGTGTATATATCTATGCTTAAATTAGTTTGTTTGGTTTAAATTAATTAGTTTGAAAAAAGAAAGATCTTGATAGTTATACTTAGGATTAAATAGTACATTTTATTTACTTAATTTTTTTTATTTAAATAACAGCCTGGTCCTACTAATTTAGTTACATATACCACTAGGACTAGAATAAAGTGGGAGCATTCATTATCTATATTGTCATGCATTACAATGGTAAAATGAAAATTCACATTTTTAAAGTGTAACTATTATGTTTTTCAATTATGTAATGAAGCTTTCTATTCATTACTTTGACTTGGATTTATCTAACAAATGAGGTATGATAATGTTTTTCATTTGGACTAGTTCATTTGAAGTTGAAGGGAAAAAGGAGGGGGAAAAAAAGGACAAGGAGAAAAAAGGGGATTTTTTTTTTTTTTTTTTTTTTGCGATAGATAAATGAAGGCTGGAACCTACTTATTTTGAAAACATGCTCTCCATAAGGAAGACTCTTTCAAAGGTATTTTGGTACCCAGAGAGGTCAATGCAAATTAGGTGAGCGAAACCCATTTTTCTGCCAGCGTGACCGAAGGCGGCGAAGCGCGCGCGGGAGCAGCAGGCTGCTGCAGCAGGCGAACGCGGCGCGTGCGCGCAGCGAGGGCAGAGGAGCTCCAGGAACGGCTTCGCCTGACCTCCCGGTCCCATCGCGGAGCTCAGATTGGGCTGCTGCGGGCCGCAGCTGGGCAGAACTGGGAAGCCTCCAAGGACGGAGCTGCTGAATCAAAGGAATCAAAGATATTTTGAAGGTTATACGCAGGAACCCTGAGTTCCTCCTCAGTTTATTCACCCACTCATCATACGGACAGGCCCCGAGTGTGTTTCCCGAGTGAAACTATAGGATCCCATGGAAAATAAGTTTGTCTCAGTCTTCAAATTTAACATAGAACTGAAACAAAATCATGGCTTAAACTTATGCTATTTGTTAAGCAGTGGCAAACAGCTGTTTTCAAGGACAGTAACCCCTGTTTCTCAGTAGCAGTAGAAACAATATGATTAATATGTAAAAGAATTACTCTATTGTACATTAAAAGTAGAACTGCAAGACTTAATATGCTAGATTAGAAAGCTAATTAATTTGAAATTTTTGATCTGCTGGCTATTTGTGTCATGACTTACAAAATACTTTCCGTAGGATTTATGAGGTATAGACTAAAGCTGATGAGAATATTTGTAGTGGATTTGTTGACAAAAGTATATAATGTGATCAATACATAGGAAACAAATGGAAGACTTACTTATTTTATGATCCATTAAGAAGATAAGTTGAGTTATTAAATACTATTTAATTGTGTAAGTAAGCAGACTATGTTGAATTTTGCTCCTTTTGCATTACTTTAACCGTGTACTTTAAATTCCTATGTAATTATAAAACACATTTTGTCAATAAGAGAAAGATTCAGATCATTAAGTTTTAATTAATAGCACAGACTGATTAGCAATGGTTGAATACTATCAAACTGACTTCTTTAATCTACTTAATGTGTACCAAACACTCTAATTATTATTTTTATGCAGAAAAACTAATGCAGTTAAGCAATACAACTTCACTATTTTTACATCATTATTTGAAAAATATGGATAGTCAGCTATTAAGTAATATTTGTTTATTGATAATTTTCAGAGAAGTAGTGATGATCCATGATGAAATAACTTAAACACAATGTGATAATGAAGATAATTGGCATCAACAGAATAAAATTAACAATAGTGTAAAGCTATATAATGAAGAATTAAAATAAGCAAAGATAAAGTGGAAGATAACAAATAGTTCCTGTGATTTTAATATGGAGTTATGGTAACTGTGAACTATGTAAACTTCTCCTAAAATATTTATAGAGCTTTGAATTAATAGAATCAACAAGAAATTAGATTCCCAGTCCTCCAAAAATATTTTCATTCTCCAACAAAGAAAACTGTCTTCACATACTGATCTTTGAACACAAAATTTCAGCGATCTGTGGAACTATTAATGTGGAACTTAATTTTCTATTAGAGCAATCTAATAACGTTTTTAAACATTAGCATGTGAGTGAAACTTTAATACCCAAAATGTACATAATTCAGCCTAAAAATTACACGGACCCAATATAATACCGGTAGCATGTGAAAAAAGACAAATTTATCCTCATCAGCACGGCACAACTGCGTTTTTTCTCTAGATTTATTATTAAAACAGAAGAGTACTAGAATTATGTACAAATAACACAATCTCCCAATATACGTTGCATTAAGTAAAAAAGATAGTGATACTGTCTATTAATTTTAATAATTAGAATACCATCTAGAAAAATTTTTATGACTGTCATTTTAGACATTTCCATTTCATGATCATTAGGAATGAAAGATAAAAAACACTGTACACATATATTATACTTTTATATTACTTATTGTAGCTTTCCATAGGGACGATCAAACCATTATTTAAGAGGAAAACTATATTTATTCTACTGAAGTTATTATATATTATAGATCTCTCTGGTAAGTTTTACCTGTGAAAATTCTTTCTTTTATAATACCAATCTGATATATAATTACATGATAATTTATATTCTTCTACATTTCAGTGGTAATGGCTGTTGTATAAAACCTTGCTCTGAGAACATTTGTGGAAGCTGTTTACTGCCTAGTATATTAATAGGGAAGTAATATTATAATTTTTATAGCCCGATAAAAACAACAATAAAAGTCACTTCTGTTTTGTGACTCTTTTTCTCTCTTTCTCTCTCTCTGGTATGCTCTTGTGATGAGAATAAAGTAGCCTGTTAAAGTTACAGGAAATCTGATTAAAGAATTTCATATAATTTATAGAATACTTTGGTGAGCAATTAACATTTTTGGCTTAATGTAGCATAAATCTAGTATTCCAGTAGTCTGATTTATTTAATAGTTCAGATCTGGTGTCTAGGCTAGGAGACAGAAGGGGAAACAGCTAGCATGATAATAAATACAGTTACTTGAAAAGATTTTATTAAAATTCAGAGCCATAGTAAATGTGGACCTCTCCTTTTATAGTTTTTATACCCTGCATCACAACATACCCCAACAACCAAAATAAACTGAGTTCCCTTTTAGGCTAACAATTGAAAAATGTTGTAATTGCTTATTAGGAATTCACAACTTGAAGCTATTTGAGATTTCCCAGAAATTGAAACGCATTCTGCAGGAAAAAAAAAAAATCTTTTCTTGAAATAAATTCCTTGCCATTTAATTGAAACCATAAAGTGTAAAAGGAATAATATCTGAAAGAACTTTTTAAGGTTTAGGACACTTAGAGTGCTGTTCTTATATTTTATTACCAGCAGCCGCGTGTCACTTTTTATTACCGGTTGTTTATAGTTCTGCTTTCTCAGCCTCCAGGCCCTACTGCCACCTCTTCCTGAAGTGGTCTGTTAAGGGACTGAGCATAAGATATAGGATATTGTTATCGGTAAGATCTGACTTATTTTTGGAAGAAATGACACAGTAGTAAAAGGAAGAGAAAAAGCGTGAGATGGGTCCTGGTGGTCAATATTTGCTCTCTCCCTAAGGGTGCGTCAAACATGAACTGGGTGAACCTGCTGCAAGGCAGGTGAATCACCTTTCAGACATGGACTAAGCGATGGAGGATAGATCCATTGCACAAAAATGTAATGTACTGAATGGTCTCCACACTGTGTCTGGCAGGAGGGATGGATACAGCCCAGGAGGCAGGGAAGAGCAGCGTGGCCCCTTTCCCCGACCGGCCATGGGCCATTAGTGGTGGCGAGCTGCAGCTCTCGCTGCTCCTCCTGGCCAGCTGCTTTTGAGATGAGCCCATGAAAACCAGCCTGGAGAGCCGCTCTCTGCTCTGGCAAGCACCCTCCTGGTGCGGCTGCAAAGGGAGAAGCTCGTCTTCTCCAGCAGCTAATTCAGAAAGGCAGAGAGGCACTCTTCAAATTTAGGAATTGCAGCTTGGAGCAGGTCATGCATTTTATTCCGTGACATTTGATATAAGATATTGAACTGATATTAGCCACGAATTCCTTCTGTCTGCATCTTGTCTGAGGGTACTAGCTATCTGTACAGAGGCATAATAATTGATATTATTACTAGGCCCATGTTATTAATAGTGTTGTTACTTCTTATTTCATTTCTCCTTCTTCCAAACTGTGATCAAGGTGAAATGCGCTTCCAGGCTGTAGAGACAAGGTGTATGTTAGAGCGGCAGGCATTTATGGCGGTTTTGATGTTGAAAATAGACCTAGTTATGGGTGTTTTTCTCTATTTGAGAAGCAGCAATCAGAGTCTGATAACAGCTTTAAATGTAAATACTTGTATTCTGTTACATTCCCAGTGCGAACCCTCTTCTGGATCTGGCTGCCAGTTCCTCTTTCACATACTATTTAGGTTGAAAATGTTCAACGACTTGGTTTCTGTGGGTACTTAGAGCAAAACAGACGGTGAAATGCTCAAAAAATTCAGTTATGTTCCATTTCTAATTTCCACTGTGTTTGATCCATGTCAGTTGATTCTTATGTGCTATGATGTATCTGACTTCATCTTTACATGCCTGAATAACTTCAATCAGACTATACATCCTTATTGATGCTTTTTAATATTTTATTGAAGTTTTTCAAGTCTTGCTGATGTGAGGGTCAAGAAACTTTGAAGCACCAGTCTACATATAAGGAAAATTTCTTTTGAAACATACGATAGCTAGTGGTTCAGCTTCATTCTGAATTGTGAAAGTCTATTTTTTTCTTTTTTTTAATCATGCTAAACTTCTTATGTCAGTCTTGTGGTAACGTTCAACAAGTTAATTAGAAGTTGGGCTGGTATGCCTCTTTGACATGAAAGCATGTGTGCTGCAATGTGCTATTTACCTAAGCACATGGAACTCAACCCTGCAGATATTACTTTGAATATGCAAAAAGGGGGGGGGGAGTATGCTGATCTTTCAGGCAATATGTTAATAAGTTCCAGATACAGAAGGCAAGATTCATACTTAAAAAGAGATTCAACAATGTCATAAATTAATAGAAATACAATCTCTAGACTTTAATATTTAAACATTCACCACTGGTAGTACACCAGTGATAATGAACTTTCAATAACAAATATGTGACTTTTTCCTCCCTTATTGATAAAACTTTACAAGGCAGGTTGCAATCTCTCTCTCTCATTCACTTTCTCTTTTAAAGCATGACAAGTAGCTTATATAAAACCTTATTTAGCGAGATAATTTGCCACAAAATTTTTCACAATGTGAAAGGTTACTTATTCACAGAAAGTCAAGCAGTAAAGCAGAAAATGTCTGTTTGAATTAAAATTATTTTTTGGTGTGTAATGTCATATTCTCTGCAGTACAAGAGGAAATAAATGACATTACAAGCAGTAAAACTCATTGTTATTGTAATACTGACCTTGGTATTTTGTAAAACAGCTACCTATTTAAAAATAAAAATGAATAGAATAAATGAACTGCTCAGATTAGGAAAGAAACCCTTAAGAGATACTTAGGGATCAGTAAAGACTCTAATTTCTGACTTTGCTACCCTATAAATGGACTTTTGAAGTATAGCGCACATCCAATGAGAATTTCATATATATAGGTATCCTTACCTTACTATAAGCGGTTGAAATAGATGTTAGAGGTTTCACAGAAATGACAGCAGATGATGAACCAAACCCTCCTATGAAATACCCAACCTATAACAAGTCATACTGATGTCTAGGAAAACAAGCAAACAAAAAGTCATATAAAATTAATAAAAACACTTTAAAATTACCCTAAATGCAACCTTTCATACCGAAAAATTATCAAATTTGAAACACTTTCTTATAAGTAAGCATACTTTTTTTCCCCACTACTTAATGTGTGTGTATTAAGTGACTAGATGTAGTCTCCGGTGGGTCGCACTTATCATGAGCTTATGTCAAATGATTCAGAGGACTTACAACAAGCAGAAAACAAATTTATTCCAGGATGGAAGAGGTTATAAGATCTCCTTCTGTCCCCAAGTAAGTCTGTGCCCATATTAGCAGATGTATCAGCATTTTAAGAAGATTATTGTTAATTCTGGTTGGGGTGTATGCTGCTAGAGAAAGCTGGCAAGGGCAGGGACCCTGGAAATGTATATTATTCAGATGGACTTTGGTTGTGTGCCTGAGTGAGTACTCTCTAAGCAGTGTGACTTTGGTACCAAACAGGGGGAAACAGAGCCAGAACATTTAGACAACAGTGGGTTATAACACTGGCCCCTATTACATGACCGTGTACTGTGTAACAATACTGAGCAATACCCAGAACAGATGGTCTGTTTTGATTTTACAGTTGATTCCTCAGGGTTTTAAATTGTGACATAACTTCCTCTGAAGTTAAAAGATTTGTGTGTAAGTGTATGTGGTTTTGGAACTTGATTAATTTTTTGAAAGGTAAGTACCAGTGATAGTAATTTTTCTTCAGATTCAGTTATTAAGTTTTAATTTTGAAAGCAAAAGGCTTTCAAAGCAAAGTAATAGGCAAAACCTATTGTAATTATGGACTGTGTTTTTTTCATTATGTATTTTTAGAGTCATAATTATTTTAAAGTAATCTTAGCCATACAGGATTTAATGGCATAACAGATGAAAACACAAAGCTTTTTGATGGGGGAGGTTCGATGCTACAGTCTCACAAAGGGATGGCTCAGGCTCCTTTCTCAATTTTGATCCATTTTTCTTCTCTAGAATTAAACACAAAAGACTGAGACAATCTACCACATGCAATATATTCACGGGCATAACCCACATATATATATATTTTTTAAAGGACATTCCCATGAGAACAAGGACCATATCTCACCACAGGTTTATTTTAGGAAGCTGGTAGCAACTATATATCTCATGTGTCTTATGCTAGCCTTCAGCACTTCACCACCATATAAAGGAGGGAAATCTTTCAGGAAAGAAAGTCTGCAGGAAAACTGTGTACACTGAATGAAAGAATAGAAATTTAGTTGAACTAAAGATGAATTTCACCTTGAAGATTAAAATACCAAAGTCAAGATGTCTGCATGTAGGAATCAAATTTACTTGCCTGAACATAGGCATCTTGAGACATCTGAGATAATCTACGGCATATAGCTATTAGCAAATATAGGAGCTATGAGGGTGCTGCTTTTTGGAACAAGAGCAGGAATCCAGGATTGTCTCACTGACTATCTATGTTTAAGCAACTGAAATCTTCGCTAGGTGTCTGCATGAAAACTGCTTGTCTCAGTCACCATTATAGCTAACGGAGACATAGTCATTTCTAGCAATTTCTAAGATGATCTGAATATATCTCCAAGCTCCATCCACTGCTTTAACTAGATCTCCACTGAGTATAATGGGAACTTAGCTAGTATGTATACAGGCACCTACACATAGGCACCTAATGAAAGCGTCTTAATTTGTGAGCTGAATTCTACCCTACATGCTATGAAGATGACCATAAATATTGTTTATATTAGAATATTAAATTGTAATGATTCAGAAAAAAAGGACTAAATATACTTCTGAATAAGCATATCTCCATATTTAAAAAGATATATCCATCAATTTAATCAAGGCGATATGTGACTTCATGATCCATTTTCCCAACAGTTTGTTGCAAGTGAAAAATGTGGGGAGAAGGTAATGATGCTGGCAAATAAATTACCCCAGGAAATTTCTGGGTTTGGGAAATGCACGATAAAAGACTCCATGAAGCCAACTGGTTGGAGCACTCACATATAACATGGAAGAATTATGTGAATACTTCTGAGCTTCTGGATTCAGAATCTCATTTTATATTCCATATATCTTGCAAACAGGCACAGCTGTTTGAGGTTTCAGGCATCTCATGCTGCAAACCAGTGCCTTAACCCTCAAGTTATAGAGTAAACGATTCTGATTCTTTCTTAAGTCTCATCTATACTCCTGAATTCTACTATAGTCAGAATGGAGGATAAACCATAATCTGGCATGAATATACCTATGAAACAACAACAACAACAACAGAGTATTTAAATTATGCTAACAACTTTTACACTGATTTTAAAAAAGGCAAAGAACAAATGGTACAAAATGCAGTCACTAAGAACAATTTACCAGCATAACATAACTTTGGCTGTACCAGTAAAATGTCTTTGCTGTGGATACACACTTCCCCCTCCTTTTTGGAAGCTGTTATACTTCATAAAAGTACTCTAATATTCACTGGATATGAAGGAGAGGGAATGACCTCTGTCATAGGGCCGAGGGTGTAGTAGTCTTGGACATTGCAAAGCAAAAGGTATGTTTGTGCCTGCATTGGAAAGTAGAAGTGAAAACTCCTGCATCTGGGTTTCTCCCAGAGAGTAAGACAGTGGCTGTTCCGGGATGCTTTCTCTCACTACCTCATCCTCTTTCTCTTTTTCCTTTAGTGCTAGAGAACTAGAACCAAATGTCACAATCCATTGAAACTACAGTGGACATTCAAAGTGACAAAGTGGCAAAAGTGGTCCGGACTCTTCTTGTTTCCACCTGGTCTGGCAGACACCTCAAAATCACACCCAAAAGGCAACATTTCCAGCAGCAGAGCCTCCTTGCTCTGCTGCCTGAGTCATTGCTAGTTAGCCTTATCTTTAATAATAATTTCCCTTTCTCATATTGTGCAGGCCCAGTGAATCTGAAGTAATATGGCTTCAGGCTTGTACAGGACTTACACATACATCCTGTGGTAGATTTATTAAGGTACAAGAAGGTGGATCTCAAGAGTATGACATACAAGCCTGGGCAATCTCTTTTACAGATTCTCTTTTACTGTTACCATTCTGAAGGACCATTTCTATATCCAGTTATTAATTTTCAAAAGACCCTTTTATTAACACATAAGAATTAGGGCCAGTATGAGATATTGGCATTTAGTTTTGCAATATATAGCAGCTGCATTGTCTCATCTTGCTTGTAAACATGTCATAATTCAGATCATAAATTTACAGGGTAACATGACAATTGAAAGAAAGAGAGAGTTTTGTGTGTGGATGTAGCAGTACGAGCAGCTGTTATATATCTGCTTTTACTTTGAGTATTATCATGCCTCTTGATACTGCTGTAAAAATGATAAGGGTTTTCCTCCTGATAATTCATTCTGATTAGTCTTTTGATTTGGAATAGCTTTTCTTATTGAATAACTGGCCATTTTTATTGCTATCATTAATTATCTATCCCATTTTTTCCCTTTCTTTACTCTTAACCACACACAGTAAAGAATTTAAAAACATATAATTTAAAAAGTTAAATGTTTAATAACATAAAGAGAGCGAAATCTCCAGAAATATATTTATAAAAAAGTTTGGCTGTCACTTTTAGGGAACTTCTCTGACTAGGACAGTGACACCACTGCTTGTAGATTTATGTAGTAACCTTTCATTTCAAAACATTACAGTGTCTATTGATGTCTCTAGCTCCTGCATAAAAGCATACTTAGATTTTTTTAAGCTGCAGATTTCCAAATAAGAAATCTTCAAAAACTTATAAAAATAGAACGATTTATGTGGAGGAAAAAAGACTTATACTTAATGTGTGACAGTTTAGAGTTTTTCTAGTCTACTCTAGAGCTTTTCCTTTATGTAAAAAAATAATAATAATAAAAATAGAAAATTGGGTTGATATACTGGTAGGCACATGATGAGGATGAAAATGTATTTACATAAATGTGGTTTTTCAGCTGTGGGAAATATGTGAACTTATACTAGACTGCATATTCAGCCCACTTCAAACTGAGAAGGTAACTTGAAGTTCATTAGTGCTTTTACATTTTTAATAAATAATAAAATGATACAAAGATTAATGAGGAGGGTATAATTTTAATTGTAGTCCTTTTATTTAACACAACAGACTCCATCCAGAATATAATTACATGGATAAACAAAATTTGCCTTTTTGAACAAACAAAAGATTTTTTTTTTCCTGGCCATTTTTTGCACTACATTTGAAAGTTTCATTCCCAAAATAAGCTGAAATAAGAGTTTTATTCTACAAATACAGAGAGTAATATTTTACCCCATGGTCTACACGGTTATTTTAAGCACTGGGTGTTTGTATTTCTGTCATGAAATAAAAATGATTTTGAATCAGAATATCACCTTGAAATGATGAATAGACTAAAAGAACATGCCAAGGTGCATTAGAAAAGTGTGGAGCAAGAGAAGTCCCAAAGATAAATGTTAGTCAACTCTGACATTATTACCCCTAAAATCTCCTTGGGACAATAACAGCACTGTGCCCATTGCAAGCAACATGGCATGAACTTCTCACTGGCCCACAGCAAGCACAGAAACAGGCAAGACAGTTAATTGTGTTCCTTACCTTGCCATTACTTTTAGTAGGCTAGCAAGGAAAAATACGTTAACTTACTAACTGTTGCAGAAGTCACAATAATTAGTAGGGAAAATTTTAAGGCGCTTCTTCAAGTGATATGTAGCTGGAAAATCACTTCTAACTATGCTACCGACCCATGTCTATAGAAACCAGATATCATTTCTGTTCCTCAGTTTCCCTATTTTTACAATGAGGAGAGTGATCTTTATTTATCCCCTCCTAAACCTATTGCAATGATGACCTGATTAGTAATAACAGAGCACTATAAGCAGCTAAAGTACTCTATAAAGGTTTTTCCTTGTTATTATACTGTTTCTACCATCGTATTGTTCTCTCCTCCCCATTATTAAATATCAAAAATCTTTTATACAGTAAGTGTATTATGTCCTTAATCCTCCCTGTTATAGTTTTAGAGGTTATAATACCATACTTCACTTGCTCCAGAAAAATGTGTGGATAGATACACTTAAACTTTTTTTTTTTTTTTTTTTTTTTTTTTTTTTTTTTTTTGAGTGAGTGAGTGAGGGGAGACTTTTTTCCTAAGCTTTCTGGTTGTGTGCCTGCACAGAGTATTGCTCCTATTGGCTGGGACTCATTACTGGAGTCAAAATGTCTTTAAGTCTGGTAGAATTAGCTCCTAAGTAAGAGTGTCTGCTTTATTAACCCCATACCACCCTTTATTCTCAAGATTAAGCAGAATCTCCTTTCTACTGGGACTAACAATTCTCCTTTATTTAAAAAGATAAATGAAATTCAAATGCCATAAATATCACAGGCAAAACTATGCAATGCAGCCTTATTTGTATGTTTATAGCCTCGTATAAGTTTACAGTTCTATTATTACAGTACTTCTATTATTAAATCTTCTCATAGAGGATGTAAGAGTTAATGAAGAAGGAGAACAATATGTAGCATTTCATAGCAAAAACAGCCTTCAGTAAAGACAGCAATTATCTGATATTTCTCAGCTTTCCTTGGGTTTGCTTCAAAGCAAAAAGTTAGTGGGTAAAACTTAAAAATCTCAGATATTTCCTAACCTTTCTCCCATCTGAAGACATTTAGATAAAGTCTTTAAAAGTTTCTGGTTTTAACTCACCATTTTCTGTGCAAGTAAAGAGAAAACAAGGAGTGAAGAACAAAAAGTAACTTAAAGCTGAGTGACTTTTTTCCCTTTTCTTTTTAGCTTTGTCTGCCGCGTGGGGTGCAGAGAGCATCCGTTCTGTGGAGGACAACAGTTGTATTTTGTAGCAGCCCCGGACCCATGCCCTTGTGCCATGCTACCTAAAGTTCCTCCTCTGACTTAGAAAACTCCACAGACTGTGCAGATCACCCCACATTAGGGAAGGTAGATTTTAAAAGTGGTAACCAGAGGTAAACATCTTAACCAGTTTTATAGAGACGATCATACGTTCACACTAATGTGAAGGCTTTTGGTTATTAGTTGTATATCACTGCATTAGGCAATGTCACCAATTTGACTCGCAGACCATGTTACAGGCATTCTTCCAAGTAGTTCATTGTGTACATATCGGTTAGCAGAAGTCACAAATCTCAGATTACTTTCTTCATCATATTAGGCTAGGACCTTCTATATTTACAGTAGAAGAGCAGTGATATCAGAGCTTTATAAACACAATGGAATTTCATTCTTGCTTTCAAAACTAGTTAATAAGACCTATAAATGTCTACAGTTTTTTTCTACATATATAAGAAAAAAAGGCTATTTTGGGTTGTGCAAAATGGTATTATTACTATTTACATTGTAAATGTGTTAAAATTATTATCTGCTGTCTAATTATTGATCAACATCTTCAGAATAGTTGTTAAGAACTGGAGTCCAGTGTCTTCATTTCCAAAACAGCCCTCCCTTTTTCAAAATAAATGAGTTCTCTTAATATGTGCTCTTACTTGAAAAAGCTCATATCTGCATAAAGCCATTAGAGGAAACTGCAGTTTAATGTATATTTGATGGCTAGGAGTGCTGACGTGTGATGGTTAGAAGAGTCTGCAACACAGATCCCCACAGATTTCTCCAAAAATTGCTGAAACAATGGAAAGTCTCTCATTATCACCTAGATATTTCGGCTTGACTCCAAATGAGAAAATTCCTTTCAGTAGGTGCATATTGCTACTGTATTAAATTAATTTTGTATTAGGGGATTTAGGTGCTTGCTTAAAGTTGCTTACTCAAAGTTTCCAGTATCACAAATGTATATATAAGTATACATTTATATATATAGTGAGTAGAAGAGGACTAGGAATTCTGAGATAAAATTAACAGGATAACATGAGATAAAAAGATAGTGTTGGAAAAGAAACCACTGTGCTATTGAGTGGCTCACAACAAGTTTTGCAGAATCGATTTTGTTTACTGTTCTAATCCACAACTCTTGAACCGAGTCTTGAAAGAAACTACTAATAGTGTAGCATGATCGTTTTAACTCAAAGGAAATGGATAACAGCAAGACTGGAATAATAGAAATGAGCTGAAGTGTACCAGCAAAACAAGGCAAGACCTTGTTTTGTGGTGATACTTAATGAAACCTCTAAATGTAAATTAGGAGCTTATCCATAGTAAATCACTGAGAAGAAGATGGACCTCAGGGTCATCTCAGAAATAACATCAGGAGCAAAAGTTTTGGAGCCTTGAGGAAGACAAACATGTAATAAAATATATCAGGGATGTTTTCAAGAGGAAGGGATGTATTTATATGTCCTGATCCAGGACAGACAAGGTCTTATCTGAAATACAATACCTCTACTTAGGAAATGTGATTTCAAACTGGAATAAGTGCAGACAAGGGCTGCAAAATTGATGATTGGGGAGACAGACTCTATGATATCTGATGTGTGTGAAAGGAATTGTTTCATTTAGCCTGATAAATTGAAGGCTAAGAAAAGATAGGATTCCTATGTATACCTAGAACAGGCCAGGTAAACACTAGGAAAAGAAAAGAAAAGAATACAAAACAAAATCTAAACTAGAATGTAGTGCAGGCAGCAAAATAAATGCATCTAAAATAATGAATAATAATTTTTAATATGAAATTAGGTTTTGGCTCTTTAAAGCAGTGAGCTTCTGGAGCAGCTCTTCAGAAGGTGTAAGAGGGAAAAGAAAAACAACAACAACAAAAAATCCCCCAAACCCAAACAAATAAACAAACAAATCCTAAGTACTTCAAAATACTAGAGCTGGCACTTACTGTAGAAAGACCAGCAAGAAACTGGGTGTGCTCTCAGTAAGCAGGGGTTCAGACATTTTCATCTAGATATGGGAACAGGTAGGTGGTAAAGTCACCCACTGATGACAAAGCCAATTGGAAAGTATATATCAGTTGGGATACTTACTCGTATGTTTTTATAAGGGTTTAGAAGGAATTAGGGAGAAGAGTATGGTAGCTGGAGATGAATTTTCTTATTTGCATTCCTTTTAGTATCAAAACACGGATTATTTTCACAATATATTGCAAGCTGGTGATACAATACTGCTTCAGTGTGTTCAGAAGTCCTTCAAAGTAAAACATCTGCTATCATAGTGGTAGCATACTGATTTCTCAAATCCCATGGATTCAAGACAGCAGATGGAGACTTCATCTCAGCAGATGAGATCACTTTACTTATCATGGCACTTTTTATCTAACAAGGTTCCTGTCAGCATTGGAAAATTGCTGATTTTTAAAATGAATACTTATGAAATCCCCTGACCTCTCCAATAATAGTTTTAGTTTATACCTGAACAATTCCTTCTGTAAATAAAAGCTGTGGACTGATATTTAATTCCACTACATCATATCATATCATTCTTTCAGTTATATCATTCTTTCATTTATGTCACAATCAAAGGCATAAATTTGCATGGAAAATATTCTCTTATATTTGAGAAAAAAATAAAAAAAAGAATAGCTAAATTGTTCTAAGTAAACACGGCAAAAAACAAAAATGAAAGATCTTTCAAATTTTAATAACAAAATTGAGATTATTGATATCAAAATGTTTTCTTCGCTAGATATTTGATAAAAGAGAATACATAATATTGAAAGATAATCACTGGTCTATTAGCCAAATATGGTAAGCTGATACTGACAGGGCCAGATTCAAATACCTGTAAATTTAAATATTTCCACAGAGGAAAATATAGTCTTTCAAGACTTCAATGATGATGATTACAGGGGAATAAGTATTTAGCATTATTCCCTTTTATTTATATATATATATATATACACACACACGTGTATACATATACATATATATATATATATATATATATATATATAGTAAATTGACTTCTCAATGACATTTTATTTCCTAACACTCAAAGGCCTATTTCGAAAAATACCACTTGAAAATTTTGAGAGCCCACTATTAAGTGTTTTTTTTTAAGCTTTCTTGACTAGCACTGAAAATATGGAACAGCTATTAAACTACTGTTCCTCTAATAAACATTAATTATAAGATAGCAGGTGATTAATCACTGATAATGAGCTATGGATGACTTGTAATGGTCAGTTAATAGTGTCATAGGCCCTTATTGCTGAAATTAATTAAAACTAATAAGTGACTGTATGGTGAATATGCCTGATATAAATGGGCTTATAGGAAAAGAAACAGACCCCCAAATGTTGGAGGAATTTCTTATCTTGTTATTGTGACAAGCTAGCCCAGTAGCTATGGCACTCACAAATGAAGAAAACTTGAAATTTCATCCTTGCTCTAGGGACCTTGTGAAGCAGGACTTTGTGGATTTGACTTAGAACCTACAACCGTTGTTTTTTCCTCTCAAGGTAAAAGTCCTAACTAGCATACTGTAGTTATCCTCTCTTATTGCTCCTCCCTAGCACAAGGAATCTTTAATTATGGCTTACAAAATGAATCAATAGGAAGGAAGCTCCTAGCACCTTTTTATTTCTGGAATGACCTGTAGATGATTCCAAAGAGAAATAAAAATTGAAATCTCTGGCTGAGAATCAAATGCAATCCTGGTCTTTTCCATGCTAGAATATGGCAGCAAGTTCAATCCCATTATGTTCTTAGGTGTTTTCTAGAGGAAAAGAGTCAGTAGTTTTGTAACAGAAACAGAGTTACAGCCCTGAAAGCAGTTCAAGGCCATTAATAGTTAATAATATTTTACGTTTTCATTTGTTTAGAATGAAAGGGTTTCTCTGTACATCTTATCCTGTTCGCTAACTTAAACATCCCAGTGCTCTGCAAGCTGGCTACTGTGGATCTGTCTATGCGCTTTGTCATAACCTGAGGGTTTGTTAGTACTAAAAACCCACAAAAAGTCAAAAAAAACCCTCCCTCTGGCCTGATGTATGTGACACATGCTACAGGATGCTTTGCATATATAGGGCTAAACTTTCATCAGAAACAGGTCTTGCCCACACTGCTTTTTGCAAATGATTCCTTGCTTTAGTTCCCAAATCATGCTTGGCAGTGTTGGGAAAGTGTGAGTTGGTGCAAGCTAAAACCATGCTAGGGAGTGTGCTTAAAAATTAAACAGTACAGGCAACTGTGGAACAGTGTTTGAGCCTGTGTCCTGGTCCTACCCATTTTATTATTGTAGATATGGTGCCTATTTTAGGGCTATAGATTAAGGGCTATAGGATTCTGGGGTCAGGTGCCTAAACATTAGATGTTATCACGCTGATGTTGAAAGACTTGTTTCAAGTAGCCTCTTCACAATTAATTGCCAAGTTAATAATTAACAATTCTAGTATTAAGGCCATATAGAAAAGCAATTTGATGAAGATGAGAAAATTCAGGAGAGTTTAGGGGGATAAACTTTTATTTTTAAAGTACATAAAAGTATATGTTTTTATATGTTAAAAGCCAAAGTATCAGTTTAATACCTAGGAACAGATGTTAATTCAGTCATTTTTTTTGTAGTAGATTTTTTTAGTAATTTGCTTACTTTATGCTGCCTCCTTCCATTTTTTCAGTCTTTGTTGACATGCCATGTATTAAATTCAGATCTTGCAAACGTTTACTTAGATGAGCACCTTCACAAATACAAGCAGCTATGATTAAGCAATTTAACTGCTCACGTGAGTGTCATTGGCATTTGTAAACTTTACTGAAAATTCACATTACATTCCAGGTTCTACACCAGTGCTATTCCATTCACATCAGCGCGCTACTTCCACTTTGCAATTATGTGAAGAAAAAGGGCATGGTGTTCAGCAAGTTTTCAGGTGCTGTACAAACAGCTAAGGTAACCATGACTCTCTTAGTTACTAACTGGGCTTGAATCGGCTGTGCCACCTGCCCGTGGTCCCGCCGGATACCCCTACTGGGGGAACCGAGTGCACAGCCGTCCCAGGTTTGTGATGGTGGCGACTCGTAGTTGCCTCTGCCCTGCCGCAGAATCGGTTGATCCTCGGCAGTAAAGGGAGGGCCTAATTGGGATTACAGGAGGGACCCTGTTGGGATGAGGCACGTCTGTGGGGCTTAAGATCGGGCAGCCCAAATACCATCGGCTGCACCACGCCCCGGTTCCAAACTCCATCCGAGCGCAGATGCTGCTCTCGTCACCAAATGACGCTTCACCGGATTTGACTCAGGTGGACGGGCCACCTTTACAACTAACCCGGAAAAGGAACCGAAAGGTTTGTAAATAATAGGTCTTAAAAAACTCAGTAGTCTATTCTAATTAAGCATTATATGCTGTAGAATTAATATTATTGATTTTTACTACTTCATTTGCTTTTTGGATTGCAAAAGTTCCCAGTAATTGTTGCTGACCAACTTTAATAGGTCATAGAAAGTAGGTGAACTAGGGAAAGAAAGAAAGACTGGATCAGAGATGCAGGAAGGAAGGAGCAGGACTGAATGAGAAAAGTAAGAAGAAAATTGGGAAATAGAAGAGATTAGGGTAAGAAAGAGATAAACACACACAGGAAAGAGGAGTGGAAAATTTGAGATCTAACAATTGTCGCCTTTCAAGATTTTTGTCTTGGATCTTTGTACTTTTTTAAAGAAAAATGTGATGAATGTTTATATATCATCAGAATAAATCTCTGAAAATAAAAAGCAATGTGAAATATAAACAAAAGTCTTATTATAAATCACTACTCGGTCAGCAATATTAACATGTGTAGGCCACTTATAGCTAGTGTGATGAAATCAAATACTGAAATAAAAATGTTACTTTTTACTATGCCTTGACAATGAGCTTAGATACGTGCCTTATCAATAAGAGGAGGAACAACTTTTTTAATTATCTTAGTTGTACATAAGTGACAGAAATTCACTCATGACATTATCTTAGCAAAAATATTGTTTTCAAGGCTGAAGATCTGGCAATATGACATCTTTTTTTAAAATTCTTTTCTATGTATTTTTGTGTTTAAAAATGATTCCTTGCAAGGGCATTTGGGTCATTTGAAACTTTCTGCAAAGTGTAGCGTTTTGGATGAGAGCTCACATGAGCTTGCTGCCAGATTTCAGATGAGATGTAAAACCAACCTTCTGAATGCTTGTAGTCATTAAAGAGCAGAAGATACTTTTTGGAAGAGCAGTACTGTAGAGCACCCACTGTGCTGGCCAAATTCCAACGTGGAAAATTACATTCTGCCTACTGACAATTGCCTCTCATATTTCAAAGAGTAAGTCTTGTTTTTTACGTGCCGTCCTAGATATTAGACATGTAGCTAACTTGGAGCATAGTGGTAAATCCATCACATGCTTATCTACCTTGCTGAATTGAGACTGATGCATTTATTAACTCTGTTAAAGACATGTCCCTTTTCAATCACTGAGATATCAATTTAACTTCTATATAAACCACAAAATAATATTATATATAACATTCAGATCACAATTTTAGATGGTAATAATTCAGGAAAGTGCAATGCTGTGTGTCTCATATTAATGACACCTTTGTCTCAATAAACTGTTCCTGTAAGCTATGACGAACTTTAAAACACATAGACATGATGTGTTTCCTCCACACACTTGAGTACTTGCAGTTTTAGGCACCTGCAAAGCCCCATAAACTTTGAGTTGCAGATATACAAACTGAATTTTTTATTTATTAAAAAAATGAGAATTTTAAAAGCTCTACTTATATGAGACTCTGCCAACCTGAAGTTGGAGCAAATTAGAATAATATTGAACCTTTCAACAAATATCTCAGTTGCAAAGACAAGTGATTAAGACATCCTCAACTCCTGTTTTAAAGTCAATAATTCCTAACCTAAACCTAATTCCAAAATCTAAACTATTGCAAGTTAGAAGGGGAACATCAATAAAAAAAAATATTGTATGAGTGCAAATTATAATGTAATAGTGCCTCAGAATTTAAGAGGCAGTAGCTTCAATGGTTTGTCAAGCAGTATGGGATCCCTCAGAATGAATGGCAAAGTATAGTGAGATCATTATCATTATTTTAGTAATAAGGATCCAATTAAGACAGGATTATTTTTCTCCTTGTTTTGAATTTTAATTACATATAACATCCTTGATAAGATTAAGTGCCATGCTAAATTCTGCAGGTTTACTCAATATAAAATAATGTAACAACCATACGTGTTTTCAGATAAACAAATAATTTAAAATCCTATCATCAAATAAATGTTTTAGGACTTCTTCAAAGATAGAAATCAGTCAAATCATGTTTCATGTTACAGCAAATAATTTGTTCAATAGAAAGAGTAATAATATTTCTGTAGCAGCATGTTAAATATATAATTACCAAGCAAATGAATACTCTAAGACCTTGTGACATAAGTTTAATGAAAGTGTTAAATTACACTTAAAACAAGATTTTTGTTTATCATTCATATACAAATAGCGTACAAGTACATACGAAATTTTTGACTAAATGCAACTTACTCTATGCCCAAATAAAATGAAAGACAAAAAGCCCTGCCTTATGTATTGTACAAAAACTATTAGTAGATGGACATTTAATAGCTGTACAAGTGTATCTTAATGAACCTTAAGAGATGGTATAGCTTTCCTTGTAATTGCTGACAACTGTGTTGCTTTAGGTTTAAGACTATTCTCGCTTATCAGAGAGGCCATTGACTTGTACTTGTTCTGTTTATTGATTGCTTAATTAGTTTCCAAGATAGCTAATCAGGGACAGATGCAAGTGTTTAAGCATCTCTTTCCATGTCTTACTCTGAGCACAAAATGTTGGAGCAGCTGTGTGATTTGAACAAATAAATTAACCCCAACGTACTGAACTTGTTTGAATCATGGTGTGGAGTGCAATGCAGATGAAGCAATACTGTCTATGCAGTAAAATGAACTTGGGGGAAATTGCTATTCTGACTGATGCTCTGTGAAGTAACTGGAAAGAAGGTTTTCCAGAGAACCATGCAAAAAGGAGCTTCTTTTCTCCCTTTTATACATTATTGTTGTTGTTGACTAAATGTAACTTCTACTAGTCAGGATGAAAAGGATTTGCTCACAGTGACAAAGTCTGGGAACTTCTCTGTCATAGAAATAAAATTGAATAAATGTCAACATTCTTAGCTGGGAACGTTACGTAGCACTAGTAAAGCTGGGTGGATAATGGGATGTGAAGAACGATACCATCTCAGAAAGTTTCAAACTGAGTTTAAGCCAAAGCAATGTTTTATTTTGACAAAAGCAAAATGCTTTGTTTGAATTTGGTCATTTTAAATTGCTACTGAGTGTTTTATCTTGAATAAAATTACGGGAAAATTTGAAAAGAAAAATAATTTCAAAATGAAAAAAATACAAATGTTTTGGTTGAAAATTTTGATATAACATATTTTGATTTTCTGAGGTGCTGTTTTCCTTAATCAATAATTGAGCAAACCTGACACAAATTCACATTATTAGAGTTTACTGAATTAGTACTTTTTACAAAAGAAGTATCTGACATGAAAAAAACACATAGTTCTATCATAATAATACCACATATAAGAATAATTTGGCTATGTAAGCATAGAACTAGAAGCAGGTATTCCTCATTCATTATTTTGTACTATGTATTTATGCCTTTCACATGCCTTTAAAAAACAAAAGCTTTTTTCTAATTTTGTTCACATAATAGAAACAAACCATAGACACATTGAGAAAAACATTTTTTTCTCAGGTTTTAACAAAGTATTTATTACATGTTGATAGGATAGAATATCTATTACTGCGTAAGTGAGCTCAAAGAATATGTACTTTATAGTGACCTCTGAAAGTTTTACCAGTTGTTCAGCATACTTGTTACAAATAATTTTTGAAAGATGATCAAGAAAGCACTCACATTTTTCAGGTCAGCATAGGGAAGACATTTAATGAACTTTTTCTAGCCCCTTCCTCGTATAGGCTGAACAGTACCGTACTCAAAAGTACGTCTCTATTATTTGAGAAATTACTCTGCTGTGCTACCCACAACTGTTTAATACAAGACCAGAACAATGGTGTTCAAGGCTCTCACTGTATCTGCAGGCACCAGAGATGTGAAGAAACTTCTAGAAAGCAATCTCACATTTAAACTCAAAGGACATTGAACCAAGAGGCTGACTTAATAAAATTCAATGGAGAGGAAAAGGAGCTATTTTTTTTCCCCAAAATTCTTTATTAAAAATGATTTGTTGCAGGTGAAACTTTGAATAAGGAACAACATAACTGTTGTCAAAAAATCTATGTATTTTTCCTATTCTCAACAAATATATTGGCCTATTATTAGCTTACATGGATAAATGAACATGTCATTTTGTTTTAATGCTATGCATATGCAAGGTCAGCAAATACTTTATCTATGCATTATTTAGTAATAGTGCGTTACTACCAAAATATCAATTGCTATGTCAATCATCATTTCAATAATACATGAGAAGAAAACATTCCTGAACATAGTGATTGGAAGAAGATCTATATGCTACTTATCGTTCACCAGTATTTTTCCTAAAATCTGGAAATCAGTAATAAGATAAGGATCGAAACAGTTCATGATTTTGAAATTTTGTAAAGCTGGGTAGCAATCATTTGTGGCCTTGAATTCTACTTATATCAGAAGTGTTTCTGCTATTGGTACCACTAATGACTCAAATTCCATTCCGAACTGCTGTTTCCATGATAAAAATTATGCATTTTGCTAAGTATTCATATTAAAGGACTCATTCAATATGGGTAACGGCTGCATCTGAATAGTTTGCAAATTTTTTGAAAACCTAGGGTTACGTCATTATTTGAAACTGATATGTTAGACTAAATCTAACAGTTTTTAGAATAAAAATGCTTGGCCATTTTCATTTGTCCACTGTAACAGAAGTGAAGTCAAAGTACTTGCAGTGAATACCTCTGTCAGTTTTATTTCCTCATCTATTCCTACTTTTATGTGGACAGATATTATAATTCTATAACTGTTTATTACTTTATCTCATTCAAATAGACATAACTGAACTTGCGACTTGGAGCAAAACAAACCTTAGGAAACATTTTCATTACACTGTTTGCAGATATTTCATTTTTATATCAAAAGAATTATTATGATGATTGTAGACCTGAAGAAAGAACATCTTAAAATTAGATCTTTGAAGAAACTGAGTTAAAAGT
This sequence comes from Rhea pennata, assembly GCF_028389875.1. Lineage (NCBI taxonomy): Eukaryota > Metazoa > Chordata > Aves > Rheiformes > Rheidae > Rhea > Rhea pennata. The sequence continues at coordinate 118,434,214 of NC_084664.1, read as the reverse complement.
TAAGTGTAAAAGAAACCTAAGATGTGTTGATTTTTCAAAAGTGGACAGTAATCTACTAAAAAATTATATCAGTGGATTGAAGAGAATACCAGAAACATGGTGGTTTTACAGACTAGTGGTACATAAAGAAAAACTTTAGAAACTAAAGACTGACTAATAATAGGTTCATCAAATTGGAAAACTGCAGATTTACTCCACATTATTGGTGTAACTTTCACATCTAGATCATGCAGTAGTTTGGGGATGTATTATAGAACAGTCAGTACGGTATCATTATAATCCCCCTGCAAACCCTAACTGCATATCTAAGCACTAAAAATGACTTGCGGTAGTCACTTTTTCTCCTCAATAAACAGTGCATTCAAATCATCATTTACTGTCAGCATGAAGAGTCTTTTACACAGTAAGTGATTATATTTTAGACACTCCAGAAGCCATTGGATCCAAAGAAGAATTTAATGTCTGCATGTAGTCAGCACCAAGCTTAATAAAACAAACTAGAGACATGAGGAGCTTAGCCATATTCAAAATAACAACTGGAATGTGGATGTTCATTGTATTATTGCTATGGCTCAATAGCTATTTTCTAGAAATGCACCTAGCCAATCTATTCATTTTCAAAAATAACTCTCTCTACATTTCTTGATGCAATGCAGATCACACACTAGGCAATGTTCTGAAGAGGTAAAAAAATAGGGCATTGTCAAAGTGCTACTCTAAGATGCTCAATGTTATCTGAAGAAATGTCTTATTAAATCTATTAGCTTCATTAAAGCTCTTTGAAAACACCACCTTAAAATGGACAAGCAAATGGTTTATTTAATAAAGCTCCAGCATTTAGTTATCATCAACCTCAAACCATCACAGACTGATGAGCAAACTTTTATGCAACCTTAAAAACATCTACATTCCTAGAAAGAGGGTAGACATTTTGGAAGCAAATAAAATTCTAAAAATTCTCTCCCTAGTGCCACTCAGTAAGTATTCAGCTCCAAGAGTAACATGGATGCTTCAGAAAATAGTAGGAAGAGCCAAGAATAAGCAGTTCCTAAAATCTCCAATGGCACAGAGAGTAACAGGTGACATTGCCTCCTTCCATTTGCCAAGATCATTTAAAAGATGATACTCAGAATCCTTGGAAATTTCAGAATTAGTTGCTTACCAATCCTAAGAGCCGATGCTTTTCAAAAATCTTTCAGTGTTGCATACTTTAACTTCAAATCTATCCCTAATTTGACTGTTCATGGCAGTAGATGCATGCATGGATAACTCTGTAAAAGTGAATTCACGTATGTCTGGTTTTAGTTGTAACAGTGCATTTACTGGGGAATAGCTTTCCTCAGTATGATATTTACTATTAACTCCACAGCATCTGGAAACACATGCTATCTTTTATTTAAGGTAAAAAATAAACCATTTAAAGGATTTTTTTTTTTTTAAATCTGATCAAGCAAAGTTCTTAAAGCTATGCTTAAACAACCAAATAATACCATTATAACTCCTTAAACTACTGAGTTTTAAGTATTCAACTTATGTTCTTTGATCAATGGGATTTTTAGGAAGCTACAAACATGCACACATATATATATATATTTATATGTGTGTGTGTATTCATATGTGCACACATCACAGTTACATGTGCCTGCTTAAGAAAGAAATCTCATGGAAAACATAGAGACTTTATAGAGAAATTTCTCCTTTTAGTTACCACAGTGGATTTATCTGAAAGTGCTTATTTTCAAAACTGCATTCCATTAAATTATTAAACTTTCCAGCTTACTATATTTTGAATAAAACAGAAATATTTTGAGAATCATGAATATAATTGGTTAATTTTCAGTAATGAAATAACCTGTGGTATCCGAAGAAGAAAATTAACAACCTGCTCACATAGTCAAATATCTCTTAATAATGTATATTTAATGTAATTTCATCCTTTGCTTATCAAGTACGAGAAGAACACTAAAGTATAAAAGTAAATATCATCTCTTCTCTAATCTGCTCAGCAACAAATTCCAGGAAAGTAAAAGCAGCACTTTATGTTCGTGAGGTCCTGAGGCTGTTCCAGCCCAACTTCGGGGCTGTTCAGCAGCTGCTGTTCAGGGGACTCCACAACAGTTAGTTAATGCTGCTTAAACAGCATTAACTTTGGCCCAGTTATCATGCACTGAGCTGAACCAAATATGATGCTCTAGAGAGAAACTGATTTTTGGCTGTTGAAATCCTGTCCTCCATTATGCTGAGGAAACTCTGCTGAATACCTGTGGAGATGCTTCTAAGGCCTATTAAGAGGAAACAGCATGGAATTTGCAATTGCATCAAAGATATTCTATCAGATAAGTGTTATATAACCAGCTACCACAGTTTTAAATGGTGAAGAAAGAGCAGTGTGAATATGAGAGATGGATATAATTAATATTTCCAGTTGGAGCCATTTGGAGAGGTTTAGTTTCGCAACATAGCTAACAGAAATATTTCTGCTGGGTACTATACTCTTAATTTTCACTTATAGACAATCATTTGCCAAGTCCATCCTATATTAAGTGGCTATAAGTTTCAACACTGATAATGAAACTCAGAACTATAAACACACTAAGTTAATTCAAGCATTCGATCCTTTTTACTTGTCAGAAAACTATATTTCTATGAATTGTACTGAATGCATAACTAATATTTGAATTCTTTTGAATTCCTCTGTGGATTCCACGGAGTCCAACTACCATCCAAACTTCTTGACAATATCACTTATATATAATGTGAATATATATAAATTAACATTCCAAATGAATTTTCCATTTTTAGTGTCTGGTTATGGAAACAAGCACCCAGCATGCTCCAAATAATTCTCCAGACTCCTTTCAAGGGAATTCTTCCATTCATATTCCCTTTCAAATATATTCCCCTTCCACTCTATCATTTTAGTGTGTCCTGAACAACCCTAATTCCATGATAGGATAAAGCAGCTGTGAGCTGTGAAGCTTCTAGCTTCTGAGAAAATTCAACAAGTGGTTGCTTGAGAGTTCTGAATCACGATGAACACGTAGCAGCTATTTCATGTTATTTGCAGCCTAGTCACATCTGGAAGCTTGCTTGCTTGTGAAACCACACGTCTTTCCGGGCCTTAGAAACGACCAAGATCCACAGCAATATTTGTGTTGAAACATCATTGATGTAAATGAGTTCAAGGTGGTGGCAAACAACCTTAAATTGAGGTTTGCAGTTTCATAAAGCACCCTTGTGCACATCTACGCCAGGCAGAAGCAACAGTAGTGCTGGTCCCTGAGGCAGTATGATCCAAGAGCTGAGGGTGAGTGCGACAGAAGCAGGCAATGCTCTCCCTGACCACCACACAGCTTCACATGAGGGCAAGGTGATGAGAGGGACAAGGTCCACCAGCAGTTCCAGACCAGGTGATGTAATAAGCCAGACCCAGGGTCCATCCAGGGAGTCCCATCAGGAACAGCAGGACACAGCTAGAGACACAGTACCTACAGTGCAGGTCCAAGGTCTATCCAGGAAGTCCAGCAAACCAGGGCAGCAGGAAATGGGGCTGAGCACATGTTCACCCACAATGTAGCTCAGGGAAGGTGTGGGTGTCTTCACCTCACCCTTAATGAAACCCCTGGGCACATGGGCAGAAGGAGAGGTGGCTAATAGCACATGCTACTTTTCATATAGAGCTAATTTGTAGCAAATATCTGAGAGGATTTTAATTAAACCATATCAGGTTCAAACAAGTTGGAAAATGATGACATGTTTTAATGGATATTTGACATATACACCACTATGAAGTCTCTGAAGTATTTGCTAAAATGTCTGTGCGAAACCATGACTGTATTTAGATCTGGCAAGATTTTGGTTAATTAGATTATAATTAGATTTACTTAATTAGGTTATATTGCAAATAAAATCTACATCTTACAGTGAATTAAACTATACTATCTTAGTGGTCCTGTATTTTGGAAATGAATTCCTATGGGATAGGAAGAAGGATCTGCAATCTTCTGCGGCAGTAAGTGCCTTGCTTTTCATAGGGTATTTGAAATTTAGAGCCATATGTAGTTCCCCCATGAAGGGACTCACAACTGCTTCTGTTCTTGGCTGTTCTGAGTGGGAGGAAGGAAGTACTGCTGGACCAAAGGTGATCATGCTGTGCCCATCGAGTCTGGTCCAGGAAAAGCCAGGTATAATGGTGCAAGAAGGAGGTAGATTGAGTGAGACACTGTTAGGGAAAGTTTTTGCATTTTATTTTATGACACATGCTTCAGATTATTCCAGCTTTCCAGTGCAGGGGTCAATCTTGATCTACATGTCTTTTGTCTGTTCAAAGGCTTGTACGTGGCTGATAGTAAGAGAAAGAACAGTTAGTCTGTGTTTCAGGTCTTAAGCAAAGCCACTTAACTAGCAGTTCTGTCAAAGCCAAACTACAGATGCTTGCTGTTTTACAGTGAGAAATTCAAACTACAGGACAATGATTTCAATGACACATGAAGTAGATTTGATTTTGATAAATGCTTTTATTGTTTTTGGTCAAAGTATATATATCATTAGTGCAATACAATTAACTTTCTTTTTCTTCTACTTCAGCTTAAAGGAGATACACTATTTAGTGGTTTCAATCTTTTTCTGGTGATTGTATTTTAGTTCTATAATTTTAAAGAAAAATCCCTGTACTTTGGCTTTTTTTTGTGAATTATTATTTTCAAGCACAGAAAAGGAGAGGCATGAGTGAGGTGCTAAATATTTATTTCTCTTTTTAAAACATCTTCTTTGAGCTTCTCAGAATCCCAGACAATAGAAAAGCGTTGGTAATAAAAGTCAGGTTATGTACCAAACCAAGCAAAAAATCATATAATTAAATATATCATCATTTTCTATACAATCAGCAGGAGACTACCAGAAGCATAAGTCTAAATTCAGCTCAGTAAAATCCTTCCATTCAAGTCTTCCATTAACTTTAGCAGGTATAGACCATGTTCTAGTGCTGCACAAGGTAAATAAATAGAGAAAAGCCTGTTGGCAAGAGACATTTAGATATATGTGGTCTAACTAATCCCTAGATAAGAACTAAAAATTAACTTATAGAATCAATCTCTTCTGGTTGATTTTTAATTGAAATGAATAATCTTTTTTTTTTTCTCTGAACTAGTATTTCAAGAGCTCTTCTTGTAGTTGTCATGCAGTTTTAATACACAATGAACATTCATTACAGTAACATTAGTTTGGCAGACATTACACTTCAAATAATTGCTGCCTGCCTTAATTCCTGGTTTGTCCTTTGTAAGCATTAATTACATATGTCAACAACAGTCAGTTTAGAGTAAGATAATTGCAGGTATGGAAAAAGGTTGCTCTTAGTAAATATGTACTTGAAAGATAATGTCTTCATAGTATTATGATTTTATTTACGTCAAGAGCTTTATGAATTTGTTGGAGGCTTCTTAGATAAATAAATAAATTGTATTGTCCATTATAATTTTTTTGTGTTTGTGTTTATCACACTACCTAAATGATTTGGGATTTGAGATTTTTTTTCATAGCAAATTAAGCATTTTTTTTTGTTTTGGAAAACAAAATATAGCATTTATACATATTTATTTCCCTCCAATATGTTAGAAAATATATATAGAGAGAAGGTGGTGGTGGGGGGAGGGATGGAGAGAGAGAGAGAAGGTAGAGAATCAGTAGTGTGACTTTGTTAAAAATAATCCTAATACTTTTTGCCAGATTACCTAGTTTCCAATAATTTAGATAAAAATTTCCAGTACTAACTTTATTGCTCATGCATTTCATGACATATATATAACCTCAGTATTCAGTTTAGTTGTAAGTCCTGTGTATTTTTCAGGTTTTACAAGTGCACCATGAATCACAAATTTGGCATGACTTATTGTTTAGGTCCTTCATATTTTCATTTTCTTTACTTCTGAAATCAAATAAGTGTGCCTTAATCATCCACAACAACCTCTCCAAATATTTTGGTATAGTGCTTCATTATTTTTATAGGTAAAAAACTTTTCTTAACATCTTATACCACTGCAAATTAAACATTTTCTTTGCTGTGCCTAGGGGGCATGAAGGAGAATTAATCACTGCTGTTATAATAAACTTTTATATGCTGGAAGGACGTTTTCATGTCATCACATCTCCTTTAGAGTAGACATTATCAGTTTTTTTCAGTGTTTCTTAATCAGTTATGTTTTATAAAATTTGGGTAATTTTTCACACCTCTGGTTAGTGCTGATCTCTCAAGTCTCTTCCATTTGTTTCTCATTGTGCATCTTGCTCTTCTGTGTCCTTCATAAAGCAGTACCCTTAAAACCTGTCAGAAGGGCATTGATTTCTCTTGAAACAATATCACAGTGCCAACCAATATGCAGTTTGTGGGCTACTCTAACTCTTGGATCATTTCTGCTGCATTGCTGCTTACCTATTGTTCCCCAAATATTTCAGCATCGCTCTAGCTCTCTAGAACTGATCTTCTATTCTTATTCAGCTCAGCCACTTGCACCACATGCTGCATCTCTGAAATACTGAGCATCAGTAGTTAAATACTTAAAATATTGTCCTTGAAATGGAAGAAAACATATAATTGTTATTTTTCAGTTAAAAAAAATCTTCAAGAGAAACCTTGCTTCAGACTAACAGAGCTTTCTTGAACCAAAGCTATAATCTTCTAACAAAGCAATGACTCTTTAAAATGTATATGAATATGAGTATGCGTCAAATATTTTTTCTTACATACACTGAATTTAGTCTAAAACTCCGTGAATGACCAAAGGGAAAATTCTCTTTTCAACCATAGATTCTTAGATGTCACTTTCAGCATCTTAGTGAATATATTATACTTCACAGATACAGGTTTTATTTTTTATTATCAAGAGCTTCCAGACACTTTTTTCCCCCCTCTAGACTGTTTTATTGAAATATTAACTATGTATAGAGGAATATAAATTACTTTTTTTTCTATGTCTGTCTCCTCCCTACTAGTGGTGCACTTGGGGCAGCTGCAAAAGGCTGTTTGAACAACTTCTCATAATTTAAATTGAAATGTCTCAAACTGACAAAGCATAGAAGAAGAGAATATTGATTAAGCTAAAAATAGATAACTTATATGGATAATGAATTTCTGCTTAAAGGGTATAAATATATAAAATCTCATTATTAAGACCTTATCAGATTTAAACTTATGAGGGGATTCTTAAAGAATTACTTTTTATCTACTCATATCAACCACTGATGCAGTATATTAATAAAACATCTAGCACTTTTAGAAAAGGTTGATAATTAGTTGCTGGCACTTAACTGCTAATGACAGTTGTAGAGGATATATTCTTAACTTATATTTTATTCAGATGCTAATGGTTAGAACTAGAAGCATAATTAGAATACTAGGACATGATGATTCATGCTATTATTGATTTTGTTGCAGCCAACTTTATGCTTCCATGCCAAAATTGTTATATTGATTATTTGTGGCTACTAGTATGCATCACTTATATCAAATTTCTGTCTAGACAGTAACAACTTTTATAAAATATTTAGTAAGCATCTTTATTACCCAGGAATTTTCTTGAAGCTTAGTTTTACTTGCTTATTTTCATTTTATAAAGACTAATGTAAACTGAATAGTGTGATTTTCTTGTATGGAGACCCTGATATCTTTTTCTGGAAGATTTTTTTTTTTTTTCCTAGAAGATTTTAAAATATATAGAGAGCATATGGTGGAACTTTAATGCATTTTGTATATTAACCTTAAACAGAATTCAAGATTTGGGGGTTGTTAAGAACATTTGACATCATCATCAGATTAGATAGAAGAAAAATATTCAGGACAGGCATCTTGAATATTAACAACACTTTTTTCTAGAATAACATATTTCAGCCTGTAGTTAGTACTGAGGAATTAAAAGCCAGAGCAGCTTCCATATGGGAAATATCCAGATAGTAAATCTGCCAAATTTTACACAGACTGTGCCTTCCACAAAAAAAAAAAAAAAAAAAAAAAAGCCTCTAGTTCCTACAGTGCAAGAGATCCACCACAGTCATCTCCTTGGCATTGGGAGCTCAGGGATGTCATCTCTCTGCTTCAGGATTCTGGAACTACCTGGAACTATCTGAGATTATCTAACTCAAGTGGGACGCAGAGCAGCTAAAGGTAGGAGCCTGTGGAGAAAAAGGAAAAAAGAGAAAGGCATATGTTGAGATCTGAAGCTGCTAACTTTATGTCCAAAATAGGCGAATTTTAAGACTGTGGACATTTTTTCCATATATCTTCATTCTTTGATATCATAGGTGCACTTATCCATGAGATGATATTGGTAATGGCTGTAACATACAGAGGTTATTGTGTATTGGGGGTCTATTGCTCACGGCTGTGTTTAAGGAGTTGGACATATACGTGTATTAACTTTATGTCAGGAAGGCATGAAGATGCTCATCTTCTCTCCTCATCCTTGGCTTTCAGAGGAAGAAAACCCAGATGCCACGCAGAGAAGAAAATCCAAGCTGCTAAAAGAGCATACATGGTGCTCAGATCCCATCTAGATAAATAAGCAACCAGGACTTAATATGACTATGAATGACATCTGCCCTGAAAGTTAAACATATTTGTTGATCAAGGGACTAATAAACAGATAAAGATTTCATCAGAGTTAGGAAATAAATCACAATATTTCCAGTAAATGCAAGATTTTCTTCAATTTCTTTAGGGAAAATACATAAGAGACAATAAGTGCCATTATTAGGAATGCAGAAAGGAGTTTTAATAGTTTCTTTATTTACTCAAGGTAAACCATGCCCAAGTAAGACTTGTTACAAGAACAAAATAGTGCCTAAGGTAATGATGTTACATATAGATTTAAGATAAAGGGAAAACAACTTCAAAGCTTTTGTCATTTAGGTATATATGCGGTATAATACTAACATAATGTTTGCAAGCTTATTTTAAAATTGGGAAAATACCAGCTGATTCAATATCCCCCCCCGTCTATTCAGTATTCACGAGTATTGATATGAATGTGACTTGCCTCGCATGTCTTTTTTGGGAAGGGCTATTTTAATCAATAACCAAATGTTCATGCGAACACATGCACTAGAGGGAACAAATGTATTTGCTATCTATTGTTCATTACTTATCATTTATCATTTTCCTTTTTTATAAAGTTTTAATCATCGAATGAAGGCAAAAATAAGGTGCTATGTGCTTAAGGAGATCAATCACACAACACAAATAATGACTAACAAAAAGCTGAATTGAAGAGCATCTAAAAACCTCATAAACTGAAAATTTTCACATTATTTATTGAATACTTACTAAGACCAACCAACATACACAGATGTTGGCCGTGTTTTTGTAATGCTTTATTGGCATTTATTGGGAGCATTGTTAGCTAATTTTTTGTGATGAATAATTCAACTAGCTTTACAATTTAACTTGTAGTCTTCCTAGGTCAAAAAATTTTATTCATGTTACAAGGATATTGATACTAATAAATAAATTGATAAATAATTGATAAATTGATAAATAATAATGGTAATCAGAAAAAAAAAGAGGGATTAAGTCAGTTTTGAAGCTGTAGAGACATATTTTAACAATATTGTCTCTGGCTAAAAAATATAAAGATGTTCATGGTGAAATACAGTACTGCAGTTTGGGGGTCCTGTACAGGACCACAGTTTGTGGGTTTGAAGCCACAGATCATATCCTCGGGATATTTGTGGATGTGCCACTAATCCTACACTTGAGTCAGAGCTAGAATAAATAAAAAAAATGAGTAAGCATTTGAAACCTAGTTTGTAGCCAAGTGGAGACATTTTAGAAAGAAGCCATTTCATTATTATTAATTTCAAGTAGATCTCTCTCAAATTAGCTTGCCTCAATCTGAGGCTTACTGAGATGATATTTGCAAGAGCTGCTATAGTCTTCATTTCATTAAAAAAAAAAGAAAGAAAAAAGGAAGGAAAAAAAAAGGGAAGAAAGAAAGTAGACAATGGAATGAATTCCCAGATCTCACCAGAACTTATTTAAAATAATATTATCGTTGTTCCCATTTATTCATTTTTTGCTCCATGAAAGCAAAGCTACAGCCTTTTTGCTAGGGCTCAGTAGCAAAAATGGCCATGTTGAAAATAGCTAGAGGATCCTCTCTACTTCTTCTTCTTCTTCTTCTTCTTCTTCTTCTTCTTCTTCTTCTTCTTCTTCTTCTTTTTTTTTTTTTTTTTTTTTCTCTCTTGGAAACCTACAAAAACTAAATATCTCTACTGAGCACTCATGAAAGGTAGCTGTTTGCCCTCTTGTGTACTCTCATGTGTTCTGTATCTAGAACAAAAATGTGCTGATGGAAAAGGATCAGAAAATAGTTTTGTTAAATGATAGCTCAGGATACTGACAAATAAGGGAGATATGTTAACAACCTTGTAGTTTCTTGGCAGCAGGTTTTTCTGAAGTCTGAGGAAAGAGGATTTTTTCCATTTTTCAGATAGGGCAAAATAAATAAAGACCTTTCATGTGAACTGGTTTAAAATGAGGCTATGATTTAGATTGTTCTTTTTTTTTTTTTTTTTTTTTAAAAAAGAACAGTTTCAGTTCAAATGAACTGTCCCAATTTTTAAAAAAGTTTCTCATAAATTTTAATTTCTAAAGCAGGTTACTTCAAAAAGATCGAAGTAGACATTTCCAAAATAAAATGTGTTTACCTTACCCTTTGGGGACTTAGTAACATTGCCACATTTCTCATCTATAACATTGCGGTGGTGTGTTTCAGTGAATAGCTGCAGTAATTCTCAGGACCCGTGGCAGCCGTTTCAGATGGGTTGCTCCAGAGCCATAGATCATAGACTTCTCCAGGCTGAAAAAATCCAACTCCCTCAGCCTCTTCTAATATGGCTCCTATAACCATCCTGGTGGCTCTCCACTAGACTCATTCCAGTTTGCTGTCCAGTTTGTATTGGGGAGCCCAAAATTTGACAGAGTACTCCAGATGTTTCTTCGTAAGCATGAAGGAGAGGGGAGTAATCACTTTCCTTTACCTCATCAGAATATCAGTGTAATGGCCCTGTCTAAGCTCATGTCTGGCTGCCTTTGTTGCTGTCTTCTGCAGCTTGGGTCCTGGTATGCATCTTAATTTGTGGATATGAGCCATTTCCAGACCCCTGGAGGTCTTCGAAATACAACTAAGGCAAGTATGCCTCTTGTGGTTAGACTAACATTTGTTCTAAGAGTCCTCTTTCCCCATTTTCCTGATCAAATTTTAGGGAGCTGCAGATAGAAAAGGGCTGAAAACGATTGCTCACACTCCACAGCTGTCTTGCTGCGTGGCCACTCCTCACCCATATATTGAATACACTTTTATTTTCCAATTAGTCCTTCTGTTCAAAGTGCTTCAGGGTCTCTCTTTCTCTATCATCCATTCAAGACTGAGGAACTATCTTCTCTTCTTCTACAACACTGAAGATCTAAATAAGCCATATCCAGCTTCATCCCATTTTTTTTGGCCTATGGTAGTAGTAACCAAAATGAACGAAGTGTGCTAACTAACAAAACTTTGACCCTCCTTCTTCCATAAAAGATATGCATTTGAAGATAAAATAGATAGATAGCTTTTACGGTGAAGAAACTTTTTGAATTTTATACATCTAGATAGTTATTATGTCTGAATAAATAACACATTTTTGTTATTCTTTTTCCTATATGATACCTGTCCAGAAAAAGACTGAAGTTTTTTATACCTTTTCAGTACATTGAATGAAAAAGAAGTATGACAGTAGAAAACATCTGATAAATTAAATTTGACTTGTTTTTTATCTATATAAAATGGATTCTGAACAGCTGGTAATTGTGAATATTTTAGTAGTCATTTTTGATGTAGAATATTGCTTCTGTGCTCAACACTAATGAGATGTGAGTTGTACTTCATCAAATTGACAGTTCTTAGTTTAGTTTTGTTTTTTCTTTGATGAGCACATGATACATTTCTCAGAAGGGTGGATAATGGATGCATTTACCTGTGAACATATGAAAAAAACCTTATTTTCCATACTTATTAATGGCCTGGTTTGGTCATGTAATGAGAAACTGTACAAACAAGCACGAGGGTATGAAGAATAGAACAAACAGAAAAAGTATGCATAATATAGATATAAAAATAAATACAAAATATGTTCAAAAGAATACAATTTTAAAGATTACATTAAATAAAATGTAATAAAATAGACCTAGAAGCTATTCAAGAACTTGGCACCTTCACTTTTACTGAATGCTAAGATTTCTTCATCTGTGAAATTTGTTGCCACTATATTTATTTTATTGAGTCTGTATTGCTATTACTGGGGGGGGGGGGGGAGCCCTGACGATACATGCATACAAGTATCTTTTGGTTCATGAGAAGTTTTGCAGAGAAATAAGAGTGATTATTCGAATGATTAATGTTATTCACACACACAGGAGGATTAGGGAGTTTGATCTTCCTTCTATGTACTGTGAAAGGAATATATGGAAACTGCAGTTGTTCATACTTGTGTCTAGAGAGAAGATCATAAAGCTATCCACAACTGTCTCAACCATAGACATATATGATTTTGAGCGAATCTGAATAGGGTCAGTGGATGTGGGTGATCTCTTATGTCTCAGTATTGTAGCTGATAGGTTTTTTTGGGTGGGGTGTGGGGTTATTTTGCTTTGTTTTTAAAATGTGAGCCATGGTTGCATACACACACATAATCACGCAAACTTAATCTTCCCAAGGCCTACCCATATCAGGTCCTAAGACTTTGTCTTTCTGTTTCTTTTTGTAAACCCGCAAAACAGTCTAGAAGATTGAAAAAGAAAAAAATGGCTGAAAAGACTGGGTATTTATAAATTTGATTTATGAACATTGCCAGCGGGGATTGCAATGGTAAAACTTTGAGACAAGGCTGTGCTCCCGACTTCCAAATGTAAAAGCATATTAATATGCAGGTATTCACATTCTACCAAATAAATTTAGGAGTATTGCATGTCAGCTGATGATGACACTAGAACATTGCTAACCAACTGCCAGGTTTGAGACTCTATGGTATCAAATTCCAATGGAATGTATTGAAGGCACTTTGAAGATTTAACTTCAGTTTTCTAGACAAATTAATTACTGTATTTCTCATCACTCTGACTTCATGCAATGTTATATAGCAAATTATTGGTTACTTTTTATTACTTATTATGAGGAGAATTATAAATGAAAAGGAATCTTGGTTAAAGGGGTTCATCAGCCGGTATCAAAAGTTGGGGGTAACTATGAAAATGCAGGAGATCAGACATACAGTAAAAACTGGATATTCACTAGATGTCTTTGAACACTGGAGTAAAAGAAATGTGATGGAAATCAAGAGTGGAAAGCCCAAATATTTTGTCTATACATTGGTTCTCCATCTGTTTTACATGATCTATGTGCATTAGTTGATTACATATCAAGGACACTCTGTGAGCCACTCGATTTCTTTGGTCATAAGATGACCTCTACCATTTTCTGCCTCCTTATTTGTCCAAATGTGGCCATCCTGAGGACAGCATGACCTAGAGTCTGCTCTAGAAGCAACCAATTTTACTATAAACATCTATTTATGAAATAGTAAAACTTTAAGTTAACAGAAATTAGGAAAATACTTCCAGTGTGGAATGGAGCTGCTAATGCCATACTGTCATGGAATCATTTCATGATTATAGATATCCAGGTTTGAGGTATAAACATTCAAAACAGAGCAAGTACATAGAAAAACTGTCTCAGGGACTCAAGTATATCTAAATAAAATCCTACTCTATTATCTGTTTATACAGCAGAAAGATAAAAGATCAGTGAATATGCTAACTAAACACAAGTGTTGGTAATTATAGAAATCAATTAAATCCAAAGACAACTGGGAGAAGTTTCCCTGAATAGTTATAAGAGTCAGGCTTAGAATGACTTCCTCGGAAGAGGTATGGGGAGCCTGATCACATTATGAAAGAGACTGTCTGCTGGTGACAGTTGAGCATTTTATCATCCAGAAAATCCCTTCTGTTTTAATGTTCTTCATTATAAGGGTATTTGCACAGTAGAAAGGAAATCATGTGTTACAGAATATGGAAAAATAAAATATGCTTGGTATCGATGCACTTACACTATTGGCAGATAAAAATTCTTGGTATAGTCATTCCAACTGCACCTTCTAAATTTCATTGTTTAATATTGCACATCAGCAAATACAGTCCTGTCATTCTTCAGGCTCGTCTCATCTTATCTCTTCTCTTTTCTCTTCTTTCTTTCTCTTTCTTTTCTTTCTTTCTTTCTCAGTAACCTTTAAAAACAAATACATCTGATGCTGACCCCAAAAAATCTCTTTATGAGACTCTTTATTAAAGAATACTTTCTCAGCCATACCTTTCTTTATTTCTTTCTTTCTTTCTTTATTTATTTATAATCAGTATAATCCTACAAAGGATAATGGGACTAGGAAGGTCTTTCATGTTTTTTCAGGCAATGACCTTAATTAGCATAATGTGATGATAACAATCTCCAAGATGATACACAGGAATAATGGTTGGACCCCCAAAGAGTTATGGGACAGAATTGAAAAATTAAGGTACTATTATTGCTCTACAATGTTGAAAGTAGTGTAGTTCTATAGTAGAAACTATTTCTATGGATGAAATTACAAGCATATGCTAGGTAGGTGAATGTAAATTCTCAATATTTCATGCTGATTTAGGAGCTAGTGGCAATAAATGCAAAACACATGTTTTGTACTTGTGGACTACTCTGAAATATTGGTACCTTCCAACACATACTCTCAGACTAAATTTTTTAAAACCAACTTCTCTCTAACTATATTAGCACATGGTGTCAGTTTATTTTAGATGAAATTTTGCTCCATCCTGTATATCTTTACAAAAGTGTCAAGGATGAGGAAAAACTCTGGACACCTTTCCTCATCTTCACACCTTCTGTGCATGTTCCATGGTACCACAATACTGCATTCCCTTCATGGGATTGAGAACCACCTTGTAAGAAACAGAGACATCATCTAAAGGCTTAACGCATTTTAAAGCGTATTCTGATTAATGGGCACAGTTCCACCCCATGAAGATCTGACTTAAATCCACATACTGAAACAAATTTTAGAGAATTTTTACAGGAGTTGATGAGGGCAAGTAATTATTGTCCAAGTCTAACACCTCTTCAGGTATAAACCTAGGATCATCAAACCAAGAATCTTTTTTTTTTTTTTTTTTTTTTTTGATGTTTTGTGTTTGTTTTTTTTTTTTTTTTTAATGAAAGGTAAATCTATAAACATTCCACTGATTTCTACTGTAAGCATAGAAGAGAGTACAAATTGCAAATACAATTTTAATTACTGTATCAATAGCTCTATTTTAACAAAGGTTAAGGAGCATAAATATTTGATTCTGCTTGTGAAATGATTGGAGCTAAATAAGTAGAAGCAATAATTATTCTATTTCTGAACATTGACTTCAAGGACCTTGGCAGGTGGAGGACATGTAGGTTGCAGACTGAAAGATGAAATACATGTTTTAATGAATTCTAAGACTGCTGCACCAGTGCCTCATTTATAATCAATTTTATAAACCTGTGTTTTTGAAAATAAAATCACAAATCAAGCCTTCAAAGTCATAAAAAAATTAAAGTGGATAAATATTTAATGTTTTGATTTGTCTTTTGACATAAGTTTGTAGTATATACTTTGCTTACAGATAAACCACAAACTGTAATCATAAACTCTAGATACATAATCTATTCAAAGTGAAAGGAAACTATTTCAGTAATTTGCAGATCTTTGTGGTGCAGCCTTTAAGAAAAGATCAAATATTGTGATAATGGGAACAGAAAAAAAGAAAAAAAGAAATAGGAATCTAAATATGGCAACATTTATCTTCCAGAAGGGTTTTAGTCAGAACCAACCAGGTACTGGTATTTGGGTTACTTTTTTATGGTTGAATTGTCATATCACAGATGTACTCTCTTAAATATCATGGTAGTAGTTTTCCCTGTATTCTAATTTAATGTCAGTTTACTTACTGCTTGAAATGGGTGTCCTCAAAGAGAATTTAAACTCCGTCATTTTTTTTCTCTCTGTGTTCTACTTTCCATGTTTTTATGTCATAGCTAATTATTTAAAATGAAAGTTCACTACGTCATTTTGCCAGAGTCCATTAACTTGACTGCAATCCCGCTTGTTTAACTGCAGAAATGCAGATCCTCCTCAGGGCTTCCAACCAGATGGACTACCGTTCGTACAGCACTGCTAACCAGAGAGCTGATTTCTGACAGGCATAGCTAGGGGTTAGAAAAGGATTCTTCAGACACAGAAACTACACAGAGTATTTTTAACAGTGCTACTTTCCCTGCTCAAAGACTTAAAAAACAGGATTCCATTCTTATTTAGTTTGCTTGGTGGAGTCAAGAATTATAATGCAGGTAATGCTCTGGCTCTCTTCATACTCTCTCCTTTTCTTCTCTTTTCTTTTTCCACTTATTTTCTTTACTGTAGCAGTCTTAACATACTAACTGCATTTTAATCATATTCTGCTTACTGCCATCTTTTACACCTCCCAATTATTCTCAGAGTAAACTTCACAGAACAGTAAAGTGACATACAAGATTATTTCACCTGAAGCTGTGTCTTGATGAGTCAGATGAATATATGGGGCTAGGACAATGATAACAAAACATAATAGGTAGTTAGGATTGATGGCACTGAATTCCAAATAAAAGATAGTATGCCAAAAATAGACATTGAATTACTATTTTTTCATGTGCAGATAAATTCCTAATGCAGTTGGGGTTGTAATGAAAATTGTAAAACCCATTCTACAGGTATGAGGGAAAATTTTAATGCCAAGATAATGCCAAACTTCTATAGTACAAATGTGAATGAGGAGGATGAATTAAGATATAAAATATATTTGTGATAGATTTAATTGCAATTAAAAACAAACAAACAAACAAAACCCACGATTTTGATTGACACATGTAATATAAAGCATTTCCTGGGGTTGAGCTTGATCAGATGTACGATGATGAATTGAGGTATGGGGTTCACTATACTTTTTTAACAGATTTTTCTATGTATTTTACTGTCATGAGGATGGTCTCATTTAGCTAAAGTTAAAATTAGAGCTAAAGAACCAAAAAGAGATTTCCCTTAAGTGAAGTCATGTCTCAGGGGGTAAATTTATGGCACAGATAAAGCTGGAATTTTGTGTTGACTTCAGCAGAAGCATAGAAAGACTATAGACAAAGAATTAACCTTTAGGTACTCTTCTGTAGGACACCCTCATGCAAGTGTATTGTTCACCACTGTTAAAAAAAAAAAAAAAAAAAAAGTGAGAGTGAGAGAATGACTGCTGAAAACAATACATGGGATCATTATTATCAAGAAACTGTTTTAGACAGGAGATGGTGCCTATGAAGATTTTGTGTCTTGTTTTCCACTGATAAAATGTGAAAGAGTCTAGGAAAAGAGGTAGAGAAGATAAGCAGAAAAGAATTCATGGAGACTTTAGAAGAACATAGACTTCTGTTTCTTTGTTAAGAAGAAAAGGGAAGTATTATGACTGCACAGAAGAAAGAGTATATGGAAAAATTTAGCAGCTGAAGAGGACAGGGGAGATGTGAGTTAGGATCTAAAAAAAAGAAAAAAGAAAAAAAAAAAGAGCTAAAGAAGAAGTTGACCATAGGGCAAATAGGCATGGAAAGTGAAAAGATGAAAAGTAAATGAGATGAGAGAGAAATTTCCATTAATAACACCAGAAGACTTTGAATGATTTACATTAAGGCTGCCAGAGATCTGGCTACATGTTTGGCACTGTTTCCATTTTAGTGTATATACATTTCAATATTAAATAGTAAAAATTTAAGCAATAAAACAATTATAGCTCATGCAGATCTAAACTGTAAAAATAAGATGGCTGACAGAGGTAGAGGGAGACAAGAATAAATGGGAAACACTACTACTGAAAACAATAGAAAAAAGAAAAAGATTAAGAATACAAAGACCTTGAAACTTATCAAAACCAGAAATAGTTAAGAAAATGTAGCAGAGAATTGATAAAACTATTCTGGATGTCTCTTTTCAGGGAGTCCAACTGGATACATTAAAAGTCTCCTAATATTTTTAAAAAATCACTGAACATATCTCTTTCCCTTTTAAGATTTTTCTAGTCAATTATTCAGAACTGGAGTCACCCTATTTTCCAGTCTCAACTTACTTTAAAAATCTTAGCTTATACATTTCAGCAAGCAAATTACCTCTGTGATTCAAGGAAATGAGATAGTTGAAATAGTGCAATCTAACATTTATTCAGACAGATAGTTCAAGACAAGAGGGAAATTTCCAACCTAAAAGTTTAAAAGGTAGTTGATGAGTATCTAGTAGAATGAAATTGAGGGAAAACCCTTAAAAAGCACTTCTTAGCCCGCATCACTTTGCCTGGAAATACATATTTCAGATCATTTCAGATAGTTTAGCTGTTGAACTAGTACATTCATTTCAGTGTACAGCTTTCCCGGTTGCAGTTCAATCAAGAGATTCTCTTCTTCACGAAGCTCCAGAGCATAGCCTCTTGCAATAGCTTCTGCTATTCTCCTGCTATTGACTGTAATGGACGTGAAAAACAAACAAGCAAGCAAGCAAACCAAAACAAACAAACAAAAAATTCACTGCCATCTCTTCACAGAGCTGAGAGTACAGCTCTGCACAGGCTGAAATCAGAGCCTGACTGAAACTACCTGTGCATACAAAAAGCAGTCTTTTGGAAGGCTAACTCACTTTTCTATCGTCTCCAAGCCAGAAATTCTTTTGAAATTAATCATATAAAGGTAGTTACCTTCTGAATTAGTTTGATATACCACCAAACCAATTCCATGTCCAACATTTTCCGAGTGAGAAAGCTCCCAGTGACACCCCAAGGAACACTAATGTGCTCTGAGCGCAGCTGAAGCACACAGGTTGTATACGACAGATGGTCGCAAATTTGTTCGCGGGCAGTGCTAGATGACATTTACTCTAAAAGTATTACTTTTTCTTAATATATTTACTTGTTGCTTTAGCTGTGCCATCAATCCTCACTCAAAAGATAGGGACTGCTTGCCCCAGCCAGGAAGCCTGAGTAGTAGTATCCTTTGGCAGTAGCCACTTGTTTTTTAGGAAATAGCACACTTCAATGACCTTTCCCTGAATGGTATTTTGGAATTTCTTATTTTTCACTAATTGAACATTAATTGAAAATAAGAAAGCTGTATTGAAGAGTTGTAGGAAAAATAGTCTGCCAAATTCTGTGCACATAATTGCTTTGTTACTTGCCTGTTAGAAATGATTCTAAGTGAGCTATTTTAGCTTGGGCCCTTATGTAAGGCTTTCTAATTATTGCATAGGATGAGAAAGCTGTTACATTCTGAAAACATATCTACATTTACAAATCTTATCAAGGAATGAATGTGAAGGATATTCAAAAACCCAGCCACTTCCTTGCTGCTCACAAGTGTCAGGTTAGTTTGCAGTGTCAGGTACGATTGTGCTACTTAGCAGTAACATCAGACCTGCACTTATAGCGCTCCGAGTTTATAGTTGATATGCTAATGCAAACACAGCCTCTCTTACAATCAATGCAAAATTGCAAATGGTCAATGCAAAGCCTACTTTTTATACATGTTCACGAGATTTGATTTTTCGTTAAGATTTCCCTTTAAGGATGGAAACTGTGATAGATGTCAGGAAAAAATTAGAAGAAATCTGTCGAGCCGAGTGTGGTCATATCAATGCTTGACCTTCTGGGAAGTCATCTTGCAGTGCGTTTTCATTGTTGCGCAAGTGTTTCTTGCCAACATTTCACAAAAACATTCCTCCTGAAAGAGTTCCCTAATGTGGAGATATATCAAGACCCATTAAATAGAAAGCTAGTTCTACCATCTACAGGTGTATTAGAGATTTTGTTTTTACCTTTCCCTATTATGAATAAGGTTTTTTGTGGTAAATGGGAGAACTTCGTCTTTCACAACATAGATATTCCTGAGAGGCAGCATTGTCAGACCTTTAAGGAAGAGTTTTGCAGTTCATATATTTTTTTCTTCTTCAAGCTTCAGATCCTTCATTCATTTCATACACCTTAGGTTTCAGTCCAAAAAAAAAAAAAAAAAAAAACAAAAAAAAAACCTAAACTTCTTGGTTGTAAATCTCCCCTCTCCTTTCACTGAACGATTGGAAATGGCAGAGAAAAGAACCTTAACATCCAGTAGCAAAACCAAATAATAATAATAATAATAATATACACTACTACCCCCTTCCTCCAAATTTAAATACCTTACAAGCAAGTTTATGGTCACTGAACACTGATCAACATGCTTTGAGCACAGAAGTAAACATTTCACTAGGTTTGTGCACTTTAGAGAACAATGTAGCCACTTCTCTCCCACACTTCTCCTAACTTTGATCTACACCTCCATTTAGAAGTGACCTGAGAGTGACAGAGATGCCTAGGACATAGCAGCCAATACACATCAGATCAGGTCTCCGCAGGATTTGTGGGCTACTGCTCCCCTGCTTTTCCAAGCAAGGAAGAAAAGGCACCTCACTATATATGGTCTTTTCAAATTCTTCCTCAGAAGAAAGTTTTAGCTTTCAGACAAAAGCTACAATCCAAACAGACTGCAGAAAACCAGAAGTTTTATATACTTTCAAGGACTAACTTATTTCTCCAGTGCAAACTCTGCTTTCTAACTAAGCTCATTCAGGCTTACACAAATGACCTGATCCTGTCTCAGATGACTCTGATAAGTAATAAGGACTTGCTGAGTGCATAAGCACAATGCAAGCTATTAGTGCCTTCTTTTAAAACATAGATATTTGTCGCTGAGTCTTATGTTGAAGAGGGTTATTTTATACTTGTGGGAAGTGGTAGAGAAGTTAGCTTTTTAGAGATAAGGAGCTGATATTGTAGATAAGCCTTTTGCAAATGCAGGGTGTATGGAATCAATGCTAGAGTCTAAGTGCTGTGGATTGTGTCCACTAGAAAGCCTTTTTTTTCCCTGTAAAAGATCTATAAATTAAGGTTAGTCTCTTACTGATATTAGTTGGCTGACTTTTTTTTTCTCTGATTCATTTTGATTTTTTTTTTAATGAATAATGGAATTGTAGCAATAATGTTCTATGCTTGGAAAGTCCCTATGCTAAATTAGTCAGAATTTCTTGTTTTTTCTTGATCTGAATAAAGATGAAAGTCTCTATCTGAAGCCTCAATGATTGTGTTAGCATGTCAAATAAGAAGAGATCCTCTTCATCCCCTCCCACACACATCTCTTCTGTTTCTTTTCTTCCCCCCCCCCCTTTTTTTTTTAAATCTCAGGTTGTTTAACCTTGCTTGAATCATGGCAACAATTGAGGTTAATTTAAATGAACTTCATACTCCTATAAATTAGTAAATAAGACAGTCAATTAACCAAATTAAATCTTATTGAAAATTGGCTGCTACCATCTGGAAATTTTTTATTAGACTTTATAGTTGGCATGACCTTTAGATTTTGAACTAGCAGGAATTTTTATTTCTCTAATAAATGCTTGATTTAGAACAATGAAGTATTTGTAAGCATTTTAAATTAATCTGTGCTTGCTGAATAGCTATAGTGACATACAATATACTCCTGTCAATGAAGAGGCGTTATTAGGTATGGAATTTCTTATTATAAAATCTGAATTACAAGTCTATGTATTGGAATCTATTACTCTGTTTTCCTTTGTTCTCTATTGTATTATTTAGTTTTCTAATGCACTGTGGAATCAATCACAGTACGATTGGCCTTTATCTGTCAAACTCTAAGCTGCTTAACTCCTTTTTAAATTACTGGGCTTATTTTCCCTTAAAATTTCTAGGGAAATTAAAGGCATACTTATACTGAAGAGTGATGTTTTAAGGTATTCTGTTAGTGATACTAAAGCTATCTCTGAAGAATTTCTCTCTCCTGCCAACACTGCAATGTGCTATTTAAACATGTTATTCCATGTATGTGTATACTTTCTATTGCCTTGGGAAAATATGAAGGTGATACAGGAACACCATTCCCAGTTCCAGAGGTAGCTTGATCAATAGCTTTGAGGTCATTGTGTCATGCTATATTGTGTGATATAATTTTGAGGTAGATAGTATCCATATTACTGTATGCAGTTGTCATTACCTTCAGGTGCCTCCAACTGAAAATAATGACAACTGCATACAGTAATATCGACAGCAAGATAAAAATCTTGCTAACTTTATTCAGAATGCTTAACATGCAGTTTCTACAGGTCTGTAGATACCTATGTATATTTAGGATAATTCTTCCCTTTTTGGTGGTCCTATTTCCTGAGGGTCTTTGGCAGAAACTGGTAGGCTGAATAATCCAGACTGGTGGCCACTGCAGCTTCTTATTGGCATATCTCAGAGCTTTCTCTGCTATAATGTAGGGACACATTCTCTAATGTTATCAGGTGAGAACTAACAGACTCTTGCAGAGTTAGGAATGAGAGGAAAGATGTGCCTAGCTCTTAGTTTACTAACCTAAACTCAGGCCTTTTGCCTGAATCTGAGAAGCTCCTGGGATAAAATAACTTGCTTCCTGCCATGAACTACTTTTACCTCTATTAAGAAATGTGCTGCATGATGCGCGACTAATATGCAGTAAATCTGTTCCTGTACTACACCCACATGCATGAACAGATCAGCTGCAGTGCCCAGATGCCATAGAACTGGTCGTATGGCAGTGAAGGTCCTTTCAGCTAGAGGAAGATTTCTGGTTTTCACGCTGGAGACAGCACCTCTGAGTTATACAAGCAACTGTAGGATTCCCTATTTGCCCCTCGAGAGGAACAGCTGGAGCTGATTTTGGAAGAGAAGTAGGGCAAGGAGGAAAGGCACTACTCTGACATGGTAACAGACCTTTATATGTAGATTTGATTGCCCTTAAAGCACAAAGCACTTTCATCACGCCTAATCATCTAGCCCTATGTATTCAATGAATGTGTTTTCTTTTAACTGTGTTTCTAATGATGTCTCATGCCTGACTTGTGCTCTAAAATGGACTTTAGAGACTTTTCTGATATGCTTACTTCTGTAAAATAATTACCATGGATTAGCATTGCTTAGTTTAAGGACAATTTTTCCTGTTTAGAAAATTGTCACTGAACAATGGGGAGCTCTAAATAATTATTCTGAGTATTTTATATTACTGAGGAAGTATGTCTTGACTGAGTAAAAATCTGATAGTGACTGGGGGTCCAGAGTGTAACAGCTTGCTAAGCTGCCCTCTGAACCACAGCTAAAGGGCTCTTTACAATGTGGCAGCTGTTGACAGTAGGTAAAGTTTATGCTGTTGTTCCCAAGAAAACAGTAGAGGAGTATTTGATGTAACAGCTATCACCTGGAGGATATTATGTGAAGCTGACAGGATTGAAGTGCTCCACCATAGCAAAATCCTGCTCTTCTGAGAGCACCAAGTGGTTGAATAAGCAGAGGGAGAATATCTTCTAAGGCTTTCATGTGATCTCTTCTACAAAGAAATAATGGGATGCTGGCACAGCTCTGATCCTTAGCTGCACCTGTCTCTTATTTCATTTCCACAGAGTCCTTGGTGCACTGCAAGGGAGACTGGAGTTTGGAGGCACCGCAGTGCTGAGGTGCCTTATTTATATTTCTTCTTGGAAGAGCAAAACTCCTAGATATCTACTAGGGCTTCAGAGGCTAGAGTTACCTTTATCTTATTTAGTTGAGGGGCGATTGCCTGGGGAGTGTTGAAAAATAAAATTATGTGGAAACAAAGCTGGATATGGTAATAGACAGGTTTGTTTGTTTGCAGGGATCCATTTCAATGCACGCATTATGTGACAGGACAGCATGATTGAGTACCTGCTACATTCATTCAAATTGATCCTTGGGACTCCTGTTTTTTGGAGGGTGATTAAAAGTTAGGGTGCCCTGTATCCACCAAGAGACAGATTTAAGGTACGGTGGGTAATGTGTATTTGTGGTATTTACTCAATTCTGATACTGCTTTGCAAAATGGATGTTCCAGGGCACTGCTCCACAACACAATTTTATGTGCATTTTAAAAGGTAATATGGTGTTTTATTACTAGATGTTTTCACAACAGTACCTTTAGTCAACTAACTTTCTTCAGAGTTTCCTCTACATGAAAATTTTTACTCATGATAAACAGCAGACAAGAGGTTCTTGAATTCTGTTAAGCAACCAAAAACAATGGTTAGAGGTTTCAATAATTTAGTGTCACTTTGTTGCAAGTGTCTCCTGTATAAATGTAAAAATCTACTTATCAGTCTTGCATCCTTGTAAACTCTCTATTGGACAAATTAAGTGTTACCTGACTTCTGGAAAGACATGCATAAATATATAAATTATACTATAGTATAAATTCTAAATGTAGTTGTCCCTGCCCAGGTATTCTCTTTTTTGTTGGTCTCAAACTGCAGCATTTTTTTTACTTGTAATTGTAGTGGTATTTCTACTTGCTTCAGAATTCTGCCTAATTACCTGATTTGATAGATCAGGGGAATTGTGGGAGTGGGTGTCTACTACAGGCCACCCGATCAGGAAGAGAAAGTTGATGAGATCTTATAGACAGCTGGAGGTAGCCTCACGATCACAGGCCCTGATTCTCATGGGGGACTTCAACCACCCTGACACCTGCTGGAAGGACTACACAGCAAGGCACAAACAGTCCAGGAGGCTCCTGCAATGCAGTGATGATAACTACTTGTCACAAGTGGTGGAGAAGCCTGGGAGGAAGGGTGTCTTGACGGACCTTGTCCTTACCAACAGAGAGGGACTGGTTAGAGATGTGAAGGTTGGGGGCAGCCTTGGCTGCAGTGACCATGAGATGGTGGAGTTCAGGATCCTGCAGGGAAGAAGTAAGGCAACAAACAGGACTGCAACCCTGGACTTCAGGAGAGAGGACTTGGGGCTCTTCAGAGACCTAATTGGAAAATCCTATGGGTTAAGGCCCTAGAAGGCAGGGGGGTCCAGGAGAGCTGGCTAATATTCAAACATCACTTCCTCCAAGCTCAAGAGCGGTGCATCCCTATGAGTAAGAAGTGCAGCAAAAGGGGCAGGAGACCTGCATGGGTGAGCAAGGAGCTCCTGGCCAAATTCAGACACAAGAAGAAAGTACACAGACTGTGGGGACAGGCTACTTGGGAGAACTATAGGAATGCAGTCAGAGTATGTAGAGATGTGGCAGGGAAGGCTAAGGCCCAGTTGGAATTGAGTCTGGCAAGGGATGTTAAGGACAACAGGAAGGGCTTCTTCAAATACATCAGCAGCAAGAGGAGGACTAGGAAAAATGTGGGCCCACTACTGAACGGGGGGAGGACCCTGGTGACAAGCGATACAGAAAAGGCAGAATTACTGAATGCCTTCTTTGCTTCAGTCTTCACTGCTAAGGGCAGCCCTCATGAATCCTGTAACCTGGACATGAGGGAGAATGTCCAGAGAAGAGAAGACTTTCCTTTGGTTGAGGAGGATAGGATTAGAGACCTTCTGGGTGTGCTAGACATCCACAAATCCATTGGCCCAGATGGGATGCACCCACAAATACTGTAGGAGCTGGCGGATGTTGTTGCCAGGCCGCTCTCCATCATCTTTGAAAGGTCCTGGAGAACTGGAGAGGTGCCTGAGGACCAGAATAAAGGCAGTGTCACTCCAGTCTTCAAAAACAGCAAAAAGGACTTAAGAAATTACAGGCTAGTCAACCTAACCTCCATCCCTGGAAAGTTAATGGAACAGCTCATTCTTGGTGTCATCTCCAGACATATGGAAGATAAGAAGGTGATCAGGAGTAGCCAGCATGCATTCACCAAGGGGAAATCCTGCTTAACCAATCTGATAGCCTTCTGTGATGCCATGACTAGCTGGGTAGATGAGGGGAGAGCAGTGGATGTTGTGTACCTTGACTTCACCAAGGCTTTTGACACTGCCTCCCATAACATCCTCCTAGAGAAGCTCAGGAAGTGTGAGTTAGAGGAGTGAACAGTGACATGGCTTGAGAACTGGCTGAAAGGCAGAGCTCAGAGGGTCATCATCAGTGGCATGGAGTCCAGTTGGAGGCCTGTGACTAGTGGCATCCCCCAGAGCTCAGTACTGGGTCCCATCCTGTTTAACTTCTTCATCAATGACCTGGATGAGGGGACAGAGTGCCTCCTCAGCAAGTTTGCTGATGATACCAAGCTGGGAGGAGTGGCTGACACACCTGAGAGTTGTGCTGCCATTCAGAGAGACCTGAACAGGCTGGAGAGCTGGGCAGAGAGGAACATTCTGAGGATCAACAAGGGCAAGTGCAGGGTCCTGCACCTAGAGACAAATAACCCTAGGCACCAGTACAAGCTGGGGGCTGACCTTCTGGAAAGCAGCTCTGAAGAGAAGGACCTGGGAGTGCTGGTGGATGACAAGTTGACCATGAGCCAGCAATGTGCCCTTGTGGCCAAGAAAACCAATGGTCTCCTGGGGTGCATTAAGAAGTGTTGCCATCAGGTCGAGGGAGGTGATGCTGGCCCTCTCCTCAGCCCTGGGGAGGCCTCATATCAAGTCCTGTGTGCAGTTCTGGGCTCCCCAGTACAAGAGAGACATAGAGCTACTGGAGAGAGTCCAGCGTAGGGCTACGAAGATGCTCAGAGGGCTGGAGCATCTGCCCTCTGAGGAACCTCTGCAAGGGCTGGGCCTCTTCAGCCTGGGGAAGAGAAGACTGAGGGGAGATCTTATCAATGTGTATAAGTACCTGAAGGGAGGGTGTCAAGGGGATGGGGACAAACTCTTTTCAGTTGTCCCGTGTGACAGGACAAGAGGCAATGGGCAGAAATTGAAGCACAGGAAGTTCCGCCTGACCGTGAGGAGGAATTTCTTCCCTGTGAGAGTGACAGAGCACTGGACCAGGTTGCCCAGAGAGGTTGTGGAGTCTCCTTCTCTGGAGATCTTCAAGGCC
Organism: Rhea pennata; assembly: GCF_028389875.1. Classification (NCBI taxonomy): domain Eukaryota; kingdom Metazoa; phylum Chordata; class Aves; order Rheiformes; family Rheidae; genus Rhea; species Rhea pennata. Next base: position 118,407,221 of record NC_084664.1, on the reverse strand, counting down.
CACCTGGATGCAAGCCTGTCTAACATGCTCTAGGTGACCCTGCTGAGCAGAGAGGTTGGACTAGATGATCTCCAGAGGTCCCTTCCAACCTTACTGATTCTGTGATTCTATGACGGTCATTAAATCCTCAAAATTGGATACGATAATAGGGTGCATTTAAATAATAGACTTAACTGTAAGTCATGAGCTTTCTTTGTCCTTGCCTTTGTCACTAAATTTAACTAATATTATTTTTCAGAGAAGTACATTCCAATTTATACACCATAAAAAAAATTCATAGCAAGAGTTGAGCTTTTGAGCTGAATGAAACCTTACTATGCACTGAGCACACTTAGCCTAATTTCTTGTAATCTAAACTGGCATTTGGAATTGAAATTGGGTGCTCTGTGTCTATCTGTGCTATTCAGCAATCTTAACTTAATCCGAGGCTATTCTTAAAGAAAAAAATATCTAATGACTTAGATTGTTAACCTACTACACTATAAAATGCCAGTTTATGATTATTCCTTTGCCTGAAAGCATTGAGTGGTATGTTAGCATTATGGGCAAAGTTTTATCTTGTTGGCTTCCTCGTTGAAAATGGTTTGTTGTGAAACCAAAAATACTACAATACATTTTTGTCAATGTTTTTAATGTCAATATGTTGGAATAGTGATGGGAATATGTCAGGATAGTGATGGGAATAATATTAACATTAGACAGGGTCCCTTTGATTTTACAAAGGAAACCCTGCTACTCTTTATAGATAGCAATTTGTTTCCTTTTTTTTTCTAAAGAGCTCTGTAGCTCCCTTTCTTTGGTCAAGGAAGGGAGTAGAAACCATCTCATACCCCACCTAAGCTAGGAACATCCATGTAGTGGGTGATGTGGTTTGATTGGTTTTTGTTTTGTTATTAGATTGTAACAACAATGGAGAAGGCTTC